>NC_139318.1:32545000-33943125 GCF_056507025.1 Lutjanus erythropterus | reverse complement strand
ACTTTGAATTGTGTCTGAATGGTGCTATACAGATAAAACTGCCATGCCTATAAGGTGAGCTCACTATATAGTGAAGAGAAACCTCTTTTGGACACATTACTTTCTGTGCAATTATTATATCATTGCTGTTGTTTTTCTTTGTTATTCCTTCATTGCTTGGTTAGTGACCAGTAGTTGTACACTACTTTTTACAATGCATTGTTGGATACTTTCACTCCACTATATTCAGTATAATTCTTGCAATACAGCACAACAAAATGGCAAACTTAATAGGCGGTGGACTGTATATGAGTAGTGAGTTATTTCAGACACAGTGTCTGCGATTAAATCACAGAGAGTTGAAGCTAAGCAGCTAGAGGACATCTGAGGGAAAACCCAGAAAATTCTTTCTCCACAAAATCAGTAAATGAAGTTATTAATTTGCGCCTTTGTACAGCAGGACCCAGCCCCCAGAAACACTCGGGTCAATCGATGTATTCTCCTTTCATGTTCCATTAGTGTCATAAGCAGGAAAGAATTTCATTGGATGCAGATTTAGTGTTTGCCCCTTAGTGCAGGATGAGTCATCAGTTTAAAATCATTTTCAAGGAAAAGACAAACTCTGAAATACCATCAAAACCTCCCACAAATATCTACAAAACGACTCTGTTGTCATTGTTGGATGAGAGATGATAAGCTACTGATGTACAGGTGACATATAGACCAATACATAAAAAACTTAAACACCAATTTTGACTTCAAGGGGACTTTAAGTTGGTCATACAGATTATCAATAATTTTACGTAAAACCACAAAAACAAAAATTCTTTTTTTTTTTTTTATCACACTGTGATATCAGTACGGTTGTAAGATGAGCAAAATCTGAATTTCCTAATTGTGGCATCACTCCTACACTTGTATAGCAGAAAAAGGACGGCTTCAATACTCCAAATTTTTTCCAACTTGCTGCCTCTTCAGCTCCATAACAGAACACTAAAAGTCTAGAGAAGGCTTCTTTTTTTGTTTACCAGTGATGGATAATTTATGTTTGAAACACAGTCCAATGTCAGCTCTCAGCAATCAGTGGATACAGTAGACCTACTAATGACCAGGAAAAAAAGCTGACATTTTCTTTGAAACACAGTTATGAAAGCAACTGAATGTGAATGCCAGCCACTGTCTGACTGGCCATTTTAGCAGCAGATCATAAAGATGAAAGCAACTTCTTATGCCTCAGCATCCTCTGGTGACTACAACAATTACAGTAGTTTGGCAGAAGGCAGCCAGGAGGGAGCCATGCTGAGAGGAGAGTCTTTGTTTGGCTGCGGCCTGTCATATGGTCTGTTTGTTTCCATCTAGGACTATTCTCTGAATCTACCCCTGGTGTAAACACAAGCCAGCTCCATGATTATTCATAATTCAGGAGACATCTTCAGCAAACAAGTAGCAAACAATAATTAGTAACAGGGATGCTCTATTTACTTTATCACTGTGATCTCATTTACTGAGTAATTTGGTTTATTGCACAGAGCGAGATGTAGGTTTTTTACCAAAAAATTAAATATTTATTTGTTTTAATCTTTTTTTAAATTTTCCATACATTTGCAAGTTAAGGTCAACATTGAATAGGTTGTGGATATCAGGTGGATGTGACCAGTCCATTCATCATGTGTCACCCTTAAACCTCTCCCTCTTTAATTAGACAAAACTGTCCTGTTGTCACTAGTCATCCCCCCCGCCCCTTCCCTCCCCAAAGGAAATCAAATAACAAAAGCAAAAAAATCAAACGTCTCAGGATATAAAATGAATTCAACATATTGTACACATTCACACACAAATCTGGAATGAAAATTGTCTCCCTGTGGGACGAAGCTGGCCGCCAGCCCATTCCATGAAACAGTCATTTTGTTTAGTCTTAAATCACTGTTGCGGTTTGTGCCTTATTGCCTTACAATTGGCTGTGGAGAGGATAAGAAAAGAAATTGTTAACACACAATTGTCCTCAGTTTGTGACCTCCAAAACCCCCGTTTATAAATCACTAAAATACAGCAAAAGTATGTCAGTCTCGAGCGTTCAGACTGACCTGGCAGCTCTCTTTTCTTCTGCAGTTCTTTCACTCCCATCTGTTCCCTCTTTTTCTATTTGCCCTCTGCTTTAAGTTGGTTATTTTACAAAAGTGGTCATAGAAAATAAATACAAATATTTTCCAGAATGTGATTTTTATATGACCCAGATGTAGAGTCCTCTGCCACTGCAGTCCTTCTTTCTTCCACATTGTCTCTCATTCCTTTTATAATGTCCTCCTCCTCCCTCCCTTTTGTCGTTAGTACTTCAGCAGAGTTCGCTGTTGCAGTTACCATAGTGATCATGGTGTAAATAAATAAATAAATACATAAAAACAAATAAATACATAAATATTTCCCCGTTAAATAAATACATGTTTGTCAGACAGTTTGCCTTGGCATGGTTTAACCCTACCTACGTAAAACTCTGAACTCTGAAAACAGTCTCACAGCTTAAAATAAAGGTTCTCATTTATGATTTAAGCAAGAGAAAATCCTCCCCTTCAGACTAAACGGCAATTTTGGTGATGGGATATCTCTCTTTCTTTCTGATATCATCCCCAGAGCTCTCATGCTGACGTCCAAAAACTCTCACAAAAACCAAAGAGTGTAAAAAAAAACTTGAGTTCAAAGTTCGACACTGTGAATGTTCTTTCAAAGAGATAAAGACGTGGTGCTCTGTCTTTAAGGAGTACACAGTGCTGGCTCTAATGATCTCAGTAGAGTGCCAGAGGGCGAGAAGAGGAGGCAGAGAAGAAGAAAGACCAGGAAGAAGAGGGAGTTTAAACGTCTCTCTGCAGAGGAGAAGCTGTGCTAGGACCCTTCTTCTTCGGGGTTTCCTGGAGCGTAGTAACCCGCCAGTTGCCTGAAACGCGGCCCCCAGTCGCTGAGGTAGGAGAAATCCTGCTCCGAGGTGGTGGACAGCGTGTGGATGGAGCTGAGTGAAAGCGCTGGCGAGCTGGTGCCCTCAAAGGCGTACGTCTGGAAGGAGTCGTACGGCGGCACCGACAGGTCTGCGTCGGCCTGCTCCACCTTCTTTCGGATGTAGCCTTTGAATAGGGAGAAGTCTGCCGCCGCTGCAGCTGCTGCTGCTGGTCCCTCTGCGCCACCGCCCACCCGGTTGGCCTGTATCCACTGTGGCAGTGAGCGGATGTCCGGGCCAGAGTCACAGCTTTTGGCCTCCGGGAAGTCATAGAGGTTCCTCAGGGCGCTCATGTCGTATGCCTGAGTGTCCTGCTCCCCTCCGCCCTCGTCATTGTACTTGATGACGTTATCCCTCATGTCCTCCTCATCCTCCGCCATCCTCTGGCCCTTCCTGTGGCGTTTCAGGGTCAGGATCAGCAAGACAAGGACTGATGGAGAAGGAGACAGAAGAAGACAGAGAGAAAGATTATAATTCCACACTGATGGTTAAATGTGTACAGGTTAATTGAACAAGTTTACGAAGAAAATCTTTATTCTTAAAGGTTAACTTTGGTATTTTTCACCCTGGACCTATTTCCCCATATTTTTGTGTCCAAGAGACTAATAAGGACAGCAATGTGCGTTTTGCTCCTCTAGACATTTTTTTAAAGAGTAAGATCCGTTTTGTTTAACCAGAAACAGCTGTGTCATTGCTCTCGCCAAACTAACCTGACAGCCTTTGCAAAACTTAAAATTTTTATCGCTGTCGTCATCATTCAAACTCGATTCATCTTTCCGCTGTTCCAATAATCACCTGCTCTAGTTCGGCCAAATTAACCCTTAATTCACCAAGGCAGATGTGAAAATATTCTGGCTTTACAGGCCACTTTTCTCACTGCTTCGATGAATTTAGACTTTATTTCAACCTGAATACCAGAGTAGGTGATTGTTTGGACAAAGGAAAGATGGCTGAGTTTTATTTTTTCTTTCCAAAGAGTTTCAATGAACTGATGATGACGCTAAAATTGCTAAATCTGGTTAGTGTGGCGAGAGCGATAACACAGCTGTTTCTGGTTAACCACTTTTAGTGGAGATGCTTTGACAATGCGCAGTTTTCCCGGAGGGATTACGTTGTAGCTTAGTTTCACTTCTGCCGGCTGCAGAACTCTCCCTGAATACTGAACCAATTTCAAAAATTCTTGTCCCCATTAGTCACTGATACAAAAACATATTAAAATGAGATCTAGGCTGAAAAATACCGAAGCTGCCCTTTAAGTGTTGGCACATGTTGCACCCTCATGTTTTGGCACAACATAAAGGTTAAATATGAATTTGTCTGATCAACCTGAACAGGATGAGATAAAAGCCTGGAAAAAGACAAGTTCCCATTAAAGGGATTTTAGAAACTGTCATTACAGCAAGTGTTTTGAAATCTGTGGCTTTAAATCTCTTGCTGCGCAGTAAACATGGATTAAGACTTGTCAGGCAGAGTTTAAAGAGCTTGCATGCAAAACTGGGATTCCTCTTCATCTTGTTAAGAATAATGACATACCAAACCCAGATTCAGGGCATTCAGTACTAAAGAAAACAACAGTACAGAGGAAATAATTCCACTAAATATGTACATACTGTATAGTGGTGCACATTAAACATGCATTTTGTATGATGGATTTGCAAGCCCTTCAAAGTTTCAAACTACTCCCAGTGTAACTTTAAATTCACCTCCCAGGACAAAAGCACAGCAGGGGGAAGATAATATATTATCAAGTTTTACATTTCAAATGCATGAGCAATTGATTTTCCCAATCCTGATAGCCTGGCTAGAAATATGATTCAAAAGGCCTAATGGAGACCAATCTGTATATCAATACTCATCCAAGTTGAGTGAAACAGACTTTGTGGTTCCATTACTACTTAAAACCAAAGGCTACAGAAAGGAGAGAAACGCCCCGGAAAATTAAGTCTGGATTAAAAGCGGGAAAACAACTGAGATAGATCACATTATGGACTAATGAAATGGGAGGAAAACAAAGGCTGTATGCACAGATGAATCAATAAGGCTTTAATTTCAGCTTAGTTATTTTAATTAGAGCCTACATTTGTGATTAGACGAGTCTCACTTAACTCAGACACCCACCCCCTTTACTCCATCATCCGTTCTTGGGGCTGCACCCCATCCTACTAAAACCTCCACCACATTTGTCTCAGACTTGCAGCGACATCAAATGTCATTTCCAGCGATGACAAAAACATATTACAGGCAGTTATGAATGAATTATGCACTCTGGGGAGTATGAGAAAGATAATGAACGGCTCAATTTACATTGCTTGGTAAACAGCAATCAAGACTCTTTTTGATCAGCTAATTAATAAGCAAAGAAAAACGTGGACAGGGATTGATGTACAGTACATGGTAAATACTCTCAAATACAAACATGGAACACAAATTTAAAATGGCTGACATAATCATAATATTTGTGTCACTAATATCGGGCAGACAGAACGACGGGGCGGGGCTCAGGAAACAGAATGATTACAAACAGCTATACCAGAAAATGTGCCGTGAGCCTCACAGCTACAGAACCGTGCATACGTCATTTGCAGCTTTTCAGCTTATTAAGGCAAGTATGTAAAACAGACAGCTTCAAATTGTATCTTAAACAATACAGGGAGCTTGTGAAGAGATCTAAGTATGGAGGTAATGTAAAACCATCTATTTGACCTAGTAAGAAGTCTTGCAGCAGCATTATGGATTGCCTGCCGACGATATAGACCAGACGTACGTCTAAGTACGGAGAAAAGTGTGTCACAGTAATCAGTGTGAGATGAGATGAAGGCATGTATGAATTTCTAGTTCAGACCTCGCTTTACCAATATTTCTTTAGTAAAAACAAGATTTGATCGACTGCTAAACATGGGCATCAAATGATGTGAACTGATCAAATATTACCCTCGAAGAAACACAACTTCTACGGTGACGTGCAGTTTCTCATCTACGAATAGGCAACATCAAGTGTAAATTATTTAGAATTCAGTTTTTGTGAGTATCTATTATATTGCTATAAAGCCATCTGGTTGTTTGTTATTGTATCAATAATTAAATCAGTTCATTAATAAAATAAACAAGATGGTTTTGGTTCCCTAGACTCCATCTTTGCAGTTCATCCGTACACCCCAAACACATATGTTAAGTCCACTTCTGCAAGCCGTAAAGTTGCCATTCCACAAACATCGTAAACTTTAGTTTCTTTATTTATTTATTTTTATTATTTATTTGCTTTAGATACATGCAATAATGTTTTTGTAGAAACTCACAAAAGCTTAAATTCTAAATAATTTTCACTTGATGTTGTCTGTTCATCAGAGCCTGCATGCTCCAGCTGAAGTTGTAGCTACTCAGAGGGTTTGTGCTTTGGCGTCCAGCTGATTAGATCACCCCCAGTGACTAAATTTAATTCCAACAAATAACCAGTAACATGTTTAATTATTTAGGTCTATGACAAAACAATTTCATGAAAATCGGTTCAGAATTAAATGAGCTGCAGTCGATTTTGTGGTGAAATATGGAAATAAAAGCAGATTGTGACCACTCCAATGTGGTGGATGCCAAATTGTGAATGTGGTATCTTCATTTAGCCTGAGCCTGTACAGTTACAGATTAGGAGCATGTTATGATTACTTTGATGAATACCTTTATTCCATCGTATTGTCAGTAGTGGATCAGCTCCATTATTTCCTTCTCAATGATGGATGACTGGTCAAAATAATTGTGATTATTTCCAAAAGATGTTTATTTCTGCTTTCCACTTCACAATATCATCTGAATTAGTCGAGAGTAAGTTGGCATGCATTACAAGTGGCACTTTAGTAATTGTCATACATGCTGAGAAATAATTAATATTGGTGATAAAAATCAGGCATGAATTTCTGTAATAAACAAGTAGATAGTACCCAGATAAAGAGAAGAAAAATCTTCTCCTTAGTTACTGAGGTCTGATTGGCAGCGGGATGCATTTCCTGTGGCCAGCCAGTGATGCGCTGTGTTACTGTGCAACAGTGGACAAAAACCCTCTTTCTTTCTTTTAGCAGAGACAATGAGCAACTACTCTAAAGGCATGCCAGTGAAGGGACATTTAGATAGATCATTAACCAGTAGGCACCATGCATCTTCTGGAACAGATAGCCTGTTGCCTAAAACAAATGCCTACAAGCTCACAGAGATAAAAAGACTATCAATTATAATGGGGCCTGCGCTGTCTGGGACGACACCGATTGTTTGATGCTCTGAACCCACCAGAACACCCATCCATACGTTGTGAAAATGAGATACGGCCACGTCGTTTCACAGTCAAACTAGATCAATGTCAAGGCATTATGTGCTGTGTGGAGGAAATTCACACATGTTAATGCACATGTATCAGTGCGCATGCAAAAACGCACACGAACAAATGCACTTTTTCAAAGACCTTGACCTTGGATGTCAGAGAACACCATGATTTATCTTTGCATTCATCTGCCTCTGCTACTCTTTTAGAATTAAGGTTCCCAAAGGGTTCTTTCTCATTTGCTTCTGAAGAAAACTTTTTTGAAAAAAGGATTTTCCAAGGGTTATTTGTAAGACAAAATGTTCTGTTAAGAACCCTTTTCATTCAAAGAACCCTTTTTCGAAGAAAGAGTTCTTCAAGGATAGCTGAAATCCTTGAAAAACTTGTTCATAAAGGGTTCTTTGCACCATAATATGCAATGGGTTCTCAGTAGAACCCCATGGAAGGTTCTAGATAAAACTTTCGGAATATAAAGAGGTTCTCAGTAGATCCTCCTGGGTAGGTTCTAGATAAAGCCAACTGAATATAAAAAGCACCCCTAGAAGAGAGAGGATACTAGGTAGAACCATTACACTATAGAAGGCTTCTCTGTAGAACCTCTTACAGAGGGTTCTAGGTGAAACCTTTTACAGACGGTTCAAGGTAAAACCTTTATGTTGAGTTCTACGTAGAGCTCTCTGAAAGGGGTTGCAAGTGGAACCTTTCTAAAAGGTTTTACCAGAAACCCTCTTATAGGACAGGCTGAGGAACCCTTCATGGGTCTAGTTAGCATCTTTATTTCTAAGAGTGTACTCTCTCTTTCTCCCCAGGGCAAAAAACCCCAAAACATCAGTTTCAAGCGTATAATCTGTACAAATGACTTGTTGCTGCTCCTGGTAATTGTCTTCATTTGGTGTAAATGGCCTAAAAAATAACTTGCAGAGTGAAAACGCCCCGTGTGTTCCCTGCGTAAAGAGCTATGCCAGCCTAAAGAGCCTTGCTGATCTTGAATGGGGATTTTATGCAGTATCTCTGACTGATAATGTACATTAGTTCTCCTCTTACATTGTTTGCTGGGCTCCATTGGGAAAGCGGTGTCTGTAACCATTGTGTTTATTCTTCTCCTCCATGAATGGGGCGAATTAATTGCCACGGGGTTGAGGAAACAGTCATGGTTTGCGGTAAATTGCGGCTCACAGTGCCATGCATACTAAACAAGAGCTAAGACAATTACTCTAAATTCACACTAATGAGGAGAGTAGTAGAAAAACTTAGCGTTATGAACTCCTTCATACGAGGATCAGCTGCTTTCAATAAACAGTCCTGGAGGAGCGTGTGACAGTATGTGGCGGTTCTATTTGAGGCTAATACAATCAGATAACCTCACTGCTGACAAACCCTTCTCTTCCTCAGTAGTAGGTACACAGACACTTAAACTGCATGCTATTGAAAACCTATTTAACTTGGAGAGTACACCTCAGGCAATATTAATAGATTAAAGAATCTACCTTTGTAGGAAGCATATGTACCTGTGTATAGCTGCGTCTTATACATACAAAGCCGGTCCCCGTGTGTACAGATGTTGCGATAAGCGTTCCTGACAAGACGGTTAATTTACCCTTGGGCTGCGCTGGTTGCCCCCACCCAGGAGTTCATCACAAGCAGATGGGAGGTAATTGGAATGGATGCATGCAGATGCTGCGACGCACTGGAATGGATTCATCACATCAGGCCTATAAATGAACTGATGAAGGGACCGTTTGTTTGTAAGGTAATTAGGCAAAAATTTGTTTTCATTTTTCTCATCATCCAACAATTGATGTAATAGAGGTGGTCCAGCCTCTGGGGAGGGGGGGGGGGGCGCTGGCTGGCTGGTTAGGTAGACGCTGTGTGTTGCAGGGGGAGTGTGTGTAAGTGTGTGAGAGTGTGAGAAGACAAGCTGGATAATAGTGTATGGAAAGAATGGATTGCATTGCAGTTGAAAGGTGAGGAGTGATTTGACTAAGCGTGTGAATGTGTGTTTAGCATGTAAAAGCAGATGCACACTAAATTTGTGAGCGTGTGTGGTAAGTAAAGCAGGAACAGCGAAGTGTCTGTGTCGCAATGTGCAGTTGATAAGATTGCTGCCACATGTCTCGCTCCCGTCTGTTATTCACACCACATGATAGTTGTGAAAACACTATTCATCCCCCCTGATCCCAGACCCTACAGCCCTGAGATTTTACTGTCCACATGATGACTGGCAGAAGCCAGGTGCTCTGGCTTAGCCTGTCCTTCAGTGCTTTGATGAGGCCTGTTCAGTCCATTTTCGACCAATCTGGATCAGTCACTCAAACTTAACACCGATTAGAGTCAGTGATGCAACTGGGATCAACATTGCATCATTTCATTTGTGGAGTCATAGTGGTCGAAATAAC
Organism: Lutjanus erythropterus; assembly: GCF_056507025.1. Taxonomy (NCBI): domain Eukaryota; kingdom Metazoa; phylum Chordata; class Actinopteri; order Lutjaniformes; family Lutjanidae; genus Lutjanus; species Lutjanus erythropterus. The sequence continues at coordinate 33,933,458 of NC_139318.1, read as the reverse complement.
ATCAAAATAATTAAAGGCATACTATGCAGGCTTTTCCTAAAACACAATATACAGACTCATATAAAAACAATCATCATTAATCATCAATTAAAAGTGTGTGGTGGTGTCTATATTGGCAGACCTACCCTCTACTCATATTTTCTTGTTTTCTCTTTATTTTGCAGTGTCTTGGGTGTTTTTGTGCAACAGTGGCAGTGGCAGTGGTGTGTAACTCCCAGCCAATACCAGCGCACAGGGTATGAGGTTGACAACAATTAACGTTTCGATCGTTCTCTCCGTGTCTCTCTCCAGAAAAAAAGACACACATGCACGTCTACACACACTCTGGCGGAGCAGACTGAGGACAGAGCAACAGGATGAGGGTTCACTTTGGCTGCATTTATATAAAATCCAGTGCTGTGCGGAGGTGTGTATTTGTTTATTTATGCTTTAGAACGTAACTGCTATGAAACAACCAGAAATTTTTACCTCCCACCAAAAACCAAAACATCACTAAAAGTTTTAAGATACATCAAGCTGTGTGTGCCATGTGACTATTTCAGGTAATGTAGCATAATGTAACATACTTATTGTAACCCCAGACATGGTCTTCCTAAAGCTACCCAGGTAGTTTTGTGACTAAACCTATGCAAACCTACCCAGACGGAGGGACAACTTTAAATGGTTCGTTTACAAATAGCAACCGACAAATCCTGCATATTCTACCTTTAAAGCATCACAGTCTAGCATCAGCATATTACTTTGCAAAGTGTATGTTTTCATCCAAATCACCAAGGCTGCACTGAAAAGAAATCTTTGTACCACATAACTCTTTTTTTCTGCAGCATCTCGCTTTCCACAAGTTTAAAGGCCAGAGAATTGCTTGCAACCCAGGCCTTTGAGGGGATGTCATCTCGCCCAGAACACCAAAACCACGATACACAGGCAAACACTGTTTTTTTTATAGCCAGCAGAGGTTGCCTCAGATTTGTACATAACATTTTTGTTGAGGCTTTTAAAACCGTGATGAATAAATGATGCCCTGCTTTTGAAGTTCACTCCAGTAGATGGTTCAGTTAATGGAGGCAGAGTTTTAACAACTCTCATTAGAAAGGCTCTTAAAAGAAATAGATAGCAATGTTAGTTACAGTTAGAGCTGCCGGGTGTCATCATCATCCATCATTCACCGCCTGCACGACGTAAAACGCGTATAGGCGCGAGCGGGGGAGACAAAACACTGTGACAGCGTTGTCGTTTCTTTCTGTCACTGACGAGTGGGATACGAAGACGTGCAGCGAAGGGGGAGCGAGAGGCGAACTCATAAAATTTTCAGATATGACAATACTAAACCTCTCCGGTCTCTGAGAGGGTGAGTGTGAGCATGCATGAGTATGTTGCTGTGTGTGCATGTGTGTATAAAAATCGGAGAATGTCTGGAAAGCCTTGTCTATTTAAAGCCAGCAGCTCTAGAGGTATACAAGTGCTGAGGCAGCTCTTTTGCCTGTTTGCTCTCTATAACCCCCCCGCCCCAACACTTCACTCCCATTCATTCCATCACCGTCTGTGTTCCAAGGATCAAAGTGCCTTGATATCATTCATAAACCCAGGCATCATCTGCGCTCCTGTGTAAACAAAAGCTCTCTCCTCATAACAACAGCAGCAAAATGTCCAACAGACAGATGCTGAATGAAAGAAAGACGTAAAATTGACCTATTTTTTCATGTCATTCGTCTTTTTTTCACCGCCGCATGTGCAATTCCTGTCGTAAAATATAGATAACTTCTAAAAGTGGTCAATCCATTAAAAGACACATGCTTGGTTGCATGATTTCATGAGCAGAGGACATGGAGTCGTGTCTTTGGGTGCAGCCTTCAGTCTTGCCTTTCTGCTCGTACATCCCACTATTGACCGCAGTGCTGCTGGTGGTCCTGCTGGAGTAGTTGAACTTAGCAGTGACCCCAGAAAAGCAATACTAATGAATTGTGCTTATCCATCCATCCGACCATCCATCACACATCCATCCATTTATCTCCTCATACATTCATACATACATACATGAGTTCATCCATCTGCTTACCTATGAGGATGAGCATGCAGACCAGCAGTGCTATAAGTGCCCCAGGGCTGAGAGCAGCACTCATTACGTAGGCCGTGGCATTGCAGGACTGGATGGCTCCCTCTGTGTCAAAAAAAGAAAGATTAAAGTTTACGGTGCAGTTTCAACACCATTTATGAGTCAGTTCAGTGGACAGGGATTAACTGTTTTATCAGGAGAAAAAATGTGTTTTTATTATGCATATATTACATTTTAACCCAGCTGAAATATCAGTTGAAGGCCATCTGTCTGCAGATTTGTGGTCTTGTGTTATTTCCACAAATATAAGCTGATAAGAACTGTTTGCTGACCAACACAGTGGCATGTAGATGACCTTTTTAGTGCTGCTTCTGTTGATGCAGGAGGTGACAGTGATGATAATGTTAGTAATGGTGCAGCTCTTACAGTAGCTCTCACCTGTGTCACAGCCGCAGACATGAATGGTCAGGGTGCCTGTGGAGCTGAGGGAGGGAGGCCCGCTGTCAACCACCAGGATGGGCAGGAAGTACACATTCTGCTCATGGCGGTTAAAGCCTGACCGCTGGGTCCGGATGCCAGCTGTGTTGTCTGGGTGGGCGGTGTGAGTGTGTCGAGGGGGATGGGGGGTCAGAGAGACAAGGTAAAGCAGAGAATTACACATGAGCAACTTAATATTTGAAGAACAAAACTCCTTTGTCTGCTGGCTGATGTCTGTTTTTTACCAGGCGGCAGCAGAATTGATGAAACTCCATCCAGAGTGTACTTTTATAACCTTTCTTGTTGTTTCCTCATTTGAACTGAGGACTGTATTGAGGGAAGAAATAGAAAAAGTGTAAGCGTTGATCATGCAGGCCTTTTTGACATTACTAAAATGTCAAGACAAATCATAGTTTTCAAGATTTGACACTTGACGATGTAAGATGCTTGCCATTTGATTCAAAAAGAACAATCACATTTTCCTCAAGAAATGGTTAAGTACTGAAGTGATGAAGAAACAACTACAGAAAAGCACCACCCTTACAGAATAAATTACTGGCAGATGCTACTTGCACCAGGGTTAGAATAGACAATGTGACTATTTGCACCTGGCGTGGAATAGCCAATATGACTATTAACAGCTATAGCCTAACATGGCAGAGACAAGCACCCAGTTGTCCATAGCCAATGATGCTATTTACACCCCAGGTTGTATTAACACATGCATGGAGACAAACCATGATCTTCCCATAAAAATAACTAAGTAGGTTTGTTGTCTGAACCTAACCACCTGAAACCAATGATAAAAAATTGTAAATAACAGATTTCACTGACATGTAATTTACCAATACTGTCAAATCTCTTGTAGGGAGGGGTCTGCATCTCACCCCCAACCTTGCACTTAACCCATTCATCCACTGCTGAACCTGACGTTCTTTATAGCCTTTATAAGGGGGTCTCATGTGAATGTCCGAATAGCTGCCGTGTGCCATTTCATGCTCTGGTACAGGTGGACACTCTGTAAATTATTTTACATTCAATAATGCATAGTTCAAGGACTCCAGACTGAGGGTGCCAGGACTGTCAAGTTAAACTTGGGGTTGAATGATCTCTCTGGGGAAGTGAACTGCTTTTGTGCTATTAACATTTATCTTGTGTTTTTTTTTTATGAGCAAACAAAAACAGGAGACAAAATGAGTGAGAGAGCCACTGTTTGAAATTAAACTTCACCGGTGTATATATGAGCGCTCTCCCAGAGACATAGATAAATGTAACACAGAATACAGGAGGAGGCTTTGACAAATAGAGTCAGAGAAGCTTTGTGGGTAGACTTGCACAGAGGATACCAAGCAATCCATCTCCCAGAACATATATCACCCTTATCCATGTCGCCCTAGAGCCTCTCTGGCACATGTAGAACAATCTTCATATTACTGTTTATGTGCAGGAACGTTACGCCCCTGAGTTTGTCCTTTTGACTTTTGAACAGCGTTCTCTTCCACGGCTGTCTGCTGTAGATTCTCTCTGAGATATGGGAATACATGTAGACCGAGGCATCTTGTGTAGTTTTGACTCAAAATCAGTGGAGTCAAAAAGTCGGCAATGCCTAAATTTGATCAGAACAACTTCCCACATCCGCCTTTATCTGAAGTCCCTGAGTCCTCTAAACTACACAACAATTTATATTTTTTGCCTTTGCATTCCTAAATGAGACATGGGAGCATATCTGATGGCCCTATGTGGAGGCTGGTACTGTTATAATAAAAAAGCAGTGCCTACAACTCCAAAAACAAAACAAAACAAAAAACAACACAGGCACGTATAATAGTGGTCTTGTTTGAGAACTCGAAACAAGCACACTTCAGCTATTTTCAGCATTATAGGGAGCAGCTATGGTACTCAAGTGGTAGCTGGTTCTGACCGGTCTGTTTAGCAGGAAGTATGGCAGCCGTCCTGGTTGCAATTTTTCATTACAGCCACAGAGTACTCTAAAATATGCTGCTGAAAACATTTTAAGCAAGACATAAGCAATGTAGCAACAGAATTGCGATCCATATTTGATCAGAACTGCCTAGTTTTACAGTTTGATCTGAGTTTTCCGTTGGAAACCAGAAACACAATGGCAGTGCCCTGGCCACAATCTTTCTTGTATTACAACAACACTAAATTAAGTTTCTGAACACTTTTTAATTGAGAAATAGTCAATGCACTTACAGAATCTTGATTCATATTTGATCAACACCGTCTAGTTTGACAGTTTGATCTGAGTTTTTTCAGCCCTGTGTTGCACTGGACAGACTCACTGAGAATGACTTGTCAATCACACGGTGGCCCTGCCCTACGGCATACCATACTTTATTGTGTATTTAAAATGAGCATGCTGTATACAAGGAGAAGATTTGAAATTAGTAATTTAGACCATAAATCATTAGGAAACTGCAACCAGTGGAGTCACCCCCCTGCTAGAAATTAGAAAGATTGCAGGATTAAGGAACCTCCGCATTGTCATACTTGATAATTCTACTGATATTATATATGATGCTACTAATATAAATGCCTAAGACCAGAAACATAGCAAGAAACTATATATAAAGAGTTATACAATCCAGATTAGTAAATGAATGAAGATGGAAATACAAGAAAATCAACAATTATCACAATACATACTGCAGAAAACTGTCATGATGTACACATATATTTTCATTGCATTTGTCCTCTAATGAGGAAGAAAATGAGTCTGCTTAAAAATGTGCAAAATGCACAAATGGATGTTCTGTGAAACAGAGGGCTCAAACTACCTAGTAGACAGAAAAGTCACAGAAACAGGATGTGTGTATAAAGGCTGGCATTGTTTAACATAGTCATAGCTAAAACAACACTGAGAGTCTACAACTGTGCCAGCGGCTCTGTGAGGCTGTACTCAGGCACAGCGGTGATTTGCACTAAATGCTAATGTCAGCATGCTCACACTGACAATGCTAACACGCTGACCTTTAGAGGGTATACTGTTTTCCGTGCATTATAGTTCATCATGCTAACATTTGCCTAATTGGCACTAAACACAAAGTACAGCTGAGGCTGATGGGAATGTCATTAGTATTTGCAGGTATTTGGTTAGAAACCAAATGATTGGACTGAGTGAAATTTGGACCTGCTGTTGACGCTAAATGAAAAGTCAGAGGATCGCCAAAGTAATCTGCAGCCTCTGTGGACCATGTGGATATCTGTGCAAATTTTCATGGCAATCCATCCAATAACATTTGGGATATTTCAAAGGGTAGACTGACCAACAGGCTGACACTCCCATAGAGGCACACTGCTGGCATAACTAATAAGTGTTGTTCAAGGTTAGGGAAAGATTGTGGTCATGGTTAAGAGAAAACATTGTTGCCTGCTGGAAGGAACACCAGGTCATTCAAGCCATTTGAAAAACAAATGTTGTTTTTCTTTTTCTTGAACCTGAACCTTGAACCCCTTAAAGAACTTGTTTTATTTTTTTGTATTCATTTACAGGCACAAAGGCATAGAAACAAACACAGCCACCAAAGCCAGAGAAAAAAAAAATCACATATGCTACAGTCATATTTGCCAATATTGAGACCTCAAACACAGCGAGGGTTCTGAAACCAAAGCAGGGTTCTGTGGGTTCTCCCAACCCAAAATTAAAAATTTGAGTTTTATAGGCTGTTTCCTGCTTTATGGAGACTTTTTAAGAATGAAAATGACAAAATAATGAGTAACATACACTTTTTTTTTTTTGCAAACAGATGCCTGCAGATGACTCATGATGGACAATTATTAGCTGGAAAATACAACGGGACCACAGCATTTAAGAATTTAATTAAAGTTGTTAACAATTACACAAAAAAATAATGCTTCACAATTGCTTTTATATTAATTAGGCAGAAAAATGTGCACCTTTCCTTGAAAACTTTGTGCTACTTTCTGTGAAAATTTGTTATAAAACGGGAGATATACGGGAGAATTGTGACCCCCAGGAGAAAACTGTGAGAGGGTAATGAAAAACAGGAGCCTCCCAGAAAACAGGAAGGGTTGGCGCGTGTGGTTATAGTACAGCCAAGAGACTTGTACAGATAATGACTTTGTGTGGAAAAATATGCTTCCTACTGTGTACTGTATCACTTTAGCTCTGCTATTCGCGGATCATTAATGTGTCTTGTACTGGTACATGTGGAATAAACACGCTTTGATTGACACTAGTAAAAATAATTCACTAAAAGATTCATATCATGAGATTTCCTGATGATCTGGGACCTTTTCCAGGTAAATTGGCAGTTTGTCATGTAACAGCAAAGTTTATTTGGTAAAGATGAGGTTTTTTTTTCTCTACAGAATGCCAGCATCGACTTAAAAGAGTTTAGCAACATGGGAGGGGAAAAAAAAAAAAAAAAGCTTTTTCATCATTGTGTGTCAAGGCTTGGAGATAGAACGCAATGTGAGGCCATGATGGGGAAAAGAAGAAGTGACAGATTGGAAGTGACAGGTTGACAAATGTGTCCATGAAAAGAGACACCAGGGTGGAAAAAAAAAAAAAAAAAAAAAGCAGGGTGGGAGGATCAAAAGTCTGTGTGGGGTTTTGTTTGTCTTTCACCAAAATATATACAGGGTTTGCAGTCATGTTTGTGTTTGTGAACACACGAAACATATCGGGGTGGGAGGTGTGGCATATACATCTAAGCATGACTACACCTATTAATCATTTTCCCCAAACACCAACGCACATACCAACAATGTTTTACCTACAAACAAAAGGGTAGGGATAATAAAATGAAACCAAGAAAAGAAGACACATGATCTACATGTTGTATTGAGCGTATGTGTGCGCATTAGCATGTGTATGAGAGAAAGAGTAAGAGAGACGCAACTGTCATATTTATTCCTGCCCGTCTATTTATGTGTATGTATGTACAGTACATGGGGTTATGAGTTTATCCGTTGATACATGTGAGCGGGAATGCTGCAGATCTCGCTGCCTTCACACAGTGACATTTCCCCAGCTCGGTCTGCTCCCCTGACATTTTCCTGGTGTCAGATCAATCTTGATTTAGCCAGATGTCACATTCACTTAGGTACACATCTCTAAACGAGGGATCTGCAAAGGCGTTTGGGAAAACACAGACAAGCTTCCCCCCACAAAGCAAAGTCATCACTTGGGGGGGTGAGAACAGTGATTTTAATGTTTTCTTACATTGTGCAGATGCGTATAAATGTTGTGCTTGTGCGCGAATGCAATTTTCATGATGACACTTGAGGAAATTGTGTAAGCTGTTGACATTCCATTTCGGAGGAATCAAGAAAAGATTCGCTGTTAAACAAAGTAATATATTTTGAAGAAAATGACATTCATCTAAAATATTATTTCTGTGGAAAACAATGCTCAGTTTAGCGTTGCAGTTTATACAGTCAACCAAACTTCTTAAGACAAACTGAACAAAATATGTTGTTGTTTTTTTGTTTTTTTTTTCAGAATGTCAGACATCATTAAATATTTTCTAATAACATTATCTGTTTACAGGACCAGAACAGGTGGTGTTTATCCAAACATCATGGAAAAAAATAACAATGCTAAGTCACAGAAAAAATAGACTATTTTGCACTCACTTTGAACAAATCTGCTATTGTCAAAATCTTCTGGAACTGTACTCCATGAATTGTCATATTTTAAAAATACCAACCATCTGGCACCTAAATGAGGCAACTGAGACATTGGAATTATTGGTAAGTATCCTGACAGTTTGTGGAGCTGCTGTCTTTTAAAGTAACTCAATATTGCCTTAAGGTCTACCTTTGCAGAATGCCCTTGAGCATTTCACCAAACTCTTACATTGCCAGTTATATTCACATCTTAAACTACTCTCCGTCTTCATGAGCTTCATCATGATCTCGAACATCTGTCAGTCAAGCGTAGTTTTGCAGCACCTGTACACATTTGAAAATGCTCACACCCACTCACGCCGTCCTTCAGGGAGAAATCTGTAATATGTTTACCGTCTGAATTCCTGAAATTACCACAATATGTCATCACAGATTAAGGAAACATGCGAAGCTGAAATACTGACGTCTTTGACAAGAACAACAATAATACAGCCAGCCTGTTCTCCTTCAAAACTTCCTGTCTGGTCCAGGATGTCTGCTTTTGTTTAGAGACACACCGACCCACTTTTTTCAGTTCTCACATATCACGGTCATTTCGGGACTGTTTTTCAGTTCCGTGTTCCAAAATGAAAACGCTGAAAGTGCCCTTCAGCAGTCAGTTTGCACTTGCTATACATTTAAAACACCTGACAAATGTGGCGGTGGGGGATTTGGATTGGACACCTTGTGAATGCCTTACGTCAGCACTGGCCCCTGATACTGATTGGATTGTATTAGTTCAATCTCTATTTTTGTTTGCCCACTTCACATTTATTCAAGTTGAAATAAATACAGAATGTTTGCCAAATGAGTCTTTTTTTATGAGTCATAAAAAAATCAAAATAATCTTTTAGTAAAAGGAGATATTTAAAACGGATAGTGCGTATTTTCAGAGCCGTGGTTTTTATTTTTTCGACTGACGGTTATAAAAGTCTGATCAACAATATCGGACTCCCCACAGCTTCAGGCAACCTGCCTGAATTTCAAGTCTGAGGCCGAGGGGGTGGAGGGGTCAACAACTCACTTTAATCACAGACCATATAGGCTTTTAGATAGCAATTCAGCTTATTTAGTGTACCGTCTATGGCTCTAAATCTGGACAGCAGTATGCGTATTTTCAAGGCTGGGGATATTTCACCTTTAAATACTCCTCCTTGTAGCATTAAACTATTAAAATCAAATTATGCTGACAGATGCCATCAGAACACCCACTCAAATATGTATCTTCACGCCCGACCCCAGTAGTATGGGACCTTTGCCCTCTCACCTTTGACATCCCACAGGGTGAAGTGTCGATTGCCGGAGGCTTCTGGGGCCAAGGTGAAGTAGAAGCGATGTCCAGATTGCGGCTCGTCTCTATCAACCACGCTGATGGTGTGAATTAGCTAAAGGAAAGAGAAGCAACCAAAGCAGAAATGGAAATAAAAGCACAAAAAAGAAAAGAAACAGAGGTTAGATTTTCTACTCAGATCCACTCAATGGGAACAAGAAAATGAATATGAAAAGCACTTTACACTTTACATTTCAAATGCCTCTTTCATGAGAGAGAGAGAGGAAGGTGGGGGGAGTGTACTCGGATGCAACACTCAGAAGGCTTCCAATGAAAGTGAGGTTCAAAGGGGCGACAGTCACAAAGAGATAAAAACTTCTTTCTTTAGCAAGTTGACACAGCAATATAAAAAAAAATGTCTTAATGTTAGAAATGCAAAACTATCATAAAATGCCTCACTAAAAAGCTTTTTTCTGAGCAGAAAAGGACAGAGATATTCTGCGAGGCTGCCATATTTGCTCTAAGACGGAGCAAAGTAAAAATGCAAATGTGCAGAGGAACAAGAAAGAGAGACACGGAGGCTCTGCGAGGGTGTAGTCCTCCTATCTAATGCAATAATAGTGATCCACATTGAGAGATAAAACTCAACTGTGATCCAATTTTGAGAACTCTGTGTGGACACAATAAGGCGTGATAGGATTCACTGTGACCTGAACAGACATCAAACAGCCCCTGGAGATCCTTTCACCTTAACACAGGCCTCACGGTGACAATCCATCCTCCCCTCATCCTGTTAATCTGCAGCCGGCGTCAAACCACAAGCTGATAAATGATATTTTCACATCACATGTGTCTGCTCTGCTTCCTCCTCTGCCTGCACACTACATATACGTCACATATTTCTTATTATTTTGATTTCCTTCACCTTTGTTTGCTGCACGTCACTAAAAAACAAAAATCTTCTCTTCAGTTGCAGACGACACGTGGCGCAGTACAAACACAGTTTCTGGAACTGTGCTTTCAAAGTAGCTTAAATATCAAAAGTCCCTACATGAATGGAAAGACGACAGTAGACCAGCAGCTGGGAAGCATGATGGGCAAAGATAATAGATGTTTTGGCTAAAATGTGTGAGCCTTCAGGCAGAATTTTAAAACTAAAGATGAATCCTCTTGGTATTATACCACATTTTATCTCGGTGTCATGAAACTGTCATAATGGTAACTGTGGATCTCCAGCAACATGTTTTAATAATAAGTCATATTCCCAAAAATATGGTGTCCAATAGCTACTATAATCTATAATCACCCTATCAGTCAGATACTGCTGTGAATGAAGCACGCTTGCCTTGAGCTAACGAATTCTATTTCTATTCGGTGTGAGCAAAATATATTTACATTTTGTGAGAGAATATTTTACCAAGAACTCAAGATTTTGCCTAAAAGGGATTTAGTTTTTTTCATTTAAAAAAATGCATTTATTCTTTTGATGGTACATTTGGAGAATGATCAGATTTTCTTGTTTTTTTCCACAAACCGTTGCGAGAGCTGATGTCGCACACCTGAAGCACCGTGGTAATATTATCTGTACTCGTATGAGCAGTGTTTGTTGGTGTAAAATAAAAAGCATCTATTCTGTGAAGGATGGTTGAAGCTCCTTATTTGTGAAATAAGTCAGTCAGCTACAATTTGGCAACGTCCCAATAACACAGAAACATACAGATAAGCCTAACAAAGCACTAACTTAAACTTCATAGAGCTGGTCTGATTTTCATAAAGCTATATAATGCTATCAAAAATAATAAATTAACATGTTCTCTGTAATGAATTCTGACCAGAAGAACAGGAAGTTATTTAACTTGGCTCTGATCAGTTGCCAGGCAACCAGTGGATTGGGGCTTTACCCGACTCTCAGTCTTGTCAGTTGATTCGGACTTGGCTGTTCAACATGAAGATTCAACAATTCATTCCCTTTTTTTTTCAGTTTTCATCATCTGTGATGTGAAAACACCAGAACGTTGTGCAGCATTTTGGTGCCGTTTCCATATCGAATGGCACGTTTGCTCAAAAGAAGCTTGGAGATCTGTTTTCTCTCGTTTCGTGGATGTGCCACAGTGTGTTACTCAATCAGCAAAAATGTCCAAGTAAACACCGCTGTATTAAGAAGGCAATGCAGTGCCCTTGTGTCTACAACAGGGTGTACAATGCAGCACCGTTTCAGTTAAAATATATGTTTTGCTACATTATATCAGAGCTGGACGCAGCCCAGATTTTCACACGGTCAAAGAAAGTAAAAGTGGGTCTCTTCCTGTTAATAGTTCAGGTATAAAATGCCGGCACACCACAGTGCGTGCAGCACAGGTGATGGGCAGGTCACCTGCGCTCCACTTCCATCACAGAGATGCAGTTTGAAAAGTTTACAAGCCTGCATCTAAACTTGTTTAGTAACCACTCTGAAATGTTATCTCCGTGCATTTTTGTAAGATTCTAACTGTTTTATCCTGTCATTGTAATGCACACTAACAGAAAAACAAAATAAAACAAAACAAAACAAGAAAAAAAAAAAACGTGATCGACTTGAAGAATCCACTGGTAGGGTCTCCGACTGATGATTAGAAACTTTGACGTTCAGGGAGCAGCCCGGTAGTGGAGACTCCAGGAAATTACTCTCCCTGGCCAAGAAATTGTCAAATTGTTGTTTTTAACATTTCGTTTTTTGTATTCATAACACAAACTAATTATAACATGTTAATTAGTGAGGTTTGGACACTCTAACAAGCTAGTTGCATTGGACAGCCACACAAGCTATTTGAAGCAGAAAGCAAATTAATATATTTCCCAGAATTATAAATTTTAAAGTGTTTAAAGACATTTTTTTTATCTATGAAGAAAAGTTTTACAACTTTATGAATAACAGCAACACACAGGATTAAAATACAGTACACTATGAAAATAAACATTTTAAAAATATGCATATGCATCTGCTGCCGTCGTCTTGTCTGTCATAGAATGCAGCAGACACAAAGCACAGATGGCAAATGTCATTTTGTCAATAACACAATAATTGTTTTTATCCTGGCTTACAGGAAAAGCTGAGAGCTGCTACTGACTTTCTGGAAACTCAGTTTTGTTTATTTGCTGTCCATCTTAGCCACCGATGACTGAGGTATTTGTTTAGCAACAGTTCATCCCACTCCTGTCTGTCTCTGCAAGTATCTATAGCATTACTCCCACCGCACACACAGTCAGCTCTTCTCACTTGCCTACTGGATTTCTTACTCTATACACAGAGGGCTTTCTTGGCAAAACCTCTTGTTTCTGAATGTAAACCAATTTACATTTTTTTTCATAATCACCTTAAATAACCAACACTCTTCAGTGAATGACATAAGGAGGAATCGGAAGATATATTTTTTCATTACAAAACAACATGGCAATGTAAGTTGTGAATAGTTGGGAAAAGAAGCAATTTTTACACCAAAATTAGTGCATATTTGTAGTGCCTTTTAAAAACTGGTAAATGCTGATAAAAAATAGAGATTGGCTTCTTTCCCACTGCCAGACGACACATTAGACTTTCATTAAAAGACGTTAGCTTAACTGAATCTCTGTGGTTTGACGTTTAGTTTCTCTCCTGTGTCTTTGTTTGTATTTTCAGGTACCTGCTTTATTTAACTGTTTCATGGTCACTTTCACCTGCGTAGTTAGAGTTGTGTTAAGTCACTGCTGATGAAAAACAGTATTTCTTGATTTTGCTGCTTCATAGCAAAAACCTTTAAAAGACAAAATAAAGAGACCTTTATTGTGGAGACTTGTGTTTAACCACAGGACAAGTGTGTCATCAGTTAATAATACACTTTCAAGTGGGTAGCCCTGTTGGATATGCAAATCCCTGCCAGGCAGCCAAGCCGGCGCATTTACATGGAAGAGGGTCAAAAGAGTCGCAGAAGTTACAGACGGAGGCGACAAGTCTTCATTGCATCAGCTGGAAAAGAGCAAAAAATTTGCATGTCCACCCGGGTGTTAAGTTTCCATCACTGTCGTTTGACCTGGGAGTGAATACTGACTGACAAAAAGCAGATGTTAGTGGGTGTTTCTGGGTTTTTTCTCCAGTGAAAAGGGGTTAAACATCCAACACTGTCTTTTTTCATTTTCGTAGAACCACGTAAGAAAACCTTCAAATTCACTCTGGATTGGAAGCAGAGAAATACTAATCATTTGTTTTTGCTAACAAAATGTCACAGTCGATGTTCTTTCTACCTTTTTGCTAAGGCAGACGAGTTTTATCTTGCAGTAATTTCCCACCATCTCTGTTTCACACACAGGTAAACTGCTCAGACAGCACTGTTAGAAATCAGCAGAGACACACATGACAAACAACCCCCAGAACTACTATTAAGTGAGGCATTTCTCAAAATGATTAAAGCAGGATGTTCGATAGCTGTAATTCCTTTGTCTGCTCTCACAAAAGCTTGCGGTATCAGATAAGATCTGGGGAAATATATCAAACCATTACTCAGCTGTTACAGTAGCAGCCTCCTCTTTATGGGACCGGATACTTATAAAATGTTAAACACGGCTTTGTTTACTGGACTGAACCCCCCCCCCCCCCCTTTCTGTCTATCCTTTTTCCTCCACCTCTCTGCCTCTTCAGCCTGCTCTCTCCATTCATCACCGCGATTTCCTTTTTCCTCTGATTCCTTGTCCTTTGCATTTATCTCCTCCAAAGTGTCTCCCTCTCATTCTTGTCCTCTCCAGAAAAAATGTGTCCCTCGTTTATCATCCACCTGCGAATTGATTATCCAAACAATAATACTCCAGATATACTCTACACCTCGCTCGGACATAAAGACGTCTGATGTAGTGTGATTTTAAGCTTGTGTTGCCCGTCTGTATGAGACAGCCTCATTCATTTAACACCGCACACAACTCTGAATGACGAGCCCGAGCAACAGCTATGCTTTACTGTGACTAAGCTACTGCCGAGCACACTTCCGGGCTGCAATTGTACCTTCACAATAAACAGCTTCTTAGCATTGACGTTGCATCACAGACACAGAACAGGCTTAGTCATACCCACAGCTTAGGGAGGCTGCTTGGGATAATATGGCTTACTTTGTAATTACAAAACGCTACGGCATGATTTCAGGGTAAATCACATGCCTCTTCCTTAGCACACTGCTGCATCTGCACTCGAGAAACACACAGAAACACATGGAAATGAACCAGACATCACTGCCTGTATTTCTACAAAGGTGATTAAAAGAGAAACATCATTACATTTCAGTTCAATCATACCTCTTGTCTAGATTGTTATCGTTTCATAAACTGTGATGGCTTTTATTGCTTTTGAGAGTGAGGCGCTGAATTTTGCAAATTCGAATACGACGGGCTAAAGATGTTGTGCCAAGATGCAATCTTAAGAATTACATTATACTGCAGGAGCAATATAAGTTCTGTGAAATGTGTAATGCTGTCCAGATTGTTTTCCACCTGGATAGTCTGCCATTTTCATGCTTGGCAACTTAAATATGATTATGGTACTATCTATTGAAACCACTTTGCTGAGGGTAAAGAGCAATATACACAATCTGTGTGAAATGTGTGTCAAAACCCCTACATGACTGTGAGTCAGTTGTCCTCACAAGGTGCTGTATTTGTATTGCACTTGTAGTATTTGCCCCTGACAAATATTCACCCATATTATAATAATAAAAAAACTAAATAAATTGAATACTGAAACTGGTAAAAACTATACTAAAGCAAACAAATTTTAAACAACAATGACTAAACTGAAACAGGCAAGCCCACTCTGGAAACTACTACTACTACTACTACTACTACTAGAGTGAAATGAAAACAAAAATTAAAAGCAAAACAAAAACAAATGCACAATATAAACACAACTGTCCTGTTTCCAAAAATCAAGGTGCAGCAGTGCTCCAGAAAAAGTTGCAATTTTAGCTAAATTTATACTGACACATCCTGCCTACATGTCCTTGACTTCCTACTTCTGTGTGGTGTGTGGGCATCAGAAGACACAACAAGTGTTTTTCCACATTTTTCTTTGGGATAAACATCACACTACCTCTTGCTTTGGCTCCTAACATAACCAACAAGCACAACTTGCTAATGTGCTGTAGTTGCATATGGATAACATTGCAAATCTGGGAAATCTGCCACAATACTACAAGACTTAACTCACATGACTCACTGTATCACACTGTTTTAAGAAAAATGTAATTACTTACAGTATGTACACAAGATTCAGCTGAACTAAATTATATGATGCCAGGCTATTGGATGGCAAGACACCTTTTTAAGAAATACAACAAAATGTAAACAAACTATAAGCTATAGTGTACAACTTTAAATAATCAGTAGTTGATTTGAGGGAGATGCCACACCCCTTGTTAGCAAAATGACCAAAATGCAAAAGCATGTTACTCTGCTCAGTTTGACTTATTGATCCTCTAGTTAGAATCTATGACCCTGACCATGGCTCTAAAATATCAGTAGTATTAAATGTGCTGTGTATTGATAAATCCATGGTTCTGTCCACGATGCTGAGGAAGCAGGGAGATTTATAATTGCTCCCTTTTTTCTCAGTCCTGCCCTCCTTTCAGTTTTGTCTTGGATCTATAATATTCTCTAATTGATTCTCAACCTAGGGTCCAGTGCTCCCTTGGGGACGCAACAAAAATCACAGGCAGTCCGAGGTTTTCAAATGCGATTTGACTAAAACCACAATTTATACAAACAACTTTAAATATAACTTTAAAAAAAGATGTGATCACTCAAAGACAACAGGTTACTTACCAGGCCCCCTTCTGCAACCTGTCAAGCCAGTGATACTCAACTTATGGCCTGTTAGTAACAGAGACGGCTGATGTTTGTGTGATGGCCTTTCAGGCTGTGCAAAGTGCAGAAGGATCACACAGTGAGTGGAAGACAACTAATAGCTGAAGAGAAGCAAAAGTTACCCAGAAATTAGGATAATTCTGATCTTACAAATGTATATTTTATACCTCAAGAGCTTAAATATGTTATTCATTTTGTCCCTTGTATGAGCAGTTTTTTTATGGTTTATGTTTTTGAGTCCTTCGAACATTTGAGTGTATACAAGATGTCGTTTAATGTTGTACACTTTCTCTTTCAGAAGATACCAAACCATTTACACCTAAAATGCAGTTTGCAGTTATGAAATGTAGTAAAATATCTGATTTAATTCAGTTAATAAGTTGAGAAAGAAACATGACTTATGGGGCTTTTAATATTTATTCAATTTATCTGATAAATAACATTATTATTAATGTTTGTTTATTCAGTGGCCCCTGGCCTCCTGTCATTTTGCAAAAGTGGCCCCCAGGCAAAAAAAAAAAGTTTCTCAAGCTCTGTGATAATGGATCATTATTATTCTTTCAGTAGGAATGTGTGTGTCTAAGCTTCTCTGTTGGGTTTGTTAAAAGCAAAAATGTTAAGCCTTTACTAGAAAAGAGACATGCGCCAAGGCAAAAGTTAAGGTTCTAAGAATGGAAACAAATATAATTGATGCTATTGGAGCAGTGTCACCTTCATGATCAAAGTGACAAGTAGCAACATGTAGTCATGGAAGAGCAAGAGGATCATACAGACACTTCCTATATTTATATTATCATTCAGTTGTGTGTGTGTGCTGCTGAAAATACACCCACAGACCCATGAGGATTGAGGTTAGATAACCCTAACCCTCCCAGTGGGTCACACCCCGTTTAAAAACGAGCAAGTCACAGAGTGTAAATAACCACATACTTTCTTTAGTTTAAAATTAGAAAAAGTAGAACTGCAGCGGCTAAACAAGCTACAAAGGTTAGAAAACTTTTTTCATTCATAGATATGCGTTAGTTCTCTGTAGGAGTCAGGTATTTTGAATTGCATCTGACTTCTTTACATGTGTTTGTTCTCACACATAAACACAGAAGCACTGAACTGAAGCAAAGACCACTGCGCTCCAGTCAATCCACTGTGATCTATGGAAAATACTACCGAGTGAGCCGTGTGCCAAAACAGAGCCGATCTCGTCTTCCCGCCGTTCTTTGAAGCCCTTTCAGGTTTATTTCAGTCTGAAGGTAAGAGAATAATGAGCAAAGAAACGACACTTAAAGCTTTATTATCAGCTGAGGGATGAATCCACTTGTTTCTTTGAAGAAATATGAACAGCGCTGAAGATGTAGTAACTGAGCCATGATCTGCATCCTGCGACTGTGCCCTCAGCGGGGGGACTCTCAGGCGGCATCTCGGGGTGAGTGCGCACTGCTGAGGGAGGGAGAGATAGAGAGCGAGGCGCAAGAGGGAAATGAGAGAGGAGGAGAGCAAGTGTGTGGGAGTTTATTGAGCAGCTAGCGAAGCTCCCTCAAGCACAATCACCTAATTAGATTTCTATCCAGCAGTCCCCTTTCCTGACCCCCTTAAATCTCTTGCATCTCTGGAAATCTAGAAGGGGAGGCTTTCCCAAAAGTACATCCCATCCGTGCGAGAGGTGTCCGAAAGGTCAAGGTTGTGAGAGGGAGGGAGCTTTCTCATTCACAGCAGAAACCAGCCACGATGGCAGCAGCAGGGTAATGAATAAATAAATAAATAAAACACATAACTACTTAAAATAACTTGAGAGGTTCAACTCTGGAGCATGGAATGCACTTTGAGCGTCAGAGTTGTGTTTTCAAAAACATCCATTATTTTGGGTGGTAAAAAGCGTCCTCATTGCGTCCAATGGAGCATTAAAATGTCTCAATGCAATGCTCGAAACTTGATTCAATTCCAGCGAGCTAAAACTGCTGTTTTTACATTTGTTTTGGGCCACTGTGTCAAAAGAAACAAGCTAAAATAAGACTGAAAACTATTTTTTTTCAGGACAGCACTATTTTTTTTATGATAATCTAAATTGGTTTGCCCATATTACAGCAGCTACAGTCTGGCTCACAGGACATACAGGCTGCCATTGGCTGTTCTCCTGTTCTTCTGTAATCTGCGTGTAGCCATTTTTAAAGTCTGCATTGCCGCATGAAACAATAACCTCTGAGCTAGCAACCTACACACTGAAATGGCCCTTACCCTAACGGATCCTTAACAGTGCACATATAAAGAAACTTGTCGCTGTTATCTTTTATTTTGCAGGGATATGGCCATTTTAATGCTAGCTCTAGCCTCCCCGTACCAATGAGGGTACAATCGCTGAATCTTAGGTTTAGCGCAGCCAAAGACGATTGTGATTGGTTTAGAGAAATACAAACAAGCCAGAGCATTTTTTTTTCCTCTATTCCAGAATGATGATGGGTTCAGCCAGACTTTTCTCCAGGCACTGCGCAAAAATGAACTGTGGAAATAGGTCTGGCTAATTTGCAACAGCAAATATGTGTAATGACGACTGATTACATTTTCTATTAACGCAATGATGAAATCTGTTAATTAATGTACCTGGCAACTCTAAAATGTTCAGCGAGAATCTATTTACAGTGCACTATCCACTCGTAGTGACTACAGCAATTATTGTACTTTTTTATGTTTATGTTCAGGCAGCGGTACTAAAAGTCAGCAATGACTTGAGACATGAGATTTTTTTATTATAATTTTTCTCAGTTATCCAGAGGGGTGGGCAGGCGAGCCCCAAGGGGGCTCTCATTTCTGGTGTCAACCGCCCGGCGCTGCTGGGCGTGACCCGCTCCAGGGACAGCAGCAGGTGGAGATTTGACTGGGCCAGTACACCTGACAAGCAGTAATGCAGGAGTCCTAAGGTGAGCTCAGGGAGGATGGAAACCTCGTGCGGAGCGGAAGGACAAAGGCTTGCTTGATCATGATTTTCCGTACCGTGAAAGTGAGGCATCATGAACTTTCATGATCCAACTTTCTGTGTTTTAAGCAGAAGGTGTGAGAAAACTTACCACATGAAAACTGGCAGGTGATAGTCATGCTCTCATAGCTACATTGCTTTTTGATGCTTCTGTTTCGGCCCTTCCCGTCACCAAGTGTTTGATTGTTCACCCACTAATAGTGAATGTGAGCTGGGTTTAGACCTTCGTGAGACATGTTAGCTCAAGCTTTTGTTGCCACTGACAGGAGTCTGGACGCGATTCTTCGATTTTGGTCACACTCCCTTCTGTAATTTTTTATGTCCAGAGATCAACAACTAGTATTGCCCACTTGTCCAGGGCAGGTAAAATTCCATGTTTGGCAAGTAAAGCTGTTAAAAAAAAACGACTAAATAATAAACTATTTGATAAATAATTAATTGACAAAATAATTTTTCATGCACAATGTCAAAAAATGCTGTTTTACTTGCTCAACCAAGTGAAAAAAAATAAATATAAATGCTGAACCCTGAAATGTATGTTTTATTAATTCAAACATAATTCAGGTAGAGATTACAATTCATCCCAACATAATTATGAAAACAATTTAGTAGAATACAAACATAATGTCTAGGAGACGGGGTTGTGTTGTGATGAACATCTGAAACAGTCGATCCTTGTTTAAACATTAAGACCATCTAAACTTAACCATCAGATCATTCCTTGTTAGAACCATGTTTCATGATGTAGATCAGAGGATCCTCCTGTGTGACCTTTTGGATTGCACTGACAAACATAATTTAGGCTTGAGGAATTTTCACCTGCAGAGAACCACTGAAACAGTAAATGGGCAGCATCAAACAACATTGTATCAAACTTTCCAATGCACTTGGACCTTTTATGTTATAAACATCAACATGAATGGGGGTAAATCCTTAAAAAAAAACATATATTGCTGGGAACAGTGAATATTCCAGTCTCTCCGGTCTGCTGGTTTGTCTGATTCAACATTAACATTTGAGAGACAAAAGGAAGAGGCATTTGGCGAGTAGAACAGATGACTCATTCAGCTGCCTATTGATGAAATGCTGTCTGGCCAAACTGTGAGTATGTCTGTGTTTTTTCCTCGTCTGTGTTGATTCGCTTCTTTGTTTTACTCACTTCTGTTGTATGTCTAATGCGTGGCCTGCGTGCGTTTGCTTTGGTATCCTTTCTGTATGTGCGCGAGGTGAGTAAGTGTTGCGCTCACGTGTACGCGATGTGATGTGTGTTTCAGACAGGCTTAACATTTAGCTGTTTCAAACTGACTCTCCCAGGGGTTGGAGGTTGGCGGTGCCGTGGCCAAACTGAGGTGATCTGTCGCAGTGACCCACTCAGCCAGCTGTGAGACGGCACGGCAGAGCTGACAGGCCTCCCTTACCCGAGGCCATACTTAGTATTTGGCTTTCCACCCAGCCTTTTTTCTGCACACATGGCACTATATGATATCTGTCCCTCTGCATTCAGTCAGATAAATACCACGAGGTGGGCGAGGAACGGGCTGAGAGGCGAAGATTGCCTCCACGTGTCAGTCAGCGAGGTGCAGCAGATTGGGAAAATGAGCACATCGCAACATGGATCCAGAATCAAGAGGGGATTTAATCCCATGAACTGTAATTACAATAACATCTCTTTAAGTAAGATCTGGGATATTTTTGTAGTTAAACTGCATTTAAAACCTATAAAAGTGCAGGAAACAAAGAAAGATGGTACATTTTTGACTCTCATTCCAGGGTCATCAAATGCTTACGTTCTGGAAATAAGACTCAACAATCAACTGTCTTACTGGCCTGTGATTTGCCAAAGTCTTCGACTGTGGGCTGAATTTTATAAAGCCTGAAAACAGAGGAGAAGCGGAAGTCTAGTTTTCTGCCAAACCACTTGAATTACAGTATGCTTACAGGTTATTATGGAAATTTTGACCAGTGACTCCAAAAATAAAGTACCTACCTCAGCTTTAAGGCTGATGTAGAATTTTTTTTTTTCAGCACTGAAATCTGTATGATACTAAATAGCTCCATTATTGGCTTTGTTACCCAAAGGAGTTTGCAATGGCAGAAACCTTTCCTCTGAGATTGACTCAAGCCTTGACTCAAAGTGTAAAAACTCAACTGTTCAATATTAGTTTTAAAGAATAATTGACTTTTTAAAGCTGTATTAACAGTAGAATATGACTGCTTTAGACACATGGCTTATTTTACCACTATGGAGAGCGAATCTTATGTCAAGTTACGTTTTAGAAGCCAAATAGTTTTTAGACTTGTAAAGAAGCTTATTGTGAATCATCAGACTTTTTTTCTTTGTAGTGTGAAGTTTAGACATGCTTGGAAAGTGGCGTGGTCAGTTCTCACTTTCTAAAAGGCTGTTTTGAAGATTAAAGGCAAAAGATGTAACATTTCCACATCAAAATGAAGACACTCTCATGATCCTCTGCTACTTCACAATGTCATCAAAGTCTGTCCTTTGCTACTGTTTTAACTGAGAGACCCCATACCAGCAGAAACTGCATATTGTTCATTTAATGGTGCATTCCAGTTGAATAGGGAAGCTGCAGTTTCCAAGATCCCAGTTGGAAAGTTCAACTAGACAACCCGCTGAAGCTGGATTCCCAATTCCAAAAGTTGGAGGAACCTCACCAACTCCGACCTCAAAATCCAAGATGGCTGCTCTGTGCGTCAACGGTAGTGACAGATGTAGTAATATACTGTTTATTAGAAATTCTTTCTTTTTAAATGTCTCATTAACAGACACATATGCACAGTACTGTCCAATGTCTATCTGTGGACATGTTGCAACGGTGTTTGAATGTACAAAAAACGGCATCATGCATTAATATCAAGCACGACAAAGGTTTTCATCCTTGTTTTCGGACTTGTACTGGAACGCAGCCAACCTGGGTGTGACATCATGTCCAGCTCCATCTTTAACGCCCGAGGTTAATGGAATACAGGATAAAACCTTAGCCCTGTGACCAAGGGTATGACTGTTTACCACAGTATGGTAAGGTTATTGTAGGGTTAAAGTTAAAGGGCTAGGGAATACATTGTGTCAAAGCGTAGACGTTGAAATGTGTGAGTGTGTATGTGTTTGTGGTGCAAACGGGGGCAGTCTGAAAGAGTATGAGGCCCGAGGCTAAAACCAGTAGCCTGCTCTCTCTGCCTTTACACAATATCTGCTAATGAGACACAAACTCGCTTCCAGTCAAATTCCAGCTACATTCCAAAGACATGAAAAAATCCAAAAAGAGACCAAATGAAAACTGCACATGAAAAGAACCGGATATAAGTATATTCACTGTGCAGACGAACCGATAACTCATACTCTGAAAATGGATTAAGAATGCGTTTATTTTTGGCATGGTTGTGCACATGTGTTCTACATGATAGAAGTGCGAATCCAATCTGTATTTACTGTGTGCCGTTTTCCGTGCATTTCTCTCTCACTCATTCTCTCTTACTGTAAAGTCACTTATTCTGCTTTCTCTTTCCGTCTTTGAACACCGCCCCGCGTAACACCCCTAGAAGGCCCCTTAAATAAAAAGGTGAGATGCTATTTAACACTTTATGTCATGGCCCTGGCTTGAACTGTGTCTCAGAGCGAAAGCTGCTTAGCCTGTGTCACCCATTTTTTTATTTACTTCCCAGCCAACACTTCCCCCTCCCTCCACACGCATTCTCCCTCTAAACACAAACAAAATAGATTGTGTTGCCAACTCTCAAATGGGATCAAACCCAACCGCAGTTAAAAGGCTTAGGTTAATCTGATTTTCTCTGTGGTTCCACCGAAAGCAAGACCTGAGCCAGGGAGCTGACACTCCATGAACGAGACGGGTTGATAACGCGGCACACAACAGGAGACAATGGAACGCTCCTCATTAGCTTAGTAAACCGGGTCTGACATATTAAGAGTGTGACAGTGAAGGCTGTGTGTTTACAGCACGTGTGTGGGTGTGTGCACGCATGTCTTTATTTCATTGTAGCCCAAGTCTGCACAGGGACAGGCATGTACAATTGTGTTTATCATAATTTGCGGTGAACAGAAAGAGCAAGCAGATTCAGCTGAGACGGACAGACACACGGATAGACGGAGAGGCGGAATGACACGCAAGATGAATGAGATGGATGCATCAGTGGTTATTTGAGGAGAGCTTTTGGTTGAGTTGACAACGTCAAAACTTTGTTTTAGTTCCCACAACACAGCATACACACAAACGCAAAGAGCAAAACAACATAAATGATTTGTTGAACAGTGTTTTCACAGAAACGACAGAGGCCTGTATTGCAAAGGAAGTTCAACAAACCCAGGATATAATTTCTTCATCTGGCTTCATGGTCTGATTCTTTTTTCCTCATATGTGCTTCTCTTGGCCAAGATAATATGTCACTTTGTGTGCACTGCCTATCATTGTCAACATCCAACTATATGTTTCAGTAAAACCAATTGATTTCAGCGAACTAAACACTCTCCACAACTGCCGAGCTGCTACAGAGGACTAGATGTCTCTCAACTTCCTTCAACTGAATTCTGACAAAACTGAAATGATCATTATCGACCCTGAAAATGCTACAGACTGTAGTGTAAGCATTTGTAAAATCACAGTCCATTAATTTTTGTTAACATGGTGTTTAAATTTCAAATGACAGTCAAATACAACAAAGTAGTTCAGCCCTGTTTTCTCGAGCTGAGATTCATTGCAAAAATCAGACATTCATAATCAGCTTCTGATTTAGGATGTGTCATTCACACCTTCATCTTTTCCTGTCTTGACCTCTGAAATGGCTTTTTTACTTGCTTTAATCAGTCTGCTCTGGCATGTCTTCAGTAACCAGCCAGGACCAGCTGTAGATGACACATTACCCTGTTTTAGCTTTGTTGCATTGGTTACCTGTGAAGTTCAGGATTTCTTTCAAGATCCTATTACTTACAAGGCACTTTACAGCCAAGCTCCTACTTATGTTTCTGAGCTTCTGACCCCTTATGACACCACCAAGTAGCCAGTTAGGTCAGCCAATCAAAACCTGTTGGTTATACCATGTGCCAAGCGTAAACTTAAGGTGATTGCTGTCTTGCTGTCCTTGCAAAAAAAAAAAAACAAAAAAAAAAACAAACACTTTTTAGGTTGGTTTTCCAATATTTCCAGCATGTGATCAAGGTGAGTCTTATGGTGCATACTTTCTGTTGGTCATATGGGTGTTATGTTGTATGTATTCTGGCTGTATGGTTGTATTTTTGAATGTTTTACCTTGTATGTGCTGTGTGCTTTGTGTTTTATTTGCCTGTACTGATGTTGATGTAAAGCACTTTTAAAAGGTGCTATATAAATAAAATTATACTTAGTTAAACCTAAAAAAACACCCAACAATCATGATAAGTGGTCTCACAATGATGGTTATCAACTTAGTAAGCCAACCCATGGTTTCCCAATCTAGGTGTGAGCAGAGTGAACTATAATAACAGACAAATAGTATCATAACATAATCTTAATCCAAGTAAAGGCACAGCTGCAGCCGCAAAATGCAGGAAGGACTGCCGGAAAAAAATCTGCATGGATAATAATAATTATACATTTACTCAAAGACATTTTATATACATCAAGATCATAGAAAACAACACACTAAAGTATATAATACTATTATTCAGATTTTAATCATTAAAGGCAGCTCAATGTGTAAAAATACAGTCTTACAATATCACTGCCCCATCATCATGGCACAAATAGATCTGATTATGATTACGTTTGTGCATCCCTTTTAATTAATTTGCTGCTTAAATGTATTCAAACAGCCTTCAATTATATTCGGTTTTATTCATTCTTTCAGCTGCAGCCACAGTGATGCCAAACAGAGTCACACTCAGGAATATATCCTTTAATACACAGAACTGATCATCTGTCTGTCTGGCCATCTGACCTGCTACATAGATGATCAAGTTAACGTATTAAATGAAATAGCATTAAATAAATAGTGAGTCTCTTAGATAGTAATAGAAAGTTTGAGTCTCTTCTTTATATGGATACTTGCATTCAGAATAATGCACTAGTCTGTTGTCATAGTAACCCTACAAATAAAAATGATGTAATATATAAAATATAATTCAAAGTGGTAAGTAGGCTTACTTTCATAACTTAAAAGTACAAGAAGTACAGACTTTAATGCCTCTATCTGTCTCTGTTGTATTATATCAGTGTAAAAAAGCACAAATAAAGGCTTTGCTGGCCACTTTCTGAACACTTTTCCCTCCGCTCCACACTGAAAATGCAGGATTAATGCTGAAGTTACCTCGCAAAAACCACAAACTGTGCTTTGTAGTACAGGGCCCAAGAGTCAAGTTGGTAAATAATAACAAAACTCTCGCAAACAAAAACAAACAAACAAAAGAAGAAAAACTACCACCAACAGAAAACGCCAGCATACAGTACAGCATATGCCTCATTGTTCCGCTGACAGCTTGATTGAGCGATTTAGGTATAAAACAAATGACTGTTTACTTATAATTAGCCCACAAGTCCTGCTATCAATCAAGTGATACTCATAATGCCTCACGAGTGGGTTTGAGCTGATTTGCGATGGCGACATGGAGCTAAAAGACCAGTCTTCTGTGAAAAGTTTTAAATCTCGAGCTGAGCAATTTGACAGTTGATTCGATTGAAAAATAACAGGTGTTGTGTTTAGGCTAATTAATTCTGCGAGTGTAGCAGACCTATAAAGAGGGTGAAACAGGCCAGACACTGAACAAAAAGCAGCAATAACCCTTTCTAACTTCGAATTTCCTTTTCACAGACGCCAGACGAGGTGAGCAAAGTGCACGTTCTCCGGGTCTGGAGGCATACGCATAAAGGGGAGGAGGGCACCGCGCTAGTGTCTGACGTCTGTTCCAGGTGAAAGAAAAATGGACTTAATTATGCCAGTTTCCAAGAGCTGCTGACCTGTCCAAGTTTCCAAATTGATTAACAACGTTCGGGGAGGCCGAGACAAAAATGAGGCTCATTTTACACACAAACATCTGTCGGCTGATGTTTAGATCTCTGAGCTCCTCCTTTGGCAGCTTATTTTACTGAATAAATAAGTGCATCCTGGGAAGCAGTAGACATCAAAGTGCTCCAACATATCAGGCAACAGCCCTGTGCTTCAATAGAAACCTCCGATTTTGACATCTGAATTGATACTGTGAGGTAAGAAAACACCATGGAAAAATCTTACAAATGTGAGGAAGCTTGTTCTAATGATAACTTCACTCATATCAAGTGTCTATGTTTATATTTTATTTCCAGGCAGAAACAGGTCCAGACATACAATTTTCAGTGTTAGTGTCTGTCCTCATAATGAGCTTTGTCACTACCACTACTGTATAGATCAGTGAGATGAGATTTAATATAACATTCTTGATTATCATTATTTTTTATGTCCAAACAGACGTCTAGTGAACATGGTTCTTTATGAGGCTGCAAACAATAATTGGTTGCATCAATATATATTTTTTTTTTATCAAAGACTTTCTTACAATGTGCTGGAACTTTGTCTTTATCCTCTGCTTTACCCTGATTTGAGTTTGACACGCACACTTTATTGTATTTTACACCAAGACTGTATTTAAAAGTGCAGTAAGCAATTCTGGAGAAAAATAGTTGATTGTTGAGTCTCATTCGCAGGTCCTTAAATACCTGGACTTTGTGTAAACTGATGATTAATGTTTATGGGTACTTAAATATACTGTTGATTATAATTAAAGGCAGACTGTGTAACTCTGTTGTATTAATTAAAGAGAGAATGTGTAACACATAATAAATTAGGCTACGTTAGCCTAGCGTTGTTCACATGCTGCCTCATTAAAAAACAAAAATCATTTCTCCTGCTCCTACTTTACATACCATGAAGTCGGAAGTTAAAAGTGCTTACACATGTATCCATGATCATAAATATTTGCATAGCATGGCAAAATTGAGTCTTTATCAGGTTCTTTGTGTGTGTGTGTGTGTGTGTGTGTGTGTGTGTGTGTGTGTGTGTTTGCAGGTGTGTGTGTGTGAGTTTGTGACAGAGATTTCGCAGTGGCAGAGATTCATAAAGGCTGAGTGACATCATCTCATTTCCTCCGATTCTCCAGATGTACATTGTGGGTATACAGCCTCATGTGCTCAAGTGCTATTAATATCGGATGCGGCCAAATTGCTCTGATTGGACAGTTGCCAGAAAACTCAATCACTCCTCAAGAGATCAAAGGGTTTTAGACAAAGGCAGAGTGCCAGCACTGCTGATTTTTTGGATAATAATAACAACAATCACAATAACAATAATGACAATAAAAAAAAAAGAAATTCTGACGGGGAGAAATTCAGCAGCCTTTCATGACCAGCTGCACATTATCAGTGGTAAAACTGCTCTGCACTGGCTGTGCCATTGTTTTCCTATTGGGAGAACAGTTAGGCAAAAGTGTTACCCTCAGTGTGGACGTATGGGAAACGCACACCAGTACTAGAGAGGTGCTGAATGTGAAAAAGTACAGGCGTGGGCAAAAATATTCCCACAAAATATGAAAAAAAAGTGTTTCAATAATAAACAGTTATATCAATCAATTCAGTTTCTAAAAACATCTGTACACAGACAGCCAAACAAAAAAAAAAAAACACCCTGACTCTGATTAGGTTCCTAGAAAGGATGCAAGGAATAAACGTATATCACACAAGTAAAACTAGAATAAACACATTGGAGATGTATTAGAAAAAAAACAGAAGCAAAAGTTAAAAAAAAGTAAATAAGGTTAAGTGTAGAAATAGAAAGTGAATGCTGCGCTCAAAAGTTCAAATTATTTCAACTCTGACCTCGGTTGCCACTGACTTCATGTGTGCATGTGAAGACGCAGCCAGAATGGGAGAGTTTTAAGCCAAATTCGATAACACAACACAAAAAACACACCACAATCTCACCTGGAAAAAGTAATGCACGGGAAAATGTATGTGAATATGTATCATTTTTACGAATTTAGCTGAATCCAATCCTGAAGTTAGCTTAGCTGTCTATATACGCCAGGAATACATGATATATAGAGCTTCACTTTGCCTCTCCAAAACTCTGTGCCACTCAGCAAAGAGCAAACCATCTGAAGGCAAAGATATTTTTTTTTGATTCAGTCTTGTTTATCCTGTCATTACCTAAACTTTATTTGGCCTTTTGGTCTTCCTACAGTGGAGAAGTCTGATACATGAGTGGTTTATTAGTTAGTTTATTAACTCAATCACTTCTGTCTCCGAGCTGGAAGGCCAATGATTGAAAGGCTCTGTCCTTGCCATTAATCAGAGAAAAACATGCTACAAATAGCAGCTCTCAGCACCAGTGAAAACACAGCGATTCCCTGGACCTAAAACATTTTCTTCACACTACTCACTCCATTTTTAAAGGCAAAGATGTAGTGCCTGACAACAACTTGTGGGAACCTGTTTTTATATTATATTGAAAATAACATGGAGGAGAAAATTGTTTCCCCCATGCCCCCCAGTGGTTACCCCTGAGGCTGAAAATGAGCGTTAGAAAGCCTTTGACCCAAGGCTAACACATTTTCATTCAATCTCGGCAGCCAACTCGGAGAGAGCTCCACACAACAACACACAAAAAGACACTCTGTGGAGAAAAGACAGAAACTGAGATACAAAAATTGAGAAGAAAGAAATGAATGAAAATGAACAGATATTTTCAGACGCTCCTGTCACTTATCAGCTCCTTGTAGACAGACAGACAAATACAGGAAAAGATAGATAGATAATAGATAGATAGATAGATAGATAGATAGATAGATAGATAGATAGATAGATAGATAGATAGATAGATAGATAGAGCAAAAATGTAAGAAATATGTAATTTTGAATCCCTTTCTTTGCTTCGTAATTATGCTGTGAAATATTTCACTGCATTTCTCTCTAATGAGAGCAATAAAAAAACCTTTTCTTTCACAATGCTGGGAGCCAGCAATGATCTTTTTGCTGGAAGACTAATCATCTCTGTGTGATTAGGAGCTGAAGGTTAATGTGGGCTCACGCAGATGGGAGAGGGAGCGAGGTGGGAGTGAGGGAGATCAGACCAGACAATGTTCTAGAAAGGCGCAGGCGGGCGGTGTTGCAGAGGCACAGGGGGGCTATAAGTGGTTAAGAGTCTGTGGATCAAGGGGAGAAGAGGCCTGAGCCTCATTACACATGTAAATGCAGCTTCCAGCATGGAGGCCCCACTTTAAAGCCTTGCTTTTTTAATTATTCCTTTGCTCTGCACATGATAATTGGGTCCAACTCAGCCCAGGGCCTGTTGACTGTGTAACAAGAATAAAACACCCTAATGACTTTGTCCATTTTTAATGGTGATCAGTGGAAAAACCTGGCCTCCTGTTGGATTAGAAATAACCATGCATGCCTTTTGTCTTGATTTTTTAAACAGACTCCCACTGTTTGATTGGTGTGGGATAATGATGCACATAAAAATCATTCTTGAGTTTAATTTTGTCACCTGTTTGCCATTTAGGAATTTATGGGTGTTAATCTGTGCTAACTGCTTGTGTGATGTGGTTAAACAAACCATAAGAAGAACTACATTTCTCAGGCTGTAAACTTCTGTAACAACGTAAAGAATTGATGGTTGATGTCTTTCATGAAGAGCTTGAAACCCGAGTCACATGACTTGACTGAAGTCAGACTTGAGTCACTGGGACTTGAGGCTGGTTAACCCTGGTAAAAGACTCGAGTTTTTAATGGCCAACGATTCGGTTCAATTCGATTCAGCCTTGTCACAATACGATACGATATGATGCAATACAAGACAACGCAATATATGTACATTTTGACTCAATTAATGCTACATATGTAGAGTGCTTTTAGTTGCAAAAAGAAATCCTGATAGTTTTACTAAATATAGAAACAGCAGAGACAGAGAGAAGGAGACATCACAGTGGTGTTAACATCTTATTGTGTCATATGTAAATGTAATCCTGTAGCCTAAATGAGAATCTGTGAACAAACTTTATAACTGTTTCAAATATTAGTATTTTTTCAATAAGATGATATTCTGCTCTGTTTCGTATGAAGAGTGCTGTGGTTTTGATTAGTGTGGAGGAACAGTGATGCTCTGTGTTACCTGCTCTCACAGTGACATGACGTCTCTGCTGTCAGACATGTTTTGCATAAATGATCTGCAGCAGCGTTTCTCATCTTTCTTATAAAACCCAAACTTATTCCACAGCTGCACGTTATTGAAAGTTTGGTGGTGCGACATGGCACAATGTCACCTGTGATGCTGTTTTCAATGCGGTCTGTTTTGAGGAAATGAAGAGGAAACACAAGAGAGGGAGGGGGAGTGCTTGTTTTGTGTGAGTGTGGCAGCAGGCGTCCAGCGAAAGCGGTTCAGGCAAAGGCAGGAGGAGAGAGAAAACAGAGGAAACTTAAAGTAGCAGCTCCCTGATGCCAAAAATGAAACATATGTGCGTCCTAATGAGATGTATTGATACACTTGTAGCTGCATCGATTTGTTTCCGGTTCATTCAGGCCCTCTAAACCAATGCACTCGTATCTTACATATCTAAGTCCAATGCATCGGATGCATGAGTGATTCGTTACACCCCTAGTACAAACCTGGCAACCTGCTTGAATGCAGCAGACCAGTAGAAGCCATCGCACTAGGCAGCTGTCACAGAGGGGGCCAGTCCAAAAATAATGAAGTTTGGATTCAAGGATTAAAGCGTTGGTGTGCAAGGTCTGCAGCTCAAATCAGCAACACAGCAACCACAACATTCAACTTTTTCGACCACTAAAAAACCTACAAATAAAATCTTTTTAGCTAATTAATCGGTTGGTCAAATGTTAACTTAAAAGCTAAGGATAAGTTTAAACTGTGTTAGATTAGGCTTCAAATTAATTGTTAAAATTGGTATAATATTCCATTAACTAGTTATACTAAGCAGTTGATTCATTTAAATGTGTAAACTTGGATAGCTCATCAGAATTTTGTGTAACTTGACTTGCTTAATCTGAAAAAAGACAAGACTCACTTTGTTTCCAGTCAGGACTCGACTTGACTTGCTTGATTCTCACCAACAAAACCCGGGACTTTTTTGAGATTTGAAGACTATGACTTGAGCATATGTGTGATTTATTCCTACTTCTGTTAAATGGTACACAAAAAAACGTTTAGAAGGCAGAATACTCACACAAACTATGAACCCAATCAAATGCAAATTCCCAAAATGTATTGTGTTTAGTTTGAAAAAGCACATTGCTGACACAGACAGAAATCCAATCTTGAAATCTGTGAAATATTAATCTTACTGACTTTTAATCTGCATCCAGCATGAAAAAAACAGAGAAAATAAATAAAATTCATATCGGAAAACAGTTTGTTTCTG
Organism: Lutjanus erythropterus; assembly: GCF_056507025.1. Classification (NCBI taxonomy): domain Eukaryota; kingdom Metazoa; phylum Chordata; class Actinopteri; order Lutjaniformes; family Lutjanidae; genus Lutjanus; species Lutjanus erythropterus. The sequence goes on along the minus strand of NC_139318.1, from coordinate 33,901,771 downwards.
GCTCTCTTTCTGACCCTCCTTGGAAAATTGTGTTTTTGCCCAAAAGCTGAGTTATAAATGCTTTTATGAAGTGGCAGGTTGATAACTGTGATAACTGTGCAACTGAAAGCACTCAATGACTGCAAAAAGGCAGTTACTGAAAGACAAGACCGACTGGCGAGTATGAGTGCAACAAAATATCAATACAGATGTAAATATTTTGAGATTATTGTGATAAAACATTCTTTACTAGAGGTTCACCTACTGGCTCCGCCTTTGTCACCACGGGAAAGGAACTCATGTGTTGACACCTGAGCAACTTGAGATCAAATCAAAAGTTCTGGAAAACGCTATGTTAACCTTGAATTTAGATTACTCTTCTGTATGTGATCCCAAGGCAAAGACTGAATCCCCACTCTCAACATACAACAATACAGTGTGATATGGTCATTTGCTTTGTGTTTTGTTTTGTTTTTTTGTTAATTTTAATGTGTTTTTTGTTGTTGTTGTTGTGTTTATAACATCACTGAAATCTGAGATAATCTGACTTGACATTTTAGAAAAGATATAAGTGATGACGTTCAATATCTGTAATGTTAGAGCACTGAATTTTGGCTTGGATCTTTGGTTCTTCCCCTTACTTTAAACCAAGGCAAATGCCAAGACGGTTGGTTTATTTTTAATTTTCGAGTTGTCACGTCTATAAAACAATTGTAGCTGACATCCACAGACAAACTGTAAAGTAACCCTAACCCTAGTTTTTTTTTTTTCTTAAATTAGCACCAGCTAACGCCTTCATGGTGATGTTTTGAACAATAGAATACTCTTGTCTGTTCACATCCCACGACTGTTTGACAATGTTGGCACTCTGTATGATTAACCTTCCAGTGGATGTCAGAGTGTACACCCATATCTAGTTGTCAAACAACGACATGTCAAGCTATGATTAGCCTACAGTGACATCTGACTTCTGTTATACTGTTTTTACATCAGAATTAGCACACATATGCATATTTTTTCAAACACAGTTAATCATGCTTGAAATAGGAAATAAACTCTTTCCCTTTGCCAGTAGACAAGTTTGCTATTCTGTTTTGTCATGAATGAATGAATCAATGAATATATTTTTAATATTGTGTCATGCACAAGCCATGTGCCCAGGCCAAACAGGCTTGCAAGACACAAAAACAGACCAGAAACCAGAGTAGCCACTTAAATTACAATTAATGTAAAACAAATAACCCATGGCTGCACTTTTCAAAACTTTAGAAAACAAAATTAGCCAACTTATGAACATTAAAATTAAATAACTATTCCATTTTATCATCATCAGATCACCAGAACATTTCTGGATTTTGAACAGACACTTTATTAAATATCAGGATTCTTGACTCAACATGAAAAGGAAGGAAGGAAAGAGAGAAGAAAGTAAATGTGACTTATTCTCAACTTCTCCTACAACTTACATAACCTGTCGTCCTCCTGGATGTTTTTAAATCTGTTAATTTCCAGGTTCAGAGGAAGGATTCCTGCTCTCAGCTATGCAACTAGAGACCTTTGACTCCTTGTCGATGTCTGCCAGAAAGCCTCATGTGTACTTTTGTAGCTTCTAACTGAATCTCTGAGGTTTTAAGTTTAGTTTCTTTTCTTCTTTCTTTTACTATTTCATGCTCGGTTTGAGCTGTCTTGTTAAGTTACTGCTAATGAAAAAACAACAACCTGATTTTGCTTCTTAATAACAAAAGCTTTTTTTGTCCAGAGCCTCTACTCTGTGCTGTCACTCTGCTGCTGCTGTACAGAGTAGACATTTTCAGTTTACAACTGTAGTGTCTGTTGTCTGGTATGTACTGATAACATGTTTATGGTGAGGGGTGGTGGGCAATTAATGTAGTTGGTGTATGTTCAAACACTGTTTAATACCAGTAACACCTACTACCACAGCAGGCCTGCGAGTAATAATCACATATTACAGAATGGCTGCATCACTTTCAAAGTCTGTCATGGTAAATGTAACACCTGGGAGTCTTAATGCTGGTGTCTAAATTAAGAATAGTGCACATTCAACATAATTCACTTTTTATAATAACCGTTCAGGCCTTGTGTGGAGCAGGAAAAAAATAGTAATTTAAAGACAAGCCGGAGACCATGCTGCTATCTGTGACTCACCAATTTAATCTAAATCAAACGAGCTTACAGAACAAAAGATACTCGTTCTCAGTATCAGACACCTCCAGTGAAGTTGATCCACACACTTCTTCTGTGTCGAGATCTTTGTCTTTGCTTCTATTCTGCATCGCTGCGTGACTCATTTAAGATAAATTAGCTCTCACAACATGGCTTTTTAGACTAGAGGAACTTTTTAAGCTTTATTATTGACTGTTTTTCTCTCTTTACTTTAGTAATTCTTCATGTGATGTGTAAAGTGATTGACATGACTATGTTTGCTTTTGAGTTAATTAATGTGTGAATATCATAACATATCCACTTCACCCTACAGTATTATTGTGATTAATGCGTACGGTGCGAGACAAAATCATCGACGTTCTAATATAGCACCCACAGCTGAGTACTCTTCAGCTCATTTCACATTGATAATTAATTCTAAGTTTTGTGCACTAATAAATGTGTTATGCTCAGTGCTGCGTGGGCTTTCCTTTCAAACCATTTCTTTGTGGCATTATTATAGATTCATTTTCCTTATGATAATATTTAATGCTTTGGTACGCTGTTTTCAAGCGCCCTAACTCCTGCTTTCCTTATCATCACCGACCTCAATGATAACTTGATCAACAACATGTTCACCTTTAAGTTGTTCCACAGCAAACAGACATCTTGAGTTAGTTTTGCTGGCTTCATTTTCAGTTTCTAAAAGTATAGATTAAAAACTTACCTGGCCCGGTTTGGCATCTTCGCATATAGAGGCTTCATACGGAGTGGCCAGCTCAGGAGGATTGTCATTTACGTCCAGAATCCGAATGCTCACTGCTGAGTGGGACGCCATGGTGTGGTTATCTACAGAGGGGATGGAAAGAAAACAGATGAGTGACATCTGTCTGCACACATAATTAATAGTATGAAAAGCTGTGGCAGATTCGTCTTTGCATGACATTTTAGCTGTATTTACAACAAAAAATATCAAGTGACTGACAGTGTGACATAAATCAGTCACTATGAGTAGTGGTTGGATAAAGTGGGTGGTAAGAGAGCCACACATGGCATCACTGCCTGGCAACTGAGCGACCGAGGTTCTGATCCTGTTTGGAGTGTTTCTCAAGTCGCAGGCTGTCCACACTGGAGGCATTTCAATCACAGTTTCCAGTCATCCATCTTGTGTGCATCCAGCTGTACAGATATGCGTTCAAAAGCTCTCCACACAGGCTGCGTAATGACCCGCTTTACGCACATAACTGCAAGCCATAGCATATTTTTACATTTCAATCTTGTCCACTAACTACAGGGATTGTGTGCTGGGCTGTGAGCACTGTCAAAAGGCAACCGGCCACACAAAAGCTCTTCGGTTGAACAGATCCAGTGTAGACATTGACGGAGGGCTGCAGATGCTGCTGACGTGATAATTTTGCCATACAAGGTTTGAGGGCCATAGTTTGACAATCTATAGCGCACGGTTTGAAGTGCATGGCAAAAGCGTATTTATGGTGTGTTTAACTCCACTTTGCTATTTAAATGGTGTAAAATCAAAGTAAAGCGGTAAGCAATGTAAGGCAAAGGGGCTGAAAAGGGGCTGCATTTTGCTTCTCAATTATAGGTGTGTTTTGAGTGTAACATGAATTAAACTAATCATATTGAAATCTACCATTCCCTTTAAGAACCAGGCGCACCTGCCTCAGGGGCATTGCTATGGCTATAATGGCGGATTCGGCAGGCTGGAGAAGCAAACAAAGATGCTGAAATGGCCCACTTGTAGTGATGCAGGCACTGCAGTTTATCTGTAGGCTGGATCAAAAAAAACAATGTGATTAATAGCAGATGGGTGGCAGGTGGGTGGAATAGGATGAAGCATGTCAGCGGCATGACTTCTGCGACATGCATGCATGCTAACATTACTATGTTAATTACTGAAATCAGCCTCTCTAATCAGTAAAGTAAAACACTCATACATCAATACAAAACACAATAAAGAAGTAATCTGCTTGAAAACACTTGAACGTAGTTATAAGCTCAAGAGGACAGAGAAAACGCTGCAGAGGAAATAATTTTTTAGACAGCTCTGATGAAAGTCTGGATTTCAGTGGCTGCTTTACTCCAAACTATTTGACTCTATGAACTCTGACTGTGTGTTAGATGTTTTGGATGCATAGAACACAAGACATTCAAGACATTCATTAAAATGAAATCTTGACCAATCCTGTCAGATTTTAACATTCAATTAAAATTACAGCGGCTGTGCTTTGTGCATAAATACACAGGATTCCACGGATTAACTGCAATGTCCTGAAAAAAAAAACTTAGGCACATTACCTTTAAATAGCAAGAAAATACTGTGCCATCGACTTGAGACCAGGTTTTTGTTGGTCAGTGGTACATTTACTCTGCTGCCTCAAGATAGCAATGCACCAACAATGTGCCTGACCACACCTTAATTTAAGATGAGCACATTCCTGGGCACACAGATCAGTGCAAGTACATCTGTTACTTACACAACGTGGGTTCTGGTCTTTTTCAGAAAATAGCGACAAACGTGCTGCACTATGCGCTGCTTTGCACCGGGCTTAAGATAGAACTCTAAGAGTCCATGGGCAAGACCTCTCCATGTCTGTCTTCAGATACGAAGCAAGACTCGGAGACTCAGATGGATGCAATTTTCCACAAGGAAGCAGACAGTTGGTTTAGCATTGTGGCTAAGTGCTGAAGGATTTTAATCTAATGCCTGCACAAATTACACCCATTACCTGAATAACACTTTCTGGCACCAGTGAGTGACATGAAAATGGTACCAAAGACTCCATTTTTGTCTCTAGGTCCTCACTATCTGATAATGACACCACTGTATTTAGCTGTTTAATAGTCTGAGTGCAAGAGGTACACCTCAGCACAATGATAATGACAAATAAATGCTTTTGACAAAATTGCAAATGTAGTGCTGTAATGTTTTATTTCTCATGCCACTTTAAAAACCAGATAAAACAGGAGGAATAACAGCATAACGCTCTCTCAAGACATTTTTCTTAATGGGCCAGAATGTAAACGTGGGAGTGGAGAAGATTATGTAATTAGTACAATCAAAACCCACTTCAAATTAGCACGACTTCCCCTTGAATCTTAATTCCCATTCTTAATCATATGATAATGTCTGATGGAATTTCCATTTTACTCATAAAACATTATGTAGCCTACAGTACAGAAGGGAGCCTGAGGCCTCTAGCATGTGCATGTGCGTTTATGTGCGTGTGCGAATGCATGTGAGAAATGAGTGTGACAGAAAAGTAGAAAGAGAACATTATCTCTGTGTTAAATGAGTGATCTGGTTGCTTCAAGTGTTGGTCTGGACATCCTAGTTAATTAGAGTACATAGCTTATGAATAAATCAGTATACACAGCTGTCACCACACAGTTCGCGCACCCTATGTAACAACATGCAGCTACTGACAATAACCTCGTGGTGGGAAAACACCGTCAAATCCTTGCAGTAAAAAGAGCTCCACTGGATGAATTTAAATTGCTGTAATTATGTAAATATAGCAGAGAATAAGTGCAATTAACTGAACTCACTCTTAAGAATGAGTACCTTCACATTGTGAAATTACTGATGCATTTATATGTAGAAACTAATTAATACTGTTGAGTGATTGAGGGTAGTGTTTGCAATTCTAATGAATAAGTAGTTATTAGTAGTAGTTCTAAGTCATCGTAACCTTTGGAAGTCTGAGCTTAATGTCCAAACAGCAGGTTCACACAACAAGTCCTCATAAAAAAACAAAAAACATCAACTTGTAAGTGTTATCTGATGTGTTATCCCTAGCACACAGGTATGGATAAATGTGGGCAATGACGACAACTCAGCGAAGTTTAGAAAAGTCTTACAGTCAAGGTTAAAGTTAGGGAAAGATCATGTCATGGTTAAAATACACAAATGCTGACAGTCATTGCCCTCACAATACTTCCAGTTTTGCTACTGTAAATAAATCAACACATTCTCACTCCCAAGTCTTCGAATATGCCAATATGGCTTCAAGCTATGACACTGTAGATACCCCTCTAGTGTCAGCGTTGCACATGCAGAGCTCTGCATATACATATATTCAAAATATATATAAAATATGAATGTTTCATAATAATTTTCAAATTAAAGGCAAAAGTCTACTTGATTAGGTTCAGGAAAAGATCATTTTTAGATATAAGATATAAAAAATTAAAAAAAAACACAAGTTACTTACGTTTAATGTATGTAACTTTACTTGCAAAGTGCCCAGGCCACACTACTACCTGTGTATGTGATGTGTACACAGACAGCACTGCTGCTGCAGCACTGCTACTGCCAGGCCTATCTTTGAGTAGAAGAGTTGTGAATGGAGGAAAAGTTGTAACCACAAAGCATGCACACCGTTCAGAGGGAGAAAAAGAGAGAGCACACCTGAAAAATACTGCCCTTCACTTGTTTTTTTAATGTCTGTGACATATTCTACAGATGCCGACAGGGAAACATTGACTGCTGGTTTCACCTGACTTCAATGGCATTTTCTGGCAAAACACCAGAGGAACGCCTCCTGAAATTACAATAGAGTAGGAGAACTGACCAAACTGCTGCATTTAATATGCTGAGAGTAAAAATAGGCTTAAAAGGCACTCTGCCAAAAACAGTGGTAGCTCTGCTAATGAATTATCTTATTTTTGATGATTGCTACTTGGTGTTCTAATGGCGCTGGAGACTGGACTGAAGTAGCTTCAGCTTCTCTCTACAAAGTCAGTCTTTTATTCGCAGGGTCTCTGGGTGTCAATAGTCACTTCCCTCTAATTTGTGTCTTCATAGTTAATTTTTGAAATGACTGTTCCATAAAGAAAATAAAGAGTGATATATTTGGAGGCATGTTTGCTTTAAATGTCAAATCTCCCCCACACTCAGTCATGGTTATTGCTGCAGTCTTGCCCCACCTCAGCTCTACCCAGTTTCCTCTTTGTTACTTATATTTTTATTTTCTGGCTCCAGCAGTGTTTCCCAAAACACTGTCAAGGGTAAAAGTCAGGCTTCAAAAGGTACAACAGAAACTTATGGGTGAACACAGAGGCACCATGTCTGTGATTTTCATCCGACTGTGAGCAGGACGGCTGAGGTACAGGTGAGCCACAGGCCGGATAGAGGAAAAAGACAAGACAGGCAACCCGATAATCAAACAGACTCTTGCAGACAGACTCTCAAGCTCTCTATCTCACCGCACAGTTCTGCCCAACAGTGGCACAGCTGCTAATGAGAATGCTGGTCTCAACTAATAGCATAATCCTCACATCAATGCAGGGTTTTAATTGACTGCTTTTTGCCAGAGCAGCAAGAACGTAAACGCACAGAGAGCTCCACCAGCGCTAGATATCTCCTCTCTTCTCCTTCTTCTTCTAATTTTGTCTTCACATTATGCTGCTGTCCCCGCTGTGCCAGAATGAAAACCAGCAATCATCAGATGTTACACATTTTACATTTCAATTCCCAGGATTGAAAACAGATGAAACAATGTGAGAACGCCCCGCCCCTCCCCACCCCAAAACTCCCTCCATGTGGGAAAAGAGTTATTCAGTGAGACAGGTTCATTCATCTGGACCAAGTGGCGCTGTTCTAAATCTGTCTGCAGATAGGGAAGAAGAATAAAAGGATTTCAACAGATTATTGGCATGGTCTGCATCTGTGCGGCACTCACCAGCTGTTGCGAATCCTTCCGAACAACTGTATAGTAGATCTCTCAGGCACTGAATTATACTGACATAACTTCAGGGAAGACAGCGAGAGGATGTCAGAGTGTGTGTGCATGTCTTTGTATGCATGTGTGTGCCTGCATATATGTGTGTGTGTGTGTGTGTGTGTGTGTGTGTACGGAGTGTCATGCTCCTTGAGACCAAATGGTTCATCTTCTTTGCTGGAGGAAACGGTTTGGTTTAAAATGTCACTTTTGTCAGGAGTGGAAAATGAGGATACAAATGTAGTCTACAGTCTCTGCTTCTGGTCTCTTTACTGAGCCAGAGGCCCAGTCGTGTAGGCGCACGGGCTACAAAGTATTACGGCCATTTTTCTGCAGTTCCAATATTACCACCAAAGTTCAACTGAAATCTCTTTATTATAGTTTGAGTTATCGTGTGTTTAAGAACTAACAGCTGTAAATGCCCCCATGTAAACAAAACAAACATTTCAAGGCCCTCCGAACATACTAAATAATTGAAAATATTCACTAAAATTGTCAAATTATATGGTTCAAGCCTAAAGGAAAAATAAACCCTCCACAATTACCTCTTATCAAAAACAATTGTTTTCACCAAAGCTAGCAGATTCAGGTGTTGATTCCCATATCCGGTCACAGCCAGTCTTTTCTATTACAATATTCAGTAAACTAATAAGGAAAATAATTTCCACCTCTATTAGAATTAAACAGGTTTATCAACTGAGACTACATACGTGTCTGATACACAAAGGAGAATCAAAACATGCTTCTGAATGCATTGGTTTTCTCAGCGCCATAAAGGCTTTTCATTCATTTCCATGACAAAAACCTTCTAGGAGGAAATGAATGCAAACAGCAATCTCGTGAAACCTATAACACCAAACAAATACATAAAATCCCAATAAGACATTCCATCTTAACACCGGTTGAGCTCAAACAACTTGGTTTCAATTCTAACATGAACCACAATACATGCATCAGAGAGACAGCTTGCAAGATAAGAGACTGATCAACCAAGCAACCAATTAAAGCAACCCAGAGACATGCTGAGTGTAAACACTATAAAGAAAATACTATACACACTAAATGATGCCTCATAAATATCAAAAAGCAGATGACTTTATGAAAACAAAAAACAGACATGCCTTTAAAAAGGTAGTTCAAGATTTTTGAAGTGGGGTTTTATGAGGTATTTATTCATTATCTACAGTAGATGACAGTAGGCACGCCAAGGAAGATAAGCAATGTACTGCTGTGGACAGTTTCCAAATACTATACGTGTACACTATATTTAGACTAATTTCCCCTTTACTTTGCCATCAGACAGCCTTTTCTGATGGGAAAACTGCTCTTTTTTGAGCCATTCAAGGTGTTTATTGTTGCACCAGTACTAAACTAGACACTAAAAACTCTAAAACTAACTAAGAGAACCTAAACTAGCCTAAGAGTACAGAACTCCCTGCATGCTGCCATCTCTATTGCGCCATCTTGGCCCAGGATTTTTCATTGTATGACTCTTTCCAAAGCCACCAGACTCCTTTGGAAAAAAAACAGTTTCTTTACCATGCATAACATTGAAGTTGCTTGTCTACCGCTGCCTCGATCTGTAAGTTTCTTTGTGTTATTGAGTGACTTTGGCGTCTTAAAGGGTCACCCAGCTCGCAGTAGAGGACAAACCCCCGTGTTCTGCAAGGTAAAATTACTGTTTTTGCAAATGGAGTCTGGTGGCTTTGGAGAGAGGAACACAGCAGCTTATGTAATGACAGTTTCACATTGGAAAAGGCTGTCTGACAGCAAAGTATAAAGGTGAAAATATTCTAAATATAGCAAACTGATATTGATTTTTCCTAGTTTAGCCTTCTCTTAAGTGGCTAAAATGTGTTCTGCTGCTGATCCTGTTCACAGTAGTACACTGTTCAGCTTCCTACACCAGTACTCTTGCTGCTTCTCCAAACTGAGGTGTAACAACAGCCATCAAAGGACCACATACAGCCCACTTCAAAAAACCCTAACTATCTAACCCTAACCCTAACCCACTTCTGAAGAATCAACACAGCCTCGATATGTTAAGAGTAAGTTGCCTTTTAGTTTGCTGATGTCAGGCCACATGACAACGATGTAATACAAGACTGTTTTCTCAGTATCATTCTTAGAGAACTGGGTAACGCTGCCAGAGTTGCCCTTTCCAGGGAGAAAATGTTCAACATCCCTGGTTTGTTTGAAAATGGAGAAATAAACAGGTGGTGATCATAAGCTTATAGTGTCTCTGCCAACACACCTCTGCCGGTGACTGAAAACTGTGAATAGGCTCCGTAATGCAATAGACGTAGCACTTATTTGGTCTTGGCAATGAGGTGCAATCCGAGTTTAGAAAACTCTTCATACGCTTTCCTGTGAAGATATTTCACATCCTTCCAGAATAATATGCTGTTCTCATTTCCCACTGACTCCACTTCTTTGCTAACTGAAGGCCTACTTGGCTGGCTGCTGGTGGAGGCATTCTCTGCATATTAACGTTAGCCTCTGAAAAATGTTGCTCGTTCTGTGCCACCGCTGCTTTTATCAGGTAACTGTTGTTTTTGGATTTAACTAGAAAGAGGAATCTGCCCAACTTAAATGAAACCAGCCTGGTTTTGACATGCTAGCTAGATGCCATTAACTGCCATCTAGCCACATAATAAAACACACAAACACATAATTTGATTTGGCCGAGTGAATTCTTTCATATTGTCTGCATTTCATGAGATTTCGGCCACACTGACCGTACTTATGTCACTTCATTAAGAGGTGGCAGGTCTGTAGGTCTTTGTTAAGATGCACAGTTTCATAACAGTCAAACAAGTAATGGTAATTAGTGCAATCATGTGATTATGAACATGCTGCACTCAAGTGTTTTCTGTGTTTCATTGAAATTCACTGAGTGGGGTTTGAATCATCGTGGGACAGATGATGAGGCAACCAAACAAAAGGTCCACTTCATATTCATCAGAGTGAAGACTCCTCTATAAAAAAACATCAATACACAATACAAACAACAACCCTGATGACATATTCTGAGACTAATACAATGCAAGTGAGCAAGTCTGCGGCCTTGAGTGCCAGAAATTTCCCACAAGCGCCCCCCATATACTATGCATGACCACCATTTGACAAATTAATTATGTCAACCTGCAAAACAAAACACACGCTGTTTGAGAATTCAGGATCTCCTCCTCCTCCGCAGCTACCCTGACAGTGAGGACATGTGAGTGATTATATAACAGGATGGACCAGCAGCACACACCGGCCGGGTCACAACCTCCGGTCCCTGATTACACATTATTACGTCTCCCCACAGATGTGCTTTTCACTGCAATAGCATCCACTACATTCATCCAAACAAAGCACTTTAAACCCTCTGTTGTGCATAATAACAATCCCTGTTCAGTACTTTCTTACCAAATTTCATCTCATTTTGACTCCCAGTTTGATGTGAACCACTTATTGCACTCCACAAATAGGACTTGCTTTCTGTTTTTTTTGCTTTGCTCTCTTTAGATCCATTTTTCTTTTGCATTTTGCAACTTTGATTGAAAAGAGACACTTATCTCCCTTCACAATGTTGCAACAAGTGTGCGATTCATTTGGAGTTGGGAGAGAATAATGTTCCGGCGCCATAAAAATCAAACAGTGCGCATTTGTTTGCCAGACAGCGAGTGAGAAAAGTTATGCTGTAGAAAATGTCTCTTCACTGCAACAGTGAAGGAGATAAAGACTTTCCAGCTACTTCGGTATCTTTCTGCCCTCAGGGTGATGCTCTTTTTTTTCCACCTACCTGTCTGGGTAAAAAAGCAGTTTTGCAAGGTGATATCATACTTGCTATCAGTTCTCGAAAATTATATGTCACTCTAACTTACCCTGATATGTTTCTATGGAGAAGACTGTCAGGAAGTAAAGCCTGGCTAGTGACAGTGCAGTTAAATGCTCCTCCTGTACTCAGGGGGTTCTGTGTTCTCTGGAAGGGAGACAAGCACTATACAGATGAGAGCTTGTTTCCTCTTTTACAGTGACAATGTCTGCAGGAGGAGATGCTGGCGTTTGCTACTTTTAATTGGGTGAATCTGAGGACGTGCCGTGTGTGCATGTGTATTTGTGTTTGATTTGCGGGGTATCACCACAACACAATCTGCTCATACACTGAAAAAAAGAGATTATTGAACCAACTTTAAAAATTTACTTAACTTGTTAACACTTGTACGTTCCACCTGGAACCCTTTCAGAGAGTTCTTGACTAGAACCATCTGTCAAAGGGTTCACCCAGAACCCCCTATGGCTCTAAAGAGAACCCTTCTATGGTGTAATGGTTCCACCCAGAACTGTATCTGGGGGCTCTATCCAGAACCTTATCACCTTTTAAGGGTGCTAACATACCTAGTGGGTTCTACCAAGACCCTTTTTCTTTAACAAGGGTTTAATTTAGAACCCACTCAGGGGGTGCTACTGAGAGCCTTTTTCATAATTTAAGGGTTTTATCTAGAACACACTCATGAGGTTCTACATTTTCATATTATAGTACAAAGAATCCTTGATGTAACTTTTGATGAATGAGTTCTTAAAAGGATTTCAAGAATCATTCATTCATTCATTCATTTTCTGTAACCGCTTATTCCGTAAGGGTCGCGGGCTGCTGGAGTCTATCCCAGCTGACATTGGGCGAGAGGCGGGGTTCACCCTGGACAAGTCGCCAGTTCATCACAGGGCTGACACACAGAGACAGACAACCACTCACACTCACACCTACGGGCAATTTAGAGTCACCAATTAACCTAGCGTGCATGTCTTTGGACTGTGGGAGGAAGCCGAAGAACCCGGAGAGAACCCACGCAGACACGGGGAGAACATGCAAACTCCACACAGAAAGGCCCTGCCCCAGCCGGGGAGCTGGGGGATCGAACTCAGGACCTTCTTGCTGTGAGGCGGCAGTGCTAACCACTGCCCCTGAACAACTCTATCGTCCAAAAAGAGCTCTTTGGATGAAAACAGTCATTACTGGAACTCTTAGTCTTACAAGGAACCCTTGACAAACCCTTTCTTCAAAAAATGGTTCTTTAGAAGCAAATGGTTCTGGGTAGAACCTCAGCCCTTCAGGAAGAACCCTTTTGGAACCCTATGAGTGCAACCTTAGTGTGTTATTTGCCTTTGTTAAATATCATGAATATAATTCATGCTAATGTTAGCATGACGTAATATTAGCCTGACTTAATCTATTTTTGTTCAATGAGTTTATGAAAACTTAAACAACACAATTTAACAATTTCTGGTGGACCATTTTATATCTAACAAATGGTAACTCAACTGCAGTGGGGAAAAACTGGAAAAGACACAGATTTCATGACGTCAGATGCACAACACAAAGAGAAACCTAACTGAGACACTTTTATTTAAACAAGACAAACAGATTAAGGGAAGGGGATGTAATTTCAAGTTATAATATTATGTTATAATCAACAGAAATAGACTGTCATCACTGAAGCACAAAGCTGAATGGGACAATACTTAAACTACTACTGAAAAACACTTTTACAGTGTACAGTTGCACTTGAAACATCTTTACTTAGTCCACAGACACATGGGCGCCAATTGACATTTAGTGCGTTTCTTGCAGTTTTGTAGCCGGGGTTAATCGCAGGGCGCAGACGGCGCGGATGTCAGAAAGCTGTTGTCACTTGTCCGATACTGATACAGTGGAAATGCAATAGTTCAAAGGTCAGTAATGGACTGGGGGAATAATTAAGGGTTGTGCCACAAAACTCTAGTTTTAACAATGTCCTCAGACAAGTTGACCTTGTGGCTCTGCAGCCTTAATGAGCAGAGGGACCCAACAAAAAAAGAAGAACAAAATCATTATGGAGGAAATGAAGTCCTTTCTTAAAATACTCCAGCTAGCTGCTTCACGAGTCCCACCCCTCCTCTTCTATTCCCATCTCTCTTGTGGCTTTTTTTTTTTCCTTTGTATGTGTCTCCTTTTTTTCTCTCTTTCTGTCTCCTGTCTGTGTGTCTTCAGCTCTCAGGACTCAGTGAGCTAACAGGCGATAAAGAAACATTGTGGATGGGAATTCTGATGGCGTTGACCACTGACTCCGTCTGTCCGGATGTTTCCTTGGAAGGCGATGTGAGAGGCTTTATCTATCAAGTGCAGGCATGTGTTTATGTCTGATATGGGAGGGGTTAGGGCCGCTTTAAATGTTCAATTAACATTAAAATGTGTCTATGACATAATGCCAAGCACAAAGAGGCAGAGCACAAAAGCGTCCAAATTGCTCTGGGAATTACGGCTCCAAAAAAAAAAAAAAAAAAAAAAAGACTCCAGTCTAATTTCTTCTTAATGTTTGTGTTGTGGTGAGACTGCTTACGATTCAGTTTTGGATGTATTGATTATTGGAGTAATCACAGTCTGAGGCTATATGAGAGAGGAACAAATATGAAAACATTTAAAATCAGCTTTGTTTATGTGCATTGTTTTCTGATTGCTCCTTGTGTGCGATGGTGGATACCAGTTAGATGCAGAATGCAATCTCCTCTGCTTTCACTGCAATCCCAAAATCACTTCATCTGTACGAGATTGAAAAAGTGGGGAATACCAGGCCTCCTTCTTTCTCAAGTTTACTTCTAATGGTGTAGTAATAACTTCCCAGCCCCCCCAAGTTATTACATTCTTCATTTTCTTTGCCATGACAAAAGGACCCAATGAGATGAAAAAATGTAAGATCTTTCTTCTTTTTCAGTGATGTGTTTGTCAGCTCTAAGACAAGCGATAAAATGATGACTGTATTTTCACCCAGGTATCAGACGGATGACATTTATGACAGTGCATTGATGGATACCACAGAGGACAATAATGTCCTTGACGGGACCGCCGAACATCTGACAACCAGATCATTGTGGGTTTTCCACTGACCAGCTGTTTTGCTTGGGAAGCTGGACTATATACAGTAAAGATATTTGTGATCCAAAGAAAGAGTTGTAGCGCTATTTGTTGAAGAGACTATCACTTAAATTGTGGATCATTTCAGGTTATAAAACCACTGTTCATTGGCAGGTTTACACACATTAGTCAATTACAGATGACCACACGATCAAATGTTGGACTGATTTTATGAAGAGTTTCATCATGTCGAGAACACAACTGGAAAAAGATGCTTCTCTGTGCAAAAACTACACTTTGTCTGATGGGGCCCATACGCTTTAGTGATGATTCAGTCTTCCAGAACTTAAAAAAACTGATTACATGAACTGCGGATATTCTACTTCCTCACTTGAAAAAAAAACAACTAAGCGCCTGCTTGGCCCTGTGACCATCAGAGGGTCCCCAAGAGAGCTTGAAATGTTTTTCGTTTGTTTGTTTTTCGACACTATGTCAAGTTCTTGCTCATACTTTATTACTTTGAATATTAAAGTGCAAGTTAAGACCACACCTGTCTTATGAGTTTTCTGTCTTTTAAGATTAAAAGCATCAAGGCATCAAACATGCGAGGCTGACGTGGTGTGATGTCACACTTTTCAAAAACTACCTCACTAGCGTTTGTGCCTGCATTTTGCAAGTCTACCCAGACATTACATATAAACTACTAGTTTAAACAAGGAGCATCGCAGCTGCAAAACTGACACTAGAGGGGTACTTAGAGCATCATAGTTTGAACTGCAGTGCCACTGACCAAGCTGCTGTATTTGACAAGTTGGGAGTTAGAAAATGTTGCCTATAAACATTATGTGGATGGTTAAGTTGCAACTCATGTCCATGATACTTTGTAAATGGTTAATAAATACTCTGCAGTGCACCTATAAACATTATTTAGATGGTCATTATAAAGTTGCAACATGTGTTTATAAAACCTAATAACTGCTTGATATATGGCTAATAAAGCATATATAACCATTATTGGAACCATGATTATTTGATAAGAGTAAAATAACTGACTAAAGTTTAATTAACTATCATTTCATCATTTATTAATAATCGTTATTATTAAATGTTGACATATATTCAATCAGGACCAGTTAAGAATCACATGAAATGCTTTTCATCCATAATCTACTATCACTACCAGTCCATTCTGCCTGTACTGTCTTATACAAATAAATTTCATTAAATGCAGATTATTGTCTATTTCATCTACTTAGAGGTGCCAGTATTACGAGTTATTAATCCATTTTCATCCCATGACACTTGTGTCTTGTTCTCAGATGATACATTTTGTTTACAACAGACTATTACGTGCATTTAAGTGCTGCGCCGTACATTACTTTCCTTGTCTTTCTCAAAGCTAAAAGCCACAACACTCTGCTGCTGAAAATGTGCCAAAAGCTTTGGTAGCTAATGACGCACAGCAGTGTGAGGTTGTCTGTCACCCCTTATCACCCCTGGTGGGAGTCGGCAAATGTTGGACAGCTAATTCAACTTGTACAGTCTCCATCACTGGCAGGCACTGCATGTAGACAAAGCTCGCCAGCCATCAGAGCAATTTTAACTTTCTTGTTTTAAAACTGGGCCAGGAATTGTTCAAACACATGCAAGTGTTCTCTTTTAGAGAAATCAGTTAATAGTAGTATCAGTTCTTGCCCCTCAGCTCCGTTTTGTTATTGTTTTTTCGATTTTTTCCTGTAAATTGATAGACTAACTGTAATTCTGAAAGATTATTAAGCTGAATTTTAATTATTTGTTCATTTCATTGCCGTCTGCTTGATGGTGCGTTTCTCTAATGCTTTGTTTTGACGTGTTAAGATTCACAAGTCTCGCACAGAGTGAAAACAAGCCTTGCCAGAGTTAATTGTGCATACGTGTTGAGATGGATTTCACAGAGAAGTTTCAGCAACTTGGCAAGGTGAAAAAGTCACTCGATAATAAATGATATCAGTCTCTTCCCAGCAGTATGAAGATGTACAAATCCTATCTGGGATACGCTCAATTTGATATGGAAAGCAATGTACCTGCTTCGACAGCTTTCACAGTGATATTGTGCCAGCCTGCTGTCTCCCGGTCCAAAATCTTGCCCAGCGTGATGGCACCCGAATCAGGATCAATATGAAAGATCATCTCCTGGTCTGTGGTCCGATCGATGGAAAACCTGTAACAACAGATAAAAACTGGAATTACCATCTTGCAGCTTTATGCCTCCACCTGCCAGTCGAGTTGCATTTTAAAATCACGTGTGAAGTTATCACTATATTGATGTGTCTGATTCCAGCGAGAAACATGCTGTTTTCGCTTATGCCAAGGCCACACTGGCTACATGTACTTGTACATGACGGCCTTACTACTTGGCTGAACTAGAGACTTCAACACCTGTGGTACCACACAGGCATTATTGCTGCTGTGATGCTGGTACCGCCTGTTCTGTCTTTCTACATTGAGTTAGCAGAAGAGTTTTGAAGAGAAGTATAGAATTCTAAACTGAAAGCAGTGTGAATTAGGGAGCACCTACAAAAGGACTGCCCCTCACCTGATTTTTATATTTTATATATACTTCTGTGTCTGTGACATTTGTACATATTCTATAGACATCGCTACAATAGTGAGAGCTGTCATTTTGCTGATATGATCTTGATATGACTACCACCAATTCTTTTCAGTGTTTATCTTTGCTAAGAACCACTTGAGTCATGAAGGAAAAATTGGTGAGACACCAAACCTCTAGTGACACGCGCTGCTCATGTAGGCTGAGGGGCTGCTCTAACTCGTAAATAAGTGCACTGAAATGAAAAACAAGTTACACATAGTCAGTGCTGCCCGGGCATTCAAGATGATTTTTACAGAGGACTGATGGAGAGCTTTATCACATGGTACAATCACCTGAAGCTCAATAACAGCAGTTCAGTTCAGTTCAATTTATTATTTGTCGCAGAGGCCTATATGGGTTTCAGCAAGTGTAAACAACATATAGGAACATATATGAAAACACATACAGGATGACACAAAAGTGCACAGCAGCTGCCTTGAACCTACGCACAGACAGGCATTCAAGCTCCACAGGACAACTGTGCTTTAAATAAGGACGTTGCTGCAAAGAAGCTGCAAATTCTGAAACGTGCACGCTCCATACACGTCTTCAACCTGGCGGCAGAAAAGATCCATACAGCCACCGTAGTTTCAAGGTGAGAACCCAAGATTAGTGTCAACACTTCAATATCCCACCAAACGTGAAATATGGTGACAATCTCCCCTTCTGTTCCTGGATTATGGATGGACCATACCTCCGGACAAGGCTGTCACTGGTGCAGAAGCATCGAATAACTAAGATACAGATCTATTATTGAGAGAAATAAGCAGTACGTGAGATGAAAGAGATAAGGTCCAGACTTATACAAGAATGTTAAGTAATTTGATTAAGTTATTTGTATTTTTCATATTGAGACCTTAGTAAGGACTTGTGGAGTTGACTTTGGGTTACACTGAATAATAACAACTCATACAAAGGGGACCAGGGTTAAAGTAATTATATTTTAAAGGCATTTACTGGAGGCTTGTCACAGGTCCTCTGACCCTAATAGCGCTGCGTCCCTTAACTGCAAGTAACCATGCAGTCACTTTTTCTTTGCCTATTCAGAATAAGAAAATAAACATTAAATTTTCATTGTGCACTCTAGAAAAACCACAAATGCATCTTTCCGTCGTTGGGGTACTTGGTGCTCTGAAAAGATTGGTGAGTCAACAAAAATCTGCTGAAAGGTTTCTTTGTTCTTAGTTCCTCTCTCCCATCACAACACACATACACACGTACACACACACACACACACACACAGCTGGCTGACTTACTCATGCCCACATAAACCATGATAAAGTACCACGGGCATTATAAAGCTCTTAAGGCCGCTCTGACAAACATGCCAGCCAGCATTCTCCCAGGTCTCGTGAGAATGATGGTCACATGTTGTAGATATAAAACATAAAGTCAAGAGACCCGCGTGCTAAACCAGTTCATGGATTTAAATAGGTTTCTGATCACACATTCATTTATTAAATTGTGTGGTGGGTGTGGAATTGCATTTGCATTTGTATTAAATTCAGTTACAGTCACCGGATGTCAATAAATGAAACTGATTCTGATAATTAACTCCGGCAGAACAAATATTCCTCCTGCTCTTTATTAGTCGTGGTGTAACTAGATGTGGACAGAATGACCTCAAGATATGTTTGAAATGAGATTTTGCCTGCATCTCAAAGGACACCATGGCAGAGAACCAATCATCAGTGTTTAAGATATTGAACTGAGGTTGCACACTTTCACACAGGCAATCACACTGCCTACATATATTACATGTACGTGCAATCATGTATCTGTCATCATACGGTCCTCTTACATCTAACATTAACATGCATCTCATTTAGGATGGTAATTAGATTTGGCTGGGTTACATTAGAGGTGGACTGTATGAATAGTAAAGAGGGTTAACTCTTAGGAATTTGCCTGGTGGTGTAAATCTTGACTATACCATGTCGACTGGTAGAGCCTTCATTTTGCTAGACCATAAAAAAGTTATCCAAAGATTTGTCATCATCAGCCTGCCCCAGCTAATTAGCTGCTTTGTTTTAAAATGAAGAAATGGCTAAACATGCTACACAGTTAAGTTAGTGTGCTTTTATCTAAACTCGGATAATTTCACCGCAGCCTCGTTGCTGACTTCACTCAGCCCCGAAACAGAGATCACGCCAGGAGCTGCAGCGTGACAATAAGTTACGCCAAAGAGTTAAAAGAACTCATAATGTCGGAGCTCTGCCAAATTTTGAGATACATGGCAAAGCCAAACACACAGTGACAGTGCATAGAACGAAGATGAGGAGCAGTTGATAAATACACAGGTACAACTGCCATTTTGTGGACATGGTTCAGGTTTAAAAAACAGAAAAACTAGCAAAATTTGATCATCTACAAACTGTCAGATGGCAGTGGTTGCAAGGGGTGGTAAAATATACGTGAGAAAAGGTTTTATCGTTTTTTTTTTTCCTGCTCATTATTCCAGTTTTGCACATTAAATGTTCTTCAAATACCCTTAATGTGTTGGAAATTTGTCCTATTATTAGTTATTATTAGTTTCAGCCAAAATAATTTAAGTTGACAAGAGACATAACGGCACTGGGACTTTTGAATACATGTGTCACTCTGCTTAACAGGTGTTATAATAACTGTTACATTAATTGTTCAGTGACTAACAGGTAGAGACCATGGAGACCAGATGAAAATGAGGCATCTTGTACAGTAATGATTAGGTGATTATTATTGCGGGATCGCTGTCACAAACTAATCTGAGAAATTACACCGAGTTGGATAGAAGAGCAGCTGTTTTAACAACTTTTGACCTGTTAATTAGGGAAAATATCCGCACTTATGTGCATATGCATTACCGTGGTTAAGAAATGATTTGCATAAATATATACATGGCTTGTTTCTGAGCAGACTTCAAAATCAACAGATGGATTTAGTAGTTTAGCTTCTAGAATGCAGTAACAGCTGCCATTCAGTTGCCACACCAATGCTTCAACACTGCAGAATAATTTATCTCTTTATTCATCAAATTATAATAAAGACTAATACATCATGATAAATACTGTTACCATCCATACTGCAAATAATGCTGTGATGTAAATTTTATGCAATACCACCCAGTCCTAGGTTATAATCATACCTGTCATTGACATCTGTCGCCAGTACAAACAAGAAAATTAAATTTTTCTCTCCTTTCCAAAATCAAAAATCGTGCCACAGAATATCTCATTTTATTTTCCTTCTTTTTCTTAGAAATTGCCTGACAGTCCAAATAAATAAACCTCTTGTCTTTGTCCATCCCTGCCTCCCCACACACCTACCGTGATTATTTTTCAAAAGAAAAAAAAAAAGAAAAGGAAGTCTTAGTACCCGGTGCATGTCAGGTTTTTTGTGGGATGGGAGTGGGGGGGGGGCATCATCACCATGTTTTTAGTCTCTTAATAATCCCTTTGCACATACGTAAACACTGTCTCACACCATCAAAATCAAACCCCCCCCGTTTTTCCAACATAATCAGTCTGCACCACAAAAACACTAACTTGGCTGCTACACACAGTGTTCCACATTCCCTGATCATGCAGGCAAAGCAGTATTTATGTCCTTTAGACTACACGATAATTGTTTTATCGCGTTTGTTTTCCATCTAAGAGCATCTCTTGACAAGCGCGTCTACGCTTTCTGCCAGCTGTTTGATAAACTGAATCCTCGTATCTTCAACTGTCTTTGTTTTAGTTGTTACATGAGGCGTGGTTCCATTTGCAGCTTGCTTTTATAGTGGCAGAATTAATCTCTCACCAGTAAAACTTGGTGTTGCTGATCAGATCCACACTGAATGCATATTTTTTTACTAACACATCATCACTCAGGGTGCATGCTTAAGCAGAGTTCAAAGAAGGTGTGCTGCCCAATGCCAGAGGCCATGAGCTCGCTAACATTGCCCAGTAGGTGGCTCCTGGCCAACCTCCCTTTCACTCACTCACCCATTCATTTACTCAAACACATGCACACACATAATAACCACACAGACTCATATATGCTCGCACACGTATCACACACTCTCAGCTCCGGGCTGCCAAGACACTGGTGAACGACAGCGCTGCCATTGTGTTGCACTTTATTACACCTGGAACTCTGAGCCTCATGCATTTTTAATCGAGGTAATTTGCACAGGCACTGCGTGTCGGTGTATACTCTGTCAGTGAGACTGTCTTAGCCTTATCTACATTCCCCCCTCACAATGCAATTGCTCTTCTGAGGACATATAAACCACGGACTCTGGTACAGAAGATTACCAGATGATATTGTTTTTATCACATACAGCGATCGCAGAGAAAAGAGAGACGTACAGTACGGCCTAATCCATTGTAAAAGCCCCGCCGTTCACATTTGCTCGGGCTTTCACTCCATCTTCAAGAGGAATTGTTTAAAAAAAGATTCTGCTCTTAAGCCAGCTACCTACTGTGTGAATCTACTTGCAGCAAGTGAGTTATTGTTCTGTAAAGTTACATTTTTCATTGCAGAAATTTTGCTCTAATAAAGATGTATCTACAGCGGTGAAGTAATATACAGTAGATGCATGGAAGGACTGCCATCGTTGCAGTGCCGTCCAAGCCACATAAAACTGAAGTACTCATTGTCATGCAAAACTTTGCTTTGTAATGCCATTATTCACACTTACAGTAACCTTTCCACAGCAATATTTTATTGCCAATGTTTTGGTTGATATACTTTAGCAGGCTGTTGTGAAAAGCAGTGGTGTAGCTGCAGCAGCTAAGTACTATTTTAATCTACATTTCCATCTCTTTTTTAAAAGCCAGTTTTAACACAGCCAAAAGATTTTCGTTTATAGCAAATTTAATATTATTACCATATCAAATCACACATGCACACCAGTAACTTCAATACTGTCGAGTCTGAAATGATTCTCTCCTTTAAAGCTACAGTCTGTAACTCTATCCATTATGTTTTAAGCAGAAGTGTTGACTCGAGTCAATAGACTTCAAGTCACAATCAAAATCAGTTCACAAGCATCCAATCAAGTTGAAGGACAGAACTATGGAGAACTAGCTTCATGGTGCTCGAGTTGGAAAAAAAATATGAAAAATATAATTCTCTTTCAGGTACAAAACCTATGCAGTGGTCAACAAAAAAAAATATGTGAGGGTTGAAAATTATAGTCAGAGACACAACAACTTTCAGCTTTGTTTTGACATTTGAACTTGCAAAATGAATAGTAATACAAGGCTCTATTGTTATAATTATACTACATTTGGTGAAGAGTGTGTTATGGGACTTGCCAGTCTTGATTTGGGAGCAAAGACTTCAGACAAATTACCTACTAACACAAAGACAATGCAGGAACGCAGCTGCAACATAATTTTCACAATGTGTAGCAACAGACCAATTGAAATTGTGGGGTGTCACTAGCAGGTTACTTTAAACATTGCCGGTACATTGTCCCAATGTTTCTACCACTTTTTGTAGATGTTGTGGTGTGTTAACAATGTTGCAAGAAAAATCATGCAGAAGACGTTGCAAGGTTACCAGCACACCTGTTATGTTGCCATGATTTAAACAATGTCACAGCAGCATAACTAATGGTAACATTGTAACTTTAATACTGCAGTAACGTCGTTACAATGTCACAAATGATATGTCACTATCGAACCATTGTAGGGATATACCGTGTTTGTAGGGTTGTGGATTGCAATAGTTTGGTCCTGCCCCTGATTTAAAGTAATAGCAGTTGAATGTGTCAACACATGATCCTATGTTATCCATATGGACAGTATACCAATCAGGGTTTGTAATTATAAAAATCACAAAGTTACCATAATTTTTCTTTTCTGACACTGTACACACAAATAGTTTAAAGCTAGGGTAGACAACATTGTTATCATTGAGAAATAATTTCATAATAACTTTTCAGCATATTGCAAATTAAATGGTCTGAGACAGAACTAGACCTCTGAACCCCCTCTTGGCTCTGTTTTCAGCTTTTAGAGAATTTGGCCCATTACAGTGGACTTAAACCAATCACAGATCTTCTCAAAACAGGCGTTCCTGTCTGTTGCCTGTTCTACTGGTGCAGCTGCGCACGCACGTTTCTTTGATGAGACCCTGAATTAATGTCGGAAACTTCTGCAGGAAAAGTTGCTATAGAATGGAATTATCAGACAGAGAAACTTGATGAAGAGTCCAGCTCATGAGCAACATGCTCAGCACAGGCGTTAGTCAGTTCATTTGGTAACTTTTGATTTCACCTTTAGTTGTATTCATTCACTTCTATCGCAGGGCTTTGCTGAGGACCATGAGGACTGGGCAGAGCTGAGACACACAGCCAACAGACAGCTGTTTAGAGCTGTGGAGCCCTGGAGCTCTGACAGACTGGAGCTTTCTGAAGGAAGAAACACCGGAGTCGCTCTGATGTCTGCTCCTTTATTGGCAGGACGTGAGCTCAGAGTGTATGTTTCAAATTTTTTGGGACTTAAAAAGTGGATTTATTTTCACTCGTGCTTCTCAGACCTCTGCAGCAGCAACCCACAAAGAAATCACAGAGCCAAAGACTGACCAGACGAGAAAGCTAAGCGTTTGTTTTTTTTTTTTTTTACTTTTGGGATTAAAAAGCAAATTTATTTTTACTTCTGCTTGTTAGCCTCTGCAGCCGCGACCATGGAGGAATTGTGGAGCCACGGACAGACCAGATGAGAGCTTAGCATTTGTTTTTTAAACGTTTGGGATCAAAAAGTGGATTTATCATCACATTTGCTTGTAAACCTGTGTGCAGCAGCAACCACGGGGGAGCCAACCACGCTGTTTACAGTAAGATAATTAGTCTTTCTGCCAATGTTAACAAAGCGTGTGCTGCTCATCTGGTAGGAGGGATTCAGGAAGGAGAAAATTCCACAGCACTCAGACTCAACAATCAACCATTTTTAGGCTTTCTACCAACTGCAGCTTTAAGTCTAATAGTCTAATGCATTTTTCATTTTAGTGAAGTTGCCATTAGTCCTGGGTCATACCTGATAGGTTTATTCTTCACATCTGGATCCCTGGCAGTGACAATGCCAACCAGCGCTCCTACTTTGGCATCCTCCTGCACTTCCATGATTGCGCCCTCTGCTGGTTGAAAGATGGGTGGCTCATCTATGTCCGACACGCTGACCCGAACAATGGTCTGGTCTCGGAAGGAACCCAGGTCGACAAAGCGAGGATCAACATGCTTATTTACTGCCTCCACCACAACGTTGTGTATGCGCTGGCTCTCAAAGTCCAGCGACTGAAAGAAAAACACGTTCCACAACACAAACAGGAAACAACAGGTTATTTGAAGCGACACTGATGGCCAGAAGCTATATTGAAACAATACTAATGAATGACAACAGACTGTTGCAATATCAGTTTCAGCAATCAGTAGCCCAAAGCTTCAGTATGCACTCCTTCTTGTTCAAGTTGATGGTTTCTTTCAAGTTATTGTTGTCTGAAGCTTCAGCTAACCAGTGGTAGCTAGAAAAATGAAAACTGCCTTGTTGTTGATATTCAATTGAACAAAAATACAGCTGCTGGCTGAATATAACATGTAAATTTTGTCATCAGACATCCTGTATCTTCAATGAAAAGATACAACTGCTCGCAGTCTGCATTTGTTTTCTTTTTTGCACAGAGTGTGAGGTGAAAATAAGTTGAAAACATTTTTTGAAGAGGCACAGTACTGACAGCACCTGTCAGACCCCGGTGAGTAACTAATGATCATCAGTCATCAAAGACCAATCATCTCTCTTTCTTCATCTTGTCAACACACTTTGAGTTTCTCTGTCAGAACAGAGCCTAAGAGCCGTTCAGCTTTCTGACTAGAAAGACATATTAACTTAACCAAAAGAACTGCAAGTTGCATGCTAACCAGCAAAGGCCCAGCCTCCTGTTGATTTCTAGCCAACAGAATCCCAATCACTTTCACTGGATTCTGTCAGATGACAGGGACTGTTGGTGCTGTGTGTGACAAGCTTGAAATATTCTTTAAATATTAAATAAAACACAACAAATGCTGACAAGCAATGTGACTAGCATACCTGGTAACGGCAGCTACTCTGGTTTTTGAGCCACACTTTTCCAGCACAAAGCAGCAATCTCTTCATTCTTGTTTATAATGAGGATTTATACAAAACTGACCTGTCTGAAGTCCAGCTCCTTTTTGCTCTCTGTTCCAATAACAGTTGAGAGAAAGCTCAGGCTGAATCCAAAATTTCATACTAATGTGCTGTTTAGTGAGCTTAAACGTTATGTGAAAGTTTTTAGTATGTCTGAAACCTTTGTATGAAACCAGGTGGATATTATTTCCAGGGAGATATTAAACATTATACATATGTTGTATGCAAGTACTGGACACTACACTGGATCATATATCCTACAGTGCAATGCAGATGTAGTGACCAAGGCAGCTCTGGAGTAACGTCAATAAAGCTTCATTTTAAATGCAAGTAAGGTGTCACTTTGCAAGGCACAATATTGTTTTTTTTTACTAGTTTGTTTTTTATTGATTAGCTAGGTAGTTAACTCTCATTTTGATATGGAGCAAAACACTAGATAACAATCTAGCTAATGTTTGATGTAGTTTAGCTAGATAGTTAGAGCTGTTATTGGAGCACAGACCAAAAAGGGACAGGTCTTAGGAAGAATCAAATCTTTATCACAAGCAGAAAATAACACTTAGCTAACTTGTTTGTACCATGTTGTGGAGAAAAGCGAGACCTAGAGTCATCAAAAATTGTGTTTGCACTGAAAAGTGGGTATATAAGAGTAATGTTTTGTATTTGTTTGTTTCTGCCTCTTTCTTGGTAAAAAAAAATAATAATATAGGCTTAACAGACAACAACAGCTGCAGCACAGCATTCATTAAATTAACTGTACCTTCTTGATGGAGACAATAGCTTCCTGTGTCTCAACATCGGTAGTGACCTTAAAGTGCTCCCCTTCGTCTTTGATCAGATAGCTTATGTCCGTGTTCTCTCCCATATCTGCATCTGTGGCAATGACGCGTCCAACTGACGTCCCCACGGCCACTCCCTCTGACACCGAAAACTGGTACATCTCTGGTACACGGAATAAGCGGTCGGAGGTGGAAATCACATGGAAGGATAAAACAACCAGAGTTAGGTTCAGCAAAGCAGCAGAGGGATGAAGTGATAAAAAAAAAGCACAGGCATAGAAAACCCCACACAAGAAGAAGGATGAGGGACAGTAATAACATGAGGACAAAGTGGAAAAACACCAGCGTAAGAAGGATGAGGAACAATAGATGGAAGGCCGTAGGTGGAAAAAGGAGGGTGGGAAGTGAGGACATTGTGTGAAGAGATGGATAGGGAGCAGAAACAGAAAAGTGGGAGGAGGAAGGGATGAGAGAGTAACAAAGATAAAGAGGGTAAAGAGGGGAAGAGACGGGTAATGGAAAAATGAAGTTGGGATGGGATTATAATGAAAGAACAGCAACAAATACACTTCAGGCGGTTATTGTCAGTGTCATCATCGCACTCGCATAAAATGGAGTGTTCAAAATATTATTATTATCTTTTCTCCATGCACAACAAGTTTCTCCATCTGAACAATTCACAATGTTTTCTTGTTTCTGTTTTGTTTTGTACATTCCAATTAGAAAAATATAAATAGATTAATATCCAGTGGTAACTATTGAATTTATATGAATATAAAAAAGATTATTTAGAGTGGGATTGTGCGAGTTACTTATCGATAGCAAGAATATGATATACAGTAGATTGCAGGTGGCATGCCCTCACTTTAGAGAAGCAGAGAGAAGTCCCGGCACAGAAGCTAGGTAATGAGCTGCTGCGGTCAGGATCAGCAGCACACATATTTTAGCAATTTAAAAAAAAGATCTACCTGAAAAAAATATCTGCATTGAATTAATATTAATTTAAGTGCACACTATATTTAGAATATTTTCACAGCATGCAGCTTTTTCCAATGGGAAACTGCTATTATATAAGTTAAATACTGCTCCCTCTCCCTCAACCAGACTCCATTTGAAAAAACTTTGCAGAACACAGGAAGTCTCTGTTCCAGCACTGCCTTGATTGATTAGCTTGTTTGTGTCATTGTGTCACTTTGGCGAATCCTAACTAACCTTTTTAGATACAAAGTCACACAATAACACAAACAAGGTAATCAATCAAGGCAGCGCTGGACCAGAAACTCTCGTGTTCTGCAGAGCAAAATGACCGATTTTGCCAGTGGAGTCTGGTTGGTTTGCAGATGGATATATCTGGATTATACGACTGATTTCCCATCAGAAAATGTTGTCTGACAGAAAGGTAAAGCAATGAACACATCCTAAATATAGCATGCTCTTAAACTGATATTGATTGTTTTAGGTGGGCCTTTTTTAAATGGCCAAAATATGTTTTGCTGTGGATCCTGTCCACACCAGTTCATTGCTTAGCTTCCAACACCAAGATTCCTGCTGCTGCCTCTGTTGGCTACTTTTTAACACTGATTATGGATAAATACCTCACATAATCCCACTTCAAATAATCCAAATTGTCCCTTCAAGTGAGTACGTCATCAAGTGACTTCTGCTGACACGTTGTCAACCCTAAATCTTAAGTCATATATCAAATGACAGAATAATGTATAAGATTTGAATTCATTAGTAGCAAGATAAAAAGATTTAAAAAAAGAAGATAAAACCTTATTTTTCTCAAGAGGGAAATCATGTGAAAACATCAAAGTCCCTATATATACAGTATTCATCCATCCTCCTTTGCATCTTATTTAAAAAGCTGCTTTCCAAAGTCTATCTATTCCCCATACATACTCAGAGTGGAGACACTACAGTCCTGCTGGGTTTATCCCTCTGACTGGGTAAATATGATTTACCGAGATGAAAAAAAGGATTTATACAGAAATAAGAAAAGGTGTGTGGAGACATATCAAATACAATCAACCAGGCTGTCAGATGGTGTTCCTCCAGCTGTAACAAAACTAATAGTGTTGTGGTTTATCTCCAAAAAGAGGCAGAAATAAAAAGCTGAAATGAAAGCAAGATGGGGAAGTCCTATTTTATTCATAAAGCTAATTATTAATAGTGAGGAGGAGCATATTAGCATGTTAAAGGGATAGTTTCTGAAGTTTTTGAAGCCTTTTCTGATGGGAAGCCGTGGTTATATACGCCAAATGTCCAGCATACTAGACTCCTCTGACAAAAACAGTAATTTCACATTGTAGAATATGGAAGTTGTTGGGTTACCACTGCCTCGATTGATTAGTTTGTTATTGTGTGACTTTGGTGAATCCAAACTAACCCTCTCGAACACCAAAGTCACAAAAAAAACACAAACAAACTAACTGATCAAGGCAGCGGTAGACAAGCAAATCCTGTGTACTGCAAGGTGAAATTGCAATTTTTTTTTCCAAAGGAGCCTGGTGGCTTTGGGCAGAGTTATATTTGGTTTATATAACAGTGGTTTCCTATTGGGAAAAGCTGCTTGACGGTAAGACGAAGCAGTGAAAATATTCAAAATAAATTGATTTATTTAGGTGGGCCTTTTTTATGTGGCTAAAATACATGTTGCTGCTGAACTGGTCCACAGCAGTACATTACTTAGCCTCCTACACCGCTGCTTCTCCAAACTCCAAACAACGACTATGGAAAAGAAACTCATACAGCCCAACTTCAAAAAATACAGACAATACAAACTATATGTCTGTACACCACATTGGGTGCTGGTGTGAAACTAGATTATTTTACTGGGTGACATATACTTCTGTTAATGCAGTATGTCAGAGAAAAAAACAGACTTTTGAGCTGTTTGCTTCAGAGAAAGCTACGGTATCTTTCAACTGAATTAAGTGTTTTTGCGTGGTGAGGTGAGACAGATCACATTTTTGGCTGAACATTTTAACTCAACTTGTTGCGCGTGTGTGCATTGAAAACCATTTAGCCCCTAAAACCAGCTCACCATCATAAATCCATAACATTACAATGAGGGAACAATCAGCCACATTGATTCAGTCTTCTCTCGAGCTGCGCTTTAAAAGAATGATCAAACGTGCAGTGGAACGCATCAATTCTCCATATTTGATAGACTACTTTGTTATGGGCTGAAGGTTTGATAGGCCAATAAATTGAAGTTAGGTGATTTTCTCTGAGTACATGCAGGCCATTCAGTATGGTCGCTGATGCTGCCATTGCTTATTGGTGTCAGCGGCCTGCAGCTTGCAAACTATACTGTGTCTTTTATCATCTTCTCAGTGTCGCTATGTCTCAGCTATCACTTTCCTCATTATTTTTCCTTCCTCTGTTAATTCTCACTTCTGTCTTTTACGCTCTCACTCATTTCTGACTCCTTTCTCTCGGCTGTTTTCCTCCTCCTGTGTCTCACCGTCGCTCATTCCGTCTCAAGTAAGATTATGCACGGGAGACACTCACTCTGCGGGAAGCGCGGTGGGTTGTCATTAACGTCTGTGATCACTATGGTCACCGTGGTGGAGCCGGAGAGACCGCCCATTTGTCCTGCCATGTCGGTTGCCTTGACGACCAGCTCGTAACGATCCTGCGTCTCACGGTCCAAATCTGCCACTGCTGTCATGATGATCCCTAATGATTGAGGGATGGGGGAGGGATTGAAGGAGGAAGACAGAAGGATGGAGAGTGGGGAGAGAGTAGGAGTAGTAAGTGAGGCCAGCAGAAAGGTTACATTAGTGGTTAAGCACTTATGCAATAACCAACTATATTTCCTTCCTCACTTTGAATATCAACTTCTGCTAAGCACTGTATCATGGAGACACAAGTGCGGCACATTACATTTCACCTCCTCAGACGAGCTGGATGGAAGAGATTGTGTCATATTTGTGCCTCTGCGCACACACCGTTTTATGGCTCAGCTGTATTAAAATGAATAATATATAGGGGCAGGATGAAGGCATGCCTCAGCCAACCCGAACGGCATTACAACTCTTCCATGGTGGGTAAGACTGCAATCAACCCTGAGAAGTGGTTTTCCAAAGAGCAAGCGAGGGACATAGAGAGTGTGATATACCGTAGTGTAGAGAGTGAGATAGAAAGCTTCAGTGACTGAATTCACTCATTCTGCTGCATTTTAACAGAGTCAGTGGTCAGTTCAAAACAGGTCGTTGACTGAGGTAGGCCTTGCTTGTCTGTCTTTTATAAGAACTATTGGTATATGAATAGTATAAAAAACACATTTACACCTGCTATTAAAATGCAATTTATATCAGGACACATTATCAGGAAAAAGAAAAAATCATGTTGCATTATGGACGTACTGATACCAAAAACTCATCGTATGATAATATGATAAAAGGTCAACAATCCAATATTTTTTGTAATATGAACAAAAAAATTAAAACTTTTCTCAATCAAACAATAAATCTGTGTACAATTTTCTTTTTTTTCTTATAGAATTATTTTTCCATTTAAATTAAAATTTAAAAGCTTCTAATTTCTGTCTTTAATAAAAGCAGCCTTCACATCGATACAACAAGACACTGGGACAAACTGGCACAATATTTCTTATACAGAAAGGAATAATTTAATGTATTGTATTTACTGAATTTACAAGAGGGGACAGATGATAAAGAACATTCCTGAGACAGAATTTCACAGAGTTTAGAAAGTTTCCCCCAACTCAACAACTCATAAAACTCTGATTACTCATTACTCATGGTTAAGTTTTGCTGAAGAGGACAGAGATCCAATGTCAATGAGGATAACAAGAATGTGTTTAAAAAAATTGCAAAGGCAAGATAAGATAATTTTTTATCTGGATAATGTATCTGGCAGGCCTGGAATTTTAATGCCAGGGCAGCAAGGCCATCAAATTAAACAATGATTTTAAGTTCACAGAAGTAATGGATTTAACGTAAGAGTTAAGAGTTAAGGATGATTTTATTTTTATATAGTATATATCCTATTTTTGGTATTATTTCAAATCAATAATTAATTAGTCAACATAATGACTAATTATTGAAGTCATTATTTTGAGGAAGCTAATTTTTTGAGTAAGTTTTTCATTATAATGACTTCCAGTATCACAGAACGACAGAAATGGGCTTCCACAGGATAGCAGCAGAATTAAAATACAGATGTTTCATAGAGGAGACAAGCGTATATAACACATGTATATATAACATGTAGCTGTTTATAACTGTTAGCAGAGACACCAGTCTGTCAGTGCAAACCACAAAATTATAGAGTAACACTTGTTACACTCATCACAATTAAACAGGCCGGGATTTCCAGCAGTTTACACCAGGCTCAAAATCTAACACGTCTACAAACCTGTTTTACATGGATGAGGCAGAGGAGATGCTGGTGGGGCATCAAGGGCACTGTGGCTGCAGGGTATCCATTTTTTTTTTTGAAGGCCATAAGGCCAAACTGAGGGATCATGGCTGTTGTGACCACCAGAAAATTCATGCCCTGATACAGATCCCATTTTAACACTAGGTGTAAATTGGGTGAATGGGCCACTTCTGTGGTCTCTCTCTTTTTAGTATTTATCTGTCTCTCACACTTACAGAAGCTAGCACGTGGTTATTCTTGGTTGGCACTTCTCTTCCTTGTTGGCCCAACAGCAGCAGCAGTGCAGCAGCAGCATCAGTAGCTGGCTGGTTTACTGTGCAGCAGTAATATAACTCCACTTTACCCCTTGGGATTTTCCACATCAGAATCTATTGATGCATTTCCTGGGCTTGGTGTGCTGTCTCACTCCCAAAGGTTTGCATTGTGTTGGGTACACAACTCACTGATTCCAGTCACATTTAGCCCTGGGCCATGTTCTGTGAGTAGCCAAAATACAGTACATGCAGCAGTGGAGTTAAGGAGGGAGGCAGATGACATGCTCCTCTTTCATCCACCAAAGGCCAGAGGGGATGCATCTAAATCAGGCCTGTCAAAAGTAAAGCCCCAGTCCACAACTAGTGTACAGCACCGTTGCTCCAACATCATGGCTTAGACTATATGTAGATGAGTCTACATGGTCTGTATTCATGAATTCAGTCAGTCTATGTGGTCCACATTCCAATGCGTATCACGTAGCCTTAACATTAACCAATTTAACCGAGTAATAGGGCCATGTACACCAACTGTGAAATAGTGCCTCAGCATGGTAATGTATTACATTAATATAAAATAAATGATGCTGGTCCAATCATTCTTTAACTCACATCAATTGCATTTCTGTTTTCATCTCACTCTACAATGGAAATCTAATTCTACTGTGTACCTACAAAACCAGCTGGCTTGCTATTTGGGCCTTCATGGCCACCGTAATAACTGAAGAGAAGAAGTTTTGCCAGGCTCAGGTGTCAGCTCGCCTTTGCGCCTGTCAGAGTATAATTTCTTCTGCCGCTGTGTGAGCATTGCCAGCAAGCGATGATCTGTACAGTATATATTGCTGCGCTCCCTATGTATTAATCTACAGCGCACAACACATAGAACAGCCACCTGTGGTGTGGACAAAACTGGAAAACCTGCACAACTCCTCACGCGCACTTTCAACAACTGCATTGATGTACAGAGCAGGTGTTGTTTTTTGCACTCGCGTCATTGTTCTTTTTGTTTTGAAATACAGAAGCTTCCTTTGTCGCCAGTGTGCCTTTGAAGGACGGAGAAGAGGAAGTAATTGGCTCAGCGTTAGCACAGAACAAAAAGCCAATCAACAACAAGGAACGACACACAATAAAAAAATTTTGAGAAGTACACAGCAGCCTCTTGTAGAAACGGCGGTAACATAATGGTGGAGTTTTGAGGTGCCACATGTGAGAACACACACACTCACACAAAAGGCATTCAGAGGCCCAAAGGACGGCTCATTGATACGCCACTGTACACTGCACCACATATTGTGTGTCACGGATATTGTTATCAACTCTTTTGTTATTATTTTGTAAGGAATTAGTTCTTTTAGAGTTGTTGTAATTCTGAGTGAAGTCTATTCAACCAAACCCAAAGTAATCCAACAAAAAAAAATTCTATCTCAAGAAGAAAAGCTGAAGCTGATAACTGTATACTGTATTCTTGGATTAAAGACATTGTCCTTTTTTGTCCCACAGTAACTCTTTTAACACCAAAAAAATCCATCATAGATTACATTTTTACAGTTTATATTTTTGCAGTTTAAAGATATTCTCCATCCATATAAATTCTGCACTATATATAGACCCTTTTTCTGTCGTTAACATTATGATGGGTTTTTTTTGTGGATGGAGCTTAGGTGGAGGCAAAACAAGTACCAAGTACAAAATACAAAATTCAAGGTCTTCTGAATATCTGCGGTCACTCATTCTCCAGGACTGCGAATGTCATTTGAAAAAATTATAAAAATAAAAATGGGACCAGAGTTGCAAACCTGTGCACTCACTCAATGGACAGACAATCTTTCTACAATTATAGGGTTGGGCGATTGGACAAATGTATCAGCAATTTGCTGAGTCTAACACATGAATTAAGGATTTATTTTGATCAAATCGTAGTTGCTGATTGTTATGAAAGTGGAAAGACTGACAAAGATGGCCTTGGTGACTCTTATTTTCTTTCTGCCCGTCGAGTTGAAATGAGGGTTAGGGGTTGGGGTGTGTTAAAGATAAACTCCAGCTCCAGCTACAGTGACATGACAGTGGCATTGGACTAAAAGGGTCTTTACTGTACATAGATGTGTAGAAAAGCATATACTGTATATAATCATCCACTTCATGTTTATTCATTGCAATATTTGTCCTTGTGTGCATAACAATCTGGTCTGCTCTTTAACTTTGTTTTCCATGTTCCTGGCTCCCATGTCAAGTCTATTCTTTGCTTGTGTAAGTAAGAGCAATGATTTAGTTGAGTCAGATTCCTTGTATGTTTACTGAAACTTGGCTAATGAAACCAACTCTGATATGATTCTGTCTCTTGTTCTGTAAATCAGGTTTAGTGCATATTTCCTTTTAAACCTATTTTTATTCTCTTCTATGTAAGAATGATATGATCATCTATTTTAAAATGGAAAAGAAAAAAATCCATACACACACAGTGTACGGTTGAGCCCTTGAGAAATCTCCCCTTTCGCTCAGATGCTCAAAACCACCTCCAGACAATTCCTGCACGGCCAAAGCGACAGAGAAAACACAGCGACTCGCTGCTCAGTTTGTTGTCAGGGTGAGTGAGAGTGATATTAATGAGGCAGATTTCGCAGCTGTTCTGTCTCCTCTTCATTTTGACCTTCTTGACTTGCACCTATTATGCGGGCCCGTCTGCCTACAAAGTGGAGAAAGGGGGCGGGTGGATTGGGGGTAGTGAAACAGAAGCTGGAATGAACCATCCAGTCTCCAGGCTAGTCCCACCAAGGCAGAGCCATTTATCATCCACGCTCCCAGGCTGACCAAATCAAAGTGGTGGAGACCAAAAAAGGAATCATTAAAACTTTAGTGCTTTTCCCTGGGGGGGCATTCAAAGGCAACACCAGTGCTAAGCTACTCCTGAAAGACTGTGGGTCACTCCTGTAAGACCCAGACCAGGTGTGGAATAGGGAATCTTCCATTATATAGCTCAGGGAGATCCTTCACAGGTTAAATCTGGATCTGGTGGGACCCAGGATTTTGATATAATGGTGCTTACTTAGACAAATTTGCTTTTCTTTGAGTTTTAGCACCACTGAGGCAGAAACACAAACTTTCAGGCTTTGCTCTGCTAAACACCCAATGCATTTCGTCTGATAGACACCAGCAAAGCATAAGCAAAGTCAGGAACTCAGGAAAAATATACATAATATATACATATATTCTTAACAAAAATATAAATGCAAAAAAAATGTTTTTTACTTCCATTTTTCATGAGTCGAAGTAAAAATTCTGAGACTTCTTCTCTGCAAAAGTTTATGTCTCACAAATTTGTTAAAATTTGTTTTTTTTCCCAGGAGAGTGAAGTCATGACCCACCTTAATCTGCCTTTGATTAGTACTTGTTGCCTTTGCTGGTTGGGTTGGTTAGTTTTAGTCATGTGGAGTGATTGGTTAAGGTTAGAATAAGAATACCAGAGAAGCCAATCATTTCCCCTCCTGGGAAATAAAATGTGGTATCTTTATTATCACAGATTTACGTAAATTTGTGAAATGAATTTCAGAGAAATAAACCTTTTCTGTGCATCTAAGAAGTCATATATTTTTTCTTCAACTCATGAAAAATGGGAGCAGAAACAAAGGTGCTTCAATTCCTGTATATTTTTGATGTAAATCAAGGATGTAAACCAAGTTTATGTACCTCTTTGAAATGAGGCTTACGGTCTCATCTATTTTTAAACCAACTTCATCAATCAATGAAACAAGATAAACAACAGTCTTGCCACCTCTATATTTACCACTACATCCCTGGTATATACTGTACTTTCATGCACTGAATGTTCAGGTAATATGTGCTATGTGTTGCTCACTCATTATACGAATTAAGCTCGTCAAACACTTGGAGGTGCAACACCAAGTTGAGCCAAGCAATTAATGCCATATGGTATTTTGAGTGTTGGCTAAAAAGAGCCAGTAGTTATTGGCTAAACTTTAGAAAATTGCTTGTCTTTGGCCAATTGATTTTATGTTTTTGGCCACAAATCTTGATTGATCTGGGAATTATGGTCTCTGAGCTTTAGATTGCTTAAGGTATTGTAGAAAAAAAAAGGAGCTTGAGAAAATCTTATGAGAAGAAAAACACAGCAGGTGTAGGTGTTGAGCACTGAATGTGTGGTCTTTATCGTTCTTACCTGTGTGCCTGTCAACGGTGAAAATTTTTTCTCCATCCAGCACGCTGTACACCACTCTGGCGCTGCTGCCATACGTAGGATCATCAGCATCTGAAGCAGTAACCTTCATAACCGACGTTCCTGATGAAAAATGAAAGAAAGACAACATAATGTAAAAATAAAGACTGCTGAGCGAGGATGCCAGTGGGAAAACTTAAGAGACTTTAGCTGGAACTTTATTAAGTTAGTGTATACTGTATACAGAAGGACACATGTATGTGCATGTGTAAAACTCTGGTAATTCTATCTTTGTGAGGACCAGTATGTGTTTCAGACTTGAGAGTGAGGACATTTGTACAAAAGTAGGATGTGTTTTTTTTGTGAAACTGTGGTTTGGGGAACAACAGGGGTCTTTATGGGTTGTAGAGGGTCCAGAACAAAAGGATGAATAGAATATTTTAACTTTCATTATATTTTTTAGAAGTTGCAACAAGGAAAGAAACAACAAATGGGTCAGAAACCTACTTGCCCAAAGTCAGTTTTTACTTGCCCCTATAGAAATTGTTTAATATATAAGCAGTATAAATAAATAACAACAAAGAAACCAGTAATGGTGATCCATTTTATGAGTACCTGACTTGCATCACTGTTCATGTTTCATACAAGGCCCTGTGATAGGTGGCTCTCTTAACTGCTGTCAGCTGTTCTTACGGCATGCCATTGACATTTTTCTGAAAGCTGACATACCTTGAGTGCCATGCTCTCAAAGTTGTGAAAAACTGCACAATACATAGTTTCGCCCACATCTTATAACATAACCCTGTTTTCAGGATAACTGAAATGCTTTCATGTGTTCAGCTCACTTTGTCCATATCTGCCGTCACTTTCTTGCAAGTGCCTCTCAACAGGAAGGGAGATGGCTTCCTATGTAATATAGTGATCCAAGTTTGATCATTGATTGACTGTGAAGACTGTTTATTATTAATAATTTTTCTGTTATTTCTAATTCCTAGGATGTCAAGTAAAACATCCCAAATGATGAGAATCACAGGCAGAGGGCAGGCCGTTTGCAGATACAGCACCCACTGAACACTTCTAGTGGGTCATAAGTTATGACTGAAAAGGATTATGTTTCTGAGTCTGTACAGTTTTTTTTTTTTTTTTTTAGAAAGATGCAGCATATTATGCCTTTAAGACTGAACCTCAAATGGGGAGTCTGTGGTGTAATGTGCATCTATTGTTCTGTCCTTGACATGAGAAAGTTTGGGAACCCC
Organism: Lutjanus erythropterus; assembly: GCF_056507025.1. NCBI lineage: Eukaryota > Metazoa > Chordata > Actinopteri > Lutjaniformes > Lutjanidae > Lutjanus > Lutjanus erythropterus. Next base: position 33,864,375 of record NC_139318.1, on the reverse strand, counting down.
TGGGCCGAGGAACGCATCCCATCAGTTTGGGGCACTGATAAGTATAGCATCAGTAATGCTTCTGTGAATTTATGTGCCCACCTGCGTGTGTGTTGATGCGTACTTGTCTGTGATTATATTTGGGAGAGGCAGGTTAATACATTTGGGTACCGCTGCACCAGGTAGCTATTTCATCTCTATGCACATAATTTTCCAAACAAATTTTTTGATGTTTCAAATTACCTTTTCACTACACACCGCTCGGAGTTGTTTGCCTCATCGGCACAGAAGTTGCGCTCAGAGATGAAAGGAAACATGGAGTCATAAAGTCAACATTATAGCTTCAAAGACTGTTAGAAGCTCAAGAAATCTACAACAAACAATTACTCGTGATTACCAGCACTTAGGCAGAGAATACAGTCATTTCCACTTGAAGACTTTAAATTTGTATTTGGGGAGCAACAGTGTTTAAGTCATTATTTCCCACTCAGTGTAGTATATTTGTCAACAGTGTGCATACACAAGCCTCTGGCAGCAAACACACTGGTGCATCTCTCCATTTAGTCACACATTTTAGTCAAAGCTCAGCCCAAAGCCTATAAAACTTTAAGGTTCCTCATTATTAGGTTAAGAAACAACAATATAAGGGCCTTTTAGCACATGAGCAAACTTTTTTTTCTTTCTATAAATAACTTCACATACAGGAAAAGGAAAATAAAAAGGGGAGATATTCCTAGGTGCCATAGGTCCTCAAGGACAAGGAGTCAGTCTTTGTCTCCATCCCTCTGGCCAGTGCTATGGGTAATTACTGACAGCTGGTGTTGTCCACCAAAGGTCATCGCTGTAGCCTTTCTCAGAGCCCTGTCATGCTACTGTCCAGCCACATAATGGCCGTATGCTAATGATGCTAATTAGCGGGAAGTGTCAGAGCACTGTTTGTTTCCTGTCATCCAAGGGAGCTCTTAAGGGGGAAAGAGGGAGGGAGAGGCTAGTGGATTATCATTAAAGCCACCCGGCTATTAAATCAGACACTTCAGATCACTATCTCGGGGCTGTCACCTATAGCACTCTTTTGTTCTCCATATGTGTAGATGCGAGCTCACCGGTTTGCATGCTAACACATTAGGGACGTCATGATTCTCCAAATCCATGATTTAGATCTGACTTTCAATTTTAGGGTCATGATTTAATTTGATATTCCAATTTAACCTTTTTTTTAGCACTTTGTTTGCTGTTGTTAGATTAGCAAGTGTGGGTTTGTTAAAATCAACTGATCATTGGTTTTATGCCCTAACAACTGTCCGTCACATTTTTAAATTCTTCTTTAAAAAGATCTATATAGCATAAAGTCCATATGGCAGCAATGTTAAAGGAGAAATCTATTATATATTTATTATAATTTATCATAAAATGTCCAATCTGAGATTAAGGAGACATGCTAGATTGAAATCCTTGTTACTCTGAAAGCACTACAAACACAGTGTCCTTTGAAAATTCTATTCTCTATTCTATTCTATTGTTTTAGTTTGCCCACTTCATTAATTTGAGTTCAAATCAATGCCAAATGTTTGCTGAATGACTAAGTATCTGTTTATGAGTCATAAAAAAATCATTACTAATCTTTTAGAAGGAATAGATGTTTATAATGGTTAAACTGAGCAGTATGTCAATGGAGTCTGGCAGGTAGAGAGGCAGGCAGTCACTGAACTCCAACTCCAGAGTGTGTATCTTCAGAGCAGCGGGCTGAGCTTTACATCAACAGACAGTTATAAACAGCTAATCAACTTACAGTGTAGGACTTGTCGTTGCTTGTTATTGTCACATTACCGTGTTGCACTCATTTTTCACTCCTGCAGTGTTCCTGCATACTGCCTGAGCTTTGAGTCTGAGGAGGAGGGAGAAACAACTCACTTCAACCGTTAATCAAATATTAGATAGGATTTTGACTTATTTAACACACAGTCTATGGCGCCAGCTCACTGCGTCTACTGCAGTACATAAAACTTATACCCACAATGGATACATATTGCATCTTTAATGATTACATCTATCAATTAATCTGTGTTAAGAATTTCAATTAAAAATGTATCAGGGGACAATATATATTTTGTGTACCGTCTCTCCAGAGCTCACAAGATTTCTCTCAGCCAAATTGTTGCCATTCATATGTGAATACAAACAGACACCTCATTTCATTATTCTGCTCCTTCACATTATTTGTGCTTCAAGAATGAATGTTTCATATAACTAGACTGCAGCTAGAATTGATTTTACTGAGAAAAGATGTGTGTTTTGCATCTCATTATTACAATTGATTAACTGGTTATTGATTGTTAATGTGTTCAACTATCGGATGAGAAAATGCACAAAATCTGCATCCCCGCTATACGGGATCAAGTGTTATATAATGGCCGATAAGCTACACTGTGTCATCTTTGAAGTGTTTTTTTTTTTTTTTCTCCAGCCATGTGGGAAAAAAAGAGAGGAAAAAAATACTGGGAGAGCTGCCAATTCTGACTTTGAATTTGATTCTCGAAATTAAAAGCTCATTTCAATCCATTTCAATTCAATCTTTAAATTGTGACACCCTCATAACACATAGCACATGATGCAACAGTCTACGGTCTATGACACAAGTGAAACAAATGAGGGTGCTATTTTGCAGCTATTCTGAACTATGTGGTGATGTGACAAATTAGCTCAATATCCTCAGAAACAATTGGTGTGAAACACAAAAATGGATGAATGGATCAGTGTTCCTCCAGTCTGCGCAACGCCAAAGAATCATGAATTCTGGTGCTGTCAACAATCTTGTGTGGTTTGTCAGTTAAATCCGGATATATTGAAGCTCCCAGTGGATTCAATGCAGTGCATATTAACTAGGACAGGATGAGCTTTTAATTCAAATTCTGAGTCGTATCATGCAGTCATTACCTCGTCCAAATATGCAAAAGTACACACCAGCCTGATCCTTGGAAGATCAAGATATGCTGCATCCCAGTTGGAGGATGAGTGAGATATCTTTCTTATCATATGGAAACATAAGGCTATATAGAAGTTAGGCATTTCCATTATTGGCAACAGGCAGGGGTCTGTTAATTCTGCCTACCTGGTTGGCCCTACTGCTGTGGGTCCAACAAAGCCATTTTCATCCATGGGATTACTCCCTTATCTTAATTTTCCCCAGGTAACAATCAGTTTGAAGCTCAGCTGTTTCTGGGTACTGGCTGGCAGCAACGTCAGATGGCTTGGAAGAACTATATAAATGCAAATGCTTCTTTATTGTGTTTATATTAAAAAGAGAAGTGAAGCAGTGAGTTTGGCACTTGGGTTCTTATTAAAGCTCTGGCTTGCATCAGTGTTTTCAGTGGGAGAAGTCATTACTTACAGTATCTGTTGGCATGATTGGTGTCTCACTTAAGCAGATTCTACTGTTGATGGACTCGTGGGAATTCAATAAAAATTATTGACTTTCTCAGATTCGAATGTAATGCATATTGCAGTAATAGGAGAAGTATGTCTAATGGAGAGAAGCTCCAGATATTCATTAGCTAAAGTTGTTTTTCTCTCACCAACTTAAAACTTCAATCACAAATTGCTCTCAGATGAGACAGCATGCACTGTAGCAATAATAATTTTAATTACCAAAATATTCAGGTTTGTCTCCCTTTATTCCCCCTCATGGGCACATTTGCTTGGGCTGAGTTTGTTTGGTTTGGTTATACAACAAAACTTTCTGCTTCATATTCTCCATGTACCCATGCAATAACACCACTAATGAAATTGAATGACAGTCAATTGTACCTTGTGTTATTACTTTGGTTTTTTCAACCTTAAGCAGAAACTTAACATTTACAAATATTATTTTGCAAACACCTAATGACTGTTGTGCTCATCCTGCTGCATTGCGCTCTTAAAAATAAGGGTTCCAAAAGGGTTCTTCCTGAAGGGCTGAGGTTCTACCTAGAAAATATTTGCTTCTGAAGAACGCCCTTTTGAAGAAAGGGTTCATCGGGGGCTCCACTAAAAAAAAGAAAAAACATTTTAATCCAAAGAACCCATGCTGGAAGAGAAGTCAAGGTTTCTCTGTAGCACAATATAAAAGGGTTCCCAGTGGATGGATTGTAGATAAAACCATGGAATATAAAAGGGTTCATGGTAAAACCCCATGGTGAGTTCTAAATAGAACCCTTAGAATTCTCATACAACCTGGGTGGGTTCTTGTCTAGTAGGTGAAACGATTATCGATGGATGTTTCCATCTGAAACCATTACATCATTGAAGGGTTCTCCTTCAGAACTAGGGGGTTCTGGGTGAAACCTTACACAGATGGATATGCTGGGATCTAGATAACACTTTAAGAAAGGCTTGAGAGTGATTCAAAAATGGTTCTGGGACAAGCTGAAGAACTTTTTTTATGCTTCTACAGGTATGGTTTCAGGTCCATGGAAACTACTCATCTCGAACAAACAATGGCGGCTCCTGAAAAGGTTAGCGTAGATACTGTGATAATATCAGTTGTATCAGAAACAAAATGAAATTAAAATTATTTCTTTATTGAAAGAAGAGCAAAGAAAAGCATGGAAGGCTTTTATTGATAGAAAAGATATTTTTTCTCTTCTTCCGACCGGCTTTGGTTTGGGTTTGGTGAGCTGATCTGATTGGTTGAAGTCAGTCCATGTTAGACGTGACAGATGTCTCATCCAATCACCTGCCAAGCGGTTTTTACGAAAATGTCCGTCCTTTTCCAAATAGTCTCTATGGACGGCTTCCCAGATGGTTCTGTGTAACAAACCATCTGGTGTGTCAGGTTAAGCCAGCTTGTGACACGAATAAATATTTAGTCACCTCGCTCAGGGGAATATTCGGACAGAATCAGACATTGTGGCGAAAACGTCAGGCGTGTCATTCATTTGAAGTAGCGCACGTTGACTGAAGCACTGCGACCTGCAGCAAAAAAGCTGAAAAATGGAAAACGAAACGCAACCTGACGTCACACTGTGGTAACCACTTCAGCCGGAAACAGACACTCTCTACAGTCAGCCTAAAATATTGCTGAAAACGGGTGCTATCCAGGTGGACTTCACGGACAATGGTACTTGCAGCTGTGTCCATTTATTTTGTGTACCCGGCTTTGACGTCTGAGTCTGGCTTGCAGTCTGTGTTGCAAAATAGCGCTACAGAGATGCTTCATTGTGTTTTGAGAGAGTGCACAGCTGTGGTCAAACTAGAGACTGAATGAGAAGAGGGAGCAGTGAGGAAGCCGGTGACTCAGAGTAATAAACGTTATTTATCATTTGTTTTCACAGCGGTTATGTTTTTAAAACAAATAAGCCCAATAAGCACACAGAAACACCCACACACACCCCACGCCGCTAATGCTAATGGCTGCCATGCCTGATTCTGTCTGAACACAGCCTTCAGTGCCTCGCTATTTACATAGTTGATCTCGCCATCAAAACAATATTAAAAGAAAAAAGTCAGCATTGTGCTAATGACCATATGCTAATTCCCACATGTAACAACTGATTTTTCTCCATAAATAATGAGGTAATGTGAAAACAAATTATAATCTTGCTGTTTCCAGAGCATTCACCAGAGCGTTCATGAGAACAACACCGCTTAGCAAATGTTTCTCCCAGTGACTTGCCTCAGAATGGAGGACTAGACGGGGTTACAAGATCTCATTGCCATGCAACTATAATGAGCAAATCGTTTTGTTATTCATTTAATCCTCTAGCAGAGCAAAGTGCCTCGGACATAATTAAAGTTGAATGGCAGCTATTTATTTCACATTATTTACCATTTATATTTAAAAGTTGATATTAATATAATTATATTATTATAGTATGATAACTCCCCTTCACGGCAATAAAAATCCCACCAGGTACTTGAGTTTAACTGCTAATTAAATACAGTAAATAACCTCCAGTTACAATAATGATTGTTAGCTTAGAAGCAATTCCTTTCTGTTTAATAGTATGTTTCTCAATGGGACACATGATAGCTCTGGCAATACTGTAACACCGTCATGGTGGGAAGAACACAAAGGAAGGAAGAGTCATCGCAAAATAATAACATAGTAATACAGTATGTGTTGCAAATGATATTTAAGCAGTGTACAATACCCCTTAAAGGATAATGTAAATAATATTCAGATGACACCTAACTCCGGGGCCATCTGTGGTGAAATGGAGTAAGGAGTAGGGTTGTTTTTGGGGCGTGGATTCGGTGGAGGGTGGGCGACGATGGCTATATAGTTAGATTTATGCATGAGTTTGGTTTAATGGCATCAACACAGGCTGTCGGAATGGCTTCCCACACCATTTCAGCACTCTGGGAGAGATGGTTCAATTACTGTGAGGGGAGCTGGAGGAGTGCGCCACGTGTGAGACACTAGACTGACAGCTATTTAAGAGGCAGCCTCGTAAAAGAGATTTGTGCCTATCTCAGCTGGTGCCGTACTGGTGCGAGCTTCAGTGGAGGGGTCTAACGGCTGCAGCACTGAGCCTCTTTCTCGCTCCGTCCCGCCTTAATCTGCAGGACTGAGTGCTCCCCGCCCGCATTATGGATCATTTAGTAAAGCCATAAAAGCTGAGGTGTTTTCACATGAAAAGTTATTTCTTCACTACTTCTACTGTGATTCATTCCTCTCTCATCCACATAAATGCCCCAGGAGAGAGAGGTGGGGAGAGAATGGAGGGTGAGAGAGAATGAAGTATAAGGAGAAGAAAAATCTGCCATGTCATAAAAGCCAATGGCCTGCTTACATTGATCCTCTACGAGATCTCTACAAGGATTTAGGAATATTTTTCATCTCCGCTGACAGGGATTGTAAATCTAATCTTTGTTAGCCTTTGAATTTGTGTCTTTGAATAGATGGGATCATTATTTGTTTTGTAGACAACACTGTGGTTAAAACTTCTCATACTTTAAGCATTTGTCTCCAGACAAACAATGTCAAAAAGATGTCACCTGTAGATTAAACATTAAGTTACATAAACTTTTCTGTTTAAAACCTTTCTATACTTTCAAAAAAGTTAGGCTAAAAATGTTTGAATACGCCCCTGTTTCTGTAGGGCAGGGACCGCATTTATAAAATGGTTCTTAGATTTATGGTGCATTTCAATTGAACTGGAAAGTCAGAAAATCTGACCTCCCAGTTCAACATGGAAATTTCAACTGGAATTCCAACTGAAGTTGCATTTCCAACTCAGAAAGTTGGAGGAACCTCACAAATCCTGCCCCTGAAATCCAAGATGGTTGCTCCACCAATCAGCAGTTGTGAAAGCTGTCATGATATACTGTTTAATAGCATTTCTGTCTTTTGTGCCTCATTAAATTCACATATTCATAATGCCCAACTAAAATTATGAGAACGTGTTGCTGCAGTGTTTATATGCACAAAACAATGTGAAATGTACTGTTATCAATCAAACAAAGGTTTTCATGGAGGGCTTTATCTTTGTTTTCTAACTTGTTCTCATCCCAACTTGTCACATACAGACAATTTGTCACTGCCCCTGGGCGTCTGACACGGAGGCAAGAGGTGATTAATGCTGTGAAAACACCGCAGTTTAGGAACAAAAACCACTTGGTTAGGTCCTATGAAGGATAAGACCATGTTTGGGGTTACGATAACAACATTACATTAAGTACGTCATGTGAGGTCACTGAAGCAGTTCATGACACCAAAATCACATGACAAAAGTCATATAACATTGTATACCTCACAACATTTTGGTTTAACACGGGACACAAACCCAGTCTCCGGACTCTTGGGTGAAAGTCCTGTGCTGAGCCATCTGTCCACCCCGCCTCCACCATGTGTGGACTTTTCCCCTTTTAATACTACATCAACAGCCCCGGGGCATCTTATACAGCCACGGATGAGTTTACACTGAATTTACCTGAAAAGCCTGGCGTGTCAGTTTCAGCAGTGAACGGGTACACACCACGGTGCTGAGGGCTGTTGACGATTTGTCAGTATGTGACAGGTTGGGAGTGAGACCAGGCTGAAACGCAGTCAACTCAAGAGTGATGTCATTTCCAACTCTGACTTCTGACATATGAGGTAATGGAACGCAGCATTATACTTGAACTTAGTCTTCAGATACTTTTCGACAGTGATACTGAGCGTTAAAAAAAAAAAAACTTGTTTATGCAATAACCCATTTGTAACTTAGACACCTGGGATCAAAATGTTTTAGTCAGGATTAGCTGTGAAGCAGAAGAGAAAATCAAACTTTTTGGAAGACAACATCATCGATTGTAGAGGAGACTGAAGCCAAGCAACATGTATTATACAGTGGACTAAACAGTGGGCTGACAAACAAGCCAAACATTTAATTCCTATACATTTTTTATAACTTAATGCACAAGCTTCGGAGCAAATGTGTCTGAAACTGCGATACAAAATCACTTACAGCAGGTCTATAATTCACTGAGAGAGAAGAACATTTGCTCGTCAAAGTCAGTACGTGTTTTTTCTACATCAATCATAACTAATTCCTTTTCAAAATTTTTGTCATAGACACAGTGTATTCCTTGCACTGAAACTGAAGACAGTGTCCACGCTTCTCTGCTTGATTGCATCTCTTCAATAATGAAGAAGTGAGAGCAGTAATCAATTTCACAATTGCGAATTTATATCGTGCCGCTGTTGTCGCACACATCTTCCATGCCTCCTCCTACACTGAATCACACGCTCTCTCTCCCTCTCCATGTCCCCTCCCCAACGTACACACTGATTCATACACATGACCACACGCACAGATCAGCCAAAATCAATTATGTCAAGCCCCGTGGTTGAGCACATAATGGTGGATGTTACTGGTCATATACATAAAGGTGGTTGGCAGAGAATATTGATTGTAAGTTACTCCTGCCTTGTCGCATTGCTCTCTCCTGTGATCCTGCTTCTCCAAATGTCTCATCTTCTGTTAGCATGACAGGCCCCGGCTGTCCTAATGGTGACTGCAGCAATTTGCAGCCTCCTGGGCAACCACTCTGGACCACAGCAACGGGAAGGGTGATTATTACTTTAATCCCCTTGTGGAGTTCTCACATTACATACAAAAGGAGTGGGGAATTTATCTCTCCTGCTGAATATACAGGGGGCGAGAACATGAAAGAAGGACAGAGAGAGAGCTGGAGGTCAAAGGAAAAAGAAAGAGAATCAAAGTAAATAAGACGTGTTTCTTGTTTTGATTGATATGTCCGCAAATGAATCGCTAAATGTTACTTATTTCATTTTTTTTTGTATTAAGTTCATGGTTCAAAGCTACGATTTCCTGTATGTCCACAGGTCACTTCCCGAAGGAATATCAAAGATGCTTTATGTAAGAAGATAACACATTACAAGCTGTGCCAGTGGTGTACACATTATGTGGATCAAAAAAGCAAAACACTAGTTACAGCACAAATTCAGTGTTTGCGCCTTATTTTGCTGTTTGTGTTCCTCTGATAGCTGAATATGGTCAATGTTATTTTTAGAGCTCATATGTTGCCAGATCTTGCAAATGAAACAGAGATTTGTCTGTCTGAAAAATGACATTTTAGAGTCAGAATGACCGGATCATATGTGGTTTGTAAAAAATTTTCTGTATCTCTTTTGGTGATTATAGGGCAAAAGATTCAGGACCTGCTGCTATGCTCCTAAAGAAGCAGAGCCGTGGCCAGCCACACTCGAAACAGAGAGAAGAAATAACAATTTATGAAAAATAAATAAGTTTTTATTCCTTATTTTGGCGAGTGCTATTATACGTGCCAATCACTCCAAAAGCCGATTCTCGTTCCCTTGTATAAAACACTGTAAGAACCTCTCTAGCATAATTTCTGGAGGCACCCCTCGAGCATTATATTTTAATGTGCTGTCAAAGTCAGACAAAGTAAAGTAAAGAGTGAGGAAGTCTGTGTGTGTAGGAAGTGGGGTGGATTGTTGGGTCAAACAAACACAAGACTTTCACAAAGGAAAGTGATGCTCGTGTCCCATGAGCAACCAAAAGTCAGTGCTGACTTCTTTTAAAGTTGTGTAATGTACAGAACTGATGTACACAATTGATGTTTGCAACAAAGAGGACTTTCACGCAGGACGCTGGTGTTCCTGTCTCATGTGAAACCAAGTGTCAAGAATGATCTAATTTCAATAACATATACAACTTACATATACGACTGATGTAGGCAACTGACGCAATTAAACATACAACATACCGACAAAACATATGCAACTACACATATGTAACTAACATACTTGTTTTAACACAAACCATCATCTTTTCCTAAACCTAACCAAGTACTTTTGTTGCCTAAACCTAACCAAGTAGTGTCACCTATTCTCATCCCAGCTCATCTGTTACTGATGTTTTGTCATCGCCCTTTGGCATCTTATACGAATGCACAAGGTACCCTTTAGCGACTGTATGAAATGCATCTAGAAAACCTTTTTAACATGTGGTTAATGTTGTGAATTGCAGTTATGTGTCAAGTTTGGAAGGAGAATCGGTGGGTAGTTTTTTACGCTTAAACCTAACCAAGTAGTTTTTGTGCAAATTTGATGCTACAGGGCCACCTACAGCATCACAGTTTTTGTCGTCAAGCTGTCGTATTTGACGAGATGGGAGCAAAAAGGTGCTGACCACAAACACCCTTCAATGCCAGTTATTCTGTATATTTTGCGTGCAAGTCTGACATCTATGTTATGCTATTGTACACACTGATGGATAGGGCAATGACCTTCACAAGTATAATAAGTACATTCCACACGGCTTCTCCTATGGTGCTCTGTGTGTTTTCAGTGTTGTCAGTCTGTATGCCTCACTTCAGGCCAGGAAGCCAGGAAGCACCTGGCTGCTACATATCTTTTGTTGTAGCAAATCTGCACACATACAGATACTGCAGATACCGCGCTGTAGTCACGATATCCTCAAATATAAGGTGCATGATACTAGAAATCAATGCAGTTTCTATTAAAATAAGCACTTAGTCCGAAGACAAGCCGCTACTTAAATTATAATGATACGTAAAACTGTATATGGTGTTTGACATTTAGCGAGATAACATTTCTTGAGGTATGGAGAAAGGCAAGAAAGCCCCGGACTGACATTTGTTTAGCAGATAAAAGTGCAGGACATGTCTTAAAACGTATCTCTGTTGTTGTGTCTGTTGATTCAAAATAGGATAAACGTCAGTTCAAGGCTACCATGGGTGCTACTTTGAACTGTTGTTCTTTGTGTTTGGCAATTCTACACTGCATCAGCCTGTGCCATTAGTAGATAATAGCTGAGGATAGTGGTCAGCTTAATGTCTGTTATCAGACTGCTATTTGCCTGCCTGTTGTTCTTTGGACACTGTGCACTGACTTGTCAGTCAGTGTTACCTGAGGTTAGAGGCTACAGCGCAGACGTCGTGTCGCGCCACATCTCTGCCACTCAGAGGTCCTGAGGTCCTCTCTAATGGAACCACATCAATCACAGGATTAGATCCGTGGAAACTTCTCACCCTGTTGTGATTCCAGCATCAAGAGCTGCCTCTCCCAGCCACATTTCCACCCAAGTCCCTTGTTGTCACAAAGCCTTTGAATGGTAGGAAAAGATGTCTGCTTTGGTGACTAAATGGTTTCAGTGGTGCTACTTACTCAGTCAGCTCACATAAAGACTGCCAAAAAGAAAAAAAAAACAGATTGGTGGATGTCTTAGTATGCATGTTGTAACACGGTGTAATACCGATTTCAAATTGGAAAAGGCCTGTCTTTATTACTTCAATATTAGCTGGGCGTGTGGAGCATGTGCATTAGCTTGGGGTGCCGCTATGTCACTGCCAATAATGTCTCTGCAGTATGTGTGCTAGATATTGTTTCTAAAGCTCAGTCTCTCCAACGCTTGACTGTTGAAGATGCCGAACTATACGACTATGTACTATTGTGGGTAACATAACAGTTTGACATTACTTTAGCCTGTGGGGTTTTTAAAAAAAAAGTTTTTAGGCCTAGCTCAAAGCTACATCAATATTTAAGCACTCACTATGGCTGGGGAAAATCAAAGAAAAAAGAGATGGACTGAACTCAAATATTCATGACCAGGCTTTCTAAAATATAAACATTAGCCCAACAAGTCATCGTATGTGAGCCACCATGGTTAACAACATGAAAAAGTTCATACGAAAAGTTAAATTCAGAGCCCAAACTCGTATGATCACTCTGATTAGTGCTATGGCTGCAATCAGTGCTTGAGGCAACACAAAATGTGAGAGAAATATTTACTCATCTCTGTTTAATTATACACTTATTCATCACAGTGCCTCAATAGGAATGGCCATTACATTTATTTAAATACATACACACACTAAAGCACAAAATGTGCCATTTCATTTGTCTCCAAGCGAACAAGACATTTACAATACATATTATCATTACACAACAATTGTATTATTTTCAGTTAGTTTGTTTTGCAATCTTGAAAGAACAATTTTAAAGACAAATCCCACCAGTCTCAATCACTTCTCAGGCATCTGTAAGCTTTGCCGCAAACAAAAAATTCAGGCTGAATATTACTTTGGGAAAAGCTTCACTAAGAGGAAAAATAATCCCATACTTGGTAAACAAAGATACATAAGGAACAGAACGCTAATTTAGGATAAAAAACTAAATAATTATAAAACTTAAGTGGAAGGAATGCAACAGAGGAGAAACAGAATGAGCAAACAACACAATTATCTTATGAATAAGAAAATCCTAAAAGACCTATCATACTCAGATCTGAATGTTTTAAATAATAAGAAATCTGAAAAATACATAGGATCTTGTAAGAAGAGAAAAATATAAGTTTTTTGGTAAAAAACAAAAAAAGCAAAAATCACCAGGGAAACTCACGTTGTCTCATCAGGAAATAAATAATGATTTTCAAAGGTTCTAATACAACTTATATTAAAGAAAACACAGTCCAAATTAGAAGAACATCAGCTCTGTTTATCTGCTCAGTCTCAACAAAGACCAAGGGCCCTATCTTATGCTGATCAAAACAAAAGTGGAAAGCGTGAGGCGCAGCGGATTTAATATATTCAAAGTGTGGCCAAATCCACTTTTGCCATCTTGCGCCAGGGGTGCAGGGGTATCCTGGCTGTGGCCAAGTAATTTGATTAATTCAGAGGCGAGTTCAGGCCAAGCATGCAATTAACCAATCAGAAAGTCGGCTCTCGTCACCTTTAAGAAGCAGGTGTGCCAGGAGCACAAGCGGCGGCAGCATGATGGTGGATTCACCAGGAGGACACAAAGAGAAAAGATTTTTAAAGCGAGGAGACAGATCTCCTGGTTCGAGAGGTTAAAGTATGAGAGCGCGCAATATATGGAGACAACAGGACGTCTCCAAAGCGACCTCGTGTAAATAGTTCATTTTACATGAATGCATGAAAAATAATTACAGTACTTCAAAAATAAATCTCATGCAGATATGTAACTGGTTATGTTTTGCACCAAAGCACCTTGAAATCATACTTTATAATTCATTATAATCGTCATTATTTTGCAGGAGCAGGGGAGATGAGTGAGGAGCGGGACAGAGGGGAGTCTCGCAGTGAAGGTGCACCTCAATCCAGTTGAACCTGAACTGGACTGAGGTGCAGCGTCAATCCATGTGCAAAATTATGCAAAGGTTATCTATCCAGCATCAGGCTCTGACAGAAGAACACATAACGTTTTCTCCCCGGGTCGGACTGGTCTCGTGATCAGACATAACAGTATTAGATCATAATTGTTCAAACCTTGTTTTCTGGATCCCAATAAAGATGAAGACACAAACACTACAGCTGCTCTGACAGCTGTGATCCCGTCCTGTGTGCACTTTGCGGGTCTATTGAGATTTATTGTGCTACTGAAATTTATTGGGCTTTATAAATATAATAATAATTCCTGATTCATTATTAGTGAGAATAATTTTACACACACGTGTGCACACTGTTTAACATAAATGAAAAGTGTTTTTTGATTGTGGGGATGTGTGTGTGCTTTGGCCAAACTCGGCGGGTGCTGTCTTGTGCAGGCAGATCGATTGCACCACAGACTTTCTGTTTCGACCAGGTAGTAGCCGGTCTATGGTGGTCCAAGTGGTTTTCACTCAATTGCGCGGAGCATAAGATAGCAAATGTGCCCACTCACGCCTTCATTTTGCCTTCACTTGTAGACCTCCTGCCCATGACCGCACAGACCAGCTGCAACTTCATTTGGTATCTTGCAGATGTGGCAAAAATGGCATCTGTGCCAGTGTAAGATAGCAAATCCACCTGTGCCACCAGCACAACAGCTTTGCAATGAGTGTAGGAAGGCTTGAAGACAACATAGCCAATTCACTAAATCCATCACATGAATTCTCAGCCAAATAACTACCACATTGCCAGGACCTGATGGTTTACCCCTGACTTCTACAAACATACAATATATCAACTCTTGTAGCTCTGCATTTTGATGGCATGTGAAACTTTCAAAGTAAACAGAACTCTATGTAAATCCCCTGGCTCTGTACATACAGACATTCTACAAAGATCTTGCCTTGCCATCTATTTACCTTTCTCTTTTATTGATGTAAATGGCAAAGGCATATACATTGTCCACACAACCTTGCATGTGAAATCAGCCTTTATGCAGATGATATTTTGCTCTTTCTACAAACTCTATCCAACATATCACCAGGCTGAGATCCTCGGATCATACCTCACCCATAAAATGACCTGTTCTCCCCCTGTACAAACTCTGCCTCTGAAAGAGTCATATACCATACTTCAAATAGCTTGCAGTACTTTCAGTGACACTTATTTGTACACACACACAAACACAAAGTTAAACACATTATAATAGTTCTCCTGCCAGCAACACTCTCATTTATATCTTGGAGAGAGTTAGATAACTCTCCACTCTCTCCAGGGCCAATTGGTTATACTGGCTCTGTCCAAATGTACAAATACATCTAGCAGCGCTTCAAAGCTCACTAATTAACACATGACATCTTGTTTGTTCAATTCATTGAAAAAGGCAATGATTTTGTAGTTTCACAGAAAGTTAGATGTTAAGCTTAAAGTATTAGTTTGGTCAGTGACTTCCTGAAGTCTCCATCGGTTGCTTGGAAACCTAATGATGTGAAGACTCCAGAAAATCACTGCTTCGATCAAGAAATGATTCAAACTAGTAAGTCTCTGTAAAAAAAACACATTGTTTCACCATTTGTGTTTTTGTACAGCTTCAACAAATAAGATGTAGCGTGTTATTTAATGAGCTTCGAGGTGCTGGTGGGCAGGATTTTTTTTAATCTTTAGACATAGCCAGGCTGGTTGTTCTTCCCCATTTGGAGTCTTTATGTTAAGTTTAAGACTACGCTAAGCTCTGACCGACAGCTCTAGCTCCATAATGTATATGTGTATCGATCTTCTGTGCAAGAAACTGAATCCTCAGTCTCCCAAAATGTCAAACTATTTCCTTTAAAAATATATATCATGTATTGCTGTAACTGTCCACATATTTTTTGTAACCTACTTTCAGTTGTTTTTATGTTATCTTATAAAAAAGGTTGACATTATCTACTACTTTATATGTTAATACATTGTGTGACTTTAAGTGGTCTCACTGGATGTTACTGATATTTTTAGAATGACAGGGGACTTTTTTTTGCCAAAGATGAAATTGAGGTCTTTTGTAATGGAAGGATGGGTATTTCAAATGGACAGACCTGTAACCCTAACATTACCTTGTAAATGGACATGGAGGCAACATTAGCTTTTAACATCACAGGTGATTAACATTAAGGATTGGTCTGTCTTTTATTCAGAAAATACAGGGGATGATGAGCCATAAAGAGAAAGATGACCTATTAGATTGCAGATGAGCATCCATTAATCAAACGGACCTATAATGCATAGTTTTGGTTTTTCAGAATATAATACATCTTTATCCACTTTAAGCCTTGAAAACAACACTACTAATGCAAGGCAACTAAAACTGCATTATTCTTGTGTCTGATGTGCTGATTTCTGTCCACACATAAGGGATGCACACATATTCATAGAGTGCATATGCACACAACATTTACAGTGCAGTTCACCTATGGAATACTATGAAACAAAAGTTGTTTGAAACAAAGGTTGAAGTCAGCTCAAGGGCATGCAGCCATACCGAATCTTACTGAGTTCAAACAGGTCAGATATTTAGTCCAACTCACTCTTTGAGCCATCAGTCTGCTGCGGTGAAAAACATAATTACATTTTTTTTTAATGTACACAATGCGTGATGTTATGGTCCTGCATTACTATAAAAATGAAAAACCGTCCAGTGTGTGACATTGTGCAGCATGCCTGCTGAATGGGGTTCAATATTTTGAAAAGGGTAAGTACTCCTGTCACAGGCTTATAGCGGTGAGCAATTACTGTTGTTTGACTTCGGTTTTAAAAGATAAGAGTTCAAGACTGCTGATCCTTGTGCATCTGTCATATAGAGATGCAGGAAAAAAGACAAGGAAACGATGAATTAGCAGCCACCAAATGGAGGAAAGTAAACACAAGGCAGATGGAGGATTCAGTGCTGCACTATGTAACATGTACGCAATGTATCTTCTCACATAGATGCATTTGTTTCTTTGTCAAGACCTTCATTTTCTTGTAAACTGATGCGTAGGAGTAAATATTCATACGTAAGAGAAGAGAGAACTTCCGCACACCGTCCTTTTACTTGCAATGATATTTAAAACTTATTTCAGGTAAACTTTGTTTCACGTAAAAGGACAGTGTACGGTAGTTCTCTCTTCTCTTTCTTTGACCAGACAACGGCCAAACCCATCATTTCCTCAACCTGCTGATCATGGGTGCACTGGGAGTGAGGCAGGGAAACACCATGAACAGGTGGCCAGTCAATCAAAGAGAGAATATGCAAACACCAGAGTATATTTGCCAAAGGCTCCAGTTGGCCTTGGTCGAGTTTGAACCTAGATCTTGTATTGGTGCCAAAAACATGTCCTGCTAGTGTAGTTCCATCACTTAACACTGCTGAAGTAGCTTACCACTGACATAACTAAAGATGGATGCCATATCTCCACTTCCTCCCACTGTACAAAAAAACTGAAGCTTAAATATCCCAGATATGAGCGCTGCCATCTTGCGCTAGTGACTTGTAGTGATTTGGAGCCAGAGTCAGTGCTGTAGTGATCAGGCTTCAACCAGGACCCAGCTGTCAATCATAACGTGACCTTTTTTTATAGCATGAAATAACTGATTAAAACTAAATTGATCAGAAAAAAATGAACCCTTGAACATACGTTAGTGTAATAAAAACTACCTAAAATGACAGAAATTCTTTGTTTTATTTTGGCCTATGCCCTATCTATTGAAGTAAAGGGGGTGGGACTCATGACCTATACTGCAGCCAGCCACCAGGGGGCGAGCACGATGTTTTGGCTTCACTTTTGCTGAGCTCTCATGTTGTTGGAAGTTACACACCGATCTCAAGAGAGAAAGTTCTGATTTCAAATGAATTAAATCATTCAACCATGTCTGGTTAAAGGTGCTAAATACAATGTTCAGCCTCATTAGACGTCAGCTAGCAACTATTTGCTTTGTAAAATATAGTGGAGTAATGGTTTCCTGAGCAGAAAATAAAGTCACACTCCCGCTACATGTGTTGCTATCCAGTTTTCTCTGTTAAGCAGGCCCAGCCACATGCGCATGTGGGTCCTTAACTGTCTACTCCACTTCTGATTTCAACATGGCGGCCTGGTGAGCAACTTCATCATATTACAACTAAACAGTACATTTAAATATACTTCTGAAAACATTTTAATTGAGAATGTGTGATGCAGCAATAGGATACTGAGCCATCACTACTTTATTGAGCAAATGAAGCATGCGTTTACTTTGATCTGAGATGCTGGAGCTCTACTGCGACCTCTAGAGCAAATGTCTTATACAAAACCTTTAAGTCATTTTTTAAAAAGCATATGTGTTTGTTTGTTTTCTATTTGCTCAGCTTTCCTTACTAAAAATACTCCCTCCTGTAGGTGTTGATAAGTGAGCCAGCAACCTGTCATGTGTCAGTGAAGCTCTTTACCTGTAGGCCACACTGTTGTTTCAGTTTGCTTACACTAAACATTTTAGAGTTTATATCTGAATACTATATAAATTGAATTATATCTGTAATTAATACAAATAATCCCTGACAAACCTCCTCTAGTCAGTTTCTTTTTGGCTGTGTTCGGTCCAGGATGTCCTCTACCAAGACACTGTGTTAAATCAATTTTTCACAGTGTTTATCATCACGAGTCAGAGGACACAGCCAGCGTTCTGCAGAGCGACTCCATCCATGTTCCCACGTCTGTCCCGACATAAAGACATGCACGCTTCTCAAAGCAACATTCAATCACCCATGCACTGCAAATTTGATTTAAGACTTCAATTTCATTAGCTGCACATTTTCCAGAGGACAACACAGAGCTCAGGAGCCCTCACACTTCATCATCATCGTTGCCACTCCTGTTTCATTTGCCCTCTCTTCTCCTTTTTAGAGTTAACCAACCCTGAAAAACAAACACGCTATGTACACAAGTGTTATTTTTGGTAGAAGATGCGCAGCAGACAGACAGACAGACTGAGAGAACACAGAGGGAGGGGTAGAGGCTGTAAAGCTACGACAAAGACGAGCACTGGGAGACATGACAGGATTGATAAGTAAAAATGAATAAGCCTCAGGCAGCTGACTACTGATTACTTTCTGACTATTATGGCCTCACGTTTTCCGAGGTGGTTTGCTGTATGGTTGGCCGTAAAACAGCACAGTGAGCATATCACTGGTGTGGCTAATGCCTGCAACCTGCTTCCACCACCACATAAAATGCTTCAGATCACAGGAGCTGTGTCCGAATTACATAGAAAGCACCGATTTAAAGCAGCTCTAGATTATATAGTGCATCCACATAGGTATAGGGACAAATCAAGTATGCTTAAATCGCCTTAATTTTAGTGGTGTCAGAGGACACTATTATCCAACAATGCTGTGCACTTCAGAAATGGAGGAGCGACTCACAGCTGGAACAAATTAAACAAATTGTGGGTGGCGTTGAGACCGCTCAAAGGACATATTGCAAAAGTAAACAAACAAACCAACATTAGGCCTAAATCTTTGGAGAAACATTTTGTTCTGTAAAACAAACAAAGCATTAGTGTCTGTCTCTCAATGCTTTCTGACTTTCCTTTTCTGTCTACAGCACTGAGTCCCAAGTCCATTTGTTGTAATGATGTCAATCTTTCAAAACATGTTGCAAAAATAAAGTTTGATTTTCAAAGTAATTTCCTAAAACTGCTGGGCATTGCAGTTTTTAGTAAACAGAGAGACAGAGGTAAATATTACATTTGTTGTGGCTTATTTTTAGTTGTGGTTTCATGAGACATTTGGTGCTGTAGTGAGTATTCACAGCAGCAGGACAGTGTATACACAGTGTGTACACGGTTCCGGTTGTCTTCACCCAGACTCTGGGTGAAAATGGGAACAACTTGTGTGTTGCTGCAAAATGGGCATACAAAACAAAGAACACGTACTTGTTTGAACCCTCATACAGGAAATCTGTGAAAAATAAGAACATACCTTCACTGACCTGAGTTCACTCTTTGCGCACACAGATGAGTGTTTTAGTTATTTTACACCGTTGTCTTGAAATATTAGAGCACCAGCAAGTTTTTATAGACTGAATGATAATTTTCTATTTGGTTTATTGCCTCCAGCAGGCCTTTAAAAACTGTTTTTCTACCTCCGCAAAGGCAACAGATGAGACCGGAGGCATTATGTTTTGGGTTCGTCCCATTCTCATGATATTTAAGGTTGTGCGATGTCTCACGCCTTGAGGAAATTACTTCAAACTTGACACAAATGACGACTTGGACTCAAGGATAAACGGATTAGATTTTGATGGGCAAAGATTAAAGGCCAGTGAGACTTCATGTTCATCCCCCTCTTGTGAAGGTGACACCTTAAGCAACCTTTGAGGGAATTTATTGTAAATTGGTGCCAATGTCCATTTGAACTTAAGGATGACCTGCTTACATTTTAGTGGTCAAAGGTCACTGTGGCCTCACAAAATGTGTTTTTGGCAATAACTTAATATTAATACCTCAATAATTTCACACATGTATAATAACACACAGTGGTGGAGAGTATACACTTGCATGTAACTAGTTACATGAAATTACAAAATAAATGTCTCTGTCATCTGTCTGTTACAGTTTCAACATTTTTTTAGGTTGGGATTTGAACAAATAAAATGGAAAGCCTTATCCTTTGATAATAAATTATCAAAGGAAGACATGTGATGTTTTCCACCTTTTTGAGCTGTGCTTCAAACCACACAGTGGGAGGGCAAGGCGCTGCAAAAGCCCACAAGCTGGTGAGTGACATGTGGCAGTCACGCTTTTCTGTCCAGCACCTTTTTTTTTTTTCACTCCCTTCAGTTATTGTCATTGTGCTTGTGACCTTATCACTGACATGCCAGAAAAATACTGCTGGCCTTAGCTGATGTTCAACAGGAGAACAGCGGAAAGAAAAGAAACAGGGACAGAGCCAGGAGAATGCTTGACTAAGCAGTAGCTGTTACCTCATTAGGGCCAGTGCTCCACAACGATGTTTAAAACATGAACCGCACACTCATTTAGTGCGTAATTTGACTGAGGTGCGACAGGGTCGAACAAGGGGGAGCAGCCAAAGTGGAGGGGTCGTGATCATTAAGATACCATTAACTAACATCAACTAAGCATGGCGTCTGTGACTCCAATTCTCTCCCTCTTGAGTGGATAGGAGCTCTCTTGCCTCCCAAGGTTTTGCATCTTTCTTTAAAAAAGCATTATTTCTCGTCTCTTTATCTCTCTCCTGCTTTTTGCTACCTTTCAATTTCTCTGTCCCTCAAGCACACACACACATGCACACACACACAACACACAACAGAGTATTCAGTTTTTAGAGAGCACGGTAGGCAGAAATGCCCATGGTTTGGATCATGCTGAGGAAGCAGGAATTAATTCCAATCAGGCTTGAACAGGGAAGAGCCATTCCATTTTGCACCACTCCTGGAGTCACTCAAACAAGAAGCACCCCCACCTCTACCACATATGCATGAAAGCAGACACACACACACACATATTAAGTGTTACACACATCCCGAGCACACATATTATTGTGATATCACTTGGCAGCCAAACAGAATTTTGTTTATTACACATCAGCTGTGTCGTTGACATTAATACCATGCTAATGAAGCCCTTGGCACCCTCATTCACCTGTCTTTTCCATTTCGCTGAGAATTTTAAGCATCCGCAGGGGTGCCGCTAATGCTGTTGCTCACAATACAAACATGTTTGTCAAGATTAAAAAGCATTGTGGTTTCAGTGTCAAAAGCCTCCATGACAACGTGGTGTACCTGCACCATTATCTACTCTTCTAAAGCACCTCTCCTCTTTTCCTCGTATTCCCCCTTTCATCATCTGCCTCATAACAGTGTGTCAGAACACAGCCACAAAGCTCATCTGAGAGTAATATAATTCATCTCTCCTTTCTTTATATCCCTGAACCGTCTCCTTCATTTTCTGTCTCGTTCCTAACTACAGGTCAGAGCTCTGACGCAGCCCGTGAGGGGATCTTCCTCAAATGTCCATGTCACCAGTCTACATCCTTCTCATCCTCAGTGAATTCACTGACTCCACATCTATTTTCATCTAATCTCCTGTCTGCTTTTTCCTATTTCCATCTCCACAATGGGGGAGAATTTTAGCATATTGCTCTTCTTGGCACTTTCTAGCCTCCCCTGAGCTCAGGACAAAGCATTATGTTACAGGTCCTACTTATGCATCATGAAAATAGCTGTAATATAACTGGTACTCTGTACTGTGTGCACCTCTGGGCCATCCTGAGCTCAAAGTTTGAAAAAGCCAACCAGATGGCCCCTGTTTGACTGCACTGCGTGTTTCTCGCCTTACCTATGGGTGACAGCTCCGCCACGCTGCCGATATAGGGGCCCTCCAAGAACTTGGGCTCGCTGTCGTTGATGTCCTGGACCTTGATGACAAACTCTGACTCTGGTTCCAGAGGGTCATTGGAGAGACGGTCCCGGGCCTGAGCCCTGAGTGTGTAAAAGGCCTTCTCTTCTCGGTCCAGTCTCTCTGTGGCATGGATGTCCCCTGTTAGCTCATCGATGATGAATATGGAGCCCGCCCCTTCTCCAGAGATGGTGTACTTGATGTTGCCCTCACCTTCATCAGAGTCTGTATGGATCTGTAAATAGATACAAAGTAAACACTGAGTTCATAAAAGGAGGCACCCGCTATACATACAATACAGATTACATTTGTTATCAAAATAATGAGGAAAGATTGTTAATACATATACTTGTCAAGTCAGATAAATTAACTGACACTGACATTGTACTCTAATATTTGTTTTCCCTATGACATTCACTCTTCCCTACAACGTCCGCTTTTATTGACAAAAGGACTGATTTTACTTGGTAACGGTTTGAGAAAATGTCTTTACCAAGGAGATTGGTTAAATATTGAAACAGTGATTTGAAGTACAAAACAGTACAGCTTGTCCTAGCAAAATAAATACTTTAAAGGTTCAAGTGTACGCTATATTTAGCACATTTTCCCTGGTTTACATAGACAGCCTTTTCCAGTGGGCAGCTGCCACTACATAAGCCAAATAAACCCTTCTCAAATGCAACCAGACTCCTTTGCCAAAAAACAGTAATTTTCGAATTACTTCGAATTAACCTTTTAAAACACAGAAGTCACACAACAACAGAAAAAAACTAACTGATCGAGGCAGCGATAGACCAGCAGTTCTTGTGATCTGTGTGATAAAACTGCAGGTAATACACTAACTACCTTATATAGTACCTCATATAAGCCCATTTCAAATAATCCAAACTGTCCCTTTAATATTCTGGAGGAAGAACCCATAAATTCCTAACTTTACTCCTAAACTTCAATCTACTCAAGTGTCAAATATAAATATAATCATTCAGAAATCGATTGCTTGCACATGCAGTAGATACTGTAATTCATTCTGATTGAAGTCGAGTACATTTGAAGTACCAAAAGTGGCGCTCTTCTTCTGCATCTTTAAGAACATTTTGAACCAGAGGACAGAAGCCTGAGACCTCCAGATCACAACAGCATCAGCTGGGAAGGAGTCAAAGTTATCAACCAGGAGCGTATTGATGACCAGAGGGAGTTCAAAGGTTTAAAACATGACCCTAAAATATGAGCACTTGTCATTACGTAAATGACATGCAACAATCCGAACATGTGATGACACCACAGCCCCATTCATTTATGAAAACTGCAGTTGTAAGTTCATGAAAACTAGCATGAGCACTTCTGAGTTCAGACTATTATGTCACCAATTTTGCATGGAATTTTCTATTTAGCTTCAACCGCTGTGAATGCTGAGGGTTTGTGTAATTGATAGTTGTCAGAAAATGACATTTGGTCATCGGGCGTGACCAAAAGAAATTGGCACATTTTTTTCCTCTCTCTTATCTTATTCCCCACTAGCAATTGCAGCTTAAGGCTTCCTCAGCGCTCCCTGCAGCCCAGCCATCATCGTTGTCGGCGGGGAGAAAAAAAAAAAAGAAAAGACACCACAGTTCTAGTGATGATTTACACCTTTCCTGCACATCGTGCCCTTCACAGGATGTGACGCCCAAACTAGGAGATCAAAGTCATTTCAAAGATTGTTAAAGGTAGAGACATGGAGGTGCCGGGGCTGAAAAGTGAACTTAAAAGAGCCCTTATAAATCAGAGCTATAGTTCCCCCTTAATGTGATTAGAAGACATTCCAGAGGCAGCAATAGGAGCAGCATCGGTCCCCCATCCCAACCTCCCCTTTGGCTCTTTAGTGAGCACTAGACCTGCTCCCTCCCCACCCCCCCACCCCCTCCTCGAGTACCTTCTATCTGAAATTATAATTCTGAGCTGTCTATGCAGTGTAACTGTGGTTCAATCTACTGAGCAGACCAGGGGAGAGGGGAAATCGCCCTGGCCTCCCTGGTTAATATTTTATAAAGGCTTAATTAAATACAGGCTTCTATCACCCTCGCGGGGGTTTTCATTAAGTATTTGTCGTAAAACTGCGGAATAATGCAAGCCTGTGCCTTGATATTGCTTCCCTCATCCATTTTCCCCTCCCTTTTTATCTATCTGTTTTTGCCTTTTCTCACCATCCTGAATCATCCTGAAGACAAATACATGAAGAGTCAGAGAAAATATACTGCCGGATACTTTGGCGCTATCAATATTTCAGTTATAATAAAAGAAGTTTCATTGGTCCAAACTGTGAGACTTATCCAATAAAAATGTGCATAGTCATGCGCCACTGGATATGTTTCCCCTAGACGCTCTCTACCTCCCTCTGTATTTCTAAATGAGATTCTGCAGAAAAGAATGTGAAACGCTGTCATCGTGTGTTAATTCAATTGCACAAATGCTGGCACCATGCATGCGAGGTCCCACCTAATGTACATGTGCACACCCAGCCACGCACACGTACACACAAACACAGAAAAACACACACATACAAACAGTGGGTTCATCATTCTGCTGGGATGATGCTATTTCTCCCCCCTCAGGCTGGATATACCCATCCGTCTGTCAGTCTATCCTCGCTGGAGTGATTCAAGTTGGCAGCTCGAAAAACACACACACTACGCTTAGCTAAGTTGTTCTCTGCAAACTAAAGGTCAGAGCCAGGACGTCACTTGCTTTGGAAAAAAAAAACAAACACGAGTCCAAACGTGCTGTTAACAAATTTACATGAGTAGAAGATGGAGAAGAAATTCTCCACTGCGGCTGAGCAAGAGTCATGGCTGCTTCATTGGTCAAATCTTTGATGCATCTATACATTTTCTGAGCTCTTTGTGTTTTAGATTATGCAGCTGTATCATTGGACGAAAACATTATGCAACCTCTGTTTCAAAAAAGTTGGGACATTGTGCAAAACATCAATAAAAACATCCTTTTTGATCTTTATTCAATGGAATACAGTATTTAATGTTCAAACTCCTAAACTTTCAGGGTGTGTTAGTGCCAATGGCATGGCTGACTGTCACATCTGTGAAGGCCCTGTTGATGCTGAAAGGTACATACAGGCTTCAGAGCAACATATGCTGCCATCCAGATGTCCCTGCTTATTTCAAGACAATGCTAAGACACATTCTGCATGTGTCACAGCGTGACTTCATAATAAAAGAGTGCAGGAAATACACCGGCCTTCCTGCTGCCTAAATCTGTCTCCAGTTGAAAACGTGTGGTGCTTTATGAAGTGCAAAATACGACAATGAAGATGTCAGACTGTTGAGCGCTTTAAGTCATGTATCAGCCAAGAATAGGAAAGAATTTCACTTTTAAAGCTTCAACAATTTGTGTCCTCAATTCCCAAATGCTTACTGAGAGTTGTTAAAAGAAAAGGTGATGTTGCAAGCATCAAATTTAGAGTGAATGTCCTGACTTATTTGTCAGTTTGAACATTAAATATCTTGTTTTTGTACCATGTTTGACTGAATATTTGGAACTGGGGTTGTAATATGATGGTAGTAAAATTAAGTATACCCCCTTTTTTCGTGACCAAGGTCACTAGAATGGATACCGGGATTGTTCTGAACCTCAAAACTATCATAATTGTTAAATCGATACTCCACACAAAATTTACTGTTTGCTAATCAAACACTTCCCCCCATGCAGCCTAGAAAGGTGGTCATAAAAAGTTCGCAGTTTCCTCACTGACAGAGAACAACAGCTTCAGTTGGCTGGAGTTCAGTCACAAACAACAGGTTCCAGTAGTGGTTACTTTCTCCCACAGTGAAAATGGTTCACAGTTAGATTCTACTGTTACAGGCTGAATTCAAGCCGACCACTGCTACTAAACCCAGTCTTTGAGGAAACAACAAACACTTTATGACCACCTCTCAGAGCTACAGGGAGAGAGTTTTAGGATTTAGTTTGAATTTGAGTTGGACACCTTTTGTTGCAGAGGAGCACACATATTCTGAGAAATGTGAAGGAGTATGCATTCAGAATAGTCAGCTCAATGCAGATTTCTGCATTTTGTGAAATCAATTAATTTTGAAAAGGATTTCTTTTTGGGGTCTGCTAAATTCATGACTCAGGGGGACATGAGTTGTGGGTGTCCTGCAGCACTGTAAAGCCAAATGAGTTAGCAGCAATCAATAAAACTGAGCTACAATGTTTTCTGAGTTCATGAACTGAAAAATTGAAGGTTTTCAGAGATTAAATATTTTGAGTTCGTGTTAGATGTCAACTCAAATATTTTCAGTACATTTTTTCATTTAATCCTCTCATTGCAGTAAGTTAACAAAGGGATTTCAAGTGTAAAACACATCATTTGATGTTCAGGAAAAGTTAATATTAAGCAAAAATTGAGTTTAAAATACAAAAGAAAGAAAAGTTTGGCACTTTTTAGGTTAGTAGAACTTCTAAACAAGTTTTAAAGTTAGAATTAATTAATTTCAGCATTCAGTTTTGCAGTGAGGACAGTTCATTGATCCTTTACTCATCAGTCATTGTGCAGTTGTCTTAAGAGTACTCTATTTGTTAACTTTGTTAAACATTAAGCATATTAAATGATTAATCGACATTTGAGCAAATAAACAAATAGTTTCTGTTTAAGGATTAATTTAACTTTTATGAAGTTCACAACAAATAATTTAGCACGATGTTTGCTGCATGTGTACATTAAAAACGCTCTGGGTTGCAGTAGTCACCACCTTAATTTGGCTGCTGGCTGCAGGAGCCTCATAACTATAAGTATTTTTGCACAAAATGAGAACATGGACCTCTTACTGTAGAGGTGACCCAACGAAGTATGGAAAGAAGACATACAGTGAATATGGCAGAGGAATAAACTATTGATATACTGTAGATATGATTTTTAAAAAAAAGCTGAACATCTCCTTTAAACTTACTAAAAATGCGTATTTGTCACTTAAGCTCAGCAGTTATTTATGATTCATTGTTTGGCTTTATGATAAACTTTATGCAAGTAGTAGTTAGAATTGCCTCAGGGCTTACAGTGGAGGGCTTTGGGGTGACTCATGGGAGAGTGAGGTTGTTGATGCCCTGTCAGGTTCACCTTTGGGTCATAACAAAGTGTCTAGCTGTCACTGTGGGCTAACCTGCTGAAGGGGATGACATATGACTCACATGCAGTGACGGAAAGTTTCCTTCTCGCGTGCTAGTCAGCTCTTTTGTACATTAGGAGTATGTTAAAGCACAAAGTCAGACAAAATAAATACAAGAGAGTGTCTAGTGACAGTTTGTTACTGGAAAGACTTTTATAAACTTAAAGTAATGTCAAGTGTGTAGAATAGAATAGAACAGAATAGAATAGAATAGAATAGAATAGAACAGTGAGAAATTTATGGAGCGGGGTTTTACATTTCCAGTGGAGATAGCACAATGTGGGCTGCGCTGAATCCTTGGTTTATTGAGGATTTCAAAGCGGGAGCAAATTGGCTGTCTTATATTTAAGTCTGTGTAATCAGGAGTAGGCCTGCCACATTTCACTGCAGCTTGTCAAGCTCTCTGATCTTAACAGCTTCAAAGTGTTAACAAGGTGACTGTATCAGAGACAGCCTAGGTGGAGACAGCCATGGGGAAGGAAGAGTACAGACCATAGGAGACAGTGCCAGAGAAGAGAGGGCAGAGTAAATGGCAGCACAGCAGAGGGGAGAAATAAAGAGAAGAAAGTCTGAGGGAGAGAAGAAACCAAAATGAAGCAGTGATGGGAGGCCTGCAGGAGCTTAGATAGAGGATAGAGGCAGGTATATAAGAGAGAAGAGCGACATGGCATTGTAATAACATTATTTAAACAAAGTTTCAATAGATGATAGTACACAGTAAACAGGAGGCTTTCTTGCTGTCCAAAATGGGAAATGTGGCTCCCTAAAACACCATGTCCAACAACATCACAGTCTCTGTTTTTTTTTTTTTTTCCTCTTGATCTTAAGCGGTTTTGTTTGTCTTTGATGACAGCCTTGTGATGTTGTTACAACTGGACCTAGATGTGACTAATTATAGCTTGGATTATTACGACGAGGCGAATTGCTACAATTTCTCTGTTCACTGATTGACTGTGTCCGTGGCCAAACACTTTTTCCCTTCATTCACAGGCTCACACATGGCCACCCAAAAATACTCAGGTATCACATGGGACAGAATGAATTCTGTACTAGGTAAGAAATGAAAAAGAAACCAATTAAATTTCTATGAATAACCTGCTGTTTTTGAGTTGCAGTTAGAGGTCCAGTGTGTAAGGTTTATGCAGCAACATTAGGCAGAGGTAGGCAATTGCCTTAAGCCTCTAGCTGCCAACGGCCCCATAAAACACCTCATAAAAATCTGGTTAAGAAAGTTAACTATTTATTTATTTATTTTAAACTTTTTCCTAATTGTGTCTTTTTAAAATCCATATGCTAAAATGGCATCACAATGCCTGATTCACAAGTGTCTCCGGGCCTCCTCGCAAATTTGGAAATTCAGTGATCTTATGTGCATCTGTGGAAATGATTTAGGAAAACAGTAGCTAACTCACGTAAACACCTCAGCATGGTGTAGAGACGCCTGAAAAATGAAGCTACACCAGCTGTGCTGAAGAAAGAGGATGATGCTAAAAGGCAATACCCACCCCAGCCACAGCCTGTTCACCCTGCTGCCATCTGCCAAGAGATACACAAATGTCTGATAAGATATCCGCAAGATTTGATACGTTTTTCTAAGGCTGTGAGACTTCTCAGTTCTTCCCCTACACTCCTCCATAATTAAGTTTATTTTTCTGGCTTATTATTTATTTAACGATGAAAAAGGGGGAGAACAAGGGATGTGGAAGGCCCGTGTTTGCTTTCGGCCCCCAAAGTACTAAATCTGACCCTGGACTTACAGGCATCTATTGGCAGATATGCCAGAAATAGAATAAAATATGCATAAGTATGTTTTCATTACTGTATAATCACCTGAAAATAAGAATCATTGTTTTTCTGTTGCCGTACAACAAGCCATTTATATCTACAGAGGATCCGATTGCACCACTATGCTTTTACAGTAGCCCTGAACAGACAAATCAAACAATGGCTCTAGAGAGGACCTGTCACGTCCACTGTAGGTTCTAAACACTTGAAAAGGGAGAGTGAACCTGCAAACTCTGCGAGATATAACCATACAAACTGGTCCTTTAAGGCAGAGGTTCCCAACTTTTTTTAGCCAAGGGCGATACAAATAGGAAATATAAAAATATAGAAAATATAAAATAGGCAAAATAGAGGTCTATCATGGGACACGGAAGAGGCCTAAAAAATTTTTGTGGAGCAGAGATAGTTTGTGTAAATAAGTAAGTAATGATTGCTAAAAGCAGTCTAATCATAAGGCAGGGTATGATGACACCTTTATAAATAAATAAAAATGTTTTTATAAAATTAAATAAATAATCTGAAATTGGACCCCTTTTTAAGAAATGCTCCTTTCAGCAAATAGAAAACACACACTATGCTTATTCTTGCAGATTGTGTACTTTATATCCAAAACTGAACCGAACCTGCTGCAGCACAGAACACCATAAATCAAACTGATATTCTTCAAAAGGATCTAGACGTTTTAGTGAACAAAAATGATGAGGCCATCTGCTTCATTTGGCTACAAGTTGAATGCAGAGAGTTAAAAAAGGGACAAAGAAGCACAGTGGATATGGACCGTACAAGCAATTTTTTGTTGTTCAAGCTGAGATAGAGGGGCCGCTCTTTTCCCGAGAAGGAAATTCATGCCAGAAACATCCATCAAGATCAAAGAGTTGGAAGAACATAAAAAAATACAGTGAAACTGTACACAAAACCCTCGAACTATACTTTTTTTTTTTGCTGCAGAAACATGAACGAATGTGCACATGCTACACAAATCGTCCAACACTGTCCTTCTCACATACACCCCCTCACAATGGATTTACTTCTGACAGGCTTTGTCAAAACAGAGGAGAAGGCAGCATGACCGGGGAGAAGAAGAATGTATCATTTTTGCTTCCTTTACCTCCTTTAACAACAGACATTTAGGATTATCTGGCTCAACAGCAACTTTGTCTCTTACACAAGTACAAATCCTGTGTTTTCGCAGCTCCCTTTTTTTTCCTTGCAGCACACCTTGATTCTAAGCTAGGATGGGATCATGCAATCGCATTTGTGTGTAAGTGCGTGCGTACGTGCGTGATCAACTGATGTGCGTCTTGTCTGCAGCTAATCTCGAATGTTACTGGACCGATCAGCTCAGTTTTTGTGCACATTCGTGACTGTATGCTGAAGGACCTCTGTGATTCAAAACCTTTGTGTATGGCTCCGTACCAGCAACAGTCATGGCCACAGGCATATTTGAACACAATATTTCAAGAACGACTTGAGTTATCTTCAAACTTAGTACAAATGACCACTTGGACTCAAGGATAAACTGATTTGTTTTTGATGGTCAAAGTTCAACAGTCAAAGTCACGGTGACCTTGCTAAACACATTTTTGGCCATAACTCAAAAATCCGTGCACCAATTAGGACAAAGTCACACCTAAATATCCAATAGGACGAGGCAATGACATTTTGACTTCAAAAGGTTAAAGGTCAACGTCACTGTTACATCATAATGTTTGGCTCTCGATCAGTCCTCTGTACTCCAGCATTTTTCTCACTGAGAATTATTCACTGAAGTCATACATCTTTAGCGATAACCTGGATTTTGCCAAAAATAAATACACTTATTTCCTTCAAAGTTACATAATATAGTGGGAAGTTCCATATTTAATACCTTCACACTTCATAATTATGAGTCTGGACAGACATGGATATAAGCTGCAACTACTACTCTGTTTTATATGACCATTGACAGCTGACTTCCCACTCTTCCTAACCGGCTGCTAGGGACCACAAGTGATCAATAACTGCTTCAGTTTGAAATCTTCCGTTAGTTAGGCACATGTGGAGGTCGTGTTCATGTTGGGGGAACTTTGCAAATCTCTGCCAGTTGCATCTGGCAGTTGTGTTGGCCTTGCAGTAGGTGCGTCACCATCTGTTGCCTGATGGGGATCTGCACTCTACTGAGTTCTCTCTTCGAGTTTGAAAAGCAAGTTGGCAAGGAAAAAATATAGTTGTATCACTGAAGTCCACAAGGATTTATTATCTAAATGTACTGACCAAAGCAGCCAGTTTAATGTCATATGAGTGACCATTTTATTGGTAAATCTGATTTCATTAGCAGAGTAGTGGCAGCCATAGTGTGGGACAGAGCAAGCTTGGCAAGTTTGCTGAGTTGGAGTAAAGTAATATGAAAAAAAGCTTGTTGTAATTATCCAGTACAGAGGCACATTGCTTGGCTTTAATCCGCTGCTGCTCAAATTAAAGTGTTGATACCAGAAATCCAGCAGAGTCCATCTGTGTGAGTGTGTGACAGAGAGAACTACACACAGACAGACTGACAGAAAGTCACATTCACACTCACACACACCATTAATAGCACTGATAGCACTGGACGGTGCCCTAGTCGCATGAAGTGCAATAACTTTAGATAATTTTATTAATAAAATCATCTTTCTTCCCCTCCTGCTGTGTCACTCCCTCGAGCTCCCTTCAGCCCTTTTATATCAGTTCACTGCCTTCCCTGGCACCCTGTCCAGTAATGAATCACAAGTCAGTGTATGAAGTCTCTTCTTTCCCAGTCTCCCTTTGAAGCCTTCCCTCTTCCTTTGCGTCTTCCCTCATGTATCGCTCAATTCTCTGTGTCCATCTTTCTGTTCCCCCGTGGACAGACAGTACTGCCTGTTGGTCTTGTTGTCAGTCTCGCCTGCAGGGATGCAGCATGAGCACAATGGAAGACAAATAATGGCCAGAGGATAATTATTCTGTAACACTCGTCCCTGCTGCGGAGAGCATCTCCATTCATTTGTAAGAATAGAGAGATCAATATATGCAGATGCAATATTAGCTGGTCAATTGCCATGTCTAAATGATTAGAAACAAGGGGATCACATGATTGATGTGAGTGACTCATCACTGAGTCTCATGCTGTCTGCATTAATATTCCGTCTTTTCAAATCACATCCTATGTAAGGCAATCGAATCGTACATGCTGTCCACTCTCATCAAGTCACTGAGGTTCGTTTGAGGAACAGCTGATGAATGGGATGTGAATAAGAAGAGGAGGGAAAAAGACGGCAGAAATATTCCCAAATGTGCGCATGGCACCGAGACGATAGCAAACAAGATTTTGTTTGACGTCTAGTTATTATCTGTAATTACATTAGAAAAATAACACTCGATAATCACATTTTTGGTGTCAAGACTGCATCCTTAACATCAAAGTGAAGGGCATTGCTCAGACTGTCATCACTGAGTAATACCACTGTCGGACCAAATGGTTCCAGGAGCTAAACAAGGAACTAGGAGTCTCTTTTGTGTATTATGTTTCTACAGCATCTAAACAACTGTTTAGGCAGCTGGATTTACAAGATCACAAGATCGTCAGAATCCTTCCAGAATCTTCACAGGCTTCAAGTTAATGTGCTAATGTCTGAACAATGTCGGTTAGGACCAGTCAGCTTCCTATGATTAACCACAGTTATCAGCATGGTGTAGTTGGACAACAGTGAAAACAACAACGGCAGCTCCTTGAGAGCTTAGCTAGGGGCTGCTGTAGCATCAGTTATATCAGAACTTTGTCATTGAATGAAGAGCAAAGAATGGCACTGAAGATTTTCCTAAATGGAAAAGATCAATGAACCACATAGTCAAGAGTATGGTTCATTGATCTGATTGGCTGAAGAGAGCTCATGATAGACGGTTATAGACAGATGGCTCATCCAATCACCTCCCATGTTGAAAGTGCCTGCCAGATTCCAAACAGTTTCCAAGGACGATTTCTCAAATGGATTTGTGAAACAAACCATCTGGTGCGTTAGGTTAAAGAAGTCTGAAGATCCAACAAATGAGTTCAATAAATTG
This sequence comes from Lutjanus erythropterus, assembly GCF_056507025.1. Lineage (NCBI taxonomy): Eukaryota > Metazoa > Chordata > Actinopteri > Lutjaniformes > Lutjanidae > Lutjanus > Lutjanus erythropterus. The sequence continues at coordinate 33,831,352 of NC_139318.1, read as the reverse complement.
AAAAATGATGGTTTTGTTAGAGATGCTGTTTCCAAACACAGAAAAACAACAAGAACATAAATTGGATGCAACGGCCGCATGCAAAGACAACATGCAGAGGTGTAAAAACCCCAGAACACATTCCTCAGAAATAGCTACAATCAAGTGTTTTTGTATGAGTGATTATGGTGTGTTAATTTCTACCATTTCTATTCTTTAGTCCCTAACAGCAGTTAAACAATTAGGAAATTATTTCTTCTCTGTCTTGTTCACTTTCTTGTTGATTGAACTTTAAAATCTGCTCTAAAAATTCCTTGACTGATCATAAAGTACTTTCTCCAGAGCAGAGACTTTTCATGATCTTTCTATTGCAAATATATGCACTTAGAACCTGGATCCTCTGGTGGAAAGGTCAAGTAAAGTCAAAATGATTCTCCCGGTGTCTCCTAGGGTCCATTTGATGTTGCTGTAGGGTCTGTGTGGACTTCTGTGTGCCACCAATTTGCTGTGACCATGCCAACTTGTCCATGGCTTCTTCAGGAGGCCAGTGCAATACAACAAACTACAAAATACCATCTGAACATGTGTGGAACGCGGACTTCAGAAAGTTTCAGAACTACTATGCATCTGTGGTGTCAAAGTACTGGTCTGTTTGAGAGTATATTTAGTGTAGAGTTCCAATGGCTCTTGGGCTTTTAGAAAAGCTCCTTCTGTTTATTTGCCAAACAAATGAAATAAGTTAAAATACAATTATTGTTAAATAAACATCAGTCATTGTTTGACCAAGTGATCGTCTATACCTGATCGTAGTTATTTATGGCCTAACTCAGCTGGTGACTCAGCTATACTACGTGTTATCTATATGATTAGAACTTCTCTTCCAGGCTCACTGCCAGAGTTTTCCACATGTAGTGGAAATAGCATAGTAATGATGATATGATGACAGTTTAAGGTTTGTAATAAGTGCTTATCACCTCTTCTTGCCATCCATTAGTCCTCACATAATATTCAAAGCTGATAGCAAAGAATGTCAAAATCTATATGTGGGCTACTATATTGCCTGTCAAAACTTCATCTGAAGTATGTATCATCTTAAAGTTAAAACTAAGTGTAGCTGCCACACAGCAAAGTGGTCCGGCGTTTCACCTCTGGAAAACTTTTCATAGGAAGAATCAGCAGGAATTACCTAGTTTGCATTAAAAGTAACCGATAGACTTTAACAGGGTTCTGATATTCTACAGCATCACAGCACGGAGCGGATCAGAGAACAATGAGGCTCCTGTCGTTAGATAACGAGAACAGGAACGTAGGAGTGAAACGGAACTCAAAACCACAACTCTACAACCTACGCTGCACAGGAGCTACAAAACTACTGAAAGCTGAAGGTAGACAGTCTTTTAAAAATGTCTGCTTCTCTTTGTTGCACAAGGTCACAGTTGTGGAATACCAGGCCTTGCCAATACAGCGCTGGAAAAAGTGACAGTGAAAAAGCGACTGTATTGTTGAGGAAAAATACTGTATATATTTATTTGGACAATGTAATGGAAACACAGCAGTGTGTTCAGAGCTTTAAATTTTTAATGGCTAATGTCTTTGCAGTGGCAAAGAGTTTTGCTGCTTGTTTACTCGTGACAGAGCACTGTTCAGAGGTAGCTCTTTGCAGAAAACCACTGGGACTCCATCCTTTTCTCTTTTTGGTCTTAAATCCCTGATGTCAGGGTTTTGACCTCAGGGCTATGTTTCCTGCTGCAGGTGCGAACCTGTTAGTGGCATACAAGTAACTATAGTGCAATTATTGCAGAGTAACAGTAAGCTTTTTTCAGTGTCTTTTTAGTAATTCAGTGCTTCCAGATAAACTGTTGCTGAGATTTAAAGGGAACTTTGCAGGATTTCAAACAGCTTTTTTTATTATTAGTGTAGATAGTATGTGCAAATGAACAGGGTTTAATTTCCTTCCATGTTGCTTGTACCCAGAGATTCAAACTCATTTGTCTGCAAAAGTTGGCCCGATGAGGCAAAACAACTCATGTGGCAGACTTTTGCTTGGGTGCTCTACGGCTGTTGTTCGAACTACAGATTGTGCTTTCAATTTTTTTTTTGTTCATCTGCCTCCATGGACAGTTTGATCATGAGAGGGACGGCTTCTCCCCTCTCCAAAATCAAAACATCCCATCCAAAATCAACTGGCTAGAGCAGCCACTGGAGAACCATGGCAGAAGGCGATGTTCTTATTCATATAAAATGAAATTATTTTAATAGTGAAGGGCTAGCTTCAGACATTCAGGGTTACTTTCATGGGCCAGAATACAGTGTGGAGGAATTTCAGTATATGGAGGAGGTGGCCGCCATACATGAGTGAAGAACCGCCAACTGCAAACCAAAGCCAGCTGTGCGAAATTGATGTCTCAGCATAGACTAAGTGCGATAGTGGCATTGTTTTGTTACTGACACAGCAATATAACTGTATGAAAGCATTCAATACACATTTATAATAGGCCAGTTTCAGACTAGCTTAGCACATGATTTATTGCCTAGTGGTGCTTCAGAGTTTCAGATGTTAGTAGCTCTGATCGGTTTGTAGCAGTAAGAGAAGTCTAAAAATATTCATTTCTATATTATATAATATATATTCTACATTTCGACTGCATATACAGCCCAGTTTTAGGGAAAGAACATCATTCCCAGTAGTGAAATACCCCTTTACTGTATGTTGAGCTTCATTCACTTTAATATATTTTTTCCACATATATTTTACGCAATACTTTACCCCACTCGACAACAGGTAAATAAGCAAATATGAGTATTTGTTCAAACACAGAGCTTCTGGGCTACAAACAATATTCTACAATGTGTGTCTGATTATGTGTCTGTAATGTAAACTGGATTATTATAGTCTTTTTCATGCAGAGCTGTCAGTTTATGCAACTACATAAATTAACTGACTGTGATTTTATGGTACATACGATAGTGGCATTGCCATTTACTTTAAGGTGCCATCTAATATGACTAACTCAGTGTAACCTTTTGAATCACTATCAGTAGATGAAATTATAGGCAGAAGACAGTAATAAAGAAAACCATGTCATTGTAATACAATTGTACATTAATTGCACCCTAACTGCAGATTTTATTGTCTTCTAAAATAACTACTGTGCTTCACTTTGTATAAAAAGCATGCTGACGAGAATCTGTGCATGTCCTCAAATAGTAAGTTGATATATAAAGAGAGGTCTGCCCTTGGAAGCCTATTTGGTTTGTTGTATATTTATATTTAGGTGCTGTGCAGCCCGGGACTCTGCTCCTCGAGGACAAAAACAGTTTTTACTTTGGAGGAACTGATCTGAATTTTATGTCTACTGATTAGAAAACTGTCTGCTGCTACACAGAGCTGATGTGATTGGTCAAGTCTCTTACTAATAATGTATAAATCCAGACAACAGAAGCATGCAGACATCCCCACTAATTTTACAATAACTTCATCCAGTAAGGACAGCGTTTGTCTTGTGTTTGTCTTAACCAAGTGTAAAGCCACTGTGATGTCTGCCATTGGTTTGTTGGTTTGAAACCACAGGTTTGGCATCAAGGCCGGTGCCGTCTTGATTATTTCAGACAGAAGTGACCATATTTGAACAAGAATGAAGCCGAGGAGGATACACATAAAATTACATGTCTTACCTTTCCTACGTATAGCGGCTCGGTGCCTGTGTACTCCTCCACCACAAAAAACTGGTTCCACACCCATCCTCTCTTAACTCGTTCAAGTGACGAGGGTCCCTGGTCCTGTTTACTCCGTCCTGAGGTCGAACTACTAGTCCTTGAGGTCTCACACCAGCCAAAACTACAGCAGCTCAGAAGACCCAGCGCTGCCAACAGTGTCCAAGCTCCTGCTGTCCAAGAAGGAGCCATTTTGATATTTAAAAAAAACAGGAAAAGAAAAAAAAAGGAAAGAAATCCGGCCTGGGTCTACATGTAGTATACAAAATTCATGCAGACGGGAAGAGTTTTTCAGTTGTAGTTTTATACCAGATAAAACTCTACTATGGCAAACTTAAAAGGTCTCTGTGTGAGAACTTGAAAGTTAATCCATGGGATCACGAATAAATCTGAAGTTATCTGCAGAATACAGAGCAGGTCATGGAGCATATTGGATTCCTACCACCTGCAGAGTATCTGTTTGTACTGTAACACGGTTGGCCATTCTGATTCTTTCATGCTATCTGCTCCACTTTATAGAGTTTCTGTTTTTAAAGTATGACCGAAAACAGTGAAACAAACAGACTTTGAAAAATGTCTTTTAAGCTGAAATACTGAAGCCAACAAAAACAACAGATTTTAGTAGATCAGCTCACTGATCAGTGGGGGGAGTAAGGTGAAACAGGGATACACTGGCATTGAAGACATGCCCCTGAGGAGTGATGCTTTCCATCCTTACTCGACTTTGTCATTTTTACAGCTTCTAGCTTTGTCACTTCCAATGGCTGTTTCAGGCGGTTTAACACTAAGTTATCCAAAATTACTCTACTGAACTTTTTTGCAAAGATAACTCTTCTGTAATCCAGTCCCTTGGAAACTCACGACGAGTTTTGCTTCCCGAAGCAAAATCCTTGAACTGAGAGAAGGTCAACTAATTTTACTGTTGGTGATTGTGTTTGATCTTCGATGGCTTTTCCCTCCAGAACAATCCAGTGGTTTGGAAAGTTCATTCTTCAAAAGGTCCTATGATATTTCTTTGGCCATCATGATAACTCCATCAGTGATTCAAAGACAGGAAAAGGACAAAACCTGCAAGACAGAAGAGGAAAATTGCTGTTATCATAATTGCAATTTTGGACTGAATCTGAAGGTGTTTTGTACTTGATAATTATAAAGGTCCTTCTCAGCATCAAAATCAGTCAGGGTTTGGATTGGCTGACTGTACTGTATAATCTGTATTTTTTTATTTATCTCCATACCATAAATACTGCTGAATATGTTGCCATTTTTAAACAATAAATAAAGAGATACTAGTCAGTTATGTTGTCTTGGTTGATGTCAAGTTTTTATAACAAATACAGAACTGGCCACATGATACCTTCATAAACCCCTCTATGTTCATGACACATGTCATGACATGGTATGGCAGTGTCATGCCATTTACATAACCCCTTCAAATAACATATTACTCAGTAAATACATTTTTAAATCTTATAAGACAGCCTTCCTTTTCATCTGGCCTTTTTTTACTTCTGTGTGCTCTGAGCTGCAAAACCCATAATGTGTTGGTTTTGTTAGGATTATCTGAAGGAAACTGTTTTCCACCAGCGATTCTTGTGTTCAGCAAGAATTCTAACAATGTGCTGTGAGCTGGAGAGCGATGGCAGAACAGTGAAAAGAGGACAGGAAGCCAGGTGTGTGGAAAATAGGAAGGAGGGAGAGAGAAAGGGGGGGGAAGCAAGAGAGAGAGGTCATTGTTCATCACACACCAGACCCAAAGCATCTGTCTGCCTTTCGTCCGACTGATGGAGCGGCCCTAACATCAGCCAGCTGATTAATTGCATGAGGGAGCACTAATTGGATAAAAGTATTAATCAATTAATTCTATCCAATGAGGCAACAAACCCCTAATACTTCAGACAAACATTGGAAAGTAGCAAGGGGGGGCAGATACGGTCCTTGGCTGTTGTGAAACATGCATGGAGGTTAGACAGAAAGACAGAGCTGACGGAGCAGAGACAGAGAAGGAAGTTAGAGGGAGGGTGCTGTAAATTAAAAAGAGCCAGACAAAAAGAGAATGAAATAATGAGTGAAAGACCAAAAGAGGGAGCGAGACAGACCGTGTTGCGCTGTGCTGTGTGCGGCTGTGGGTGTGATTAATGATCTCTTTGAAACATTCAGAACAAAAGGCGGATGACAAAAAAAAAAAAAGGAGAAACAATAACATTTAGTATGTCTCTGGCCTTATGACCTCAAGAAAGGAAGATTGCAACAGCAGTCGAAGAAAAGCTCCTCAGGCCGGCAGGTGGTTTAACCTATTGTGTTTCTGCCGGCTGGTAGAGGACTTCTAATCTCACTCTCCTCCTGCCCGGTAGCATGCTTGGAGCTTCCGGAAATAATTCCTTCTCAGACTGTTGGTCAAGGCAATGTCCGTGGTATTGGAAACCAACTGCTCTGGGGGTGTCCAATCTCCAGAGCAAACACTTCAAGAACAACTTCAGCAGCTTAGATATCTTCGTTTGGTGTTTTCAATGGAGGAACTGTATGGGGATTTGCACAAATACGTAATGGTGATGTTATCGTACACACGGTGTATTCAGGAGTTGAGTTTTAAGAAAAATATGAACGCCCTTTCCACTGTCACCTTTGGCCACTGAGTCACATCATGTTATGCTGATTTGCATTTCCATTAGCAGTTAGAACACACCGAGCTGTGCCGAGTCACAAACTTTTTTAAAAGTCTCTGTGTGTTCAGTTCTCAGTTTTTATATAGCTTCTAACTGAATCTCTGTGATTTGAAGTTTTCTCTCCAGCATCGCTGTTGGTACATTCAGGCATTCAGGTATCTGTGTCATGTTACTGTTTAATGTTCACTTTCAGCTGTTGTGTTCAGTTACCGCTGATGGAAACGCAACTCGTTTGATTATAAACATTTTTAAATAACACAATAATGGACTTTTTTTGTGATGAATTTATAGGAAATGAAATGTTTATTCATTGTTTTATAGCCCCTTGACTCAAAATAAGTGTATCATTAGTTAAAAGACACAACATCAAGTGGGTGACCCTGTTGTAATGGAGATGCAAATCCCTGCCGTGCTGGGCTGATGCGCCAAGACAAACCAAGACAAGCCAAAACATTATACTCATTATAATTTATCCTCAGGGTGTTCTGAGTGTGTGTGCCATATTTCATGCCATTCCATCCATAGTTGTTGAGATACTGTAAATAGATAATAATAATGTGCACTTCATGGTAACCCTAAAGTCAGATGATCACTCGAGTCAGTGGACTTCATGTTCTAGGAACCATGAATGTTTTCACCAACTCATTGCAACTCATTCAATAGTCTTGCCAGACTACTAGCATTGCTAAAAACAAAAAAAGAAATTAAAGAAGAGGCTGTAATATCTTGACTTTTAGTCTCAAATATGGGTGAAGCTCCTCAAACACTGGCTCCTACAGTCCCATGATACAGTTTGATAACATCTTTTTTAGCACCATCTTTTATTTAGACCACCTACATCTTTCAAATGCCATCTTCTAGCACAACGTGACACCCTAATTGCATAACATTAGCATTTTTTTTTTCCACTGGAAAAACGGTATGCAACTCGTTTCCACAGGTTATGTAGGACTCCCAAAAGCAAAACAAAAAATGACTTCTTCTCTTTCACTGCTGCGAAAGCTTTGTAGCATCTTTGTCATTGGTTGAATGTCACAAAGATGTATTCTATTACAGTAACAGGACCCTGTAACCATGTTATGACCACCCCAGACCACAGGAACCATTAAAGGAAATGTGTGCATCCATGGTCAGTCAATCAACGATGACCCCGCTAACACCCCCTGGAGGCAGCAAACACCTACTCTGACCTCACTCACTATACACTCTCTCTTAGGACCAGACATAACAATGGTGAGCTCCACAAAGACAATTCAACAGTCAAGGATAACTTTGTCTCTTGACACTGTTAGACTCTCACCTTTGTGCCCTGGACTGATTGGCATAGCAGACCAACACCAGTGGTGCACTGTGTGCCTCGGCACTGAGCATGCTGCTGCCTGCAGTAGGAGAGTTCTTGTTGGCAGTGATAGGCCTATTTTCCAGCATTCTCCTCAGATGGAGCTTTGCTCTGACAGCAGTGAGACAGAATGTGACTGGGCTCTTCTGACTCTGCCCTGTGCCCCTCTCTAAGATCCACCACTTGCCCCTGCAGAGGATGATGGCCAATCCATGCTGCCTGGCAGAGGAGATGACACACTGTTATCGTTCTCTGCTGAGGCAGAACTGTGTCCCTCTGCAGCCATGCCTCCCCTATTGTGATGTTAAAGAGTAAGTTCCAACATTTCTGTGTCTCCAGTCCCAGAGTCACTGTGAGCCAAGGTGGTGGCTGACTGTCTGGCTGAAAACACACAATCCTGCTGTCATATCACTGCTTATCTGTTTGCTGCATTACCAGCCCTGGAGTTGGTAATCTCTCGCAGATATGAACAATGTCATGTTTCACCATCTGCTCAGGTACAAGGAGAGACAATGCCAGAGCACGCGTCTCTTCCTAAAGTGACAACCTCCAGCACTGAAAAACTAAGCCAAAGTGGAAGTGGAAGGAAGAGCCAAAAACTACAGCTCCTTGAGGGGCCACTTGAAGCTGGTTCCAAAAGCGAGTCATTCCCCATAGACCCCCTTTTTAGAATGCCCAACTGTACAGCAGAAATAAACATGTTTCCCGCCTGGTCAAAGAAAAAGGTTTGGGTCTCTATAGCTTATTTCCTTGTTCATTATAAGTTTACTCACTGTGCACTGTCACTCACCGTTTAAATTCTAATAAGGCTAAAAGTTCTGCAAGATTGAGGGCGTGGTTGCTGTGAGTTACAGCTGGTTGCAGTCACAACAAGGCAGTAAGTTAGTCAGTCAAGTTTGCAGTGTTGGCCTTAGTTCTGCTAAAATATCGGCAACTCCCAAAGAATCTTTGGTAAACAATCAATCCACTGGATTAATGCTCGTCTTGTCTCAGACCCCAGAAACCTTCTGCTTACAATGAGTTAGCTACAATAACGCAAAATGGAACGTAGCAGGGCCCCGTTTCTGGGCTAAGAGGTTATGTGGTACACAGACTTGCATACTCACCAATGAAGCATTTCACTATTAGTATTGGTGGTGTTTTCCAATACTGCTATCAGTTTAAGGACAACCCTAAATAGAACTAGATAGGGCGTCCTCAGCCTTGCTTACATTTTTCACATTTTTCAAATTCCCAAAAAGCATTTTTCCCATAAAACCGCCATTTCAAAAGAAACGTCTGTAAAACTGTTGGCAGGACACCTCCAACTGCAAACATTATGACTTAGTCTATTGTTAATTTTTTATCCATGGAGGTTTTATATTTGTAAAACTTTCCTGGAGCTGAAAAAAAGCAATGATGTCATTAAAAAAAGTCTATGGACCAAGCGGGAACTCACAGGCAGGGCTACAGGCGAGCGATTCTCATTGGACAGATTGGGCCCCAGCTTTGGGTCTGGTATCTAGTTCATAATAGTAGATCCATGGGCCAGAGCCACCACACTGAGAGCTTCACAATGGCTCCTCGCAAACAGTCTATGCTCTCCCTGTGATCCTCCATCAGCAAGAGGAGGGCTACCTCTTCTTTAGTGGAACTGTTACTGATGGAGGCACAAGACCATTTCTGCATGTTCTTCAACTGCCATCCAAGCTCAGAGAGTTAGAGGACTTATCCCACAATGCAGTATCATCAGACAAGACTCTGCAGTAGCCAATCAAATATGCTAATTTCAGGTAGACTCCTTGTGTATGAATGGTGTAGCATTGTGATAATTCTGCCAGTCTCTTGCAATCATCAAGATGGATTAGTAAAACAATTGCTGCCTTGATAACTTTGTATAGTCTTTTTAGTCTTGTATAGTCCAAACAAACTGTTGTGCAGACTCTGAGAGGTCGTCAAACAGGACTTACTGGATTTTATTTTATTTTCCCACCGCTACCTCTAGCAACATGCCCACACCAATGCAGCCGCTCATGGTTTTTTAACTCCATGCTATTTCAGGTCTGCACTTTGACAATAAACCAGCAGGTGCCTGGTGATCTGCCTAGAGGTTGTGGATGCGGATCAAGAAACACACACATTGTTATTTTTATTATTGCTGCAAATTATATCCAGACAATTCAACACTTCTTGGGAGCCATTAGATTTTGCACCAAAGCTCTATTTACTCCACAACAGATCAGAATAGACAGTTCTGAGGAGTTGTAGCTTAAGCGGAGTGCTTCATAACATCATGTAGGAGTCAAATACAACACAAGATCTAATTAAAAGTTTATATTTTCATATGAAAAATTAATCACAGACACCTTTTTGAGATAAAAAGGAGTACATCTGTTGTTGCAGTTTGAATGACAGTCAATCAAAAAAGAAAGAAAACTCATCTTAAGTTCCTCGCCTGACTTAAATTGATCAAAAATATTTCTTTTCAAGTTTCCAATTAGATATGTTTGAGCTGTGGAGTGATAACTTCAAAGAAATAAAAACATACAGTTTATTTCTCTGTGCCTCAAAGGCAAACAGCATTGGGAGGATAGAATTAATTCGTTTTCGCCTATCTACATTTTCCCTGTTCCCTTACAGTAGATGACTTAACAGTGCGGCAGGCAGTTTGAATATGTTTAATTAGAGTGCATTTGTATCAAATATTTTTCTGCGTGCACCAGCGGCCCAGAAGTTGCTTTGCAAACTGCAACATTTGCTGAGCACCAACTGCTTGGTATCTAAAGACAAAATCCACACTCCTCCAATGAATCTCCTTCTGTTCTGCCTTCCCACTTAGGGGAATTTCATTAAGTGTGTACACATTTACTCATAATTAGGTCTAAAAGTAGGAAACTCTAATGAGTTAGAGGAGCAGACAGAGAAAGAGAAACAGAGATTTATGTTAGTGTACCCTGGTTTCACTTAAACGTAGCCATCACTACAGCAGAGTTAGAAACCTTCACCAGCAGAGGCAAATTAGTGGCAAGTCAATTACTGCTCTTTCTTTTATAGCAATGGCCAGAAAAAAAAATGTTGTTGATGATAAAAAAAAAAAATCTCTGACATATTTGTCTTTCCTTGTGTATCTCTCTCTTTCCTCCACATCTTTCCACTCCCTCCTCTACTCATTCTCCAATCCAAAGCTATTGGCAAGCACTGTGCAGCCATACGTGACCTATTAGAGTGCTGGATTGATTCTAGAGCATGGCTGCAGCCTCTCATCAGTGGGCATGCCCAGAGCAGGCCCTTTGACAGCTGGCAGTGGACAGACGACAGCCAGGCAAGACTGATCACTGCGAACTGATAGGCATGGGGCCAATGGCCAGCAGACAGCCCTCTCTGTCTCTCAGAAACACGCTCTCGCACATGCACAAACATTCAAAGGCGCACAAGCACTCTATGTAGAACTGTGTGCGTGTGTGTGTATGTGTTACAATGAATTTGACTATTGACATGCAAGTCAAGCTTCAGCAAGGGGAGGGACAACGGGTCAGGGCTTTTTAATTTTTCGACGCACTTTGACCACAGGCCAGCTGAGCCGAAAGCGCGCTGACTGGATATGGTTGTCTAAAATGCGCAGCACTGCTCTAGCCACTGTGTGTGTGTTTGAGATGGACTAGGGGGAAGAAGCGGGCTTTCTAGGCATTGTTTCTGCAAGTTATTAATAATTTAGAGGGAACGCTGCATTGTCACTTGACCCGTCCATCTAAACCTGTGTTATTTCCTAGTGAGATCAACCAAATCCCGCAGGTTAACTCGGGCCCTGCGGCACAACGCTATCGCACTTTCCTCAAACTTATATAGTTTGCTGTTATCTAATGAGAGATGAGGACAGGAGGGGAGACATCTGCCACAGTGCAAACGGAGGCTCAAGCTCACTCATTTGTATATGCAGAAATGCTCCCAAGTGAGGACGCATTTCTGTGCACTCATGACATGTGCATGCGCCTAGCTTTTATGCTATAATGGTATTTGGCTGTCATTATTATTGTGAGAGAGTCTGCCAAGCTCCTGTTCAGCACACAGCGATGTATGCAGTGGTAGAAAGAGTAATGGAAATCTTTACTCAAGTCAAAGCACTGTTATATTACTTAAATATCACTCAATTACAAGTAAAACAACTGGTGTTAAAAATACTTAAGTAAAAGTATATTCTACTGAAACTACTCAGAGTATGAGTTAGTTTTTAACGTTAATGCATTCAAGTGAAAGGGGTTTCTGTTTCTCCAAATCTTCAGTCTAAATGACTCACCACTCCTGCTCTGTTCTGCTCAGTGGTGACGCTCACCTCTCCAAACCTGTGACTGCTGCAGCGTTTCGGGGTTTATTCTGTACGTATGTCATGGTTGTCATGAGCCCGTCTGCGATCAGATTGCCTTACTGGCAAGAAAAAACGCAGATGAAAGGTTTGGATATTAATCCAAATTGTACTTAGTTATTAATTATGATTTTAAAAGTAGTGAAGTAGATTACATGGTGTAATGCATAATTACGTACCGGTAAAATCACAGACTTGAAGAAATTATCATAAAAGCACAAGTACCCAAACAATGACTTAATTACAGTAAATTGAGTAGTTAACATGATTGTTCTTCATCATCGTCATCATCAGACTTACTCAGCATTTTATGCATGGTTTAAGATGTTGACCTGTTGTGTTCCTCGGTTACATTAATAACTTAATTAGCGCAGAGTGCATCAGATGGCAGTCACTGTGTTTTCTACATGTAATCCTCGAATGCATATACAGCAAATGTGAGGACACTGTCATTGTTTACATACTGTTGATTACTGGTTTCATCACATTAAATTGCACAGCTTGGAGCTTGTTGCTTCATACTGTAATGACTTAACTGTTGATTCTGTTTAGATGTGATAGGCTAATTGTTGATTATGGTTAGGTGAAGTTAATGTAGCTTTACAAATGAAGCTTCACACTGGTTCTTGCACATTGTTTATAGCGACTGTGTCCTTGAAAGAGAGGGGGGAGAGGCAGCTTAAAGACAGAGCTGAGCGAGGCAGCTAAAGCAAACAGGGGACAGTACGAGATCGAAGAGGAATGGGAGAACACATGAAAATATCTTCCATTATGGGAAAATTGCCTCCATTCTGTGAGGCTTATATTTAAAGAAATAAGAAATTATGTATTAAATGAATAAAGATAGAAAATTACAGCATGCAACTCACACAATATAAAATATCTGAACAACTGGAAGAGAAATAAATGGAAAAGGTTTTATTCATTACTATAATTTCCTGCATCTATTACAGTGTTCAATATTAAAGATTACTTGTTGCCAGAATGAGGCTGACATTCCAGCTGATTTGAGTTTTTTTGAGTTTGTCTCCAAAACAAGTTTTCACTTTTTTTTTCCACACTGTGATAAGCTTGTTATCTTTGCCTCTCTGCTCTGCCATTAGCCCACTCTCCTCTCTATTGTGCCTTCCCTGACCAATCAGATTAGATGCCACTTCAGAGAGTTGAGTGGAGTGCATATGAGTACTGTGAATTACTGAGTGAAAAACACAAGGCTGATTCTTTTTTTTTTTATCCCCACAGAAACACCTTTTATCTTTGAAAATGATGAATCAGTCTCTGCAATGATTTGTACTATTTGTCAGTGATGTCAGAGTGAAGTAGATCAAGCTGGCTCATAAAGGCTCTGACAATTATTGCAAACACAGACTCCATGGCTGTGACAAAAGCTGGCAAAGCAGGTAGATGACAACACCTCATCACGTCTCTGATGTACTGGCAACAAATGAGTAGAGAGCACTATTTGTTTGTTCCCCCCCCCCCCATGTTACTGAGGTATTGGTGAATTTACAAAGAAACTTCAATCAGTGCCTTGCAGGGCTTATCTATAAAATGCAACAGACCCGACTGAAGTATCTTAGCAATTATTGGCTGGCGGGCCATGAAATTTGGTTCAGATTCAAGGACTTGAGAGGATGGAACCTGATGACTTTTCATTTTGTGCCACCAGCAGGTTAACATTTATTGTTGTTTGTAAAATATATCCATAATGGTTGGATGGATTACCATTAAATATGGTACACTCATTCATGCTACCCTCAGGATGAAATGTAATTGGGCTGTCCTTAGTCCCACCCCTTTTTACTCTGTGCTCCAATAACAGCTGAGCAAATTGGTACCTCGCAGAACCTCAGTCAGCTTCCTCCTGTCCCGTTTCCCGCACTTAGACAGCTATATGCTCGGCTCACCTAAGTTAGAAAGACAACCAAATTTTTAAGATGGTTAAAAGATGAAGCTGGGACACCTGTAAAAGCAGCTTAAATAAAAAGCAGATTAAACGCAGATACATTTTTTGCAAAACACTACCTAACTAGCTAGCTAATCTACATAAACTGTTAGCTAGCTAGTTACATCTGGTAAACTGTGATTATTTTTCTTTTCGCCTAGCACATAGCATATATAAGTACTGGAAACAGAAAAAGGAGAAAATACACTTAAGTTCCAACAAGTACCAAGCTTGCTCAACTGTTACTGGAGCACAGAGCAAAAAGGGGCAGGATTTACCCCCATCATCAGGTCAAAATTTGAGCCTACTTTGTATTTAATGCTAATTAACAAATCTTAGCATGGTAACACACAAAATTAAGATGTGGTAATGGTAAATAACATTATACATGCTAAACATCATTCTAGGCATTATATCATGCTGACATTAGCACTTAGCTGAAAGTCACTGTGGCTGTAGATTATTTGTTTTTCCTCTAACATACACCTCTCCTTAGAAATTAAAGGGAAATTGTACATCTGCAGCCGTAAGCCAATTAGAGGAACTTCCTAACTTGCAATCACTGTCTCTGTTTGGTAACCATTTTAATTAGGGTGAAGATGAGATTTAGGAAAAAAAAAAACAGTCCTTACAGATGAACAGTTCTTAAGTTAATGTACCTATCTTAACTCCAGATAGGTGTGAAAAGTGTATTACACAAGAATCATGAATTCCCAAAATGTTAAATGAACTCTGCTAAACTTTAGGATGACCATTAAACTGTCCTAACCTTCACTTAGGGTTAGCTAACTTGTTTAATCCAATGAAGAGTGTGTCTGCTATCATAGCTCACTCTCTTTCTTTCATCTCCCTAGTTAGCATTGTTGTTCCCAACAAGAACATCTCTGTATTTCTCTACAGATGTTACAAACACCTCCAATTCATCTGTCTTGAAGTTAACTGCCCATAATCGACTTTGTTCCGTTTCGGTGTGTTTTTCGGTGTTTCAGTAACAGTGACACAGTTGTTTAGTTCGGCGGGCTGACAAAAGTAATGTTGGTTGCTGTAGGTAACAGACATAAAAGTTGATGAGCAATAAGTAATTGGACTGAGCATTTAAAATTTCCTGTTGCTTCTGTAATACCAAATTGGGAAAAATCCTATCTTTGACTCCCCTTGTCTTAACTTAAGATCTAAGTTGTGATAGGTCTTTACTCTAAAGTCTTAGGCACAACTGATCTTCATACCCATTGATTTCATTAAAAATTGGATGCTATGATAGTAACAATCAGAGCTCACAACATGTGCTATCAGAAGGGTTCACACAAGTGAGAAAGGGAGGTGAACGTGTCCATACTGTCCATTATATCTATTTACTGCTGAAGAAAAGAAAAAAAAGTACTGTTGGTATGGTTCAAGGTCTCAACACTGTAAACAGTGATGTTGCATCTCCAAGTGTCTCACCAGCAAGCAAACGGGTCTAGACTTTTAGCAATTCCTTCATCATGAGTATTGCAACAAAAACACTGAGTCTGTGGTCACCTCTGCCCATCAGAGGAAGAGTTCAAACATGAGAGTCTCTAACAGCGTGGCTGGATTGGTCGAGGAGTGCAGTGCAGCTGTGAGTTATAGCCTAAAACCAAATTTTGAACCATGCAATGTTTGGAGGCAGGGAAATATAAAATTCCTCATAGGACTGAATTTGCGCATTAGCAGAAAATGTCATGCTTTAATTCATAATTCATGTTTTCACACACATTAGTGTGTGTTGGAGCCGGTCAGAAATACAGTGTTCTCCTACTGGGCTCATACTTTTTCCTTCCTCGGCGGCCGGGATAATCAAAAAACTCAATGCAGGCAAAGACACAGACACTAAAATTTTTTGGTGTGCGAACTCGAGTATAGACATTTGATTTTGTTAATGTATGCAAGCATGTACAGCACGTACACTTTTCCCGTTCCTCCATCCACCATCCTACCACTCTTTATTTTTTTACCTTCCTTCACCATCTTATTCTTTATTCTTTGCACATCTTTGTCTTCTCTGTCTTTGTCTCTCTCCATCTCTGTGTCTAACTCACTGTCAACAAGTTCTAAAATCTATTGCTTTTCAGCTTTTCAGCTTTCCACTCTCTTCTTTCTCTCAATCACTTTGTTTTGTTGTGTCTTCTTTCGTACTCTGTCTTTTTCTCCGTCACCCTGCCGTTACATGTTTTCTATCATCCCTTACGCTGTCTGCCCATCTACATCATCTTTCTCACTCATTTCTCCTTTAGACTCCACTGTCACCACTTTTATTTGTTCTTTTATTGCCTTTTTTGTCTGCTTAACAGTCTCAGCATCGCTCCCTTTTGTGGGGTTATCTGTTTGTTCTGTTTTTCTTTTTTTTATCTATTGCTCCATTCAGTTCTTTATCTTTTTCAGTTCTGTCCTGGTCAGTATTGTGTTCTATCAGTTTCAAATTAATGATGCACATTTTAATTTCATGTTTTCTGCCTATTCTTACAGATTCTACACTCTTAGAAGTAGGGGTTCTTCCTGAAGGGCTAAAGTTCTGCTCACTTAAGAACCCTTTTGTAAAGAAAGGGTTCATCCAGGGCTCTTTGTGAGACTATGGGTTCCATGGAGAACCCTTTTCATCCAGAGAACCCTTGTTGGATGAAAGAGTTTTTCAATGATTATTTAAAGCACAAGTGTGATGTTTTTTCAATGTGAATAATGGTCATTTTAACATATTTTAAAATTTAATTATTATTTTTCAGTTACATGATTAAAATGATGGATGATATACTATCTATGGAATTCATTTATTTTGGCCTCACCTGTAGAATATAAATAGGTTCTTCATAGATCCCTCAAGATACAAGATGGCTAAACCCATATGAAATGAAATAAAAAGTTCTTGATAGAATACCCTGGATGGGTTCTACATTAAATCCTTGGAAAACTAAAGGGTTCTTGTAGAACCACCTGCATCAGTTCTAGATGAAACCCTCGGAATATAAAAGAGTTCTCGATAGAACAACCTGGATTGATTCTAGATGAAACCCTTGGAATATAAGAGTTCTTGGAAGAACACCCTGGGTGGGTTCTAGATGAGGCCCTCGGCATATAAAAGAGTTCTCAGATGAACACCCTGGGAGGGTTCTAGATGAAACTCGAGTAACATTTATCTGTGCACACTCACATACCCAAACATACAATGTGACAGCTCAGCTGAGGCTGGGCTCATTAGGGAATATCATCTGCATCTCTCTCTAATAACACCTTCTCATTTCAGGGGCTGCAGTGACAAAAATGGACACAAGTGATTACTATCTCAGGGAAGGAGTTTATATTTGGAAGTTAATAGCCTGAGGTTAACACATGGCCACATTTACTCCCCCCCCCGGCCCACTCGCTCACCCCAGTATATCTCCCCCTCGGATTGATGTGTGCACTGATTTTGCATTTACTCAAAACCGTCTCTGTGCACACTCACAGGGATGCACAGCTTAACACACACACACACACACACACACACACACATACACACACACTGCAGATAGCGAGACAGACCCGGCTCCATCTTCCATTGCCAGAATCTCCCCATCAGATGGATGAAAGCTGCCATCAAAGCCGGGCCCAGGAGGAGTTCAGACAGTCTGCTTATTCGAGTGAACCCGACACCAGAGTCCAATCCCCTCCGCCATGCTTATTAAATAGCCTATTTTGTCATTTCCAATCCCAATTTGTCACAGTCACTTGGCTCAGCGGCCCCGTGCCATGTCACGGAGGGGTGAAAAAAAAAAAAAAAGAGAACCAGAGGCACAACAGAAAACATGCCCGTTTCTGTAAAGTGTTTATGTAGCAATGGTAAAGTTTTAATGGACCGTTTGCCGCCAGTCTGACAAAATGTACAAAATGAAAGGACACAAAAAAAACAACAACATTTTGGTTTGGAGTACAGTGTGGTTGCCATGATAACAAGTGTATTGGTTTGTGGAAGTTGTGTAAATATTCAGAAACAGGGACAAATGATGAGCCTGTTACTCAGAGAAACATCTCATAATGACAAAGCCATCGGCATTCTGTTCATACTCGTCTTTGCTATTCATAAGCTGCACTGGCATCGTGATTTTGCTTATTAAATGCAACTTCAGAGTCATCTTTTATACTGTCATCTTTTATACATAATGTCAGCATTTGTTTTAAAATAGACACAGATAAAGTAACATTATTGATTTATTATATGAGTAAAATAAATAAATCAATTCTCTCAAGTATTGTGATACTTAAAAGATAACACATAATGGGATTAATAGAAATTAGCAATGCGATAACACTTTGTTAGCATTAGTGTCCATTTTACTTCACATGCTTAACATAAAACAACATGTGTTCATCATAGATGTTTTATAATGAACTAGATACAGTATGCAACAGTGGCGCCCATTCAGTCCAATGAGAATTGCTCACAACAACAAAAAGAGTTTTCTAGCTTCTGGGTTTACTTCCTGGATATGCCACTCACTTCCCCCCCGCCCCCATGCACGAGTTCCAGCACGGCTGCTTGACTTTACATTGTTGTGACGTCACAGATTTTGTATGTCGCTTTTCTCGACTCAAGTTAAGTTTTACAAATATAAAACCCAAATGGCTCAAATGCTGCATTACCACGAGTGGCCACTGTGAAAAATTCTCTGGTGCTCATTATTTCAGGCATATATTTCCTCCTGACTTCACATTGCTCTGGCTTTAACACAGCTACAGCAACATGAAAGGGTCAGCACTCAAATTCAAAGTTCCTAATACAGCCAGGGGCACTATTTATTTTGGCCAAATATCTTATTTATTTATTTTTTATTTTTTTGTGGCTGTAGCTTGTTCAGCAGGAACAGCTAATTGTCGCAGTTTCAAAAAGTATTTTAGATCTCATGGTGGCCCGGAGCACCTGTCATTTTAAAATCAGCGTGTTAAAACACAGAAAAAGTCCCGAGCTTTGTGTTGTAGATACTTTAAGCTGTCATCAGAAAGATCTGTGATTTTTTTTTCTGCTGTTACAAACAGCGGGACATCCCCAGATCTCACTGCCGGAAATGTGTGCTGTTTTCTAAGTTAGGTATGACAAAGAGTCAATATGAATAATTGACTGGCCGCAACTTTTCCACATATAAATTCAACGCCATCGTGGATTGTGATATTTTGAAATCACATCATATAATCACATTCAGTAAACAGTGGGACCTCCCAGCTCTCACTGCCGGAGACAGGCGGTGTTATCCGAGAGAAATGAGATAAAAAGTTGCTAGGGACGTGAATTTTCCACATATAAAATCAGCTATCTTCTCATATAAGTTCCCAGAAATACTACCTACTGCCTGACTGTTGTTTTGAGTCAGAATTCTCAGTCTCAAGAAGTGTATAATTCAACTTTTTCTCATGGTCTGGTTTTAAAAAAGCAAACAAAAATTGCAAATAAATCTTAACTTTATTTTAAATCAAAATAAATCAAATCACAATACTTCTAGAATCGCATCACATATTGAATTGGTACCCAACTGTTGTTATAGTATTGAATTGAATCCCAGCTCTAAAACTTACCCAATGAAATGTTAATGCAAATCATCCCTGGCTTCAAAGCACAATGCAGTTCTGGTGCCATAATTGTGCAGGCATCAAATCCAACTGACCACAACATATCATCCCGCATTCAGACCACCTCAGCACAAACATCTAACACATGTCATCCATCTGAATTAATCAATCCCACTGTAGTTTAACAGGGATCCAGACTCCTTTCTGTTTGCCTGCCAAGCATTCAGCACTCCGGCAGCATGCTAGTTGGACCTCGCTGTTGTTTGGGTCTCTCACTCTGCCCAACCGGACTCTATATTCTGAATCCAAACCCCCATGTTGTATTGGCAAGTCAATGATATGCAGCCGAGCGTGACTGGAGAGAACAAAATCTGCATTGACACAGGGAACTGTCTAGAGAATGGGTGCTGCCTTGCATTAGGCTGCTGTGTTTGCTTATGGGTTATAATGAGAGGTGACATATTGTCAGTGCCTTGCTAAAGCTGGTCTCCTAATTACACTAATTGCTGCTTTTCCACCCCCGTCCCCTCCCTCCTTCCCTTTCTCTTCAAATCTCCGCACCCCCCCCCCCAATCTTTCTCCTCCTCCCATGTTCCCTCTCTCCCATGCCAATACTGCTGCTACTCTTCAAAACTCAAAAGCATCCACCCACATACCAAGATGAGCCTGCGCCCACTCTCTTTTCTCTCGCTTTCTCTTTACATTCATTAATTTTTTCCTAAATTTCTTTTCCACAAACTACCCCTGTTGGATTCTGTCCTCGTCTCTCTCTGTCTCGGCCTGTCTGTCTTGGTCTTTTTGTCTTTCTCTCTTTTCAATACACTGGACTAGCCTTTGTGATCATATTTGTAGGGCCGGGTACAGAACTTTGATACTTTAAGAGGACAAACTGAGTTGCTTCAATACTATCAAGTACTGAAAAATGTTTTGTCATTCAATACCAAATTTCGATATCTGAAGACTAAATCTCCTCAGCATCAGTGAGACATTAAGCATGCTTCAACCAAAATCTAATGATGCTGGTAATTAGCTTTCTAACATTAAACGCTGTAGACTCTTGCAGGAAAAACACGATGTTACGGACAAAGCGGGGGATCGTTGTTTTTTTTTTTTTTCACTATCTGGTCTTTGATCGCATCCTTCCCTTAAAGTGAGTCATTGTAAAATGCATTTGGCATGAAAAAATGTATTTTTTCAGAAACCGATATCAGTACCAGAATCAAAAATCTTCCCATCCTTACCCTCTTCCAAATGGTTTCTTTCTGAACGTCTGAGGTTCTTCCCAGAACCATTTGCTTCTGATGTGTGATGAACACTTTTATCTGAAGAAAATGTTTGTCAATCGTTTATTGTGACCAAGACTAAGGGTTCCATAAAGAACTCTTTTTATCCAGTAAACCCTTTTTGGAGAAAAAAAAAAAGCACTTCAAGGATTGTTGAAATCCTTGGAACATGAAAAGGTTCTTAGTAGAACCTCCTGAATGTGTTCTATATAAAACCCATAGAACATAAAAAGGTTCTCACTAGAACCCTCTAAGTATGTTCTGCATTAAAGCCTAGGACTATAAGAAGGTTCTTGGCAGAACCTAATGAGTGTGTTCTACATAAAATATTTGCAATACAAAAAGATTCTCAGTAGACCCCCCTGAATATGTTCTAGATAAAACCCTGGAAATATGCAAAGGTTCTCAGTAGGACCCACCGAGTGTGTTCTAGATAAAATCCTTGGACAGTGAAAACCCCCCGCATCTGGATGGAACCATTATGCCATGTCTTTCACAGTTGCTTCTGGGTAAAACCCTTTTTGTTGGGTTCTAGGTAAAACGATGAGGAACCCAGTTCTCCTATGGGGACAAGCTGAAGAACCCTTTATGGATCAAGTCAGCATCTTTATTTCTAAGAGTGTACATGCATGCCACAGTGTCCACTACTGCTGCACAGGCCCCCATGCCTGGGCTGCCAGCTGCACAATTACTAAATCGCTCATCTCACGGGTGGCTGGCGCTCTGTATCCCCGGCTTTGGCTGGAAGAGAGAGGAGGAGAGAGGGAAAGAGAAAGAGAGGTAGCATGTGAATGAAACAAAAAAAAAGAAAGAAAGAAAAGGGCAGTGCAGTGGGATCTGGAGGCGTAGACCGGACTAAGAGCCTGAGCCAAAAGCTGGCTCCTCTGTGGCTCTGTGTGTGTGTGTGTGTGTGTGTGTGTGTGTGTGTTCCCACTTACACATCATGTATGCTTGTGTGCATGCATGTGTGCACAGGCAGCATTATGTGTGTCAGTGTGTGCATTCACGCACACATGTAAAAGCATGTGTGTGTGTGTGTCTCTGTGAGAGACAGGTGATGGCCGAGGTAGTTGACAGCTGTCAGTGCATATGGGGCCAGGATGGTGGAAGAGCGCTGGTGTCTGTCAACACGCTGCTCTGACTCTGCCCTTAACTTCAGGCCGACTATACTTAGGACACTCTCAGGACAACCAGAGACCACTGGCGCCTTTCAGAGCTGCTTCCAACCGATGGAAATGCAAAACTAAGCGGTTTGGATGGACTGCCATAATGTCAACAAGTTGAGTATCTTGCAGAGCAAGTATGACAGGTTTCTTTGCTCTTTCTATGAAAGGAGGCTTGATGCATCATGGATCAGGAGACTGGTCTGGGGCAGAGGGATTTGTATCATACACTGAGTAGTTTAGAGTCATGGAGTCACTAGAGTACTGCACTCTAGCCTTGAGTTCACTTGGCATCGAGTACTGACAACATCTGTCTATAAACAGGTATACTGTGCCATGGGCGCCAGTGTCCTGTGCAACCTGTTCTGGTGTATAAAAAGGAAAGATTCTGCAGCATCAAGGATAGGCAGTTTTCTCAGATATGTTTCACTATATTTGTTCCTTGCATAGAAACATTAAAATAGACGTGTAGGTATAGAGGGCAAATTCAGTATTACACACTATATCATCTAATTTGTTCTTTTTCCCAATTTATCTTCCCTCAACCTTAAAGCAAAATCAGAATTCAACACATTTGTCACCTGCGTATGATATGTTCACCAAGGTGTTTAAAGAAATCAAAGCATATTGAAGAACCAAATGGGGAAACTAGAGGGGGGTGAGGGCTTTGGGGATGTTCTTACTGTTTTCTCATAACTGATATCATGTTTCACACCTAAGTGAGGAAGTAAAAGTACACAGCTGTACTAGAACTAGATGATAGGGAGGAAGACTTTTGGGAAACCAATCAAAGATCTCAGTAAGGTATACCTCTATATCAGCAGACAAGCCCAGACCAGCCCACACTTTTGGTGGACAAAATGTACCGCTTTAAGTTTCAACCTTAAATTTGGTCCTTAAGCAAAATATTTCCTGAAACTGAAGTGTTCATTTCATTCGTTGTCCCCTTTCCTACATGTTAAGACCAAGACTTTAAACAGCAGTTCTATGTTCTAGCTAGCACTTATATTGCCCAGTGGGTTTTCACTTTTAAGGGCCTGTTAAGGGTCCATTAAAATTTTCAGAGGAAAATGGTCACTAAGGACCTTCTAGCATCACATAAAGGAATATTTAAGGGCAAACAGAATTTAAGGGTGTTCCTTCACAGCATCCTAAAGATATCCTCTAACCTAAGGCAACTTTAGATGAAAATCTGAGGGAAACCTTACCAAAGTGATTTTATGCAACAGGGCACTGATTTCTGGTTAAAATAATTTGATTTTGATGAGACTCATTCAGCAGCTGACTATCCACTTCACCCACAAATACCCTGCACCCTGCTGGCCTGCCTGGAAGATACAAACTGCTCTACCTCAAGACAGCTCTCTTCTGTTGATGTGTTTGTTGGAAATAAAACTGTGAAAGAATATTTAGCAGAATAATTTACGGTGGTGATGCACAACCAAGCAGAACTGACTTCATCTGTTTTAATTCTCCACTCACAGAGGAAATTACAACACTTTAAACTTGCATGAACTTGAGCCCTTTGGCAAAAAAAAAAAAGGATAGGGCTTATTTGAACTACAGGATTATGTATTTTACGCAATTAATGCAAAGCCGAGCCAGCAATAAGCAGCGAAAATCAAGTGGGTAAATGAGGATCAAAGGTTAAATTACAAGAATAACTAAATAACTGCAAATTGGAGATAAAAACATGTTGTCCACATTTATTTTAGTGTATATATTTGAACTCTTAACTGAATGCCAATTAACTTTGTGTAGCTAACCACCACTAAAATAAATATTTAAAATATAATAATTCACTCGCAATGAGTAACAAATTAAAATCCAATAATAAATATTAAACTGCATTTTTTGTGCCTTTAGGCATTTACTATCACACTCCCAAAGGCCATAAAAAAAGATCTGAAAAAACACAAGTAACAATAGAGGAGTATTTCTTTTCTTAATCTTACTGACCAGGATACCCCACTAGACCCCAGAGGTATCTTCTTTGTCATATCTCACAGGTGCGTCATTGTCACTCTAATTTTTCATAAATTTGTCAATCGATTTTTTCATAATGACTTTGTATAATTGTTTTTTTTTCTGTTTTAATTAATGCCTTAAAAAAACACCAATGTCAAAATTCCACCTGAGCAGTTTTAATAGATGTAACTATATATTGATATTTATTTTTTAATGCTGATCAGCCTTTTGCCAAAGGACTCCAGTCAGCAGTTAAATATGTAAATATGTTGGCAGCGTGAGAGTTAGTGAAGGTCATCCCTGAGTTCATTTATAACCATGTCTTATTTAAGCATCTGTAGGTTTTACAAACTATAATGATACATTAAATCAAGAATTCACGTTGAGAACAAAAAACTACTGATCAAAAGAAAAACAACTAAATTATGGTTTGTCAAGCATATCATGTTGTGAAACTTAAATGACTGCTGAACCTGCAAGAGTCAAAGTACAAGCAAGAGCCTGGTGGAGATTCAAAAAGGGGAACTCTCATAACACGAAATGTGCAAAAGTGATTTTTCTAGATTCTACGTATCTTTCACACCAAAGTATGTTGCTATAATGTTTTGTTTTAATTAATGAAAAAATCTGGCGGCGGAGTAATCTCTTAATCCATCTCATAATTTCTATTTATCCCTCACCTTTTCCTTCTTCTGTGTATGCGTCTGTAAGAGCGCGAGTGTGTTTACTCTCTCCCTCACTTTGATCACACTTCAGCTGCTTTGTTCATAATCATGTTACATATGATCTCTAATCCTTTAATATATTCAGAGGAATAAACATTTCAAGAGGACTTCAGAGGCAGTTACATGTTTATTTTACTTTGCTCTTCATCGCTGTATGAGTCCAGAAAAAGCAATATGGTTTGACAACAGCCAATCTCATGACCTCAAAGCGAGAAGCAAATATGTACAAAGTAAAAACAAGGCAAACACTGTGCACGGCTTTTGCATCTACTGAGGCAAAAATCAGTTGCATTGCAGGCAGTTATCGAATATTAATTGATTGCAAACATTAAAAATGCATGCCAAGTGAACCTGAGACCTAAACTCCTGTGTTTTATAAAGAGAAAAGGAAACATCGTTGACCTTTTTATTACCAACCCGATAATGTTTTTCTTCCAACCCTCATCTCTCGTCATCCCCCCCCCCCATAATATGGTGCTACTTTTCTTCTCAGAGTAGTTCATTTTTCCTGCTGGAATGCGTTCAGTAGGTGGCAATACATCCTGACTCTGTGTGCTGTGTGGTGCACTCAGCCATAAGATTCCCATTAGGCCAGATTGTGGTCAGAGAGGACCAAACCTGTGTGTGTTTCTTCTCACCCTTCACAACTCTGTGATGGTATTGAGTGTGTGTGTGTGTGTGGTTGTGAAATTGTGTGTGAACTCCCCCAGCCAACATGCCACTCTTTCTAAGTCCCGGGTGCACTACCAGTGTTAATTTGTTGACTTTTTTTTTTTAAATCATAGGAAAGAAAAACAGTGATGAAATCGATTGACACTGTTCAGCTCCTATACACTGGCTGCAGTCTCATTAACTGTACAAAAATGCCAGTGTATGAGAGAAAGAAAATAGCAGACTTAGATGGATTTTGCATTTAAGCATTTGCAGATGAGTCATCCTAAAAATAACATTAAGCACTTTTTTATTTTATTGTTTTCAACTAATCTGAGCTGGTGTGTTTGCTCAATTTGAAACGCAAGTTCAAGGAAACCACTACTGTCTGCTAGAGCAGTGGTTCTCAAGCTTTTAGTGTCAGGACCCTCCTGAGGATTCAGATTGGTGTTCAAGACCCTCAACACCCACTGTGTAATACATGTACCCAACTCACACAGGAAGGAACCGCTGTGACTCTCACAGAGATACTCAATAATATCTGTTCTAAGCCAAATTAAAACACTGGCACAGTTGATGTAATATAAAATCCATTCCTCAGTCTAAAATATGGCCTTCATTTCCCATCATGCTTGCTGAGTAATTTATTAAGTTTGCTATTTTATGTTAGAAAATATAAATGCGCATACATGTTTTTCCAGTTCAGAACATTATGGTTTTTGTTGGTAGTTAACATTTTGTTTGTTTATAGTTTTAACCATTAGTGAGGTGGCTCTTACGTTTCTTGAGGCCAGCTGTGATTTGCATATTTTCAGCGCTTGTTCCTTATTTTGAATCTTTTTACGGGGCTGAGAGCTGCTTCCTGGCTCTCATTCTGTGCTGCTTGCCACAATGTGTTATTTTATTTTACTGGCAACATTCATCTGGCGACCTCCATAAATTATCCTGGGACCTATTTGTGGGTCCCGACCCCCAGGTTGACAACCACTGTGCTAAAGAAGCGAATGACCCAGAGTTTCATATTATAGATCGTTAGCAAAGGATTAATTGTCACGCTAAATGTGAAGTTTTACTGTCCTCAAATTGAAGCAAATATGTAACATAAAGAATGCCTCTGTGAAGAAAT
Source organism: Lutjanus erythropterus (assembly GCF_056507025.1). Lineage (NCBI taxonomy): Eukaryota > Metazoa > Chordata > Actinopteri > Lutjaniformes > Lutjanidae > Lutjanus > Lutjanus erythropterus. The sequence continues at coordinate 33,804,898 of NC_139318.1, read as the reverse complement.
ACAGTATACTTCATGTTTTTTTTTTAAATATTTGGGCTATTTTAGTCTTTATTGATTGGACAGCTTTAGATAGGATATGGGGTTGAGAGAGGGGGGAAGACATGCAGCCACATGCTGTAGTCAGACCCATGGCCGCTGCTGCACGTCAACCATATTCTCCACAAACTGAGCCACTGGGCCACCATGAATACTTATACGTGTACTCATATGTCTAACATATGACAACTAACTCTACTGTAGATTTAGTGAAACTAGACTAAGCAATTCAGATGACTAAAAAGGTATTTAGTCAAAAAGCTAAATCAAAATTTGCTGTCAAAATTTAAACTGAGCACTACCACTGGGCAAAGGTTGGATCGTTAAAAGTACAAAATATAAAATAATATGTTATAATAGGAGCAAACTGTGGTGTGGATTGAGCTTCATCCTCACATACTGTATAGAAAGTCGCAAAAAATCCCACACACATGAACTCACAGTCATGCAAGTTCAAAGTACATCCGAGATGACATCTGCGTCGTTGTGTTCGGAGAACACAATAGGAAATGACATCCTTGTTTTCACATTAAGGGAAATGAACATGTTATTTGCGGAAAGGTCAAGCCTCTAAGCCTGGGGACAGGTTGTATAACTGCAGTAATTATTATGTAGCTGCTCAGGAATTAGAGGGAACTTCATGTCAAATGTCAACAGCCAGGACACCGGCTGTTTGAATCCTCATCTACGGGTTGGCAAATGTCAGTGCTGAGGAAGTTACTTGGGAAGAGTAATTAATTTAATAAGATTACTTTTATTCAGTTCCTATTCACTTTCTAAAAGCCATACCAGTTCTTTCAATACTTGTTCAGAATTTGTCTGAAAGGCTTTCTTCCACTACACAGCCTGACATAAACTGGATTTCAGCCTGTTTAGCAAGGGTCGAGTTCTTCCAGCTTGTTCTCATCTCAGGTCATCAAATACCGATGTCCATATTATGCCGATCGTTGTGTCCTGCACAAGATGCCCTTTAGTGTCTGCGTGATTCTCACCACAGTAACCTGGGACTTGCTTGAGACTTGAACTTGTTCCCTCTTGTGTGTCTGTTGCCCAGAATCTGTGAAGCATCATGCTCATACCGCTTGAACAAAACTACTTTTCTTGGCTGTCTTTAACACAGGTTTATGTTAATTCCTCATCAACTGCGAGGTTGTGTTTAAAGTCCTGGATCATATACCCTAAATCATATTCAGAGAAAGATAAAAAAACATCCTCCCACTCTGTATTTAAAATGGCTAATAGTGGAAATCTCCTGCACCTGCTCAGCATTAGCAATGCAGCAACCAGCTCAAACTTTCTTTAAAGTACTTAAAAACATGAAACTGATGGATTTCCACATAAATCTCACTTTAAATCTTGCAAACCGCCAAGAAAAACAACTTTTAAAACAATTAATGCAATTCTGCTCAGAGCTGGAACAGTCATGGTGGATGCACCTGCAAATCATGTTTAGACACTGGTGTTCTTCAAACTGGGGAATTTAAATGCAGTTGGGCGCATCCTAAGGAGATGCAGGCTAAGCTATTTTGGGGAACTGGAAGCAATGAATATAGAGCGCACAGAATCAGCCAACGGCAACTGATTTCACATAATAGCCACTTCACAGGACACACCTCCTCATCATCTCAGTGGAAGCCTTTTCCAAAATCAATAGTTGGCTGAACATTCACTTCTTCAGAGTTTCACACACATGAAAACAAATGCCTACCCTCGTCTTTCTTTGTGTCTCTGCAACATGCACGGACACAAATACACACACACAGACAACAATACTAGTTGTGTTAAAGGTGTGGATGTGAAAAAAAAACCCACATAAACCATCCTGAATTTTATAACAGCTTTTCTGAAGCCGCATAAATATTTAAAGTTGTTCCCCTCCATTTCTAACAACTCTCTGAGGAAATGATGAGATCCATGAAAAGATAAGGACTAGCGCAGAGGCACACAGCGAGGAACTCGCTAGTTATCCGCCAAGTTGTAGATAAACAGAGCAAACATTCTTGGATAAATACATAGATCAGGCCCCAAAACTGAACTCTGCTGGAGAGGGTCATTGCGGCGGTCTATTTGTTTTCTGTAGCAAACCTCTTCTGGGTTAGAGGAACCAGAGTTGACAGTTTATGGGGCGAGAAGTCAAATAAAACAAATTGCCTCAGCTTCAGATACAAGCGAATTTGCTCTTCATGCCCGGCAGCAAAACAAATGGGAAGGCATGGAGAAGGTTTCTTTCCGTTTAGGTTCATAATGCACTTGTTCACACTGGAAATGACTGGGCTCGGCTGATGGAATTTATATCAGTCATACGTGTGTGTGACAGAGAGAATTTATACTTGCAGTGGGAAGTAATTAATTAAAAGGTATTTAAATGATGGAAAATACCAAATGTGAAATGTGAACCTTGACCTCTAAGTTGTTTTTTTGTTTTTTTTTAAATAAAGGCATGACACACATTCAGGGTGACATGTAATGCAAATCGACTGATGATTTATTTTCTTTCTTGTCACTTTATTGCCAGTAAATAAGGATGCAACTCTTTACTCCTGTCAGTGGGATGCCTTTGTTTTCATGAGAGGATTAAAGAGCTCTTAATTTCAGTGGTAACAAAGACGACAGCTCCGTGCTTTGATGTGCGGTTTGGGAATTTAGGTAGGCATGAACATTATTTATATATATTTTTATTAACTTTAGATGAATGAAAATCCTCATTGTGTACACAATCAACAACTAAATAAGTCCATCTGTAAGAGTTTTTGTTTCAGCTGTCTTCAACAACCCCATCTCCTAGAAATTGTTTGCAAATTGCTCAATTGGTATTTGCCCTTACGAACGCCTTAATGCCTTAAATGCGTAGGCAGCTACTATGATTCAATAGCCATGAGCTAATAAAGGCTTTTTAAACCGTTACTCTCTTGAGTGCCTCCGATTTCTTCAATAAGTTTTAACTTTGGATCCCCAAAGTGAAGGGCTCCAGAGGGCTGCTTTGTTCAGACCCGCGCAGCACTCCATGCAGATTGTTTAGTGACTGTATATTGTTAAATTCTTTTCACAGTTACATTGTGGAGTTGAACACCACAGTCTGGGGTTTGTGACCAGACTCTAGCAACGAAAGCAGGTAAGGAAATTTGGTGATTTTTGGTTTATTAGGCAGCGAAAGCACTCTGGTTAGGGTTGGAGAAAGATTACGAGGCAACAAAAGCACTTTGATTATGGTTGGGGTAAGATTGTCATTTTGTTTAAATATTAATACATAAATCTAATTTCTCAAGTCACTGCTGGGTTTTGAATGATAACTATCAACATTTGTGTGACTTGCCAGGTGTGGTGTGTCCATTAGCAACATTTCCTCATTATCTTAATAGAAAATGTACTTACATTTCCGTAAAATCATATTTGCTGTTTCGAATCAGTTGCATATGCACATAATCTCTAGGAAAAGGGTATTCTTCTTCTTCCTTGGCTCACCCTAAGACCGTGTTTTGTATCCCATGCATATCTACTATCAAAGTAATTCTGCTGCCTGGACGTATTTTCTCTGTCAGACACTACCCACTGTATGATTGACAGGCTCATTACCCTATCCCCATTACGATATTGCCTAATCAATCTATTCATTGTGTTCTCCTCGAGGCAGAAAAGGCAATCTTTTGCATGAAAATGACCAGGCCAGTGCAGGAAGGATTCCAGAGAGAGACGAGGGGAGTGGATGAGTGTTAGGGTTCAATTTGCGGCTGAGCAAAGTAGTGGCGTTTACTGGCGAACTGATCGATATTAATGTCAAGATGAGCTCTGTGTAACTTTCCTTCTCAGTCTAATTCAAACTGGCACTACAGTGCATGGCCAAGATTGCCATAATGTTGATATTACAGTACAAAATGGATGGACTATCTATAGAGATACTATAGATTGAGGTGAAGGCATGAGCTCTTCTGAAAGAACAAGGGGGGAAAAAAATCACTGAAGACCTTTTAGAGCCTCTCTCTCTCAGTCCTCAAGTACCAGCACTAATATTGAACTACAGGATCAAAAAGGAGAAGTTCACCAAGAAAATGACAGCCGCCCACGTGTGCTGCAATGCCCCGCACTCCACTGTGAGGTAAATCACACCTTTGAAGTCAGCTCACTCACTCCCCGCTGAGGTTGCCGTACGGCTATCAACACACCATTGGGAGAGTCAGTTCCCAGCATTATGATCACTATCATTAGGACAGCAGTGAAGTTATTATTACCATCATAAAAGGAATAATGTCCATCAGAAGTCAATCAGAATCACGGCATGTGGCCAGAAGTGGACCGGGAGGAGGAGGGTGGCTGCATGTGTTAGTTGAGGGGGTGGGGTTAAATTCACCTGAGTTAGCTTGACTTCTTGGACTTCATCAGCAAGTAAAAATAGCTCATTTCACTGGTGGATACAATATGATGCAAATGGAACATTACTCTAGAGATTGCAGACAACTGCAATTCTGTTTTTCATTCTGTTTTTAAACTACTGTGGCTGAAAAAATAATAATAATTGCTTGAAATGTTCATATATTACCCTGCCGCCTTCTGAAAATAGAATTGGGCTACCAGTCACATCAGGAGATGTTAGTTCTGTTACATCCATGTCAAGGACAGGCTCAAGTAAAAGTTAAAATATGAGCAGATGAAGAATGGATGCATGACAAACCACTCTACAGATGAGTGGAGAATTGAAGAGAGGAACTATTTGATTATACTTGTCTATTTATAAATGAGCTCGCAAATAGAGAGAAAATCTAGAGTAATTTGCACATTAATACCCTTAAATACATTAATGCAACAAAATTAAGATGTGAAAATATTGTTAGTCAACGTAAAAACTAAAGGTCAGATTCTACACTTGGCACTGGATTAGTCATCCATTTAGATTCTCTTTAAAATGGAGCTTACACAGCGAAAGTACTCCTTTTGGGATAATAATCATGTGCTGAGGATTTTACTTAACTGTTGAGTGTTTTGATTACCCAACTACCATTTCTCTGAACCATCCCCTCTAAATCCTCCAAAATAAATACTACTAAAAAACAAAGAGTAAATAAACAACCACTATAATGCCTGTAATCTGTTAAATGTAGACTGCATGTATGAGAAGTCACAGTCTCATCTGTAATTTTCTGACATTTATTTATTACTAGTTAAGGAGTTAGTTGGCATCAAGCGGTGAGCTTGCAGATTGCAACAACCTCGTGTCATCAAAGTTTCTCAAAATGTGAAAGTCTGTAACCAGACAGGGAGTTTGTCTGTTCTGGGCTAAAAAACATGGTGGTGCGATACGTCGGACTCCATGGAAGAGGACACGTTCCCTGATATGTTATATTGTCCCACACTTTGTGCTCACTGGAATTTAAAGATATATCATATAAAACCTAAAATTAAAATAAACTAGAACACTGAAGAAAAAAGGATTTCAGCGTGTCCAACGCTACACTTTTCTCATGAGAAACTCACAACATATTGGTTAAAATACACATTTTAGTCATGTCCTCATTTAGACTTAATATGTCAATCTCAATGTTCAATCCTGTTGCCTAAATTATTATGTAATTTTTCTTAATTTTTTTTTTAAGATTTTGGTAAACCACCTAAAGGTTCTGACTGTTCTCATGCTATGCTATGCATTGCTAATGCTATGCCAAGAAGTCAGTTCTGTTACTGTAAAGCAATGATCTTTTATATCAAAACCTTGTAGAGAAACCGATAAAATTGCCTGAGACTGACCATTTTAAGGTGTGAAAGGTGGATGAAAGGTGAATGAAAACATTGTTATGAATATTACATTCCAGCCATATCCTGCGAATAAACTCCCGAAAATCTGACACACTGGACCTTTAAAATGCACATTTGAACTGGTCATAACTAAATACCTCTGGTTAGATTAATGGCCTGTCAGATTTGTTGATATACGGTTGTGTCTTCTACTTTAAAAAGTACCTTTAATACAAATCAGAGCAACTTAATAAATGTTGGGATGTCTGTTCTCTCTCGATGGCTGTTGATGGATAACAGGCACAGCTCTATTGCCCCTGCTGTTAGCACAACTAGGTAATGAGAAGAGCTCTAAGGAACATCCTGCTCTTTCTGATGAAGGCCAGGTAAGCTGAAGAAATCCCTTACTAGCTACTTTAAGCCTCTGGTTGACCTCTAATGGATAGCTTCTGATTAGGAGGGAATATATATATAAAATTTTTTCCTGCAGTTTAACTAAGCGCAATCCCTGGCCACTTATGGCAATTCCTTCTGCATCTGCACTAAAATGAAGATTTTTTTTATACCACATTTAAAAAAGACAGTGTGTATATGGCTGTCTGAAATATAAAATGAGGCCTATTATATGTATCCACATATAATGGGCACCCAGCATTGTCAGGAAACGGTGTGAAGAATTGATACCTGGGGCTGGCTTAGTAATAGTACATTTCTGTACAGTTTTTTTTCCAGACTTCCAGCTGTTTTCTCGACAAGAGTGAAATTTTCTATACTGTGCACAAGTAGCTCCACACCTCTGCATTCAGCGCTGGATATGCTCAGCAGCATATTACTGATAATTTGAGGTCAGCTTTTCAGACTTTTATATAGATTTTCAAAAAAACTGGTTTAAGGAGGTGATTTAAAGTGAAAGCTCTGAACTCAGTGTCCTGTTTCACAGGGTTTTTTTTGGATTCATAGAAATACCTGTGAATGACCTGGGTTTGGCGCTGACAGTTTGTCATCATGAAAGACACTGATAAGGACTTCAGTGACTGTCTAAGATGAACACATTCAGCAGAAAAAGGCTGTCAAAGTAGCTGTTTGTTTTGGCCTCAGCTCCTAAATTTGTTGACAAATGCAATAAATGAATGCCAGCTTGACTGGGGCAGGTGAACAGTGAGACGGAGAGAAGATGGAGAAATGAAGTGAGAATGAAATCGTGAGATATAGACAAAGATCTTAGGGCCGCGAAGTGTGAGAAGCTAATGAGACTTGAATTAAGAAGAGTGCACTGGAAAAGTATAGCCTCCGCCGTACTCCCACATCAAGTAGAGGACAATTATAGTGTGCATCCGTGTCAGCTTTCAAACTCCACTTCCTTTCATTTTTCTTAATTACCGGGCAAATATTCTCTCCTCTTCTGCTTCATTAGCTACTTTGTTGAGCGTTGAGTGATGTCAAAGAGATGATGGAGGGACAGAGCAGTGAAGCGAGAGGGGGGAAAATGATATCACCAAGAGCCCTTGTCTTTAGTCTGAGATTAGGTCCCTTAAGAAGGCCTTCTGAGCGCCGACAGCCTCTATAACTCAACCAACAACTCTGACAACCAAATGACTGTAGATTATAGTTTTGATGGGTGACCCACTCCTGTCTGGCAAGTTGAAGGGATGCTTGGGCATTATGAATTTTAGTGGGTTATCTCGCCTCAGCAGGCGCCTCTCCTATTGTGGGAAAAATGTCCTTATATTGGTACTTAGCCATTGTTTCAGATGAGGAATGTAAACAGCACAAACAAAGCGAGATATAAGTCACACGCACACATTCACCACCCAGCATACACACATACACACACACACACACACACACACACACACACTTAGAAGTACCGGTTCCAAAAGGGTTCCTCGTTAAGGGTGAAGGTTCTACCCAGAACCATTTGCTTCTGCAGAACCCTTTTCCTGAAGAAGAGGTTCCTTAAGGGATTATTTGTTAAGACTAAGGGTTCCATTAAGAAGGATTTTGAAATCCTTAAAGAACTCTTTCTTTTAAAGTGTTGTGTACCGTAATATAAAAGGGGGCATCAGTTGAAACCTCAGAAGTGTTCTAGATAAAATCCATGAAATATAAAAGGGTTCTTAATAGAACTTCCTGTCTGTGTTCTCAGTGCAACCCCCGGGCTGGGTTCTAGATAAAACCCTTGGAAAATAAAAGGATTCTCAGAGGTAAAATCCTCTGAATATTCTCAGTAGAACCCCCGTGTGGGTTCTTGTTAGCATCCTTAAAAGGTGAAAAAAAAATCCTGGATAGATCCCCCAGAGAGGGTTCTTTGTGGAACCATTACATCATACAGGGTTTCTTTCTAGAACCTCTCACTGAGGGTTCTGGGTGAAACATTTCACAGACAGTTCTAGGTGGAAAAACACCCAAATAAGTATGTGTGGTTCTAGTTGGCACAGTTATTTCTATGTGAGTACAATAAAACACTGTCTCGTAGTATTAATATTCAAACTGTCGACTGTATCCCATTAGGAAACCAAAGATATGGTCAGCAATCAAGCAGCCGCGAATCAAAACAAATGCATCAGGAAGGAAAATAACCGTTTTAGTTCATCAGTGGTACTTGTCTAAAAATACAAAGCTTTATCTTTTCTGAAGACCCACAGGGATTCAGACTATTTTCTCCAATTTAGAAAAATCTTGTTAAGTCGGTCGCCCCTGGAATCTGTTCACTTAGGTCTGCCTCTTTCCCCCCCTCTCTTCCTCACTGTCTTTAAGACTTTCTTTGTCTTTTGTCTCTTTCTCTCTCTTTCCGCCCTCCGTCTCTTTCTCTCTCTCCAGTGCCTTCCCAAACGGTGCAGCAAAATTGTTATTCCCAAGTCATTATCTTATTTGTGCGTCTCCACTCAGCTGTAAATCCTCTAGGTATTCCTCTCTATTCTCTATTAACTCTACTGCAGTCAAGCTTCAGCTGCCAATCACAAAACACTGCTGAGGGAGAAAAGAGGAATAGAGACAAAGACGAGGAGGGAGGAAAAGAAAGAGACAGAAACGCAGGGACAGAGAAATGTGGTCGAAATAACCAGAGAAACAGTGAGACAGAGAGGATAAGTCACTGCAGTCGGATGAAATAGAGAAAAAAAATTAGACCAAAAGGAAGGAGAATAAGAGAAACATGTAAGAGAAAGAGTCTTTTCGGGCTAATAGGGGGCTACAGGGCCAAGCGAGACTCCAAATGAGGGGTCAGTGACTCGAGTTTGCTGGCTGCTATAGAAACGACTGGAAACAGAGATAACACCCTTCCTTTTCGTTCTTCATATTTCTGAGGTAAAGATAAGACTCAGCATGCTGAAAATGCAAAGACCATTCTATAGTAATTGGAGCCTGGGTAAACACTGGCGTTAAAGAGTGTCTGAGAGAAGGATGGAGGAGACTGAAACCATGTAGTTGTGGGTTGCGTGCAGCTGAGACATGACAGACACTGCCTTCTTGTTTTGGAAATCAACATTTCATTATTAATACACATTATTATTTATTTATTCCATGACTAGTTATGTTTAGTGACCATGGAGGCCATTATCAGCACTGCGTAAATGCGAGGGATGCACCTGAATACGAGTACGTTACTCGGGAAAAGCACAAATAATGTGATGGAAACGGATATTTCTTCTATCTGGAGTTGCTCATTATTACTCAGAAAAAGTGAGTTCCAAGATTAACTCGGCGTAGCTAAAAAACATTGCATCTACTTAATTTAATCACTGATTTGATGCACCAAGATGTTTTCCCTTCTGAAGAATATTTTATACGCTTGTATATATGATTTTTCAATATCCCTGAGTTAAAGGGGAGGTGGTGGTGGGCTTCAGACAGTTCAAAAAAGGAGTGGGCGGTGGGAAACAACTCGTTTCAAATATAGATTGTGTATTAATTAGGATTTCAACCTATTTAATATGCTATCTCTGGCTCCAAATCTTGTTTGGACTCCAGTACTCATTTTTGGATGCACAATTATATATTACATATAGCTCCTTTAATTATATGCCAATATTAAATTAAATTGATGCTTTGAAAGCACATCAGTGGCATTGCCAATGAATATTAGGTTAGAAAATAAAACATACGCCTGATGTAAAGTGACTTTGATATAAACCATGTCCACTTCTGGACTTCTGTTGAAATACAGATACAGAGACAGATAATGCTGTTGGTTGGACAGATACAGATACAAACACTGATGTGTCTGTGCCCCTCTAATAAATGCACTGACAGAATGTCAAATGCAAAAAGGAAAGTCTTGTAAAAATGGCTCAATGACAGCAAAACAACAAAAATAATCTCAATACTCATTCAGCTGTATATTTCTACATTTGAAGATGTTGCAAATGTTTCTGCAGGCTGCTCAGAAGTGTTGCAGAAGCCAAAGTCAGAGAATCTCTGCCCTCTCTGCCAACAGGATTACTAAATTTAGGCAACCGATTAGCACCGTTGAGAGTGGAGGATTTTGAGAACTAATGACCTACATAGAAGCAGAGTATATGGTCCTCTTTTGGGAAAGCATCACCTTGCCACTTAATTCCCTCTGCATGTTGTTTTACGTCAGTGTATTCAGAACAAATAATAACAAGAAGAGACACCCAGATCTCACTCACCGTGGAATCATACATTCTGCATCATATATTCTTTTTAGGAAAATAATCCGTGGCTCCAAAACCATGCAGTGGTTTCCACTGCATTTAAATTCAGCACAGAATATAGCAAGTACCATGTGTAATGTTCCTATATGGTAAACAGTGTAACAGTGGTTAGCATGCCAGAATATAAATGGAGGATGACTGGTATAACTGTATAAACACTTGGAAGATTAATTCAAATGTTGCCTTAAAGGCAAAGTTTAGATTCTTTGAAGTGGGTTTGTATGAGGTACTTAACCATAGTCAGTGTATTACTAATAGTGTCTGGTGGTCGGTATGCCCCCAGTTTGGTGAAAATCATTATCACTGTAAGTGTACACCATCCATATAGTATATGTTTTCAATGATTTGCCTTGACATCAGACAGCCTTTTCTGACGGGAGGCCGCCTTTATATAAACCAAATATCGCTCTCTCCAACCAGTCAGCAGAGGCAATAATTTTACCTCACAGAACACGAGAGTTGCTGACCTCTACCTTGATTGGCAACTTTGTTTTGGTTATTGTGTGACTTCTGTGTGTTTAAGGATGAGCTCTGATACACAGAAGTTAAACTATAGCACAAACAACTCGCCCACCCAGGCAGTGGTAGACCAGAAACTCCTAAATATAATGTACGCTTGAATTGATGTGGATTTTCTTAGGGGTCTTTTTTTTGTGTCCTAAATATGTTTTGCTGCTGCCTACAGCAGTACCGCTTTCATGTAGGTGCTCCTCTTTGCTTCTCTACACTGGGGGCACGCAAGCTGCTGTAAATAATACAGTGACTACGAATAAGTACCTCATTCATCTCCACCTCAAATAATCCAAGCCTTCCCTTTAATGATGGTCATATATTATGCGATGTTGATTTTTGCCTTTGAACAACTTCACCCTCAACAGCAATGATCCCACACCTTTAGTCACACTACCTGCTATTTTTGATCACCACCCTCATGGCTACCTGTTTTGTATTCAAGTGGCTTTCCTGTGCTTGCTGCATCCCACAGCCTATATGTTGTAAGTGTGCTGCGTTACTGAGACCTGATCTAGGAGAGTCTAAGAGAATATTTGATCCATCTGTAGTTATAACTTTGCAGCCTGCACACAAGCTTCTATGTGATATATTTTTTTATGTATGTATTTTTGCATGTTTTTGACGTACTTTTTCTGCATGTGATTGCGCTGATTATTGCATCAAATTACTGTTTGAGAACTTATTCATCTCCCAGCAGGAACTGGTTGGCGGCTTCTACATCTGCATGATAGGGTCATACCGCACGGCAGTTGAGAAGGTTGTTTGAAATAGAGACAGAGAAAAAGGCTGCAGGGAGGCACCAGAACATAGCAGGTGGGACATGAGTATGGATGGCCAAATAAGGGGGATAGTAATGATCGAGATAAGGATGATCGCTCGTGTGCTCTGTGCAACCAAAGCACTCCAGGACACAGGACTATACAGGGCAACTTCATAGACACTGGGTTCAAATGTTTTTTCTATGTATATGGCTAACTCAGCTGTGAAAAGGGAGAAACAAGCTGCTCTCTCAGTTTTCACAGGAAAGCAGCAGAGCCTTCATCCTGACATGAGAAGAAAAACTAAGGAAACTGATCACGGTGTTACAGTTCTGTACAAGGGACACAAAGACGGAGGTTCGGATGGTAAAGAATACGCTCCATTTGCTCAATTCATGCCAATCAACAAAATCTCTTATTTCATTTATGTTGTTACTGAAAACATTCCCATAAGAACACTGAGCAAATCAATTGACTGCAGTTGCCAGAATGTCCTTTGCTTGAATAAGGATAAAACTGAAATGATTTTTTCGTGCCGAAGAAGAAAGAATGAAAGTCGATGATCATCTAAACTTCCAGTGCCAACTGAAAAGCCGAGTGCAAAACCTTGGTGCGGTGATGGATTTAGAGCAGCCACATCAAAACAAGAATTTACAAAGAAAGATGCAATAAGAGTTTTAGAATTCATGTCTAAACAAGGTTCAGAAAAACTAATCCATGCCATTGTTGATAGTTTAGACTACTATAATGGGCTTTTCACAGGTCCCTCCGACAGTTGATTCAGAACTGTGATGCTCTGACAAACACAGCTGAACACGTAACGCCGGTTCTTAAAACTCATCTTATCTCAGCCTGTTTTTGTGATTTAAGTACCAAAATACATACACAATACGCAACACATCTTCTCCATTATGAGCCCACTTCACCTCTCAGGTCAAGTTGTTTCCGAGTTTAATTCAAGTAATGGTGAAGATGCTTTCAGCTTGGCAAAAGTTGTTACTTTTAATTCAAGGCTGAAGTCTTATTTGTTCACCTTTCTTTTTAATTAAACTTTGAGCCTCTATGAGATATATACGCTGAAGTGTTTATAATAGTTTTTGGTTTTCTCGACTATTTATTTTCCCTTTTCCTGTCACTGTATCCTGTTTTTTTGTTTGTTTGTTTTTTTATTTAAATGTACAATATGTCAGTCCTGATGGCGGGGTGTCTCTCACATTAAAACAATAAAGTTATGTTTGAGTTTATTGTGCAACAATTGCAAAATAAAGTCTATCTGCAAAGCCTAATCTACTGTATATTTTGTTGGTAGCTCTACAGATTTTTTGCTTTGTTTCCACTTAATATGCCATTACAGATATTGTCTTTTACTGAGGCTGGTTTGGCTGCATTTAGTCCTTAACAAGGTTTGTTTTATCAGAGGCTTACTGATACAGTAACATTGTGCAATACTGCTTTCAAATCAGGAGCTTGTTGGACTTACATATTATTTTCCTGGAAAAAAAAAAGACAATAATAATTCCTTTAGGTTTCTGTGTTTAATAATGAGAGGGAGTGGATGGAACAGGAGAATGCAGAAATAATAATTATATTGAGAACCTTTGAGCCTAGCTTGGCCCAAACAGTGGGTATCAAATGACCCATGTAAGCCATAAGGATGGTTGCTCGCATGGCCCCCACTTCAAGCCCACTTTGGCCCCATTAACAAACCACTCTGGCAGACGTACATGGAGTCCATATGGGTTGCCCAAAATGAACCCAAATGCCTGCCTCTCACTAGCGTGAGAGCGAGGGCAGCACAGACACACTGGCTGAGGTCTAAGAGACTCTTTGTTCTTAACCTTTGTGGTGCAGAGAGACGTCGTTATTTGTGTCTGTATCTGTTCAACCAACAAACTTATCTTTCTCTGTATCTTTGGATAGAAGACCAAACATTTTATTTTCTAACCTAATAGTCATTTATAATGCAATTGTTGTGCCTTCAAGGCATCACGTTGACTTAATATTGGCATATAATGAATTAAGAAACATATTTCCACATCCTCTTACTGCTCTTTAAACTGTTTAAGCTTAATAAAGTTTTATGAACTTGCCCCGCCCCCCACCACATCCCCTTTAACTGGGGCACACTGAACAATCAGAAGTTTTCTAAAGATTCTGTTTTGAATTGGAAATAAGAACACTTAACAGTAAATACATAAATATATCATTAATTTGAAGGGAATGATCTGTAATTGCAATCATGATGCATTCATGTTTCTACAGTGTTTTTTAAACATACATTTTAATATTAAAATAGTCTTATAATATTAAAATTAAAGGAGAAATATGTAATATATTTACTATAATAAATCATAAAATGACAATGATAGAGATCAGAGATAAAGGAAACATTCTTTAAATACAAGCAAGCTGAACAAGTTGAAATACTGGCTTCTCCAACAGCAAAACTGCACCCAGCATGTTCTCCTTTGAAATTCTATTCTGACACATAACGTTTTTGTCCATTTCACATTTAATAGAGTTCAAATTCATGACAAATTTTCGCCGAATGAATATGAGTCTTTAGAAATCATTTGTAATCTTTAAAAAGAAGTAGATGTTTAGAACGGTTAAACTGAGCAATTTCTTGATGGAGTCTGGCAGGCAGTAAGGCAGTCACTGAACAGTGAGCAGTGAGCTTTAGTTTTCAGGATAATGGGCTTAGTTTTACACTTTTTTTTTGTCGCCGCTTGTTGCCGTCAAATTACGATGTTGCACTCGTTTTGCGCCCCCGCGGTGCTACTGCAGCCTGCCTGAGCTTCCTCTAGTCTGCGGAGGAGGGGACACTGGGAAACAACTTGCTTCAATCATAGACTGTATATTAAATAGGGACTATTTCATGCTGTCCATGGCTCCAACAATCGCTGCGTCGATTGCTGTACTCATTTTTGGATGCACAATTGTTAAATACTGCTCTGGAAGTACCTGTGTTGAAAAAAAATTTTAAAGTAGTACTCTTAATGTTTCCAGAATAAGCATATCTGGATATAATATCTGTTTACATTGCATTATTTGTACTTACAGAATTTTTGTATTCGAGTGAGTTTATGCGTAACACACACACATATACACACAGAGACACACACACACGTCACACATACACGTATATATTCTTTGTCACATGTCCCCCCCCTCCTGCAGGCTCATGTGGCACAGTCCGGTCGGAACTGCTCTCCCTGAGTGAGAAGCTCGTACTTGTTGTTTGTTCTCCTCTTCTATCTCAGATTGGTAAACACAACTGGTGCCTGTGCTCTGCATGGGAATCAGCCGGGGCGCCTGTTCAGCCCTGTCTGCTTGGATTAATCCTTAACAGGTCAAGGTCAGACACATTACAACAATGCCAGCCCGGTAATAAGCATGTCTGAAGATTTCGCAAGCTCTAATTTAATTCCTAGAGCGTTATGTGAAGCGGTTGAGGGACAGAAAAAGGAGGAAGAGAGCGAGAGGGAAAGGCAAGAGGTGAAACAACTCAGTGTGGCTGAATTAATGGCAGCCTGCCGCAGGACCTCGTCACTGCGCCGCCAACAGTTTCCTCTCTAACCCCCTCCGCACATCTGAATGTGGCAATCAGCTTCATTGGAGAATTAACAAGACCATTAGAGTGGAGGACACAAGCAATCAGTGTCCTCTAAGTTTGCCGTGCCGCCGTGCCAAAATAAAGCATTAGGGCTCGTCTGATCCTACTTCAGAGAAAACACATTTCACAGACAGCAAAGATACAAACAGTGGGAGCAAAGCTTCCCGAAAAAAATTATTTTTAAACAGAGCGTAATGTTGATTTAACACAAGGAGACAAGACCATGCATTTGCTGTTAGTCTTATGGGACATCTGCTCTGCCTTGTTTCTTGTTGTTCCTATGAATGGTAATGGTCTTATATATCCTGGTAGGCCAGGGTTGTTAGCGGAGATCGCTGTTGGAAATTGAAAATCTCTCGTCAGGTTTCAAGGGTTTTTTGCACAGGGAGAGAGGGAGTAACTGCACTGATAAGTGAGGGCAGATTGGTTTTGCATCAAAGACAAATTAGTCCTGTATTCTTATTCAAATGAGGAAGTATCCATTTACAGAGATGCAACACATATGAACCGTGCCCGTATAGATTTGTTCTTACTGCGGTGACAAAGCAACACATACCCACGGGGTGGCAGCCTTGATAATTATGTTTTATTTGATTTACTGCATTGACACAAGCATAGCATGGCTCCTTTAAGGAATAGAGAAGTGTGTGTGTGTGTGTGTGTGTGTGTGTGTGTGTGTATGTGTATGTGTGTGTGTGTGTGTGTGTGTGTGTGTGTGTGTGTGTGTGTGTGGCATGCAATTGAAGGACAGTGAGCAGAAGATAGGTGCTGCTCATAGTGGAGAAGAAGCTTAAACTTAGCAGTAAACCATCAGTCTGGCAGTAAATGTACAGCACAGGTGACAATGAGTCTATTGACCAATCAAAGGCTGTGTTCCTGAGTTGTCAACCAATCAGAACCTGTGTTCTTAACCTGTGTGTAACAGCACAGATCCTTGGATATACCAATAGACCATGAATGCATCCCTGTTGACCGCCATCATCGTCACAGGCCTTACAACACATATAGCCTTCACCTCTAATTGTACAGCCCAAAACCTTTAATGAAACACAACAATTAAAACTTCTATATCAACACTTTCCTTTAATATATGAAGGAAAAAGACCTGTAGATTCTGAATGCTTTGCAGAATTGTTAGAGACACCTGCAGTCTTGAGAATAAAACAAAATAAAATGATTGATCGCTTCCAAACAATGTTAAGCTGGAGACAGTAATGCCCTGAAGGTGTTCAGTCAAAATGTTAGTAGCGTGTGGGTTGATATCCCTATCCAAGGCTGTGAGTAACTGACTGCATCTGACTTCGCACAGAGCACAAATACCCAGGCCGTGCTCTACCTACTGATGACTGACAAGTAGAGGAAGCGCACACATCTCACACCCAGAAACATTCATGTCACATTAATAATGTAAAGCCTCCATACTTCCTGTAATCACTGCTGATTATTATAAGGAAAGGTAATTGATGACCATGCGGGTAATATTCATTTCACACGAATAATGTGACTAATAATTGCCCTCACTTCATGCTTTAAGGACAGATTTTCATCTATAGCCTGTTTAATTTCTTTACAGATGATGATGAGACAAAAATGTCAGTGAAACCAACTCAGCTTAAATAATGTAATGTCACATCATTCTGGCTATTGGCTTGAAGGGTTCTGCTTTATGCAGCTAATAAATGTACACCAGCATGCAGTATAAGTAGCCCAACTTATATTAAGTTTGTGTGCTTGTAATAATGGATAAAATATATTTTGTCAAATTTATAACAGTATTACACTGTGACAGATAGAGCAGTACAGTGTGAATATAAGACCCAGAGGCATGATACAAAGACATGAGGTCTGGTCTTTATGCCTTAGTGTCTGTAAATCTAGTAGTCAGTAGTATACTGCTGTTAAAAATACATTAATAATATATTATTTAACATATTGGCATCAGGTCAGTACTCAGGCCTGCAGAGCTTGAAAGAGAAGGAGTGGACTCATCCCTAATGAGGACAATAATGATGTTTTTGCATTGATATCAATTAGGGGTGTCAAAATTTTAATTCTTAATCGGAAAATGCTGAAAATTAGTATTCAATTGAAAATAGAAACTCAAATGCAAGATTGCTTATTCTCTCAGTATTTTTTTTTTTATTTTTGCATGCCAACCTGCTGGTGGACATTAAGAATAACTATATAGAAATATAATCTTCTCACTAGAGGCATCAGTTTTAAACTGTGACTGTTTCATAAACAGTTGAAAACTCCTTGTAGTATCTTTAACTAACCCATACAGCATGCACTTTTCTTTGACTGCAGCATTGTGCTGGCACTCACTTCCTACAACAAACCCTCTCGTCTATGTTTCATATTAGGATTCAGGTTACCAACAACACCTTCGACTCCAGTCTGTCTGCCCGGCAGGAGAGACACTTCACTGCTGCACTGGAATTTTATAACTGAACTATGAGCACAATGTATGCTTTTATTTTCTGTGTGGGGATCTGATATTTTCACAACACAGATCCAAGAAAAGAGAAGCTTTACAGATAGTATGTTGAAGATGAAATGATCAACGAAAGGGTGTAAAGCAATATACAGGCAAGCAGCAAAGAGTATGAAGCGACTACACACCACCGTGCAACATCATAAACACGTCCACTCGCTGGCTTAGGACAACGCGCTGCTCTATTCACACATGTGGCTCACCTGGACCTCGGACGGAGCTGGCAGGGTTAAGTCAAGGGCAACTGATGCATTCACATGTGCAGCTCCTCTGGGTAATGTCTAGATAAGTGCAGAGTTCCAGTGCATGTGTGAAAGGAGCTTAAGTCAGCCACTTTTTATGCCCATTCCTTCACCCTAACCAAGACTTTTTTTCAGGTCAATGTCACACGCTAGTATCACCATTGCAATTAAATGCATTTCATTTGAACAAACAATCGTTTTGTTTTGAGGAGAGAGCGATCATTTATCACCACTGCAAAGGTTATTAGACACATAAACACAGGTCATTTCATGCATTTGAATGATCAGTGCTATTGTTTTTGTCGTGAGGACGGTCTCAAATGACAATACCTCAAACTGTACCTCCTCAGAGCAAACAATTTGGCATGTATCACACGAGTTTAATTGTGTGAAAGAGGAGCTAATTGAAAAGAAAACAACATAAAGACAGGGGAAAAACCACCAACAAACAATCAATAGATCCATACTGGTAATGATGTGTCTGGAAACAGTGTATGGAGTGCTCCCGCAGGGGCCAGCCGACCGTTTCATTTTAAGGCCACACATGCACCGCAGTGCCACACATTTATCATACAGCAATGAGAGGTTACGGACCCTGGGAGAAAAGAGCATAGATTACACACACACACAGGCACTCTCAATGCATGCTCCACAGGCAGATGCATGATAAACACACACACATATATATATATATGTGCACAGGCCTGCAAACAAACACAGGCATGTACAGAACACATTCCTCTTCACGCTCATACACAGACACAAACACAGCTGTGAGGCTGAGTTAACATAGGAAAAACAAATAGTCGCAGCTGCTAGCCATATAATGACACCCTGTTGGGTTACTTTGACAGTAATAGCCCTCCAAGCAGCAGTGGGATATTATGGCTAGTCACACAATACTATCAGCAGAGGAATTCTCTGCAACCAGAGCCTGACACGAGGTGAACATTCGGAGGGCCGTTTGCATTATTAAAGACGTACAGCCCAACTAAGGCTAATAAATGGATTTATTTTTTCGTATGCTAAATTTATATTGGATACCCTGAGCTCAAGGAGTTGCTTTGTGTTTCATCATATAGCATCAGGCCTCATATTTTGCAGGCATCCCACTATCACTCTGAGGAATCGTAATGAAATTTAAACTAGTACTAAAAATACCCCCCCTTATTCAAAAAGCCCCCAACAATCACTGTCAGCATAGAGTAAAAGTTTTTGCTTGAGAATGAGTGGTATCACTATTTTCAACGCTCATCCCATGTTTTCATCATGTGAGAGGGAAGAGATGTAATGAACATATTCTAGGAATAGATGCTAAAATTTTTAAGCACAAAGCCCCCAAATGCGGTGGCCAAAGTAGGTTTCTGGTTGCCCAAATGTAAATTTCAGTAAAAACAGTACAGAGAACGCAATTTTAACTCAACTCAACACCACTGTCCTTAACAGTGATGCTTGTGTTGTTCACTTTTTCCATTAATTGTAGTTTTTCCTGAATTTATTGCATTCTTCTTGGCTTCTTGAGGAAACTGGTGGCACACACTGCAGTACATTACATTAAGTTCTATTCTAGCCACTAAAAATCATCAATGCTACCATGCACTTTCATTGTTTTTTTTCTTTTTTCATGGTTGAGTAGTAAACAGATACTTCAGTAGCCCCGATACATTGGTTGCCACTGTTGAGTACTATTAGATGTTTTCCTCAAACGCTGAACTAAAAGGCCTGATGGACCCAGGATGTTTAAGGAACTTAAACATCATGTTGGTGAAGCCTTGCAGTGTGGGAATAAAACTAGGTAGCCACAGGGGGCACTTACATGGAATATGTTGTAGCCACCAAGTTTTTGTAGCCACGTGCCATAGTTAATGTCGAACCCTGTATCCTGTAAATAAACATAATATCACAATCAATAAAGGGATGAAGTTATCTGCCACTGAGCTCATGATGTATGACCAGCAGAGTTAGTTTTATTTTACAAAATTACACTAAATTAGGGTTTAGCTGGGATGAGCAGATACAGGCCAGAGCATCTACAGTATGTTTATTCATCTTTTTAGACAGCTGTGTTTTATTTATTACGGTTTAATTGGAACTTGAATATTGATATGCACAATATTTAGATGTCTAAAAAATTGAAGCTTGCATACGATGTGAACATGGCATTACAGATGCAACATTAAACTATGATGACATTCTGAAGTGTTCATCTTGTCCCTTAACATTTCTTATTACACTACCACTTTGTGTTTGGCTTTTTCACTTATTTTGGAATACATTTTGGGGAAATATCACATGATGTAAATTTCCTTTTTTTAATTTCACATCTGTGATCTCTGATTAATGTTTAAAATAAGGACTGAAAGGATTTTTTTTTGTTTTTCTGCAAATCTGTCTTATATGTGACAGATTTCAGGATTGAAGATCAATATTTGGACCTTAATACATCAACAACACTACTAAATAACTGTGTACACTGGTTTTCAGTTGAAATGTGTTTTTCTTTTACTCATGTAAGAGGTCATGCATGGATTATGGCTTTATCATGCATCCTAAAATATCTTGTTTTTTCAACAAATCTCTTATATGGAACTTACTGATGGTATCATCAAGGCATATCATTGTTTATTATAACCATTTATAAACTTAACATTGACAAATGCAAAGCATAGCTACAGTCAAAAACTCCAACATAAGAGGCTTCAACAACTTACAACTAAGAGCTACTATTCCCTTTTCTCCAGACTGGCAGAGATGGCAAAGCTGTATTTTTAACTTCTAAAATGGATGTGTTTTTTTTTTTTGCCATGCACAGAAACTGATCCCTTTACATAAATCCATTTTGAGAGCGCATTCAGCACTTACACCTTGTGAAAAGTGCCGGCAGCTTGAGTAATAGCTTGGCACATCTTTCTTATGACACAGAACAGGCGTTATAAAAGCTACTTGATAGGTATGGTAATTGCTGCCAGCCCAAAGACTTGAAGACGGCAGCCTTGATTCTTTAGGAAGTGTAGAGATAAATAAGCCTCTTTTAATGAGAATCTAACTCACGCTGAGCTTATACACTCATGCTCAAGCAACACAACTCATCCCCTGTAGGGATTACACCTTGTGCAGTTCTTCAGTTAAACACCACCATTCATCTCCAGAGGTGTGCAATGTGAGTGACGGAGGTGATGTTGATGCTTAAGGTATATACACACACACACCACACTGAGACTGATGACTTAAGCCTCATCTGTGCATCGTCTACACCCCACACAGTTGACTCAAATGAACCCAAAGTGTTGTTATAATATACATTTATATGCACAACTGTCTGCAATCTGCCATACTGCACAACCTGTTTGCACTACAGCTCATACATTGTACTATGACTCACCTGTCTACCGCAGTATTACTTCATATTTTAGATTATACTCTTTTAGCTGATGCACTTTTTTTATGTCTTAGATTCTGGTTTGAGTTGATCCACATGATTTTCCTTTACAAATCATGTAGCAAATCATGGAGCCTGAGATCCAGAAATTTCATTGCCAATTCTTTATTGTAATTGTTGTGTAATTACTGAACCTGTGGTGCTCAAATTTGTGTAGAGAGTCAGTACCCATAGTCTTACTGTTTATCATGAGCTCGTGGGAAAGAATGAAGCCGTGATGAAGTAGTGCATTTACAGGCACTGAAAGCACAAAGTAAAGAGCTGTACAAGGGTCCAGCCATTGCAAAATAGAGCAGCATGTCTTGCACTCAAGTCTTCAATGAGAAAATTATAGACAAAATGCACTCTGATCCTGCCTGGCTAAAAGTGGAAGACAGGTCTCAGGAATGTGTTTCAGAACAACCCGACTGGCTTTAGAGTAACATTTTGTTAGTACAGACATAACCATGAAACGAGACAGATTACAAGTGGTCATGTTATAATTCCCCAACCTTGAATCAATGCTATGACGAAAGCGGTTATATATCCAGCCATTTTTCAGAGGCATAATCTGCTATATTCTATCATTCAAGCAACAAGTGGTCCTACAGACAACTACTGTATTAGTATGTATAGTATGTATGTGTAAATACAGGTAAGTACGTGAAAATCTGCATGGGGTTGTGCATGCATTTTGTATATTCATGTATATAGAGAGAAGAAAGTCTAAAGTTTCATATAGTTTGGTGAAATAGTAGTTGGTTTTTGTAAGATCTGTATCCATATTGCTTCAATTGGAGTCAGTGTGCATGCATGTGAGGTGAAGATGTATCAAAATAAACAATAAAGACAAAAACCCATTGTGCCAAAATGTATAAAGAGTTAGAGGGTTAGCAAAAGATGGTAACTAGTGAATGATGAGTCTTGACTCTCACACGAGAGCATGGACTAGTGAGCCTCCCAACTCTGATTAGAGGGAAAGCTTTTTATCATTAGTAGTAGTAGTAGTAGTAGTATAAAAGCTGCCACCACATGTCACCTTCTACCAGATTAGACAATAGCAAAATTCAGTTGCAACAGCCACATTTCAACAGATATATCAATAACACAATATGTAGAATTTCAATAATTTACACTGAAATGTCAAGATTTGAACCTTAATATATCAACACCACCACTAAAAACCCATTTATATTCATTTTCAGTTGAAAAAAAAGTAGTCTGGGGTTTTAGTTACTCTTCAGTAGGATCTGATGTTCTCTTTTCTCTCATATAAAATATCATAAATGAGTGTAATCAATAATTTATTACAAATGTAACATGTTTCTTCTAATCTTCTGTTTAAGTCATATCTTAGTCTGATTTATCCAGTTTGTCAGTCGCAATTATTTGTTTTAACTTTATTCATCTCCATGACTTTATTTTTCAACTAAGAGAACATCATAACCATTAAAATTTTGATCTAACAGTCACCGTCATTGACCAAAACTACTGCTGAGAACCCATTAAATGACCAGCAGTTTCACAGAGACAATGTAACAGACAGACAGCAGAGGTGGGGAGTTGTGCTTGCACATAATAAGACTCACTGAGCAGAGCCATAAGGCAGTTGTCCGCCTGACGATGACTGACAAGTACAAATCAAAGTGATACACTAGATTGCACAAACAGTAGAAATATGGGTGCTATAACACATAAAAACACACAGAGAAAAAGAGAATATCGAGTCAATACACTCCTCTTCCAGACTCTCAATTGTTTTAGACACTTCCTCACTGCTGCCATTTATACAAGTCAGAAAATCAAAGATGAGCGAGGCAGACTGGGCTGAACAGTTGACAAAAGAGCACACAGAGTTGAGGAAAATGAGGAGATGGAGGGCATTTCCTCCTAATTTGGGAACAAAGGGAGAGCGGAATAAGACAGAAAGTGTCACTAACTAAAAGAGAAAGAAAGGGAGCGGCGACGAGAGACAGAGAAGACAAAAGACACAAGTGCAAGAGGGAGAAAGGAAGATCCAGAGGCATTGGCTGAGTGACCGTTGTGTCTCATCCTTTACCCCCAATGGCACAGGGCTCAATCAAATTCTCCTCATTCTTGACCAGGCATTCGCTTAGCAAGCAGGGACCTTGTTTCGCTCCCTCAATTAAATGCCCACCCGCACATAATTAACGACTGTTTTGTCCACAGATCAATAAAGGGCCTGTTCATTAAAAGTCCCTTTGCTTCCTCAAAGATCCCTTTGCTTAGTTCACTACTATTGCGTTTGAGGAGGTGGCAGCGCCTGGCAGAATTTTCCATTCCGGTTTCATGTCTGTGGGTTTTCTTTTTATTTTCAGCTGGTGCAAGATAGAGAAGGAAGTTAAAAAAAAAAAAAAAGGACTGAAAGCGTGCAGATTGTGAGGAAAAGCTTTTGAAACAAAGAGAAAAGACTTATGGGAACTTATTAGTTTGAATGTATGAATCATGTGAAGCGTCCCTAGCTGTTGGCTGTTTATCTCGCTGCCAAGTAATTACAATACAGTGAAACAGAGGAAACAACATGCGCCGTAAAACAAGCTACGAGGAATGGCTGTCTGATTTATATTGTGGTAACCTTTGCTGAGGGATCAACAGTTTTAATCTATCCAGCATTTACTGGTCAACTCGGTTGAAAAACAGAAAAAGTGCCCTTGTGGGTCGTATATAAAACATCATAGCGCCCTCTTTGTGGCTCATTGTACAAGACAACATAATAATATGCTTCTATAAGGTTAAATAGTTAATAGTTTCTTGTGTGTTTTTAATCAAAACCAGGGACTGGAACTATTTCCAGCAGTGTAGTTGCACTGGAGCCCATGGGGTGGTGGAGCCTGTAGAGAGAGCAGGTCCTCAAACAATGTGTTGGGTGGAGAACCAGCGCTCACAAGTGATTCTTATTGCCACCTCTGAAATGCTCCTGAGTGCAAGGATGATTTCACATTAAATTGAAATTGCTGCTATTTGCTATAGCCTATATGCATTCAAAAAGGCAAACCCATCTTCATTATGGTACTCTTTCTTTCTTTTCTTAACAAAATTCTATGCTTATTCAACATGAACTGCAAAAAGCTAAAAAAAAAAAGAAAAAAGAAAGAAAAGAAAGAAAAAGACATCACTGCTCTCTCTGCTCTCCGAGTCTATTTTTGACAGATGCCACGTCAATCTGCACAGAGCAGATCGAGCAGGCAGGAAGGCAGACAAAGAAAACAGCAGAGAGAATCCGATCAATTTTCAAAATAAAAGACCACACATGGACTTGCGATCATAAATGCAGACAGAGGAGAAACGATTTAACTATGCAGCCTGCTTTTCCATGGTAGTGGCACAAAAATGAAGGAAAGAGGATCAAATCAACAAAATCTGAGTTAGTATACAAAACCGTGGTGCAGACGTGCCATGCCCAGTGGAATCAACAGGTTATTTTCTTTTGTATTTTTGTCTTGCATTGATGTATGTTGTCCAATGTCAAGTCTCTCTCTGACCATTTGACATGGCAGTACGTACACTAATTTAGGCTGACAAAATCTGTCAAAACTGAGCCCATAGAGGACCCCACTCTTGGCAGCAATGCAGCAGTTTGGCTGGCATCAGCATCAACAGTGTCATCAGAGATGTGTCAACAACCATGCAGCAGGTAATGTTAGGATAGCAACGTGTGTGAGTGCTTCATAACTGGTAACCAGCATGACTTAGGGCCCATCATCAATAGCCTAACACCACTGACTGTTTCACTATAAATGCATTGCAACTTTCTGTGTCCAGCTGGTGCCTTTTTTTTTTTATTTTTATTTTTTCACCCCTGCACCTCAGACAGCCAGAGTCGACCACTGCCAGCATTTATCCCAAAAACACCTCCAGTTCTTTTAAATTTATGTCTGCAGAAGAAATATTGCAGTATTGCAAGTTTGAAGCGCAACTTCTTCACATCTATATGCACTAACCGTGTATTCACCACCTTGTAATCAGTCACAATCAACGTCTGCATCAACTCCGCAGCCAACAACCTCCATCAGTGTTTACAGATGCAAAAAACAAAAGGCCTGTCTGTTATTTCTTAAAAGATAGAAGATCAATAGACACAACAGGAGCTGGATTTAACATGGAGCATGCTTGACTGCCAGCCACCTGCCATAGCTAACACTGTGAATGATTAGATCAGCGCTTGCTTCAATTTTGTGAATACATACGCACAACCACACACAAACACACAGTTTTGCCCAACGTAATGATCAGTGTGCACTATGGTGTTGCCTCTCACCTTTTCCATCTGTCATGGAATCACAGCATCTCTGGAGACGGATAACAGGGTTTGAACAACCGCAGTCTCATACTGGGGTGTTTTTATTGGCTTTATAGGATTACCCATCTGAAGCAGTATCTTTAAATTACAGTATAAATTTACGTTGGTTTTTGTTGTTTTTTCCACCATTGTAGCTAGAAAACGTTTGACCATTAATACCCTCTGTGGTAACCATGTTACTTCTACAGTTCTGCTTTATGTCTATCTTTTCTTTAATTTCAACCTCACTATGAAATTGTTACCAGGGGGATTCACACTGACAGCAAATGGAATAGCCAGGTAGCCTTTATAAGTGACATATGACAGCAGGTATTTACTAGTGCATGCTTTTAGGCTGCTTAGGCCTGGCTGCTGTTTCACCATGTGGCCTTTATATTATACATCTTTCTTTGCTGTATGTGGTATTTCTGAACCACTTTTACCGACTCTATGCTACCGATCTCAAGAAATTCTTACCTCAAAAGATTTGACTAAATAAATACTCTGTTGTGTTGTCTGTATTCTGACTCACAGGAAGTCAAGGCAAGTCAAACCTCACTTATAAGCAAAATATCACAAATCACAGTTCCCTTCAAGAGACTTAACAATCTCTACAATCTGCAACGCACCCTGTTCCTTAAACCCTCAATCAGGTAAAGAGACTATTAAAAACTATTAAATTCTCTATTTTACTCTGAGATTTTTCTTTTTTTAAAAAAAATTTGGTATCCATAGGGACAGTCAACACTAGCCATCAACAAAATTAAGAGGAAAAGGTGCGGAGCTGTAGCCATGGGCTATGATGCACATTTCAGTTAATGAAATATATTAAAATATATATTTTATTCTGTGTATAGGAGCCACAATTTTACAACTGTTGAATGTAAGAACAACTTAGGTCTACAACAATGATGAATGAAAATCAAAATATTAAAAAATATCAGTTATTCATTTTCATATATAAATGAATATATAAATAAACAACAATAACAACCTCTGAGCTAGCAACTTTAATTCTGAAAATGTCAAGTTACCTAACCCTAACTTGATCGCTAACAGTAAGGACGTAAATAACCCAGCAGCTGTTAGCATCTTTACTTTTGTGTATATTTAACTATTTTAATACCAGGGCTCACCTCCCCACGTGCAAATGTTCCACCAAAACAATTTACCCCTCCAACACTATTTTACAAGGTTACGATCACTGCATCCTGGGCTCAGCGCACAACATGATCGTGATTGGTTTGAAGGTGGAATATGCACATTTGGTATGCCATTATTAAGGGACACACTATTGTCCCTGAGTCTCATAAGAATAGTTCTGCACTTTGGGGAATATACTAATAGTGTTTCCACAGCAAACACACAGCAGGGCAGAGTCTCTGCAGATACAGACACCACAACACACTTCTAGAGGGTCATAAGCGATGATTTAGAGGGATGTTTATACGTTGTTTTTATGTCAGAAAATGCTGCATAGTATGCCTTTAGAGTGTTTTCCCTTGTGTTTTCCCTGTTTTCCACAATGATAATGTGTTTAGCAAAGTGCTACAACAAAATGCGGTGACAAGTCTGGCTATTCCAGACTTTTATGTGATAACAGTATGATGGTCCTATCCAAATATGTGGAACTGTTGACAATAGCTTTAAAGGCAGTAACGGATGATAAAGATGTGTCTCTGAGTTTAGTGACAATAAAAACACTGTATGTCGTGTGTGGATCTGAACTGAACATATTTCACGCCTTGTTGCATCAGAGCATGTTAGCATGTCTCTGATGATTCAACAGTACCCTGCGGTTATGTTGCAAAACTGAGAAGCACACAAAGAGCATTTCCCGTACCTCTGCCAAGTCTCCGAGGTCACCTATATATCTTATTACTTTAATAATGGAAATTTCTTAAGAAAGTTCACAGTAGTATGCACTACACAGCAGCAGACATGCCAGTTTTCTTTTCTAAGTAAGTGCAGCTGATAGAGAAATAGCAAAAGTGTTCAAAAACGCTGTAATGTTAGGAAATCTGAAATGGGATCCACACCAAAAACAAATCGTTCCTTGGCCCGTGCTTGGACTTCCCACCAAATGTGATTGAAATCTGTTATCTAGTTCTTGGGATATGGTAACAAACAAGAGCTGATAACATAACCTCCTTGGCAGAGGTAATGAAAAAGACGCTGAATTAAACTGGCAACCGTTTTTCATAAAACACTCTGTTCCCTAAATATTTCCTTCATCTGTTTGTACGTGAGGACCCAATTTTTCAGAGCCAATTTAGAATCATTCCACCCTTGGTCAGTCTTGCTGTAGATGGATTCCCTTGTGTAACATCTGGCGGTCTCTAGGCAGTGTGCATCCCTCTATTCACTCCCCTGCTCATAAGCTGGTGTAAAATTGCCCCTTTGAATCTTCTCCACAGCGGATTCCTCATTCAGCGAGGCAGCCGTTCCCCGCGCACACTCAAAATCTTTCTTTATTTTGTGTAATATGCTAAACACAGCCACATAAGTTCTCTCTGTCTGTTTCTTTAGACTGATGAATGTGGCAGAACGGCTCCGAATTCCCCAGCTCCCAACGCTATGATGTGTGCCAGTCTCCTGGATTATGAGACATATGGAGGAATGTGAGTACACAGGCATGAGTAAATGAACTCAGAAAGTCTAACACACTCGCGCGCGCACACATGGTTTCAGATACAGCACACCTAGCAACACACCGAGGGGAGAAACCAATATAGCTGGACACAAACAGACACACTGTAAATATTCACACAGGCTTGCACATTACAGATTTTACTAAACTGTGAGAATTTGAGATTTGGAAAAGCCTCTAAAACCCTCCAACTCAGACTTGCAGACTTAACAGTCATATTTTCATTTGAAGAGGTTAATCCAAATCTTTAGTTGTTAAACCTCTGGGGCTGGAGCAACAGACTCCAAAGAGCATTTCTCATCTCCCATCATTTCAGTCACCCAAAGCAAAACTGTTTCTAAGGCTAAATTTGAATATGAAGTTTTTCTCAATGATAAGAGTACGATTAATTTAAAAGAAAATGTAGAATGTAAAACAATGCATGATTTTATAGTAATCAGATTAGTGACAGACTCAGGCTATCTAAGGGCACCCTAGAGGACATTTTATCATGTTCTTTCCATTGAAAAAGTAACACTGAGGGGACTATCATGTTTTGTCCACTGGATGGACACCATATAAGGCTTTACTTTATCACTGTGTCTTGGATGTTAGAGCTCCTCAGAGGACCCTTTATCATGTTCCATCTACCAAAGTGACATCCAAGAGGGCACTCTCGCCTCATTTTTTGACCATAGGGGCACCGAAGGGAGCGATCTCCCCCAACCCAACCCTCAGCCCCACAAGTCCTCCAGTGAATCAAAAAGCTGAATCGTTGTACTCAAAAAAGTGCAACCACAGTATAACAACCACATCTGTAAGACCAGCATAGCTGGAAAGAAATGACTCTGTTTTTGCCTTGTTTGTTGATGCATTATTGATAGTACTGCAGTTCTTAAAAATGGACAAAAATAAATATAGAGTGAGACAGTGTGATAAAAACAGAGGGACTACAGTGCAGCAGCATCCCCAGCCATATGGTATGATCTACTGCTGACTGTCATCTGGCCTGTGAACCGAACAAGTAAGGTCACTGTTGTTGGTGTTATTGTTGAAGTTATTAAGCATGTTTTCGTGTGTGTGTGTGTTTGTGTGTGTGAAGGGCCGTGTGTTGTTGAATGTACCAGTTTCTATGTGCGTGCAGTAAGTCTGGTTTTGATCAGTGCTGAAGGATTTAAAGCTAGTAATACCTTATCCTGGCTTGGTACCAGTGACATACTTTTCACCAGTCTACCTCTTTGAACTACAGCTCCTCTGTGGGATGAAAAGAAAAAAAAACAAGTCACATGTAACATCCTCTTTTTGTATTTCTTCTTCAGCTTTTAAGTTTACTGTAGTTGTTGTTTTTATGATGATAAACGATGTTGCTAAACTTTGGATAGACACATGAGATGTGTTTTCCTCCTTTAACACTTAACATCACTGGTGGGTATTAATGTTAGCTCTAGAGATCTCTTTGTACAATATGCATGCATAATAGCAGGGTAATAGA
Organism: Lutjanus erythropterus; assembly: GCF_056507025.1. Lineage (NCBI taxonomy): Eukaryota > Metazoa > Chordata > Actinopteri > Lutjaniformes > Lutjanidae > Lutjanus > Lutjanus erythropterus. Next base: position 33,775,000 of record NC_139318.1, on the reverse strand, counting down.
TAAAATGGTACATTTTATTTAATTGTGTAACATTTTGAGGAACAGGCTTGTTGACGCGACTGGGAGGAGATGTTATCTTGGCTTTGCATAAAGACTGGAAGCAGACAGAACAGCAGGTCTGGTTCAGCCCAAAAATAAAGAGTTCAAGTCTGCATTTTATCTAATTTGTTTTATCCGTAAAATAAAAAGCAGTGTATCAACAACAAGTTGTTGTGCTCTGATCACAACACTCACAGCCTAAAATAAAAAACAAGTGGAGACTGAACTCTATCTTTTTGGGGGCATACGCTCAGCGATGATTCAGTCTTCAAGTGCTTAAAAAACAGATTATGAGAACTGCAAATATTCTATTTCCTCACCAGGGAAAAAAGCGGCAGTACAACACCTATGATGTCGAGTTAATTTCTTGGTCCTGTCCTCATCTAGACACATACACGATGTGATCATATATAAGGAAACAAAAGGTTAAATGCTAATTCAACGCGCCAGAATCAAATCCTTTCAGTGCTGTGGATAGTGCCAATCGGCCAATGTGCTCGTGTGCAGCATGCAGCAAACCACAATGGAGATTGAAAGTAGAAAATTATAACGAGTTGTGCTCTTGTTTTTAATAACATACCATTTTATATGACTAGATATTTTATACGGTCTGTTTGTCATATTTCCCACTGGACATTTTGGCTGTTGATATTTTCATCTGATGTACAACTGCATGGCAAAAAGGTGGCATATGCCTGCTAACGTTGATGCTGCCGTCTCATTATATACCAGCCAGTTAGAGACGCCTGGTTGTAATAGGAAAGATTTAATCGCCTCAAGTGCCGATGTTTCCCAGTAGCAGCCCTGTGCCCTGTTGAAGTGTCCTTGAGCCTGACACTGAACCCCTACTGTACGTGCTCACTCATCACTCTACATGGCAGCATCAGACGGAAATGTTAATGTGTATGTCAAGTGCAAGTATCAAATGCAGGTTGTGTTAAACGAAACGTGTGGCCTTAAATGTTCACAGCATTAATCTATTGCTTACTTAAATATAAACAAAAATCTAAACATAAATATTAAATATATATCTACATACACACACATATATGTACTTTCTTAAATCATAAAATAACCATAATATGTCATCAATTAAGAAAACATGCTAAGAAATTTCAGTTTCAGGTTGGAATAACTGTTCTCATATGTACATTTCACATTATGTGCATATTATATTTAAGAAATCCTTAATAATTTAAGAAGGAGTTAAGTTATAGTGGTTAAATTGAGCAATATGTTATTGGAGTCTGGCAGGCAGTGACTGAACTCAAACTTTAGAGTGTTTATTTTTGGAGCAGTGGGCTTTTGTTTTCAGGATATTGGTTTAGCTTTACATTGACAGACAACTGACAGTTAGAAACAGCTGATCAACTTATGGTGTAGGACTCATTGTCGCTTGTTATTGTCAAATTATGTTGCGCCGGTCTCACACTCCTGCAGCGTTCCTTCAGCCTGCCTGAGCTTCTTCATGTCTGACGAGGAGGGGGCAGGGGGAAACAACTCACTTCAAACACAGATTGCACATTAAATAGGATGTCATATATTAAATTGAATTTCAACCTATTAAATATACAATCAGTGTCCTCATTTTTGGATTTGTTACATAGTGCCGCTCAAAATCATTATATAAAATTATTAAGTGCTCTGTTTCTGTGGGAAAACATCAATTTTGGCATTGTACAGTCGCCTGCTTTGGATACACCAGTGGATACAAAAAGAAAGTGCTTTCATTAGGATGTTTAGCATCACTCAACACCTTAATCAAATGCAGAGGATATTACCTTAATGAGTTAAGACATTAGCAGAGAGAGCATGATTCACCATACGGCTGGGACTAATTCCTGCAGGACATCTACAGGCTATTTTGGATTCCTACAGGACATCTATGGGCTATGGAATACTGCACGCACACACACACACACACACACACACACACACACACACACACACACAGTCTCACACACACATATACAGAAAACGACAGCAGTAGCAAAACATCACCCCCGGATGTATCAGATTATACCATGCAGTACATTCAATTACATCTGATGGCAGATGCTGTAAACAAAATCAAACACACATAATCTCGGAGATTGGATCCTTCAGTTAGATATTAACCCTGATATCCAAAGACCTGACACAGGACTAGACATATTAAGACGAGGGAGCGGTCTGCAAGGGCTCTAAGCTGCCTGACTCAGCAGGTTTTGGATGTGGGTTTATCCAGAGCTTTGGGAATACACACACTGTGATGAAACACAAATGAGGACAGAATATTGAGTGAATCGCACGCGGATCGGAAACACTGTCTCTTCCCCCGTCTCTTTCTCTCCATTTAATCGACTCGGCTTTAACTAACTGACTTATTTTATTATGGTAATCAAGTGTTGATTACCCGAAATGTGATGCAGCTGTTGCGTTGTGCATACAAATATGTCTTGAATGTAATAGATTGATTAGTAATAATGGATCGCATTAATGTATTTATTCAGCGGGAGATTTTGTTGTGATTATATGCTACTCAGACTCACATGCTGGTACTCCTCTCTGTGTTAATACTACCTCTTCTGTACTTAACAGAAGAATTATTTTCATTATTTGGTCTAAATTTCTCAATCCAAACCCGTAATTTTATGATAAATACTCATTTCTGTTTGGTAAATCCAAATGTATTGATTTAAAGCTAAATTAAATACTTAAATCAGTATGAAACTGCTTACTTACCCAAATTAAAATGAATAAATGCATAAAAATGCTATCAGTAACTGATAAGGATAGAGTTGTTCCAACCTTTGGCTGCTTTGTACACCTTGACAATATGTTACATTTTTTTCTTTGCTAGCTAAAAAGTTAACAAAACGTTACAGTGTTTGCTAGTTAACCTGAAAGCTAACAAAACGGTATTGTTTTATAGATAGCTAAAAAGTTAACAAAACATCAAATTGTTGTTTTGGCTAGCTGAAAAGTTAACAAAATGTTACACTGTTTGCTAGCTAATGTAAAAGCTAGCAAAATGTTATATTGTTTGCTGGCTAGCTAAAAAGCTAATAGTACATTACATTATTTGCTAGCAAGCTCAAAACCTAACAAAACATTACACTGTTTTCTGCTTAGCACTTCACTTTTTTATCAACCGGCCAAACAGCGAGTGAATGTTCTGATTTTACCAGCCCTTCAATAGATTATTATTGTTTTTTGTTTTGTTTTTTGGTTAGTGAGTGAAGCCAGTCTACCAGTCACTTGCATATTTTACCAGGATTTGACTGATGACTGACTCCTCATGATGGCTCAGCAGAGAAGCCCTCATTTCTCTTACTGAGAAAAAAAAACTGCTGGCAAAATAATAAAAGATAAAAAACAGACAAGAGCACAGTGAGGAAAAAGACACCCCTGGCAACAACTGACCAACTATTTTAATGCATCCACTGCAGTGAAAGAAAGAATAAAAAAAGAATTCAGCTGGGTTGAGTATGTCTTTGTTGAACTTCCACTCAAAAAGGCAACCATTTTAAAAGTTAAACCTCCCTAAATGTAAGTTTAAAGTCAATCACATTTAAAATTTTGGTGAAACAGAAAAAAAAAAGTAGAAGAGAGGTTTAAATATAATATTTCTAAATTTGAATGTAGTTTTAAAGTTTTGTGCAATACTATTTAAATTTAATTTGGTTTAAAAATTAATCACTGTTGGTACAACCCAGTCTTACATTTTTAAACCTGAAGTTTGTACAGAGAGAATACTGAGTGAATCACACGCGGACTGGAAACACTGTCTCTTCCTCCGTCTCTTTCTCCATTTAATCGACTTGGTGTTAACAAACTGACTTATTTTATTATGGTAATCAAGTGTTGATTACCCCAAATGTAATGCAGCTGTTGTGCTGTGCATACAAATATGTCTCGAATGTAATAGATTGATTAGTAATAATGGATCGCATTAATGTATTTATTCAGCGGGAGATTTTGTTGTGATTATATGCCACTCAGACTTGCATACAGTGTTAATACTACCTCTTGGGTGCTTTACAGAGGAATTATTTTCATTATTAGGCCTAAAGTTCTCAATCCAAACCTGTAATTTTATGCTCTGTCAACCAATTATTGAATTTAATACTAGAATGAAAGTTTTATGGTTGTTATCAACACAAACAGCATGACAAAAAAAAAAAGAAGAAAAAAAACATACAGCTTTTTCTTTTTATTCTCCAGCAAAACGTGTAGGGTTATTTTATCCACACCAACGCATGTATGAAAGTAAATAATAGCCAGGCAAATCAAACAGTCTGCTGGTCAGTGTACTAATGGTTGTCTTAACACTTTTTTAAAATGATTAAAATGGAGAAGCCAAGCAGACCTTATTACCTCATAGCCCACAGCATATGCAAATAACAGACTCACCATCCCTCAGCCAGATGACCTTGCTGCCACTCTGTGCGAATGATGGCTCTCAGGTCCTTCAGGTTGTCTTTACTATGCCATCCAACATTAGTCTCTCCCGTGCTCCGTGGCTCCTTTACAGACTTCTGCAAAATAAAACAGACCCCGGAGTGAACTTCATTGTTTTTACCAGTTTAAATGAATAAATTCCCCAGTTAGATTTCTAATGGGAGGGTTAGGGGGCAGGTGGGGAGGTTGAAACAAGGAGGAGAGAAAGAGGGGGAGGCAATTTGCTAATGGAACATGGAGGGAAAAAAAAAATGGTGTGGACCTATCTCAGTAAAGGATGAAAGAAGCGGCGAAAAAAATAACCTCGGTCTGTCTGGAGAGAGCGAGAGTGAGCTATAGGGCAGGAGCTGAAGTGGTTTTAAAAAACACCATCATTAACTGTCATCTTCATCTCAGGTGCAAGGCTAGAGAGTGCGGGCTGGAAGAGGGAAAAAGACGAGGGAGGAAGAAGGGGGGGGGGGGTTATATTTGCCCAGGAGATAATTCAATAGCCTACAATCTTCATTTAATTACCTGCTTTACATCTCCAAACCTCCTCCTCCTCCTCCTCCGTTACCTTGAGCATAACATGCACAGGTCCTTGGAGATTGCGGAGCAGCTATTTAACTATGTTAATTACAGTCTAACTTGAGTATAATCACACAAACTTTGTCCTGATGATGGCATTACAAAAAAGCTATCTCTCGAAACCTGGGTGCGCCATAACTGTGCGTCCAGATTACAAGCCACAGACTCTGTCAGCAAGATGAAGCTCCAGGATTTAGGCCTCTTAATTCAGTGGAACATTATTTACAATCTCTCTCGACTGGCTGGAATGGAGGTCATTTGAACTCGGTAGATGTTTGGCTGACTGAAATGCGAGCGCAAACATAATTCTAAGAATTCTATTGCCATGAACGCCAGTTTTTTGGTCTGAGCGGTCTATGATGGTAACACTTTCAGGAACATATATCAGTGAGGACACTTCAACAAACAATGCAGATTTTCAGATATTACAAATACATTCACTGCAATGCCTGAAATCGTTTGTATATTTTGCTTTTTAATGATTCATTAAAGTTTAAGAGAACACTACGTTTTCTGAGCCACATCTGAAATGCCATATTTTTTAAAAGATTTTGGCACCATTTTTATGAAACTAACAGAGCCTAAATCTCCTTTAATTACCCCTGGCAGTGCAATCACAGGGAGTTGACACAATAATGTATTGTAAAGTGCACCAGTAGACTCTCTTGCAGCCCAAAACTGCCTGGCAACAAATGCTAACTTTATAAATAATGTTCAAATTCTGCTGAGGCCTGTATCAGAGCTGATTCTATGGGACTCCAAGGCGGGGTTGCACCAACAAAGATTATTTTGATCTGAGGTCAGTTCTGATCAGAGTTTATCAAAATTATGTTTAAAATGAGAAAATCAAGATTCAAAATTAAGCAGAACTCTGTTGTACAATCAAAAAAAAAAAAAACTAATCTCTGTTTAGTAAATTAAATTTTATTGATTTAAACCAAAATTAAATACTTAATCAGTATGAAGATGCTTGCTTATCCAAATAAAAATAAATTTAAAAAAAAAGTTCTCTAGCCATTAGCTAAAGGTAGCTAAAAGTTAACAAAATGTTACATTGTGTTCTAGCCAGCTAAAAAGTTAACAAAACTTTGCACTGTTTCCAAGATCACAAGGTGTAAAACAAACTTCTGTCCACTGGCCAAATGGCTTCAATGTTCAGATTTTAATCAGCCACTCAATACCACTGTTAGTGAGTGAAGCAAATCCACACCTGCATAATTTACCAGCATTTGACACTTGGTTGACGCTTATTTTGGTCCCTGCTGGCAAGCCAATAAATTACCATTAGATTGCAGGCTAGCAAGCTGAAAAGTTTGAGGAAAAACCTGATGGCCGAATCAGTGGAGCTATATGGCTGAATAAGTTAAGAAAATTAAAATGGACAACAGCACAGTGAAGGAAAAAAAAGAGACTGCCTTGCAGCAACTGGCAGATTCATTTATTGAATCAACTGGAGTGAAAGGAAGAAAATGTGAGTCATAAAAAAATGGGTTAAGACTGTTCTTTAACTTTATTCAAAAGAACTTTTTTACTCAATTCATCTCTTAAAGGCAGACATTTTAAAAGTTAAACCTCAAGTATAAGCTTAAAGTTGATACTGGATCACATTTTAAATTGGAGTATAAAGTTTTGGTGCAACAGGGTTAATTTAATCTTGGCTTGGAATAAAGTTACTAAACTGAAGTTTAAAGAGAGGTTAAAATCTAATCTTTGTTAATATTGAGCTAGTTCTAAAGTTTGGTGCAACATGATTAATATTTAATCCATGATTTAATCAGGTTTAAAAATTAATCTGTGTTGGTGCAACCCAGCACAGTCTTAGATTTGTTTAATTAGATTACATTCTATTGTAGTGAGTACCTTCTATTATACATTAAGAAAATGCACTCGTACACAAGCTGCAGAGACTCGTGTGCGTGTATCACCGAGCAGTGACCCACTGCTGTTTACACTGTCATTAAAGACTACTGTAGGGCGATATCACACGCCTGGTTAACCACGTCTCCTTAATAGCCTGTCATGTTATCTGAGAATACAGGTGATTTCTATCAAGTGGATAAGTGGCCCTGGTCGATAAGAAACAACTAACAGCCTAACAGGCACCAACAGACCACATTTAACTTCATCAAGTCAGTGTGAGTGGAGACATTCATAAAAACAAAAAGTAAATAACAAGCATATGTTCTTAATGACAATATATGTCCATATAAAGCAGCAACACTGTTTCTCATGTTGAAGAGTGAGATCCAAGCACTGTTGGAAAGTCAATATACGAATTAAGACAACATGTGAAAAATCAATTAGATAGACCTCAGTGACTTGGATCTGCCAAGAGAATTCTTTTTTTTCCCCGTTTCTCTTGCTCTCCTGGGTTCACGGTCCTGATAAAAAACACTTGTGTGACACAAAATAACGTCTGACAATGAAAAACGATTGAACTTGTAAGCTGGGAAGTCTAGGACATGGAGTTATTTAAGCAGGATGAAAAGTCAAACTGGTTTTAGTGGAAAACAAAAGGAGGCTTCTGGAGATTATTGCTACAGGCTCCGAGCTTATCTTGATCAAACACCAACATAGTGTGGATTTTGCACTGGGCCTGCAATGGTTTTATTGTTTGTTTGTTTTTTTTATACTTTGGTCCTTCCCATCAATCTTTTTCTCTCCTCATTGCTTTTATTGTTAGTTGTGATGCTGAAGGGTCTTCTATCATCTCAGAGCATTTTAAGGAATTGTTCCTTATTTCCACAATGGCAATTTGGTATAGTTTTGTCTCAGAATTTAAAGCAATGAATGGAGGAGTGGCTATAGCAATGTGTTATCTTCAATTGTATTTTATGTTTTATTACTTTTTTCTAGGTTTGGGTAGTATAAAGGTATTATCGTATACCAGGGTATTAAGAAATCCTGATGGTGTGATGTTTAATAGTGTCATAAATACAGACACTCCTCTTCTATTAAAGTGATACTGAGATCCTGTATTGTAGTGTGCAGCTTAGGCCACCAGGGGTCGGTCTCAGCTGAACAGACAAATGTAGCTTCATGAGAAGAAGAAACATGGCGTCTTGTGAATAAAGTTACAGGACTAACTAATTAAAAAGAAGAAAAATGCTTCTGCCCCAGCTTTGGATTATACTGGATTCAGCCCCAATGATAAAGGTAAGCTAACAAATGCTGCAGACTAATGACGGGACAGAGTAGCATTTTGTGCATCCATTGTTTCCAAGCTGTGGGATGCAGCCAGCAGAAGCGAAACAAAGCTACAACGGGCAACCATGCACCGGCATGTCCAATAAAAGTGCCTGTTTTTGCCATGGACAGGCTCAGATTGTGATCTTAAGCGTCTGTCAGCATTATAGAAAGGATCCTTAGAGAAGCATCAAACTAACCAGACCACCTTTGCAAAACTGTAACTTGGCAGAAACAAAAAATGTCTTGGCCTTGTCTTTCCATGGTTCAAACAATCTCTAACTCTGAACTGTTCATAATAAACACTTAATTTGACGTGAAAATACTTGGAAAGGAGTGAGAGACAAGTTGGACATCAGAGAAGCAGGACGAAACAGGCTATACAGCAAGTTAATTTCCAGATTTAATTCAGTGAATAAAATTTTGACCAAACAGCCAGAGTTGGTGATTACTGGAACAGTGGAAAATCTATCCAAGACATTTTTATTGCGTTTCATTTGGTGTCTGTTGAGTTTGAAGGAAGATTATGACTACAGTGTTAGAGGGCGACTCCATAGTCTTTTTTCAAAATGTCCACTCAGTCATTACAAAAAGCAATGATGTAGGTCATAACGCTGATGCCCTCCCTCCCCTCCTCTCCCCACACATGAAAGGAGTCTGATCCCCTCATAGTCTCACCTGAGAGATGTATACAAGCGGCAGTGTTGCAACTTTCACAACCTCGAAGCTTTTATACTCTAAAAAACCAAACTCACAAAAATGTCAAGAAAAAATATTCTTACACCAGTTGCCCACAATAAACTGCACACCTTCTGAATTCAAGGTTCTCTCTGTTACTGAACAAAGGCCAGGTTGTCCATAAAACACACTTCAAACTCAACAGAAACAAAATAAAACTCACCAAAAAGTCTTTGTTAGTCTCTTTATTGTTCAATAATCACTAGCTCTGATTTGGTTGAAAAGAAATCCTTAATCAATCGCCTTAGATGTGAAAATATTGTGGCTCCCACTGCCTCTCTGATGCCCGGCCTCCCTCTTGATTCTCTCAGTCTCACGCCTTTCCTGTTCTCGCCTCCTGTGTTCATAATCCGTGAAGTCAGAGTCTGATCGGAGCTGTTGAGTATGATGCAGTATTCCCTGTTGTCCAGCTGGTCCCCCTTTGTCTCAGAGACTGTGTTTGGTCCCAGTTCAGCTGTGTTCACTTAGAGGCTGCTGAGCCCTGATCAGTTTGCTCTGAGCTGCAGGTCCAGCCAGACTCCATTCATTTTAGGGCTTTTAGCTGCAAAGATAACTAAGCTAGCAGCTAGGAGGCTAGCTATAGACAAAAAGAGTTACAGCAGAGAGTGAAGTGAGCAGCAGTTAGCTGTTACTCTGGTGTTACTCTGGTGATACGTTGCCCACTATTTATTTGGAGTTATCTTTGACAGATATATATTTTACATGCTGCTCCTTCAACCCCAGGGGTTTGTACAGCAATGGCATCATGCAGAAACATATGTCATGTTGCCCTGAGGAATAACGTTGCAGCTCAGTTTCACTCCTGCCAGCTGCAGCGCTCTGACTCAGAACTGGACCAGTTGAAAAAATTGTTACCCCATAAGTCATTGACTCAAACACATATGCAAATATGTTCCAGGTTGAAAATGACGAACCCTTTAAAGTAACCGTAACCTCTATCCCTAAGCCTCAACCTAAACAAATATAATTCTATCCTTAACCAAAATATTGCCAAGTTAGGTGAAAACACCTCAGCTACACTTAAAATCAAATCACTGTCAGCTAGATCCAATAAAAAACAGCAGGTGGACTGCTTAAAATACATTTACCATGAAGTGAAGAGGGACAGAACTTCAGTTTAATGTGAAAACTTATGAAAAACTATGTCTCTGTCTTTCTAGTGTAAGTGGTCTAAGAGTCTAAGAGTTTTGTTGCAGGCATTCCTCAAATGGATTTAGAAAACAAGAATTTGCTCTATGTTTTGAGGGAATTGTGTATTAAAAACAAAGATGGGGCAGTAGAGAAAAACATGCTGGTTGGTACAAATTAATTTTTTAAAAAATGGTCTTCGATGTAGTTTTACACAGCCTTATGAAAACTCTATACAACAGTTTTTGACAGCAGAGTTTTCTACTTAAGTTATTTTGTGATTACACCAGTAGAATCTCACTTACAAAATAGGAGGGCTTAACACAAAGAAACTGATCTTTCACATCTTACATCTTTACCCCCCCACCCCCTCGGTCTTTTACTTTCGATGAATTAATCATGTAGCCCCCCCTGAGAGCAGGGGACACGTTCCTCTGTGGAGCAGCCTGCACAAATCCCATGCAGCCTTTCCACCTCCCAATGTGTATAGTTTTTGCTGCATGCTGTGGCTCGGAGGTAGTTTTACACCAATTCCCAGGAGGTGGGAGTCTATTTATACAGGATCCTAAAACAGGGTTGTCATAACCCCACTCCTACCCCCCCCGACGGCGGCAGCTTTAGGTGACAATGCTGACACACAGCCACATGATAGTCCAATCTAATCTTTTAATCGCTCCGGTAACTTCATGTCTCCGGGTGAGTTGGGGCAAGCTAGCGGTGGGGAGTGGGGAGGGGGATATATCGTCTGCAGAGATATGATATGATCCTTGAACACATAACAAAAAAACACACACAAACTCAGATGCAGACTTATACACACTGTCCCGCTCCACCCCACCCCCAGAGTACTATGGAGAAGCCTCATGTATCTGTGGGTATTAACAGATCAGCGCAGAGCAGCAGCCACCCTGCTTTAAAGTCTTTTCCTGAGGTAGTGCTTCAGAAGCCTGCTGCAGAGGAGGATAAACGCGCAGCAATCCCCGAGGCCCAGCGCCTCCTCAGCTCCACTCAGCTCTCTTTTTGCTGCCCCCTCCTTCTCCTCCACTCCTCGCTTATCCCCACTTTCCTTCCATCCCTTATTATTTCTATCCCCCTTCTTTTCCCCAGCATCTCATGCTTTCTGTCCTACTATCTGTCCCCTTCCCTCCCTCCGGCCCTTCGTATAATTCTTCCTCTCTGAGCCTCCTCATCCCGCTTCCCTCCCACTTTGTGTCCATCCTTTTCTCCATCTTTTGCCCTCATCTTGCTGTTTTTCTCCAGACTTCAGTAATGAACAAGGCTCGCGGCCCATCTTTGCTAGCGAGAGACGAAAAGAACTGATGGTTACGCTTCGTAACCTTAGTTCAATGTACGCAGGCTGAACTCCGTAATGGTACACTTAAGCTTTGGCCACTTGTCGTAGTGTCTTTATGTCCCAAAAGGCTCTCCTGAGTCCTCATCCACTCTTTAGTGACTAGTTGATCATCAAGGAAACTGGCTCATGGGCAGCTTACACAGCTCAATCCTTTAGAGACGCTACTGGTGTGACTTTTAAATGAGAAATCTGTAAATCATAAAGTTCCCACGATATGTCATCAGAAATCAAGGTGGCATGTTAAGCTAAAATGCTGGTTTTGTTGACAACAACACTACAGCCACGGTGATTTCTGTGCTGGGCCTGAATAATTAATGCTGAATGTGTAATTGTGTGAATGAGTATGTGTCTGGTAAGAAACTGTTAATAATTGTTTACAAGACGTAGGTGTTTATAATGGTTAAACTGAGCTACATGTTAATGGAGTCTGGCAGGCAGAAGGCCAGCAGTCACAGAACTCTAAATCCTGGGCGTATTTTCACAGCAGTGGACTCCTGTTTTCAGGATAACAGGCTTAACTTTATTTTGACAGAGAACTGATGGTTATAAAACGTTGATCAACTTAAGGTGGAGGACTTGTCCTTGCTTGTTGTTGTTAATTTATAAAGCTGCGTTTCTCTTACACTCCTGCAGTGCTCCTGCAGCCTGCCTGAGCTTCACTGAGTCTCGGGAGGAGGGGGCAGGGGGGAAACAACTCGCTTCAACCGGATTGGATATCAATCGGGATTTCGGTCTATTTAATATGCTTTCTGTGGCTCCAATTCGCTATTTAGACCGCAGTGCTCATTTTTGGACATGCAATTGTTACATATTGCTCCTTCAAAACAGTACAAATGTGAATCTCACAAACATTTCTTTCATGCAATTAGGATCATTTTCATAGCTAATGACAAACTGCAGTGTCCCCTGCAGCTGCTGTTGCAACAATATATAAATAAATGTTAGATTCTATTTTTCTGAACGATGTCTGCACTGTAGGGCTTCAACCAATGATTATTATCATTGATTCTTCTGCCAGTTATTTTTGCAATTAATGACTTAGTCTTAAAACATCAAAAACTGTGAAAAATGCTCATCACAGTTTCTCTGACATCTTCAAATTGCTTCTTTTGTCCAACCGACACTATAAATCCCCAGACTTTTCATTTACAATCGCAAATGATCTCACAAGCTTTAATAAGCCAGAATCAGCAAACGACATTTTAGCTTTAAACATGGCTGAAATAATTAATCGATTTTTAAAACTAGTTATCATTTTTTTTTTATTAATTAATTCATTTATTTATTTGGACCAACAATTAGATTTCTTGACTAATCACTGCAGCTCTATGATTTTCTGGAATGCCAGATCTTTAAACTCTTGTTCTACTTGACAATAATCTTAAAGCAATTAAAGATTAATGATATAACCAGGCATCATATTGTCCTCCTTGTCCTTAAAGGTGAGATCAAAGACTGTGGATGCAGAGTCAAGACAACATGACTGTTAATCACAATAAACTGTTCAATATTTATTGACTGTAGTATGGATGCATGATATGGACTGTTTTCATCCGATACAATAACCAATAACTACCTGATTTTCATGGCTGACGGCTGAAAGCTGAAGATGACAGATAATTTCACATTTTGGTATTTTAAAAAGGTCATATAACCTGTTTATGCAGACCTAGGGAATGGCTCACATGTCATGAGTAAAGAGGGATGATTTAGTGTTCCTCAACTCTGTCCAAAAAAAAATCTGACATCACTATTACCATAAAAACAGAACAGTTCTGACTCTGCATGTGTTCATTTAGTTTTTCTTGTCAAGAATTTTTTTTTGTTTTTGTTTTTATAGATCATTTTCCCAACGAAATTAAATTAAATGTATTGATGTAATCTGTCAAATCTAATATTATATTTATGGATAACAATTTCATTACCAAAATAATAAATAATAATATTTTTTTGTTCCCAATATTTATTTTGCATACCTAACTATTAGCTGTCACTACTTCAATGATCCACGTGGCATTTGAACATCTATTTAATCATCTGAGATGCGGTTCTGTACACACAAATATGAAGTGAATCACAGCATGGTATTTGGCTTCTACAGTGTAAATCATTTTAAGCAGAATCCACTCACATAAATTTCTCTGCTACTTTAACAATATGAGCCAAGTGATTGAAAAATTAGTTTAAAGTTGCCACGAGTTTTAACAATGTAGAACCAGTTGAGTTAAATTATCTCACCTTGAGAAAACAATAAAGCCATCAAGTTGAATCAGGAATCGAGGAATCATCCTGACAGATATGGAGCCATTCTGTATTAGAGTTAGTATAAAGACAACATGCCAAGCTGCTCCCAGTGACCCTGTTAAATTAAGTACCCGGGGGTAGGGACTGAATTTGATAACCTTAATCATGGTTTCATTAAAATGAAAAGAAACAACCAGCAACTTCATTTAACGTGTATTAAAGACGCACAGCAAGTTTCCAGCATTGATGTTTTCTTCCAAATTACAAAACAGAGGGGTCTCTGGAGAGTTTTAAATCTCAAACAATGCATGCTGGGAAGCCTGCTAATATGCTGATCATGTTTCTTTCAAAGCGGATTCATCCATGCAACACATTCACTCATGTTCAGACACTCTGAAGTGGCCTGAAAATAACTAGAAATTAATAAAACTTATTTATATTAAGTTTGAGAAAAGATTAATCGATTTAGAAAAAAATCCCCAATTCCTGCATGTTTTGAAGTGTGAGTTTGTCCTGTCGACGACACTCTTAGAAATAAAGGTGCTAACTACAATGATTTTTGGTTCTTGGTAGAACTTTTTATCAAGGGTCTACCAGGAGCCCTTTCAGTGGGGTCTCAGGGGGTCTAGAGCCCAACATAAGGGATTATTACTAGAACCATCTGTGAAAGCTTACACCCAAAACCTCTTATGGGAGGTTCTACAGAGAAGTGTTCTCTCTGGGGATTCTATCCAGAACCATTTCACCTTCTAAGGATGCCAACAAGAACCAACCCAATGGTTTTACTAAGAACCCTTATTATGTTCTAAGGGTTTCATCTAGAACCCACACAGGGGGCTCTGCAAAGAACCCATTTATATTCCAAGGTTTCATCTTGAATTCGCTCAAGGGTTCTACGGAGAACCTTTTTATATTCCAAGGCTTTCATCTTGAACCCAGCCGGGGGATTCTGCCAAGAATCCTTCTATATTCCAAGGGAGTTATCAAGAACCCACCCCGGGGGTTCTACTAAGAACCCAGTTCTATTCAGAGGGTTTCACCTGTAATCCTCTTGTCTTCTGAGAACCATATTATATTCTACAGACGAGGCAAAAACCCAAGAACACAATTAAAATAAATGGATTAAGGGGATTCCAGACACATCTACATTTTGAATTATTATTTGAAACATGACAGGATGAAGAGCATTCAACATCCATGCCTTCAACAATCCTTGACCAACTCTTTCTTCCAAAAAGAGTTCTTGTCTTACAAAGAACCCTTGACAAACCCTTTCTTCAGACGCAAATTTTTCTGGACATGACCTCAGCCCTTATGAAAGAAGCGTTTTGGAACCCTTGTTTCTAAGAGTGTATGAGACGACGTTCTAATTGGGTAAGAAAGCTGCTTTAAATGGAGCCATTGTGTCACGGATAATTGAATTTAACCAAAATAGTAAACTATAACAAGAATGCTTCTAAATTATTGGCGTATGAAAATAATACACAAATAACATCATGTATTGTGAGACTGTCAGACGAGGGTGTGACTTGAAAATTGCATCAGATTTTCTGTTTGTACAAATGTCTTTTTGGAGACTTTTTGGATTTGGGAAATTGACAGTTGCCACATCCTCTCTGTTATTTTATTGTCACTCAGTCCCCAGGGGCATCCTAAAGATTCTGCAATCCAAAGACACTGAGAGACTACTGCAGTCAATATATCCCATTGACACCCTGCCAAGACATGCAGACAGAATGAGTTCATTACATGTAGCTTTAAAAAAAAAAAAAAGAAGAAGACAAAAAAAAACAATAATGTACCTGAAGCAAGTCTGTTTGGTACAAACAAACACTATAATATATTCATCTGTTCATTGTAAGGGTAAAAGATTTTCATGTTATTCATGAGAGAAAACAACTGTGCGCTGAAATGAGCGTGAGAGGAGGGAGAAGCTAAAAATGGGTGAAGGTATAACTTGCCGTTGGTAATCCAAATTAAAGACTAGACGGGGAAAGATGGTTAAATAAAGTGACACGCAGACATGCAGGCGAGCATCCTTCCATTCAAGCAGACAGAATGACAGATGAACATGCAGACAGACTGACAGGCAGACCAGGGAGGGGTAAGTAGGCTGAATCCAAATTAAGCTGATCAGAGCTCACTGTGAGTTAATCTAGTTATGTGGATAAAGGACTTCCCTATGGCTAAAAACACAGCAAGTTATGACTCAGTGAGTATGTGTGTGCGTGTGCGTGTGCGTGTGCGTGTGCGTGTGCGTGTGTGTTTACATGTGGGAGAAAGAGAGCATGTGCGACTGTCTGTTTCCCAGTGTGAACTGTTTGTATCTGTTTATCCATATTTAAATATACCCGCAGACTCATGAGCCTCGAAAGCTTTCCTAACAACTAAAGGTTGCAATCTGTGTTTTGTGTTCGTCTCGCTCGCACTTTCAAAAACGGAAGCAGACTTCAACAAGTGCTTCAAAAAGGCCAGAGATGTATTGATTTGTAAGGCAAAACTATGCTAATGACAGGGAGGCTGTCAAATCTGACAAGCCTGACAGAGCCTTCACTGATGGATTTTGTTTGTGTGTGTAAGTCTGAACGTTGCGTGAGTGTGAGCGTTGTGTATCTGTGACTTTTCCTTTTGTGTGTTTATATGAGAAAATGTGAGAGTGGCTGTCTGCTGCCAACATGAAGGAGCTACGTACACTCTTAGAAAAACGGGTTTCAAAACGGTTCTCTGTGAATGGCTGAGGTTCTATCCAGAACCATTTTTATTTATTCATTTATTTTTTATTATTGATTAGCCAGCTAGTTAGCTTGCCTTGTGCTAACAATAGGTAACTGATGCGACCTTACGACCTTCCAGGAATAGGAGACAGTTGACTGACGTACTGCGGTTCCTCAACTCTTACTGTAGCACAGAGCTAAAAAGGGCTGGTCAGGTAATTTCCCTTGTGTTCATGTGTTTTTGCCTCATCTGTAGAACACGAAATGATTTGTTGTAGAATCCTCAGAAGAGAAGAGAGTTAAAGGTGAAAAATTGGGATTTCAGATTTTCTTTAGTGGGTTCTGGATGAAAGCCTTGGACTATACAAGGGTTCTCAGTAGCATCCCTTGGGTGGATTTTGTGTTAGCATC
Organism: Lutjanus erythropterus; assembly: GCF_056507025.1. NCBI lineage: Eukaryota > Metazoa > Chordata > Actinopteri > Lutjaniformes > Lutjanidae > Lutjanus > Lutjanus erythropterus. The sequence continues at coordinate 33,758,176 of NC_139318.1, read as the reverse complement.
CTAAGAAGGTCAAACAGTTCTGGGTAAAGAAGAGAAGGTTACCATAGAGGGGTTCTCTGTAGAACCTCTCACCACAAATGGTTCTCGGCATGCATAACCCTTTACGCTGCATTCTAGGTAGAACCCTTTCAAAGGATTTTAGGTTGTAGCTTTAAAAAGGGTTCTACCAGGAACCAAAAAAGGGTTCTCCTATGGGGACAAGCGAAAGAACCCAATATGGCTCTAGCTGGCACTTTCATTTCTGAAAGTGTGTACGTGGGAGGATTATAAGGGGAAGCAGGGAGTGCAAAAGTGAGTGTGGTTTGGCAAGTGGAATTTTTGAAAAGCATATCACGCTAAATGAATCTACACTGGAAGCTTTAGAGACTCGCGAGGGTTCATAAGCATCTCCCTCTCATGTGTATACCACTTCAAACAGCAGTTAGAAAGCAAAACAAATATCCAAGTCAATCAGCCACCTTTTCTTCCATCTCCCTCATCCAGCAATCTTCACCAAAAGACATCAAGGGTAAATGATTGCAGGGATGGTTATCAACCACCAGAAATCCAGTAATACCAATGCATTTGATGAAATTAGGTCTCAAAGAAGAAAAAGACTGACAAAAAAATGGATACAAATTCAATCAGCTCTGTGTACACTGCCTGCATATCAAAGGGAATGAGGAAAGGGGGAGGGGCTGAAGTAGAAGGCCAAGAGATTTAAGTTTGAAATAAGCTTCAACTTCAAACAACTCCTGATTTTCATAAAATGCTTTCAACACTCTGTTGAGCTAGAGTGTGCATGCAATGAAAAAGCATTATTTACTACAGAGAGAAGGAATAGGAGAGCTCCACAGCAAGTCAAAAAAGACAGAGAGAGAAGGGGCAATTTCCCCTGCCTTTCTCGGTTGGCACAAGGCTCCCCTGTGCAGAGCTGAGAAATAAAACGTGCTGAGAAACATGACAGTATCCCGTGAAAGTGAGAGAATATGCCTTTAAGATAACACGATCAAGGAGAGGAAAAGGTTCTCCTTGCTGCTCTGGGTTATTCTTATCTGTGCGTGGAGCCAGACTGAAGTGAAGCCCTGTTAAATTGGTCTAGCCAATACAGCGAGGCTGAAGACTGAAAATGTTCAGTGTTGATATTTAAGTCTCATGCATGAGACGAGTCTCACGAAATAAAGAGACGGAGATGCAGCCACAGTACAACAACAAAGCACTTTTACATATCCCAACGCCATGGGTGTCAGAACATTCAGTCAAAGATCGTAACTGTCTGGAGAAAAATCTAAAAAGTGCAGGCTTTTACATTTTAAGGGCATTTGAGTCTTTTAGTTCAGATAGTAACTGGACTTTTTAGCACAGACATGAACAGTTTGGATTCTGCCTTCTATGTTAAAGCTGAGGTTTCAGGGAAAGCTTCCTTGTTGCACTTGCAAGGGTTAAGAGCGAGGAACTCCAGATACAAGGGTTTAACCAAAATGACTGCATTACAAAGGTTATTTAAGATTTTACTGCATATGCTTTCAACACTAACAATCCGCCTACTGTATGTCTGACCTGACATTTTGTCTTTTCTTAGTTCTGGACCTTTAAAGCTCACCCTCCACCAGGCATGTACACCAAAACACCTTTGCTGTTCTTATTTTTCAAAACCTCAAATCTCTATGGGCAAGTGTGCAAGCATTACCCCGTTGCTCCCAGAGACGACCTCATTAAGATGTTTCTGGCTGAAGATGCCTCAGAAAATGGCAGCTAAAAAGAAAGAAACAACCTCTGAGACGGATGAATGATAGAATTATGTATTACCTCGTAATGATTACCTTTTACCAAATGAAAGCTCTAACATGATAAGAACTGTATTGATTATTCCACTTACAGATCTAGTGAACCAATATGGCAAAAATTTAATAGAATATTCATAAGTATGATTTCATTAGTGTATAATCACCTCAAAACAGGAAATGATGTGTTTTTGTTACCTTAGAATGAGCCCTTTATATCTACAGAGGACACAGCTCCTCCACAGAGGTAGCCATGTTTCTACAGGAGCCCAGAACAGACAAACCAAACACCAGCTCTAGATAGGGCCTTTTTTGCGAGCTTCACAGCCACCGTAGTTTCTCGCGGAGGCCTTGGGCTCACCTTGCAATTTGCAAGCTCACTACTAGATGCCACTAAATCCTACACACTGGTCCTTTAATGCTAAATTAACTTTACCTGATACATTGCACTAGAGCCAGTCTGATACTGGATTTAGGGGCTGACATTGATATTAAGAAGAGAAAAAATTCTGATATGGATTTATCTGCAGATATTGTTAATTTATAAGTAATTTATATATAAGAATAAAATAATATAATTTAAAATAATTTATAAATATCAATGACATAATCACTGAAACAATAAACTTCCACTGGATTTCTTTTTAAATATTTAAAAAAACAAATATATGCGATTGGCCCACTACTACAACTGGTAGGCTGCAGCTACATACAGTCTGCGGTGGTGAAGTTGAGTGTCTGAACGTCGAGATGTATTTGATGGAGGTGGGAGTTCAGTGCGGTGAGATGAGGCACTGAAATATTCTTCAGTGTGGAATTTAGGTATCAAATGAAGTACTCTATTGGCAGTGATGTCACTTTAAGGGTGCTGCTACTGGTGCTTTTATTATACTTTTTTAAATGATACCCAGCCCTACTAATATAGCTGTTCAGTCTCCTCGCCAGAAAAAAAATGAGCGTCTGGGACAAATGTGGAAGCAGATAATTCTAACTCATATTTCTATTTACTGTTGGGTGACAACCTCTAGTGGGTGTAGTAATTATGGCAGGAGAAGTGTGCATATTGAAGAGGTGGGTACATGATGTAGTTAAGGTCCAGTAAGCCTGTCACTGCCATTACTGTTAACCAGTAATATGTATCGTTTTGGGAGTAATTGGCAATTGACCCAGTTTTGCTGTGTATGTATGAGGATGAGTTGTCGATCATTGTGCCAATGATATCAGCCGACTCTAATACACATGTCGGATATGTGCACAGTGTCTGAGCTCAGACGTGAGTCAGATTCTCAAGAAAATAAATCTGGGTGTCACTTTCTATAATTGTTCCTGCTTTGTAATTGAAAACAGATACATCCATCTGATAGACTATTTTTCCTCATTCTCTCTCTTACCATGGTTTTCTTTGTCCTTCTGTCTTTTTGTACACACATTGTTTTTCTCTCTCAAGCTCTCTGGTAAGACAGTTGTCAACAGGCAGTTGTCTTGAAAAATGTGACTCTCAGCATGGACACAAACAATCTTAATGCGTCATTGGTTTGCTTGTCTTGCCAGTTCTCAGAGTACACTACTATAGGTGTAAAAACTGTGGAGGAAAATAAATGAAAATAATGTATTCAAAGCCACTGCATGTTGTGTTTGTTTGTCCCTTCTCTTGCATTCACCCTACATGTTTATTGAAGTGGAATTCTCTAACACTGTATTGCAGACTCAATAATAAAATTGAAAACTGTATTAAAGTTAAAACTCAATTCCTTCTAATTTAGCTGCACAGAAAGAAATCTTCTTGGGAATAGGGCGCGAGTGCTGCAGTTACAAAGCAAGCAAGTGGTACAAAGAGCATTTCTACAATCTAAGCTTCTGCTAAGACAATGTGACTTGTGAATCGCGAGGGAATCATAAGAGAACAAGCGTAACTGAATGTCTCACTCACCCTCTATTAATCCTTGCTTTTGTCTATTTGCTCTTCCCCTTGTCATCTGCAGCCTTTCATTATCACCAAGTCTCTCTCTGCCACCTCTGGACATCACTGTACCTGTGTATCTGCAGGTAAGTAAACTTCTTAAAGTCCCTGCCAACACTGGATGATAAAAGCACTTCTCCTTCAAACATAATGGATTCTCACACTCAATGAACAACTTTGTGTACGTAGAACAAAAGGAGCAGAAATGTTGAGCCGTGACTGTGAAGATGACCTTTAAAAGACTTACCGTGCATTCACTAAGAGAAATTATTAGTGACAAAGAGCCCATTTTCTCCAGGACTAATAATTAACCACGCTTTCACCCATAATATTAATCCACACTTTTATGATGGGAAATAGGGATTGCTCAAGTCAAACAATCGTGCAAAGCCAAACGAAGCACAGCAGCATGTACAGACCAAGACCGCAGTGTGAAAATGAGCTGTGACATTAAGATTTCGATTAACATTTAGATTAACCTCTCTGAATGAGAAGGGTTTGGTGTGAAGAGATGTCGCTAAAAAACAGGGTGATCTATGTGATGCTTTTGGACAGATATATGAGGCTAAATGACACCTCAAAGTGATGTTTTTATGAGAGCAGTGGCATTTGGGGAAATGACCATCAGTGTAAGCAGCACTCCGGCTCCCCGGTGTCAACAACTCTTTCTGCTCTAAAGCTTTGAAATAATTTGTTTGATCGAGGGTAAAACATCTTGAACAATTTCATTCAACGGAGGAAGATGAATGAAAATGGTTTGAACAACACCAAGGGTAAAACTGCTATTTTTTAACCTTCAAATGTGTTATTTTTACACGTCGGGCCTGGGCCCTGTTTTTCGTGCATAGATAACTGAGCTAGCTTGATGTCAGTGTCGAGGATTTGACACAAATCTGGGTTTTTCAGGTCTTCAGAGCTGGGTAAAGATGAATCTGTAGCTGCTGTCAGAGAAGCAGCTGCTGTCAATAAACCTGCAAAAGTGCAGGTTTATTAACGGTTAGCTGGATTACGACAGATGTTTAAGAGAGAGCACCATACATGAAGTCATTTTCAGAAACAACTGACTTCTTTTCCAAGACAGACGGTGGTTTTAGATATGAAATCCTCAGGGGCTTTGTCAATCCAAGCACAGACGGTTGGGTAAAAAGTGACAGTGTTTTACCCAATGTTGAACATTTTTTAACTCTCACTGACCAGCAAAATAAAATGGCAAACACTCAGCACTTAGTACAGAATAGATGTTCAGCCTTTTGTCACACTGGAGGCGTTTGTAGCAGAATGTACATTGGAAACAATTCAAAAAATATACTGGCCTCAGGAAAAAACACTTTGGTTCACACAGTCTGTGCTGCTATGAATTTCTTATCATACCATTTTTTATTTAATTTTTGCACTGAATAGTTAAAGTATGACTGTGTACGATTTAGTGGCATCTACAAGGGAGCTTGCAGATTGCAAACACCTCGTCTCACTTTCCCCTTCCAAGCATGTAGAAGAACTTACAGGTGGCTGCAAAACTTACATATAGATGAATACAACATTTAATTTCTGTCACATTCTGCCAATAAATTCCCCACAATTCTCCCACATCATCCCTAAAAATAGACAGACATGGTTAAAATCCTCTTACTGTTCAAGACAGTTTGAAACAGAAAACATTTTACTGAAATTATGTTTGGGTTTTGTCATTTGAACCATAAAATTCTGATTTTGATTGGGGTCTTAACTGAGTTGGAACAAGTTTATTAACCACAGGTACATTATTGTGAGAGCCAAACACTTTCTGCTGAAATAGTTTGCAATTAAATCTGCTTCATCTTGAACAAATCACTTACGGTCTAATCACATTCTCTCATAATAACTAATTATAAAACAAATACTGAAGTGTGGAAACATTGTGGGGCACAATGCAGAGCAAAATATCACCTAATGACAATAACACAGGAACACACATAAAATGAGACTTACATCTGTGACTCTATTTTAATCTCATGTGATTTCAGTCACATAATCAGCACATATGAATGCTGATAGTTTCAACTCTCTACTCATTTTGCGTTTATTTCAAAATATGAGCAGCCATTCAGTTTACGATTATTCAGGAACAACAAATCAATCTGATGATTCAGCGCCTTCTTCAAACTTTTTCTGCCCAAGGCACACCAAAGAGCAAACCTAAATCTCAAGGCACACCTGCAAAATAATTTCTAGAAATAACCTAACCAACTCAGGCAACGGATAGCCTACTAGCCAATCAGAGGCAAAGTTCTCTAGGTCGCATGGGGGGATGCATCAATCAATCAGGGCCTTTGATGTATCACACAAATATTAATAATTCCCACCATCTGGCAACTGCACAACTGGCAAAAACTGGAGTTCATTTTGATGAATTACGATGATTTTTTTAGGGTATAGAATTTGCCTCTGTGTGTACAGAGTACATACATATATATATACATATATATATATATATATATATATATATATATATATATATACACCATCTGGGAACCAGTGCTATAACCGCATTCAAAGAATCAAATAATCTTGATGAGAAGAAACAGGATTATTTTAGCCTGATAAACAGCATAGCTTGAATTAGCGAAGCCACATTGAAAGAACAGGGCCCTGGTCTGTATTACTCAGCTTTCATTACTGTCTCCCACAGTCAGAGAGATAGCAGGAGGTTGCCCTGCACAGCTTATCTCTGATTTCACACCAGTGTATAACTCCAATCCAGATAGACCCAGATGATTGTTTAGATATCAAGGCACATTTTCTGGTCTGAGACTAACAGTGGTAGCACAAAACACACAGTCATTCAGTTATTCATTGCAACTGATGCAGATTATACATTCAAACAATGTAAAAAGTATAGACCTATCAAAGCTATGATAGTACAAAGAACATGTGAAGTGTGTGATTAAATTTAAATTAACTAAATTTCAGACTGCTTTATGTGATCTGCCCCCTGTCAAAGTTGCATCATGTCAGTCAAAGTTTTGATGACTAAGTGCCAATTTAAAGAGCCTGGGGACATTGAGGGCCAAACAAGGCACCACATTCACCTGATCAGTTTATCTGTCCCCAGAGGTCCGATGAGGTAAGAAATTCTTATTATAGAATAATTTCCCCCAAAATCACCTTTCCTCCTCAACCATATAACATTGTTTCCGTGGTGGTTTTTCCATCTCACTTTCTCATTAAACTGTCAAATCGTTCACTAAAATCCAGCCCTGGCACTGATGACACAGAGTAATTCCTGCAACAAAACACTCACAAGGTGCTAATAGTTGCCATTAGGGCTAACAATTTTGAAAAAAAAATCTAATCCTGATTATTTTGACGGATATTGTTATTGCAATATAATTTTAGAGGGAACTTTAATTTTTACATCATTATTATTTTTCACTTAAAAACATATCTGTACCCAACAAAGATGTTTTCTGAAGTCTGCAGTCACAAAGACTGTGCCCCCTGCAATTTGCAAATTGCAAGGGGCCATACTACGATTTCGATAAAATTTTGAATATTGTCTTCAGCCCTAGTTGCCACACAACCAGTTGCTTTTTACAAGTTGTCATTCCCAACCTGACAGATGCTTATTGGGATGCAGTTTAACACTGCAGCTGAGTAGTGTATTAAATGTAGGCTATTAAAGTGAAAGAATTTACATGGAATAACTACAGTATAAGCATGCATCATGTTAATAGACTGCACAAAATGTGTCTGAGGAACACAGTGGTCCACGGCCCACTAATCGAAGTTGTTTACTCACAAATTGGTTTGGGTTTTAAATGAGTTTGAGTTTGAAATGGTACCTCAAGATAATGTAGACTTTCCTTTTCTTCTTCTCTTTTGATCAACTTTGCATGATGCTTCTAAAAGCTCCAACGTGGGACTTAGTCCTTAGCAGTAGGTGTTTCCACCTGCAACTCCAAAATATAACATCAAAAATAAAATTATCTAAATTAAAAGTCCTCCTCCTGCCTCTTTTCAACTAGCTAACATACAGAAATAGCCAATCATCTCGCAGATGCTCTTGTTTGCTTATGTAAGCCATACAGAGACATGTCTTAAATTGAGATTGTATCCCAATCGGTGAAAAGCTTTCTGATATGATTTGATGTGTTTGTTTGAGCTCAAAAGGGGCATATAGGACAAGTCCCTTGATGATAAGAAAAAAAAATAGTTCATTTTTTTTGTACAGTCAGAAGGCTTACTCAGGAAGGCCAGCCTCCTTGGTGAAGGGCAAGTTGAGCGGAGTGTTCGGTACTGATGAGAAAACAACTATGGTTCAATTCAGGGGCTGATGGTCTGGAAAAAACTCACATCTTGAAAGCCTCTGTGAATGGCTGTCGAACAGCAGACGTGTGTCAGAAATGTGCTTCCAGTTTGATTGTCTGAGGGCTCCCTCTCTTTGCCTCTCTCCGTCTGTCTTTGTCTCTCCGTCTCTGTAGCTGTCTGTCTTCCTCAGCCGTCTGAAAATTGAAGACTGTAGAGAGAATGGCCCACAAACTGCTTTACAAAAATGGCGGAATGACAATGGGGCTGTTAAAACCACTTGGCCATCCTAATGCTCATCCTATCGACGTTATTGATTTCCCATTCTGCCAGCAAACCTCATAGCCCTGTGGAAGGAGGAGGATCCGCCTTGCCCCTTGGTGATGGTCAGCAAAGTCAGTTTAAATAGATACATGGACCAACACACATCCTGCTGCATTCACACACACACACACACACACACACACACACGCATGCCCCATCTAGGACTGAAATAGCTCCATGTTCAAATGCAGCACTGACCAAAGTCCAAACTTCAAACTCCTCTCACATCAAGCCCTGCCAGTCAGAGAGAAGAGAAGCCTCAGACAGCACAGCAAGTATCTTGTCTTTTACCCTGTCTGCCCGGCCTCTTTTCCACTTCACTTATTCTCCCATGGCAGCCAGAGGCTCTGACCTTGTGTAATGTCCTCAAACTAACTGGCCACTCAGACAAATCTTCCCACTAATGAGAGAATGTCACTTGTTAGCCAGCACCATTAGCTCAAGCCCCCTTTCTCTATATCTACCTGAGAGAGCATGTTGCCCCCTATTGCATACTGCGTTGCACTGACAGCTGAGAGAAGAAAACAACTCACAAATACATAGGTACATGTAAACAGTCACACCGACATATTCCTGAGGTCTTAACAGTGAAAAATTGTGTGAAATGCACTGAAATATAAGACACCTGATGTCTTTTTTTCACTGTAAAAATGTCAAAACGAGGTTATAGAGAGGGAAATGAAAGCCATATGGGAAAGGTTGAAGAATTAGCGGATTACAAGACATGAGATGTGCAGGTAACATGAACGGGAGAGAGCTAAAAACGGCAGCGGTGATGAGATAAAGATATCGACCTGGCTTCAAAAAAATAGTACTGAGTGGCAAGGGCTTTTTGAAGTTTTGACACTATGTGCCAGAGTGTCTACAAAAAGGCAACAGAACACCAACTACACAATCAGAAAAGAAAGCACTCGAGATTTGTTGCCATGGATAGTGTGGATTTTGATTGAAATTTAAAAAAAAAAAAAAAACAGTTGTATTCTGAGGTGCCACAGCACTCAAGCTCTGTATTTTTTCTTGCATCAGATTTGTTTGCTGCACAAAATAATACCACACCCTATGCCCCGTGTTAGATATTATGCCTTACTGGTAATGTAATAAGATTCACTGACTGCTCAGGTCCAGCTTAATGCAGAGTCTACTGAAGAAAATCCTGAATTGTAGGCTAATCATATGCTGCAAAAGTTCCAGTTTACATCCATATATGTATAGCCTAATACATGTAGTGAATTAATTTAATAAACTATATTAAATGTATTATTTATTCCTATATTGACATGTATGATTCCAGGGAGAAACACACCTTCACTTAGGAACTATGTGTAGAGAGTCCAGAGGACTGACAGAGAGCTGAACCTGACCTTTGACCTTTTGAATGTAAAACATCATCACTCCATCATTTCATCCTTTGATGAAGATTCCTCCAGGTGTTGCTGGAGTGGGACAGATGTGAGGTCACAGTGATCTTGAGCTTTGAACTTGGACAACCAAAATCTGATCATTTCTTCTTTGAGTCCACGTGGACATGTTTGCCAAGTTTGAAGAAATTCTGTGAAGAGGCTCTTTAGATATCGGTTTCATGAGAATGGGACAGACGGAGGGATGAACAGACAGATGGATGGACGGACGGATGGACAGACGGAGGGATGGACGAACAGACTGTCAACAGAAAGAGAAAAGATTCGCATTCAGAGTGCTGTTTTAAATCACAGGTTGTAACCAGTGCTGTAGTCAAGACCATCTGAATGGAGACCAAGTCATGACGGAGACATATCGAGACTGAGACCAGACCAAGACTTTGAAGGGTTGAGACCAAGTCAAGACCAAGACACTTACATCGCTGTGTTGTAGGCCTACTTTGCCACTCATAAAGTAAGAAAAGTGATATAAGTCTGAGATGAAACAACTGTGCTGTGTTATTAGGACAGAGGAAAAGATCATCTCAGCTGCAACAACAAAACCCTGTTGCTAAAATCTTACAGTGCGGATTACACGTGCGTCATAAAAAGTGTGTGCGACTTTCTGTTTTAACTCTCGTCCCTCTTCTCCCCAACTTTTGCATTTCAAACCTGTCGCTGACCGCTCAGTGGCAGCTGTTTGTGTTAACTGGTAATATGATATCACCTCATATCAATCACAGACTCCTGAATCCAATCAAATCAAAATCATATCATGACAGAGCTTAAATATCGGCAAATATAGTATCATCATCCAAATGATCAATATAATTTCTTATTTTGATTAAACTAATTTCTGGTTCTAAATTCTAATTGTAAATTTTTTTGGGTCGACCATTTTTTATGTGGCATTTTCCTGCTCACTCAGTCCATAGTAGTTTTCTCTTCTTTTTTTCTCTTCTCTCTCTTCTTCTTCAAAAAGGGGGCGCATTAACTGTCATCTGCTGTAAGTAATACTGTGTGTTACACTCAGCTCTCCTAGTTATCATGTAACTGTTTGTGTAAAATGGGAAAATGATATATCGATCACAGACCCTTGAATAGAAGAGACACTGTTGTGTGCTTTCTTTTGGATGCTGTGTTGCACATAAACTCTTTTTGATTTAGGTAGCCCAATCTTATCACAGAAAATTTGGCTGAAATATCCTCAGTCACAGCTTCTTCGTCTGTCTCCCGCATTCTTACTCAGAACATGTATGAGAGGGGGTCGGGTCCTCTCTCTTTCCGAAACCGAGACAAGGCCGAGTAAAAATGTGAGACAATGCAGAGACTTTTAAAAAGTGGTCTTGAGACTGTACTCGAGACCAACACAGATCTCAAATGCAGCAGCGTTAGTTTTAACAACCCGTCAAACTGCTGGAATTAGATTATGGTAAAACGAGGAAGTACTAGAAATGATCAGCTACAATTTTTCCTTTCCTGACGTGATTCAATTACCTGAATGTATCAACCAATACGGAACACCGATCCAGTGCTACAGCATTTTAAAAAACAGTACAAACCACTTGGCAAAGAGTCTGTTCAACCCCAAAACAGTTCAGTCCAATCCAGTTCAAAATCACCAACAAAGGACAGCTCAAAATCCCTGAGTTTTACTGCAGCTCCCCACAAACAAATCAGAAAATAAAGACGGAAATAACAGTGTCTGTATTTACAGTTCAAGAACAGAGATCATGTACAAGATATATACACAAGGTACTCCCAGTACCATTGATCAGTCAGTCAGTAACCAGTTAAGTTTGGAGCATCTCCTCCGCTAAGACATTGTCAACTCATGGAGAAACTACAACTGGATAATATACAATCCACTTGATTACTCCTCCTATGTGGTACATGGTATCAGATCAGTACCTAGACATACTTGCTGATACCCAGTCCAATGTTTTAGGCAGTAGGGACTTTTTCAGCTACTGCTATCAGTATCGAAACAACCCAAGGAGCTACACATAAAACCCCCAGATCCTGATGGCATGAAAAAACATTTTGGCTTTGGAGGGATATTGTTCCCTCTAAAATGACAAAGCCAACGTCAAGTACCTCTGAGTACTGTTATCATTGCACTCCATTACCACATTACTTTTGTCAGAACTGGCACACGGAAAAAGAATTAATATGACAATAGGCATAATATGAGCACAGGCCTGACTAATCACAGCCTGCCAACATCTGAAAGTTACTCTGCCTGTCTCTGCAGTCAGACTTCACCACACTGGCAGCGACGCAGCAGAAAGCAGACACAGATGCTGCTCCAGTGTCAAAGTGTCGAGTCTCAGAGAACAGCAAAGTGTATCTCACCTTAGTCATGAGGCTTTTATCTTTACAATGTGGTGAAGACACTCCTTGGGGTCTTCTCTCGTATTTTCTTTAATTTTTTTCATTATCTGAACCTGAAATTCTGCAGCTTTCGAAAAAAAAAAAAAAAAAAAAAAAGCAGTGTACTGAATGACCCTGCCTGAGCAGCCATTCATCGACCCGTCCAAATGGAACCATTGTTGAGCTGGGAAACTCCACAAGTGGCTGTGGCTCCTGTTGCTGCCACATTATAACAAAGATGATAGATGTATTGTAAGAGGTCTTTCAGACTTCCCTGCTTGTTCGACCATGTTCCAACGGAGTGGTACCCATTAACGCGCACAGACTTGACTGGAGAATCCATAAAACAAGGGAGTCAAACTAGTTCGATGAGCAGCCTTTGCAAACACAAACCATTGTTAGCAGCATGTTGAGAGTGCACTTGTGCACAGCAGTCAGACGGCAAGAAGTCTGACTCACAAGGGCTCTTATCTTAGGAAGTATTTTCTGAAAGAAGACAAACATCCCCCTACTGCATGGAAATAAATAACATTTAATATAGGATAAATAGTTGGAGGCTTTGGGAAATTAGCATTGACATTCTGTGTAAAGTCAGTCCTGTAATTAATTCATGAGAATATGCAACATGAATAAATGATCAAACAACAAAAAACAGTCGTGCTGGTTCTGCTACAACAGCACCACCTTACAATTTGATCTGATGTTGCCATTTTCTGTTCATTCATAGAACTTCATTCACACACACACACACACAAAAGTCTAGATTTAGAAAGTCTAAACTGTAAAGATATACATATATTCTTTGTCTTGTTACCACTGTTATACCACCATGTTCCATTAGTTATTTCCTCCAGGTGTAAGCCTGGAGAGGATCATGCGGTCTCTCAGACCTGGAGCTTGCCTGCAGTATATCTCTCATGCTACTTCGCTCATCAAGATGAATTATTTTGTGCTCAGTCAAAACTGTACGCTAAAGGACCTCTGTGATTCACAATTTTTGAAAAACCTTTTTTATGCCTCCACTCTAGTGACAGCCATAGGAAGAGGAATTGTGTTTTTGGGTCATCCCACTTTTGTGAATGTAAATATTTCAAGAACTCCTTGAGGGCATTCCCTCAAACTTGACACAAATGACCAGTTGGACTCAAGAATTAATTCATGAAATTTTGGTGGTTCAAACATCAAAGTTATTGTGACCTCACATCCATCCCTCTGTAATTAATGTGATATCTCAGGAGCCCTTGGAAGGGATTTCTTTAAATTAGGTATAAATGTCCAGGTGGACTCAAGGATGAACAGCTTAGATTTGGTGGTCAAAGATCGGAGGTCATGTAACCTCACAAAAAATATATTTGACCCAAACTCAAGAATTCATACACTGATATAACAAAGGGGTTACATGTGAATGTTCATATCAGGTTACCAGCCAGAAATCTGCACTCTCCCAAATGACCTGTTCTAGTTTCAGTTGACTTTTCAAAACACACGTTTCACGCTTAACAGCAAATGATTCATCCCTGCAAACTCTCGCTGCTTGGTAAGAGGTGATTCAGTCTAATAATTCCCAAAGTATACATACTCTTTACATTTTTTCCATTTCACACACACACATACGCCAAAGAGAAAGGTCAAGGTCAAGATGTGCTTTACTCATACTGCACAGAGCTCTGCAAACTTGTAGAATTGCTCAGAAATAAACCGTGTGCACGGACAAATTGTAAAAAAGGAAAGGTCATGCAACTTACCACTGTTATATAATAGAGTAAATTATTCGCTGCAATTTTTCTTAGGACTGCCACAGAAATTTGGAGAATTGGGCTTAATGAAAAAGCCACTTGCAAGAAAATAAAGACACAGGTGAGAGGAGGGCAAACTGTCAACCGAAAGATCACCAGGTTGTACCCATTCATTGCATTGCATTGTTTTTTTTTTTCTCTCTCTAGTGCAACACTCTGAAAAATGTCCCAGGAGAGGTGACCTGCTTATGTAGTGTGCTTCCCCTTTAACCTAGCTGTAAGCCATTCTCACCTGTCAGATCACTGCCTGGTGGATTTCTGCTTATGTGTGTGTGCGAGTGTGCAACTGTGTGCGTGTTTGCACCAGTTCACATGTTCGAGTGTAGGGATATGTGTGTGTGCATACACGTGGGACTTTCTTTTTTTATATATACAAGCGGAAAAAGCATTTTTCTCAACCCTTGTCAACAGCCCAAAGCCATTCAAATGAAGCTTCAAATTTTTTTATCTTCCTATGCTTCACTGTCTCACACTCACACACTCCTTCCACAGTAAATAGTTTAAGAGCACAATTATTTCTATAGTTACTGCAGTAATGAATAAGCCAAGTCTTCTCAGAAATGTTAGTCACTACTCAGAGGTGTACAGCATATGCGTGACAATGTGCTCCATATATTTGCTTGAGCATGGATGCGTGCGCGTGTGTGTGTATGTTCATACCCAATGTTATTTACACAGTCTAGCTCTCAAACATTCAATCAGGGGCAGAAAATTGAATGTTCTTTATCTTGCACAGCCTAGCACAGGTGCGGTTTATATTGGGAAACACCGCTAACTCTCATCTCCTCTCTATTCATCTGCCTTTACCCTGCTGTTCTGCCGGTTTAGCCAAGTGTAATCATAACTGTAATTGATATTTACAGTAGTGGAACTTGTATATTTGAGGTGATGTTAGGACAGCTATTATTTATGGGAACCGCTCAGGCATCATAAAACGGAGTTTAGTATACTGGTATGCAAGACAACAATATTAAGCCCGCTTTGAAAAAAACATTTGTTTTTGTTTACCACAATTTTGATTTAAAAGGAAAAGCTTGCATAAGTAGTTGTAGGTGAGGTGTAAGCTGATGATGGAAAAAAGTGACAATTTGTAGCTAGACACAAAAGAGAATCAAAACAAGAATGATTTTAAAAAAAAAATCTTTTTGAGACAATTAATTCAGGTCCAATAGGAAGCAGATCTTGTGAGACAAAAGAAACAACAAAATTAGGAAAATTATAAAATGTTTGACTAGGAGGTTTGATTGGTTTTGTCGGGGAAAGAATGTGGTCATGGTTTAAAAAAAAAAAAAAAAACCTATCATTAAATACTGGTCTGAGCTCAGATGTGATCTTCCGTCTCCAGCATGGCAGTCTGACATGCTGAAGGCTCATTCACTACACCGACCTTCACACCCTCACTTTTCACTTGGCTGCATAAAGGGCACACTACTTCCTGCGTTGGCAGGGAACATTGGCATTGGTCATAAATTGTGTGCCGCAGAATCTAAATGGACTGCTTAATTCCTGTTCAGTCAGTAATGAGAAACGTATCTATTTTTGTGTTATTCACATAACATTCACACTTGTACTTATTTGATGTGCAAACAGTGGCATAAAGACAAAGAAGGTATCAGATTTTTCTCTCTTTTCTCTCTTTTTTGGTGGTGGTTGGTTGTTGTTT
Organism: Lutjanus erythropterus; assembly: GCF_056507025.1. Taxonomy (NCBI): domain Eukaryota; kingdom Metazoa; phylum Chordata; class Actinopteri; order Lutjaniformes; family Lutjanidae; genus Lutjanus; species Lutjanus erythropterus. Next base: position 33,742,616 of record NC_139318.1, on the reverse strand, counting down.
TAAATACTGACAACATCTCTCACATGGCTCCCTGTATTGACAATGCATTTATTATTTCTGATGACTAATGAGGAGGACCAAATAGCATTTCAGCTGGGATTTTGCCACTAAATCCTATGGAAACAAAGTGAGTAAATATCTGCTAATTGCACTTGTGAGCCAACCTGTGCTGCCAAGATTTTCTTTAGGAAAAAGCAAAGCTGTACCTACAATATACACCAGATATTAGCACTTGCATCAGCAAGAGGTCACTGCATATTTATTATTAGGTAAAAATGCAATAATCCTTTAAAATGAGAAACTCAGAAACCTGTATCAAAATTACAAGGGGTTGGAAGGGGGACAATGTTTTGTTTTGCCTGGTTCTTATTTTGAAAGCCAATTAGCCAAATGTATTCACACCATTCCCTTGAATGTGTCATGCATTTGGAAATAGTTTTTTTAATCATTCTGATCATTATTTTTGTTCAAAGGCTGGAACTAAATGCGTGTTCTTTTCACCTCGAGTCTTTAGTGTCTATGCCGCTCGAAAACACCAGAGGACACCGTACTGAAGGTCATACAGCTGTCAAAACACACTATGTATTTAGACACCAGTAAACACTGCAGTCTTTTTGTGGTCATTTGTCAAGAGCAATTGTGGAGAATAACATCAAACAGCAAAAACACTCTCAAGTTTATGCAAATTAACCACATGAGAATTAAGCAAGTGTTTATATTTTGAATCCAGCCAGATGCATAAGGAAAATAACACAAGTGTGAACACACACACATGCACACGGACACACACGCACACGCGTACAAAAAAATGGCGTGTGTATGCACATTGTTTGTATTTGAAGGAATGGAGCACAGTTTCATTGTCAGTCTGCCACTGTAAGCTGGATCATCATGTCATTTGGCGATTAGGCCTTTGTGGACTTGCTGTTTCAGAAGCAGAGGCCTATACCCGCATGCATCCAGGGAACAGACCCCCCCCTTCGCCTCGCCTTGCCTTGTCTTGCCAGTTGAAGTCTCTCCCGCCTCTTTCTTTTCAGGCTTGGCCAAGAGAGTGTTTAGAAAACAGTGTGTAGAAGTGTTCTGTTATCCCTGCATACCGCCTTGCGGGTTTGAAGATGCGTAATTTTCTCACAACAAGGGTTCCCATGATAGCTCTCTGCTTTGAGTAGCTATTAATGCCCTTTCTTGCTCAGTGGTTTGTCAAATGCATTAATCTGAGGCTTGGCAATGGATGGAAAGAGGCAAAGGAGGGAAGCTGCAGAAAACAGGAAGAGAGGAGAAGAGAAAAAGATAAACAGAAAAAAAAAACCAAAAACATGCAAGTCCATATTTCTTTTATGTTTTTGGGACTGATAATCCTTGGCTTCAGCAGACATTTGAGCACCTGGCACCACCACTGCAATCTTTGAAGCCTTGTTCTGTCTATCTAAACATTGACCTCTTGTCAACGAAGCCAAAATTGCTTGAAAATTATCTTCCCTGGTTCTATGTAAGATAATTTCTCCCTCATCATGGTGATTTGTTGTGTGCAATTGTGAACCTACCAGATCAAACATTATCCGAATCTGCTTGAAAAAGAACCACACTCCTTTCAACTTTGATGAGAGCACTGATTGCTTTCTCTTTTTTTTGCCAGCCTTTTGTGTTGCAGTCGCGTATCTGCATAGAGTATAAGAGCCCCTTTTAAACACTTAGGAGAAAGTTTAAATTAAAGGCACTTTTTTTGGCTGTGTTCGTGTTGAAACTCTGCAAACTGCTGCATGTTCAATAAAGCATATTTATTAGAAGCAACACGGCTAATGCAGTGACAAGCTCAATGAAGTGACACTGCAGATTTGATGAAACATCGAGTGCCCCTGGCTATCTTCCCAAAAAATGCTCCAGAAAATGCATGCTAAAAAGCTTACACATTTGGCACGACAGAACAGACAAAGAAGGACAAGTACCTCTGATGAACCAAGTTCTTACTCACTGGCTTGTTGATATAAAGCATAAACAAGTTGTTACAAACTCTCTGCAAGGATTTTTAAAATATGTAAGCCCCTAGCATTCAAAAATGACTACTGCAGTCCAAATAACATGCTGAAGCTGGTATATTAAATAGGTTGAATCCCTATTTAATGCAGGATCTATGGCTAAATCAAGCTGTTTCCCTCTGCCAGACTCCATTAAAATATTCCTAAATTTAAGTGTTAGAAACATCTACTCATTCTAAAAGACTACTAATGATTTTTTATGACCCATAAAGAAACACTAACTCATTAGACAAACATTCAGCCTTGATTTTATCCCTTTCATTATTTCAATTAAGCACATTTTCTTAATCTCTTATGACATATCATGGTAAATTCATGGTTTAATACAGTGAATGTATTATATATTTCACCATTAAATAAAGAATGCACAAGTGCTTCACGGTAAGGAACAAAATATTAGTGAATATCACAGATAACATGTAGCGAGCATACAAACACACTGCATCTACAGCACACTTTTTCTGTTTGTTTTTTTTTTACTTCTGTTTGAAATGTGCTTTGACTATCGATTGCGGTGTCAATTTATGTGCAACCTAACAATTATCTGATTGCAAATTCGGGAAATTGTATTCAGATTAGCAATGTTGTAAGATCAAAGAAAACGCTGCACATTACTGAGGATTTTGCAGTGAGAACAGGAGAGGGCTGCCCATGGGACGTGTCGAGTTGAAGTAGATAAACACGTGACCCACGAACTCAACATCTCTGTGGATAATTACCAGAGACTTCAGGGGCTCTTTGTCTGAGGGAAATGAGTTGTGCATCATGTGAGAACATAGTAAAAGACTCTCATTAGATTCCACATCTAAACAGAGAATAAATTAAGCAATATTAAGCTGTGGCATGGCTATGCTCTTCCCTTATTTTACACAATTACTCAAGGAAAACCAGACATGCACAAACAAGGCGGTAATGACCTGTTACATTGGGGCAGAAGTTATCAAGGGAAAATGTATCTAAAGGGCGTTTGCTGGTAAAAATTTTTTTTCCAGCTCAGTAACAACCAGAGCAGAGAATTAATTCAAAGACGATGGTCCCTCTTATGATTTACGGTTTGTTTTTATTTCACGAAGCCATTGAACCCCTTTACTGTACATGATGACTGAAGATGATGCATATATTTTTTCCATTGTGCACAAGCATGTTTAATGAGATGTAGGTTCAAAGAATATTTGTGCAAGCAACATTTGCTCTGTTCTCATTGTGACAGCAGTGAGTGTTTCACAGGATTTCTGTGATTTTAACTCATTCTAATCCTGCTGTATGCAAGGCAATCAGTCCCTTGTTGGGTATTTAGCACTTGGCTTCAATACAGTGTCACCTTCTGGCTCAGGGTCTGAATGGAGACTTACTACTAACTCTCGTGCATAGCAATTACCCAGAGTGAGACCAGTGAGGTCTCGCTGATTTCCCTTACATCATTTTAACATCCATTCTGAAGGGTTAGTGATCCTTCAGTGTAGTCACGGCAGTTACTCCTCCAAACTACAATATTTTAGCCTTCTCACATCTCATTTTCAGCACGTAGTATTATTCACAGACTACACTTTTTTTTTGGTCTCACTGAGATTTAGACACAAGAGGAATGGTAGACAGGGTGGACATTCATGTAAATCCCCTTCAGTACATCTACATATGCAGATACTGTGTCCGTACTGTGTGTGCACTAGAGATAAAACGGTATGAAAAGTTCTCATGGTTATCAGTGTTTTAAGGGGCAAGTAAAATGCCATGTGGGGCAAATCGATTTAGAAATTAAATTATAATTATTGATCAATTGGTAAATTAATTTTTCATGCAAAGAAGAAAGCAAATTCTCTTTTCAGTCTCTCAAATATGGGATGTCCTGCCATTTATCAACAGACTAAACTCAGTATGTTGGGTTTTGGACTGACAAAACAAGACACTTAAAGACATCACTTTGAACTTTTAAAAACTGGGATGGAGATTTTTTAAATATTTTCAGACATTTTATAGACTTTGCAGCCTTACATTAAACATAACTGTTATAGTCTTTGTTGTCATTTGATAACCGCTAAAAAATAAATCAATTTTGCTCCGGAATTAATTCTGGGCAAGTAAATTTCTGACCCATTTTCCCGACTAGGCAAGTGAAAAAAAGATTAACACTGAACCCTGAAATGTGCCGAAAATGCTCATAAAGTACAAATTTCTCGAACTTTTATATTGTAACTTCTCAACTATTTGAAGCGGCACCATGTCCCTTCCAATGTAAATGTTTTCATTTATGCAAAACAAACCCACATTACATGTGCGCCTGCATCTGAGAGACTAATTATAAAGAACATTTGAAACAGCAATGCAAATTGTATGGAATTTTACCATGGTTTATTGTGAAGTCGATAATTGCTTCATCCCTAGTGTGCGCAGTGCACATTAAATGTTTTAGAGTTTAGCAAAGCAGTAATAGAATATCAAAACATTCAGCTGATAGAATTTTCCCTATAACATGACTTTACATTTCTCAATCGGATCTAAAAGAGAAGGTTAATGTTAAGTTCATCATCACAAGGCAGAAAATGTTGTACAAGGTGATCCAGTGAGAAAAGCTTGTCTATTCCATTATGGAAATGCAGCATCGGCCTTTATGATAAGACTTACAGGAACATCAGAATGAAAAAGAGACAACTGCTACATTCACAAGAAGGAAAGACGGAAAGAAAAAAAAGCATACTACAGCAACAGAGTGGTAGCAGCTACTGAGCTGACAGCTTTCAAGCAAGAGTCAGTGGAGTAAAAAGCAGGGCCATTCCCTCTCTTCCTCAGCACCCCTCCCTCCTGTCCTTTCTGATCTGACCCTCACCATCACCCCCGCCACTCCCCCCCATCCACCCTCCTCACCACCACCTTTACCTGAGCTCCGCATTTCCCAAGGGGCATTAAACTCACTGGCCCTGTTTGATTTAGGCAGGTCGGGTGTCAGTGTTCGCTACAAGCCCATGGTGAACCATGAATAATGGATCTGCCACGGGTCTGAGTCCCCCTGGGACTCCCAGCTGCCCCCTCCCCTCACTCCTGCTGTGACTGGAATAGTCAATGTCCCATTAACAACCAATGATTCATAAAGGTTCTCAGTGCCAGCGCACGAGAAACAGGAAATGTGAAAAAGAGATTGTTAATGGGATGCAGATAATGGAGCCCGATTTATGCATTTTACTTATATGTTTATCAAGAAAATAAAGACGTGAAATTAGAGAATGGCTAGAAAGGTCCACATTAAGGCCATTATCCATATGGTTTATTGAATGAGGCAAAGAAGAATCTTTTTTTCTCTTGGCTTCAAAGAAGAAAGAAGAAAAGAACTACCAACAGTTGGCATGCTAATTTCCAAAGTACGTTTTTAAGCTTTTTGATGTAGCCTTCTTTTGATGACCTAGAAGTAATGATACAAGCAGTTGCATGAAGGATTTGAAGACTTCCAGCTTCACTGTTATCCAGGTCATAAAACTCAAAGTCCCGCCTCAAGCTTCAAAAGTCTCTGTAGCTTGTTTACATAATCTTTTGTTGATCCTGTTTCTCAAAGTTATTCCGTTTCCGGCAACAAATTTGTGAAAGTGTTGCATTCACGGTGCATCATTTGAGTTTTATGATTTATGTTGAAGGACAGTTTCATCTGAACAAAAGTTAGGGTTGATACCTTTGCTGGAAAGCGAGCGCTACAGCTGCTTCCTGTCTTTTTGTTCACAACATGCTTGTTTCCACTTCCTTCTTTCTCCTCTATATTTTCTCCCTGAGGTGCAATCTTGAAAAAAGAAAAATCTACAGTAGATACTCCTTGATATATCATCTATTTGAAGAGCAAGTGAGAGCTTTCCAAACACTCCTGACTTTACTTTGCTTTACGTTTTGGTGTGCACATTATTCATTATTGCACTTGAAGGCTAGAAAATCTGTGTCATTTACAGTGTTAGTGCATGGTGTACATGTATGAGTACATCTTACATCTCACTATACAATAAAATAAAGTAAAAAAAAAAAAAACATATTTCCATGCAATATGTGTTACAGGAGCAGCCATCTGGATGAAGTGTGATATAACACAGAACAACTTTGATGTTACCACTTTGATGATGGTGAATGTGTTTGGAGGTAGGTGGAATGTAGTGAAATAAAATGCATATCTGTATAGCACTCATTATTATATATACATACTGAGTGATATATTGAATATATTCAGTATATCTGAGTATGAATCAATGTGTAAAATAGCAGATGACCATATTGTCATATTCAAGTTTTTATGAGTTACCACCAGAGCATGTGAGTGGAAATATTGTCCTCTGCAGAGAAAAATCCTTCCCTTTTTTCAGCTCATTCACATTTTTGAATTAAAGCAGGAGGATAATTTACATCAGTTTCTCTCAGTTTACATCAGTGAGGACGTTTTAGACCACAGCAGACAGCAAACTGCACACCGACACACACCGAGGAGATGAAGAGGGAGAGACAGCATCTGCACAGTTCATCATGATTAACAATAACGCAGCGCAGTGACAGATGTTTTGTGGAGGAGACGAGCATCTGTCTGACAGATATTTTAGTCTGCGGTGTATAAACCACAGAACTGTACAGCAACATTATGATTATTATCAAAAAAGTTTATATCAGTCAGCACTTCATACACTCGCTCGTTTCCCTCCCTCCTCTCTGCTGCGTCTATCTCCTCCTTTGTGGTTATGATTAATCGGTGTTCAAATTGGACTTGGGGTAAAAAAAAAATTATGCACCACAAAACTAATAAGTAACCTTATGATTCTTGATCATCAATCATAAAAATGTCTCTGCATTATTTACTTTTTTGTATCACATTATTGTCATCTGTACAACTTCTACGTTTTCTTTTTCAAAGTACTCCATTATGGAGCTTGCAAAAGCCCAGATTTAAATGAAAATGTGTCTGTGCAATGGGCACTTGGGCATGCGTCAGACTCCTAACCAGAGGTGGAAGAAGTATTCAGGTCCTTTATTTAAGCAAAAGAAGTAATACTCCATTTTGAAAATATTCCACCATAAGGGACTGCATTCTAAACCTTACTGAGTTGTAAGAATATGTCATTGCTTTAATATTGTATATGCTCTTTCTGTATTGATATTACAGCTGTATTAATGTGTATGTTGTATTGCACTGCTGTAGATGGTTAAGGTTGAGCTGCTGTTAACCATTTTATATACTGTTGGGTAACAGGGTAATCTAACAACAAATGAATGATAATTTATTGAGCAAAATTCCAACGCTCCTCAGCAGACTCCAGCATTCTTGGCACTCAGTCATGTAAACGCCATTACAATAGATTAACGTCATACCACTCAAACACTTCCAGGTGGACCCAGAATTTCACAACAGATAATCCTCCAAATCAACATGATCAATCTTATCACAGACATGGATGTTTAATACGGCAGTTTGAAACAGTCTTGCACTAATCCGCAGCAGCCTGCAGGTGACGTTCACTGTACACTCCACTTTGTCATTTCACCTTCTACACCATCATTCTGTTTTTCATCAGTCCTCCTTTCTCCCCATCTGCCATCTCCCTCCTCTTATATGTTGAAACATGACCAGAACGAACCGGGGGACAGTTTCTCCATCACACTGCTGCTGATAACTTCCTTTTCCCCATAGCTGCAAAACTGCAAAATCTATATTTCTAATTTCCAGATAGGTGAGATGAATTCTACCACCTGTTGTGGTGAGCAGTTGGAGGCTGTTTCAGTATCCGTTACGTTTGCCTCTTTAGTATGCAACTGGCTTCAGTACAATCAACTATGTGCAGCCTAGAGAGTGTTAGAGGCAACATGTGTTCATGAGGCTGCACAGTCCTACACACACAAAGGAACAGGCTGCAAAGTCTTCAGTGCATTATTAACACTACAAACACACAAAATGACCCCAAGGTACTCTGAGATTCTAGCTTGCTGGCAATGGCGAGCATATCCACAGGAGTATGACAGGTGCAAGGACAGTTGTCATTCAGGCTGACACACCCGTCGCTGTGGACACCAAAACCTTTCAGACACCGCAAAGACCCAGGTGCACACACACACACACAAATACAGAGGGTTTCATTGTTTTCGCATCAAACACTCTCACACAAACAAACGCACACAGAGACGTACATACAGAGTCGAGAATCCATTACTGAGACTTTATATAAAGCGTCCGATGACACACAATCCCCCATAAGAATGCAGGTAGGAGGGCAAAGACTCATACAGCTGGAACCTGTCTGTCAAATCACATCCCCACCACTAACACTGCAATGGAAGAGTATGGGGGATAATAAGCAAAAATTATGCTGCTTCACTTGAGAGTTTTGAGCTTGGGAGCCATTCAGCCAAACATGCTCTTTGAAGTCTGTGTAAGTCAGAGTAGGTGGCCAATACAATTTTGAATTCAGTCGATTCAAGAGGGGGGTATCATTTCTAATTCAAATGAGTGTTGATACAAAGACCACGGGTTTTTCTGTTAAGCCAAAGCCCTGGTAGACAACATTTCATTGAAAGGCATCTCATACTTCCCAATCATAATTACAAATTTGATGCTGGTGCAGTGCACACAGTTGAAGAGGAGTTTTCATGTCACAAAATTACACAAACATGGTGCTACAAACTGGGAGTCAAAACATTTCCTCTATTTTAAATTACAACTGTATGTTTGCTCTCTGCTTTAAATGACTGTATTTACAGATGGGAGACAGCACAGTTTGACAGTCAAGCGCTTTGTCCAGTCATGATCAAATGAGCAAGGAGCTTAGGAGCCTAGGAGGAGATTCAATGAGGGACATGTGTCAGCCCTGCTTTAATAAACACATAACAAGTGAAGACTTTAAATAGTTGCAACACCCATTCACTGTGTTTCGCTAATAAATGTCTTACAGACATTATAGCAGCTTTGAAATGAGATATAACCTTAGAAAATGAGTCAGACAGATTGAAAATGTCCAGTCTGTGTTCATCTCCTCAGCATCTCATACTGATGCAGAGGATAACCTTTAAAGCTCATTTATGCCCCGCAAATAGATACATCTATTTCAAATGCTTTCATTTCCCACATACTTTGATATGTCTTGTCCGTTGGCATGGATGTTAAGCCATGCATCTACTAGAAGGTGCCACTCAGTGTCAAAAGTTTCTGACAACAGCATATATGATGACACTGGAGGACGTTGTAGTAATATACTTCTTGAGAAAGAGGCAAAAGCGTAGACGGTGCATTGTAGACAGTGGTGGCTTGTGCGGCTATGAAATTCATCACAAAGGTGGACAGAGAATTCTTTTCACTAACTAACTGACAATGAATGTCATTTCAAGCGCTTTTTTAAAACTTCTACGTGTCCTGCAGCTGTGTCTCACTTGAACTGTTGGTTACACCACTACACTGCCCCCACGACTACTGGTGGAACTGCTCTGTTCTGCCCAAATATTCAGAAAATGTGAATGCTAAGGACAGACAGAAGGCTCCTCCTGTCCATATGCATATTTAACATTAAGTATGAATGAGACTTTAGCACAGGCTCCCAAGCTGCATTCAGCTCTTTTGCCCCACTCCAGTGGCTCCCTGTGGCATTGACAACATTTTTTTTACAAAATTGTAAAAATGTGTAGCCTATAGTGATTTTTTAAAAAGGTTTAATACTATATCAGCTAAAATGTCTACAGCTCAATGACTTTTCTAAATTTTGCAGATGGCTTGTCTCGAGGCTCTCTTAGTTATGGATACCAGATCAAAACCAGAAAAGTATCAGAGGAAAATAGAGAATTTAATAGCTGTGGCTTTTTTGGCCAGAAATGGACAGTAGAGATCCGTGCTCAGTGTTTGTGTAACACACTGCCACACAGTCCTTTTGATACATTAACGTTAAACAGTCACAGTTTCGTTAGATTTAGGCTCCAAAACTAGTAGTGGTCAGGTTTAGTAAAATATCATAGTTTAGGTTAAAATATGTGTTACGTTACGTTATGTACGTCACGTGACGTTAGTGAAGGAAGTCCCATGACACACATAACCAACAAAAATAAAGATATTGGATAACTTTGACTTTTGGTTTGTTTGACACATCCATTCATCCCACCTCCTCCTACGCAGACTTTCTCACTCTTTATACCACGTCATCTGACAGAGATGGATTTACATTGAAGTTATTTGAAAGCCCGGTGCATCTCGCCGAGGGGTGTGACAAAACGTCGGTATCTGACGACCTGGAGATGAGAATGGGCTGAAATGTCAGCTGTCAGCTCGACTGTTTGTCTACCGTGTCTCAGTTGTTGTTGAATGCTGGAATGAAACACGTGACGTACAGTAGGTGCGAACTGGAAAAGGATGAGAGGGTTTTCCAGTCATTCACTTCACTTCTGAAGCAAAATAAATTCCTGATAGACTTTGTGCACTTGAAAGGCTCAACTCACAACAAAACTGTGAGATGTGAATGTTGGCCACTGGATTTAGAGGTACAGCGTTGAATAGGTGGATTAGGGAAAGGCTGTATGGCTGAATTGTTAAAGTGTCTGAACTTCAGACTGAATAGTGGGGAAAAATGATTGGCCTACACATAGATTAAAAAAAAAGCTGACAGGACAGCAAATAGATTCAAAGCTTGGTTTCTTTCCCTGCTTCCTCAGTGTCCTAATTGGCTGGATAAGCAACCTGACTAGCTGAGAAAGTGACTGGCTAGATGTAAAATTAGCTGCTGTAAGATTGTGAGGGATACTAAACTATAACCTGTCACAAGAAATGAGGGCCAGACAGTTTATGTGTTAGTGCCAAATGTCCTTATCAATACAAGCTAAAGGAGCTCCGAGCATAATTGTCCTGTTTATCAGTTCTATTACAGGCCTTCTCCAGGCATCGGGCGGGGGGTAATAAATACACAGGTACTGTAGAGTTACAGTGCAATACCCCATCTCACTTGATAGATCTCTAATAAACAGTCCATCCCTCACTAAAAAGAATTATGCTATCTATTCCAATGTCTTCTAGACTGCAGTGTCTCCCATACCAAAGCAATCACCAAGAGAGCATGATATATTCTGCTGTCAGAAATATCATTTATATCTTTGGTTGTTTGAGGCGGGTTTCTCCGTTATATTTAATATTTATTTGTTATGAATGACAAGTCTTTACTTTGCAAGTGAGACAATTATATGAACAATTAATGTCAAGATGAAATGAAAAATATCTTTTGTAACCTTTTTAGGTCACATCCTCAGTCATATTATGAACCAATTCAACAATATATGCCAAAAAACATATCAAGTTCTTTGTATTTTTATAACAAAATCATGGTTTATCATGTGTGCTTACATAAACTACAACCAATAACTAATAACATCACCGTGATGTCATCCACCTGTCAATCTTACACTTTTAGTGGTGCTGGCTAAGACTCATTTGTTAGCTTAAAAGCAACAGTATGGTGCAAACATGCTAGTATATTGGTGTGTCTGCGGGTGTTTGCTACCTCAAACCTTGTCTGTTTTCCACAAACTACCGTGGTTACAGTGGTTACTAACCTGTGGGCTAAAATTTATTTACTTTAGGGAAAGCGCACAAGGCATTTTACAGTGGGTTGCTTCAACAATTAATACCAGCTGCATGGAACCTAGCATGGCCACGGGCCAGCCCTCACTGATTAACATTAACATAGAAAAACACAACTTGATAACTCTATTCACTGATTTGGGTAAAACTGAATAATAGGTTAGAAAGAAAATACTTTCTGGTTTTCCTTTCTGGTTGTCCTCCAGCTGCTCAGCTTCAACTCTGGGTCAGAGTTTCTGCTAATTTGGCTGCCGTTAGCGGGAAAGCGAATGGTGCTCAGCAGCCTCCCGGTGAACACAGCCGGACTGGGACTGAGCACAGCACTCCACGACTGGAAGAGAATATCAAGGTCATTTATGGAGTTTCCTGGTGTTTTCCTGAGCAACTTAATAGCTTCACTTGTTGCTAAAGTAGCTAATTGCTAACTATCACTCAGTCTCAGGGTGCCAGGAGCCAAACCCGGTGAAAACAACTGTTGTACTTTATTCTGTTGTCAAACCTCCATCAGTGTTGGAGGCAGTGTTTGGTACCAGTCTGGCCCATTTTCCCTGGGAGCTCTGAATCTGGGAAGAGTCAGCAGGGTAATGGACCGCTGTCTGTAGCTGCATCGCTGTGGGAGCGTTGCATTAACTACTACTGCAACAAGTCCCTCCCTTGCTGCCTTTTTTTTCTTTTACAGAAAACACATAAATATACGTGAGCAAATGGCACTCTGATTTCTGTTTCATGTCTACTTCAAACGAAAACTGATTCTGAGGGCAGAAAAGCAAGAAAATTAAATGTCGGTCAGGTAATTTGCTTATCTGTATGTGAAGTAATGCCTCATGGAAAGTCAACACTGTGTAATTAACATAAAACATTTTTGCAAATAATAAATAAAAAGATTAAATATTTACATCGGTGCTGTCAACATTGTTCGCAGTCTTTGTTCATCACAGCAGCAACCTGAACATTTTGAGTGACTTCTGGGGCCGCAACAAAAACTTTTCAAATTGCAGCAATCGTGTGCGACATAAACACCGATCAAGGTAAAACTGTGTTTATGAAAATGTTTCCACCAATAAACTAAATGCAGCTGCACCAAGGGCCAGAAAAAAAAGACAGAAAATGCTTCAAAAAAAAAGAAAAGCTCACCTAATGACAAACTGTCACTTCAATACTGCAGGCACAATGATTTATCTGCTTGTTTTTTGTTTTTTTTGATTTTCCTCCTTCACCAAATAACAGTAAAAGGAGTGGTGTTTAACAGTGGTGTAGCACAACACAGTTCAACAGCAGCTCTTTAAAATTTGCAAGCCACTTCATCAGCTGTAAATGAAATAGCCAATTAAAAGACCACTTTGCTCATTTTAAACCTCGATCGTTTCATTGTAATGTGGAAACAAATGGGGAAAAAAAAGGATGTAAAATATCCAACTGTTTCTGTGCCTCCAGAGATTGACAACACCCCCACATTCTGTCCTCTGGTGGATGAGATATTACTCAAAATACAAATATCTGGCTTCATTAGAGCATCTTGTCATCTTGTTAGTGGTGGAAAATAACATGACTTGTATGTAGATAACAGCTCAGAATGACTTATGAGATTATACTGTAATGTATGAAGGAAAGTGCTAATGTTTCACAGCAGATACAAAACACCAGCTCTTGGCAGTTTGTAAATATTGGTTGGAAATCAAGCACCCTCCAAATTACCTCTGTGTTAATATTAGCAGCTAACATCGCTCCAGCTACTTTCTTATGTTTAAGATTACTCATAAACAAACACGGCGTTGGGTTGGAGAACTCACTCAGGAGTAAACTGCTCTCTTATTCCTGTTGGCACCGGTTGCTTTCTTTGATTTATCTTTGACTCAGCAGCACTAACAGCTGGTTGATGGCTGCGTCCAACTGCTGTCTAGCTATTGGCCGACTGTTCACAAGAGTCGGCTGGCTCGCTGTCATGAAGGCTCAGGAGTGAAGTTGTGTGAAAATGTGGGGCTTGAGATTTCATGTGTAGAGCTTGAGACTGGCTGTACTCTGTGTCTGTCTTACTGATATTTTTCTGTGGTGAGGGTGGTTGATAAGCTAGCTAGCCAAATATTAGCTGCTGACTGTAGCTTATTAGCAGAGCTTAGTTTGACAGATGGTCTTACACAGCGATTGGTTACTACATTTCCTTTGTAACATAAATTCTGGCTGTAGCCAACACAAGTTTGACAGCAGTAGAGGCTTACTAAAAACATTAACCACACGAAGCCACGGTTGCTGTGATTGGGCATCTGTAGTAGGGTTAAAAAATGGAGGCCCCAACAACTGAAAACTTGAATTTAAAGGAACAGTGTGTAAGATTAAGTGGGACATACTCGCAGAAATGGCGGAAATAGAATATGATATTCCTAATCATTCATATGAGTATGTTTTAACTAGTGTATAATTGCCTTAAAATAAGAATCTTCATGTTTTTGTTACCTTCAGGGTGTCAAACTCAATTCCATCCCAGACCACATCAGCATTATGATTGCCCTCAAAGGCTTGGTTGTAGATGAAAGGTTATCTATATGTACATAAATGTATGTATTTGCTATGATATTACATATTTACCTCTACTTAAAAAAAATAAATAAATAACTGCAAGACGTTGAAGTGCACAGGTTTCATACAATTATTTCAAAAATAAAATATACAAAGTCATATAAGTAATAAAGACAAAAGTATATTAAGGGTTTTTTCAGTTAGACTAGCCAGCAAGCAAGGTTTAAAATCTAAAATGTGTACTAAGCATTCTGGGACATGCAGTCTACACAACACTTCCATAATGCAGCAATGGTATTGCACAAGTTAGATTCTTTGCAAGCTCTGAAGGGCTACATAAAATGAGGTGCTGCAGTAAATGAGCGAGTCTTCTTCCATGGAGTCCACTATGTTGCTCTGCCATGTTTCTACAAAAGCCCAGACAGGTCAGGCCAAACCCTGGCTCTAGGAGGGGCCTTACGCATTTCTCACAGGCCACTGTAGGTTTGGAAGGGAAAGGTGAGGTGAGGGGAATGCAGTTGATTAAAGATCCACACACCTATGCATTTTTTTCAATTCAGAAAAGAAAAAAATACTGTGAGTCTGTCTATGGTTTTACAAGAGTAAAATAGCAACTACTACAAGTACTAGTATACAACTGAATCACACGATGAATTCCTCTTTTGTGCTTCGATAGATAAAAACATTGTAGAGAGTGAACCTGTTCTGACATTGAGTGTCATTGTAGCGCAGTGAATTAGAAGGTACAGAGAAAATAGCTTAGAAACTGAGGCCAAAGTGATTGAAAAGAGAGGAGATGATCAAGTGAAGAGGACCACGGCAGCGATTAATATCATTTGCCGGTAAATCCAGGTTTTGCTGGTTTTCCAATCATAGCTGAAGCTTGGAGCCAAAGCAGTGCTGCGAACTGGGGCGGCTTCACAATCCCCTCGCTCAGAAGTATTGTTATGTCTCTTGGGTATTATCTTACAAAGCCCATTATGCCGCAGAAACAAAGAGGAGACACAGGCCCAGAACGGTAGTAACTCTAGTGCGCACACAGAAATAGACGCGCACACACAACACACACTGACACTTGCACGCGTAGTGGTTTAATCTTTGCAAAGATATGTATTATCAGTACAAATCCCAGCGTGTCCTCGGATTACTGATATGTGTGCATGCAGCTGTGCACCATTAAAAACAGATGTGACATCTTCATATCATAAATTCTCTGAGACAGATAATGTGAGTACAGCAAATTCAGCAATGTGTAAACAATACATAAAAACGCCCAAACACTTTCACCACATAACCCACTGAAGCTTGTAATTTCTTGTGGATGTTCAGTGAATTAAGCCGGTACAGTCATAATCACTGGTGCTGTCAGAGGCATATGCACTTGCTCATTCAGATGTGAGCCTGGTCTCCCACAATTTTGTTAAATGAGCACTCACATTGCAATATAAATACATGCGCTGTGCACAAAATTGCAGATCTCACTTCTCCTCTGAAATTACAATTTAACTGGTACTGTATGGTGGAAGGTACCACTGTGAGAGGTTTGAGTCTGTCCAATTTTCAGCTGACCACCATCCACTTCAAGAGGTCATATGAGAGCATGACACACAAAATCTTTTAACGTATTAAAGGAGAAATAATATATTTACTGAACTAAATAACAAAATGACCAAGATACATCATTAGAGATTAAGGAAACATGCCAAGTTGAAATACAAGCTTCTCTGACTACAACAAGTCAGTATGTTTGAAATTTTGATTCCAGGCTGTAATAAATGTTTTTGTTTGTTTGCCCTTTCATGTTAATTTGAGTTAAAATTAATGCTGAATGTTTGCCAAATGAGTAAATGTCTGTTTATCTGTCACAGGAAATCATCAATAATATTTTAGAGGGAGTAGATGTTAATAATGGTTAAATTGAGCAATGTGTTAATGGAGTCTAACTCCAACTCCAGAGTAGGGCTGAGACGATAACCAGATTACTGCAATACTACGGTAATGAGATGACTACTGCAGGGCTGAACTCAATACCGTCATCTCCATAAATTTTATTTTGAAGGATCTATTAATACACCTAAGGATTAGCACCATCACACACAAGTTACAACCACAGTCCCTAATTGGTCGACAGACTCAACCCAACGCATTTTGGGATTGGCAGTGGGAGGCTAACAACATGCTAACAACCACAACATCAACTGTTTTCAAGATGGAAAAATGGACAAATAAGTGTTGAATTTATCATTATGGAATTATTTTAGCATGTTTCCAAAAAAGGCTGGACCGCAAATCTTCTGAAAGGGATATGATCATACCGGGGCCGACGTTGTAAAGTTACAACAGTTAGCGTTATGCCTTTCCTGCACTCATTACTTCTGGGCTGACCCTTCACTTTTCCAGCAGTTGGGAAACTGCAGCTGGGAAACTGCTGGAAAAAGTCAAGATTTTTCTTAGTCTTGAGAAGTTGTTGCATCTCTTAACTGACACATGGTAATGTGCGCTGTACATGTACTGCCAATTCAACAACTTCCTGTTAAGTTTAAGTTTCTCCTTCACTGTGAGTAGCAGCAGCAGTCTACTGCTCACTTTCCCTCAACTGCACACTGCACACACTTTACACACTGCCCTATTCCTTCAAGGAGCTACATGCGCTTGTGTCTTACACCCCTGTTCAGTGTCTGTTTAGCCTGCAGGCAACCTGCCTGAACTTCCAGTCTGGGGAGGAAGGGATGGGGGAAACCACTTGATTCAACTGTAGATTATATATTGAAGAGGGATTCAGCCTATTTAATATACTGTTTATGGTTCCAGTTCACTATTAGAACTGCAATACTCCCACCTTGTTTCACCTCATTGATTGATACAGTCTATCTGAAAATAGATTAATAAACTCTCAGTCTCATTTCAAGGATGTGGATAAACTGAGTTTACTTGGGTTTACCTCAACTACACCCCAGTAGTACATATACAGCTGTAGTACCATGTAATGTATATAAGGTATTAAAGACTACCAAGGTTGTGTTGTTCCCAGTAAGGGGAGTACTACGCTGCTCAAAATGGCTCAGCCGTGGGAACTGTTCAGAGATATTTCATATCAGACTGTCATGAATCTTCATCTAAAAGCTCAACTTATCTATGTTTTAGAGTCTAGTCAACACGACTGTGTGAAAAGAGCCTCGGCTCACGGGAGAGGGAACTTTTCAAACCGTCTTGGCAGATTTGCTTTGTAACCTTACTAACTTTGTTGGATGAGCCTCTGAGAGATTTAAGGTTTTTGTAGGATAGCAAATCTGAGAAGGAACATATACTCTTGAGGGTGTCACGCAGTACATGATCCAATCTGATACTTACAGTGTTGACGATGTCTTTTCCTCCTCTCTGATTTGTTTTTATAGCTTTTAAAAGTAGAGGGACTGATGTACAGATTGAGCGACTGTGACCTTGACGCTCGCAACATCTTTCTGATTTTTCAGCAGGTTTGCAGTTGCACAGTTAGAGTATCGCCTGCAAAGTTACCAGACATCCCCTCTCATGTATTTGGTATGATAACAAAAACATGTAATATATCCTTGGATCATTGCTTTAAATGTGATTTTTTTATTATTTTTTTCAGGGCTTGTGATTTTCGCTGTCCTTAATTATACTTGTTTTCTCTTAGTTGCATGCATTTGTGAAAATGAGACCATTTTTAGACAAGGTAAAGGTAAGACAAAGTACAAGCAAGTAAAAAAAGCAATTTCTCCTGTGTATGGCTCTCCAGAGCAGCTAGTGTTGGTGTTTGAACTTCCCTAGCATTATATCTACATTAAAATTTGAAATGTTCTTTCAATGGAAAATTGGGTTCTTAGCATCCTTTTTCTAATACTGCAGAAAGTCCCACAGCAAGCACTAATGGGCAGATTAGGAATATATTAGACAGTCTAACAAACCCACACAAAAAACACACATTGTCTCCCTCTCTCCATTTTTCCTAAGTTAGCCTCTTCTCCTTCTCTTTCATCACTTCTTTCCTTCTTTATTTTTTGTATGAACAATCCAGTTGGTTAAAATTTATAAATTTGATTAATGTTTTGTTGCCAGTCCACTTCCCCGTTACGTCTTTTCACACTTTATCTCCATAATGCCCCTGTCTTCTTTTCTGCCTAGTAAAACATTCCAGTTAAAGTCAGTTTTTTTATTTACACATGTAGTTCTGTCCCTTTTAAATAGTCAAATATTGTCAATTGGACAAGATGGCTTTCATACGCAATAACTCACGCAATCCTCACTGCTTAACTTCAACACATCATACTGTTTCATACACACAGTTTGATGCACATGACTTAGAAACTGGGATGCTGAATAGGGCAAGATAATATCAGCTTAAACTGTGACACAGATCTTAATGACTGTGATTTAATCCAGTATTAATACCGTATTGTCAGCTGAAAAAAAGCAACATATTGTCTGTTTTAATGGACTGTAACAGGTTGCTAATGGTGATCCAGATTTCCTTAAACCTTTCCGTTGACCACTTACGCAAAATATTGTAGACTTTTTTTTAAATTACTTGAGGTCATTTACGGTATACTGATATTTTGGATCTGTGCCATTTTCTTTGAACATAAATACCCAACTGTCTTTCATTAAGTGCAGAGAGGAGACTGTAAACGACAAAGACAATAGGGGTGTATGTTTTTAGTATTCCACTGCAGAGGATGATAAAGAAGTTTGATATTTGGCAGTATTGACGGCAGAGATAATATACAACATATGACCCCATTTAATGAAAAACTGTGAAATTAAAAATGAAAATGCAACTCAGAACATAAAAGCCATGTGACGCAGGTAACTCTGAATGTGTCGCCAAGGGGCGGTGACAATCCTTCACTATCTAAGGAGCGGGGAGTGAGACCTTGCTGGGTCTTCCTCTGTCAACTACTAATGTATGAAACCTTTTGCAATTTATTCACAGAAGTTTTTAGTTAAATTTAATCAATTACATTGTAAGCAAAGGTGATGTACTGTGTAATCCTACTACAGCAGGTCTGAAATACTAAATATTAATATCTTTTTAATATAATTCTATATTTATTTTGTCTTGTGAATTGGGGACATGTATTAAGTCAAACATGGGAGAATTCATTTTGGTTGGAATTGGTGAATGTTGCCATGTTTGTTCTCCTCTTCCACACTGGCTTTTATTTTTCTGTCTAAATCAAAATAACGCACACAAGTAAAGCCAATAAAGACTGACTGTAGGCATGACAACACAGAAACTAGAGCACATTTTTAGCTGAACAAATACCTACTACATAACATACCTAAGTACTTGTATGACCAACTGGGGAAAAGAAAAATCACTTTTAAGCTACAGCATGAACAAATTAGATTTTTAACAGGACAAGATGTAGATTTGATCTGAGGTTGCTGCTTTAGAGGATGTGCTGGGTGACACTTTATTACAGAAAACACAAAAATGACTTGTAGTTGCAGTTTGATTCCCTACCTGTGGGTTAACCGAAATAAACTGATCAGTCACTGTGGTCACACCTTCCAGTATCTTTAACATGCAAACCAAATTTATTGAAATATTCAAACCTGCCTCAAACTTGGTTTATGTTAGGTTTCCAGATTTTTCATGTTGAAGCAGAGGGATGGGTATGTATGTCATACTCATATTTAAACAGTAAATACAGTAACTCATGTAATTCTACTGGTTAAATAAATACTGTAGCTTGTATAAACATGCTAACTAAGAAACTAGGAATGACTGTGATACTTATTCCACCTCTAGACCCCTGACAATCTCAACATGCTGACACTGCCATTGCAGTTGCTTGGTTCCTTTTTGTCTGTGAAAAGCCATCATTTATTTTTTTCTAAAGAGCATGGCTGTGAGTATGCACACAAACACAAATCTGGTAATACCTCTACATTCTTAGTTGGGAATGTCGGTGGAGGAGGAGGGGAAACCTGCGGTGCATGGTTAAATGGAAGAAGAAATTATGGGCCATACTCTTTCACCAGGGCTTAAATTGGACCGTGGAATAAACCTTAATATGTCATCACTATGACTCAACATGGCACCTCAGTGGTCATTAAGTAGACAAATGATGGTCTGCGCTCAGCAGAGCTGCGACTGTTGGAAATGTTGCAGGTTGTTGCGAGAGATGAAAAGAACCAAGAAAGAGAAGCAGAACAAGTGACATCCATCCTTTTTCTAAACAGGGTTTATTGTTCTGGATTCACAGGACTGGAGCCTATCCCAGCATGCATTGAGCTCCTGGATGAAGACAGAAAAACACTTGCAGAGAAGTTGACATTATCAACATGTAAACTCCACACAGAAAGAACTACAATCAAACTTGTCTTGGAGTCAAGGCCACAATTCTAACCACGAAGACATTGTGAACTACAGATACAGAGAAAAGAAGGACAATTGAACAAGAATTAAGAGGCAAGTCAGAGACGAGACGGAGAAAGACTGAGTGCTAGAAACAAAGAGACAAAGAACACAGAGACACAAAAGAAAAGGCCATCTTACTATCTGTGCTGCGCTCTTATAGAACAGGTAACTATGGACACTTTCCAAATATAGGAGCTGAGGCTTTTATCTTAAAGCCCTTGACTGAAGAAAAGGCAAGACTAGAGTACACAACATATCTAATTGCAAAGCCAAAACTGTCAGAATGTCCCACATTATACATCAATTTCCATTAAGTTAATTTAATTTTGGCGACATTGCAGCCAGCTCATGTAGCATTGATTTTAACATAGTCACTCGAGACACCAAACGCTCACAGCACAATTAGAGCGTTGAGATACTATTGAACAAGCGATATTTGAGTTTTATGCAAGTTTCTCATTGTCTGCTTCCAAGGGAGCCATGAGGATTATGTCAAAGTTTCATGACTTCTTAACAATACGGCCTTTTTCATACCCTCATGGGTGCATGTCTGCAGGATATTATTGAATTCTGTTCCATAACGAGGTATTGTGAAGATTATGCTTTTCCTTTTGAAAGGATAAATGAGCTATAAGTCAGTATTATCAGGTATTTGTCAGCTATGTTGAGCTGAAGGCTTTGTTGTCCATGCAGCACCGACAGCTCAATTGATGGATTCCTGACCATAATCTGTGATGCAGGGTGATTACTCAAGCAGAGTGACCTCAGTGCATGTCGGTGCCCTCACACAGAGAAGGCTGACAGGCTGACGCGGAGTAAAGAGGCCGATATATGATCACAAATTTTTGAAGTCACAGGGTTTGGTACTGTTCACATTTGAACTGATACTGTACAGGTACCAAACAGTACATCTTTTGGTACTTAACTGTTTCTATGATAAGAAAAAAAATATTTAAATTGGAAAACAACTAATTCCAAATTTCTAAATTTCAGTATTCTTACTTTTTCAAAACATTTTGTTATCATTTAGAACATTTTAAACACAACACAAAATAAAATCCCTCCCTTTCCCTCATCCTTCCCAGTCCTAGCCTTACACCCTCCAGCCTGTCAGACTGTGCCCAGGGCATGTAACACCCCTGTTTGTGTCTCAGTGGAGGCACATGTGATATCCTTCCTGTTATGCTGCTGTAATATTTCCCCCTTAATAGTATGCAATTCATGAATATGTCGAAGTGGTGTGTCAAGTAAGGTAACAAAACTGATGACAGACCCAAAAATGCAGACAAAGGCTGAGCAGGAGCAGTTCAAATGTTGTAATAACAAAAAGGGATGTTCAAAAGGCTGATGCTAAAAAGAGGCTAATCAAATCCAAAGTGGGCAAATGAGGAACACAAACTCCATGAAAGCAAAACCAGGGTCCAAAAAATTAAACAGGAATCCAAAACATGGAATGAAACGAAAAGGTGGTTGATGACCTGACAAAAAAACAAACAAACAAACAAACAAAAAAACAGAGAATCACCAGCGCTAAATGCATAAACAGCAGGGGAAGCTCATCAGAAATCAAAAAGGTGGGAAAACAGACAAACACAGGAAGTGAAGCAACAGCAAAGACAAGGACAACGAAATAAAACGGAATAACTAAAAAAAAAAAAAAGAAAAAGAAAAATAGACCATGATGAATATTGGTTTTATATTAAGGTTTCAGATAAACTGATGACTCTCATCTACTATAGTGACATGCAAAATAACATACTGGTAAGGAACGTCAACCAAGACCATAAAAAACAGTTGTTTTCAAAAAGCATAGCCAGCTAATTGATTAACTGAAGTTGTCAATACCTCACGTAAAGTTTTGTTCATGAAGGGTTAATTTGAACTTTTTCAGTGCTAGCTGCAATAGTGCTAACATTGCTAACATTAACAGCAGCTGCTGTGGGGGATTTGGCTTCTAGGCTATCAAATACAGTCACACTCTTTAGCTTTTAGGTATATTTCGTGTATCGTTAAACACGTTACCCTCGCCAGCTTGCATTTCGCGTTCAGGTATTTAAGTGAGTGTTGTGTGCATCAAATTTTGAAAACTCTCGCAGCCACTTTTGGTTCGCTATTCCTGATTCTCTCATTCCACAATCTAACTTGAACAAGCTGCAGGGGTAACGCTGCTCTCTCTCGTTCTCTGTATACTCTTGTGACTCTCAGCCAGAGGCGCCAGAATTTTGGCACTGACTGAGTTAATGTGAATTGGTACTCGGTGCCAAGGTAATCTGGTCAGTAACCTTAAAGGTAGGAGTTCACTACCCAACCCTATTGACCACTGAGGTTTTTCTTCCATATTTATGCCCACTAACAGCAGTAAATAATATTCATTTAAAGCTAAGTTACTTTAGAGTTCAAACTGGTTCGCCACTGCATGCTGAAGTTCCCGAATTTTAAGAAATGTTTTCACAAGGGAAGAAACTTTTTGAACCTTTCAGCACAGAGGCACGCTGTATTACTCTGAATGTGTATGATGAATGGGTGTGTATGTGCACGCATGCTCATGCACTTATCTGTGAGTATGCTGGTATGCGTGTGTGTGTTTGTGTGTGTGCTTTTTGCACTTGTGTGTGAGCATGCTTTACCCAGCAAAAGCTAATACCATTAGTAAGAGCGTACAACTATCCCCAAGAGTGTGTTCTCGATGCATAATTCAGCAAACACATAAAAACTTTAAAATTTTGATCTTTTCTGGTGTTTGTGTATGCAAGCTACTGGGTGGCAGTAAGACGAAGGAGCATTGAAGAGTATTTCATAAAACCATACCTAACCTAAACTATCGTATCTAAACTATTCAATCATCTCCCTGAGAAAAAATCCACTGCACAATCAAAGTGGTAATTTTTTCATCACATCATAGTTACAGGGCTCATTTTCCCATGCCTGACAGAGATTTGCTCCAACATCTCAGTATCACTTTAACCACAATTACTTAGGGATGTCTTTTCTATTATGCCTCTTCAAGGTGCCAACTGCATCGCATTGGAAAACAACTTAGTTCCACTCCCAAGGAGTCCCTAAAAGGGCTGTAATAAGAGTTATTACTTTGCCCGGAGGAAGTGATATCCATGCAGACTGCAGACACATTTCTTAAAGCTGCCACTTACCACACACCTGCTGTTCCCTGTCAGTCCAGATACAATGCTGCTGTTATAGATGGTAACAGAGCAAGAGTTAGTCTAATATCGTAACTCCGTGAATTCTGCATTATGCAAATACGTATTATAATGTTACCAATACTATTCATCATCTCCCCCTTTTCAAAGCTGCAAAGCAGAAAGTGGAAAAGAGCTCCTACCACAGTCTATAAAGCAGCTGATATGTTTGCTGTGTTATGACAGTTATATAAATTGACTATTGCTTTAACAACCAGCGCATGTTGCACTTTACAATAATACCTATTTAACCACACATCAATATTATGCATGTGGCAATTAATGATTGAATAAATAAACATAATCATTTAAAGTAGTATTAGATACTGAGGTGTGTACTGGGAAGAATCTGGACACAAAACATGTCACAATACAGGGAATTCAATTTATTGAAGCATGTAAGGTGATAAAATGATAATTTTATCTCATTTTAAGAAAACTGTCCACCATATTCATGAAAGTTAATTTTTTAACTTTTTTATGCCATCAGGACAGTAGGGAAGGGTACTATTCATATTTGAACCGATACAGTACAGATGCCAGTGCCTGGTAGAAACACGAACCCTCCCTCTCCTTTCCCAAACCCGTCTCTACCACCTCCAGCTTGTCAGTCTGTCACCGGGACATTTAACGGCGTTGTTTGGGAATCGGAGGAAGTACATGTGGTATCCTTCCTGTTATACTGTTGCACTAGTTGCACTACCACAGTGACTGCATACTGTCATAGTTCCTTATTAATAGTATGCAATTCAAGAACAGCATTTTTGTTTCATACTAAAGTTTTTGACATACTGATAAATCTGATTAACTCGCATGTTGCTAAAGAATTTCAGACGTAGCCAATAGCTGAGTGTTGGCCCCGTAGTACAAAGGCTAAGCTAACGTGAACCTGACAGCGAATAAATAAAGCTATTCCCTTGAAGATGCTGATGAAGTTGTTGATTGTTTGTTGTCCATGGAGGGTTAAGTTTCACTATGAAGATGTTGGCCGCAGACATGCTTATATTAACTGTGGCTGCTGCAAGGGAACTGAGCTTTCAGGCTATCAAAACACGCTACACTCTTCAGCTTTTTGATACACCGTAATGTGTGTGATTAGTCTTGTTGCCCTCACCAGCTTTGCATTTTGCATTACAAATATTATAGTGAATGTTGTCTGCGCTGAAACTGAAAAACTTTAACCACATTTGCTTTTGGCTCACTGTTTCCCTGACTCACTGAGACCTGAACAAGTTGCAAGTGTGATGTTGCATTCTCTTTCTTTTCCCTTTATACTCTTATTTTCTCACCCAGATGCGCTACTAGGTACTGAAAGTTGGCACAACTGATTTAAAGTGAGTCAATACTCAAGAGTATGGTCACCTTAAAAGTATCAGGTTCAATATTGCTGCTTTTCTTTGCCATTTATGATAGTAGGTGAAGAGTCTTTGGGTTTTGGACTGCTGGTTGGACAAAAGAGGCAATTTTATGATGTCACTTTGAGCTCTGGGAAATAAGGATGAACATCATTGACATCTCGGGGGTTTGGAAAAGGCTGATTGACATTTTTTAACCATTTTCTGACATTTTACAGACCAAACAACTAATCGATTAATTGAGAAAATAATGGACAGATTATGGACAATGAAAATTTGTTGTTTGTTGCAGTCCTACAAAAGTGTATCCATATTTTCTTATACCTCCACTGGAAACAAATCAGACAAGGCGAATATCACTGTTTTTGCAATCAGTTTGATGTTGCACACCAAACATTATTATTCTCAAACTATTCATCAGTTTAGAGATTAAAAATGTCAGACAAAGATGAGAATGAGAAGAGCAAGAGGAAGACAGAGAGAAAAAGATAGAAGAAGACAAAGACAAAGAAAAGTCGCCAAGCCTGTATTAGCCACTTGCAGGAGCCAAGTGTCTGTTGCTAGGCTGAATTACCACACACTGAATAAAAGGCTTTGGAGTGCAATTTAACAAATACACAAATTCTGTATTGATGCTTGCTCATTCATCCATTGTCTTATCCGCTTATTCCTACTCAGGGTCACAAGGTGCTGGAGCCGGTCCCAGCATAGATTGTACAGAAGGCTGGAAAATACCCTTGACAAGTTGCCAGTTCACAGATGGACTGACACAGATAGACACTCGCTCGCACTCATATTCACATCTACGGACAATCTGTGGCCTCCAATCAACCTAACATGAATGGATTTGAACTACAGCAGGTAACTGGGTCAGCTGGAGGAAACCCAGGAGTGCGGATTCTCCTTTGTTTGAGCAGCAGTTCTGACTACTGAGTCACAATGCTGCGACTCTTGTGTACTTCACTCAACAAATATATAAACGCAACGCTTTTGTTTTTGTTCCCATTTTTTGTGTTTTGAAGTAACAAATCTAAGGCTTCTTTACGCACAGTTTCTCTCAAGTTTTGCTCACTAATTTGTTGAATTCTGAGTAAGCGAACACTTTTCCTTTGCCAAGACAATCCATCCTCCTGACAGGTGTGGTGGATAGAGATGCTGAAACTGAACTGTGGCTATTTCACATTATGTTACAGGTACCAGTTTTTATCCCACCCCTGCTCTGCCTCCGATTGGCTTATCCTGCTAATCTTATCCTAACCCTAACCAATCACTCATCATGCCTAAACATAACCAGCCCAACTAGGGATATTAATAAGTAGTCATTAATTGATCAATCACCATTAAGATTTTAACTAATTAAAAATGTATAAATTGATATTTTAGAAATGACAGTAATTCCACCTCATTTGTATCTTACAAGTCATTAATTAGTAATTATGTAGCATTTTCAACTATCAGTTAAGGAAAATGCACAAACTTTGCAACCTTAAACCCAACCAATGAAGAAATGAGTACTAGCTAGTCAGAGGCAGAGTAGGGTGGGTAATGATTTTGCCCTCCTGGGGAAAAAAAAAGTTATCTGTATCTTTATGTGAAATAGCTCAGTTCATTGTCTTATGATTACAGGATCAGAAAAAGACATTGCAAAATTTGAAAGAAATAAACATTTTGTGTGTATAGAAGAAGTCTGAGGTCTTTAACTTCAAGTCATGAAAAATGCAAGTGAAAACAAAAGTGCTGCATTTATATTTTTTCAGTGTATTTGAATATAAAACTATAACTACACTATAAACTATACAAAACTGCTCAAATGGATAAAAACACAAATGCTCACTGCACATAAAATACTGAGTCACAAAGGTAAAAGAGCTGGCACATGTTCTGCAAACGATTCAGCTTTTAACTTACTGAACCAGGCTAACTCATTAAACAGGCTTATTTTAATAATGTAGCGTTTTATGGTCGAGTTTGCGGGCCAACTGCACTGTACAGAGAGCGGCCTTTTCTATTATGGCTCTACCCGAGTCACTCTGTAAGTCTTTGAAACTGACAGCCCATCATAAATCTCATTTCAGGGACACTCGTTGTCAATGAGCATCCTCAGTCTGCAAAAATGTCACCTTATACTGCCAGTAGATAATCATAGATGAGACAAGAGCTGAAAAAACACGAGCCTACCCTGTCAAACAGAATGAAACTCATATTTACTGACATTACAGTCACTTGCCGAGTGCAGAAAAAAATTAACTACTATTGAGTGTAGACTGTTTACTTATTAAAATGACCCCAAAGCCTCCTCTCACACTGGGTTGCATGCATAAATCTGAGAGGAGCAAACAAAACAATATGATAATAACTTCTTCTTCTTCTTCTTCACAGCACCTCTAATCCTTTGTTCATTCTAATCTCTTGCATACAAAAAAATCCCCTTATATCTGTGTGCAGAAGTGTGTGTGTGTGTGCATGAGCATGCATGTGTGCGGTGTATCACTGCGTTTGTGTGTCTCAATACACATCAAATATTTCAGCCTCCAAAATGTGGATGACTTTCCCTACCTTGGCAGCCTTCATCCTTCCAAAGCCGACACTGATGCAGAAATACACCACCGCATAAGCTCTGCCAGTGGGGTTATGCCAGACTCCGAGGAGGAGTCTTTGTGAACCGTGACATCCAGGTGAAGAACTGACTGTTTACAAAGCAGTTGTTCTTCCCACTTCAGTGCAAGAGACACAGACCTAGACCTGCAGACCGGCTACACAAGGCACATCGGCTACCTGGATCCCATCGCCAGAGATGGAATCTTGCCTCCAGGAAATCATGCACATTACGTGGAAAGATAGAGGGAAAAAACAACAGCACACTTAGGAGAACCGAACATGAAATACCTTTCCTCAACCATCAGCAGTGTACTGTACATTAAGGGCAACATATTCATCAGAACAATCAGGGTGGTTTATGATCGTGTCCACAAGCAGATCAGGTTATTTTCAGCTATATATAGTGCAGGTTTCTGATCACATGATCAAGTGGTCAGAGCTTGATGTGAAAGAACCTGTGTGGGAGATTTAGTGGCATCTAGCCGTGAGCCTCACCTCATCTCGCTCTCACCTTCCAAGCATGTAGAATCATTGGCAGCAGCCAAACTTGCACAAAAAATGCAAAAGGCTGTATCTAAAACATCATTTTAATCGTTTAAGAACAATTATCATTCGTTCTTATTCTCTAAATTAAATCTAATATTTGAAAATATTTTAAATTTCAAAGGGTCAAAGGGTAGGATTTAGTGGCGTTTAGTGGTGAGGTTGTAGTTTAAGAAGAAGGAACTACGATGGCCCCGAAACTCCTGAAAAATGTGAAAAGCCTTCTCTAGAGCCAGTGTTTGGTTTGTCTGTTCTGGGCATTGACATATAATTTAAAGATGGATACATCTTGATCGCCCTCTGGTGGCTGGCTGCAGTATATATCATAATTCCTGACCCCTACATTTTAGCAGATAGGACATGGGCCAAACTAAAATGTCGAAGTACACATAAAATAGTTTTCCCAAAGACGGTTTCTGTCATTTTAAGTAGTTCTCATCATGATGATGCATGTTGTAGTGTTTCTTTCTGATCAGTTTAGTTTTAATTAGCTATTTGATCCTGTAAAAATGGGAGTTTTATTTTTCTATTCTATTCTGTTCTATTCTATTCTATGATTAACAGCTGAGCCCTGCTCGTGATCGAGGCCGTAGTGGCGGGCTCTAACTTTTATCACGACTGTGCAGACTCTGGCTCCAAATGATGTCACCAGTGCAAGATGGCAGTGCATATATCCAGGATATTTTGGCTTCGTTTTTGTACAGTGGGAGAGTCTGGAAATGCAGCATCTATCTTTATTTAAGTCAGTGTTTCTGGGCTACTCTAGAAACACGGCAGTGCAACACGGCACGCTCCGTGGAAGAGGACCTGCCCCCGCTGTAGAATTTACAATTAATTCCATTTCTGCCATATTCTGCAAGCAACCCCCACCCCGTAATCCTCCACACCAGACCTTTGAAACACCATGAGAATTCTTATAATGTATGCTTGTCCTTCAATCGCTGACTTCAATCACATGTTCAACTACGCTAAGAACAAACACAACTAGCTGTCACGAGACTGAATGTGGAGACTTTAAATTACATGATGTTTTGATGTTATCTGAATATATGCTTGTTTTTTTTTTTTTCATTTCAGTGTGTGTTTACATCTAGGATAAAAAAAAAATATTTTCATATCTCAGCAATTGCATTTGTCTGCTTAGTGGTCTGCCTTGAAGTCCCATCAACTCACTGCCTAAAAGTCCTTTGATGATTCCACTCATTGTACATTTGAAAGCATGCATTCAGACTGAGTTTGAACCCTCCTTTCAATAGAGACCCTCTGGCTTTAAATGACTGAAGAGACTGATCCCATATCAACAGATTTTACTGCATCGCAGGACAAGACAGATGGACTCAGCAGCTGCCTGAATCTTGTTAGTGTCCATTTTTGCCTCTTGTTGCTTCAGCTTTGTTGTTTTGGTTGGTTTGGGCGTTACAGCATTGTACTTGTAATCTTTGAAAATGTGAATCTCACCAGTGCAACGCGCTCCTAGTGTTTTGGTTTGAAAAAATCTTATCATTAAGAGAAAACCTTTCACATGATTTCAAATGTAAATATACAATCATCAAAGCACTCATCTGATACATCACATGAACATAAAAAAATATATATATAGTCAGCATTTAGTGTCAAAATGATTATGTTTGAATCAGACTGAAAAATTTTGTCAGTTGCTGCTTGTAAAGGTTCCAATCAAAGTCAGTCACTCCTCCCCATCTCAATGAGCATGAGAGGCAGAGAGACAGCAGCACTGGTTCAGCAAACTAGAGGGTGAATGAAGAGGGGGAGCTGCATTAGTGAGAACAAAGCAGAGAATCAGAGAAATACATTTTTATTTTCTGATTGGTTCACAGCGGTATGAATGCTGTTCTGCCTGTGTGTATCTGAGTCCCACTCGCGGTCAAACAGACAGACAGCTCGTGAGACGTTTTTATCAAACCTATCCATATGTCCAAACCTCACAACTTGCACATTCTTGGCTGAGGGCTACGCACCACTGCCTGAAGGCTGATGCCCAGAAACAGCAAAATAATGAGAAAATAAGAAAATACAGGCAGAGGGCAGTCTCTGTAGATACAGACTCCTACATACACTTCGATTATTTTATGATTCTATCATATCATGAGTCGCTCATTATTAGCAGAACTCAATAATAAAGATTACCGCTTGCCCATGACAAGTAAAATGACATGTTGGTGTAGTAAATCTAGACTTCACCAAACGGGCAAGTGATAAAATGATACTATTAAGTTGTTCTGATTATCAACTAATAATTAAAATTATTTTTCACACAAAAATGGCAAGATTTCATGTTTTTCTTTGTTTATTATTTCCATCTCAGTGGACAATAAAGATTTATTCTATTCTAATATATTCTTAAACATGACAATTAACTTTAGTCTTTGTTGTTATTTGATAACCGCTGATAAATAAGCAGGGGCAGGTAGAAATAAGCTTTGGGCAAGTAAATTTCTGAAAATGAAGAAAAAAAAATCATGCTGAACCCTTGTTTGTTAGGAAAACCTTTGCATGTTAGGGCTCTGCCTTTAAAAGAATACCTTGATGTTTTAATATCATACTAACATCACTCTCATGTCTGTGCAGTATGAAGCTGGAGGCAGCAGGCGATTAGCTTAGCTTAGAATAAACAGTGGAAGCAAGGAAAAACAGCTTGCCTAGCCCCAAACCAAAGTAAAACAAACAAAAAAATCTGCATACTAATACTTTAAATTTTAAAAATTATCATGTGATTAGTTCCATCACAGAAATTCCTGTAAAACCACAGCCTATCTTTTTTTTTTTTTAACTTGTCTGTTTGTGTACAGACTAAACAAATAAAACATCACTTGTTCATTAAAAAGTAATGTTTAGAGGTGTACTCAGCGTATTATTTTTTTGAAGTTTTGAAGACAGAGCCAGGCAAGCTGTTTTCCCCTGCTTCCAGTCTTTACTCTAAAATAAGCTAAGCTAAGCTTCTCGTCTGCTGGCTGTAGCCTCATATTAACGTACACACATGAGATTGGTACCAGTGCTCTCCCTGAAAGCAACCAAACATATAAGCTTATTTTCCACGATGTCTCGTCTATTCTTTTTAACTTGAATGACGGGTGATAAAACATGTTGATGATAATTTGTACGGCATAGTAGACTCCAGGAAAGAGTTCTAGGTAGCTTGTTCCAGCACAGTCTCACAGCAATTTAACCTCTCACACTGCTGCCACAATAACGGAAAAAAACCCTGCATTTGTAGCCGGTTTCATCACAAGTGAAAGCATCAAAAAAACTAGCTGAGGTTCCTGAGCAAAGCCACAGAACTCTAAAATTGTTGGATCAAAGTGTTGCCTGTAACCCTCTCCTTGAAATCAGGTGCAAACAGGGCTGGAAAATCAAGCATGGAGCCTGTCCACAGCCCTCAGCTCTCTATCTCCTCCTACTAACCGATTCCATCACAGAGCTCAAGAGTTAATACGGTTGATGCAGTCCCTGCCCGGAGGGGGTAATGAAGTGACTAAGGGCTGCCCGTCCCTGACCGGCGACAAGACAGCAGGTGTGAGCGGTGAGGGGTGTGACTGTGAAAATGTGTGTTTGAGAGAAGCTTGCTGAACGAGGCACCTAACCACAGGTCCAGATCAATTAGTTGGCCTAATCTGTCCTCTCTCTGTTAGCCAGAAAGATTCCCTGGTTTACCCCTGTATCTGTCATCTTTACTGCCACAGAACTGCATACATCAGCCCCCTCTTTCTTTTTCGCTTTTCTCCTCCTCCTCTTTCTTTCTTTCTCTCCTTGTATCTGTCCAAGCCATCTCTCCTTTACACACTACATTTATGCTCCAGCTTGGTAAACGGTAATCAATGCCTCACAACGGTGGACTGCTTCATCTAAACGATTTTTCAGGAGGGCTGTGTGTGTGCGTGTGTGAGTGTGTGTGTGTGTGTGATAAATACAGAGAGAGACAGACAGATGGAAAACAGAGAGACAGACTGAGAGATAGAACTTTTATATCAGTATTAAAGTTTTGTATGTATGCAAGCTTCTGTTTTTGTGTGTCTGTGATGTGTGGGTTTGTGTGTTGAAAAATGTGTGAAAATGCCTGCCTGGAATTGGCAGTGACTCCAGAAGCTCACAGTAATGCATTCACTTTTGGTACATAAATCACAATCAGCCCATTCTGCCATCTGGGTTACTGCTACATGGCCCTTGTAATGTACACGCTGGTTAGACCACCGGCTGAATAAATGAGGAGTCCAGGATACAAAGCAGATACTTGGCCGTAATGGACAGTAAGGTGGTGAATTTAGACCTTTTCCTTTTTTTTGTCTTGCACAGAAAAGGTTTTATGTTCCGTATCATCTACAGGTTAAAGGCACAGTTCGCCCCAAAAATCAAAAACTCTTTTCCTCTGGCCTGTAGTGCTATTTATCACTCCTGTTTGTTTTGGCGTGAGCTGCAGAGTTTTGGAGATACTGGTTGTAGAGATGGAAGCAGATGGAACTCGGCTTGTGGTGCTAAAAGCAGCAATATATAGGAAGGCGTATCGAGGATCAGAACTAAACCAGTTAAGGCTCCTGACTAGTTAATACCAAAATATCAGTAAGCTCCTGGCAAAACGATACTTCTAAATTTAATGAAAATGCAGCAAAATACAATAATTCAAGTGACAGTTTAACTTATTTCTGCAAAAAAAGTAATAATAACATAACTGTTGAATCTTTTCATATATTTTCATGTCATGTCTTTATTTTTGGCAAGGACTGAGTAGCACCCTATCAATAAGAGTATCAATTTGAAGTACTGATATGGATAAGCAGTATCAGTATTAATATCAGTGTCCTTTTCCTACATTAACTGCTCACAACAAAGTCTGTGGATCATCTTAAGTATCTGGGTCACGATTTTTGGAAAGAGACATTGATTTTGAAAATTTCAAATATGCATGTTTGGCTTTGAGCACCACAAGCCATCTAATTCAATTACATTCAAAAGAAGGCAGAAATCTCTATGGCTGAAATCTCTGAAACTAAGCAGCTCACACCAAAACAACCTGAATGGATAAATAGCTCTGCAGGTAAAGACAAAAGCTGTGTAGTTTTAATTTAGAGGTGAATTGTCCCTTTAAGATGTGTGTTTTGTGTGTGTGCACATATGTGTGTATATGCACATCCGTCAATCAGGTTTAAAACATGTTTATAGGCTTGTGACAAAAAACAAGAGTGCAGCTGTAGATAAGATGGGTTTAGTAAATAAAGATGAAATTACAGCGAAAGATCACAACTACCACGCTCTTAGGCATTGCACAATGTTATAGACGTTTGATTGAGATTTGGAAATTATATTTCAGCAGGGCAGGGATGTAGAAAGCACTCTGATTAGATTTTAGAATAACAACTGAATGGTGAACTGAACTGAATGGTGCAGGAATGTTCTGCATGCCATGTCTTCACATCAGTGGGTCCCTGAGGGGTCCGTGGCACTCTGCCAGTGGGTCTGTGAAAAGTTTTCAGATTTATTCATTTAAATTATCATGATATAACTTTATTTATTTATTTATTAAAAGAAACCTGCTATTTTTAATTCTTAAATCCAAGTCTAGTCAAGCATGCGTCACCCATACATAATCCACTAATGGTGGAAACCAGCTTTCTCTACATGGATACTCTCTGTTGACATGTAGCAAATATTTTTAATTCACAGTTAATATCTTTCTGAAACATTTCTCTCCTGTTGTTCTTTCACATGACTGAGTAGAAGTGTACAGCTAAGTCAAATTATTCCAAGGGATATATACTTCCTACTTGTAAGGGGTCCTTGGCAGTGAAAAAAATGAGAAACTCCTTGCCTCACAAAAAAAACATTATGATGTTGACAACATGGTTGACAATAAGAAAAAAATAAAAATAAGAATGATACATTCTTGGGGAGACTTACATACAGAGACCTTAAAGCCTGAATCCTGTCCTGAATCTGCCTGAGCTTTTGCTGATCAGTCCACCAACCAGTTTTCATCTCAACCTCCAAAAATCAATTTTCCAAACATGGGGTCAATACAGGTCACGTTCCTCACCCAGAGGTCCTGCCTCTTTGACGGATTCCTGTACAGATCTGGATCTAATTGGAAAATTAAAGTCATTGATTGGCAATTGGGACTAGAGGCATTTCTCTCACTTCCCCAAACACCAATTAGCTCAGGATAAATGATAAACTGAGGCATGCCGGCGGTCTCACAAACACACACAGCTCCTCACACACACATACACATGCAGATGCACACGTGTGCACACGCAGTCAAGAATGCAGACACCCTAAAGGGGTAAACTTGAGCATCTCTAACCCCAGCCAAGGTCACTCAGTAATATCGAAGCTTAAGTATACTGTAACCCCACGGTCACAAATAATATTCTCCAATATGAAACAAACACACACACGTTCTTCTATTGGGAATAGCCTGTATTTCATCCACAAAGATACCACAGAGATGAAGGGTCTGCCTCCCTACAAAACAAATATTAAGTTGGGATGAAAGACATCAGATCAATCCTGCTGTTGTGATGCGTGTACAGCGGTACAGTGTCTCCCAGATAAATCACAGCACAATGAATCTTTTGCTCTAATGAGAGCCTGGGCTTCCATTTGTGACTGCTTTATGAGTTGCACAAATGTCAGCTAATATTGAAGTAAATTTAAATGTCATGTCTGCAAGTAATTTGGGGGGTTGATTAACATAAATCGACTTAAAAGAAATCGCTGGCATCAAATCACAAAGAGAAGGGGAGAGAAGCTAAATTTTAAAAAAAAATGACACAGCTTTGTTCAGCTTTCCTGCACTATAACATTACTGTAACATTATGTTTTATTTCTTGCATGTTTTATATTATATTCAGTGTTTTGGCATTGCTGTATTTCTTTATTGTCATGCTAGTAAAGCCGATTTGAATGTGAAAACTGCTGAGAAAAAAAAAGCATGTTGCACACAATTTGGACCTTATCCAGCAAAATATGTGTGAAAGAATTTGATCTGTGGTTATCCATTAGATCCACGTGAAGATTAAAGTGATTAAAATATTAAAAACGCATTACTAAAGTAATTAATGCTAATATGAATATGTGCCCAGCAGTGATAAACATAATGAAAACAGGAGAAAGGACCGTTATTTGCAGCCCTTATCCTCTCTAACGAGACTTGAACGTTTTTATCTAGATCTGAATGAATATCACAAAGCCGGATGAACGCAGATTCAGCGTATTGTTCCCTGATAAAACTGCTTTGATTGTAGTATGCATGTTAAGTCTGCATTCAGTCATTCAACAACGTGGCTTTAGTGCACAGTGGCACACATCCAACTTCCCTAAATGCATCCTGTTGGCGCATCAAGTGGCTGCAGTCCTCGGAAACGCATCCCACTGTGCAGGAGGTGCGTGCAGTCATTTCACATTTTACACGCTTGTAATTTCATTTACCAAAGTCGGCACTGTTTCCTGCTACAATTGGGGTGACCTGCACATATACACATGTTTATAATGTTGATTAAAGGTAGCTGAACATTCCCAACACTGGAGAATTTGGATTTCTACTGCCGTGCCACACGAAATGCAGGCGCACACTGGAGATTTCAGTGGAATTTTGATATAATAAATTTACCTGACGGAATTATCTATAGTCATACCACAGCTGACCAGTTGGACATCATTTCCGATCTAAAAAAAACGCTGCAATTGGCGTTTTTTCTGTAAAAATAATTTAATATGATCGGAATCACGACTGTTCTCCTGCGCATTGCTCATTACCGACTGCACTAACCCGCCGTTAATTTGTGTTAGAAGTGGCAACAAGTTAGGTGCTGATGTGCAGCCTTCAAGTGCACATGAAAAGGGTTCAATGCAATGCAAAAGCCAACATTCAGCCTCTATTATACACATGCACGTAAATATAAGCACGCAAGAATTTCTGAGTGTGCATTTATGCCATTTCCCTCTGTTGCAGCGCACACAAAACTCTTACGTCGAGGGCATTATGCAAGTCCACTGGAGTTGTATGTTGCGAGACCGAGCCACGGCGCAGCGAACTTTCCCATTAAATTAAAAAAAAAAAACACCCCTCAAAGTCCTACCTTTGTTGCCGGGTCGCCGACACAAACGCCTTCGCCTTGACAAGTTGCAAAGGGCTTCAGAGGTGGCGGCGGTTGAAGTTGCCGCTGCTTCCGGAATGAAAGGTGTACGATCCCCTGTGTGATAGAAATCAGACGGACAGACGCTCTGTGCGCCCTGTCTGCCACCGCGCTGTGCGTCTGGAGTCTCCGCTTCGAGAAGCGCAGGGAGAGGGGACGGCCAAGCCGCTCTCGGCACAGCACGGCGCGGTGTGGAAAGCCCCTGGTGGTGATGAAGGGAAGCTACAAAATGAAGAAGAGGAGGAGAGAGGGAAGGAGGCAGAGAGAGAGAGGAGTAATATGTAATCATCGGAGCCACCAATAGAAATAAAAAGTAACAGAGGAGCGTTTTGTTTTGACCCGACAGACCATAATATCATCACTGACACTTCTACACTCTAAATGTACTGGATGTCATGAGCGTGTGTCTGTCAGCCTAAAACGAGGCAGAGGGGAGACTGGGGACGGTTGTAACAGTGTATTTGTGATCCTCAGTGGCTGTTCATGCTAGATCTCTCAAACTTTGATACGTGGTACTCATATTTGTTTATTTGTCTGTACAGATAGAGCTCACTTGGATGGCTACTACACAGTAGTCTTGCATAGCCAGACATATCCACTTTGAGCTGGACAAATGTCTGGCTCCACACATTATCATCCTGCTACAGGGGAAAAAATGCCCTGTCATGTTTGTATGTATGCAATCACAATCACAGTCATCTTGCATGGTACAAAACTCAGGGTGCAGTAAAATAGTGTGGAACACTCGCACATCGGGGGGGGGGGACCCCTGACATTAAAATAACAGCAAAAGAAAAGGTAACAGGTGTTAGCAATTTTTACATTCAGGCCATTAGTTTACTAGGCAAATTTTGCCATTTCCAGCTTGTAGTTTGGTATCTCTGAGGTTGTTGCAGTCTCCCATGATCTTTAAAAATGCAGATAGTGGCTGCCGGCTGTGATGCTGACTGAAACAAGTCATCCAGTGGTCGACTTATACCCACAATGTACATCCAGTGAGTCAGACTTACTGCACAATCATCAAATTATGTGAGTTAATGTCAAATACAAAGAGTTCCATTGTTACAACCTAACCAACTAACTGAGAACAGATGTAACAAGAGCGAGAAGTAGTTTTCTGGATTAACTGAGGCACCATCAGATCATGGATGGATCATTAAATGAGCCTACTGGGCACAGGCCCAGGGGCTCGGAGGGTCAGGGGCCCTGCAAACCTGCAAAATACAACCAGCTACAAACAATCACAAATAAACTATAAAGAGACACAAAACAACCACAAGGACATGCAAAATGACAAGTACAAAGAGATGCAAAGCATTTATAAGAAGATGCAAAACAACAACAAAATTACTCCCAGGTAGGAGAGATGATGGGGCATTTTATGCATCTGCCCCCAGGGACCTGTTGTCTCGTAATCTGTCCGTGTATCCAATTTATCAAAGATTTTTATTGAAGAATAAACAGTTATGAATAAAGTGAACAATTTAAAGTGACAAAGAAAACTTCAGGCTTGTGTAGACTGCATTTCTGAATGTGCACCCGTCACATAAAGGTTCAATCACTGGCAGAGTTGTGGCAAATAATTTTTGTGGGGCCAGAAGTCTGCAACTGTCACCACCCCAAGCAGCCATTACATAGCTAACTGTGTTAGCATGTGGGCTTGGAGGTAGCAGGAATTTAAATCATCAAATTAAACTTGAGAAACTGCTACTTTAGTTTATGTAAGACAAACCATTATATCTACAATACAATGAATGAAAGGCAAACAATGTGATTGTGATAAAATTAAACAATAAATCCTGCCAGACAATCAGTTTGGTCAAAAAATCAACAGTGTTGCTCACAGAAACGTGTCCCTTATCCTGTGAGCACTAAAAGGTACTGTACAATATTGATGATATCACCGCAGCTCTTTTCTGATTGGTCAAACTGACAGTGTTACAACTAATCCAGTGTTCCAACACTCCCTGGTGTCCCCTAATCTTAAAAAAAAAGCTTCTCCTGGAATGACACCGGTAAAAGCACTGTGCGTCTGTGCATTATTACAATTATCACAATTACAGTCAACAGACTTGAAAGAAATGCTTGCATTTCTTTGTATCCTCTGAGAGAGAACATAAAACAGAGATCTGAAACATAAAGTGAATCCATAACTTTCAGAGCTGAAGGCATTTAGAGTTTATGCAAAAAGAGGTGTCTATAGTACCCTCACTGTCTTTCTTGTTTTCTACTGTTTCTTACTTCTATTCCTCAACTCCAAGTACAATTTTACTGCTCAGTGGTACATCTCTACATAAGTGTAGGCTTTGATTTTCTGAGCAGTATTGTATGTAAATTGTTGAATCACTGTATCTCGCGAGTGCAAAGAATAAAAGGGGACGACCGTGGTTTTCAGCTGCAGTTGTAAAGGCTGTACCATTCTTTTATTACCTGCATGAGTGCAACAAAACAACAGTAACAGGAAATGGGGGGGAAAAAAATGCTTGAGCACAATGGACTGTGATGAAGTCCGGAGGTGGTATTCAGATGAATTCTCTTTGCGTATTTGAGAAGGTGAAAATGTCAAGTATGCCTGCCTCCTTGAAGTGGTTCACCCGTTAATCAGCATGTGTGCGTGTGTGCCTGTGTATGTGTGGGACACAGGACAAGAATGGCACAATGTGTGAGAGCTAGAAAGACCCGGACAAAGGGAGAGGGAGAGGTTTGTGCTGCAGACTACCCACCATCATAGCCAGCCGGAGCCGCTCAGAGGCTCAGTCAGCAAGGTTAGGAGGGTTCGGACGCTGATGTACCAAAAAGCCGATGTGCGGAGGCTGTTCACAGAGAGGTGCTGCACAGAGGAAGAGATCTCAGAGAGTGGAAAGAGGAGAAGGCGGTGGGGGGGAGTCAGAGAGGGGCAGAGGGTGAGAGAGAAGCAGGTTATATTTGTTCTCATGTTAATCCCAAGTAAGACTTCATGACTGGCTGGTTAGAAATCGATAATTCAACTTGTAGACCCACAGACAAAAAGAGCACATGTAGAAACTGTACGGAATAGTCAATGCATATTAATCAGCAGGATTTTGCATAATAATTCTGTTAGCATTTATATTATTTTCCTATATAAATCGTGAAGTTTAATATTGGATTGGTTTGCTATTGGACGGTCAGTTCAGCTTATGACCTCTCTTTCTCATTGTTGATGCACTGTCTGTGTTTGGCATACGTTTTTATTAGTGTGCAAAATACCCTGTGGCAATCGGGGGATCTCCTGTGCTCTAGTGTTATGCTGAAGGCTTACACAGACTCAATATGCAATATACAAGATTTGAGTCTGTTTTGTTTTTTTGTTTTTTTTTTAAATCCAGTGCTTTTCAGGTTGTATGGGGCAATGTTAGGTTGTTTAAGCAACACAGCATTTGCACTGTGGACAATTTGCAGCAGTGCCACCCATGGAAGAAGAAAGCCTCCCAGAAACAATCTGGTATTCAGTGACAATATAGGAGAAAAACACCACAACAATATTTATCTGTATTTATATTTGTATAATTGTAATAAAGGTTTTGCAATGAAACATGAATATTGGGAATAGTAAGCTTTTAAAGACATAATAGTGACAATTGCATGTGACAAAGGAGTTTAATGTGTCAATCAAGGGGTCTTATAAAACCAAAGACTCTTTGTATTTCACAATATGATTATTATGATTTTAGATATTGTTTCCCTTGATATAATCAGTTATTTTGATGGTTTGTTGACTGATGCTTCTGCGGTTTGTGATTTGCTTATATTTGAATCTCTGTTAGGTGCCTCAAGTTGGTTTGATGACATCTAAGTGTTGATTTCCACCTCTCTTCTGCTAATTGGCATTTAACCTTTTCGACAGTGCAACATTTCCCTCCAGAGTTGCCCATGTTTTCCGTTAAGCGTTCAAATTAATGTGTCTATCTCCTGCCTCAACCCCTGAAGAGTCTTGTCGCAAAGATTTTCTTTTCATACATATCTGAAAGACTTGTTTAAAGCTGAATAATATGCAAAAAGAAAAAAAAAAGAATTATACTTCCATTACTTTAATAGATATGGAGACTGTGATATGAGTCACAATTTAGAAGGTAAAACAGAGTGGTAATTTTTTCATTTCCTCGTCACTGAAAAAATAAAAGGATGATGATGATGATGTGAGTAGCGAGCAGCAAGAATCCCCAGGATGGACAGATATGCAAAAGATGTTGTCCATTCAAATATGTTCCCTTACATCTAGAAAATATGATTTGTAGGCATCTATGCAGCAGCGCGATGCTTAATTTATAAAACGTTATGTTGTGGCATGTTTTGCCTTTGTCAAAAAATTGCAGCACCATGCAATTTGCATGTTACAATTTCTATAAGATTTCGTTCAGCGCTAGTTGAAAATCAATTGTCTCTTAAATTGAAATCCTCTGAAAGGACAGAATTGAATTAATTTGGTGTACATTGTTAAGCAAAGGTTTTGTCTTGTAATCATCTTTCTCCTTGTAGCATATGCTTCAGTGTACTTGCTGTCCCTGGTCATTTTACCTAGCCAGCTCTTGGGGTGGAAGTGCTGACTAAGGACACGTCTCTTGAATATTACATTTTTCCTCAGCAGTGAGGTGTTGAAACACTGCCCGTACCTATCGCTCAGGCCCATAATGGGAACCGGAGACCAGTAGCTACAAACATAAATATCTGTGGATATAGTACTGTAAGACACAACCAGCAGCAGATCAATACAGGGCAGTGAGAGGGAGAGACAGGGAGGGGAGGGGAGGGGGGCTATGCTGAGATACTTCACCAGCACCATACTCTTTCTATATATATACAATATACTATATCTCGCACGTGGAAATGATTACAAAGGAAGGTTCTAGTCAGAGGTTACTGAAGCAATCTATTTTCTCCCAATAAAAAAGATGTTTTCCTGCCACAGTTACTATAGTGTATTACAGACATCTCCTCTCATGATTCTATCACACTTCCAATATTGCTTTTGCCCAGTCCCAAAACTAAAGCCCACTAGGTTTTTACCACTTGAAATCCACCTAATTCCTTCCCGGTTTCTGTATTCAGAGAGAACCAGCTGGTTTAAAACGCCTCCTGCTCATAGCCCTACAATATAACTCAACCTGGCATGGTTACATGTGCAGCACAGAGGAGCTTCTTGCAGCACTGTAACTGTCAGATTGTGTTGTAAGCAGGGTCAGTAAGTCAAAAATGCTGTGAGCTGCCGTTTATGGTCTTCTGCCCAAATCAGTCACATGGGACAGCTCCCTCATTTACAAACAACACCTTGTTTGTGCCCCCTTTTCTTTCCTTTAATGTACAGTATGTTGCCAAGTATGTTGTGTTCATGTTTTCTACTTGAATCCATCTTGAGAGTGGCTTCCTCACACCCGTCCTATATAATTTACTCCTCTTCCTTGTGTCATTTTTAAACTAAGAGAATTTGAGATGTATGATATGAATTTTTAAACGTTGATTCTAAACCTCCTTGTCTAGAATTGTGACCAACCAAGGTACCATTATTGCTTTTTCCAGATCTAAAAACAAAAGCCCACAAGGTTGCAACCACTTGAAAGTCCCTCCTGTTTTCTCTGTTCAGATTGAACCAGCTGGTTTAAAACACCTCGTGTTCATAGCGCTAGAATATGAATTGGCTTGGCATGATTGCACATACAGCACAGGTCACTCAACTGCATCACTGCAACTATCAGATTGTGCTGTAATAGCAGGGTCAGTAAGTTAAAAATGTTGTGAGCTGCTGTTTATGGCCCCCTGCCCAAATCAGCACCATGGACAGATCCTCATTTCCAAACAGTAAACTGCAGGAGAGGACCGCTTCACTGATGACTCCAAATGAGCACCATGGACAACTCTTCATTGCCAGATGGAAGACCCTAAAGACCTTTTGACACTGGATAAAAACCCACTAACATCCACCAACATCAGGCTTTTGTATTCAGTGGGAAAGGGTACAATTGGCATTCACTTCCAGGTCAAATGATTCTGCAGTGGTCACAGTTATTTGTTCACTCCAGCTTGAAGCCAGCGGGTACACACTAATTTCATGCCCTTTTCGATGAGGACAATTGCAGTTGCCTCCATTGGTAACTTCTGCTATTCTTTGGTTCCTTCTGCTTGAAGGCGTGTATTTAATCCGCATCTGTATAGTAGTAGTTCAACATTTTATTTTCTATAAATTCCTCGCTATAAAAATCCTGTTATTTTGTCATCTAAAAGCTTTTATTATGAAGCAGCCAAATCAGGAGATGCTTGTTTTTCATCAGAAGTAACTAAATAGGCTCCTATCTAGCTGAAAGTGAACATGAAACAGTAAAATAAAGCAGATGCAGGAGAAAAAAAAAAGCAGAAAGACAAACTCATTTTCGAATTTTTTCGTCTTTGTCTTTTCGTCTGCATATACCTGCTTATTAGTATGAGAGAGATCTGCTTCAAACCTCATCCCAGATCAGCACCAGGAACATCTCCTCAGTTCCAAGAAGAAGATTATAGAGCAAATTGTAGTGTTCACTTACAAAAACTCCTGAGTAGAAAACCCCTGTGTCTCATACATATAATTTAATGTCAGCAAGTTGAATGTTTTCTTCTTTCGTTATGTTATTTCAAAGTGAACACATCTCATTCATTTAAAATACACTTTTTTTTTTGGTTTCACTATCATTAGGTTGGAGACCTGATGTACCCATCAGGTTGCTTTGAACATAATAAATGTGAAACAATCAGAAAATAAGGTTTTATCTTTCTGACAGAGTTCTGGCTGGGTGTGCAAAATAAACCAAGTGAGAACAGAACTGGGAGAGTATCACTGTTTGATCCATGAACTCTGCCCGGTTTCACAGAAATTCCATGCTCAAACTGGAAGTGTTGGATGGTTATCAGAGATGCTAGCAAAGAAATACATAAAATAAATAAGCAGAGCAGGGTAGGTCAGGTCGGATAGGTCGGATCGCCATGTTTAACTATATGTCTTTAAACGTTACAGTTGCAGCTGACAATAATGGTAAAAATAACAAGTTGGCAGATTTGACATATCTCTGCAATTCAAATCAACTGCCAGTTTTCCACCCTGAGGTGACTGCTGTCGTTAGTGGGATGTCACAATGATTCAGTCTATAGGAGAGGGCTGTTTTAAAGCTGATATCCCGAATCAGCACCACGGACAGCTTCTAATTTCAAAATAGTAGACTGTAGGAGAGGGCTGCTTCAAAGCTGATATCCTATAGCGGCGTGGACAACTCCTCATTTCCAGTTGGAAGAGTGTGCGAGAGAGCTGCCTAAGAGCTGATACTGAATCAGCACCAGGGACAGCTCCTTAAAACAGCAGACTGAAGGAGAGAGCTGTTTCAAAGCTGTTATCCCCAATCAGCAC
The DNA here is from genome assembly GCF_056507025.1 of Lutjanus erythropterus. Taxonomy (NCBI): domain Eukaryota; kingdom Metazoa; phylum Chordata; class Actinopteri; order Lutjaniformes; family Lutjanidae; genus Lutjanus; species Lutjanus erythropterus. Next base: position 33,698,892 of record NC_139318.1, on the reverse strand, counting down.
CAAGGACAGCTCCTCATATTCAAATGGAAGACTGCGGGATAGAGCCGCCGAAAAAGGTGATCCCGGCACCGCAGACAACTCCTCATTTCCTAACCGCAGTGGGTGAAAGCTGCTTCAGAGCTCATCCCATGTCAGCACTATGAACTGCATACGTTATTCAAAAAGAATGTGTCTTCAGACGGCACCGGAAGCCACCCATAGAGTCGTCGTAGACTGAAGTGACTTCATTATCCTCGGCGCACTCTCCACGGGTGGTCACAGAGCAATGTTGAAAAATTCACATCAAATTTCTTCAATTCCCTTTATTTAAAAATGACACAAGGAATGTCAGTAAATGAAGTCAAGTAAATTATAAAGTGTGTTTTAAGGACGGGTGTGGCAAGACAGATTCAAGCAACAAAAAATGAGAGCACCCCTCTAACCAGCAAACCAAAAATCCTGTACATTTAAAGTCAGAAAATAGTACAAAAACAACCTTAAACAAGTAAAGAGGAAGCCGGTGGCAGAGGCAAAAATGTAAACATAGGAATGAGTTGAGGATGTGATGCAGATACTGGTTAGAGGCCAAGTTTGTCCCAGAAACCAACATATAATGAAAGAATTAGAAAAACATAATAAAATAAAATAAAATATATAAATATAATCAGTGCAGAAAAAGGGGGATTAAGGACTATTAGAGTATTTACAAGAAACCTTTGCCTAAGCTTGCCAAGGTTCAGAAATTAGCAATATTGTTGTACTGCACAACACACCAACTCCATCCCTTTTTTAATTTAATAAAGATTTGTCTGTGCTGTGTGTCAAATTAGAGGGGCTTTGACTCATTGAAAGTTCACTCTTGCCATTGCAGGGCCATTTCAATTCAATTTAATACAATCCAATAAACTTTATTTATCCCTGCAGGCGAGTTTTCATGGTGGATAAAAATACATTAAAACAACACACATACTGAATATAAAGAGTTGCCAATTCGCAAAAAAAACATGCACCTCAACAGAAACAGGGCTCTGACCACCACAGGCCCAAATAAAATTTAGATTTAATTATTTTCTATCAAGTCTTAAAACTGTACAAGCACAATTAGCAGTAAACCCCGAGATTCCGAGGTAAATACAATGAAGGAGGTTCAGTCGCACACGAGCGACAAAAACAATTTAGCCCTGGAGGACAAATAAAAACAGGCTGCTATTATCAAGCATTAGTAAATACCTCAGATATCTTGATAGATTAAAACAAGACACTGACGCTCATCCAAAGTGGAGCAAAAGCAACCCGGAGCTTCAGTGCAGTTCTTCTGTCTAGCTGTACTCAGATTCTATCAGATCTATCTATAGTTGTACTGGAGTATTTTCTTAGCTATGTCAAAGTGAGCTGCAGGCCCTAGGTTAAAATCAACACGCCTGCCAGACATACCCTTCTCAGTTTTGAGAGATCAAAGAAGAGCAACCGGAGGCCCAAATCAATAGTGTATCAGCCGTGTTTTAGTATGTGGATTTCAAGCCACTACCTTCTACTTGCAATCGCTTTCTGCAATGCATTTAACCCTTAGCTTCAGTCTGGATCAAATTTGACACCATAGGACATTTGACGGCGCTAAAGACGCCCTAAATGTCATTCTTTCAGCCTGAAATTTTCCTGACTTTTTCCTGAAGTGATCCAAAATCGGCAAAAATGAAAATATTTAAAAATGTTATACTTTTGCAGATGCTATGGCTGTTCCGTGTCAAGTTTGACCTGATTTGACATTCAACAGGAGTAAAAACACCTTAAATGTCAGTCTGTTTGCCTGAAATTTGATGTTTTTTCCTGAAGTGACCCAAAGTTTGCAAAAATTAAAATATTTTCAAAGGTTATGATTTTGTAGGTGCTACACATTTTTGTTCTTTGAAGCAGTTCCAAGTCATATTTCACCTGATTTTAATCTTGACAGTTGTAAAAACACCATGAACGGCATTCTTTTAGCCTAAACTTTGATGGCATTGACCTAAAGTGATCCAAAATGTGGAAAAATATTATTTTGTACTAATGTAGGTCCCTCCTTTTTTGAGCATTAAGACTGTTCCAAGTCAAACTTGACCAGCATCTACTGAAATGGGTTTTAGATCATCTGTCGTGCTCAAATCAAGAAAATTATGGCTTTAAGAAATCTTGAAGCTGTGAACCTGTTCATGCCATGTCAGTATGTAATGTTCATGGTACAACAGTAATGGAGTTGAAGGGGGATCTTGACTGTGTCATGAGAACTGAGTGCATTCACACCACATTCGCTCAGGTTAAAACGGAGACGCTCTCCTGTTGGTCTTTGAAGTGTCATGGACGAGTGGTACGAAATAACCTCAAAATAAAAAATTAAACCCCATCAACTCTGGGCTAACCAACAGAGATCAAAAGAAAGAAGGCGGAGGGTATGTTTGGTATAGACACTTGTTAAGAGGGGAATCTTGGACCATACTGTGAAGGTACAGAATAAAAACAGTATGTGGTGGTTCAGCGTATGTCAGGTCTGTGAGGACAGCTCTTTTTTTAAAAAAAATACAACTCTTTACTTCCCACGGCTCTTAATTCCATTATTCTACTTTTTAACTTTATCATTCACCTGTTTTTGTTGCAATTTCCAGCAATCAGTTCAGCATTTCCTCCATTTCTCAAAACTGTCAGTACAGTCAACCTCAGATTTGCAAACAAACAACAGCTTCTATTAGTGTTTAAACACATGAATCATTTTGTATCCTTGTCACATTTATAGTCAACATGAATGATGGAGAGTGTGATTTCTGACAACCACTATTTACTTTTTCTTCCTTCTAAATGTTTTGATTTAATCATTTCACTCTCCTTTTATCTTTACTTTTCTACATATCTACTCTTGCTTGCTGCTTTTTATTTTCCAATTGATCTCAGCATTAGCGTTTGCCTCTGTCGTGCTCTGTTAGCTTAGCTCCAAGCCTAGCCTAGCTTGTAAATTTACCATCTACAGTAGTCATTCACAGAGAGCGTCGGCTCATCCATTCACCTTAGATGTCAAAGGTACTTCAAACAGCAACAGCCACAGGCTTGATAGCAGGCATTTTAGTCATACAGTAGCACTAGCTTACCCTCTTCTGCAGATGATGCAGAGTTTATCCCTCTTCAGTGGCATGTGATGGCTCACAAGAGCTTGGTTTACAATCACCCCTGCTAGGATAAGGAGAAGGTGCTGGCATCCTGAGGGGAGAATCAGGGAACTCAGGTTCACACCACCACCAGCTGAAACTAGTTAATATTGGGATGAAGCAGCCAGAGATCCCAAAAGAAAGCCTAAACTGTACAGCTGAGTTTGCCAGAAAGATGAGTCGACATCAATTAATGGTCCATTCTCTGGTCTCTGGTCCATTACCCGTGAGGGGTAATGATGATAGCATTGTCTACTCTTGCTTGCTGCTTTTATTTCACCCATGGTGAAGGCAGCACATGGAGATATGGTAGCCAGTATCTAGTAGCACCTCTATTACTGAAGCATGTATTACATCTGACAGAAACACACTTGTCAACATTGGTAAAGGAAATGCAGGGATTAGATTAAGTGCAGCAGACCTTGAGATGATCACTGTCCACATCGCAATGCCAACACAAGCAGTGTGATCACAGGAAGATAGGGAACAAAGGCCAGGATAAACAGCCTATTCCAATCCGTGCTCACCAGTCATGTCTGCCCCCAAAGTTAAAAAGAAGTCAGCTGGTAGCAGGGCCTTTCTCTGTCATGCCCCTTTTCTCTGGAATAACCCTCCTGCTGAGCTACTTATTATTTGAATATTTCAGGCTTTGTACTTGTCACCATTATCCTCCTGGCAGGTTGGTCTTAGTTTCAGTGAATCTATTAAAGCTGTGGTAGGCAGCATATTTTTGGCCTCATTGGTTTCATAATAACCTTTAAGCATAATGTAATTCAAGTGGTCTGACAGAAAACTAGTCTTCTGCTCCTCCTCTTGGCTCTGGTTTCAGGCTTTAGAAAAATCTAGCATGTGACAGGAGACTCTGACCAATCACAGGTCAGTAAGACAGTTGATTGTTGAGTCTCATTCACCAAATGTCAGTATTTGGCGACCTGAGAATGAGAATCAGCAATCTTCAAGGCAATTTGATGACCTGGGGCCTCATTGCAGAAGAATTTCCTTAGAGCTTGTCCTATCTCAACTTAAATTTCCAAGATAATAAAATTCCTATCTTCCTGACACAGAAGCTGTTCTTAAACTCATGGCAGTGGGCTATCCTGTCTCAGACCTCAAATTTCATCTTAACTTAGGAAATTCTAACTAGGGTTGTAAACTTTATTCTTCAGTCTGTACTCATTCTGTCATGTCTGTATCTGTGTTTAGACTGTACATGAAACTGCTTGTATCCATGACAACGGCTGTCTCACTTCACCTGTCACTTGCTAGCTAGCTGCTATAATGGGCAAGAAAAGACAGGGGTTCAATTTCAGCATTTCTGAGTCAGAGACATTAATTGTGTTGGTGAAGGTGAGGAACCTTCACCTCTATGGGAAGTGTTCTTGCAAATTATTGGCCCATGATAAGGATTTTGAACAGAGGCAGCACATTGATCAGATTTTTGCAGGTGGATACATTGGACGTTTGGACACACTTCTCATTCAATACTTTTTCTTTTTTTTTATGAGAAATGGTTCGGGTTATACCAGCAGTGTGCAAAGCTGTTACGAAAGCAAAAGGTGGCTACTTTGAAGAATATATAAAAAAAACTTTTGCACACTTGTGGGTCGACAGATGCATAGGAGAAGATCATGGGCTGACAATAAAAAGCAGGAAGACTTACACTTGCAATCAGAGATTTAAATCTTTGATTGCTTTTTTCTTTTTCAAGAATCTAAAATATAAAACATTTTGTCTTTTTTTGCTTACAATATAATTCCACATTTATAAGTTGTGTCTCCAGTGTTATTTTACAATGTAGAAAAATAATAAATATGATCACTTGCACATGCAACTGATGAGTTAATTCTTAGTTATACTGTCAAACTCTGAACAGCTTCTAAACATTCATTATTTGAGCCATCACATGCAAAGTGATCCATACAGCTATCAAAGTCTGTCATGTATAATCCAAGAATGTTTCTGATTTCTGCTAAATTGGAAAATTACCTACCAGGTGACAGTAATGAACTATGAATCAATCTAAGTTTGTTTGTTTGTTTGTTGTTTGAGGGAAATTTTCTGTTCTCTATAGGACTATATATGAAAAATCAAAGGTGACAGTACAGTGCACATACTGCTAAAAATAAATTTACTGTATACATACAAAGGTGCTCATCTTTCTGTGTACTACAGTATTGTACGATACGAATTTATCCCAGTAAACTTCTACCTCCTGTTGAAATCTGTTTCTAAAAAAGCTCAGCATGATGCACAGTGAAGTAGCAGAAAATATTTCCAGGGTTGACTGCCAAGGTGAAAAAAACACCAGAAAGATGAAAAACATCTAAACATATTGACCAGTACGGCTCACACAATAACAAAATAACTTGATTCTGCTGGTACTGACCAATTTACTGACACAATAACTCAGTTTTGAAGGATGAATGAAATGTTTGGAGGGAGTCACTACCTTTTACAAACATGCAATAGAGTTTTTTCGAAAAAATGACCCGAAACAATTGAGAACTGTAATACATGGTTTGGGAAATTTAAAGTGTCATTATATGGTTTGTGTGGCATTTCACTCATAATGTTTCGCTGTTCATGTTGTTCCACATCCTCACTGTCACTGCCATACAGACCAACACTACTGGTGCTGCCAATTTTGGCAATTATTTTGACTTTAGGACAGGATCAATGCCATCATAAATTTAGGATTCCTATGAAACTGTTCAATTCAAATCCTAAAATAAGATAGGATTTTTTCTTAAATGCAGTTAGGAAACATGTTTCGTTTATACCAAACATCTTAAATGTCATCCTTCACTGGGATGAGATAGGATTTCAGACATAAAAAGTATAAAGGCCCCTGGGAACAAGACTCAGGAAAACGACAGTCTTTCTCCAGAATCGCTTACTGCCCCTTTAATCCGAGTACATGTAGTCTTTGCTTGTCCTGTGGTCAAGAAAACTGTAAATTCCTGAAAACCCCTGCATCTCTCTCGCCCTCTCTTTGTTTGTGTCCCACAAGTACATGAGCGTCAAGGCTGTGTGCTTATCTCTTTCTCTCTCTCTATTTTCTCCTCCTTGTCTTTTTCACAGCTTCTCTGTACTGGACCATCAGGCTGCCCTGGGACCTCTCTCTGTCCCCCTGACTGTTGGTGCCTCATTTCAGATATTTTAGATCTTTTAGGAAATTCTGCCTCTCCTCTTCCCTCTCTCCCTTGTCAGCATGTTGTCCTTGTCTTGTCTTGTCGTGTCCCTCCCTCTGTGTGTGTTTCTTTTCTCCTATGTGCATGCAGGGTACGCTTGCAGTTGCTTGACATCTATTAAATCTATGTAGAATTTTGTCATCATCACTGTCCACAGTCTAATTTTACTATTTTAGTGTACATCTATTGTTTGTCTGCAGGGGTGTGGACTGGAGGCACATGACCTGGACTGTAGACTGGACAAAAACAACAAGCAAACATCTAAAGAACCAACAGGATGCAGAGTTCAAGGAGTTTGTTGATGCTTACCTTCTTTTTTTTTTTTTTTGGTCGTGTCGTCATCATCAGTGAGGGACTCGCTGTCCTCAACATTATCCTCTAATGACCGCAGAGACTTTGGAAACTGTCCGTTAAACTCCATGTAAGTCCATGTAAAACTGAAATAAAGGCACAGAGTCCACCTGCAGACCGCAGCCAGCCGCTGTCCAATAAGTCCTGGCGGGTGGAAACTAGTTGAATGTCTCGGCAAATTAATCCGAAGACGAAGAAAAAACACCGCCGCCACCGTCTGTAACCCGCTTTTCTTCGTAATAAACCACCACAACTTCTCTTTGTGTACTTACTCTTCACCAAAACGGCCTGACAGCTCAGAACACGCAACTTCAGTCTTTGAGGTTCACAGCGGGGTCAACAAAACTGTTGCACACATGGCCCCACACTCATACCTGTCCCCCCCTAAACAATGACAGGTAGGAACTAATGAATGAAGAAGAAACTTAAATACTAGAAATGTAAATGCGTGATTAAAATACTAGTTAAAGTGCTGCAAATGATAATGAAATAGTCATTTACAGAATAATATTCAAGTCCATAATAATATTGTGAAATTATTATACTGAAATATATCATGTACACAGTAAATTGCACAGCTTAATAAAGAACACAAAATCAGTAAAGTAACTTACTATGAATAACCTAAAAATGTAATGTGTACAGTAACTATGGTTACACTTGTAGCAGGAAACAGCAACAGTGATTTGTTACATTTAGAAAGTGACCATTAATTAAAATAAAACATGTTTTAAAAGTTATTGCAAGAATTTTAATGGCATTATCAGTAGCGGCAAGTATCCAAATGTAAGTACGTGTAAAAACTGAAAAAAAAAGTGGTATCAGTGCATCCCTAGTTGTATATATATATATATATATTTTTTTTTTTTTTTTTTTGGAAGAGTCAGCATGCTCTGTGTGTGCGGGTAAGACATCATCTCAAGACATCATCTCACTATGCAGGATGGCTCAGCAATGACCTTCAAAATGTATCTGTTCAGCCACACACCTTCTCCCCGACTTCTCCCTGAGCAACGGCCAAGCAGGCCAGCTGAACTGATAGAGGTGATACAGATGAATAACATTACGTCATGATCACGCACAGAGATGCTGACGCAGCCAGATACAGTCGAACAGTGGACTATGATCATCTGTGTGTGTGTGTCACGTATGATGTCAGGTTATGTCATGTTGATGCTGTTCTAAAAAACACTCACTGAACGGGTTCAAACCTAAGGGTAGTAGTCCCAGCCAGCTATGGCCCATGAGAAAAGTACGTAGAAGTCTGGTTGGCTATACACCAAAGGTTTGAATGTGAGCTGAAATGTCGAAAGGAGGAGGAGACTCTCCAGAGTCTCCAAACAGTATAAAATGAGGTGTGATGAGTGTTTCTCTTCAATCTGACACTAGGATCAGCTCAGGTTTGTTGGTGTGCAAGACACAATAAACAAACTCTCTGCACAGACCTTGTCCTCCTCCGGTGAGCTTCATTCTTGTCACCATTTACTGACTCAATAAGACCTTGAAGACAGAGTTTTTTTTTCCAAGTTTTGTGGCATCAAGTCCAGATCATTTTGGAACAATTCTTAGGGTTTTATGTCACAACAACACCAATGACTAATGCCAAGCCCCAAGATATTTAAAAAGTGAGCCAGTGATAAATTTGTTGCCCTTCATTTGCTGATTCAACTAATGTTAACACTCTTCATCCTCTGCAAGTAGACACGTTTCCCCAGATCCATTTTGTTTGAACCAATCCAACAGCATGCGCGTTACAGGTGAGGAACTTTAAGAACTAACATTAAAGACTTAACATCAACAAGATATAGGAGATCTTCCACAGGATGGATCAGGAGAGGATGCTGAACGAAATAAAATAATTGTAGACACCAGAAGGGTATGGAGGCATGTTTTGAAAATTTGGTGCAATGATGTATCTTCTTGGGTTTGTTTGTCTTTACGTTTTTTTTAGAGGTTCCACTCTGAATGTAAGGGAGAAAAGTTAGGACATAGAATAATTTGGTAAATGTAGGTTGTGGGGTTGTGGAGGGGGTGGTGGTGCAGCGTTTGTTACAGTAACTTGCAGTGTATGAAAAATCAATAAGGACATTGCCCAGAAAGAAATAAAGTTACATTAGTGAGCTCATCCAAAAATGAACTGCGGATGGAAATACAACACTTTCCATCTTGGTTTGACATTTGCAGATGCACAGAGAACTGTAATTTGAAGCTCTGATTTTAAAATGCCATCACATTTGGTTAAAGTTTAGGACTTAGGGCTTGACTTCAGAATTTTACTTAAAACCTAAACTCGATGAATCATTGAGGTTGCTGTCATTTACAGTGATGTTTAGTTACAAAAGTTAAAACTAAACAAACAAAAAGCAGTAAAGCTCAGTTAAAAAAGTTAGACACTGAAGCAGGGAGCTTTGTAATCAATGGTTTCAAAGTGTCCATAGGTTAGTAGAGTATTGATTTTTCTGAAGATTTAGGGCACAAAAAGAAAAGGCTGACTTTCCAAATTCAGACTGTGTTCAGACTGTCAGTGTAAGCCAGTCATTTAAGGAAATCTGTTCCCCAACAGGGGCTTTATGGAACATTTATTTAACTTCGTTGCCAAAATCAACCTTATTATATCTTATGTATATTATACAACTGACTCAGGACTTCTCTGTCTTGACTTGGGCATTAAGTGCACACACTTGAGACTTATTTGTGACCTGCAAAAGAATGAGTTGGTCCCTCCTCTGTCTGTCCACAAAACTATGTACAATACAGAACAAAACCGACTGGGAGGAATGGTATTATTCAAGTTATGCATATGTGGCTCCCGTTAAGTCTTGTCTTAGGGGCCTGATAAAGTCAGTCCACCTTGACCATATTCTGTTAAATTTATCTTAGTTTATTCTGAGGGAATATATCTTTTTGTCCATTGTATATATTTGATGAACTATGTCTATCCAGTCCTCAGTCAAGGAGGCTTGGAGTCTCAGCCATTTACAAGTTATAGTTTTTTTTATATGCAGCCAGCAGGATTGGCTCTATCTTTGTAGTGTAACTTTTGTGAGACACTGCATAGGTTTACAACATTAAATCTAAAATGGATAGTAGTTCTGAATAACTCCTCTAAAGTCTGATGGATATTCCTCCAGTGGGAGGCTAGAACAGGACAGGACCAAAACATACGACGACGAGCCGCACTGTTGACCTGGCATCGTCTCCAGCAATCCGATTACTAGTTCTGTGCCACTTCTGCAGAGGGGTAATGAAAAATTGAACAAACTCTTCCAACAGAATTCCCTCCAAATAAGAGGGCTTCTAGTTTTCTACTGTATTTGGCAGACCATATGCAACTCCTCCCCAGAGAGAACCCTATTACTCTCCCTGTCCCATTTCTCCTTAATATACAGCGCCTCTTCTGATTTTCTGTTTAAAAAACAGTTGTATATGTTGGAAATAATTTTAGTATTGGATTCAGAGTTATAGCGAGATATAAAAATTTTCATTATTCCATCTTCTAAATTTAAAAAAAATCAATGTTTTTTTATGATTGTTCAGCCTTCTCCTCTTTTGCTTGTTACTTCTGTTATCCCCCCCTGTTAAAGGTGTTTTTTGGGGGAGTTTTTCCTTTTCTGAATCAAGGCTCTGAGAATAGAGGGTGTCATATGCTGCACAGATTGTAAAGCCGCTTGAGACAAACTTGTGATTTGTGATATCTGGCTATGTAAATAAAACCGACTTTGACTTGAGTGTTTTAATTAATGAGTTTGATATAAACAAAGACAAACAGAGAAAAGCTAGTACAGCACAGCAAAGTGGCCACAGTTATAATTCATAATCACTTAAGTGCTTTTAAACATCATAAAGTAAACGGAGGCCCAGACTACAGACGGACAGACTGCAGCATCATATATCAGAGATTAAAAAGGACACATCATCAGTATTTAAGGTTACAGATGTTTTTTTAGAAAGGAAAATTAAAACATACACTAACACAAAACAGTGACAGCTCTGTGCACAACTGTGCAATGGTGTGAATATTTCCTGATAAATCCAGCTTTCATCATTGCCCACATATCAATAAAACATTGTTGTCCACAAATCAATACAACAATTCACATCAAGCAACACTGCCCCGGCGTTTTGCTCAGGCTACAGGCAAGCCCAGTTATCTCGGCCATTTGACAGACATCTGAAGTATATCAGCTCCTATCTCTCTGTTCATCTTCTGCAGTATGTGGGTAGAAAAGACTTTCAGATATCACTGGGACTGCTGTAGCCCACAGCTAGATCACAGTCCCCCAGCAGGGGTTGTAAAGTACCAAGACTTGATAATCTGTGCTGATTTGATCCTATCTTCTGGCAGGCAACGGGATCTCCTTCAAAGGGACCCTGCCAGTTGAAACTATCTGCAGATTCTATGTCACTGCAGCGCTTTCACGTCTGTGCCTTCACCTAAACAACAACACAGCTTGAAAGCTTTGAAATCCAGTGAGAGGAAATGAATGTAGGAACTAGAAGAGTGCACTCAATACAAGGCGGATCCCTGCCAGGCAACAGATTGTGAAGCACCTACTGCAATCCCACCACAACTGCCAGATTCAGCCAGCAGAGAAGCTCTGCCAATATTAACATGACCCCCCACATATGTTGTCCCTAGCTGACACAAGATTTCAGAGCAGAGTCAAAAAATAGAATTACTGTCTCACGTCTCCATCAACTTGTCAAGTTATAGTTTACATCTATGTCTGTTCAGACTCATATAATGTATGAAGTGAAGACTTTGAAGGACTTACAGCATAGATTAGTGAGGACTACTAGGGAGCTGAACATGATGATGTCACAGTGAAGTTGATCTTTGACCTTTTGAATATGTCATCATCATTTTATCCTATTAGATATTAGAGTATGAATTCTTCTGTTGTGGTCAAAAATGTGTTTAGAGAGGCAATCATGACCCTGACCTTTGACCTTTGACCAACAAAATCTAAATCTTGAGTCCACTGAATCAAGTCTGAAGAAATTCCCTCCAAGTATCCCGAGATATCGCCCTCGCAAGAACAGGATGGACATAAGATCACAGTGACCTTGACCTTTGACCACTGACATATAATGAGTTCATCTTTGAGTCCGAGCCATCATTTGTGCAAAGTTCAAAGAAATTCCTTCTCTCAAGGTGTTCTTGAGAGACAACGTGCACAAAAATGGAACGACCTAAAAACATAATGCCTGTGGCCACTGCTGCTGCAGAGCCTTAAATGAAGAAGGTTTTTCAAATACTGTGAATCACAGGAGTCCTTCATTATATAGTCATGAGTGTGCACAAAAAACGCAGACACAGTGGCTCATGGCTGACTGGTTAATTAAATCTTTTGTGTGTTTTTGCTCTTGTTTTTGACGTTTTGTAAAGTGCATCATGTTTACAGCTGCCAGGACTAACTACCTATATGTGGCTGTGTTTTTTTCCTGTGTATTTTTTTTGGGATATTTTATATATTTTTGTATATTTGTCTGTTTTCTTGCACTGATCAGGAGTAGTATATTGTTGTTGCATTCTTTACAATGACAACAAAAGCTTTCTATTCTATTCTATTCCATTTTATTCTATTCTATTCAATGGGAATGTGAGAAGTAAAGAATGACTCTCCTCATCAGATTTAATGTTAGTTTTTGTGATATATTGCGGAGCAGCAACCAGACTGACTCAATGCTAAACAGTCCAGGAGACCTAAAAATAGTCTTTCATATTTACCACATTAATCTTTCTCTATGCCCCTTGGAGACATTATTGGGGAGGTAAAATCCAGTTATTTTCCCAAAGAGAGTTTCTTTAGTCGTATAATATTACCAAGGCATTGCATTACATTGTGTATGTGTGTGTGAGGGGAAGGGCTTGTTCGTAACGCAGAAGCAATTTATTGCATAGCAGCCTATTTCAGCGAGATCTTAAGAATGTGTGAGGAGGAAATATCAGCATTTTGTGTTCATAACACAATTCTAGAGTCACAGCTCACAAATGGAGAAAGTGCAATATCCCCACCATATTCTTATTAAGACTGTGCATAAAGTTCGGTGTTTATATATCAGGAAGACATACGCCATAAGTAGATCCATACTGAATTTCAGTTGCTTCTGATTCTTAAATTGTCTAGTTTGTGTTAATGCCACTATTTTTCAGTAAGCCGGAGTGTTCCTCAACCTCACACATCATTCAGTAGCAATAACTCAAGGCTGTGAGTCAGAATTTGAAAGACGTTCATAGGCTTAGAATAATTGCACTGTTGAATAAACTAAGAGGAGCACAAGCCAAGGCCTGTCAAGCACATCAGCTTAACCTGCGATGTCATCAAGCGAGTTGAAGTTGTAGTTTCTTTTCAGAGAGTTTTGAAACAAAAAAAAAATTTAGCCAGCAATCAAGGCCTTTGCAAAAAAAAGGACTACAGTGTTAACCACCGTTGGTCTTTCACTGAAACTGTCTCAGTTCTTTAAGTGCAAGACTTTTGTCACTTAAGATATCTTTTGGCGCTCTTTATTTGCTGTATCTCTTTATTCGGCTTTACCATCTTTCTATTGATCTTCAACAATGATCCTTGTAGCTTGATATGAAATGCTCTTAAATCAAGATACTTTTATTTTGCTTAAGTGAGAAAGTAGATTCACAAGTCGGCCTTGAAACACTTTGCTCAATAAAGACTGATGACAATCTCCAACCTCTTGTTGCTAAAACTAGGCAGAGACAATTACAGAATTAAAAAAAACCAAAAAAACAAAAACCTCTGTTTCCAAACCAATAGAAAGTCTTAAGTGTGGCCCTCCAGTGACATGGTTTGCTTTGTACTGCAGGGAATGGAGGTTTTCTTTCAGGTAAGGTGTGCCCGTGAAAAAACAATGCAATGGGCGTAGTAGCAACTACCTTGGAGTTAGAAATCCCCAGACTATACAGGCAAGATTAGTGAGAATGTAACTGACTTTATCCTGCACATTGCACATCCTGCACATTTTTTAAGTGAACCTATAGTAAATAAAAGCAGATCAATGAACTAATCTTTTTTGCATCACTGACTTCAGCTCAACACGTGTTCTTCTTCTGCTGCACAACCTTCAACATAGTCGATCATTATTTTTTAATTTAATTATCCTGAAGAACTATTTAGGAGTCTGTAACCTTTAATATTCTTGTGATTTAGGTGGTATCTAATCAATATATCAAAATTATATAATACGGTATGCTGTTCATATCTCCACACTTGGCATTCCTCATGGCTCTGCACTAGTTCCACTTCTCTTCTCCTTTTTTCTCTCTCTCTTATTCTCCTGTTTTTGGAACCCAATTAATTTTTTTACTTTAATTTTCACTCCTATGCTGATGACACACCAAGTTGCTACTAACAATGTTTTCTCTTACTTTCAAGATATTTCAGACCTTACCTCCCCCGTGCACAGAAGAAAATAAGTCTGGCCCAGTGATGGACCACACAGTCCACTTACACCCGTCCCAATACAGCAATGAATTACAAGCTACAATGGTCTAGATCTGGTGGCCACATAACCACCTTCCTGCGTCTTTTTTCTTCTACTGTCCTCCCTTCCTGTCTCTCTAACCCTGTCAGAACAGCACGTGTAGTAATGTGTAGACAAATAGCTAAATGAGGTTAAATTCAGTCAATAAACACCAGGTCTAAAATATTGCACAAAAACCTGTGCTGAATAGGTTCAGCTATGGCCAGACAGTTGGCTGAGAAATTGTTATGTCATGGTCCAAAAGTGGATCTGGACCAATGTCTACCACAAGACCTGCTGACACCCCTCGCTCATGCTGGCCTCTCTTTGCTGATTGCTTGGAAAAGCCGATCCTCCTCCATCTTTCCAGCTCCCCTACTCCCTACCGAGCCTCCTGCTCGGACATCCGTCACAGCAGATTACAGCATGCTGTGGCATCCCTAAACCCATGTCCGCTAATCCCTAAATCAACCTGCCTGGTACCTTTGACTTGGAGTGATGTGAACATCTGATACTGAACTTCTTTCACTGATATTATATGATGCATTTATCTATTTTGTCTCATTTTATTCGGCTTTTTATTTCCTTTATTATAGCTTATCAGTGCTGGACAACTGATTGCTGGTTTATAATCACACTGTTTTGTGACTGTCATATTCAAACTATAACTCTCAATACCTTTTAAGGTTTTTATTATTATTATTATTATTATTATTATTATTATTATTATTATTATTATTATTATTATTATCATCAATGTTTTTATTCATTTCTAAAGAGAAAGTACTTTTGGCAGAGTCTGGAACTGCTGAAGTAGGTTGAGTAATACAAATAGAGTTGACTTGACCCTGAAACAAGCAAGCTGAAAAGATAGGACTCTTTTTCTTTCCTTCTTTTTTTTTTGTTTTTTTTATACAATACACGAAGTTGTAACTTGTAAATTTTAGCTCAACTGAATGTCTTATTGCTTATACTAAAAAGATGTGTTGTTCACTATTTGTTAAATTATCTTAAACAGAATCAAGAGTTAGACATCATTTTGATATCCAGCTGCTGGGGTGTGTGCATATATGTTTGTGTGTGTATGTGTGTGTGTGCTTTAATCTAAATGTATTGGAGAGATGCTGTCATATTGTCTTATATGGCTTGTGTCTGATGATGTGAGTAGTGATGTAACACTGTAACACTGAATAAGGTGCTCCAGTCCGGATGCTCCTGTGTGCTGTGGGCCTCGGGGGTATAGGGGTGGGCTGATCATCCAGGGCCTCAAAGTTGAAAAAGGGCCCCAAATGGCTCTGAAGTAAACATTTTCTTTTGTTGTTCAAGTTTAAATTTCTAACAATTATAAGCAACAACATATGAAAATGAATATATAGAGTATTTTATCCCACAATTGCTTTTAACAACTCATCCAATGTTTTTGGATGAACACACACTGATTCTTTGGATTTATTTGGAAAAATGTGCTTTTATTCCTCACCAAGCAAAAAAAAAAAATGTTGCTTGTTGCTAAGCAACATTCTTTTTTGCGTCCTTCCACAGCAGCCAGTGTTTTGTCTGACAGTTAATTCTGGCTTATTGTCAAAATTTATCTGAACGTGTTTAAGATCTTCCAGCGCCAACCCTGATATCACTGACTGTGCAGTAACACCAGTGTTAGATGTAGTTCTAAAAGGCTCACACTCTTCCCCTGCCTCTGGCTCGCCCTCTGTTTTAGATGTATTCTTTAAATGTCATATCTAAAGCCTTGTTCTCCACAGCGGGTAATGTTAAATGAGTTGTCTTGGTACTGTAGCTACAGAAATGATTAGCAAGCACAAGAGTAAAAGAAAGTTTGTCAAATCGAAGTGATAATGCTCAGTAGTCATACTCTACATATGCTTTGGAGCTATTATACTCACAAACACAGTCAAAATTCACAGTTCAAACAAAAGATGGTGTAATAAATCATTATAATGCATTTAGCTAGGTAATTTTTGTGCTGGCTACAGCAGATTTGTCCCTCCAGACACTGGGTTTGAGCAGGAAACAGATAAATGTGTGCTTATGACAGCTAATTACTTCTATCAGGGTAGTACCCTAAAGCCATAATTTCAATTTTGAATTGACCACTGAATAAATGGGTATAGGCACGCGTGATTTATGGATGAATAACTATTTGTTTATAATATATGAAATGACATTCCTGAGTTTGATTCTGCTTGTATTATTGCTCTCAGTGTACTTAGACAGTAATGGACACACAGCTAAGAACAAAGACAACTATTTTACAGTACACTAATAAGACAATGAGTTGCACTTTGTATCAAATTAGACAAAAACTAGAAATAACATGTTCTTTATTAGATTATATTAAAACCTTTAGAGTTGGGGCTAATTAGGGGCATATTACAACAGAACTGTAGTGCAAACTAAAGAGAAATCAGATATCTTCTACTTGAGACACACCCTCCTGGGCTGGCAGAGCAGCCAATCAAATCATATTATCTACCTGCAGTATTAGTCTGTGCAGTCACCCACAGACAACATCATACTCCAATGCTGTAATTTCCCCTTAACTTGCTAGAACTGGTTCACATGTTATGTTTTTTAATGGGGAAGTAGCAGATATGATATGCAGATATGTTTCCATTACAGTTTTGCTGTACTGTCTTCCTTACCCTCCAATAAAGTCTAATAAGGGTCTAATAAAGATTTTATCTCTAGTTTTGGTCTAATTTGATATTAAGTATGGCTTGTTATGTCTTATTAGTGTACTGTAAAGAACACAGGCCTGTAATGTTCACAAGTATGTGGAAAAATTAGGTGTATATACATAAAAAAAATCACCAACATAAATTAAAGTCTTTACAAGCCAGGTGCTGGAAAACGAACACATGGATTCCTTACCTCTGACCTTACTCCACTGTAAGAAAAACCTGCTCCTCGCTGACTGCTGCGGTGAAAGGGCCTCCACTGTGTGTCCTCTGTGTTACAGCAGTGGAGCTGTTTGACGTGACACAAGGTCATGGGGAGCTCTGATTGACGTGCACGACTACTGCCTCTGCCACGGCGGGGTCTGTCTTGGCAGCACCTCCCTCTCTGCGTACCTCAGACGGCGATCAGTCATTCATGAGTTCGCTGCCACGAGACAGCTTGACATGAGCGGGCAACCTGATAGATTGAGTGCAGGAGAGATGGAGAGATTTTTTAAAATGTGCGCTACCGACTAAACAGCCACACTGTACGAGACATTCCCCAAGAGAGATGGACTTACAAAAATACATGGAAGAGAGAGAGAGAAATTAGAGCACGATGAGATGTTTTTGCACATGTTGCCGTTCTTTTTTTGCTTTACAAGTTCAATCGAGAAAAGCTGAAATGTTCTTTGATTTTTGTTAAATACAATGTCAGTGTACTGACCCGGAGCACAATGGAAGGATGAAGCACGCTTGCAGTTTGGAGAAGCAGAGAGGAGTACCAGCACATACGCTAAGCAACAAGGTCAGCAACAAGGTGTTTTAGCCACTTTAAAAAGGTCCAACAAAAAAAAAAATCAATATAATTTTAAGTGTACACTAAGTATTTTCAATGCTTTACCTAGCTTTCAGACAGTCTTTTTCTGAAATTGTGATTATATAAGCCAAATGTCGCTCTTGCTAAATAAACCGAACTTCATAGGCAAAAATAGCAATTTTACCTGACAGTAAATGGAAGCTGCTGGTCTATTCTGCCTCAGTCTGTTGGTTTGTTCTTGTCATTGTGTGACTTTGGTGTTTTAAAAGAACAGTTCAGATTCACAGCAGTTCATAGCTTAGCTTCCAATGCTGGTACTCCTCTCTGCTTCTCCTGACTGGTGGTGTGCCAACCGCCATCCGATTCACTGACTATCAATAAGTATTTTATAAAATCCCACATCATATAATCCAAACTATCCCTTTACTAGTGATGTCTATTGACAGGGAGGTCTGTGGATTGTTCTGCAACTGACTGCTGATGAGGGTTTTTTGATTGTTAGTTTGTTTTTAATGTAACTGTTGCTAATTGATGCTTTGACTATCACAACCCAAACATGTTTCACTTCAACTGCTGTGATACAGTGCAAAACAGCCCACAAAAAATTAAATAATCTAGATATTACCAGGCTGTAATAAGAAAATATGTTTTTGTTTGTTAGTATGTCTTCCCTCCTTTGTTGTAATGTGCTTATGGCATGAATACGCTTGAGACAAACAACAGCAATTTATTTATACAGTCAAGAGCAATACCTTCAATTAATTTTTCCCCAGCATAAACATTGTACTATATGCAGCACATCAGCATCAATTTTTTGCATACATACAGTGTATAAGATTTCCTACCTTTGAGCCTTTTTGTGGCCTTCAGGCAGTGGCCACCTCCTATCTCTAATAGTGAAATGTGGCATAAAAAGTCATTAGAAAAACTGAGCCTTTTTCCAAGGCTTTAGAACATTTGCATGAAATCACATATATGAGGGAGAAAATGATGGCAAGGCAGTTTTCACATTTCACTTCCAACGAGTCTTGCTGCAGTATTATATGGCAATTACAGCTATGGTTCACCTCTATTGGCTTGGCCATAAACTCTAATTCTCACATAGTAGTGATTAATTTGATTTTCTGAAGCTTTAAGGGGAGCTTGGCTCCATAACATATTTAAATTTTTATGGGGTAAGAAAAGAAAATCAACTTCAAAGCAGCAAAAAATCATATTGACCCAAACCAGTGGACATTTCCTTTTCCCTAATCAGTATGTGATTTGTAAATTGTGTCCAGTACAACAAGCTTAACCTGACAAATAAAAATCCTGATGCCACCGTATAATATGTACATATAAAGCCATGTGTGCTGCTCATACCACTGCAGGTTGTTTTGTATGCACAATAGCTAAAAGCTAAGTGTGCCATTAAAGTTGTTTGTGGTGCCATTACACGCCTGTCTCTAAAACTGGCATGTTATGACATTAATGTTGATAGTGGTGATTCAGAATGTGCTGACAGGACAGGATCTGAGAGGATCAATACACACTGAATGTATGTAAATGCAGTCATTAAATCTTTCTCCAGTTAGGTGTCTGGGTTCAGGAAATATGCAATTGTTATAGTTAAAGACGTGAGACACAAATATATCCCATGTGTGAGGCACAAAGAAAGTGTCCCTTCTGGTTTCGGGGGACAGTAGGTGTCATTCTCTGATCCACAGTAGACACAAGGAATATTTTTGCATGACTCTGCAGAGATGATTAAGTGAAGTTAAGCATATGACAACATCTGCTGCCGTTGAATGCAAATTTGCTGTTGTCCTACGCACACTATCCACAGTATCAGGAAGAGCATGGTGTTGCATTCTTATTAACTAAGTCCTCATCTGTATGATGGAAATAAGGACAGAATGCATGAGCACATTTAATCAGAAAGCCTGGTAGTATCCCTGAAGCCTAAACACTAGTTACCTATGCAGCTTGCATAGTAATATTCCCATTCTGTTAATGTTTTTGACCTCAGGTACAGTACTTTCAACTCTGTGTTTCATAGTCTGATAGTCAGTGTTTGAAGTCAGAAAAAGCGAGTACACCCGCAGAAGTGGAAGTGTTGACAGCACTACACTATCTGACCTCAATTACAACTTTCCCCATAGATGAGATAAGACCCATTAGATACTAGATTATTCTACCTCTATTCAACAAAGTGGAAGAAATTAAAAGAGAGGCTCAGTCTCAGTCTTTCTGTTTGTTCCAATTTCTCTGTGTGTTTTAGGATATTCTCTTCATGTGCCTGGGATTTTTTTTTATTATTATTATTTTCAAAAGACATTCAGTCAACATGTAAACATGTGCATCGATCCAAATTAGACTTAGAGAATCACGTTTTTCTTATTAACACAAAGTCCAATGAAATGGCCAAAACTAACAATTAATATATATATATATATATATATATATATATATGTATATATATATTCACAGAGTTATGCACACTTGTGGGATCATTTAGTCTCTCATGTGGTACAGATGTCAAGGCCCTTTATCAGTGAATTTTTGTTCGTTTGTATTTTTGATGTTTTCTGGACATCAGCTGATTTATTTTCTGTGTGTCTCAGATTCTCCACACCAGCTCTCCCAAAAAACCAGTCGGACCAGTCTCGTATCTGTCTTCTGCCACCCGATCGGATTGTTCAGCCATCGGCTCCTCTGCCTGCTCTGCTCCGCCATACCAAGCCCTCCTCAGCCAGAATCCAGACCACTTCAGCCAAGCCTTCAGTCTGCCGTCTACAAATCACAATAAACTGTCCTAAACCATTCTCACTCTCCAGGTTGTTTGCTTTCGGGTCCAAAATTGAACTGCCTTAACCTCCACGCCAAGAACTGTGATTATAAATATATCTTTCTAAAATTATTATAACTCGGGTGGATGGTGGACTCAAACGGCACACTGAAAAAAATCTGGAGTGGTATGTACTTAAAAAAAAAACCTTGGTTTGGTGCTTGGATTTGGCAGCAAAATAAAGTATTTGTCAGTCCAGGCAGACTTAAATCGACAGTTTTCATTGTCAGTTTTGCATTTCAGGGTTGAGAAAGAATACTACTTCTAATGTTGCCACTAGTACACACAGATTTTCACAGCAACATTCAGTGCTGCAAAGCTATGCAGAGTGTTGCATTCACGATCTGAACTACTGTAGAAATTTCTGTAAGAAATGTCTGTAGGGTCTGGTTGGGCCACTCAGGGATTGCTTCTGGGCGGCGCATAGCCGGTGTGCTGCCATTTGAATGGGACTGGTGTAGTGTATCGTGCTTCGTTTGTGACATCATAGATGATGATGTCACAGTTGGAGTTCTATGCTAGGCTATAAGCCTCTCCTGTGATGTCATAATGATGTAACTGGTTCAGAAGTTTATAAATAGACCTTGAGAAGATAACATGGACTGAGCTGGAGTCGACCTGGCTCCCTTAGATGGGACACACACACACACACACACGCTCAGAGGTGAACGAGTTGAGTCACTGGCCATCACCAGACTTTCCCGCTCTGACCCAAAGTCAGCGTGCATTAACTGGCCTTGGGAAAGCTGGAGTCCACTCGCTTTGACCCCTCCTCTGTTGCTGTGGGCTGTAGGACCCCCACAGACACCCACTCCATCTTCGTAAGCATGTGTGTGTGAGACATCCATCTCCAACAGACCTGACTGAAATGAAAGTTTTCTGATGTGTGATCTCAGCGATCACTGATGATGTCACAGTTCAGATAGTGTAGGGTGTCATCCGTCCATCTTTCATAAGTCGTAGTGTGTTCAGTTTTAAAGCTAGTGGAGATGTTGGTATCATATGAAACTACAAGCCCTGTTCCAAAAAAGTTGGGTCACTCTTTAATACATAAATGAAACCTGAATGCAATGATTTGCAAACTGTTTTTGACTTGTATTAACAAGTTTGTGGTTTGTGACTTTCATGTATTAGTGTGCATTCGGGTCACTGAGGTAACCAGTGTTTTTTCTCAAAGATAATCCACTAGGATTGTTTGAAAAACCCAGAAGGTTGTTAAAAACACTGTTTTGTTTTTAGCCTTTTCAGAATCCTTAGAACACCTGAGATAAGCTTTGGGATTTGGATTCAACTTTAAAATAAATTCAGAAACTGAATAAAAAGTGATTGACAAATAAATTAAGACAATTTCCTAAATAAAACACTGTAAAATGTTTTAAACATTCAAGATACAGTACATGTAAAAATTTGTTCCAACAACTTACTGTATCATAAATGCCATTTTTTATTTTAAATTAGGTTGGAAAAAAGACAAGTTTATTATATTCCAAATAATCACTGGAAAAACACAAATTTTCGAAATTTATCTGGTTGTTTTTCCCCTCAGACTCTCCATCAAGCAGTGAATGACGACATCTGTTCTGCCTTCTGTTGCCGTTTGACAGAAATGAATTTATTTCAGAGAACAATATATACCTCCATATCAGAAACAGATGCTAACGTAAGCCTGCAACAGTGTCTTAAAGGGCAACCTGAGAAAGGTGGTAAAAAAAAAAATAATAATAATTTTGGGTGCTCCTTGGGCGAAGCAGCTAATAAGGCAAGTAAGGCATTTTAGCTAGCAGAAAAAGCATACATCATAAATGTGACTTTTCAGTAGTTTTAAACACGACATCCTTTTCTGCAAATGAAAACCTGGTCACAAAAAGTAGCAGCCTGTGTCTTGAAAAGCAGCATGTGTGCCAGCAAGATAACTAAACAGATAAACCAGTGCTAATGTTAAAATATTCAATACTCAAACACTGACTTAAGCTGACAAGCCAACAGGAATATTAATTAAGCATATAACATACCCCTGTGGCTTCACATCCATGATTTTTTTTTAATGATTTATGATGATGATGATGACTTTTTAATAAAATAAGTGACAAAACCACCACAGTAAATCCGTTGTCCTTGTACAGCTCCTGCTGGTTTGGTTAGAGTGTCCAAAAAGTGCCCAACAAATGTATTTGAGTGATGCTTCAGAAATACATTTTTTGTGAGTTTTTAATTCAGCTATATATTTATGACCTTTTTTTGTGAAAAAAAAAAAAAAAAGAATTGGGTTTAGATGGTATTGTTGACAATAAAAAAAAATATGCCAACATAGTAAAGCAAGCCTTATCTTGTAAATTAAAACAGTCCACAACTAAAAATAATCTGGCACTCAAGTAATTATATCACTGAAACAAGCATGAGGTTTAAGTGAGTCTCTCAGTACTGTGAAGGGAGAGTTTATGAATATTTAATGATGGTCAGGGTTCATTTTAGATGTGTGTTTAGAAATGTGATCAGGCATTTGATTTAGAATTAAAGTAACTCATGGTTATATTATAGCATGCAAAGATAAAGTGTTAAAATAAACTTAAGCTTAATATTAACAGTGCGTATTGTCACCTGACAGTTGACAGAGCCAACACTGAACTTTCCAAATAGTGTGTTTCCAGCGGCCAGTTAAAATTTCAGTGCTTGTCAGCTGAAATTAGACCCTAGAACAAGCTGCCACTGGGCAATTTTCAAACTGGAGAAGGATGGCTTGTGTGAATGGCTAAAATGTTTTCCTAACCTGACACTTTACGTTTTGTCCGTGCCATTCTGGTTACTTTAAAACCCGCAGTTCTCCAGTCTCCCTCGGAGCCGCTTGCACTCTGAAGAGCATACGAGCTTTTCATCTCTCTACACATCGCAGCTC
This sequence comes from Lutjanus erythropterus, assembly GCF_056507025.1. Lineage (NCBI taxonomy): Eukaryota > Metazoa > Chordata > Actinopteri > Lutjaniformes > Lutjanidae > Lutjanus > Lutjanus erythropterus. The sequence goes on along the minus strand of NC_139318.1, from coordinate 33,675,504 downwards.
CATGCTTGATCACCCCTTGTCTTTGCAGATAGAAGATAGATAAAGGCATTCATCTTGATCAAGCGCATAAATGGTTTACAGTACACATGCACAGTCAGTACAAAATTCCCCACAGCAGCATGGCATAGCAGATTTAGTCAAATGACAATGTATGAGGGAATTGTCTCTCATGATTGGTGAATATGCAATATAAAAGCACAAGTTTCCGCTTATTTTTTTTCCTCTTTCCTCTGCTAGATTGCATTTCTTATCAGACTTCCAGGAGAATTTATGTTAGCAAATTCCCCTTCATTGTAATGCCCGCTGAAGAGAACATTCCTCATGATAAACAACAGCGAGACATCATCAAAGCAGACAGATTTCTGCTCACATGTAGAAATGGCTGGGGAGAAGTGATGAAAATTCAGCATCTGCATGCCCCGCGATGGTTATTAATTCCCCTTAGCCAGACTCATATTTTTCGAGAAAATTAATTCTACTGACTGATTTGCTTTTGTAATAACCTAATAGTATGCCACTACCATGCTCACTCGCCTGGAACTGATAGGGAGAAGAAAATATCGATTGAGAGGTCCTCACTGTGTGGCTACAGATTTAATGGAGAGATTTAAATTTGTTCTCACTTTTTTTCAATCGCACAAACCTCTCTATAATTATAGATATAATAACAGAATTCTTTTAAATTAAAGAACAAACAACATCAGATGGACGTTTGAAACACAGACGCAGGAGTAAAGCCTCGTAACAAGCCTAAATGAAATGCGAGTGAATGCGAGGTTAAGGAGGACCACGGTGTAATATTGTCAATTGTTGAAATAATGGCGCTGTTACGGGGGTCGGATCGGAAGAAAAGCGCCATGAAACAGTGCTGGCCTTTGCAGGTGAGCTATGTGTGTGACATTTCTCTCATCTGCCCTCTGTATACGGCTCAAAATGTGATGTCCATATATTTTCAGCAGAAGTGGCATTGCACTATATTTTACTCAGTTTGTGAGATGGAGGGGACATTTTAAAAACAAGCACTTTCTGGTTTGTCATTCACAAACGCCCACACACTCTGTTGCTCCAGTCACAACTCCGTCTGACAGTGTTGCATCTATTGTTTGTAGTCTGAATAAGCTACAGCCCCATGCATTAAAGAAAGTCTCGGGGCAAATTATTTATTTATTTAAAGACATTTATTTGTGTTTTTTGTTGTTGTTTTTTTCAATAGAGGGTAATACGTCCCTGTCAGAATTTGTTTTGTTTTTAGCTTTTTTTTTTTTTTTTTTTTTTTTTTTCAGTCACAAAAGAAGGGGGTGTTGGGAGTCAGCTGGGGAGGCAGAGGAGTAAGAGATGCATCAGCCCAGAACATACCAGGACTTATTCCCATGCAGTGGTCGGTATGCCTGTTTGTACTGTGTGTGATACTGTCTTATTAAATGTCATAATCTATGTACATGCAGTCGAGGTGCACTGGGCCAAAACTGCCCTGTAAGCATTTTGAAACTCAGCAACAACAGATGTAACCATTACAGACAGTAAAATAAACATAGGCACACGGTAGAGTGTGCAATATCCATAGACATATAGTAGAGTCTTTTATATCACCCAGTAGGTTTGTAAAGAGCTGTCTTGAAGCCTGTATGTCAGTTTATTACTCAGTATAAGGCAATGGCACATGGGGGAGTGTCACAGACTGATTCTTCTGTCAGTCAAACAGACATGATTTTCCTTACAGCTACATTAATTAATAATTTTATATTAACAATGGATCAAAATTTGTGTAATGCATTAGGTTTGTCATTGTTTAGATTAGTTTGTGTGAAACTGTTCAGTGAATTACGTCTCTCATCTCGCACAGTATACGTCATCGACGCCAACGTCACTGTCGCTTACCTTACGTTATTACTGTAGTGTTTATCCAGCAACTCCTGGTGTCTTTATCAAAGTGAAAGAACGAGTAAGACCCATTATTGTCTGACTACATCCCTGCACAAAAACACTCAGGCATCATAGCGTCAGAGAAAACCATGATGTCATTATGCAACCATTGGGTGCACAATCTTCTACAATCTTCATAGTCTGATACTTCAACAGTTTTATGACAAACTGCAACTTTCTTGATTTGTAAAATTACTTTTGACAACCGTTCATATTTTCTCTGAAGTATGGTCCACTGGAAGGGGTGTAACTTCGCCTCTCATTAAGCTGCCATATATCCCACTGTGCCTCAGATACCCTGAGTCCGCCACTGGTGTTTTGTGAGCTACATTGCTGCGAATGATGAACACAGGCAGCTTTTGCAGCCAACAACTTTGCTATTATGGTTTAGTCTCTACTGTCATCAGCCTTATGTCCAACAGCAGCAGGCAGCTGCTTTCAGTGAAAAAAAAAAAAAAAACTCTGATAGACTCTGCTATCTGCCCAGCACCAAATGGCAGGCCAACTATCCAAACCTATCACCAGACAAAACAATTTAAGGATTCTGCACAGCCCCAGATTTCTTTTAGTGCCATATGTGAAAATTGGCAACCCTCTGAATTCATACTGTAAAAAAAAAAAAAATGGGGGTCAGCTTATCACCAGAATCCACCTCGATCGTAAGACACAAGGAAATGCACAGTTCCTCCCATAGGTCTGTTTTGTTTTTTTTTTTAACAAACAAATTAACACTTAATTACCTTTTTAAGCTATTGCTAAATAGCTAACATTACAACAGCTAAGTTGTTAGGCTGCTGATCTAAAAGAAATATTGCAAATTCAGAATCGAATTTAATCTCTTCACTCACCAAAAGCTACCACTATTAATTCTGGTTTTGCATTTATCACTTGGTTTCCTGCTTTTTCTTCATCATCCTCTCATGTTGAACTGAGGGCAGACTGGACACTACAGCGTCTCACTATCGCCTCTTGAGGTGCGAAGTTGTATTACGTGACAGGTTGGGCTGACAGTAGCTGGATGAAGGGAATGGTGAAACACTGGCTCCCATGCAAAACAGAAACACGAGAGATGTCACCACCTCTGATAAAAAAACACTAGAGGAGAAGTTGGCTCAACAGACCTGGCTCCGCCATCAGAATGTCAACAGGACATGTGCATACCTTCAATTGTCTTTATTACACTCCAGCTGCCTAACATGTTTTTACCCTTCACGGATCTCAGCCTCTGAAAGAGAGAGCCTTTTAAGTGCTTCCCCTTCAAGTCTAATGCCTATGCTGTGTTTACACCTAAAACACTCCCCTTCACCCCACAATCAGAGACGGGTTCTCAGTGCACATCACCAAAAAGCTTCCCCGGTAATGCGGCAGCACAAAGTTTCATATCGGAGGTTACGTAAGGTGAGTGTTGAGCTTTCCTGTAATAAAAGACAAATAAATTGTTCACGCTGAAACAACAGTGAAAGCACGGGAGCTGGTTAACAATCAGATTTGTTTTGGAGAGTGTTTTTGGATTAGAAAACACCCGACATTGCACATTCATGCACATGAACACGATCAACAAAAATAGTTTCGGTACTGCTAGCTTCGGGAGCTGTGCGGGTGATGTTTTTTTAGAGTTCAGCAGTTAGTGAGTATCTAGAGGGTAGATTTACAACTCTTTCCTTTGATTTGGTGTTTGAGTTATTTCTAAGTCCTCGGTCCTGTGCATGCACAACACACATGCACACACATACACACCCCTGACATTATCAGGCCTACACAGAGAATGTGTTTACTCCCAGAACTCCCCTCACTCCCTCAGCTCAAATATTTAGACTGAGAGTCTCAAACTCCTTCCTTTGAATTGAAGTAATTGGTTGGCGTTTGAATTGGAATTTCACAGGCAGAAGATTGCAGCACAGTCTAGTGAAGCCCAGAGAAGTACGATATGGGCTTACAAATATGTAGTGTGTGTGCCTGTACGTACATGTGTCCAGCTCTATTAGTATTCTATCAGTAGAGCCATATGAAAGTGTCGTCTCCCTCTTTTAAAGTCACCCCGCCATCTCTTCTCTGCTGCTCACTGGCTCTCTCCCTTTCTATGCAAAGGTCCTGAGTGTGCCCTGTGGGCAGCTATTAATGAGGAACTATGTGGTGAGTCTTATTAAACCTTAATGACAGGCAGGCACCTGCCTGGATGTCAATACGAGTTGAGCTCAGCCAATCATCAACACAGAGAATCTCTAACCCACAGTCTAGGGGAAAAAAAGGGGTCCCCTGCCTGGATGGATCCCTCTGTGATCTTCTGTCTGAGGTTTGCAGTGAAATGGGGTATTTTGAAGTCTTATAAAATGTTTGGGTTAGCAGACGCATGCTGTTGAGAACTATACCTTCTCAGATTTGCATTGTCTTATGCACAGATGGCAAGCAGAAGACAGATTATGTATGTCACATAGATCACACTGGAGGATAAAGTGAATAAATTTAATGTAAGCTCGGATTTGAAGACGCCATATTCAGCTGATTCAACAGCAGACAAAAGACATAGACTGGACTTTGAACAATTGCCAGAGGCTGATGTAGGTGAGAAATATTGTAGAGCGCCAAACTTTCCAGGGTTTGCTTCAGGATGAGCTTGACCACATGTCACTCATGTTTAAAATTCCAATGAAATGGCTAGCAGGGTGCTTAAGGCTTACGTGTTTCCTGTAGCTAAAGAGGGACACAGACATTGATTGGGCTTTATAGTACCACCTACCCCAGTGAACACGGCTGGACTGGTGCCATAACAGCCTCCGAGACCAGCAGAGGCCGGTTTGATGACAGAAAATAGGCTACAGTACTGAGGTTTTCTTGCTGGTTTGGCTTCTGGGACCTCAGAGCTGAGTCACAACTAACCCATCTTATGGCATTTAGTGGATAGCTACTTTAGCACCAAGTAAAGCTATCTTTCCATCAGGAAACTCCTTTAACAACCTTGATACTGTATTCCCTGTCGGCCATGGAGGCTGTCTTAACCCTGGAGAGCAGCCATGTTCGCTGAGTGGCTGCTGATCCCAGATCTGTCACCTGCTAATGGCAACTAAAAGTCACAGTTAGCTACTATAGCAACAAGTAAAGCTACCTCTCCATTAGGAAAGTCCATAAATGACCTTTGCACTGTATTCCCTGTCAGTCTTGGAGGCTGTGTTCCTCTCAGTGACCAGCCATGTTTGCTGCTAAACGCAGATCAGCCCACTGACAGCAGTTAATGGTCGCAGATAGCTACTTTTGTAACACATAAAGCTATCTGTCTATCAGGAAATTCTGTAAAAAAAATAAATCACAGAGTTGAAACTGAGCAACTGAAGACATCAGAGGGGAAACCAATTAATATTCTGTCCATAAAATATGATCCGTTTTTTTAGATACTGGTGTATAGGTGAAATATGTGGCATACATAGAGTATGTGATAAAAACTCTTAAACATGGATTGTGACTTCATGAACTTTAAGCTCTTCCTGATGTAAACTCTTGGGTGTTTGGTGCATATACTCTAAAGTACTACTCACCCACTGTGGCCACGCAAACCTGACTCCTGAAGAGTGTGGACCTTAGCTGCCACAGACTTCATCCACATCTGTCCGGTTTGTTTTTCAATCCTTCGTCCGCTTCTAGGACAGCTTCTAAAATAGAAAAGAGGCGTGTCAGTTCTTCTTAGATGTTCTTGTATCCAGTTTACCGCTGAATATGGCTGACATCACATAATCTAATCACATCAAACTCCTACTGTACCGTGACTCCTTTTCTTCTACTTTCCCCTGGTCCTCGTGACTGACTGATGATGTATGTCCAGCGTCAGGTTGTAAACTATGACCTGTTACAGGTGATGAATGGGCACAAGGCTCTCTGTCTCCCTCTGTTTGCTGAAGCTGAGCTGTTCAGTTATTTCAGTTTGTGTGTGCTGCCCTGAGGTCTCAGGCAGAGAATAAGGTTCTACCTAAACATGTAATTCATGAGATAGTGAGAGGATATTCAGTCAGTCAGCTGGTCAGAAGGTTGTGCCCGCTTGATATCAGTTGTTTTCTCAAGACAACAAGTCAGTATGACAAAAACTGAGTCCCACATATATTTTGCAATATTAATTTTCTCATTTTACCTTCGCTTTTAGGTGTTTATCATGTTTTAGCATTCCAGTGTGGTTGTCCTGTCAGCTAAACAACACTACGGGAAAGTGAGAGTTCATAAGTGTTTACCTCATTTGATTTCTTGTATTTGACAGTCAAACAAGGCAAGTTTATTTATTTAGCACCATATGAACAAAAACCATTTGAAGTGCTTTATATCAGGGGTACAAATAAATGAAAACAACAGCAGTAAAGTACAGTTTACAGAGCAGAAAAAAATAGACCCAGATTTAATAAAAAGCAGTGGCACCCAGAAAGGTTTTTAGTCTTGATTTATAAGAGTTGGAGCAGGTGTCAGATCGTGTTTGTTCTGAGATGAGGTGGGTAGAAACCTTAAAGATGCTGCTTTGTTTCATAGCTGGAAGACAAGCAAACTAGCCCCAGTCTACCCGAGTGGTTGAATGGTCTGTAACATGTGACAGATTTATAGATATTTTGGCTCTGAGCCATTTATTTAAAAGGTAATAGTGCCTTAAAACCAATTCTTTGAACCATATGTAGCCAGTGCATTGATGTGAGACCTCCTCTCTGCTCTCCTAGTCTGAGAACTCCACCAGAAACCTGTGAAGAAAACATTTCAGTTGTTCTGCTTCTAAAAATAGATGCAACCATGTCTTTGTCTTACTGTGACATAAATCATGTAATTCCCACTAGACTTCTAAGTTGACAGTTGGCTGATTATGTAATTGTCTTGATTGGCTGACAGGGAACGTCGTGAGAACTTCAACTAAATAGCCGCAATAGCCAAAGCACCGTATGTCCTGCAAGGATGCCAATTCTGGTACCTGACATTGTCCTCTGATCTATCTTAATGTTTTTCATGTTTTCCACCGAGACATAAATTAATTCCTGATATCATACTGCAGTATGGCTGGGGTGTATATTACAGTTGTATTTTTTGTGTTGGTTTACCTGCAGAGTTGAATCATCCATGGCAAGTGTCAGAAGTGCAGTATAATGCTTGGATTTTTGAGAACCTCAGGCCATGCATGGAATTATTCTAGCTGCAGGGTTCAAAGCCATTCAGATATGTTCTGAGTTTTTATGTTTGTCAGATGGACACAGTTGGATTTCTAAGGGCTTTCTGATCAAAAAGAGCTTTTCTATACAAAGAAAGACTCCTTTTTCAGGCTCGACGGTAGAGAACACTCTGCTTCAAACGCCAGATGGTCAAGAGGATTGTCCCTGTCTAGGATCCATGCATATGGGAGATTCATGCCAGGTCTCTACACCCAACAGGAGTGAAGAGACCTGGCATGACTCTGTGCATGGCTAGAGGTAGATGAACCAGAATAAAAGCCGTCAGATTGGGGCATTTTCTCCAGAGGTCGTTTTTTCAGGTGGCCAGGTGTATTTCCAAGAGCCTGAGGATGTGTTGGCTTACCCAGGCCAAACCAGGGTATAAGTCCAGTATAAGTCTCGGATTAGCACCCTGACAGGAGCAGAGCGGAGCAAGGAGCTGACCTAAGGGGTGGATTGTGAAGTTGCAGAGGTGTCTTTCAAAAGATCTGTCGAGGCTTTGGAGAATTTCAGAGGGGGATCCTATTCTACCCAAGAGTGTGTGTGTGTGTGCATGAATGATTTAGGCTTTTCTGGGTACACATTTCAGACGAAGACTAGTTAATTGGGGACAGGTGGCAGTTTATGGTTAGGGTTAGGGTTAAAGGTGAGCAGTGATTTAGATCTGTATTTGTATTTACGACTGGAAGTGGCTGTGGTTTATACAGGAAGTCACATTAAACCATTAAATATTCATTGGCAATGCAAGTGTCAAAACATCATATTGATTTATATTGGCATATAATTAATTATTAATTATATTTCCACAACCTTCGTTTTATCCCTCTATCTGCTTTTTAAAAATGTTTAACTAAATCATCAAGCCACCAACCCCATCCTTTTCTCACTGTACAAGCTTCTGTTAGGCAGCCTGGTTTGTCAGTACAGTTATTCCTCCCATCATTGTTATTCTGATGATTTGCAGCTGTGTCTTTTGGTCAGACCAAAGGAGACAAGTCATATTGAAACCCTACATGACTGCCTGGCTGCCACAAAGGAATAGAGATCACATAACTTTCTCCAGGTAAATCCCAACAAAACTGAGGTTCACCTGATTGGTTCAAACAAATTTATTTTGGAATCCCGTATCGGCGTAATCTGTGGTCAAAACTTCAACTTTGAGACGCACTCTGGTACGAATCTGCTCCTTTCAACTCCTTAAACTTGATCCATACCCTCATTTTCTCTTGATTACTGTAACACTCTCTTCTCTGTCCCGTCTAAAACTTGTACAAAACTTGTACAAAATGCTGCAGCCAGGAAATTTACCACAACCAAACACAGAACCCATATCACACAAATCCTTGCTTCCATCCACTGGCTCTTGCATAAGTTTACGATAGACTTCAGGATCGTACTTATCACCTACAAAGCCTTTCACAGTCCTGCCCTGCCACACATTTCTGAATTTTTTCCAGGGTATATTCAGTTCACTCTTGTAAAGATTGCAATCAAATCAATTCCAGGCTGTTTTATGCTACATTGTGTGATAATTTGTGATCCCACTATAGTGTGTAACTCTCTAAATTATTATTAACAAATGCATAAAAAAGATGATGCTGTGTTCATTAAATGCATTTTAATCTAAAATAAGTTAAAATAATAATATTACATGTAATTTATAGTACCTTTACAGCTCACATTTTAGAAGATCCAATCTGTGTCTGCAACAAACCTACAAATAACCGTTCCCAGAACTAGATATATCAAACATGTTTTTAAGGAAACACAATGACAAAATGTCTCTTCACTGTGACATGCACAGACAGTCCCCAGCAAATAGTAATGAATCCTTTTAACCTTAAATATTGTCCCAAAAATGAATGAAATGAGTTGAGGTCATGTTAATGTGACCTAACCCAACATATAGCCCCAGACCCACTTGACCCTCTACTGCAGAGCCAAGAAGCAGTCAACCAGTGACCTTACTTAACCTCTGCTTACAGTGAGAGCAGGCGTGATCGATACGCGTTATACAGCGCTGACGATGTTCGTATGTGTGGGCTGCAACGCTGTGCTGCAACATCGTTATTCAGAGTGGAATGAAAGCAAGACCGGGGTTTGTTGCTGAGCATCTGCTATCATGACAACCTCAGAGGGCATTTTGACAGGGGCATTGACGATGATACATCTGTGACCTTTCTGTTTCTCAGATAAAAATGAATGAATGCCGTGTCCTACACAGACATGATAAAAAGAAATAGGGCAATACAATACGCTCATCTCATTTATAAAACTTTATTTGGTTATGTAAGATTTCTAATCTGGGAACAAGATGTGGCCACAAAATGAAACTTTCCAAGATTATTTTGTCGAGTTTTTATTCACTTAATTGAACTTATAGCTCAATACAAAAACATTTTAGGTCTACCGTGAATTAGTTTTGAAAACGGCATTCCAATCATGATCTAATTCATTTTTCCTATTACAGCCATTTGAACACTTTCTGCAAGTATACAAAATCAAACAAAAAACGTGTTAAAATGTTAGCAAGTATCTCATAAAATACCTTGCATTAATTAAATTTAATATATGAACAAGATTGGTGAAACAGTTGTCCAGCACACAGACCATGTCTCATCTTGTAGCTTCTTCAGCTCTTTATTTTTGGAGCATTTTTGGTGCATCAGGTCAGAAATATCAAGTGGTTGCATATGGAGTTAAAATGACCCTCCTCAGTGTCTCCCACTTCAAACTGCAGAATCTGTCTTCACTAAATTGAGAGTTTTATTTCAGCAAGTCTCCTGTCACCAGGGTTGTTATGATACCCATACAGCTTAAAATGCTGTTATTGTATCAGTGAGTGTGTGAAACTATGCACTGATCCAATACCATGTAATTTATGACAGTTCTTCTCATTTGCTTTGGCTCAATTCTCAAATGTGAATTAGTTTTTGCAAAACATTACGTTCAAATCTCTGAACACTTAGTTTGTTGCTCACAACAGATTTTAATTTCTCATTTATTTAAGCAAATTGGCCGTGCTTTGGCACGTGTGCAAAAGAGTAATTATAATTGTCCACAGTTTGCACAATAACCACTTGCACGTGTCTGATCAAAACTTATGAGTTGATTCTCAGTGAAACAGTCAATCTTCATACAACTTCTAAACATCACGTGCAAAATGATACATTCAGTTATAAAAATCTGTCAGACACACATGTATAATCCATAAATATCTATGACATTGAAAGTCTGTGATGGCAAACGACCCGCCAGGTGACAATAATGAACTAGGAATCACATGGAGTTCATTTTGTGGCTAATTCTGTATATGACTTTACATGAAAGATCAAAAGTAAAGTGTAGTTTTTCTCAATTGTTTTGGCTCATTTTTTGAAACAGTCTTAATATTCTCTAAATCTTAAGTGAAATTGTCACAACTGGTTCATCACAACTCTGCTGACGTGTGCAAAAGGTAGTAACTCACCCAAAACACTTCATTCACTGTACACTTTAGTACACTGAAAAAGGGTATGCACATGTGTATGTATACAGTAAATGTATTTCAATCAGGAGACACCCAAGTATATTTACTGACATGCATGATTAGGAGAGAAATGTGAAAAGTCTTTGGCAGTTAGACTCCATCGTGACATCATCAAGATAAAGGGGTTAGTGAAGCCATGATTAGTAAAGAACCCCCCCTGATGGAGACTAGACACTGGTGGTGGTGGTGAAGGGATGGCTAATGATCTGGATGAGATGAGGACTGGACTTCAGATGAGCTCGACCTGGGCACTGGATTAGAAGAACCGGAGGAGAATGGGGTGGAGGAGGGTCGTGACAAATCCGTGCAGAAATGATGGCTGAAAGCGGCAGAGACGAGAAGAGATTTAAAGTCTGGCACAACGACATGATTTGCTGATGGAGACTGTGGCTAAATCTGGTTGGTTAACTTGGAGTGAACACCCATGGATAGCTGATTGAGAATAGCGGATAAAGAGAGAAGGGAAGAGAAAGACAGTTATGAATGAATGAGGCATTAGATGGTCTTCCTGAGTGAACTTATGCTGAGCTTCATTTGTGTAGAAATGTGTTACATTCAAGGGCTTGGTGGTAAGGAGGGTACACTGTGGATAAACAGTAGTTAACCTGCCATTTTCCCTCTTATTTATGATCCAGTTGATCCAAAAATAGGCGAGTAAACACTCAGGCTCATTTCAGAGAGGTGATAAACTGAGTTTACTTAGGTTTCTGCCCCACCACACCCCTGTAAACAGAATAATCACGTCTGATCATTAACGTCATAAACAAACAACATAGTTCATCACTGTGACCTGGCAGGTCATTTGCCAGTTTAGCAAACATCACACACATTCCATGTCATAGTCTAGACCTTTATGAAATATACATATACTATATGTCTGACAGGAATTATTAGGTTTTAAAACATGAATGAAATGTTTTGGGTGAAAAATTAAACAGATGTGACAATTGCACTTAAAGTTTAGAGAGTATTGAGACTGCATCCAAAAATGAGACAAAACGATTGTTCAAAACTGTAAAGCAATTAACTAGTTTCCTCTGCTTTTCTGCTTTTATGGCTCAGATAAGAGATTCCACTCTTTATGGAGCCACTTGGCCTGCATCAGGTCAGAAATATGAAGTGGAATTACTGTAAGTTGAGAACGGCCCTTCTCGCTATCTCCCACTTCAAACTGCAGAATCGATCCTCCCTAAACTAAGGCTTTTATTTCAGCAAGTCTACCAGTTGTCCTGATGCCATTACCAGTATTGGAAATTGCCTCTGATGCTGCCTAAAATGATGGTATTGGTATCAGCAATTACAAGAGTCTGTGCGCAGATTCAATACCATGTCATTTATTATCCTTAAAATGGGACCATGCCACTTCTCAGAAGCGTCCCATTTGCCTTTTTTTCCCCTAGATTGTGAAATTATGTTGTTCATGTTTTATAAACCACCTACAGAGAACCAACCAACCCACTCTTTATTAAATAAAAACCACTAATAAATGGGTCAAATCATGTATGAAGCAAAAAATCAGTTATTACACAGCAGTATCCAGAAGTTGTTTTAAATGAGAGAGAGTCAACATAATTTGAGAGGAATTTGTGTATTCAGGAAGCGATCAGTGAGGAACAGCACCAACAGTCACAGCATTACAATCAAGGTACTGTAGTTACTTATAATGATGAAATGGAAACATGTTCAACATTGAATAACATTAAACAAATGTTTAAAAACAACATATTGAATGCATATGAAATGGAAAGAACGTACGATGTACGAACAGATCCTGCTGTGTTATGGATGTTTACGTTTGTTGATTTAATTGAGTTGTATATTGTGAAAATTGGAGCAAAAAGCTGGAGCTCAAGTATTTCACAAAGTGTGTATATAAAATATAAAACAGAAGAATTGAATTGTTTATCTCTGCTGTTTAGTTCATGTGTATCTCTTGTTTTTTATGTTTTTTCCTCTTACGTTTTTTCCTTTTTTTTTAACGTTTGAAATAAATAAAAAAATCAAATCTAAAAATCTAAAATATGAGGGTTTAACCTGAGCCAGGCCACACAACAATGTTAGTAATCATATCACATTCATGCAGGGTTAATATACAGGTGATAAAAAGTAGTATTTGTTTTTTAAATGCACTGGAATGAGATTGGTTCTCAGTATCAGCCGATTCACAAATTCAGATATCAGACTAATATCCAAGCGTTTACTACCAACATACACATATGGGTTTCTTTAAATATAATATATTTATGCCAAGATGCAGGATGATCTTTTGTCTCTTTTGATAAATGTATTTGTAATTGTATTGCATCAATTTTCTCAATTAGCTTTAAATCTACACCTTATTTCTTTCATTGCAATGCACACAATAAACACCCCCACCCTATATAACAGATATCATATTATGTCATATTCTATGTGGCTTATACAGCATTGGATTCTATAACTCAGTGTGTCAGAGCGCCACAATGGCTCCTGGCTCGATTCCATTCCCTCGTCAACAACCACAGAAGGCCAGGTAGCCAAGGTGTATTGTGTGTGAACGTTTCCTCCTCTATCCTCTGTGTAAATCAGTCAGCGCCAGTGAATAAGCTGCTGCCAGCAGATGAAGGGACAGATGAATCTCTGGCCCCATGAAAATATGAAGCAATGGAAATGTAGCCATGGATAAGCAGCTGGAGAGATGTTTGGGGATTTTTGTTTGTTTGTTTGTTTTTGTTTTGTCATAGGAAGTGTGGTCCCTTTTCCTTTCTTTCTAGGAAGGCAAACAGAGCTTAAAAAGATAGATAGATAGATAGATAGATAGATAGATAGATAGATAGATAGATAGATAAAATTGACTACGCAGGACCTAACCCTGGTAAACAGTCCTGTAAAACACCGTATAGTAGCCCACCCCTCCTCCTCTATAATGGATCCCATTAAACTTGGACCTCTATTAAATTATTCATAGGTCCTGTGAGAAGCCATAGGCTACTTCATCAGTCAACAGTCCCATAGTAGATTAGTCTGTTGAATTTAAATACATCAGACTGCGGTGTGGCCTTTCGTCAGTCAGACGTGTGATATTGACTATGTTTGATTACAGCAGAGACAAGTAACCATGAGGTGGCATGAAGGTGCAGGTTAAAAGGCACTGGGCAATTTCGCTCGTTAACGGTAAACCAGAGATGAATTTACATCTGCAAAACAATGATAAATGCTATTCCAGGTTACACCTCTTCTACAAATGACTGGATAGTGGATGAGCTTCATATGAGAGTTCAGTTTTTCTTCCCCCCCATACTTTTAAATGAAAGCCAGCTAGAAGAAGAAGATTTTTTTCATTAATCCCCTCTGGGATATTAAACTTGTCTTGTTTCATTTACATACAGGCGTACACAGGTCCCATAGACATACATTAATGGAGAAATAGACAAAGCACAGATAGCTATTTTGCTACATCTAGTACTTTAATTAGAACCAATGTTGCTTTAATGTTGTTGCTGGTAAAGGTGGAGCTCATTTGTATTATACATACCAGAAAGCTTGTGAAATCTAATACAGTGAATAAAGTCTTATCTAAACCTATGATAATGCTTCATCATTTATTTGTTGAATGTATTTTTTATTATTGATCTGAATCTGCAAAGTAATTTAAGCTGCCAAATAAATATAAATATAAATATTACCACAAAAACCTTAAAGGAGAAGAGTGTAATATATTTGCTGAACAAAAGGCTTAACAGCTGATCAACTTACAATGTAGGATTCATCACCTCTTGTCATTGTCAAACTGTAATGTTACGCTTGTGTAGCTTCTGTCCCTGCAGCCTGCAGTGTTGCCAGTTTGGGTGGTTTTCTGCCCAGTTGGGCAGCTTTGGGTTGTGTTGTGCAGGTTAAAGTTTAAATACATAAAAAAAATACAGTATATGTATTAATAAATTGTATTCCTTAATAATGTAAACATACCCAGTCTCTCAGCACAACTTTGATATAAAATAATATGAACTCATTCTGCTGAGGGGAGATCTGCAGCTATTAAATCTGTCTTTCATATAAGAGAAACCACTTTCAGAATTACATTACAACATCATTACTTGTTTGGCTTTTTGATAGCATGGGCTTGTGTGTAGTTTGCTTTCACCTTTGTCGTGTGTGTGTACACTTTAATGTGACATACTCTAAAGGCTTGTTGTTGTTGACCAAAGGGCTGCACTGCGAATGAAGCTCAACACGACCAGGCTTTCTTTGGATGAGCTGGCTTGACAAAACATAAACCGAAAGTCATAGATAACAAGTATCACAATGGTAGTTATTTCTAACATGACAACTGTGCATTAAACAGTTAAACTTCATACACATGTTGTCAGTCTGAGTCTGTCCTGTGATGACAGAGAAATAAAAGTAGATTGAATGTAACTGGATGAAGATTTTCTGTGATAAATAGAAAAGACTGATGAACTTTCTAATCAGTGTTCTGAGCTGTAATATTAGCGATGGGAAACTGATAGTACATAGTAGTTGTATTCAAGGTAGTATGTAGTTGTTTGAAATATTAATAAATATATATTGATAAATTTAAAGTGTTAATTTGATCTGAAGCAAACAAACAAAGGTCTTACATTTCTGCATTATACATAATTATTTCTGCAACTTTTCATTTTTAACATCTTCCCCAAGTTTAGAATCTATATATCACTCAGAAACACCCTTGTTAGGTAAATAATTAAACAGCAGCACTTTTTACAGACGATTTTGAAACTCAAAACATGACTTGCTCCTGACCAGGTTATGAGTTTAAGTATAAGTTACCATGGTGATCCAGCCAGGTTAAAAGAGAGCCACCTTCATGACACTGAAAACCCTGGCTTTAGACCAAACATACCTTGATAACCCATTAATCTCGCTTTGTGGTACACCCCTCAAGTTAGATTGAGCCCTAATATTTGTTGGCAGAAGAGACAAATATTTTATAATCTTATCATACAATTCAAACCCACTTATGAACACTTAAATTGTCGTTTTAATATTTTCTAATATTGAAAAAAATGGTTTTAAACCATAATCCTTTTGCTGTCGATTACGATTTCATTTGTGTTGTTTATAATGGACAACATTTGGTGTTTTTTCATCAATTTGGACAGATTTTGAGTAATTATTGGTCTGGAAACATCAAACCAGTCTGGCAAGATTATGAGCAGCCTGCAGGTGACCTGAGTTTAGAGTCTGAGGAGGAGGGGGGTTTGGGGGGGGGGGCAAGTCACTTCAACCACACAGCACATGTTGAGCTATTAATCTGACTGATAAATGGTTGTGTTCCTTGGAAACCACTATCAGAGTTCTCTTAACTGTGAAAAAAAAGACAGAAAATACTGACAGTCACTTAGCAAACCCACTGGACCCAATCATAATTATTGGCAATTATTTTAATGTTCTAATGGAGGAGAGGGGCAGGTCCTGAAGCCTTTTGACAGGTTCTCTTTGAAAAGACAGCGTAGGTGGTTTGTATTGTTCGTTGCCCAGTTTCCTCAGTGCTTTGATTAACCACAGTATAACCACAGCTTACAAGTCTTTGTTCCAAGTCTTTCCCTTAAAAATGACAAGTTGTCACCATGAACACCAGCTTTATACGGTGCCCCCTCATAACACAAGATAACATGATATGATGATTCATGCCCTCAAGATGTTTTCTGATGTTTAAACCAAAACACTTAGAAAATTAACAGCTTTGTAGATGTTTTAAAAACGGTATACTATTGTAGGTATGTGAGATGTGGGCCTGCTGTTGAAAATGATTAAATTCATAGAACAAAAGTAATTGAAGGCACACATTCGAGCCTTCATTTGAGTAAATAAATTGAATAATGAATATAGAAGGGCATAGATGTCAAAACTGAAACATTAGCATTTACTCTACAAAGGAAACATACATATTTATGCACCCTTTACGTGATGTTTTCCAAAAAATAGTTCAAACATTTCACACAGCTGTTCAAAATAGACATTCTGAAAGGTTTAGCCCAAGGGGATCTGGCTGCTAATATTTTTGGCAACAGCAACCTTCCACAAATGTCACAATGTATGTGCTGTTTGGCAGCGAGATGGTGCATTATAACATTCAAGTGCTAATGCATGTTTTTGTGCTTTTGTTCTCAGACGGCACCATACAACATTGAGAAAACATGGAGATGCACTTAAGTAGTCAAGTTCTCACCAAGGTGGCAATAAACAGCATGAGAGCCCCATAATGAAAAATACATGGAAAAAAAACAAATTACAGGAAGAATGTAAAATTAGAGTAGGCTGCAAAAAGTATAACTTAATAAGTTGCTATAAAACAGCAGGAAAAAACATCGGGCAGCATGTAGAGCATGCATTGTTTCTAATGTAATATTATTGTAAAATATAGCCATATAATCTAAAAAATATTAAAAATGGCACCAAAAAATAAATACAAGCTGTTTTCTGATAAATTATGTGCTGTTTTGTGCTTTAAACCTAAACTATATCCTGGTTAAATGCTGTATCAAACCACTGGAATGCATTCAACTTAAATAAGGATTGAGTGCATTTTCAAAGGCCTACAGTGTGTCACATGTGAGCGTAACAGCACCTAAGCTGACCAGTGACACCAGGGCCAGAGTGGGATCTCCAGCACCGGGATTTCACATCTCAGACGAGCCCAGTTTAATTCATAACATATTATCCTGGACATACATACCTGTCTCATCATCACCATCTATATGTTGCTCTCTCCGTTCTTTCACTCTCAAGCTGCAAGACTGTTTTTACTATAAACACGTTGCTGTATTCAGCACATTTGGCTGCATCACCATTTTGTCTTTTCTTTGTACTTCCCACGTGCTTAGAAGGGAAAAGTGACTTGAGGTGTTTGCAACCTGCAAGCTCACTACTAGATGCCACTAAATCTCCTGCACTGGTCCTTTAAGTGAAACAGAAAATGTGAAGAAAATTGGCAACATTTCAGGCATATGGAAAGACATCTATTATCATTATCTTTCATTATATACAATCACGAATGACTAAACTAAAATATGTAGTGGACAATGTGAGACATAAAAAACATCACTCAAACTGTTTTTCCTGTCCGATCGATTACACTTGATTATGGATTTTCCTTTTTTTTTTTCCGAACAAAAGACGGGCTTTTATGTACAGTGACAGAGCTTTTCACTGTATGTCCACTTAGAATCCAATTTAGCAGCCACGGGGCATCGCATCCCGTTATAAGACGGGAGGATCAATAGGGGATGGTGGAATTCAAGATGCAACAAGTGTTTCTGTCAAATAGGTCAGATTTATTAGTGAAAATGAAGCGTTGACTTGAAGAGCCATGTAGAAAGAGTAGTGTGTAACATCGTTACATGTTTTCTGCTGTTATTCAGAGAAGTATCAAGAGGAGGGGAAAGGCGTAATGGGATATAACAAGGCATAATGAATCACCGCTCCTAGTGAAGTAGCTGATTACTTTTGATGTGACTATAGCACTATAGAGGAGTGTCTTTTGTAGGAAGTACAACTTTGAAAATAACATGCACACGGGTTTAAAAAGGTCTCTGATGCAGGAGAGTTTTATGAAATATTTAAAGACTGGAACCAGTTGATTTGTTGGTGTTAGATCAGAACTAGTAAGACATCAATGTCAGTGCTAAAAGCCAGATCAGAGCACCCCTAATACATTACATAATGCACATATACAAGTGCTCTGAAATATCATCTATGCAAGAAATTGCTGCAAAGATTGGTACAACACTTACAAATCTGAAAACAGTCCAAGGTAGTTCATGCAGACAGTGTTGGCAGGCACCCCGCCAGCTGGGACATCTGGGCATAAATCATTGCACAATCTGAATATGTGAGGCTGAATGTGCTCCGTAGCTGCATCACAGCGCCGGGTGGGATGTATTATCTCAAATGGAGTTCGTCCTCATGCTCATTTCCAGTGCTGTGTTACAGCTCAGCCCCACAGCAGAGCCAGCCTGTTTTCACCTGCTTTTTTTTTTTTCATCCCACCTGCCTGCACCATTTCGGTGTTAGCTCCCCAGCACACCACTCCATAACCGCTGTGCTGACCGCTGCTGATTCACAGAACATGCGGTCTGTTGCATTCACTGAAAACCTGTGCCTCTTCAAGAAGAATAGCCTTTTGTGACATCTCTATACCCTGGCCTCCCTCTCTTCAGTGTCAGTGTTTTCACATCAGTCTGCTTCAGTGTTGCTGTGCAGTTCCAAGATGCTTGTAGGACTGGTCTACTCTCCCTTCCTGGCTCCAATCTTTTATCCGACAACAGGGGGAGTCATCTAAAGGCTAGCAGGAAGTATGACCCAGAGTTGAATGTAAGGTGAGAAAAAAAAATAGAGAGTACAAGAAATACCACAGCTTCTTTCTGAGGCTACTCTGCACTGTCCTAAAGAAGGACAAACTGATCTGTCAATGAGGTAACCTCATATCCAGGAGACTGTGGCATTTTGAGATACTCTGAGTGAAATAGATTGGATGGCTGAGAAATCCAAAACAATATGAGCTTTGGTGCCCATCAGATTCAAGCTGGAGCCAGTTATTATGCACAGGTCATTTTCACCAGTCATGCTTATACACTATACAGTAACATGAAGGTTCATTATTATTGGGGTTTTATAATTGCAAATCTTCTATATACACCGATTTTTAAACATTGTGTGTCCAGATTTTCCAGTGTCACACCACAATGAGTCAAACCATGCCGCACTGATCTGCATTTCACTGTTACTGTTACTGACCCACCTCTAAGCGGGCTGTGGTGACGCCTCGTCCACGGCAGCCAACCCATGATGATCACTCTTCTCTCCCTCGAACCTGTGTTAAGACTCAGCTCATGTCGGTGAATGAAGACAAAGTAAAGGGTTGTTTTAAACATGTCTGTGTGTTCGGCTCTCAGTACTTTTGTAGCTTCTAACTGAAACCCTGTGGTCTGAAGTTTAGATTATATGCTGCATTGCTGTTTTCTGTGTTCAGGTATCAGCTTTATTTTACTGTTTCATGTTTGCTTTGAGCCAGATAGGAATAGTGTTAAGTTACAGCTGATGAAAACCCAGCAGGTCCTGGTTTTGCTGCTTCATAAACCTTCTGAATGCCAAAATAATGGGCAAATCAAAAATTTTTATTAATCGTTTTACAACTGCTTGACTCAAGACAAGTTTGTTTTCAGTTAAAGACACATCTTCAAGTCTACATGCTGCATTGACCACTTTGTGCCACTGTTGTGACGCTTCACCATCACCACCATATTGGTCCAGTTAAAACTGGCTTTTTTAGTTTTTATTAGACCCTTGAAATAAAGACCCACAAAACCAGAGAGATGAATAAAGCATTTTGGATCTTCTCTCTTTTGTCAAGCTGTGGAAACAAAATATGAAACACAACATGACATTACAAACCTTTCATTCACATTTACAGGAATGTGCAAATGGAAATTTAGCATAGAGTTATCACAGAAGACAAACAACTGCTGGAGCAAGTAAGTTAAGCTCAACTTTGATGTTAATGTAAAAATGCTATTAGCAATTACCATT
Organism: Lutjanus erythropterus; assembly: GCF_056507025.1. NCBI lineage: Eukaryota > Metazoa > Chordata > Actinopteri > Lutjaniformes > Lutjanidae > Lutjanus > Lutjanus erythropterus. The sequence continues at coordinate 33,655,338 of NC_139318.1, read as the reverse complement.
TATTACTGCAACATAATTATTACACTATTAAGATTACAAAATGGCAAATACACAAAGGATATAAGCAGACATTTGCATGCTACATACAAAAATACTGTACTTACAGACTTAAAAGGAGGGGAAGAATCCTGATCCTCCTGCCTTTTGTGGATTTTTAGGGTGACTTCCCCTCTTTTGTTCACTTTGGCGGGCCCATCAGCCCTTTGTTCTTTTACGTGTTTATGTTTCTTTGAATCATTTCTGGTTTAGTGAATTCATCTATCATCATGTTCATTTTTTGTATCAATAAATAAAACCTGTGTTTTTGCAGCTCCTTGACTTGACTCACCCTCTTTTGGGGATGAAGCCCGCTGGGGGGTGGTAACATGTTCGTGTTGCATGAGCTCAGATTGAGATAAACAGTCCTCTTGTGGTAATACTGTTCTGATTATGCTTCCAGTAATACTGAGTAAAGGAAAATGAGAAGGAAATGCAAATAAACTGCTGATCGTGTTCTACCATCGCTCAAAATAATGAAAAAAGCAACACTGTCAAACTTTACTGGTTCTGAGCAGCACATTCTATCAAAGTTCAATTCTCACCTGGGTTTTGTAATATTATTGTATTATTAATCCAATTTTATTTTATTTATTTAGTTTTTTGTTGTTTTCTACAGTTTTGCTTTTTTTTTAAAAAAACAGGAAAAGTAGCATAATGAACCAAAACCATGATAAAAACATATGCCAACACAACACTTGGATAGTCTTTAGAGCAATGGAAAAAAATCAAAGAAGATGGGTCTCGACATGCTTCAGTGTGCTTCTAATCCCTATTTCCACCTTTGCATGTTGGACAAGATCCTGTGATTCAGGTACATGGAGCCATAATCAAAAGGCTGTGCAGACCTGGTATTCAGTTGGGGGGGTTGATAGGAGTCCCTTAACAGGAGTGTCTGGTGGTACAGGACCAACATTTCTAATCGCTTTACTAAGTGAGAGGTCGGCGCACTGACCTGCCAGTTGGCAGGGAAAGCAGTTGCGGAAGGAACTGAGAAATAAGCCCTTCTATCACCGGGCAGAAGAGGTGGGCAGAGGTGTGAATGTTTATGTCGGTTTGATGATAACATCTGCTGGCCAGCAATTGGAAGTTTTGTATCTCCACCTTTAGAGGAAACAGATGAGGCTGCATTGCTTTAACCTAGACATTACCTCAGTTTATCTTTTACAGCCAAAGTCCTATCAGTAACTTTAAACACACCTAGCCAAATGGTGGGGAAGCTATTAGCAGGGGAAACACCAACACCTAATTATTTATGAAGACAATTATCCCCTAAAAGCTGTGTGTGTGTGCGTGTGTGTGTGCGTGTGTCTGACAACAGGCCGGACAGAGACTGAGAAGGAAAACACAGACAGTTCAAAAAGCAGCTTTTAAAGGAGAGTGAGAGCCAATGAGGCCACGCTGTTGTCTAATGCAAAACCATTGGTCTTTTATCTGGGTCTCAATTATTCAACGAGAAAGCAGCCTCCCCCTCTGAGAAGAGAGCAGATATTGGACTCTACATTACCTTTCGACAGGGGAATAGTGCGACTGCAGTACATTCCACCTGAGAGGCTCTTCTGGGACCGGGCACCGGCTGTGCCCCTAATGACATCATCCATTTCTTGGGGCCTCCTGGAACACGATTATGGTGATTTACAATTTATTCACATCTGTTGTTGTGTTGACTTCCTTTGTACTTGGTTCAGCTGTTCGGAGCTCTGTGATCTACTTCTCTGGGCTAGCGGCGCCGCAAATAGCCAGCAGTGGCTCAGTAAAGACCATATTAAAACGTGTTCAGTGCAGTTCATCTAATCACAGACGGAACCACCTGGGTCGACCCGCCCCCCATCTGTACTGTACACGTAGTATGTACTCTGTATTGGATAATTATCATTATTATGGTATTGGAGCACACATCACATCTGTCACCGTAAATGAGCGGCATTACAGTACAGCAGTTATTGTGAACTACACAAATTAAATTAAATATATTGAGTCAGACAGATGACACGTGTCATCCTTCAGCCCACACTCTGCGACATGATGAAAGTGGATAAACCGTAGTGTAAAATAATTACACCAACAGTAAAGTTGTCGACAAAATAGTATTTGGAACAACATCTTATGTGTATAGCTTCTATGATTCACTGCTGTCTGCAGGTATCAGTGATGAACCCACAGATGGTGTATGTGAAAACTGTGAGAGACTTGGTCATTTATAAACCCTTACAACATGACTCAGGGTGCTTCCACACCCAGCTGTGGTTCGGCTTGGCGTGAATGTTACACCCCTGAAAAACAAGTGTTTTTACTGGAATAACTTCACAGAAATATTACAGTCACCAAAGCAACACTTCTACAGGTAAGTAGTGGATAGCAGATCAACATCACTGCAGCTGAAATCCCACAATGAGATTAAAACAAACTTTTTTGTTTCAACACTTTTTTAACCATTTTAACAGTTTTTAATGAAGTTTGATCACTCCGCATAAATTCTTCTTGTGAATCTACTTATTTTTTTGTCCTCACCACAGATTCAAATGTTGTGATTGAACATGAATTTACAATATTCACAACAAAACATGACTTTGCAATACTTTTAATTTGTCACATAAACACATTAGTGTCATTATTTGTTCTGTTTTTTGTTAGATATTTCATGTTTTATTTTGTAGTCCTTGTCTATCCTTGTGTTTCTGTTGCTTCATTTCCCGTTTTCGTTTGTTTTCCCACCTCTTTAGCCACACCTGTTGTCAGCGTGCCCCTGATCATCTCCATAGTCAACCCTCTGTATACACTGGCTACTCAACTGTTTTCATGCCTCTTTGTGGAATTGCCTGCTTTGGTTCTTTGTTTGTTCATAGTTTTCTTTTCTTCTTCCCAGTGTTTGCGCTTGTGGTTTTTGACTTGGTTCTTGGATTTTCACCTTTTTCCTCTTTGCTTTGATTGTTGTTTTGAACCGCCTACCCATATATGACCCTTTGGGCATTCAGTAAAAACTCTTATTTTGATCTGAATCTTACCACAGTGAGTCTTTGTTCCTTCAAGAACCGTGATAATTATTGTGTTTGCCTGATTAGTTCAGTTCAACTGAGTAGTTGTGAGGCTATCAAAGTGGGCCAGGACGTCTGAAAATGTTGGCCTTGGTCCTCTTCCAGGTGGACTTTGTTCAGTTACTTCCTGTTATATTTTGTAAGAATCTTCCCTCAAGTGCTTTAGTGCATCTTATTTCCTGTCCTTGTCTTTTTCCCATCTTTTTGGATTACTGATTTGTTTGAGCTGTGCATTTTTCATCATTCATGTGGTGCCTGAATAACGGGGAAAATTAAATCCTTATTGGGAAAATTCATGTGAATGCTCCTCAAGCTGGATAACACCTAGGAAAGATTTTTGTCACACGAGTTAATGTCTCTTATCATATATTTATTAATATGGCAGGGGAAAACTATCTGGCTGATAACTTTTTATTAATTAAAATACTGCATACCAATTTATTGCCCATAAGTAATTTGTAGTATACATTAGTTGTAGGCTGTAACCATTGGGTTGTAACCTTTCCACGAGTTACCTAGATAGAAACATTATTTATTAGTATTAACGTTGATAATAAATCAAGTAGGCCACAAACTGTTTTGGCCTATAACATACTCTGAACCCTACCTGACCCTCAGTAGCATCCATGTTGTTTCCACCTTACAATTTAAACTTACATGAACAGAAGTCGGAACAACGTCGTACCATCTTGGGAAATGGGACCATCCCAGGAGCATGTGAACGCACTATATGTCACTGTGTTTTTCTCCTTTTGTTGCCAGTTCATCTTCGTTCCCAGAATCAAGTGTTCCGGCCTCTGCCTCAGTGTTTCTTTGTGTTTTTGGATTCTGTTTGTTTTCTTGCACTTTGGATTTTGCCTTTTCCCCTGGATTTCATTGCTTTTGGACTATTTAGACCTGTGGCTGCAAACCCTCTGTAAGCCTTTTGTATTTTGTCTTTGTAGTTTGAGTTATGACGGCACCAGCTCTGTCTCCTGACTGCATATGGGCTCCATCCTTTTGTTTTCTGCAACCTGCTCGACACACTGTGACACTTTGTTTGTTATGTGAAAAAAACAAAGCAAAAAACTGAACTGTCAACAGAATGATGACGATAAGTGATTTGTATAAGTAGTATATTAACAGGTACAGTATGGATATCAGTACTTGAGTGCAGGGGGTTTTCCTGAGACATCAAACGGTGTAAAGGAGTTCAAACAGAGATGTGTTGAGCTTGTGTCGTCAATGAAACATGACTACACCCTAACTATCCTCTCAAAATATTATATTATAAGACGCTTATTTTTATCCCGTTTGTAATTGCTCATCATTATTCATAAAATGAGGTCAAGTTGATGTCTCGACTGGTAATGCTTATTATATGCTTATAATGATCACTTAATTCTTCATAAGCTCTTTGTAACACTGGTAAACATGAGCAAACACATGAGGTGCAGTTAAGCGTGACATAGGCTGCTGTCATTCATTCATTGCGTTGCGGTGGGGGAGGTACACTTTCATTCAAACACCACACAGAGAGCCAGCTGGCTGGGCGATTCAAAGGCAGAACCATCCTGGTGTGACGTGACAGTGCTAACCACGCGTCACCGTGCCGCCTGCTTGTTGTCATGTCAGAAGTTAATTTTCCCCTCACGGGTCCATATAGCATTGGTGACGCAGAGTGACAGTCACCAAAACTGTCCAGTCGATGAGCTGTCATTCCACATGACTTCAGGCTTGGAGCACTTTGCTCATTTGTGAAAAAAGTCGACGTGAACACAAATTAAAAGATAACAGTGTGCTTCTTTTTCCTGGGTCCGGACCAAATAAACTGAGGATCGGTTCATTTTTAATTTAGATTTCATTTGTTCAACTTCATCAGGAAATGCAACAGTGAAGGACCAAGCTGGCAGGTATGAGGGGTCGGACAAAAAGAGAGTATTATTTACGCAGACAGGAATTTAAAATCAAGCAACAAATGTATATAATAATAAAAATTTAGTCAAATCAGTCTTTTCTCATCAACTTAATGTAAATATACACATTTTATTTATTCAAGATAATTACCGTTAAAATTTCTAGTACTCATTTTCTAACTTTTTTTTTTTTTACATTTCAGAATTTCTAAACATGAGTTCTTCTAACTTTAAGTCTTGAAAAGTAAATTGAAATCATGATTTTAAGGAATGTACTGTACAGTTTTAAAGACAGTATTGTGCCAATGTTGGAAGAAAGTGGCTCCAACAGGAGCAGCTGCAGTTGTAATGTTGTGTTCACAGCAAAAGCAAAGCCAGTATTCACCTTGCGTTACTGGGGAGTTTGATCATTTTGAGAATATTTTTATTTGTGTTACTCACATAAGTGTGTTTATTCACCCAAAACAAGCAAGGGTAAGCTAATGAGCAACATGTTAACAGCTAGCGAGCACTGGGCAGCAGGCACAAACACAGTCTGAGCTCCCCTCTCACCAGAAGACGGGTCCACGACTCCTCTAGGGGTTGCTGCTGCAGACAGGTTGAGTCTAGATAAAAATGTATTTGTTTTGAATCATTACAAAATTACCTCAATTTATCTTTTCAAATTCAGTCAACTTAAAATTTTAAGAAGACCCAGGGACTAACTTTCAGTTAAAGTTAAAATAAATAGTTTTTTCTCAACAGTGTAGAAACAAAGGGGTAACTAAACTTCACTAAAAATAAAACAAAATTTGACAAAATATCCAAAAATTAACATACTCTATTGAAAGAAACAAAATCTCTAAACTCCCAAGATACCACTATGAATGTCAAAAGGGTGTGTGAGTGCAGGAAGGTTACAGACATTTGAATCAGTTGTGTGGCAGCAGGTGTGGCCATCACATTGACCTATCCTGTCATCAACAGGGGTTTGCATAAGATTTCACTGCTGCCGCATTGTCAGTCAGACTTGTGTATTTTTGCATCAAAACACTCTGACATTAAAATGAACGCACAAAAACACTTGACTTCCTATAATAAAGTATTACCTTACGTTCAAATTGACAGCAGATGGCCAATTTCCTCTCCTGTAGGCAATTTCAATATACTGGATCGCACATCGTATTATATGAGCTCTGGCTGCAGAAGGGATTATTTATATCATGTTGTTGCCAGCTGTTGAACTCACCTTGGTTGACCTTTGCTGTATAGATGACACACCTCATGAACATGCTTAATAAATGAAACATGCCTATATTCTCATCCGTCACACACAGTCAAACTGTATGCGCATACACACATATCACCGAGCCTGCCAACATAATCTAGTCCATCTCCTCTATCTGTAATATATTACACTGGTGTGAGTGATGAGCACAAGGAGAGACTGACTATGACTGGTGCAGAACCAATTTAAATTTTCAGATTGCCAGGAAGGGCTACGTGGAGGGGAGGCAGTTGCAGTGAGGCTACAAGCGAGGTTTATCAATGAACACAGAATTCATTTGAGGATGAACCTCATTTTGCAGACTTGAGCCCCCTCCCTTATCGCCCAGCCTGGAACTGATTGGTTAAACAGGCATGATGACTTTGCGTTTGATGACTTCACAACACTGTTGTTCACGGCAGGCACTGATGGAGGGGGAAGACGAAAGGAAAGGAGGCTCGTTTCATTTTCTCTAAAGACACGAGACACATATGTGACACACACCTGCAGTGAATACTCCTGGATAGATAAGATACTATCAGATGTACTACAGTGAAGGCATCACACTGAGAAACTTCGCCTGTCCGCTTATTGTATCAGCATTCAAGAGGAATGCTGTATGAAAGGAAATGAAATCCTTGTAATTTCTAGCAAATGAAATTTGTCTCTCCACAAACAGCACCTAATGAATTGGTGGGATTTGTTTCAGTGATACTAGTTGTGTTTAGACAAGACTCATTAGCGAAGAAACACTGTGATGCAAAATGTGGCGAGTTGGAGAGACCATTCCTGTCATCTGCATTTGCCTTGGTGTAATTTGTTATTTGACCAAAAATAAAACCATTTAATATAACAGAAACTGTCACAAAGAATTTATAATTTGGTGGCACTTTAGTTTACAGTACACTAAGAAGACATACTAAACTGTACTTTGTAATAAATTAAAAACTAGACATAATATGTTATTTATTACACAATATTAGACACTTATTAGACTTTATTGGAGGGTAATTAGGGACACCTTACCACAGAACTATACTGTAAACTGAACTGTTAGTTTTGTAAACTAAAGTGAAATGACATATCTGCTTCTTGAGACATATCTTTCTCCACTGGTACTGTCCAATTGGCAGAGTAGCCTACTTTTTTAAACAAATCACATTATGTGCTGACAGTATTACAATAAGTCTATGCAGTCACCGCAGACAAAACACTCCTCTACCTGTATAATCTATAATTTTGGCCTTTACTTTGTAGATCAGGTTCACATCTTGTTTTTAAATGGGGAAATAGCAGATATGTGATTTTACTTGACAGTCCAGTTCTGATGTGATGTGTCCCTAATTACTGTCTAACAAAGTATAATGAGGGTCTAATGGGTCTAATACTGTCTAATAAAGAAGACATTATTCCTAGTTTTTGTCTAATTTGATATAAAGTATGGCTTGTTGTGGCTTCAGTGTACTGTAAAAGAAAGTACCGACCCATGATTTACTAGTTCTCTCGAGAACTAAGTTTGAGTGTACCCATGCTGTGTGTAGTTAATTAAGGTTGCACACATATACAGTGTGCACTCCCCGTATCTTTGTGCACATATGTGTTTGTGTCTGTGTGAGACATGAGCCCTTGCATGTTTCCGTACATGTCACATAGAATTGAGTTTGTGTGAACATCCCGGCTGCACATACTTCAAAGGGCCTCGGCGGCGAGCCTCAGCAGGGAAGTGACTCTCCCAAAGAGACCATGGGAAGAAATCAAACAGGCTGCCATTTTTTTTTTGTGGCCAGCCAGCTTGATAGAGGTTGTGCTTCCCATCTTCTCTCTCTCTTTCCCTCTCACCCCTTGCAGCATCATTCCTCAATCAGTCCCAAACTGCAGATTATCTATGAAACTTGCCCCGCAGCTGAAGCAAGTTGTATGTAATGAAATTTCGAGCCGTGAGGAATAAGCATGGTCTCAGCTGAAATCAGTTGTTTTATCTGTTATTGTTATTCTGAAGCCTCAATAGTCTGACAAACATGAAATTGGACCAAGATCCCATTGGTCTGACAGCCTGTTATCCCAAAAACAAACAACCATTGCTCCGAACTACATAACAGACATAACTACCATACTTATTTTGACCAAAACCAGCCCAACCAAGTAGTTTTGTTGCCTAAACATAATGAAATTTCAAACTTTTGTAGGCTGGATGCTGGGCTGTTGGACAAATGGGCTTTTGGTCTAGTGAGACGTTTTTCGGACTATTTCGGTTTTGGAATAGTAAGCAGTCCCTATTTCAGGATGTTTAACATTAATGTCCATGTGAATGTTTGGCACTGCAGGTAAAAATCTTGTCATTTCAATGACTTTAGACTTGAATTGACAAAATCAAAAAAGACTGGCAACTTGAACTGGAATTTAACACCAGTGATTTGTGACTTCAATTGGACTTGAGCTTTTTGACTTAAAAATACTTAATTCCTTCCCCCAAGCCCAAAGATTCGAAAGGCTGTTATTTGAAAAGTGTGCCACGAAACAATTAATTTCCCTCCATTTCCTGAATCAACTAACAGGGTCCAAAATTAACACCCACTAAGCACCAAATGAGGTGCATTCAAGTGCAATTTGGACACTTAAGACTATTCATTCTCAGCAAGTCAACACTTAATCCCCCAGATCCACTTTGTTTGAGCCAATCTGACAGAATCCAATCAAGTTGCAGGAGAGAACCAAGAAAAACTATCATTACATTACTGAGCTCCAGTTAGAAAAAAAAAGACGATACCAAAGATCATTGAATTTATTTATCAAATGAACTGCGGTATGCAAAACTTGTCGGTTGAATCTTCACCTTGAAACTTTGAAACAGCGCATCATTACTCATTTAGGACTCAAAACCCATAGTTTAGATCTTGGGGCTTGACTTTGGACTGAATTGCAAAGATTTGAAACTTACTTGTAATTTCCAAAACAGTGACTTGGCCCCACTTCTGAATCACAGCCATACAGCCTTGATGAAATATTTAAGTATTAAACTTTACATTGTTGCATATATAGTCATGAACTTTTAAGTTTACAGACAAATAAAAAATAGATTTATGCCTCGGGGTATGTGTAAATACATTGGCTGCATCTGCTGGAATGTGTCTACTAAGAATGTCATGGTGGCATGATGGAGGATAATAGCACCAGTGCGTCGGGACAAAGCTCCAGGAATACTTTAGCTTCTTTTCTTGAACGGGGATGTTTTGTTTGCCAGAGGCAAGTCTGATAAACATATACGGCATCGTGGGGAAGAGAGGTCAGGGGCCAACTTTGAAGAACATCTCATTTCCATTTCCTTTACATATTCAACTTTTACCTGACACTCTGATAGAGTGACTTCTGTTGAGTGAGCCGATGAGAATTAAGTGTCCTACTCAAGGACATTTTGTCAGGATACGTTATTAATTGACAGCAGTTGTTGTTGGGGTCGAACTGGCGAAAGGATCGTCTCTTTAACCATCAAGCCAAAGGCGGGTCTGATAGAAATGCGGTGTTCTGGAGAGGACAGGTCAGTGGCCGTCAACGAAGTACACTTCCTGTCAGCCCTGGAGGGGTGCAGCTCTCCAACTAATGCCAAATAAAGTAAAGTGAAGTAATAACCCTCTGCACACTTGTCACAATGACTGCTGCTTTAATGCTATCAGGAATAGAAGTTATAGTCCATCAATATGATATCTGGTTGCAATATTTTCCTCACTGATGTTTGCGAGAATGTACTGGACTGAATATCGTACAGTATTTTATGTTTGGCAGCAGTCACAATTTCTATTTTGTCAATGTGTGAAATCAAAGCATGACCAAACCAATTACTGTGTTGCTGGATTTCATTTGATGTGGAAATCTAATTGAATGCTCTCATCAAAACGGTGGGCCAATCTGATTGGCAAACTATTAACACAACCCCGTGCCCTCAATATTTCTCGACATGTGATTGTTGGATTCTCATGCAAGTCATTGAAATGCACGGGCATGGCTCTCCAGCAGGTATTTCATTTGCAGGGGTAAATCATTTCTTTCCTTTAATGTGTGTGGAACAGACTGAGTGGTGCCTTTGATCATTGCCACTGTGAACACGGCAAAATAGCTTGAGCTGAATGAGCTGAAATGAATTTCTGAAATCACCAACTTCTACCCATAAAAACATGCAGCACTTTATCCTGCTTTATTGACAATGGCTATCGTTTTTACTAATGACTAAAAAAATCCCTCTATCCATTGTACAATCTTAAAAACTGCAAACTCCTGTCAGACTTTGGAACATCTTGGTAGTTTGGGATTTATATTTTCTAATAAGAATTTTGGGTAAATGTTCTTTGTGTTTAAAAGAAGAAAGAATTTTTATTTTGTCTCCACACTGGTGAAAGCCGTTGCCTGAGGCATTCAGGTTGTCCGTTTATCCATCCATCCCATTCATGCCAATATCTCAAGAACATCTTGATAGAATTTCTTCAATCTTGGCACAAATGTCCGCTTAGACTCAGTAATGAAATGATTACATTTTGGTGGTTAAAGGCTAAAGGTCAAGGTCACTGTGACCTCATGACCTTGCCATTCTTGTGACTGTGATATCTCAAAAATGCATCGACAGAATTTCTTCAAATCTGGTACAAAAGTCCACTTGGACTCAAAGGTGGACTGATTAGATTTTGGAGGCCAAAAGTACAGGTCACTATGACCTCACATGTGTCCCGTTCTCATGAATATCTCAGAAACACCTGGATGGAATTTGTTCAAATTTGGTACAAGCGACCACTTGGTCTCACGAACTAACTCATCAGAATTTAGAGGTCAAAGGTCAACATCACAGCATCCTCACAAAATCGTACAGGTATGCATGTCAATAAAGTGATATCTTGCCAAAAATATACTTAATACACTTCATACCTATAAAATTCAACTAAAATCTTCACCACACATATTCTAAACAGTCTAAACAAAGTTTATAAACTGCTCCTCTCTGCTCAGCAGTGCAGCTCTGTGTCTGTCCATCTGTGACACAGTGTGTCTGTGTTGATTGGCTATTTCTCATAACTTCCAACCAATCAGATAGTGCTGTGGACGGGACATTTAGCCAGACTACAGAGTGTAGATAATAAGTATAGTATTCCAAGTATAGAGTATAGTAGTATTATAATTATTACAGTGTATTTTTTTATCATATATAATAATAATAATAAGAAGAATTATTATTATTATTATTATTATTATTATTATTATTGTCTTAATATTATTATTAACATTACTATGGTGATACAGTCTGGTGATATGGTCTTTTTTTTAGGATAGGATAGGATCCGAACCGTGAATTTTATGATCCATTGTACCTCTAATATATACACATGCTTCTGGACATTCTTATAGACATCTAAGATTATTTTTACATAACATTAATCTATATATCACCTCATGAAAGAATACCTTCTTCATATCTTCTCCCCTTTTCTGTGGTTTCCTCTGACAAAAGCAGTCAAATTATGAGGCAGGGAGAAACTATCTCTGTCAAGCAGATACAATTAGTATTGATAAGATATGGGCTAGCTACCTGCAACAAAGGAGCTGCCATTACACATAATGCTCTCTGCCTGTCTTTGGCCCGGCAGAGACAAGCAGGAGGGAGTGGAACAGTGTGACCTGGTGAATAACAGATAAAAGCCTGGGCAATCATGGCAGGCCCACAACATTAAAACCTTTTATAGATTTCTGCATGCTGCCATTTTCTGATGAGAGGGACATTTTCAATGGCTTGTGATTGCTGCTGTCAGAGGATCATGGTTCACTAGATTGAGGGTTTGGGGGCCAGATGGAGGGAAAAGAAAAAAAAAAAAAAACTCAGTTTTGATCATCACCTCAATTCTACTTGATATTCATTGTCTCTCCTTCTGTCTGTTGTACTTCTGTCTGTGTGTGCAACTTGTGTATGATAAAAGGGGAGAGGCACACAAATCTGTTAACACTCAAAGTATGGGTCAAAACAACAGATAATTGCAGTCGGAGCGGAATTTTGATTTTCTGTATCAAACATCAACCCTGAGGCCATCCAATACACATTATTTAATGTTAGCAGCCTATCCAGATAAGAGTAAGGCTTACAGTATGCACATTTCACCACAGGCGTTATTGGCATTGTAGACATTATGACAGACTTGTTCAGAATGAACTTTACTGAGTTTATCAAATTTATATTTCATTCAAATATTGAGTGGTTTTGTCCATGTGCCATCAGACAACGTGAGACAGACTTGGTTGAAATTGTATTTTGTAAAATTCAACTGAAGCTCAAAATACCTGCAATTTGAGGTGTCATCTTTTTCAATAAAACTAGTTAACTTGAGCAATAATGATCACGATGCAGTGACTTTGAAAGGGAAAAAAAGACACAAAAGATTAAAAAATGTTGGAGCTTTTTAATTTTTTGTGTCTGTGGAAATCTGCAATGAATTTTCATTCATTCTTGCAATATATAACGCAGACCAGCAGGCACAAACCAAGCACAAGGTCCTTCTTGGGCGTGTGGTGCATTGCAGGACCGGACTCTGAGGCTAAAGATTGACCCGATACGACACTGTGACAGGAGGAAGGAGAGGTGGAAGCTGGTGCAGGATGAGGTGATCGCTTCAGTGGAGGAAGAGCGACCAAGCAGAACAGTGGCCATGCGTCAACAGAACCTGGCAGGACATCTGGAAATGGAACCCCCAGAGGATTAAGTTCTTGATTCAGCGGGTCAACAATGTCCTCCCTCGCTCATCCAGCCTGTTCACACAGGCCAAAGTTGAAAAACCTGCAAGACCACTGTGTTCCAAGAAAGGGACTCTTGAACACACCTGAGCAGCTGCTCTAAGGCACCGGGAGAGGGGGTTTTATTGCTGGACACAGGACCAGGAACCTCATTTATAAAAATGTCTCAAATTTATACTTGATCATTAAGATCATTTCTGACAGTGCTTACATTTAATTCATAAAAGGCATAAAAATAAAAATTATGCCTCTCAATGATAATGTCCACATCAAATTAGGGTTTTAAAATAACTTATATGTGGTTTTCGGTAGAAGTCATACATAAGATCAAATCTGATCATAAGTCAATCAGGAAGGGGATCAGTGACAGCCTACGACCACACCACAAGATGATCGTGTTTGTCAAGGATGGAGAGTGGTCACCAACAACCTCTCTGTTGGTTTGCTTTCTACGCCACAGGACAGGGTGAGGACAGCTAGCTAGCTAGCAGGTGAAAATAATCATCCAGTCCCTGTTGAGATCAGCCATAGTCTTGGTCTTACAGTTCTTACAGGGGTGGATTGAGAAAAACAGGAGAGAAAGAGGGCAAAGTACCAGGAGCTGGTGGAAGTGCATTAGGGACTCAAGTAGGAGAAGAGCCATCAACAAAGGGAGGGCTTCGCCTCTCCCTTTCCTTGTGTTTCCTGTTGTTTTCCCTCCTTAGTGAGTCATGTTTGTCTCAGTCTGTCTCTGTGTTGCTGGGTGAGGACTCTTGGTTCTCTCCTCCTGCCAGTCCAACTGATCCTCTTCAGCTGCTGATCCTGCTCACCGGCACCTCATCCACATATCAAGCCACTGCTGTATAAAACCCCAGCTCAGACGTCCACACTCTGCCAGATCGTTCAGTCTCGAATGTGGTACAGGCATCTAGGCTTTTTCTCTCAGAGGATTTAGATTGTTTGTGTTTTTAGTGTTTTCCTGGATGTCAGTTGATTCCTTTTCTTTGTGCTTCAGATACTCCACGCCAGCTCCACCAGAACACTAGTCTCAATTAGCCTGGTCTCCGTCTTCTGCCACCTGTTCAGATTGTTCAACTATCAGCTCCTCTGCCTGCCCTGCTCTGCCATACCTTGCCCTCCTCAGCCAGAATCCAGTCCACTTCAGCCAAGCCTTCAGCCTGCCCTCAACCAACCACAATAAACGGTCTTAACCATAACCTTAGTAGAATGCCATTTTCACAGAGGCCAAGGCCTGATCAGCCTCGGTTGGGTTGTCTTAGGGTGTCTGTTGCAAGACATGAAATAACCAATTGCTCCAGGATACATACTGATGATGTGTCCTACTATGTGCATCAGAAGTTGTATGTAAAAACTGAATGGTGAAGCATATATTTTATAATGCAGTGTGACTGGACATGCATAATAGTTTGGGGATTAGCTTCCATGCACAACTATACAGTCTACTGCAATCCAATGCAACAGAGAGGCTCAAAATTATTCCACTGTTTTTTTTTAGTTTTTGTTGAGCGTATCAAAGAGCTGTTGATTTCTCTCTACTGTGAGTTTTGAGGCTGATATTTGTGGCGTTGTTGCACTCACTTCATATTGAAAGATGTCTTTTTTTCCCCCAGCTACATCCAAAAGCTAAAGATCAGTACAATGTACAGTGTGATGAATTAGTTCTTTGGAGAAATATTTTTTCATACAGCGTGACAGAAAATGCTAACATCACCTACACCAGGGTTGCCATGTACACTCCAGTGGGTCTGACATTCCCTTTAAAGGGTTGGTTTGCAAGATCAAAGGTCCTGCTCTGCACTTGGCATTCACAGTCACACTGTGTGAGCAGCACGGACAGCTAAGACACGACACTGGCAACGTGAAGCAGATTCTATCTTTAGTCCCATCTCCATCTATTATCCAAGAAAAAAAAGCTCTTTCCTGTGTACAGAGTGCATGTTATCTGCATACTACCACTTGGCATTTCTGCAGACAAAAGATGGATCTTGATTAAGACGGATGTGAATCTTTGTGAGGAAAACCGACTGAGCGTGGAGCTCTGACAGTCCTGACAACAAGCAGAATATGAAATTAAGCTCCGTCTTTAATCAAATACATGCCAACTTTCATTTTGAAAAGCAATATCCATTTTGGAAAAAATTGTACCTGAACTTCATTTAAAATTTCAAAAGAGGAAATAATTGCATAATCAAAACTGTAATTACTTTAAAATTAAAACTCTTAAAATAAAGCATTATTTCAGTCATAATTTGCAATGCTCTTTATTTTCTTGTCCAGAATTAATTTGTCACAGTCAGGATGACAAATTGTTCAAAATGGGTTTATTTTTGATGTACTAGATGTCTCATTTGGAATCTTCCCATAGTTGTGCCATTTCTTTCAAGGAATTTATCAGATGTCACAAATCAAATTGCTTGCATGTCTCTACATAATACAGTTCTGTGTTGTGTTTGGTTATGCCAATTCAGTATTTAGTGTTTTACTGTCAAAAAGGAGGAGCTGTCAAGACAAAAAGAGAAAAAATATTCAAATATATGCCAGTTCTCCAAAACTCTTCCACAATTCTTTAATTCTCTGAATAACATTCAAGTGTAAATCCACCCTCAGATCTGAGCCTGACTACAGGACAACCACTGTAGAGGCCTTAGCTAAACAACCAAGAACAGCTACTGTCAGTCTATAAGCAGAGAAACACAAGAAACAGACAACTTCACTAGGAGCTTATTTGTAGCCCTTTTTGAAAAAGTATCTGTCTTGTACCTGTATTGTAGCAGAGCTAATACTAGCAGCTCACAGAGGCTGCTCTCTCTGGTGTGTGTGTCTGTGTGTGTGTGTGTCTGTGGGGTTGTGTCAGTATGGAGCCGTAACCAAGCACCTAGCCACACCTTCGTTTTTGCTTTCATTTTTAGGCCATGGCCACACGGACCCAGGCTCAAGTTCATTTGCTATCTTGCAGACACGGCAAAAAATGGCAACTGTGTGTAAGATAGCAAATCCACCTGAGCCACCAACACAACAGCTTTGTTCTTGGTGTAAGATAGGGCCTGATATCTCAACAACACATTGACTGAATTTCTTCAAATTTGACACGTTTCCACTTGAACTCAAGGATGAACAGATTAGATTTTAGAGGACAAAGGTCAAAGTCAATGTGACCTGTTTTGGGCCATAACTCATATAGTGATGACTTCAGTTGTTCCAAACAAAACACGTATTATCTTTTATTGAATTCCTTTGAAGTTTTCACTACATGTATTATATGACACTGGTTGGTGGAGGGATACAAAAATGAGGTGATAATTCTAGTTTAAATGTAAATCTCATGACATAGAGCCAAAACGGTGAACTCTATCTAAGCATTGACCTTGCAAGTTTCAGAAAACATGTGCACAGTACCTCTTTCAGTGTTTCATTACAGGCACAGAAAACAGTCACTTCCACATTGTGCAGCTAACCACTTCCACACCCATTATCCAGTTAAGCCTTGGGCCCACTGGTTATACTGGAACTGGAGACTTTAAAAGCTGAAGATGGTATGCATGAGAAAAGCCACCATATAGTATACTCTTTCTCCCTCTCTACCAGCAGTAAGTTTCTTCCTACCATCTTTCATCCTCTCTCTGCAGCGCCCAGCCATTTTTGCTCAGCATTATGCCAAAACCGCTGAGCCCAAGCCTGTAATTCCATATGATTTCCCAGTATGCATAATCCTCTTCTTCCCAGGCGACATTCCGGAGCACTGACCCAAGATTGCTATAAGGAAAAGAGGCTGTAATCCAACACAGGTTCATGAAATCCTTTGATCTGACACTTCATAATCACAAGGGGGTCTCGTTATCTTCGCAACAAGGTGCCATTACAGCAGCCAATCCCCTGGTTCATGCTTTCCTCTCTGGCGCAAAGTGGGCCCTTATCGGAGCCCATGGGGGCTGGAGAAGCTGAGGGTGCTCACCCCCCGATCCACTGGAAGGGTGCAAAGGTCAGAGGATCCCACTGGCCAAGTCTGTCTTATCACATTCTGCCTAGAGAGGGAAAACTACACCAGAGAGCACCAAGATTCAGGCTGGCACAGCGGAGAATCGGTCTGTGATAATCCTTACCATATAAGCGCTTGTCCCATTTGTTTTTTGTTTTTTTAATTTTAATATTCCAATCTTGGAGAGTAGTTCTTCTGAAATTCAGTAAACATATGCTTTATAGTTCTCTTTCTTTTTTGTTGTATTTCATTTGTTTGATTTTTTTAAACTTTAGTGCCAATGCTAAGAAAAATTCTTTTTTAAATTCTTGCAAGAATCCAAAGCATAGGGATGTTTTGAGATGCTTTATATCCGGTCAAATACTGAGCCAACATTCGCCTTAAGTCATATACTGTGTCAAGACACATCTAATGTTGCGTACACATTAAATAAAATATCAGAATACGCCCGCGTGTCATATACTGAAATATGTGGACTCATCTCTCTGTGTCATTGAAACGTGTGTGGCATTCAAAATATGTCATCAGTCATATCAGAAATATATCTTATAGCTCCATTTTCTGGCAGTGTCAAAGTGGTCCCAGTCCAGAGATAAGATTTGCTTGACATCCTCCAGTGGTGTGATGGAAGAGTATCATGGATTTCATCCTATATGGGTCATTGTTTGAAATAAATGAGCAAAAATATCTCCAGATTCTGGGGTATTTTGTGCAGGCTGGACAATAAATATTGCATATGTAAATGTAAAGATAAGATTAAAGTGTACAACAGTTTGAAGGGACTGTATATTAGCCAGTGGTGGAAGGAGTACTAAGATGTTTTGCTTGAGTAAAAGTAGAAATACTAAAATCTAAAAATACTTTGACTCTGGGTTTAAATATGTGTGGCTATTTACACCCAGGTTTATAGTCTAACATGGCAGAGACAAGAAGCCAATGTGACTATTCACACAAAAAAGTACACTACCTCAGTAAATGTACTTCCAACACTAATATTAGCTAATTATGTTACCTATTTTCACAGCTGGGTAATTTATACAAGTTCATTTTAAAGATTATATGAACATAAAGGCAAACAGAGGCTCTGGGTGGATTTAGAATGGCTTTCATTTGCATAAACTCAAAAACAATCCCTGCATTATGTCACATGCTCTGCTTCACAGTCAGATGAATGCTGTTAGTTTTTGTTTCTTTTGTAGCTTTTTGCTCGAATAAAAGTTCACAACCTCGGACGAGAGTAAATACAACAGTGCAACAGTCATGAAAGCCCTTTCATAATCCTCCCTGCTCACACTGGGGACTCTATTGGAGCAATGTCTTGCAACATCTGGCTACAGCTTAACCCTCCCCTTCAGCACCCATGAGCCCAGGGGCACACCACGGACACACACATACACACAAATACACACATACACATGCCTCTGGGGTGTGAGGCACGCTGACTACAAAGTGATTTTACACTGTGACCGCGTGCCGTGCCATATAGTGTGTGCGCCTGTAAGTCTGCTGATGGTACTCAGCCTGTGTTGTGATGCCAGTTGTCACACACCAGGCCGTCAAAGGCAGTGCTGTGCGCCGCCTGATAGTCCAGCAGCCACACATCCCCAACCTTCCTCCTGTTCACTCCAGTCCAGGAAGCAGAACATAGCCGCTGCTGCACCAGTGCCCACTGGCAGCCACTCCTGAGAGATCACATAGCCAGGAGTTCAAGGGTGAAAAAAATGACTACTGGCAACAAACCAGTGGAAATGGTTTGAACAGGTAGCCACTGTATTTATTTTAGATTTCCTTTTCACTTTCGCTAGGCGGCTGTTGCAGGTTGTCATGTCATATAGACTGAGACAGAGCTTTATATTTTATATTTTTGTCTGCTTGTTTGTTGTTTCAAAGTTTCATGCTTTACTTTTTCATCCGGGTTGTGGCATCACCATCAAATAAGCTTCTCTGCACCTGAATGTTTTCAGTGACAGCTGTGTGGGAGAAGTTTTTACACTGAAAATGTAAAAGGTCTCCCGCTCATAAAAATGCCTTAGGGAGAGAAAGAGAGAGAGAGCGAGAGAAAAAAAAAACTCTGCGTCCCTTCTGTTCATTGACCTTCCATTCATTCTCAGTCACAGCGAAAATTGTGGACAATAACTAAAAGAGAAGGGTTACTTTTGAACAAAATGTACCAGAATACACATTCATATTCCAGCCAGGCTCTTGTTGCTTTTTGTGTAATGTTTTAAATAGCCATAATTCCAGTCCACAGTCAGGAGCAGCAGGCGAGGGTGAAGAATGATATAATTGGTTGTTTTATGCAGCTCGCCCTCTGCTCCTTCTCACTGCTGGCACATCTATTTCATCCAGTGGTGCTTTTAAATAATCAATACACCCCATGGTCTGATGCATTTAATGCACATTGAAGAGTAAATGACACATGGTGCAATTGTTTTGAGAGTTTGAACATACTGGGGGAACAGAGAAGAGGATACATTAGCTTGCCTTGAGATGGCCGAGGAAATAGTGGGTCAGACTGAAAGCAAATTAGATCAGATTTAGTTCAGAGCTAATGCGCACTACTCTAAAAAGTAATTCAGGGGACTTTTTTACCACTTAATTAAATCCATGCTTGCAAGATAAAAAAAAAAAAGAATTTATTGGTCAAGATAAACATTGTTGCCAACATTATTCTGATGACTTGCTGACATAATAATGTTGGTAATTACATCAACTTAATATTGTGTGTAATTTAAACCAACATTTCTGTGTTATTTTTTTAAAACAAAATTCAAGTTACAGTAGCTTAATAAAATTTGCTTGGCCAATTGTTTTATCTATAATTTGTGGGGCCATTTCAGTTTACATTGTGTTTTTTTTAGATTTAAATATCATGTGTTCAAATACACAACTGCAGTTTAAAACAAAATAGTTTATTCACCGACAATTCTGTGGTCTGATGCAATGTTTCTTAAACTTTTTAAACCATGTACTACATCAGAAATATTAGGCTCTCCAATTACCACCATTATGACAGATGTTAAAGCACAGTAGCTTAGTTCTACCCTATTTAGCTACAGACAGTTCACACCGGAGGCAGGTTTATTCCTAATAAGAAGATTATCTGTTAACTGTTGTCAACCACAGCCACAGTGCCTTCACAATGCCAGTGACATACTGCCATCACAGTATAGCTTCTAACTAATCATAGATGACCTATGAGCACAATACATCCATGAACTATGTAGCAGGCTGATACTAAAACAAACAAACAATAAAAAAATTTAGAGTCACCGAGTGTGAGGAAGCCAGAGTACCTGCAGGAGAACATGCAGACTCTGCAGTCTGCAGACTTTCTTGCTGTGACGCAGCAGTGCTAACTACTGCACCGCTGTGCTGCCCCTATTTTGATTATATGTTTTTAAATAAGTTCAGTTATTAATTCTTAATTCTATGTAATTCACTGGTTAAACATAATTTAATTAAAAGTTAAAAGTAAGATTGATGCAAACTGTTTTTAGAGTATAATAAGCTAAACCAAAAAAAAAAAAAATATATATATATATTGAGGCTAAAAGCATAAATAATAGAATCATAATCATTGAGTGAAGCATGGCAGACTGACTGCACTTGAGATATTTATGTTATTTCCATAGTCATTGGGATTCAGAATGCACATTGAAGCTATAACCAGGTGGGCCCTCGCCTGAGGCTGCTGCTTACATATCTTGTGAAGTAATCATCGGGTCTCAGCAGGATATTTTCCTCCCCTTGACCCCTCACACATCACACACACAATGCTAGCAGCTGATTTGTGTTCAGTGCGAGAGAAATGGTACAACTGCTTAAGAAAGCCCTCCAGAGTTTTTGCAGTTTTTTGACATATTGGGATCTGGAATTTAAATTGCACCAATGGGTGAAAAAAAAGGAGACTGTGAAACTCTGACTGTCTGTGAATGTGAGATGATAAGGAATGCATTTTTGTCACTTTCAAATCGGCTTTATCTGCACCAAAGGCCACAAATACTTAATCTCAAACTACTTTTGTAAATTGAACCAGGTCTTGTGAATAAAAAAAAAGAAAGGGTACTTTTTCTGTCAATTTCTTTTCTTTTTGGTGAGAATACTCTGAATGCTCAAGACCTCAACTGAAGAAATAGCTCTAATTGTTTGAAGTAGGGTTGTGTGAGGTATTTACAGATCAGTCAGATGGAGGTCAGCACGGCCCCAGCCTGGAGAAGCAGAGAAGGTCCCGCTATACAAGCCAAACATTGCACTCTACAAACCAACCAAACTCCACAGATGAAATCAGTCATTTTGCCTTGCAGAACACAGGTGTGGCTGGGCTACCGCTGCCTCAGTCTGTTAGTTTGTTTGTGGTATTGTGTGATTTCAGTGAACCTGAACTAACCGTTTAAAACACTAAAGTCACAGGAGAACACAAACAAACTCACAAATCGAGGCAGCGGGAGATGAGCAATTCCTGTGCTCTGCAAGGTAAAATTCCTGGTTTTGCCTATGGAGTTTGGTTAAAATGGTGAAAATATTCTTAATATAGTGTATACTTAAACTAATACTGATTTTTTTTTTAGGTAGACCTTTTTTTAAGTGGCTAAGATGCCTTTTGTTGCTGTTCTAAATTCTAAAGTCTAATACTAAATTCTTTTGAGTGGGCCTTTATTTTAAGTGCCTGAAATATATTTTTGCTGTTGACCTTATCTTTGTTTTAAAGAGAGAGAGAGAGATCATTAAAGGGTGTGTTTATAATTTCCTTTAAAACCCAGAGCCTGCAGAGTTTTTTTCCCTAGGGGCAATTGTTTCAATACTTCATACTGACTGTTGGGGGGGGGGGGATAACGTGCCCTACATTGAGTAATGTCGAACCAAAGCTACGAGCAAACACTTCTGCACCCAGTCATTTTTCATAGTGTGGCTTAAAAAGGTTTCATCTGCTCCTGGACAGCCTGATGTCGGCTGGAGTTTAATCGTCCCAAAGCGGGCACAGCAGGACAGAACCAACAGAAACAAATGTCTCAGTTTAGTATGATCACTGGCAGATCTGGAGCGTTTTCTATTTGTATGAGCCTTACGGAGCCTCGTGTGCCTCTTCTCCCTCTCTCTAACACAAGCTTTCTCTGCTTGGCACTGCATTATTTAGAGTATCAGCTGAAGATTTATATGTAGTAAACAGCGGATATTAGCCTTTGGCTTGAGAAGACCATGATGGGCGATCAATATCTCCCAACCCATTGATGGTGAGTGATGGAGAGATCTATTATTTAAAAATAAGGTATCAATTGAGTGAAATATGGCTCACATGAGCACCCACATACTTGTTATCTTGTGTAAGTCAGAGGCAGTATGTTTTTGAGTCGTTCCGTTCTTGTGAATTGGATATCTCAGGAACGCCTTATAGGAATTTCTTCAAACTTGGCACAAATGTCCACTTAGACTCGAGGGTGAACTGGTTAAATTTTGGTCCTCAAACTTGTGGTCACTGTGAGCTCATGTCAATCCCATTATTGTAAATGTGATTCCCCCTGGAATCTGTTACAGTTACTAAGAAAAAAATATGTAATTAAATTACAGTTACAAAGGAGTTGCACCTGAATATTGTCTTCGGGTTGCCTGGCAGAGATCTGCACTCTACTGAGTGCATTCCTCTATTTTATATTGTTACTCTTGTATTTTCAACCTTACTCTGCCTTGCTTGCACCTCTCTGTGTGGATGACTAACATGATCTCTGCCTGTTTTTCTCCCTTCTCCTCTTTCTGTATCTCTTTCTTTCTTCATCTCCCTCTCCCCCTGTGCCTCTTGGCTACAATCCAGACATCTGTAAAAGATAAACTTTGTCCCTCAATCAGACTGACCCATGTAAGAACCCCCTGAATATACCAAACTTGTGATTCAATCAAACAAGAAAGCAAACTGAGGCTGGCAAAATGCTGAACAGCAGCCGCCTGCCAACTGGCTCCAGGAGGGTGGATGGATTGGTGGTGGAGACTGGGGTTGAGTGGGGAGAAGGGAAGCATTTTGGGGATTCCCTTGCCTCAGTCAGAGTGCTGCAAAGCCATCCATCAAGTCTATTTTTATGGGACTAAAGAGCTAAACCACAAGCCTGGGGGGAGGATATTAAGGGCCTGACAATGGGAGCTGAGGCAATTGATCTATTTAAAACAGCCGTGGCAAAGCGGCAGTGCGATGCAAGATTTGTGGCGTTTTCATTTACTTCTGCGTTTTTCACTTCTTGATTAGATCTGGATGGCCTGTGGGTAAACATTGTCAGTAGATCCTATTTACTCCCTCTAAGGACCAAACTGTGAGGGAGTACAAGCATGTCTGTCTCTAATGGCTGCCCAACTGCCAACCTTGTTTGTCTGCCTTTTTTCTGCTTTTACGGCCCTTTTCAGGGCAAGGTTCCTCTCCCTGAGGATGTGAATACTTAAATGCAATGCCAACCCCATTAATTCACTGTTTACTTTTACTGTTATGCCCACTGATGTTATGTGCGCCATTAATTCAGTACACTATAACTAAGTTTGTATTATTTTAAATTGTGTCTTGTTTTTTTCATGTATATTACTCCATAATTGTTTATTAATGTTTATTTATGTGTATTTGGTTTAAATGACCCCCTTGAAAACAAGGTACTTGGCCTCAAGGGGTTTATCCTTGAAAATAAATGAGCTAATTTTTATGCGATTTTCAGATGTTAACAACAGCACTCTTGTTATTTTTTCATTCAAATACACATCACATGACCATATGGTCTTAAATACAGACAAAGCACGTAATTATTGCAGTAAAGCTACTCAACAATAGATGTTGACTCATTCATGAGCATTACATGCGTACACTTTTGACATGTCCTTGTCATGCATCAATGGCATCCTTGCATTGTGTCAATAAAACATGCAAAATACATGCAACCAGATGAAAATGAAAAAAAAATGTCACTGGAGCAACAGACCAACACTGTGTAATGAAGACAGCTGTACAGAGACATCTACAGTCTCCATGATACAGGAACACGGTGCTGAAGTGCTGTCTGACTGAAGCAATTCAGTTCCAGAATTCAGCGGTATGTTAATGAACAAATGTTGAAAATGCGTTCTCACTGGCTGACCTCTCACTGACCTGTCAGGAGGAAAAAAAAGTGTTAGGTGGGTGTAACATAAAAATATATACTCTGATGGATTGCAGGTGATTCCATTAAAGTCAATAAAATCCATGTCAATTCCACCTGGCAGCACATAATTTCTTGATTATAGGGTTGTGCTCAATCCTGCCACTGATGGCTGGAAACCAATCGGTGTTGGCACCAGTGTGCAGCAAGCTGTGATGCATTTATGGTGAAAAAGTACCAACCCTTTTCTCACATGCCTCCACTGGAAGGCCACCCTAAAGCACTGGCAGACTCGGGCTTATAGAGAGGGGTACCAGCTGCATGTGATGGGGCACCAGCACACTGAAAGATGTGATGCATTTATAATTAAACATTTCCAATCCCTGGTTTAGATTGATTTTTTTTATTATGTGACTTAAAGTACAGCAACAAAGCTAAGAACCACATCTGACCTCTTAGTAGCAATTAACTTTAAGTCAACTTTGAGGCACCCGCCCAGAGCTGTGAATGTAAGCCCCACGACCTGACCTGCACTTGTGATTGTGATTGACCTGTGCTCCTGCAGCTGTCCATGTATTTCTGTAGTGATGATGAGCCTTGCATGCAGCTATCAAAACCTAATGCTTTTTGAAACTCTTTACAAGCATCAAAAACCCATGACAATGTCCACAATTTGGTATCCTCCACTGGCTATTTTTGCCTTTATGTCATCAGTTTAGCATTCAGCTACTCCCATTAATTGGCAGGATGTGGGGTCAAAGGTTGTATCGTAGGCTTTCACAATAAAGTCCTGGCAGCTAATCAGGCTTGATATTACTGTATTAGGGGATATAAATGTTAAAATTATTGCAGTGATTTTCATTTCAGATTTCTCCTGGGGCAAAAACATATTAGTGTATTTTATGTTATAATATTGTTCTCATCTGCTGCCTGCCTTTAACTATTTAATTTGCGCCCATAGCCACAGCCATGAATTCATAGAAATATATTTTTTTACCTGCTGGACAACATTTTTGCAGGTCATCCGTTGGGTGTCAGCACAGGACTCTACAGCAGCTACTACACCTGTGTAATAAAAACAAACAAAACCACTGGAACAACTTCTAACATCAAACATGTATCTATACAAACTTGACAACATTCTGGTCAGTAGTTGCCAGGATCTTGTGCTTTCTGTTATTTCTGGCAGCATGCTGTTACATGTCATGAGGATATTTGCTCAGGGCAAACAGCCCTTGGGTACCGACTGCTTCTCAAGTCCCATCGCGTCTTACGGTCTCAAAACTGGATAAAGTGCTGCATGATACAGAACAGCACCAGTTGTATGCAGTAGGCACGGGCACACCAACATTTATGATGTGTTTATGGTGAAACAGTTACAATCTCTGGTTATTATTTTTTATTAATATTTTTATTGTGTGACTTAACAACGGCTACACCTCTGTAAAAAAACACAAACAGGAAAGTGTTAACTATTTAACTATTAGAGGCATGTGGACTAATTTTTGGCATGTAGGGCAGCCTGTATGGCACTGCATCACATTTTTTCCACTGGATGGGAATCTTTTAGAGGGCACTGCATATGTTTTCTGCACGAGAAAGACATATAATGTCTTCTGCATTTAAAGTGGAACCTAAGAGAACACTTTACCACGTTTTCCCAACTGGAGGAGCACCTTAGAGGGCACTTTATCCCATGAAACCTGGACACTGGGCCACCCTAAAGGCCACTTAATCATGTTTTACTAATCATAGGGGCATGCAAGGGGGGCTTGAGTACACCAGTAGTCCATTGCTAAATATCTGACTCTGACATGTTGACTAAGTTTGTGGACATTTGTTTGTGGAAACTTCATAAAAATTAATTTTCTGTCTTCCTGTTTTTTGTCTGTTTTGTTTTAATTTGTGATCAGCTAATTCAAGGACAACTCTGAAGTCAAAGTGCAAATACTGAAGGAAGAATTTTGGTACCAAATTAAGTGGATATTGTTGAATAATCCAGTAAGACGATTTGAGTGGCTGTTGTTACGGAAACAAGATGCATTGTTGTTGAGTTTTTTTTTTTTTTGGTTCCTTTCACAAGAAGCCCTCCAGGCAGAGCTTCAACCACAGAAAATCCTTTGAGTGAACATCAGAGGGGATCATTTTTCCTCGACAATTGAAAAAAAAACTATTGTACATGTACAATTTGAGTCTGTGTGTATACAGTTTTTCTTTTACTTTTAAGTCTTTCCTTTCTTCTATCTTACCTTTCCCTTTTCTTCTCTGTTTCACTTCAGATATGAATTGACTTTGGATTATACCAAAGTCCAATTATTGTTATGTTCCACTTAACTCTTCAAGTAACTCTTCATTTATGTTTTGCGAGTACCTAATAACCCAGAAAGTTTTGTTGTCGACAAATACTGGATTGTTGCCACAAGGTAAAATAGCCTACTTGCTCTGACCCTTGCTCTGGATGACGGGAAGGCTGAAGCACATAGCATGAGAAAACGGACCCAATGGTGGGCGAACGGCAAGTTCGTGAGATTTTGTGGGCGAGGAAACACCTCAGTGAGTAACATCGTTTGGTTTAAGAGCTGAAGTTAGACGGAGCTCGGCTCAAGAAGTTCGACCAGGACACAGTTTGTGATAACTATTTTACCCACCTCTCATCCACCGTGATTGGTGCAATACAATATTTTTAAGGTGCCAAGTATTATCGAACTTTGTACTCAAATCTTGAAAAAAAAAAAAAAAGACAATTTGGATGGTTATTCCACCAAAATGTTTGAAAATATGGCTGTATTACATGTCTGGTGTCTAATAAAAATAAATGGATAAAATGTTGAAGGATTATTTCAGAAAAACATGATGAAGCACCTAATAAAGTATGAAGAAAACTTAAGGGTGTGACAGTTGCACCATGTTAAAAAAAAAAAGAAATCGAACAGAGTGCTCTGTTGGCATTGGTACTGCTTTTTTAGAGCGCTAGTGTTGGTACTGGTGTCGTAACTTTGTAAATGATACACAGCCCTAGCGATTGGACAGCTTGATAAAAAACAACAACATTTTACCCAAAGTTGGGCATTTTTCAACTCTCAGCAAAAAAAAGGTCAGGCAGTCAATGCTCAAAATCAGCGGAGAATAGACGCTTGTTATGCTGCAGCCATTTGTAGCATTGTGTAAATAGGCAGTGCTCCCTTTGGAAATGATACAAAACATATGTTAACCTAAGCGGGTAAAAAAAAAAACAACAAAACAAAAAGAAAACACTTTTTTTACAAAGTGAGTCTGAACATAGCAGTGAGGTTTGGGGGAAGAATGTTTGCCTACTGTTTTGCCTACTACTACTGTCAGATATAAACCAGATTTCAAGCCTGATCACAATCTGCAGTGTTCCCAGAGGCCAACACTTCCCCATGATGGCACCAACATGCTAACCTGTTTGAAAAGGTGCGGCAGCAAATGATTCCTGTCATGATCCTGTGGACTTCAATTCTTAGCGATAACATTCAAATCAAACCAGTTTCCTTTTAACATTTTAGCACCTCTCTGAAAGGAGACACGCGGCTACGCTGCTCTGAATCAACACTGCTATGCTGTGTACTTCGTCATTAAAGGTGAAACAGTGAGGCCAAATCCGAACGTACAGTACGGATCCATCTTCCGCTTCTGGACGAGAGGACGGCTTCAAAGAAGTGCTGAGTGTCACTTCAAAGATCTCTTCATCTCCTTGAGGTTTCCTGTCTTCCCTCTCCTGTTTGGCTGTTCGGTGTTAAAAGTGTGTGTTTTAATCTTCAGCCTTGTAATCTTCTAACTATCCCTCCGTCGCCCCTTCCCACCCCTGGCTCACTCTGTTTAATGAAGGACTTTTTTGTTGTTCACTCAGAGGATGACACAAAATCAAAGATTCATCAAAGCGCGGATATGTTTCTTAGGCACCTTCACTCACAGGAGTGGACTGAATTGTCTGGAAGTTTACAGGAGGGAATAATGACACTTTTAAACTCTGTACTGTTGTTATATAAAGATATTGTTATACATGAGCGGCTTCTGAGAAGTATGGTATTTGAATAACGAGCAACAAATCTCTCGCCAATCAGGGTACCTTCTACCAGGTGTTTCATAATGTGATTTATGTGGGTTCGTCAGAGGTAATTTAACTTTTTTTTCCAGCCCTGATGATTGCCATTAGTGAGACCATTAGGATTTTTTATTTCAAATGAGTGGAGAAGGCAAGCAGACAGTGAATTCTGCTTCGGTACATTTCTTATTCACAAAGGAGGTGTTAAAAGACTCAAATACATGGCCCTGAGCTGACACTGACATTCTCAGACACAAATGTGGCCAGATGTAGGAGAAAAAGACTTATTACTATGCCACACTTTACACCTCACAGCTCCTAAAGTGGTGCTTCTACTCATGCAGCAAGGTTTTCAAGAACTCTGCCCATGGCTGTGGTTTATCAAGCAAAAAGACATATCAGCTGGAAAGTTACCCTTCATATATAACTTTGAAAATAACATAAAACATGTCACTTAAAATAAGCGCACAGAGACACCATCCTACAAACTGAAGCACAATAATTTTCTTATAAAACACATTTATAGTGAAAGCGTAACTTTGGTATTTTTTTTCAACCTGGATGTTATTTTCGCATCTAATGTGGTAAATTGAGGGTTTGTTTGATCAAGTCAGAGGTGTTGGAACGGTGGAAAGATGAGCCAAGACATTTTATTTTGTTTCCATTGAGTTTAAATGAAGATAACGATGACTTTAAATTACAGTTTTACAGTGTTTTTTACAATAAAACAGCTGATCTGACAACACCATCTTATTCTTTTCCAAAAAAAAAGGTCTCTCTCTCTAATGATCCTTTTCATGTTATCAGATACTTATAATAACAGTCTGAGCCTGTCAGTGGCAAAAAGTACATTTTATAAGCATTATAGCTTTATTGAGCTTCTGCCAGCTGCAGTGCTCTTCCCCGATAGAGAGGCAATAGTCAATGGTGAGAGACAAATCTTTTTTTTTTGGTCCATTTTGTCAACTTGAAACTTAGTCTTACAGAGACAAGAGGGTCACCATTTGTGGTACATTTGTCCTAGTTTAGTTTAGTTTTGTGTGACACACTCAGTGAGCCACATCGTCTTGCATAATAACGCCATCAACCCTAGAATCACTGTCTCTTGTCATGTTAACTTATCTCAAGTGTTTTATCCAGCAACTCCTGGTCCTGTTTTTCAGTCTGGAAGTGAAAGAACAAGCAAGACATGTTGCTTGTGTTACTACTACAAAAACACACAAGCACCGTAGCGTTAGCTGCTAATGTTGCTAAGGTTCTGGAAAGAGAAAGTCATGACGTCAATTACGTGACTGTTGGGTGTGTAGTCTTTCTAATAAGGCATTTTCACAGTCGCATAGTGAAAGAAACGGCAGCTTTCTTGACTTGTAAAATGATCTTTCAAATTGACAAACATCATTATGGCAAAAGTCAAATGGGACCAAAGAATAATTTTTCTCATGCTGCTGACTACTGTTCTTATTTTTTTATAAAGCAAGTTCCCATAGTGGTGAGAGGGAATCGACTTTGCCTCTCTATGCTGGACCAGTTTCAAAAAATGCTTTCCCTTTTAGTCACTTAGACACAAAAACATGGGGAAATAGGCTCCAGGTTGAAACAGTTACATTTTAATAGTTAATTAAAGGAATATTCACCCCTAAAAACAAAACAAACAAAGAACAATAGTAGAATCTCATATGGAAAAATAGATATTTAATCCATATGTATGTTTTGTTGTTTCACTGTTTGCTTTTTAATGAGTGTGGCATCCAGAAACAAAGCAGTGAACACCTGGTCTTAGTCCTTTAGATAGATATATGAGACATTTTACTTTAACGATTGCCTTCGCTCACAGTGAGAGAGCAGCTGGCTGATTGCCTTTTTTTTCACTGATAACTGGCGCCGCATCTCTGGGGGGAGTTTAATTTTCACTCACCAGCATCACAACTGTTCAGTGAAAAGTGCTTTCTGAACCAAGTCAGTCACTTTAGTCATTGACAAGCCGGGCCATCAAACTGAGTGTTATGGCTTTGTTAAAGCCTATAAATGTACTTGTGAGATTATGGAGCTGCCACTGTAAAGATGTAAAAAATGAGCACCTTTTCCCATAGAGGTTTCTGAAACTCTCCCGAGTCTAAATTAGCATTGTTTTCTTGTCCTCATACAACAACTTCTACTTGAAAATGTGCTCGTCTTTTATTGCAGTCCTGTGGCTTTTATGTTATAAACATCATAGGTATATCCTGGTCATTGGCAATTGCAGAAATAGATTATTGGAAACTGTTGCCAAGATAGGGATCCACCCTGGGTCTACCTCTCACTGTTCCCCAGGCTGTCATTGAGAAGTGTAAAATTCTCCATAATTTACATTTTAACACTTCCTGAAAGACACAGACCCATTAAGAGGCCCCCAGGAGGAGTTGCCTGCGGTTTATACTTTTATGAATCTTCCAGAAGGGTTTTTACAGGCTCTGCCTGGCTGCATGTGCCAGATAGCCCCCACAGCTACAGCACAGCATATAAAAAAGGAATGGTAATTAACGGAATAAACAACATTTCACTAAGGGATGTGGTGATAACAAAATTATCTGTGGTAGAGCAGACTATTTTTCAGGAAATTGTGGAAGGGCGGGCAGAGAAATTTGAGGTCAGAATTAACGTTCATGCATGGCATTTCTTGATGTTTTATTTGGTAATTCATTTTTCATGTTTGTAGCCATCCTATTTTTGCCACATTGATGGTCAATTACCATACAAAAATATAGCATGGGCAATTCATTATTAGGTTTCTAAAGTATGTCATATTATTGAGTTTAAATGTACTACGAGGAGTTTTTAACTGGTTATGAAACTGTCTCAATTTAATACTGACGCCTCCATATGACCTACATAAGCAAACAAGAATGTTTGTGTAAGAAAATGGTTATTTCTTTCAGGTTATTCTTAAAGGTATAGTTTGGGTTATTTAATAGGGGTTGTATAAGGTACTTAAGTGTTACCTACAGTAGATGACAGTTGACATGCCCCGAGTTTGGAGAAATAGAGAGTAGTACCAACGCGGGTATAACAACTGGTGAACCAGGTAAGAATGGACTCAAGCGCACGACTCGAGACAGTTCAGGTAAGTAATTCAGTCTTTCATGGTCAAAAGGTTGGTGCGGCACACAACAGGACAATCACTGGAGGCAAACAAATCCAGAAGGGATGAGGCAGAGGCAGGGTCAAAAAACAGGCAAAACCCAAAAACCAAGAAAGAGGCACAGGGAAACAAAAGGCTGGAACGTTAGAGACACACAGGGAGCTAAGACGAACTGGCACTGAGAGAAGACAAGACACACACTAAATACTGCGGTGAGGGGAAGGGTAACAAGGTACAGGTGAGGCTAATCAGGGCAGGGCAGACAATCAGACACAGGTGAAGCCATCAAAGGGGAGGGAAAACACACAGGGGCAGGAAGTGAAGTGATCTGAAACGAGAGGAGATGAGAGTTTCAAAATAAAACAGGAAACAACATGAATAAATGAAATAAAAACACAGCCTGAGAAATCTGAGCCATTGCAGCGGGAGCTAAGTAATAAATAAACCAATAAACCAAATATCACTCCCTCCAAACCGACCAAACTCCAAAGATGAAATAAAAAATCTTGACTCACAGAACACAGGAGCTGCTGCCCTTGTTCTGTTAGTTAGTTTGTGTTATTGTGTGACTTTGTTGAATCTAGACTATCGTGTTAAAACACACACAATAGCATGAGCAGCGCATTGTGAAGTCACACTTTAAAGGGACAGTTCACGCAAAAAGAAAAATTCAGTCATTATATACTCACCCTTGTGTCGATTGAAGGCCGTGTTTAGTTTTTTAATCCACAAAACACTGTTGAAGTTTCACAGAATCTCCCAAACAATGTGAATGGTGACCAGTTTTCAAACCAAAAGCGTACTTTTTGGCAAAACAGAAACATACTGTCTTCATATAGGGACTATTTTTTAAAGTGTAGTACAGAGCACTTACAGAGAGCTGAGCATTATGCTGTCACAGTGAAGGTGACCTTTAATCTTTAATAATTATCATAATTAAACATACTAATTTCTCCAACAAAACAGCAAACATTTTATTTCCACTACTTGCTTTGCATGAAATCAGCATTTTCTTTTACCTGGGTTCGAAGGTTGAGCACGAAAGTCTTTTGTATTTGACACTGGGGAGATCACACATTGTTATTGATACAGCTCACACAGAGAGGACATAATACACATAATACTGAAGCCCGGGAGCAGCTTCCACACATTTGTTTAAGCATCAAATCTGTGATACATCAGAGTCAGGAGGCTCTAAGTGATGTCTTTGGTGTTTGTGAACTCACTGACATCCAATGTCAACAATGTCAACACTTACCCCTCCGCCCTGCTCAGATTCTCACCTCATTATTCAGCGTTACAACTCAGTCCAAAGTCATTACAGCTCAGATCATCCAGGAGGAGGGAAGTGCAGACAACCCTTCCAACACAAGCTTGCACTGTTAGACATCCCTCCACTCCTTCCCTGGAGCGGTGCGCTCCTGATTAAACAGCATCTCTCAGACATGCTTTTCTCTTTCAAAGTCTTTTACTGTGCATTCCTCTCAAGGGGGCTGAGAAGGGAGAAGTCCTTCTTAAAAGTAGCCGGTTGGAAAATGGCACCAGGGAATGGGTTGCTGCTGAGATGAACGGCCAAACTACGTAGTGCGATTCTCCATGTCTTTTTGGAGGAAAACTACTTTGTTCTTCTGAAAAGGTAAACTGCATCTTGCTTCATCTTTCTTTCCTTAGACAAGACTGGCTGTCAGGGAACGGCAAGGAGAGCTAAGATTTACAGCACAGCTTCATGTTCATGTTCGTTTATTGCCATGTACACAGAAAGTACGGTGAAGCAGTCATTGGCAATGATATCCTTAGATGTCATTTAAATATATAAAAATATGCATAGAGAAAATCAAATAATGGAAATGTAATTACAATCTGAGACATACAATGTCCAGCAGCTAAATATAGGAACATAATAAAACATAAAATGAAATAAAGAAACTAAAGCACATAAAATATTATCCAGTAAAATGAATAAGCTGTAATGTAAATAGGTTGAGCTGTAATGAATATACACCACCGTCAAAAGTTTGGATTTGCCTGCCACAAAAGCTACACTCAGTACAGTCTGATGGCTCAGAGGGCTTCTCTGTGTTTTTGAATGGTCTTTCATGCTTTTATGTTGTAGAAAATCATCTTTAGAAATATATGTGATTTTGAAAGAAGAGTTTGCAAAAAAGTATGTGTTGTAAAAAATTACAATGACATCTGAGAGGGCAGAAAGAGACAAAGATCCCTTTGAGCAACAGTTGAATAGGAATATAAGAAATCATTGGTAAAATAAATCTGTGTGAATTTAAATATTTCCTGGGTTTTTTTTTTCAAATGGAATATCTTTAAAATGTAATTGAAGGTTAGTGAAGTGTTTGCACTATTGGAATGGGATCACAGAATATCGGCTGAACACGGGCTGACAAATCACACTTTATATGATTCAGTCCAACCACTGAATAGACTGCAGAGGACCTCGGGAAAAAAGGTTTCGCCAAAATATTTAGAGACCAGTTACAAGCATTATTGTGTTTAATAATGATTTAAAGTTCTTTAAACTTTTGGACTGCAAAATAAATTGAAAATCAAACGTCTATTCAAAGGAAGAAATGGTTACAGCAGTATTCTTCCCTGCCATGCAACACTGTGGAGACATCGACTAAATACAAATGTACAAAGTAGATTTATTCATCTTTTTACAACACATTGTATCCTGAGATTAAGTTGTAGCTCCTCTTTTGCTACTTTTAAAAAAATTGAAAGATATAACCATTTTATTATTATTCTTTTGGGGCCAAAACTATTTTCAGTGTAAATAACACATTTGGTGTTTGAATTGTATTCTTTTTATCTATGTTGTGATAGTCATTATTGAACAAAAGAAGAAAATCATCAATATATAGGTGAATCCAAGCTTCTGACCAATGAGAACAGTCCCGTTTTTCAAATAGGTTTGGTGTCAATGCCGTGTTTGTTTTCTGAAAGCTCCACCTTCACACTTGATAATATTGAAGTGCCTGAAAAAACAAATGAATATGGATACTTCACATTTGCCAGAGTCTGTAGTTCAATGTGATTAAACTCAAATTTAATGGTGTTTTACTGTCCATGCAAAGTATTACACGTAAGTATACAAGCTAGTTTTGTTCTTTGTGGTGATTGAAAGTTTGTCTGTCATGCTGTTGCATTTTTCTGTGTACAATGATCCTGATAAAAAAAACAAGACCTGAACCTTGTTTACCAACTGCTCCTTTCATGTTCTCATCAGTCAACCATTTGGTCCCAAGGATATTTTTTAAGTGCACCGACTGATAAAAATATATATTTATGATACCCTTTAATTCCTCATTGAAATGTTCTAGTCTGTTTTATTGTGTAACTTACACTGTCAAAGGAAAAAAAAAACAAATGCTCGAAGAATCTCATTTGACTACAGGGGCTCCGTCTAACGCTTTGAATCGTCTACTATCGGGGGCAGCTCTAATGCCTACATTTCATTACAAATGTAAAGCCCTTTACTCACCACTCCACATTCTTTATGGTGGTGGGATGGACACCACTGACCACTTGCAGATAACAGCACTGGCATAATTTCATCTATAAAGCTATACCGGGTGAACTTGAAGCTTACCTTTGTACCCTTTTCTGTGTCAGCTCTGGTAGTTACCAGCTACTCTCCACTAAGTGGTTGCTTTTTAATCTACCACAGGTTTTGACAGATCTGGGGAAAACTGCCTTTTCCGTCTGCGCACCTTAGGCATGAAATAATCTGCAAAAAAGATCTAAAATTAGATACTTCCATGGTCGAATTTAAGGGCATCATAAATAATGTGGTGATGGAAACACGGCTGTTTGAATGTGCTTGAATAGTTGTTCTTGTTTTATTGTGGACATTTGTATATCGTGTAAATGCTGCATTTTAATCTGTTGCAGTGTTGTACAGTTTCTACCTTGACCAGGTCTCTCTTATAAAGGATAAAATCTCAATGGTTAAATAAAAATAAAATAAAAATAATGTTGGTGGCTATTGATTGGTTAGGGCTAAACTAAACAAAATATAACAAAAATGAACAAGGACTTGGTCAACATGAACAAAATCCTTGCATTCTAAATTGCATACTTCTTCTTTTTACTTTTAGTACATACTGCAGCTGCCCTTAAAAAGTATGAACTGTTTCAGTAAATATGTATACGATCAGGTCATACTTCCTTACAAGATGGCACCCTGAACTTTGACCCTCTTGTTGATGCATCCATCACAAAGGATTGTGGGTCAGAACAGGCAGAAAAGCATGCTGGCTTGCATACTACAAAATGGGACCAGACGCAGCAGGACATCCTGGTATTTTTGGCATGCTGCATTTGACGTACTATGTACAGGGAGGTGCTAAATCTTTTTTCTGGCATACTAAATAGTATGGTAGTATGGGTATTGGAACACACAAAATGTCAGGCTGAATGCGTGAAGGGAAAAAATGGCAGCTCATCTGATTATCAGGTTAGTTCATCAGTTAATTATGTTTTTGA
Organism: Lutjanus erythropterus; assembly: GCF_056507025.1. Classification (NCBI taxonomy): domain Eukaryota; kingdom Metazoa; phylum Chordata; class Actinopteri; order Lutjaniformes; family Lutjanidae; genus Lutjanus; species Lutjanus erythropterus. The sequence goes on along the minus strand of NC_139318.1, from coordinate 33,619,595 downwards.
AATTATGAAATATAAAGTGGAGCCAAACTGTGAAATAGCTTGGACATGGTGGTGCAGCGGACAGTCTTTCATTTGTGAGCCAATACTCCTCCCAAACTGCTCAGGGAGAAAGTACAAACAGGATTCCTGGAGGCTCCTCTGAAGTGTATTAGCTATTCATCTGCTGGGATGCTGGTGTGATACATATGTGTTATACACATGTGGCACATAGTTCGCATTAACCAGATACTGGAATGCCAAATTAAATCACTTTGACCAGAGTTGCTCCTGCTGCTGCATCACACAGACTGAAAGATTAACAAATCATATGATGTAAAGGCATGGCTCCTGGAATCCAGACTTGTAATTATTTGAAATATCAATACATAAAACACATATTCACACTACACATATCCTGGTCTCACTCTAAATCTAACCTTTATTCTTTTGGGAATGAAAACGTGCCTCAACTGATATGATTTTTTTTTTTTTTGCAGTTTTTTCAGACTTTTTCCCCATTTATCTAAAATGAAACAGGTATATAAAGCTACAGGCATTCCAAGATAAAAACAAATGTTTACACTTCGCCCAGAGTGTAGCAGGTGAAAACAATACTGTTGAGGCTAAATGACATTGTATGCTCAGGTCTAGCTCATGGCAGTGCTACGCTGTTCTCATTAAGCTGTGCTTCCTTCAGGTAAACATGGCTTTCTGCCACCACAAACATTTCATTATACATCATCGTTTTACAAAACCAGATGCTAAAGAACACAACTATTCAGTATAGCAAACTATAGTCCTTAAAGGCAGAAAAAAGTTAGCCATTTTTCGCTTAACAGGAAATTTCTCTGAGAGCTACTTATGCTTCATTTCCCAGAAGCATCTTATTGCTGAAATGATCATGGCCATATTCAAAGAATTTGGATAATCTTAGCCTTAAGATGCTTTGGGGAAATAGACCCCGGACACTGAATATGCCCTTCTAGGAGAAACAGAAAATATCATAATAGAAGAACACTAATTGAAAGTGTAGATGTGTTCATGCCAGTTAAAAATAAATAGTATTTTTCTAATATAGTCCCACATTTACCAGCTAAATCCAAATGCTGAGGTGGACATCCTGAAGTGGCTAAAGACAGAAACATAGAGCCTGGATTGTTTTTTCTATTAAAATAATGAGGAAATGTTGCACAAGAACTGCTCTAAACATGTTTTATGAGCTGTAAACTACATAATATGACTGTACTGTAATGAAACACATCAAGGCTGGTGTTAATATTGACATGTTGTTGCATATTAATAAAAATCTGCAATTGCAATTGGCTTAGCATGCCTGTTTTAAATCAGCCCTAAACCTTACAAGGCCAATGCTGATGTAGACTCTACCATTTGGGACTTATTTACATCATTGAATTCATATTTTTTTAAAAAAAAAGAATGTTAATGCCTTCAAGGCATGAGGACAGCGGCCCACCTCACTGAGCAACACTGCCTCGCACACCCATCACAACCTCTTCTTATAACTCACCTCCATCCTCAGCCTGTCAGCCCTTTGCTCCTTCTTTTTATTAACATTTTTCAAAAATTATGAAGTGGGTGGGGTTTTGTCCAGATCTGCAGGTTTCATGTATCGGGGAGGTGACTGTGACCACTGAGCATGACAGGGCAGGAGTGAGAGGGAATTTAAACTGAAGATTTGGAGGAACAGAAACCCCTTTGAGTGAATGTCTGCTATTGATAATGCAATATGTGTGGTTTGTTTTGTTTGTTTCTGTTTTTCATATATTTAAAATATATATTGTGCACACTGCTGCTGAATGTGATAATACTAATAAAGAAAAAAAAAGATTAGGGAAATATCATCAAGACCTTGGTTTACAGAAAAAGTAAGACGTGACTTGAAGCACAAGACGCACTCTTATTCAACGTAAACCACGATCTTTCCTTTACTTACCAGAGTGCCTTTGTTACTTAAAAATAACCACAGATAGAAATCAAGATGCAAACTCCAGTTTTTGGTGTCAAGGTCCTGCACTTTGTATGTCCACCATCTCCTCCTTGCAAATCCAGTGTAGTAAATGTTTTTTGTTTACTCAAAAAAAAACAAAAAAAAAACATTGCTTCCAAACATAATCTTTGTCACAATTATGTTTGTCACCACAGCAGAATTTGGAAACCAAATGTAATTTTGTAGAAGACAGGGCTGATCCAGTAGTAAAAAGCCAACACACAGACCGTGTCTCCGAGAAATTGCACTTATGTGCAACTAATTTGCACCAGTAAATACATTGTGGAGGAAAAAGTTTTTATCAGCATAATGAAGAAACATTGATCATTACAAAATAATTTAAGTCAATTAACAATATAAACTATTAATTCTTGGGACCAGGGATTGAGAGGGCACGTTTGTTGTCATTCAGATATATTTGGAAAGCTAGCCACTCACCTGCTCACGAAGTGTAAGTTTTTGTCTTTAATTTATTTGTTTCTTCATGACATAAGGTAAGAAAACTGAATGGGACTTGAGCATTGGACTGTGTGCAGAGCAAACCCTCCATGTTGTATCTAAACTGCACTCGGCAGTGGTCTTCTGAGGAAAGTCATAACCAGAGGAGAAATCCTTCACCCTGCTTTAACGAGTAACGAGTACATGGGTGCTGTATGTCAAGGAATGTTTACAGGTCCTGCTCGCAGTTTCCCATGATGACTCTGCAAAAGTCTGGGGTGTCATTTCCTTTTCCACTGACAACCTTTAGAGAGAAATAAAAATAGCCATAAACAGCCAATAAAAACACACGACGGTGGATAAATTCTGTTTTTAGAAATGTGAAAAAAAAGAATCCATATAGAAGTACGTATAGATTTGTTTTCTTTATTCAAATTCAATTAGTTTCACCAGCTGTCGTGTCGCATTCGCTGTCACTGCTCTTGGATCTAAAGAAAAAAAAAAAACTGACAGTGCCTGTCTGGCCCATCGCCACTGAAGATAACAGGTTTTTGTCACAGAGGGTGCTTTGACTTGTCACAGCAGAGGAGAGGCACAGGTATAAGTTCACTTCAGGTCAGGCACAGAATCCATTAGAAGTATAACTAATAACTGTAATTAATGATGGCTCTGCTCCATTTACGTGTCAAAATCAGACAGCATGCATGGACAGCAGCACATTTAAACTGAATGCAGACATTATTAATGTTATTAGCTACACCTGTGAATTAAAAGTCACGGTGATTTAGAAAAACCTGTAACATTTAGAGACACGTTTAGAATTTAGCCTTCTGCTGAATGTCAAAACTGATTCTAATATGATTTTTACACCAAAATTAGCATGTGCAGGTTTTTTAAACGCAGCTAAACCTGCAAAAAAAATAGGCGATTGACTCCTTTACCATTGCAAGTAGATGAGTTTGTCTGTTGTTGTTGTTTTGTTTTTTTCAGATGTGTCACCTTCAACATCACAAACACGCTGGAAAGACTGAACTCCTGTCTGTGCAGGAGGTGGTTTGAAATGTAGTTTCTCTCCTGTGTCCCTGTTTGTTCTTTCAGGAATCAGCATTATTTGACTGTTTTTATGTTCGCTTTCAGCTGTACAGGAGGTGTGTTCAGGTACTGCTGAACACTTCTTGAATGTGGTGCTTCATAATAAAAGCATTTAAATAATAAAATATTGGCAGACTTTTATCTTTAATAATTTATGGGTAGTTAAATGAGTTTATCCACTGGTTTACGGCTGCTCAGCAGCTCGTCATCAGTTAAAGGACACACCTCCGAGTGGGAAGCCACTGCCGGGCTGGGCTCACATGTTGGGTCAAACCAAGCCAAGCCAGCACATGTGGATAAGGGCCAAAAATAAAAAAAAAAGAAAATGTGTGTGTCCACCCAGGTGTCATGCTTTCATTACTGCCGATCAGAGCAGGAGCTAGAATACACACTTGACTCCGAACACTGATTGTACCCTTCCTACCTGGAGACAAAAGCCAGATGTTAAAGCCTGTTAATATCTTTTTTTGTAATGGAAAAGGAACAGAATGGAAAAGAGAAAGTAGGGTTGGAGAACAGAGCAGGAAATGAACTTGCCTTGCAGCTTCACATTGGGTTCATGCCGGAATATCTGCTTCCACCTTAGCAAGCTCACAAAAAAACCTCTTGGTCAGAGTAGCTTCACGAGCACAAAAATGATCCGAAGTGAACCATAAACTGTACTTCAGTCATCAGACTTCTTCTCAGTCGAACCTTTAGGGAAGACTCTGAAAACAGTTTATTAGGTAGTTTACTCCACTATCATATCAAGATGAAAATACAGAAGGTGTAAGGCAACACTCAGCGTAATGGCTAAATGCTGATGCTTTAATTGTGAAAGCAATATCTTAAAAGCAGCAGAAGTCTCTTATTAAAAATCAATACGTATCACTTCCATCAAATGTCCCATCTTCATGATTTATTTATTTATTTATCTATTTTGTAGAGCGTTTGCGGTACATGGCCAGGAGACTCTGTTAGCAAAAACTGTGTGCATGAACCTGGTCATACCGCGCTTAGCACAATCTTTGGTATTTCCAAAAAGTATTTGCTTTGACCTTGATTGCGTATCTGCCTTTTGAGATATCAACAGCAAACAGTATGTCAATCATTAAAACGACATAATTCTGCCATAAACCGACTGATTCATCCACTTATTCACCCAAGGATGAAACCTTGGACAAATGATTTGTTTTCTGGTACCAAGTTGATACTGAAGCATCACCTCACTTGTAACCTATCAGCATCTTTTAAATTTTTCTGTGATGGTGATTATTATTATTATTTCTTCTTATTCTGTATATATATTGAGTGAAGATGTAAAGAAAGTAATCTTTTTGGTCTACACCTTTTCTTATTTTCTGTCATCTCTTCAATCACCATTTCATTTAGCAGACTGTGAACTTCTGCACATTCAACTTCTGCCCTGGTGAATACTTTGCACATTCCTGCACAAAACTGCCCAGCTCTTTTTCTATGTTCTATTTATGCTCTTAACTTGCAGGACTTTTCACCCTTAGAAATATGGGTTCTAAAAAGGTTCTCCCTGAAAGGCAGCCAGGAGGCAAATTGTGTTTCTCGCAATCATCTTTTCTCTGTCTTATGAGAAATAAATTAGCTTCTTATTTTGAGCTTACCTCTTATAGGGAGCTCTGGGTGGAATCTTTCACGGATGGTTGATCTAATCCTTTATGTTGGGTTCTATGGAGAACCCCTCGAAGGGGCTCTAGGTTGACTCCAAAAAGTGATTAGAACCAAAAAATGTTCTCCTATGGGGACAAGCTGAAGAACTCTATATGTTTCTAGTTAGCTAGTTAACCTTTATCTTTAAGAATGTCCTTTATATTTTTCTACTATTCAAAATAAACTAAAATAATAACCATGTTAATAGAAATAATTTAGGCAACAGTATGATTCCTTCTTTGTTTGCTGTTGCAGATTAGTTTGATCTAAAAGCTGCATGGAGCTTCACAGATGATTCTCAGACAAACCGGCAGCATTAGCATCCCTTCAGCATTTTAGAGAGTCAGTCGATTCAGTGGTTTTACAAAAAGTCCTGCAGTCCTGAATCATCTTTTTTTCTTTCTGAGACAAAATCATGCACATGCACATAACAAATGACCAAGAGAGCACAAACTTTCACATCTAAGACTTCTTTTCACCTTGTTTCCAACCACTTTGCACTTTGTTACTTTAATTTGCAGATTGAAAGAGAATCAATACTGATTAGTGTAAAGGAATTTCAGAATGTCATATTTCATTAGTAGGTGAAATTTCAATGTATTCTCATAAAATCTCATAAAAGAAAAAAGTTTCCAGGACATCATGAAAACTTCTTAATGTAAAATAAGAAAATTTAATTTCTTGCATGTGCACAAGTTCTTACACATTTAGATTACACTTTCTAACAAGTAGCTATTTTTTCCTGAAATTTCAATGTAGCTACATAGCGAAGGTCCAAAGTGATGTCAGGTTATTAATTAGACATTGTAGACTATTAAAAATCATCTTCGAATCGCAAGTAAAAAAAAAAACAAAAAAAAAATCACTTTTGAACGTAACATCTTGTCACTGGTGACTGTAGTCATTTTTTTAAATGCCTTTTCTGTGGAAAAATGTTGTGACGTTATTTTCTGCTGTTTTCTACCTTTCCTGGATGTGATTATATAAGCAGACAGCTCATTCATGCATCTTTAGAACTACCCCTGTGCCACAGCAGTTGTTTACACCAGCATCCTTTTTTCTTTTCCAAGTTACTCTGAAAGACACTGCAAATGTCTTAGCCTCTGCAGTGTACTGCGAAAACTGTTTGTGAAACTTCCTGAAGAGGGGGAGGTTTGAAAGAGAAACAGAGAAGGTTACAGAAATCTTTAGATTCTAAAAAGCGTCTACTATCACTCAGCCTGCTTTCATAGAACACCGCCAAAATAAAGGTAGAAAAGGTAGAAAAATCTCCCTGTCCAGTCGACAGAGAGTTAGCAGAGTAGTATGGATGGCCATGTCAATACAACTGGCTTTGTGTTTTATGGCCATAACAGCTCACCATCCATCCTTGGTTTACAGGTTATTGATTACAGCAGACTCAACATCATGTGAATTCTATTTGTGCCCTTGGCCACGATGCAGAGTAAAAACATAACTGCCCATTAAATCTTTTCTCAGAGCTCCAGAAAATCCTAGTGGGCCTTTAGAAAAGCAAATCCTCAAACTGTTAAAGCATCTGATCTGCCGTTCTACCATTTTTTTTGGGGGGGGGGCACCAAATAACAAGCTAAATCAGAGCATATTTGTGCTTAAGCAAACACAGACAGTGCATGACAGTGAAGGCAGTGTCACAATATCATAAAATACTCAATTGTTGCTGCAAAAGTCTATAAATGACTCATAATTAAATTTGTGGAAAAGAGTCACCTTTCTTTAATGTGTGTCTACAAAAATATTGTGAGAGCTGTAAGTCTTTTTTTTTCTCTAATGATGGATCTACTTTTTGTTGAAAACATTTTCTTATTATGTGCTCATAGTGTATTTACAAAAGACCGCTGAGTTTTGCTGCACACTAATGTTACTAATGTATCCCCCCTTTGGACTTATTGATATTTTATTATTTTGCAACAGTGAATTACCGTGAAGGAAACAGGGGCTTTTTAAAACATATAACACTCTCATCTTTCAAACCTAATATCAGCCTAAGCACCATATTTTTTCAGAGAGAAATTAATTAATATAAAATCATATATGACATAATTAATGATAATAATAGAATGATATAGAATGCTATAGCGCCACATTTTTTCGACTTCTGTTTCTCACTAGTTCATAGAATACATTCAAATCTAACTAAACTATGACTCTTATAATCTTTCCTCGCGCACGTCAAGGAGGCGTGTCCTGTTACTGTGGAAACAACAGAACTGTCAGTCAGAAATCAGTAATTATGAAGCTGGACAAATTTTTAAAATGATCGGCTGCTGCGACAAATTAAGTAAATGAAAAACAAAAAGTAAAAGTAAGGAAATACAACAACGAGCATCTCCAATATGGCTTTATTGACTTGGACAGGCAGCCAAAATGTCTGATATGCCTGCAGTATCCTGCCAGTGAGGCAATGAAGCCTGCCAAACTGTGTTTTATTTATGCAGTAAGAGTGAAACACTTTCTCTTAAAATCTGTTCCCCTGTATGTTCTGAAATGCACCTCAAAATGTCCCTGTTCTCTTGATTTGCCTTTGATATTTTGTTTAGGTACAGCGTTACTTGCAGCTAACTGAACTGATGTCAAGTTGCATTGTTTTATGGGTATTCTGTGATGAGATGGTGCAAATATTTTAAATTCTTGTCCACATAATAATCAAATACATTTCTCTTGTGTTTTTTCTTTCATATAACTAAGACTATAAAAGTCTAAAAATAGGCTACGTCAAATTATTCCAAGGGTCACATGAGGAGGTCCCTGATATATTCTCTATATTGTAATGGGTCTCTAGCTGAAATAAAGAAAAAGAGAGAACCTTTTGGTATAAAACAAGTTTCCTACAGTGGTGGACTTCTACTTTTTGCTGTTTGGTAATTTAACTGATCGTAGTAATTAATAATTTAGGAATATAAAACATGTCAGCTAAAATAATAAACATCCTTTCTTCAAGTCAAGAAATCAACATAAAGTAATAATAGAACCCACTGTTCTATTAATATGTCAGCTGCATATTCCTCTGTTTACTAACAGATCTCCAGTTAATTAATAAAGTACACCTACATGCAACAGAGAGAATATGGGACCTTTCGGGACTCTGCTGCTCTGGGGCCCTGATGAAACTGTCCTCTCTGCAGAATTAAAGGTCCAGTATGTAAGATAAATGGGGATTTATTTGCAAAATATGGAATCAAATATTCAGAAGTACGTTTTCAATAGTGTATAATCACCTGAAAATAATAATAGTTGCGTTTTCGTGACCTTAGAATGAGCTGTTTGTATCTACATGAGGCACATTCCCTCTTAAATGGGGGCTGCACTGTTGCACCGCCATGTTTCTCCAGTGGCCCAGAACAGACAGACCAAAAACTGTCTCTAGAAAGGACTTTTGGTGTTTTTTCTGAGTTTTCCAGCCACCATAGACACTCACACGTTTGGATGAGGAGAGTGAGGAAACGTTTATAATCTGTGAGCTCACCATTAAATGCCATTTAATCCTACACACTGGGCCCCAGCTCTAATCACTCTTATCATAAGATTGAAAAACTTTTAAACTCCCCACTGCTTTAAACTGATCACGTCATCATCAAGTATTTACCACTTTTTGAATATCTATTGTCATATTTCCGTATTATCCCTGAAGTGATCAGCATTGTACCCTAGACTATATTGTCTCTTTCATGTGTTTTATGTCTTATGCAAAGCCGAAAGAAAAAGATTTAAAAAAATAAATAAAAAAATGTCCCTTGCCTGCTTTGCCATCTGCAGGACATGTACAATAACCAAAGCAACCAGCTGTGCTGCAAATGATCATATTCACTGTTTACAGAACATTTTCAGACTGCATTTCTGGAGCGTTAAAAATATGCTAGTGGGTATACAAAAAAGGATGCTGAGGTGTATTTCACATCCTGTAAAAACAACATTTAGTCTACAGTGGCTTTGGAGGAGCTTTTGTCAAGAAATAACCCTAATAATGCCATCAGTTCCAAACTGAGGGTGTGGAGTTTAAAAGACATGGTTTTTTACCAGGAATGGAGGGTCACTTTATAGTTTTGTTGTGGAGAGGATGGGAAAAAGTGTTTCTGTAGCTCAAAGCTTCGGTGTCTAAGGCTTATGGGGATTTATCTATCTTCACACATCTCTGGCAATCATTGCTGTTCTGTTTGTGTTTCATTTTCTTCCTTTCTTTGTTCTGTAAAGCAGCCTTGGGTTCCTTGAAATTAACTATAGAAAATAGTTATTATTATTATTATTATTATTATTATTATTATTATTATTATTATCATTATTATTATTGACAGAAATGGAGTATAATATTCATGAACATATTTTCATTACTGTATAATCACCTGAAAATAAGAATTGCGTTTTCGTTACCCGAGAATGAGTCATTTGTTTCTACAGAGAGCGCGGTTCACCACCATGTTGTTCCACCATATTTCTACAGAAGCCCAGAATGGACAAACAAAACACTGAGTTTCTTGGCTTGTAGTTTGTCCTACATACTTGTAAGAGGAGGGTGACACAAACTTGCAGTATGCATGTGCACCACCAGATGCCACTAAATCCTACAGACTGGTCCTTTAACCCATACTAGCGACAAAAAGAAATCATCTTTAACCAGTGTTGTATTAATCTGTTTCTCACGAGTCCCCAAACTTTATGGAGGCGTAGTACTAAATAGCCCGTTTACTCATCTATTATTTACACTAATAAAACCCACACTCTAAGTGGTAGATAAGCATCTCATTGTGTTTTGATGAAGAGACCTAAACGAGGATAACTTTAGAGGTGATCTGTGTTTATTCTGACAGAAAGAGGCAAATAACATCCTTCAGTCAACTCTGATCATACAGTATAACTCAAGCCCCCATACAAATAAAATACACAGGAATATGTTAGCACACTACACAAAAAGTTTAAGCTAGCAAGTAAACTTAAAAATGTGACAACGCTGCTTACCTCTCCCATGGAACAGCAAAAGGAGAGAGGTGATGCAGGAGACACCCTGGAAATGAACATATGGCTACAGAGATTGGATGTCAAACATATTGGCTATGAAGGCCTAAATGTGTAAGGTTTTTACTACATACTGAAAATTTATATTGACTCTTACACATATTACTGCTGTATAATGGGGTTTGTTATACTAATAACATTAATAACAAGATAGAAGATAAAAGAAACCAGTCTTAGCCTATGTCGTGATTTGGAAAGCATGGCGGTACAATGAGTGAGTGTTTTTGAGTAAACAAAGTTGTGGTCAATAAAATATCCCTCACACATACTCAAGTTGAAAGTACAGTAAAAACAAATGTTTTCTAGTACCAGAAGGAATGTATTAAACCAAGGTCAGGGTTAGACGACAATGTCTGCATACTCCCTCCTTTGCTCTATCTTTGTTTTAAACACACACAGACTCACAAACCTATCAATAATCGCTGCATCATTTTTTTAAGGTATAGAAACACTCTCTCATTCTCTGATTTCCTATTCCTCTCATTCCTCCCCTCTGTCCCTGTTGCTAACAGAGAACAACATGTTTTTATGAAGATCAGTTGCTGGCACTGTAGCACAGTTGCAGATTCAGCAACAACACACAGCCGTTCACCGATAAATCATAACACACACACATACGCACACACACACACACATCACGGTGTTGGCTGAGGCCTTCACCTGATGAAAAATATACTACAGGAGATGTGGGAATATTACATATACTGTTCTGTATGTGCATACATGCATACCATTAACATCTGCCAGTCTGCCATCCTTATAAAGCAAACAACCGGCATCGGAGGCAAACAGATTTCCCCTACATCTGCACGCATCATCGTAATGCCACGCAATGCCAGGCAGCCAGATGGCAGCGAGCGGCAGCTGAACAGAACAGATCAGGTTCTGAACTGTGGCTCCTTCCTGTCTTGCTCAGAGTGGTAACACAGAGGCTCATGGGAGATCGCACAGGCAGTAGGGCCAGGCGGGTTCTCCTCATGAGGTGAGGAGCAGACCACCTGTGTCAGTGGGGTGAACGAAGGCAGCTGAAGAGTGTGTGGGTGGGTGACTGTGTGTGTGTGTGTGTGTGTTCATTATGTAAGAGCGAGTATAAAGTGATGAATGAGGAGATCTTACAGTATGCAGGAATACAGCCAACAAAATAGGAAATTACATTTTTCCTCTTATTTATGCAGAGGACAGCAACAAAGTAAGAAGGAATTTAACTGATCGTTTTATCTCCGCTTGGTGTAAGTGTTGAGGGGATCATGTGATTGCTTGTGTTTGTGCAGCTAATTTTCACAGTCAGAATTTTTTTTAAATCCATTTTTTATGGCTCCATGCTTGAAACAACAGTGGCCAGAGGCGTGACGGTTTTCAGTTGTCCCATTCTTATGAATGCAATACTTGAGAAAATTTATTCAAATTTGGCACAAACATGCACTTGACATGGAGCCATGTCACGAACGTTGCAGACAATCTGTAGGTCTAACGATCATGCACACGCTCACACATGCCCATTCTCACACACTCTCTCACGCACACATACGTGATTATATAATCACAGTTATGGCCAGATTTCACACAAATGTCTCAGAGATCACTAGCAGTGCTGGAGAGTAACTACTTATATCTAATTATATTACAAATTAAAAATAATTGTGATCCGTTAGCTACCGACAAAAAATATGGAGTTAAATTACATTTTCTAATCAAAATGTTGGTGATTACAAAGGAGTTTACATCTAAACAGTCTTTTCAGGTTGCGTGGTGGAGATCAGGACTCTACTGGGTGCACTTCTCTAGTTACACTTCAGATCTGCGGCATGTTTTTGGGCATTCTGTATCTCACGAGGTAAACACACACACGATATATCTGCAGCATTAAGAAGTTCTGAATAAATTCCTTCGACAGGAAACTATTTGATGTCGAGTCCAAAGGGGCCTCATGGTTCAGAAACCACGGAGGTTTATAATGTTGTCAAGTGTGCAGGAGGTGCACCTCCCTTCATTTTTCGAGTATCAACGCAAGTAAAAAAAAAAAAATGCTTTGGTGCCACACACTTACACACACACACACTCGCATGCACACAGTGAATGCTTCATTAAACTGCATCTATCCTCCCAAATGTGCCTCTATAAACCCAGAAGGGAGGAATACAGACGGAGATGAAGACCAATGCGTTTCTGTGGCAGTTCAGCTTATCTCCAAGATAAGATGGAGGCCCTTCAGGGAGATGAGAACAGAGAATGAAAGATGGAGGGAGAGGAATGGAGAGAGGAGAGTCAGTTCAACAGAGAGTGATGAGACAAATGTTGAAAGAGAAAGAGAGACAGGACTTAAGACAGACAGCCAAGAGATAAGAGGGAGAGAGAAAGACAGACAGTCAGGGATATATACACGACATTGGACTTCATTGGCTTCAGGTCAGTCTCTGTTCCTTTATTTGGTGGTTATAAATGGGCAGATTAGGACTGCGCTCCGCAAATGTAAATCAGCTGGTGGGGAGATCAAACCGTTTTAGTTGATTTTGCCCTTCGGTCCACACACTTGCTTCCTATCAGAATAGAAATTGTTACAGTTCTCCCTCAGTAAACCCTTGGAGAATAAGAAGTAGAGTTCTCCGGAGTCCGGGAGCTCACAGGGCGTCTGCTTAACTTTCTCACTCTCACCCACAGCTAAACGGCGACCTCAGATTTAAAAGAACAGAGCTGCGATTCACAGAATAAAAGACATTATACAGTTCTTGTCTACACTGAATATCTTATTTTCACTCAGATATTTCCAGCACACTGTACTGTAGAGAGTGGGGGTTGGAAGCAGGAAGAGTCAGTTGTATTCTGCTTAATTGAAAGGGACCTCAAGTAGAGTTGTGTGTGACTTTCCATTCAAAATGACACATTTCTTTGTACAATTTTCACCCTCTTGAATCTGCACTGAAGTGCGCTGCCATTCATCGATAACCTCTTAAAATAAATAAGTAGATGAAGAGTAGTTAGAGTTGCCTTGGATGGCATTCAACTCAATCATAATACATTTGGGTGACCTTTATTTAAACATGGGAGAAAAGTGAAGATCATTAAACAGAGAAAATCACAGTGAACAACAGCAGTCTAGAGGAGTCTACAGCTGTGTTAGTAGCTCTGTGTTGACCGTTCCTAGGAATGGTGATTCTTTGAGGTGAACGCTAAGGTCAGCATGTTCACAATGAAAATGCAAATATGCTGCTGTTTAGCAGGTATAATGTTGACTTGTTTTGGTCTTAAGCAGGTCAGCATGTCAATACAAACTCAAAATTAACATTAAGTACAACTGGGGCTGCTGGGACTATCATTCATTTTGAAGATATTTAGTCATAAACAATGTAATGGATGATTTAAATACACTAGATCAAAAGTGAAAGGCTGTCTCCACTCAGAAAAGTGCTTTTAATATGTTTATGTCCCCTAAAGTACCATGAATATACTGACTTGTATTTCTGCAGAGTCACTAAAGAGGGGCTTTCACATTCCTTTAGGGGGAGATGTCACTTTCCAAAAATCCGAGATCCAAATGTCACCAAGCCCCTGCAAGATAGATCTGGTGTGCAACAAATTGTCGCTGTCATCTGGAAACCTCTTTTTTTTCATAAATTATTGTTATTGGTCATCCTATCATGTCTGTCTGTGGGTTTTGCAAATATTTAACCAATGAAAAAAAACTTGCGACTAAACTTGGTAACTCCAGTGGAACTTTTTCCTTATCTTAATAGTAATGGTTTTGAACATACAAGGTTCCCACCCTACAGTTACAAAATTTTAAAGCCAACCACTTTTTAATACTGTATTTTTTATCCAAGCAAAGAAACCTGAAAGCAAGAGTTAGCATCAGCTGTGGCAGCTTCAAGCAGACATGACCACAGGACACGACAAAGAAGTTTTAAAAATCCAGTAGTATTGTAAATGACATTTGGCATCAAATAAGCGATGAAAAAAATTCTCTGTCCACATGTCATGTTGCATTTAATGTGCATAGACCACCTGTGTCTACAGTGCTACCTCCCTTTTTGTGCCTTACAAGCTGCTGTTGTCAGAAATTTCTTCTTCAGGGCACCCTTTCATAGGTGTCTATTTTCATATGTAAAGGAACATAAATGAGCTTCAACATGTTCGCTTCAACACTTCTGCTAACCATCTTAATGTGCACTGCTCTTTCACCGGTCAACCTCGCACACGCACAAGGCCAGATCCAGAATTTCTCAATGAGAGCGAAAGTGTAGATGTGTCTTGTTTTGTTTTATTTTTATATGGGAATACCATGATAAAGAAAATAGTAGTCATAGCAGAGTATTTTCTGCTTCAAAACTTCACTGCACCAAATTTCATGGCAACCCATAGTTGTGGAGACATTTCACTCAAAACCTCAAATATGAACGTCACATTGATGCTAGACAAAAAAGTCCGGGCATCCAAAGCCATTAGGATTCATCCTCTGGGAAACATGAATGTCTGTGAAAAATGTGCCAAATAGTCTTTTAGATGTTTTTCACAGGGTGAGGGAAAGTTATGACCCACTGGAGCCACTACAGGAAAAGCCAGGGGATGATGAAAATTCACCCAATAACTGCTGAGATATTTCAGTCTGGACCAAGTGGTCGACATAGTCAAAACTTTCAAGACAGGCCTATTGATTAAAGTTATATTTGTTTCTGTAGACGGACTAAACATTAATTTAGCATTCATTAACATCACCGTTTGGCAACTGACCTTTTTTTTTTTACAAGCAATACTAAAGACACTTCCTGCAGGATGTGACTGTGGATACATTTGGGTTTTCATGTCCCCTGCAGTTGTTGGGCAGTCCAACAGCTTATGTCTACACTATCTCAGTGCATAAAACATGTCAGTAACACTGCCAAGGTTAGCAGCAGTCTGCGTCCTAATGGGGCCCTTTCATATTAAAAAATGCATGTAGCGGGGGCATTTTGAATTACAGCATCCATTATATGGCAGATGTTGTGCTACATCTCGTTCACATCTTCATGCTCTGTTGGTTTGACAGAGACCTGAAGCTGTTCATTTCACCAGAAGCTATTTGGTTGAACACTAAAGGCTTAAAGCCCCAAGTGGACAACTGGTCAATGATTTACCACAGAAATGCGCAGAGTCAAGTTGGAGGTTTCTAAATCCTGCATTTTCAGTGTCCAAGGGTCGTGAAACTGCTGGAAGGGACAAAAAGACAACAGATGGTTTTTGGTCTGACTAACTTCTACGACAGTGGGTATCATGTCTATCACAGACTGGATATGTGAATATGTTCATCCCACTGATCTGATTTAAAAAGCAAAATAGTAACCTTTTGTTACTTGAATCAATCAGAAATAAGAAATACAGTATGTTGTATATATGTACATGGATTTAGCTTGAGGCATTTTTAAATGAATAAATTGATGATTTATGTGAACTCCAGCCCCTTCAGCTATCTGTCTGTGAATTATGACACTGAAACAAGAGAGGGTATAAAGGCCAGCACACAAACAAGCGAGAGATTTTTTTTTTTCTGATTGGGTAAAATAAAAATAGCTACTAGTAGTAATGGCATAGAAGGCATTTAATTATTCTTTTTTGGAAATAAGCTCTGAGTGACTTGGCTTAGATTTACTCTATAATGCTCCAGAGTGCAACCATCTGAGACCCATCATCTCAAGACACTGCAGCCATGACATTTTAAGGAGTTTTTAATTCAGAAACACCTTAAAGGGAAGAGGCACTAGAGGGGAAAGATGATGCAAATCACATTGGTGAGCTCTCCGAGGTTACAGTCTTTGTATGTGTAAAGAGGGCCTGAAAGTCTGAGACTCACTGGGGCTGTCTGACAACGCAATAAGCAGGCAGAAAACATGACATCGCTGTTGCATCCAATGAGTTATATTTTCACTAAATTGCAGGGCTGCTCCGCCAGGCACCTAAGACCTGTGAGACTACACTGTCATTGTGATGAATAAGAAATGTTTCGGTGACAATTAAGTCACAGTGCCAGCCGTTTAACCAGGCAACCACATTTGTTTGCAGTGACAATCAGCTAAACGCCTACCCGTACAGTTTCATTTGGGCAGTCATGAGCAAGCTGTAGTCTAATTATATTCATCAACAGTAGATTTGCATGTTTACCTAACCTAAACAAAAACTATAAAATATGAAAAAATAACAATAATGTTTAAAATTCCAAACCTTTTTAACAAATAAAGGAACTCTAAAACTAGCCAAATATCTAAAAAGTTTTGTATATCACCTCTAACATGTCAAAGCCTGTTTCCACTGGATTTTGCTTTGTGTTGTTCATAGTTTACGACAAATCAACAACAGGGCTAAGCTGCAAGCCACGATGGAAAAATTTGTCATCTTAAGTGCTTACAGTACATTTAATTGTTCAGTCTGATGCATGATACAATCATCTACAGTGGGCTTGAATTCAGCACAGGTAGAAAACAAAACAGATGTTTAAAATCTGGGGAACACTAACGCTCATTAGGACTGGGCTCATTATGCATCTGTTCTATGTGACTGATGTGTTCACTGTCATTTGGCTAAAGTGCGGTGTTTAATCCAAAGTCTGCTGGTGTTTTAGCCCAGGTTTAGTTCAACATTCAGTCAAGCCCAAAGACATATACTTAATTGATGATGTATCACTCTGTTCTCACTCCCAGCACATCAAATACAGCAGCTTGGTGTTAAAAGTAATTAGTTACCAGGGAAAGTGACTTTTGCATCACTTTTAAATGTCTGTTTTAATTCTCTTATTATGCTTTCAGGTAAGACAAAAGTAATGAGTAACAAGCCCATTTATATCTTGTTACTTTGTGATCTGTTAGTCCCAGCACTGTTTATCATTGCCTGCTTGACCGCAGGGCCCTGCACATGCAAACCTGACACTAGAATGGTACCTACTGTTGTAATTTGAAGCATAGGGCCTCTGACGAAGCTTCTGTATTTGACAAGTATTGTAGTTCTGGGTTTTCTCAGTGTGTTTAGTCTTTTTCCTGTTTCCATGCAAGGAAACAAAGAACATCAGTGACCATCACGCTCCACACTTTGGTGCCAGTCCTGCTGAATCTTATGGAAGATGCAAAGTCAATCGTGCAATTTCGAGGCTAACAGCAAAAAACGAATGCCTACATTTGGAAAAATCAGTCAGTGTGCTATTCTCTGAAGTGTGTTCTTTCATTTTCTCAGAGCCATTTCTTCATCAAAGGTCATACATCACAGATATGTTGGGTTTTATTGGGCCTCTCCGTGTATCCCCCATAAACCTGTATAGAACTGGCACCAAGCAGGGCATTGAATGTTGGTTAATGATGTCATGGCCCTTGCTTCGTGTTTTCATGCATCTGTCTGCAGTCTAATGCTGTTTTGAGGAGCATGATGATATATCTGCCATAAATCTTCACAGGCAAAGTACAGATGTTATCCATTCCCCACTTAAGACAGGTGATTTCATATCATGCAGCATTCATCCTGCTATCTGTTTTCCATTATCTGTTTGATGGGACCAATAGAAAAAAAAAAGAAGGAGGAAACATCAACCTTGACCTTTCTTGTTCTGCAAGCACCTTTGATAAATGTGCAACCTTTTGAAATAACCAAGGAGAGCTGAGAGACACACAAGACTGGTCAAAAGAAACTCATTCTTTATTTATTGTATACTGTACACTGTACATTATTCATGGCATCCAGTTATTGCAGGCATTTTCTAGATATATGAGGTACTTTTGTGTTGCATGGGTCATAGCTGTGCTATGACTCCCAACACAAGCTCGTTGGTCACACGAAAGACTGTTTGTCCATCGGTGACAGTGCAGCAGTGCACTGCATGGATTACGAATGTTTACGTCATCTATATTATGTCCAACTGCAGATGTGTTTTTGTTTGAAAAAGAAAGATTTGGTGCTAATCTCTCAGGCAGGATGGTGATAAATCGGAATGAAATAAATATCATGGCATCTGCACTGGAGAATTGCTCTGTATTTTTAATCAATGTTAGATTATTTAGAGATAATTATACATCTCAATCCAGCCTGACAAAGTGGCCAGTGTACTTTTCAGTCAGGAGAGACAAGTGAATAAAGTAATTATTAAGGCATGAAAAAAGACCAAAACTTGGGCACTCGTCTTCAATAAATCTATTCTTCAAGCACAGGCAAACTGTCTCAGATGAGCCGTCAGAGCCATGCAGCACTTCTGTCTTTCATCATGAACTGTACAGATAATTGTTCATTATACAGGTGATATGTGATTCTTGACCGAGGCACTTAAGAGCCGTCCGCTACTAAGAACAATAACTATAACAATAACTATAAATCTATCATTTTAAAAAAATGTTCTAACTCAAGTGGATGTCCAGTGTGACACCACAGCTATGACAATGATACAGTCGATTGTTGGGATCACTTTCACAATGATTTGATGGACAATAAAGACACTGACAGTATGGCCTACAACTTATTAAACACTTATATGTGCAGTTTAAGTCCATGTTTGTCCCGACACGTATAATATACTGTATATAGTGAAGACTTTCCAGTTAGAAAAAAGCTGTCTTCACTCAGAGGCTATTTTTACAGAGGAGTACAGAGGACTGATAGAGCTGAACATCATAATGTCACAGTGAAGTTGACCTTTGACCTTTTGAATATAAAATGGCATTACTTCATCATTTATCCTATTACATGTGTGAATTTTTTTTGTAATTAGCATTTGAATTCTTGAGTTACGGTCAAAAGCATGTTTTGAGACAGCAAAGTGACATTGACCTTTGACCTCCATATTCTAATCAGTTCATCCAGGAAAAAAAAATCCTCCCCCGAGGCATTCCTGAGATACTGCATTTATGAGAAAATGAAGAAGGTGAGGTCGCAGCGACCTTTGACCTTCAAAATTTAACCAGTTCATCTCTTGAGTCCAAGTCCATTTGTGCCAAATCTGACGAAATTCCATCATGGCGTTCTTGAAATATTGCGTTCACCAGACTGATGGAACAGATGGACGGACAGATCGCTGGACAGATGGACAACCCAAAAACGTAATGCCTCGTACCACAGCTGGTGGAGAGGCATAAAAGACATTCTGTGGCATTAATGGGGTCTCTGAAGTTTGACATACTCTTTGACAACTGCCAGGATATCATCAAATTGATGATGAGTCGTAAGAAAATCGGAATAAAATTTGACGACACTCGTAACAGAGTGTTGGATTCTCCTAAAACCTCTTGTCTTTGAAGACTTCTGTGAACCCATTTCCTTCTGGATTATCTTTTTTGTTTCTCTGCAAAATGTACAACAGTAACAGGTTATTAATATCCTTTATGCCAACACAACTGTAGCGCGCAGCACGTGCTTGGCACCACTGTTGACAAAATATTATGGTTCATCAGTGTAGATGCTCACATTGGCACCTCATTCAATAACGTGCTTTGAAATGTTCTGTACTGTGTTCACAAAATAAGTTCTCATGCAAACTTACAGTCTGATTCATTAAACAACGGCCAAGTGTGTTCTTACCATCGTACATATGGCAGTGAATCAGAATCATTTTAAACTGGCAGGCTCATGCCTGCTGTCTGCAATCTGCATACTGTCACGCCCTTATTTCTCTATATAAGGAAATATATTTGCATAGAAAAGTATCACAAAGAAACCAGTGATCCTCACATTCAGACAGAATCAGACGTTGCTGCTGGGTGGGGGTGTTTATTCATGTTTAGCTCACAAACGCTGTGAAATAATCAGGAAATTATGTTTTATTTCTCTGATCCACCAGCTTCCTACCAGGGCTGAGAGCTGCCTCGCCCCATTCAGTCTGTACCTCAGAAGCACAGCTGTGCTGCCCGTGTCCGAGGAGGAAGCCAGAAAAAGCACACTCTTGTGACTTAAAAATAATACCTTCGGCTGCAGTAACTGAAGCGGTGCATGTTGTGTCCCCGGTGAAACGGACTGTGTCTCAGGTGAGAAAGAAATAGTATGACATTAAAGCTGATGTGGGAAAAAAAGAAAAAAAAAACAGACAAGAAGAAAAATAAGGAAACAGGTGGAGAACAAGGAGCAACTGATTTGTCAACCCAGGATAAATAATTCACCACAATTATTAGAAACATCAATAAGTGGGATAAGAAATGAGAATGAAAGTAATGACATCCAGCAAGGACTTTCACCCAGCAATAATAACAATACTTATTATTGTCATGATCATTATTATTATTTATTCATTAATTTATTTGTTTCAACATTTTCTGAGAGAGCAAGATTGTAGTGATTTGTGCATACACATGGTCTGAAGCAGTTCAGTACAAACAAATTCAGGCAAGAAAATATTGATGAATCCCAGATTTGCATACGTGTGGTTTAAGCACAAATTTGTGTGTATGCACTATTTGTGAATGAGGCCCGTTGTTATCATTATAATTCTCGGTACGGTCATCGTTCTTGGTGTGGATGGTCCTTTAGACTCTACAAAGAGAATTTGTAATCGAGGGGCGTCCGACTGAGCCGCAGCAAGATAAATCCCCCCACAGAGTCCACAGAGTGGTGCTGGTGGTGGTGGTGGTAGCTGATGACTCTGCTGAGACCGATAGGCTGATGAAATGTTGGAGCTGATGAATCTGTGAAGAGTGGGCAGTGGGGGGCGCGCATAACAGAATGAAAGATTAGAGGCAGAGAGCGAAACATATTTACAGAGAAAAGACAGCAGCAAGATGATGAAGGCTGACGATGAAGGTGTGTCGCTGTGCTATTGGACAGAAATGAGCAGCTCAAAGAACAGATGATGTCACAATTGACAGACCCAGACAATGATGATGATGGTAAGAGAAATAAACCACAGGACTAAGCATGCAAACAAATACTCTTCCTGACCGAACTTTCCACTATTGTTGCCCCAAAATGCAGACTGGAAGCAAATCCAGTCACAGTCCTCATTCATTAACATTTCTCAACTTCAATTTCAGTGACTCAAATATTGAGTCTCAACCAAATAGTTTCTAAAATACTGCTGAAAATCACTCAAATTGTCTTTTCTGCTCATATTTGAGCAGCATATTTTCTCAGTAAAGCAGCCCACACTGATGTTCTCACATTCCACAGTGGGATTTTCAGTCTGGTGGTTCTGTGACAGCCACATTAACCCGAATGTCTTACTGCAGATTCACTGCATTCAGAAAAAAAATATGCCTTATGAGAATCCCCACCTCAGCCCACCCCTTCAGACATTTCAATAATAAATTACGCCTCCTTCCTGAACCTCTCTCTTGGGTCAAGGGCTGATGTATGGGAGCCCAGGGGGGACATATAGTACGCATTAGCTGGGCTTGAGTCTGCAACAAATGGGAGGTGAGTGATGGTGAAGAATGTTGACACCCTTTGACATCTCAGACAGACAGAAAACAAGGCATTGGCATTTCAGCCATTGTCAACTGCAGACAGTCGATTCATACTGAGACGAGAGCGTCGACAGAGCGAGAACAAAGATGAGAACACTTACCATGAGATAATTTCTTGCTAAAGTTTGGACAGGCAGTGAAATGTTTTTGTAATCACTCATCAGTTCTCCTTGGTATTGAATTCCTGTTCCTGCTTTGCATAGTGAAGGCCAATTAATCCAACTTGGCCGCTTCCCCTTTGAGTGCTAATGCAATTAATGGGATTGTGGCTAAAGCTAGTTGGACGTGGGCGACCACACTCTTGCTGGGGGATAAAAACAGCAACAGGAAGACATATGTTTACACTTGAAAACCGAAAGAACTAAAGAGGTGTTAAAGGTTAAAACAGAAAGGTACGAAAATGTCCATTTTGCTGAAGAAATTTGCACCTTTCGCACAGTTGAGTACGGAGCCCCTCTGGTGACATTGGATGAAAAAAAAATAATGCGTGGCCACGCATTACTATCTCGTGGCCACGAGATAATAACGCGTGGCCACGAGATACTTAATGCGTGGCCACGAGATAATAACGCGTGGCCACGAGATACTTAATGCGTGGCCACGAGATAATAATGCGCGGCCACGAGATAGTTAACGCGCGGCCACGAGATAGTTAATGCGTGGCCACGAGAAAATAAATAAATAATTCACCTTCGGTAGCGGGATGGTTGTCTATATGGAGCGGGCAGTTATTCGTGAATAAAGGTAATTATAGCCTGCTTTAATATTCAAGAGTAGCCTAGAAACCTTTGTTATTATTGACATGGCGAATGTAATATAAATAATAATGCTATGAGAGGCTGGAGAATCTTTCGTGAAGCCAGAGGTAGTAAACTTGATTAGTCCCTTACTGGCATCCACCAACACCTGTACAGCACAGGGACAGTGCACAGTGCATATGTGACGAATGGAATAATGTGCCAGGGGGTCAGCTGGGAGTGACGTTTGGTTTTTCATATTGATATTCTAATATTTGAGTAGTTATGTAAATACAGCATGGAGGCCAGTTGCAGTTAGTAAGAACACAATATTTTGTGTTTTCATGTTTTTATGGTCAAGAAGTTATGATTCAGTCATGTTTATGTTAATTTTTATAAGATTTTTTATTGTTACAGAATCATTTTTTCTGTCATATCTGAAAATTGTTACATTTGGTTGTTTCTAAAGGCGACATATGAAATGGAGAGAGAGGAAGATGCCTTCCTGCAGTTTCTGCGGGACCGTGGAATTCAAGAAGAAATCATAAAAAAACTAAAAAATGACAAGGTGAGCTATTCTTCCCCCAGATTTTGGAACGATACTGTTAAGAATGTCCTGCCCATAATGTTATTCACAGCCAGGAAAAAAATGAGCCACACAGCAAAGAATAGTTTGTTGTAAAACATGAAATAGTTAAAGAGAGAGAGAGAGAGAGAGCGTAAAATACATTTCATACTCCACAAGAATCTGTAGAAAAAGACTGATTGTCATGTGAAGCTTATTGAGCTCTTTAATTTTAAAATATATGACTGCCATAGAATTAAAGATTGCCGTAACACTTGGTGGTATAGTCAAGAGGAAAGGTTTGCTGGTGTTGCTGAAGTTTTGTACTAAAATAAAAAAAAACAGTCCGAACTAAGCCTGTGTACACAAGGATAGTCTAATTTAAATCATTATTTGTGTAGAATTTGTTGGTACTGGTACAAAATAATTTCTGAGTCTTTCATTGCATTTTTTGGAGGAATAGAACAACCTTCACATGTTTTTCTGTGATGATTAAATTTGCTAAATAATTTGGCCCCCAAGTTGAAAACAAAAATGTTGATGTTTTGCAGATTGATTCTTCAGTAATTCCACTGATGTCCGAACAGGATCTGTCAAAGTACATCCCACTTTATGGAGACAGATTGGCAGCTGTTGCCTTCTGTCTCAAAACTCATAGTTCAGATCAAGGAACATCCAGGAGAGGTCAGCTGCTTGAAAGAATAAGGACAAAGGTCTGTGTTCCAGATAGCAAGGCTGTTAAAAGAACAGAGTCTTCAGAGAAATTAATAGGGAATAAAAATGCAAAAAGACGGGCAAGAAGGCTAGAAATTGGATGGATGAACTTCAGCAAAAAAGAAAATGACTTCAAACAGGTACGAGCTGTGAAGGGAGGTGGAACCAGGCATGTCAGTGTTGACAGATACACTACAGTTAGAGAGATCCAAGAAATGGCAGAATCTCTTTTTTTCCCAAATGGGGCCTCCAAGTCGCTGAAGCTAGAGGATCATGTGTGTTACATTTGTGACTTTTCACAAAACGAGATTGACCAAGACTGCACAGTGGAGGACCTGTATGAGAAAAACAAAGTAAAAATACTGAGATTGTACCTCTACACCAAATACACCAAGAAAGATGCTCAAGACGAGGACAACTCAACTGATCATCCCCCAGCAACAACCTCAGAAGTCACAGGAAATGTTGCCCAGGATCTTAGCCAAGTTCAGGCATCAGAGCCAGAGGTCATAACTATTGATTTATCTTTACTACAGGAATCTGATGTCATACTGTTGGATGAAGATATATCAAATATGCAGATGCTTCATGACCATATCAGAGATGAAGTCGAGGAACAAGGAAGAGGATTGCATGCTGAAGAAATAAGACCAGACCAAGGAAACCCAGAAATGACAACAGAGTCTAACAGTATAGGACAAGAAGACCCAGGTGCATATGTAACAGATGTTATTCCTGAGACCCAAGCTGGAGAGATGCTGCTTAACAATTCCAATGATAGTGAAGTGACAGTTGGAGCATCACCCAGTGATCCTTTTGAACTGGATGACACTTTGCCTTGGGAGGGATTAAAACCAAAGGTCGTCATTGTCGTGCGAAGGGGTAACTGCCTTGCTGACCTCTTGGCAGCCTTTATTGACCCAGATATCATGAACAAAGATGTGCACATCAAAAGAAAACTCCCCAATGGGAAACTGGAAGAGGGGGAAGGCTCCGGTGTTTTACGTGATTGCCTCTCAGAATTTTGGGGAGAATTTTACAGCAAATGCACAGTAGGTACCGAAGTGAAAACACCTTACCTTAGGCATGAATATCAAGTCCAGGAATGGCAGGCAGTTGCAAGGATTCTTGTTATGGGTTGGACAACTGTCAGGTATTTTCCACTGCTTCTCCCTCTTCCATTTTTGGAGGAAGCTCTCTATAGTACAAGTTACAGCAGTGTGACAGATGGCTTCCTGCAGTATGTCTCAAAAGAAGAGAGGAAAATTCTTGAGCTTGCACTGGAATCATTCGAGTCTGTTGACAAAGATGACCTGATGGATGTGCTGGATGCACATGACTGCCACTACCTTGCCTCTGAAGACACAATGGCCGGATTAATCTCACAGTTAGGACACAAAACCCTAATCCAGACTCCAATGTTTGTTATTGAATGCTGGAAGCCCATCTTGAAAACTTTGGCAGATACTTTGTATCCACAGAGGCTTGTTGAGATAATGGAGGAACGTGCACCAACACCAAAACGTGTTAAGGAACTTCTGAAATTCCCTGAACAGATGACCGCACTTCAGAACTCTGTGGCAAGACATCTGAAGAGGTACATCAGGGAATCAGACAAGACTACTTTGAAGTCATTCCTCCGCTTCTGCACTGGGGCAGATATGCTGTTTGGACACCCCATCAGTGTTCAGTTCATAGAAACATCTGAATTCCAGTGTCGACCTCAGGCACATACATGTGGGTGCAATTTGATGTTACCAATCAACTACCAAAGCTATCCGGATCTTCGTAATGACTTTGATCTTGTGCTGAGAAGCTCCATTTGGATTATGGACATAATCTAAATTCTTGAAGCAAACTAAGGTAGATTTAACTGTGCAAAGACAATTATTATGACAGTATCAGAAAATGTGTTGCATTGTGATCTGCCACTTTGGAGGAAACCACAGAACAGAAATTTTCAATATGGAAAATGCTGACATATGTTTGTTAGTTAATGTTTAACTACAGTACGTTACTGTTTTAAGCACCAAGTTCACTTTAATTCCTAGTCTGAAAACTAATTTGGAAGACAGTTCAGGTCAGTTCTGACCTGCTTAATGACAAGTACTGTAGGTTCATACTGGTATTACAATTTGTCAAGGTTCACATTTTACTGGTCCGGGATAAGCATCTGCATTTGTTGTAAACAGTTACCTTCCTACCACTACCCTGCTGCTTCTGAAGACAAAATTGTGTTTGTTATTGAATGCTGGAAGTCCATCTTGAAAACTCTGGCAGATACTTTGTATGCACAGAGGCTTGTAGATGTGTTAAGCAACTTCTGAAATTCCAAGAACAGATGACTGCGCTTCAGAACACTGGCAAGAGATACATAGATTCTGCACAGGGGTAGATATGCTTGGACATCCCATCACTGTTCAGTTATTAGAGACTTATACATTCCAGTGTCAGTGACTTCAGTCTTGTGCTAAGAAGTACATGTTATCCAGCTTAATGACATGTATTTTCATACCAGTATTACAATGTTCAACTTTAGCTTATCTTTTACTGGTCCAAAACAAAATCTGTCTTTGTCCAGATATCTGTTGAAATAAAAACCACTGAAAAGTATTGTGTTAAGACCATTTATTGTACAATAGCACTATATTTGCTGGTATACTTTAAACAGAATATTGGTCACATCATTAAAGGCAGTCCAAATCCCAGCTAACAAACGTGAGTGCAATCAAGAGCTGTAAAAAGAAAATGTATTTTATTTTACACTCATTCAATGTCTGTGACACTGACAATTAAATTGAGTTTCAAAACCACAGGTAAAGAAAGATAAACTTAAAGACTATGCCCCTACCTTTTCTGCAGAAAGAAGCTTATTCATCATGTGTTATCCATAAGCCTTGATATACAATTAAACACAGATGTGTTCACTATTTTCTGTGCTGCAGCTGTACACAGAATAAACTTATGCCAGCATATGCCAAGATTGGCATCGTATCATTGATTAATAAGCAAAAAGAACAACAGAATACAAAGCCTTTGAATCAACTAAAGTAAAACAGATTATAAGCATTAAGGTGTATGCTTATTAATGCAATTTCAAGACTTTTAAACAAGGTGAACTATAGACTTGCTGTCCACTGCTGATCCTTTCACAGCCAACCTATCCTGATTTGTGTCATTGTTATGAAAAACATTACAAAAACATTAGAATCAGACCACAAATTTTTGGTGGAAATCCTTGCCAGACAAATTATTATCAAAAGCAGAGTATTTGAAGTCTTAAAACGTGTCTGGAGGGTATTTTTAATCATTTCAATTGTCACTTATGCAGTTTGCTGCGTGCTGCTCAGTTAAAGATGAGGGTCCGAAGAGCTTCCCGAATTGTCAAGTAAAACTCTTGAGCTTGAGATATGTCCTTGGGAAAAGTAAGGCCCATCTCTGACATGATCATATTACACAAGTCAAATATATCTTCGTCGCATGGGATGACTGAGAGGAATTTGCATGCCTCTTTGCAGACATCAAGATCATTATGTGGAACAATGAAGTCCTCAGAACCCCAGAGCTGTGGCACAGTGTACATCACGTCAGGAATCCCACTGGGTACATTGTGATTCTTTGTTGGCCGAATGCGGTGGCTGTTCCAGACCGCCTTGATCTCATCAAGCTCCTCCTACAAAGAGAATATGTACCTAAGGTTAAAAGAAATGATTAAAGACTCAGCGGGGGAGGGGTCCGTGTTTCAGTACCACGGACAGTGCTATTTGCTGCGTAGCCTATCGTGTTTGCGTGGGTTGGCTAGGTATGGAGCTGTCCATGGTCCTGAAACACAGCGGAGGAGGGATTTGTAACGTTTGATTAATAAGTCTGTTGTTTTTAACCCCTCCCCTACAGATGTTGAAAGACAACGTGCATAAATTCAATTTCACGGTTAAATCAATGATTGTTTTTTTGTTTTTGTTTTTTAATGAAAAAACTGGCCCCTTGCAATTTTTTTTTTAGCAGACCGCTAAGTCACTTCATCCCTGCGCCCGGCACTTCCGTATACAATTCGCGGTATAAACAAACAGTAGGCTACGATACCGTCAGTCCCATTTAATTCCTTAAATATTAGTTCGGTCGACGTTATTTTGTCTGAGCTTTTATCTTGGTAGCCTCTATAAAGACTTCGGGCCTACAGAGCTTTATCAATTAGACTTAGGATACATTTTTACTGTCAAATTGCCTATCTTTTAACAAACCGGAGGAGCACCAGTTGTTCCTCCAAGCACAGAAAGCAGGCAATAAATCTGTTTACCTCTCATTAGCACTGGTAAATTAACAAAAGTACCGTGTTAACATCACTGTTAATATTTGTGCTTTGTTTAACATAAATACACCAGTTAAATGGATGTAAGAGCAGTTCACTTAAGCTACAGACTTTCAACCTCACCTGAATAATGTTCCGAAAGCACAGCTGCACAAGTGATTTGTCCAGGTAGTCCCCAGCACACAGGCCCTCATCTTTCATTTCGCCCAGAAACTGTATCCAGTACTCCATGCCTTCTTTCCGCAGCACACCCCACAAACTTTCAATCCTCTGATTCGCAGTACTTGCTCCTGCGATGTAGCTTTGTTCACCAGCTCTGCTGTCCACATCACTGCGGCGGAGGTAGGTCTGGATATCTCGGACAACCACATTCTCCGTTCCTGAATCTGTCCGGATGATCCGGGGACAGCCACCAAACTCCTCGATGGCCTGTATAAAGTAGCCCCCTATGACGCATGGATCGCTGCTTGTGTATGCTGCTTTCAACCAAATTATTTTGCGCGAAAAGCCGTCCACGCAACCATTGATGCAGATTCCATATGGTTTTAACTTATCGTAAGAATCTACATGCCAGATATAGTTAGGTCCTTGAGCAAAATACTGCCTACGGTTCAGTCTCCTGGAACGACGGGTGGCTGACGCGTCAGGATCCAGAGCTGCCAGAATCAAGCGAACATCTTCCTTTTTTGCACGAATTCCATTCGTTAAGCACTTGTTGTACATCCACCTGTAGCCATGTAGTCTCCCAGGTCCTTCCATCTGGTGAACGATGAAATCTATTACTTCCCCGAGATCAGTATATTCCTTGCGTTTAAGCCCATGCATTTTGAGCAGCCGAATTAAATGTCTCTTGCTGAGAATTACTCCATGCCTTGCCGCAAGTGACTTAAGTATGTCATTGTAATTCATTCCCATATTAAAATAAAATGAAATTAAATCAAACTTGTCCATGATAAACAGTCTGCATGGGATGACTACAATAACTATCTCGTGGCCACGCATTAAATATCTCGTGGCCACGCGTTATTATCTCGTGGCCACGCATTAAGTATCTCGTGGCCACGCGTTATTATCTCGTGGCCACGAGATAGTAGTGCGTGGCCACGCATTAAGTATCTCGTGGCCACGCGTTATTATCTCGTGGCCACGAGATAGTAATGCGTGGCCACGCATTATTTTTTTTTCATCCAATGTCACCAGAGGGGCTCCGTAGTTGAGTATTACAGCAGAGAGGCTATATTTCAGTCAGACTTTATTCATCAAATAATGGCTCGGTAGATTAAAGCTACTGATTTAATTTTAATTCTGCGAAATTGTGTTGAGTAGCTGTGAAGTCGTTTAATGATTCAGTCCTCTTTTTCTCTCCACTACATTTTTGCCAAAAACAAATTAGCTGCCAGCTCACTTTTAGATAAGTGTACAAAATTGGACAAGAACTATATTGTTAATGTTTGATGAAGACCACATCTATAGTGCATGATGGGGGCATTCATAGTATATTATAATGCATTCATAATGTTTTAGGACCACACTCATAAACACACATAATACTTTCTGATGCACTATGACAGCAGTCACAAAACATTATAGATGTGGCTTATAATAAATAGGTTCAAATGTCTTGTGGAGGATCTTGAGTAATTATAAACTAGAGGTTGATTGATGATGCATATAATACATTATAATTACCTATGCTCACCTATACACACCTCAGCAATCAAACAGATGGATGCAGGGTTCATAGATTTACTTTAAAAACATATTCAAATAAAGTTTTAATTACCTGTTTAAAAAAATGTAGTCAGTAACTTAATCCAAGTGTTTCAAGTACTTCAAGTATCCAATTACTTTTACATTAACTTACTTCCAAATATGGTGAACATTTTCAGTGAAACTAATGTTTTATGTTGGTTTGTTGTTAGGTACATGAAGTGTTTGTCCAACCATTCTTTCCTTGGTTATGTGAGAATACATGTTGAGATGAATAGTAGTAATTATGCACACTTAAATGTACTTAAAGTAACATTAAGTAAACTGGAACTGCAACTGGAAGATCAGACAGTTTCCTGCTAATAAACCCCATTTTTATTAAATGTATCTGTTAACTTTTTTTCTGTAAGTCTAATGAAACCTTTTTTTTTAAATTCAAAATACATTATGTCACATGTCATCTGTAACTCTCTAAGCTTTGTTAGAATACCTTAACTCATTCATTCCATAATGTAAATAAAGTTTGACAAAATGTAGCCTATTACCTCTTGTTGGAACTGAAGTGAGCTGAAGTGAACTGCTGAGCTGAACTGGACTGAGAAAGTTTCTGTAGGTACCTTTGTAACTGGCCGTATATGATATAATGCAGCATAGATTCTTTGCATAAAAATACATTTCAGTTTGTTTACTACAAACAATGAAATGTTATGAGGATGAATGCATTTTTACAGATGCACAAGTACTTTACTTAACACTTACAATGGTAACTTATAATACTACATGGACTATTACAGCATTTTATGAGTCCTTACAAGGCGAGTATAGGTAGTCCTGATGTATTATAAGCCTCATCAGTCAAATGCTAATTCAGAACTAGTTAAGAGCAACTAAAAGACACTAGAATTTATTATTATTTATTATTCATTATCCCTGTGAGGCCTTAAGCCTGGAGGGGATCGTGAAATTGCTTGCAAGTGTGAGTACGTGCGCGTGATCAACAGACCTGGAGCTCGTCTGCGGCTAATCTTGAACACTATGGACCGATAAGCCGAATATTTTGTTTTACTGACTGTATGATTCAGACTTTTTGAAAAACCTTGAAAACCCCTTTTAATTTCTCCATACCAGTGACAGCCGTGGCCAGAGGCATTATGTTTTTGGTCGATCCCAATTTTGTGAATGCGATATTTCAAGAACGCCTCGAGGGAATTTCTTCGAACTGACACAAATGACCAGTTGGACTTGCGAATGAACTGATTAAATTTTGGTGGTCCAAGGTCACTGAAACCTCACAGGCCATAACTCAAGAATTAATGCGCTAATTATGACAAAGTTTCACACAAATGTCTAAAAGGATACTAGCAGTGCTGGAGAGTAACTACTTACATATAACTAGATACATGTAATTATATTACTACATGAATGTAATTGTAATCTGTTTCAGTTAGAGTGAAAAAATATATAAAGAAAATACAGTTACTGATCAAAATGTTGGTGACTGTAAAGGTCTTACATCCTTTTTGGTTTGCCTCACAGAGATCTTAACTCTACTGAGTGCACTCTTCTAGTTAAAAGTCAAATCTATAACGTTTTATGGCTGTTGATATAGTGCATCAGATGGCATTGTGTGTGTTTATGAGTGTAATCATAAAGAATTACAGTATAAATGCATTATAATAAACCATGAAATCCCCTATAATGGTTGATGTGGTCTTCATAGAAAGTGATAGACATCTTTTTTTTCCACATTACACCTACCTGTGATGAATGATATTACTAAAACATGAATCAACTGTACCCAGACTTTATTTTTAGATATGTAGCACAACAAACCCAAAATTCAACTTTTGCAATGAACAGATAAACTGGAACCGGAGCCTGGACCAGATCCCGATCATGTGTGGTCAGCACGACTGCAAAACACAGTCCTCAGTAAACTCCAACCCACAGAGGCCGTCGCCCTCAGAACTGCAAAGCGGCTCAAAGTGTTTCACAAATCCAGAGACAAAAGGCAAGCAAGAGTGAGCAATTTAGTGCTAGCTGCTTTGTGAAGGGCCTCGCAGCCCACACAGCACCATTCAAGGGACTAAAACACAGGCCAGGATTACGCTTATCAAGCATCAACTGTTTGGTCACACAGACAAAGGCTTATTGCTGTGGGACAACTTTAATGGCCTGTGGCTGTGTGCAAAGAGCGCCTCTTATAACAGAGAAAGAGGCTGAGTTGAGGGCGAGAAAGGGAGGGGGTCTCGGCAGTACAATCACTACTTTCGATAATGATGACAGCAAATGAAGGGAATGGGTGGTTAGGGTTTGTTGAGTGGTATTATCTCTTTGGACCATAATGAAAAGGAAGCAGCACATGAGCCACAGAGCGAGGGGCTGAACAATGGCTGTCCCTCGTTGTCCAGAAGTCCATGTGAGTTTCAGATGCTAATAATAGCCGGACGGACGAAAAGTCTGCCGAAGGCTTTGCTATGAAGTACTGAGGAAATGTTGTAATGGAATTCTAATCTGTCAATAACAAACTGCCAAGAAAGCAGAAGGAGCCGTCACAGTTGGTTTGGCAGAGATCCATAAAAGAAGGTGTACACTTCCACGACCTTGAAGAACAGGTGTGACCACACTGCCTCGCTGTCACCTGCACGGGCTGAATGCCTGAATCTGACGGGCGCTATTCACCAAATTAACACACAATGCAAATCTATTTCTCCTTTGTGCTTTTATTCTTGGTCCGATTTTATACCTTACGTTTGACATTTTAGATTTCCGAAAGGACAGTTCTGTTTTGTTACGGCATTTCCACTCTTATCTGTAATAATAGTATTTTCCTCAGAGATCTGGGAATGCAACGATATTGCTAAAAAGTAAGTCCAATGGGACGAGATATGAGTGACAATCAGACAGTGTGTAAACAATCCCCAAATGCCAATTATATTCAAAAGAGCAAACACAAGTGAATGGTAAAACTATTACCCAAATTACCACATCACAAATTACTTCTTTGGTTCAACTTTGACCAACAATACTTGTGGTAACTGTGCACACATCAGCCTCACCAGAATAAGAATAAGTCTGTGCAAGCAGCTATTTACGTTTCTTGTTAGGCGGAGACCTTTGGCGCTCTATGGTAACGTGTTTTTGTCATAAAATGTACCAAGTATACTTAAGGCTGCTTTACCTTAAAGCAACACCATACCATAATGGTAAGGAGTAAAAAAAGACATTTATTGTTTAAAATTAGAATAACATTTATAACAGTGCTAATGGGAAATATTAAAGTGCCTCATCAGTTTCAAAAGTATGCCATTTGAAATTTGAAAATGATTAAAATTATTTATTTGTTATTGATTATTCTTTAATATTATTATCATTTAATTATTTTTAATTAATTATAATTAAAAAGTTATGTAACTTATAGGAATGAATGTTTCAAAGAGTGCAGTCATATTTCATTTATCTATCAAACCAAACTATCATAACCCCCTTACAAACAAGACAGTGAGTCACATTTCAGTATTTGATCATTTGTGTTACATTTAAATGTGGTGTTTGTCTCTTCTGACATACAGTGTGTTGCAACTTGGCTCAGTGCTTATGAGTTAAATTAAAATGAAACAGTTATCAATGCATTTCACACCCTATGTTATATCAGTTGATCTGTATACAAACCTAAATACACAATACTAATGATACAGTGTTACTTCAAGGCAACATTCACATTTTAACAGTTTTCCTTCGAATAATTAGCAAAAAAAGAACATTAAATAATATACATTACATATCTATTAATGTGAATACATTTTTACAGATTGTAAAATGAAAGAAAAAGATGTTTTCACACATTTTTTGTGGGCAGAAATGATGGAATAGTGAAAGGCTGCAAAAACAGATTTAACATGACCTCCAGAGAGGCATGTGACAAATTAAACTCTGCTATTAGTTTCCTGAGGGTCCTTCCTCTTTTTCAAAGCATTGCACCATATTGAGGATGTATTGTGTGAGTGTGAAGGGCCAAAAATTGGTTTGTTACCTAGCAGCAAAACCGTACCATACGTTGGGCTGGTGGTCACCGTTAGTTTGTTAGTTTTTATTTCTGTGTCATGCCTTTCTGGTCCATCCCACGTGAGATTACAAGACACCACCATTACTGTAAACAAAATAAACCACTGCATTACAAAGCACCACCACGGTTTCACAGAAGGGAAGAAAAACTTTTGAAATAGATTTAAAATAAACTTTACACTATAAAGAACTATTACAAACTTACAATTAATCATGATCAAGGGCTTTTTCCTCATCTCCCAGGTGTTCTCCAGGTAACCAGCTGATCTAAAAGTTTCGTATGTGAACAGTCAGCTCAGTCTTTGTGCATCATCCATATTCACAATACAATGATGTTATGCAACTGAACAGAGTCTTATGCAGCTCCCAGTAAGAAGGGCAAGAGACAACGAAGTGAAACTCATTCTCAATATTGGCCAAACTGCACACTGAACAAATCCTCTTTTCTTCTTCTAGACCGACATATCACCCAGTTTCTACAGTAAGTAGTAAAATACCAGATCTCAGTTGGGCACATAAGGATCTTGGCTATTTAGATAAATTATATACAACGTAATTCTAGTAATGATGATAGGAGAAGTATAAAAAGCAAGAAAGCTCCTACGTGGAGGAGGCTGGACGGACAGATGGGTCAGACAAACGCAGGACTTTCAGTAAGAAGGTTGGAATTTGAGTCATTTAAAGTTTTAAGTTAATTAAGTTTCAGTGTGCAGGTGACTTCCCCAAATGTCACTAACCTATACACTGATCTTAACCTCACTAAGAAGTTTTTGTGCCTGAACCACAACAAACTTTTGACTGTGTTACAACATTAAGTATATATATATATATATATATATAGTTGAGGTGTTATTATTGGTTTACAGAAAATGCCTGACATTTTGGGAGACACAGTTATGTTTTTTTCCCCTAAAGTTAGATGAGAAAATTAATATCACCAGTAAATTTGAAGCTACAGCGAACAGCCAGTTAGCTTAGCTTAGCCCAATGCTAACAAAATCTTCCTCCCAGCAGCATTAAAGCTCTTTAATTTATCTCATATCTTGTTTATTTAATCTGTACAAAAAATTCAACAATAACAATTCACTGTTTTACGTAGGTTCTATGTTTACACAGACAGTGGATTAGCTTTGCAATATAGTGAGTACTATAATAAGAAGAAAGACAAAAGGAATGTACTGCAAGTCAAAAAGCAAAAATAGAAAATTAACAATACAGACAAAACAGTTTTGTGCAGCACGACATGCAAAGTATTTCCAGGTAATGTGCAAAAGTTCATGAGAATATTTGAAATGTACAGGATAATAGAAAAAAAAACATTTTTGCCATCAAACCTCTGAATTTAAATACGAACCAATTTTGAAATCGCTGCATCATGAACTTCAAGAAATTCACAGAATTTATTCTTTTTAAATCTCAAACATGCAAACAGATTTGAAAATGATGGTGCAACCTACGCTACAGGATGTTATTATGATTATCATGCCAGAGAGAGCATGATCTCATGTTCTCCTGGGGAGGGAGATACAAACAAAACGGAGACTGACTAACACAAGTAATACTTGGCAGTAAGAAAAACCAAAGCAGAGAGCTAAAAGTGTTTGGATCAGAAAATGTTTGGGGAGATGTGCTCAACACAGATCGTCTATTCTTCTGCGAGAATTAGAGTTGAGATTTTAAATGTCAGTTTTAATATCTGTCAACAGTAGTATGCAGGCGTTACATGAGCCTCAAGGGCTACAAAGTTTACTGTTGTTTGGCAACACTGTCAGCTGCTTCTTTCTCTGTGTAGACTTGTTGGCTGTTGCGGTCCTGCTTGGAAAGTGCTGATGAAATCGTCTAGACTCTCAAATATCAAATATGTTTGAAAGTTATTAGGGCTGCTCAGTTGTGTCAGCGAGCAGGTCAGGAGGTTTAAGACTGGATCTGACCCCTTACATTACCAGATAATCTGGGCTGAACATCGGTACAGACCAAGGTCCCAGACCAGATTTATCCTTTGATTGTCAGAGGGGTGAATGCGAGGTAAATCGGCCCAACTCTTGTAGCCTGAGCTCAGCTTAAGCAATTACTTTGGTGAACAATGTTAACAAAACTGACAGAAAAAAGCCAAAGCTATGGACATAGATCCTAGCTGCAAACCAGATTTATCCTCCAAAGAAGGTAAGAGACTGGTCATGTCATACACTTTTATCTGTCATTTTTTAGCTGAACTGCTTTATTTAAAATCCCTTCCAGCTCTCGTGTCCACTGCCTCTACTTGGCTCTTACTTTCACAGCGAGAGAGTGAAACACATTTCTACTTCCACAGATTCTCTTCCATCCCATTCCAAATGACACCACTTCATCTGCTCTTCTCTACCTACAGTACTTTAGCTCATTTCATGTAATACTTTTATCCCGGCGTCAACATTACACAGAGCTCACCTACGTATTCCCAGAACCACTGATACACTCTCCCAAATCCATCAGATATAGTCTCTTCCCCTGTAAATCCATTTGAGAACTACACTCTATGTAAATCCTGTTCTTTCCTTTTTTTTTCTCTCTCGTGTTATTCTTAATCCTCAGCTCTCTATCTCTGTTTCTCTTTCTGTGCCTCCTCCCATGCCACTTCCCTCCTCTCCTCCATCATGTCCTGATTCTAAAATGCCTGCCCTCAGACCCACATCTACTCAAGGACAATATGTAAACAAGAGTAAGAGATTTGGCATCTCTCTCTGCAATATGTTTCCTTCCCACTTCTCCTCCTCCTCTTCACTCTCTTTAAAGCTACTTGTCTAATTAAAAGGCATACAAAACATTACATTACTACTCTGGAGCTTCAAGCTCATCTCAGCGCACATCTACAGTAAAAGGGTCAATTATATGATGCAAAGTGCTGAGAAAAATTAAACCCACCATTAGCTGCTTCGCACCATCTGTGTTATTGCAGGGTGCACACGCAGAGTAAAGTCATAAATTTCAGCCTGATTTTTCTTAGGGAGGGCACGCATTGCTGAGTTTGCTCCTCGTAGTAAAGCATAATTATTATCAAGGAGGTGTGTCACAGTTAATCTAACTCACTGACAAGATGACAGACTAACTAACTACTAGAGGACATTGTGTAATCACAAGATCGCTGTTGGGACGATCAGATGTGTGTTTGTTGGTTTTTGTTCCACGGGTTCAGCATTTCAAGCGACATGCAACGGACCAAAGCCTTCTCTGGCATCTGGAAAACCAGGCCATTACTCCGCCTATTGATATTCCATAACAGTTCACATTCTGAGGCTTCTCCTCTCTTGCATCCCAGTTCTTTGCACTGATGTGACAATCTTTACTTGCACAACAACAAAAAAACAACACAACTCAACACAACACAAGCAGTCAAAGGGAAGGAGGTCGATCAGCCATTCTGCATTTTCGTTTGTTCTCGACGCGGCTCGACTGTCTGTGGCGGCTGCATACTAAAAAGACAGCAAGGGGCTGTGATGTGGAGAAGGCACACAGGTCTCAATCACCTCCCCAGAGACACCAGGTGCCTCAGTGAACGAGGGAAGAAACGGAGACTTGGACTTTATTCATTGATACCGCCCACCGAGGTAAAGAGTTTCAAATGGGTGGAATTACAGGATCAATAGTGTGATTAGCAGAGGCCTTGTAGCTATAGCGTGTTGTTGGCAATCCATTGCATCAAGCTAAAACCCATGGGATGGGGGGGCTGCTGCTCCCTCCAAGCATGGAGGCCTAAGGAGGAGGAGCAGTGCATGAGAAAAAGGCTGAGACAATTCTAAACAGGGCCAGATGTAATAGATAATAGATAAATGTTACACTAAAAATAAGGTTTTCTACAAACAATCTCTGCCCATCTTTGTGAATGACTGCAAATGCTTGAAAATAGTGTATTGTCTGGTAAAAAATCAAGGTGACTAATAAATAAATTAATTTTATTATAGGTGAGCAACAGTTCTGTAATGAAAAGAAAGAGAAAGCAAACAAAAGCAAAATAAGAACGGAAACAAAAGGTGGAGATTGAAAATTGTTTGCTTGAATATTGAGTATGTATTTGTTCTCTCTGGGTTCTGTCAGTTTTGTTTTACTTTTCTGTCTGAAAAGCAAATGCAAAAAGCAATTTTCCAAATAAAAAGAACCGCACTACAATTCACCTCTCATATAGTATTAGGTTTATCAAGAGCTTGCAGAGTATCACTGTTGATTCAAGCATCACTTATTTTATGTACAACAACTGCACTGTTATGCCACCAAAACCAACGACGTTAGTCAGAGTTCTGCATACAGGAAATTGCCCATTAGTGAATGTCATGCCAAGTAAAGTAAAGTAAAGTAAAATAACTACAAGTGAAAAGGCAACATGTTTCAAGTTTCAGGATTACCTTGGGATACAATGAATTGTTACCGTCCTCTTTCAGTCTGTGTGCATTTATCATTGCTGGAGATGTTCTCTGTACTCAGTTTGTCTTGTTGCACCTGCACTGCTTGACAGTGCAAGCAGAGTCCTTCAAAACGGAGCCAACACACTCAAAGCAAAGTCATTTTAGCATTTTCATGAATGCATAAAATGGATTGGGAATCTAAACATGGTGGACTTCACTTGCGTCCTACTTGAGTGCCAATAATGCAGCCTCATTTGTGTCTTATCTCTGGCTGAGCCTTGGCGTGGGAACGAGACGAATCTGCTTGCCTCATGCTTTTGTTTTCTAAACAGAATTCCACCAGCCTTGAAGCCGGTCTGGTCAAC
This sequence comes from Lutjanus erythropterus, assembly GCF_056507025.1. NCBI lineage: Eukaryota > Metazoa > Chordata > Actinopteri > Lutjaniformes > Lutjanidae > Lutjanus > Lutjanus erythropterus. The sequence continues at coordinate 33,581,157 of NC_139318.1, read as the reverse complement.
TGACTCCTGCTAAGTCTCGCCCCTTTTAGCTCTGTGCTCTGATAACAGTTGAACAAGCTTCGGACCTCAGTGAGCTTTAAACTTAACTGTTTCCTGTAGCCAATCAATGCTATGTGCAAGGTTGTGTATGCTGAAAATAAAGCCGAGCTTTGACAAAGGTTAAAAAAATGTGGCTGGGGGACATCTAATGTCAATAAAACAGCTATAGCTATTTAGTTAGAAAGTGTTTTTCTAGCTAAACTTAATATAATTTTGACAGGAATGGAAGAAAGTTGACAGAGGTACAAAGTTTGTTCAACTATTATTGGAGCGCAGAGCAAAAAGGGGTGGGGCTTTCGAAAGGTCGATCACAACTGTTCATTTAATATGGGGCAGGCTCTCTATGATGATTGACAGATAAATGTCACCGGTCCAGATTTGAAAAGTCACATGTCACATGTTTTGTCGCTCTGATTGGTTGTAGGTTTGTCCATTTCTGTCCAGTCAGCAGGTCCATACATCACAATGCCTAATGCTCACACAACTCAAATCAAAGTGTTAAAAGAGACAGTGCTGATCAAATATCAGTCAAGATTCTTTTATCACATTTCCCATTTCTTGTAGATTATGAGAATCATATTTTAGTGTACAGTTTAGCTGCAGTCCCAGAAAAATGGCACCCAGTCAGCTGCCGTTTTGTGTCCTGTTTTCAAACAAGGGCTTTCAAACTCAGGTAAATTGTAAAACTAGGCAGTGGTGATCAAATCAGAATAAATATTCTGTCACTGCATTGCCTATTTGTCGCTTAATGTGTTTACAGAAACATTTTAGTGTACAGTTTAGCTGTAATACAAGAAAAAATGCATCCATGTGTGCAGTGATGCTCCTTTGAACCCAAAAATGAACTGAGAGATGTACAATGCAATGCCAGGCTAGATGAGTTTAAAATAATATCTTGATATGGCTCTTGGTTGATTAAAATCCAACTGAAACTGAATTGCATATTTTTTTTCAGCTAATGCATACATATCTGCTCTGTTGTATTTTTTTGGTTATGACCCCCTACATAACACAGCGTCAAGATATTGTTTTCTCTCGTGCTATGTACAGAACTATACAGCCAAATAAATCATTTCTATTTAAAGTGTATTTGCATAAAGCAGTAAAGTCCCCATTCTATCATAGGCAGGTCACACTAACAGCCTTACTAGCAGCTGGCTACACAACGCAAGAGACTTTAAAAAACAATGTATATTAACTTTCAAGCTAATGGCTCCCACAAAGAAGGACAAATGTCTTTTCTGCAAGTTGTCTTACTGAATGAGAAAACAAAGAAGCATCTACAGCTAATGTCAGTTTGCAGGCTTAATGCTAATTAGTTACTTATTACTAGCTATAGTTGAGCATTTATCGGATCATATCTGCAAATGTCCTAATGGTCAGGTCAGATTTTGGGTGGTCCTAAGACAAGATAAATAAAGATATCATATTTTACTATTGTGACCATGAACAGAGAAACAAAGAGCTTCTGTCTAATTTAATTTTATTTATTTATTTGTGTGACGTTTCGAGCGACTGGCTTTTCCTCAGACTGCAGTCATGCAAATACTTTAAACACAAGCTCTTTGGTGTGCAAACTTTTGTTTCTCTATTCTGGTCTCAGTTCACCCATCCCATTGGGTAAATTGATGTGTGTGTCTTTTTCACTATTACATCGTTGTGACCATGACAACAAAGGTCCCCTAACTTGAACAAAGCAGTCATTCTAACCGAAATTACAATGTTTCCCCTAAACTTTACCAAATCATTTTTGTGCTTAAACCTAACCAAACCTTGACCAAAGATTGATTTTTTTTCTTTTCTTTTTCATTTGTAACAGTTTGGGAAGGTGCAAATAAATGTTTTTGTTTGCCAAAAGGGGTGACAGATTCGAGGGGAGTTCTCTGCGTCCTTCCAGAGGACAAACAACATATTAGTTGTTTAATTTCAAGGACGTGTTGCCACCTTTCATTGTGGTAGTTTGGAGGCGTTTACACTAGATATTAACTGATGTATTTCTGGCATGGTTTGACAACATGTTGTACAAACTTGCTTTTTTTTTCTAGCATAAACCTCCTATAAACTCAGTCTTAAATTTCACTTCTAACAAAACCGAAACTATCTTCCAATGGTATGAAATAAATCAATCAATAACTCTCAATAAGGAAGAAAAAACAATTGTTTTATGCTGAAGCTTGTAGATTGGAAAATACTTCACTTCTCCTCTCCCTTTCTTTACCTCTGCTTTCTGGGGAGAAGCCCCAGTGGTCACAAAACACACAAAAACCTCGAAAAGGTAAGAGTCAGTGTTTAGTGTCCATTCTGTAGAAAAAAAGGGGGGTACAACATGTTATGATATAAATAGCTCATTCTAAAGAAACAAAACCTTTTTTCCAGGTGATTTAATGAAAGCATACTCATGGATATATTCCATATCTGCCATTCTGCCAATAAATCCTAATCAATCTTACACACCGGATCTCTAATTTGGATTTTAAATGAAAGAAAGTGTAGAGTATTTCCTGAATGCCTTCCTCTCATACTTCATTTTTCTCTGAAATGGACGTCTTTGTCAAAAAATAGTGTTCAAGCCATCATGGGACCTGCACTTATGACTGTGGCAACAACTTATTTTTGCTGTAACTATTTTCCCCACAGCACAGGTCTTACAAACAGACAACATAACATAATTTGGATGGACATGGCTACTTTAATTCAGTCACTATGGTTTGGACATTGCCATTTTTCTGCCATATATAACTGGGGCTATTACAGCCTCCACTATGTGCATTCGCTGAGCTCTTTTGTCACATAGCCAATGCTGGCATATAGTGGATGTTCCCTATGTCAATACTGTAATTTCTGTTATTAGCAGCAATTTGAACATCCCTCTCCTCCCATATAGCAGTTTGTACCTGCAAAATAATTGTACTGAATTGTTCTAGATCTTTTTTTCAACTTAGTAAAAATTGTCAACACGTCTTTGCCATTACCAAAATATATTTGAGGATACATCACTCATACACTCATCAATCTTTAATTACACCGAAGAACCAGATTAATTACTGTTTCATACTGATCATAATTTTAAAGTAGCTGCCTACATGAGCTGTGGGCACTTCCAACATTTCATCAAATTCCCAAAAATGAAAAAAAAAATTGGCACATATCTTTTTGAGCTAAGCACAAAATGAATTTGGCCTCTTAACCTCCGGTAATGGACTGCAAAGTGAGTGGTCCAGCTGGTTTTTGTTTTTTGGCTCCTAAACCATGCCTAAATGTGACTGCCAAACAAAAATCCCTAACAAACGGCTCACTAAAACACAAGTTCATGACATTACATAAAAAAAAAAAAATCACCCTTGGGTCCAAAATACAGAGTGGTTCTCCCTCTCAGCACATTTGAGCCCCTGTGGGCCAGCAGCATATATTTAGGTAGGTGAAGCGGGGATGCTAACCTCCACTTATAGCGGTAGTCCAGCAGGCGCTCCCTGCCCTCGCTGTGTGGTTCTACAGTATCACAGTTTCACTTCAGTCCAGTCTTAAAGGAGAAATCTGTGAAATATTTACTGTAATATATCATAAAATGACCATGATATGCAGTTGCGGACTCAGGCTGTCTGAGAGCAGGGGTGAAAAAAATTAAGGGCATCAGCTGTGTGCGGTCAGGCACCAGCACTTCAAAAGTTCACACACATTATCATCACATTTTGTTCATTTGAAAGTGTGCCTCAGAGGACACTTCATCACGGTTTGTCCATTGGAAGGGCACCTTATTAAGTACTTTACCCCATTCTGTTCACTGGAGGGCATTCTAGAGAGCATATTATCACATTTTATTCACTGGAAGACACTTAAGAAGTCACTTTATCACATTTTCTCCACCGGAGGTGCACCCTAAGGGGCACTTTATCATGTTTTTTTTTGAACACAGGGTTTATTTTTAAAGAATGACATGCTCACTGTACGTTATCGTGTAGGACTCATTGTCGCTTGTTATCATCATATAATAATGTTGCAGTCATCTTGCTCATCCTGCAGTGTTCTGCAGCCCGACTGAGCTTCCTGGAGTCTGGGGAGGAGGGGGCAGGAGGAAACAACTTCCTTCAACCATAGATTTTATATTAAATAGAATTTTAGTCTATTTAATAAACCATCTATGGCACCAACTCACTATTTGGACTGCAGGACTAATTTTTTGGACACGCTGTTGTTACATATTGCTCCTTTAAGTCCAGCCTTTATGCATTTAAGGTTGCTGGCTCTGACATACTGGCTGAATTTCATTACGGCGTGCTATTACACAAGCGAGCTGCTGGGCTGGCCTCGGGATGAGAAGGCCAATCAATACAGTCAGTATCTGCCCCCTCTAATCTCTGTCGCCTGTGTCAGCCCTGCTATCTGTAATAGATCTTAAGGATTACGGGGGCCCCTTCTTAAGACACTTCTTTTTGCTGAGAACTGGCCGGCCAACAGGACCCAGGGGGCCCATGCCCAGTCATGCTGATCCAGCGTGAGCCGCATGGGGAGTGCCAGCGGGATGGCGAGAGCGACACACTCACGAAAGGAGAGAAGAGGCAGTGGCACGGCTAAAAATGAAGATAGGGGTGGGAGAAATAGAAATAGGGGTATGTCACAGGGGAGCGGGGTGAAGAAGGCAACAGAGCAGCTATGACATCGAGAGATTGATAGAGGCGAAGAAGAGAGGAAAAAGGACATAGGAGTGGGGAAAGATGGCGGGTAAACAGAGAAAGAGAGAGCAAGGCAAAGAAGGTAAGGGACGAAAAAAGGCAGAGTGTGAGAGAGAGATGAGCGGAGAGGAGGATAAGCACCAGGCCAGGAAAGGCGAGAGCCCATGTAATTTCTCTAATCCTCCTGGCATTTATACTTTCACCAGACAGATAATGAAAATGAAAAATAAAATGGAAAACTTCCCCTCTCGGACTGGGCACCGGATTTTTTTCTTAATCTGTTGCACTGCTCAACTTTCAATGCCTCAGTGGGTGTGTGCTGACTCAGTAGAATTGTCTATGTGTTATTACTTCACGTCACGGTAGATGTGACTCACTATAAGGCCTTGTTTCTTCAACAGGAAAAGACCTATAGGATGTGGTACATAAGATAGATAGATAGATAGATAGATAGATAGATAGATAGATAGATAGATAGATAGATAGATAGATAGATAGATAGATAGATAGATAGATAGATAGATCGATCAGAGGGCTACTTTTTATTTTTATATACTTATATACTTGAGTAAAGAAGCTGAATCAGTACTTCTACTTTTCAATACAACTATGACACTTTGTATTTTTCTTACTCTGCAACAAATATTTTTATATGAATTGTGGCAGTTTAACACTGTTAACACTTAAGCTATTGGATCACATGTGAACAGCACTAGATCCTAGTGTAAACTGTCAAGACACATTGTGATCCAGTCACTCAAACCACTTGCCGAGATGGTTTGGGACACATTTCACTGCATATCTTTTGTGGTGTAAACACTAATGCATCCCAATGTGTCCCTGACAAGCTGGCCTATCCTGGCCATCAAGATCACTGGGAAGATTTCTGGTGGTCTGCTCATTTGGAGTGTTAAAAATAATAATAAAATAAAAAAGGTCCAGTCACTCAGAAATATACATTATCATAAAACCAAATAAAGAAAAAAATATACTAGCTAGAGTGGACTCTATGTTTTTAAAACAAATAAATGGCATCAGCAGGCAAATCCAGTCAAAGCTCTAAATGCCAAATGCAAAACAAACACCCTAAAAGTTCACAGAGATGGTATACTGTATCTGAATATTCCTGTAGCCTTAATTATGAAAGAGCAGTTGACTAAAACTTAAAAACTGAAAATATTTGCTTTTAAGCAGTTTTTGTATGCTTAAATAAAAAAATAAAAATATATGCTATTTGTATAAACAGTAAACAGAAAGAATATTTCAACTAAACTTTACAGTATAAATAATGTTTTGTTGAATATATGGAGATTAGCCTCGGCTGAGTTGAGATTTCTGGTGTGAATTATTATCCCAGCCCACCGATGCAGACAAGAACTTAAAGGTAGAATCAGCAGGATTTGTCCGAGCGCTTGGTAAACGCCGGAGCAGAGCAAAACACTGAGAAAAATAAGGAAATACAGGCAGAGGGCAGGGTCTGTGCAGATACAGCCACCACCACACATTTCTAGTGAGTTATGAGCGATGATTGAAAGGGATTATGTTTATATGAGTCTATAAGCTCTTTTTAAGGAAAGTGTTGTGTATTATGCTTTTAACTGGAAAATAGATCATCAAAGCAGGATGTGGTGGTTGTTTTGGTGACCGCGCACCAATGTTCAAAAAGTGGAGAGGAGCACTGATGCACATGGTTGGTCGGTACATGTAAACTATTTCTCGATCATTTTTGTTTTCTTAGGACGTATGAAACGAATCTGATGGTGACAGACTGACATAATAACTGTGCGCTGGGCCCTTTGACCTTCTAGTGACGGTGAAGTAGGCAGTACCGAAATCTGAACTGATGCGATCACACACAGGTGTGCACGGCAAGTGTCTCAGCTGTCCACTTGTGTTCAGATCACCGAAATGTGTTTTAAAAAGAAGTGTAAACAGGGTCTTTGTGTGGAGATTCTGTCTCTCTCTCTCTGTCTCTTTCTCTCACACACACACAAACACATATCACACAGGCACACAGACAGGAGATTGAACTGAAGTAATTGTGAACAAGCTGGAGGGCAACAGCCATGTCCAATTGTTTATAATGTGCATGGCGTAAGAAAGCAGGTTCGATACACTTGTAAATCAGGACAGACAGCAGTGAGCCAATTAGAGAGACGTCACTGTTCATAACCTACAATACATGTTAGTGTTGCTTATGCTTGTCAGGATGGCACGACCAGCAGAAAACTAGTGGCCCAATCATTTTGATGTCACAAATAAACCCCCCCCCAGTTATTATTTTGGTACTGTAGTTTACTTTTAACAGCCATAGCCTTTCACGGGAGCAAGCTGTGTACACAGTTTGTTGAGATAATTATGCAGCAGAACACAGTGAGGAGTTTTACATCCAAAATTGTTGTGAGGATTTAAGTGCAGTCATGTGCTGCACCAAAGGAGACAGAAGGGCTCCTCCCTCTTGAGTGAAAAATTAAGATGAAAGAAAATTGCAGTGCTTTCTAGGTGGTACACAAAGTACTTCGCTCTCATCCCCAGCTCCTTCTGGACTCAAACAAACCTGACCTCCATTCCTAAGCACATCACAATTAACCTGAAGCACAACCGGGTCAGAACAAAGTCCTTTCACTCATTTTCAGTCGTTTCTACAACTCTGATGATGCCACTGCCCCTAATTCTTTCTGAAAATCCACTCTGTGATTGGTTCAGCCATGAGCTAAATTAATGTGTGTGTATATAGCTGTAGGCCAGAAAATGTAATTGCAAAAAAGAAATGCACAAAAGCAAACTGCACTAATCACCTCTGCAGCCCACTATTATGTCCCTTCCAAGGATATGTGTGATCTAGAAGACAGGGTGAAAAGACTTTGTTTATCAATGGCTGGCTGAAACCTTGAATTGTGTTTGTTATGCACAGTAGTACTTGGAAGTGAACCACAATTTTAGCCTCAGGAATGCACATTTCTTTAGCACATGATAATTGAAGGCAGCTTAATTGATTTTCCCATTCAGTACTATCTAAATGAACTGTGTGAAAAAGCAAACGCACAAAGGAGAAACATGCTGTTGCTCAGTAATCTATTGAATGTAGCCCTGAAAACTGTAAACAGCTGTCACAGATTCCAGGTGACCTCTTTGAATTCAAGCAAGCCCGTGCAGGTCACTGTTAGCATATTTATAACAACCCCAGCAGCCCTCCAAACATCTGTCAGTGAGTGTTTTACTCCCAACATGACCCTTTTACAAGAAACACTGCCTGTGTTACTGTGACTATTAGTTATTCAGTGTTGTGATTTGAATCAGTGTAAAGTAACAGAGTGATACAGGACCACTACGAGCTATCAGGAGGTAGGGTGGATGGACAGGTCAAACAAACACAAGACTATCACCCAAGAGACTGGGGTTCATCTCTTTATGAAACTTACATAAGTTATGTTACGTTACGTAGCCTGTTTATATGAGCCCAAAGCGTGATCTTTTCCAAAACCTACCCAAGTAGTTTTTGTACCTTTATTTTGAAAGTGTACCCAGGCATTATGTATTTACCATTGCTAATCTGAATGTGGATCCCTGCATGTGTGAAGCTGGCAGTACAGGGATAGGCTACTTACATCATGACAGGCCACTGACTGAGATGTCATATTTGACAAGTTGGGAGTGAGAACTACTGTGATCAGACATCCTGGTTTATCGGGGACTGTCCCAGTATCAAGCTGGGTGTCCTGATTCCTGACGGAGGGGAACCCTTAAGGCCAAACTGCACTTAAGGACGTCCGGTGCTCGCGTTTTTAAGTACACCCATTGTTCTACATGGCAGAACACTCACCGAAAGCATCTTGATGGTCATCAAACCGCCTTGACTCTGATACTCCAAACTTCTTTCGATTTTGGAGCGTCAAATGAGGACCAGAGCTTTTTTTTTTTTTTTTTTTTGCAGCTGCAGTTTGTGTTTGAGGAGAAATAAATGGAATGAAAAAGGAATGGATGTGAGGAGCGAGTGCTAATGGAGCTTCAGCTTCATGTGTAACCAGGTAACAGAAAAAATCATGGAAGGGAAGGAGGAAGAGGGAGAGAGTGTGTGAATATGGACAGATGTGCCAACTTGATATAAAAAAAAATTATGATTACTGTACATTTCTGTGGTGCGTGATTTCTTACTCCGGTCCGATTTGTGTACTTTTAAATACTTAATTATTCCATGCCAATTAATCATAACTGTGAGGGAGGACAGAGAGACAGTAGAGAGGACGGAGGGAGGGAGGGAGGGGAGTGTGTGTGTGAAGTGCCGACTGATATCAAAACTTGTGATAATAAATCCTGATGTTACTGTTTCAGTCACAGACTCTCGTCTCCTCCATGAAACGTCTGTCACCTCGCTGCATTAAACCATGATGAACTGTCCAAAGCTGTCTCTCCCTCTTCATCCACACACCTCGATGTGTGTCGCCGATCAGTTTGCTGTCTGCTATGGTCTAAAACGTCCTCACCGATGTAAACTGGGTGAAACTGATGTAAATGATCCTGCTGCCTTAATACAAAAACATGAATATCATGTACCATTTAGTCATTATACAGACTGACCTGAAAAAATGTGAGGATTTTCCCCTCAGAGGACAATATTTTATTAAAGAAATAAACAATAATAATACTAAAGAAATAAAAAGATGTATATAAATAGCGACCTTTTCCTAAAACACTGCTGGTTCTGTTTTAATTTTAAATCTGAAGCCTGCATTGTGCCATAGAATATTCAACTGATGCTTGTCAATTGAAGCATTTAGTGTGTTTTGGCTTTTAGGGCTGTTTATGCCTTCAGAAAATGCCAAACATATTGGCAGTTCAGTTTTTATATATAAATATATTATATTTGATTTCTTTCATTTAATTGTATGGATATTCTCTTGTAATTCTAACCCAATTTTCTATCAAGTTTGCTTTAGAAATGAGAGGATTACTGTCCTGAAAAAGTAAAATAGAGTTATCCAATCAGTTTTTTGTTTTTTTGTTTTTTGTTATGTCTCTCGTCTCTATTGTTTTGGAGACTGAAATTGCATTAATTCCCGTGTCTCTCAGAAAACAATTTGACACTTAAATCTTATTTATCAAAGCTGCTTCCAATAGTGCAGTGCCGTAGACAGGGCTATGTTGGTACTGGGGATATAATGCTTCATGTAACTCTGTTCAGTGCACTGAAACAGAGAAATAAGACTAATAATAAGAAATTCATAATAACTGATATAAGCTATTAAAGCTTTCGCTATCAAACACAAACTTAATTATAACTTTTTTAATTGGATAGTAGCAGAGTCAATGGTTTGATATGTGACAGCTACACACTACAGACACCTGCTCTTGTCACAGGCTACGTGGCAAAATCTTTCTCCCTTTTTCAGATTTTTTGGTGCGTCTGGCTAAATTTTGTCTGAACTGAAGCCCCAGCTCTAGTAGTCATAGTTCACCACTGCTGAGAATTGGCTGCAAAACAAATCAGTGTTTTAACATTCACTACCAAAGTGTCCTGGTTTTCATCACAATAGAACAAGCTACAAGGGCAAAGAGGTACACATTGCACTCTCAGTTTAATATTTTGCATCCTCAGTTGAAATCTGAATAATAAATTTCAAGGTGGCAGGTTAAAGCACACAGACTGTGCATCTCCACGCACAAAAAAGACAGAACCTAAAAGAAAACCTAAAAGAAAACCCTAAACTGATGAATTCATTAATTCGTTCTCTCTTTATCTGTCTAACGTGTTGAATGTCACTTTAGGCATTATTAGATGTTGTTGTGGTGGTGATCAGGTGAGTGTGAGTCTCTGTCAGCATGGGCGCGGTCCTGTCACTGAAAGGACTGACGGAGGGCTTTTCAGCGACTTCCCTCCTGGATCCCGTTTTGCTGTCGCGGCACAATGTAACCACGTGTCCCTTTACAGCTGTCCAAATTCATTCTTACTGCTCACACAGTGCCCAAAGAAAGGGACATCTCCACTGACTTTATTCAGGAAACAGAAAGAAGGGGACCATAGCAAAAACTTCAAATAAAGGTCTACAGCTGAAATCCCAGGCTAGAACCATGGACTTAAAATAATTTACTGCTGTAGGCCTCTAAATATTAGCCACACCATTCTGCCACTATAAGGTATGAAAGTGGAGGCAGTACTTGGAACAAATTTTTGGCCCTATTTGAGGCTTTGCTACTGAGTAAATGTATTCAAACTGAAATAACCATTTATCATTTTATAACTCTTTGACTCCGCTTAATGTATTCCCTATTATAGGCCCGCAGAATTAATTTTATTTCACCTTGCATCCCCTCTAACTTCTAAAGCTGATCTGAGGTGCTGGCATGTTACCCATGAGTCATACCCATGTCCTATATTAGTCTCAAATGGCGAAATGTGAAGTGCAGAATGATCAAATATCGTGTGCAGCCCCTTTTCAGAGCACTTGTCTCAACTTGCTTTACAGTTGAAATGAAGAGCGAGAAAATAAAAGGAAAGATGCAATAAAAGAGACAGAGAATATGATTTATAAAACAAGGACAAGTGTACAAACCAGTAAGAGTACAAGGTTATGAAATTGATTGAAGGTCAAAGAAAACAAGTGACTTTTAAGATGCTTTTAAAAAAAATGTCCACTGATCTGTTTCTCTGAACGTCTTCCAAAGTTGAGGGTGTGTTTTCACAAACTCCCCTGATGAACATGGCTTCCCACATAGCAAATATTACCAATACATTAAAGTGATAGATCAGATTTTTTTTTTTAAAGTGTAGTCAGTGTATCTGAAGTTTCTCTTGCACTGCCTGATGCTGTACAGCAGACCCTTACGTTTGGTGTGTTAATAGCCAATGCGTTCTCATCCCAACTCATCACATACCGATGAAATATCACCTCGCTTTGGTGTCTGATACTGAGGCAGAAGGTACTTTTTAGCTGCATTATCCGCCATGGTCAGAAATCCATTTTGAACATGTTTAACAAAAAACTACTTGGTTAGATTTATGATTCATGACTACGACTAAAGTCATGTGTCACTGAAGAGACTCACAACATGAATGTCACTTGACCTACGTAACTCACTCGATGCTCACTCACTCACATTTCACTCCATGTTCGTGACAGGTGTGCAATGTTATGTACCTTACAACTTTTTTATAACCATAACTTTTAATATCCATATGTGGACTTTCGCCGTCATTATACGACGTCATTATAGACGTCTTGTACAGCTGTGGATGGGTTTACATTGAAGTCAAAGCCAGGTGCATCAGTTTCAGCCATGAACAGTTATGGGTTGCTGCCTCGATCGGTTAGTTTGTTTGTGTTAACAAGTGAATTCGGTGAATCCAAACTCCATCCATCCATCCGTCCGTCCATCCATTTTCTTCCACTCATGGGGGGTAATTTCGCAGTGGAAGCAGGTTTAGCAGGGTATTCTAGACATCCCTCTCTCCAGCAACCTTTCCCAGCTCCTCCTGGGGGACCCTGAGGCGCTCCTGGGCCAGATGGGCTATGTAATCCCTCCAGAGACTTCTGGGTCTACCACTGGGTCTCCTCTCAGTTGGACGTGCCCAGAAAACCTCCAGAGGAAGGAGGCAGCCTAATCAGATGCCCAAACCATCTCAGGTGGCTCCTTTTAACGCAAAGGAGCAGTGCCTCTATTCCAAGTTCCTTCTGAATCCAAATAAACCCTTTAAAACACTGGAGTCACGCAATAACAACTAGCCCTATAATATTAGTTGGTTTAAACTGCACACATTGCAGTTTGTGCTCATAAGCAACCAAAGAGACATTTAACTGCAGGCATTCATTGTATTTCCCATCTCAGCAGCTTGAATGCACAGAGGGTGGGGATGATGCCTTTGCCACTAAATATCTTGTTTAATTAGAGAAACTTAACCTATAATTTCGTGTTATTTAAAGCGTAGCATTTGTCATAATAAACCAAAAGAATGAAGAAGACACAGCAGTACAAACATTTCAGTGAACCCAGCAAAGCATAAAAGTGTGAACAAGACACCAGTGTGTCCTCCCTGCTGGGAAAGGAGCAGTCAGGCAAGGTAAGTCTTACTGAATACTGACAGTAGTAATCATGTCTGGATATCTTGTCTCTCTGAGTGGCTATACTTCACAGAAAGACCGCTCTCAAAGTAGGATATGGAAACACAGCCTGTTTTATATGCTCTGTAGGGCCAAAAACCCGATGGTCGTTTTGAAAACACACCTTCCACATCCTTATTTCTTTTGAATGAGATCATGAAGTAGCGTGCTGTTGAATCCATCTGAAAAACAATCTGCAGTTGATGCATCACTCTGTGCTTCTTTCGTAAACATTGCATCATAGTGGATGGTGGCGGAAACTTTACTGCGTGACCTCTTGATGACAGTATGAAGATGGATAGGTAAGTGTTGACAAATGAGCAGGATAATGATGTGTAACAAGCAAGTGTGAACCCACAACATCACCAATTAGATTGCGGACTACTGTTGAAGCCTGAGTTTGGCATTATGGGGGTTGTCATCTTTTTTTTTTTTTACAACCAGAGCATGCACAGTACCATTGAGAGCACCGTGGAGCTGGTGGGGGATGTACTGCGACTTCGGCAGTACTTTTGGTTGTCCATACTACATGAAAAAATGGAGGCCTGCTTGGCCACAAAGTGTCTTATATTGCAGCTAACCAGTTCAATAAAATACGTGTATGAATTTTTTTATAATTTGATCAGCACTGCCTAGTATGATCTGAGTTTAGTGAGGCTCCGTTGTAAATTTGACACAAAATCGTGGCCATCTGGTCACAGTTTTATTCGATCATTCAATCCCAAATGTGTTTCTGGAGACATTTGATGCAAGAAATATGAAGCGTTGTCAAAAAAAACAAATCAAACCAAAACATCTTGATCGATATTTGGTCACACTGCCTAGTTTGACAATTTGATCTGAGTTTTGTGAGATCAGGGGAGCAATTACCATTCAGCAAAGGTAAGCAAGGGTCCCATTAAATCTGTCTGGTTTGCTTGTTTTTTTTTTTGTTTTGTTTTTTGCTTTGATTTTTCTAAAATCCATGCACTAAAATGCCATCATAATGCTTGATTCACAAGTGTCTTGGGGCCTTCCCACTAACTCCCACCCGAGCAATGCTGAAAAATGAGGAAGCTGGGAAATACTCAAATACAATACCCACCTAGCCATAGCCTGTTCACCCTGCTGTCATCTACCAAGAGATATAGAAGTATCCGTTGTCTTATCACAAGACTTCAGAACAAGTTCTTTCCTGAGGCTTGGAGACTCTTCTCCTTCACACTCCCCCTTAAATAAAGTTGATTTTTATGACTAATTAATTAAAGTTTAAAAAAGGGGGAGAACAAGGGATGTGGAGGGACTTAATGACTAAATCCACCCCTGTATGAGCCTGGTGCATTCTGCCTGACAGGCCCACTAAGAATGCCTTGTCAATCACAAGGTAGCAACACCCTGAAGCATACCTTGCTTTATCGTCTATTTTACTCTAAATGGGGACATACTTTATAAAAATGATCATCATATGTTTTGAAGAAGACTTGAAACTACCAATTGAGACCATAAACTCATTAGGAAACTGTTTATTTAGTTCATAAATTAGGTGAGAAGTAGGGCTATTTTCTCATAAGCTTACATACAGCAGGACTTCTTTTTGAAACCAAATGAGTCGCCCCTTTCTGGCCATTAGACAGAACGTAGGTTTGAGGTACTCCACTTTTCAGGCCCATAAGCTCTGTCCATTGTTCCTTAAAGAGTCTATGGTAACAAGGGATATTAGACCAATGGCATTGTGACGACAGTGTAATGTGAAGACTGGTTTGGAAAACACTGAGAACATATGGGAAGCCACCGCATTACAAAATGGAACATTTTGTAGTTTCACTGTATTATTTGTGTGTGTGTGTGTGTGTGTGTGTGTGTGTGTGTGTGTGTGTGTGTGTGTGTGTGTGTGTGTGTGTGTGTGTTTGTGTGTCTGTGCTAATATAAAAAAAGGTCAGCAGAGGGCGTTCTGAGCTTTGCGAGTGCACATCGCTCTCATGGTATTATAGGGGCAGGGGGCCTCGCCAGCAGTAATAGGCCCACTGTATGAACAGGAGTAGATCAATGGATTTGGTGGTGCACAAATCATAGAGCCCCACACGCTTACATAAAGCTGAAAGAAGCCAGGCCAGAGTGTGCACTGGTCTGAGCTAACACAAATACCCATTCAACTTCTCTGGCAGATTCAGCTGTGCTGGGCTGGAGCCAGGTGGATGTGCATCTTTGCCTAATGTTTTCCCTCGATGGAGCAGAAGAAACATAGTTTGTTTTGGTCCTGTCATGGCCTGTTGGGGCTTTGCTCGATGGTGAGATGCCCTAATACATATTGATAATCATACACTGATGGTAATGGTAATAAACCACCTTTGTCACAGCGCTCAGGCATGGGAGAGTAGAATGGATTAGCCCGGGTATTATTTTCCCTTTCTTGGCCATATTTCACTGCTGCTCTGTGAAACACCACGCCAAACTCATTGCATATTCTGCAAAGCACATATGGTGTTGTATTAAAAATTTGGAGGTAAATCCAGAGTTATGAAGCGGCAGGAGCAGTACTTGGAGGCCCAATGCAGCAAAACAACTTAATGTCAGTCACTAATCTAGTTGCAGGTGTTCAGAAGAGCAGAGCTCAATTAAAACCAAATTGGCTTTCACACAGTTATTCAAATTAGTTTAGAATCAAATGCTCACAAACTAAATATGCTTACCTGGGCAGAATCGGGCCTCTTCCCTTCACCTCCCTCCCTGCTCCCACATACCAAGACACAGTCGGGATGGGAGGAGCTGGAATAAAAATGAATTTACATTTAAATCAGCCTGGAAGCTGAACAAAAAAATGTGATCAGGGTCTGTGCTTTTCCCAGTGCCTTAATCAAAGTTTTGATGTGATGACACACACCCCGTGAGAAGTTGCCTGGCTAGTATCTCAAGAGAGGGCCGAGGTAATAAGTTATTAATGTGCTGCCCATGCCGCAATTAAGCATCAATTAAAACCACAGGTTGTGTGTCTGACATATTACCAGACTCTAAACCTTTGAAACCTCTTCCTGGCTTCTACATAAAGCTCACTTCTAAGTGAGTCTCATAAAGTACATTTCTCATTTGGTTATAGTGCAGAAGATTAAAATGAGCCATCTGTAAGACTTAAAAAAAAAAAACTATTAAAAGAGCATATAAAGAGCAGCATATCACAAGAGTAAATGCTGTTAGCTAGTTGGGTCATTTACCTGTGTAGGTAGCTCAAGCTGCCCAGACTGGGAGCTCGGAGCACAGAAGAGTGTTGGTGTTTGCATCTTTGGCACTTTTAACAGTACAGTTTGTAAGAATTAGCTACCTGTCAAATTCATATTGCAAAAAATAGGGAGCAGCGTACCACAAGAGTAGCCACTGTGGCTGCCATTAGCTAGTTAGTTCAATTTGCTGTGCAGCTAGGTGACTCTGCCCGGACTGGGAGCTTGAAGCACTGGACGAGTGCTGATGTTTACATCTCTAGCACAGGAGCTTTTGCTGGTAGGAAGAGGTTTTCAGGCAGGGGAGGGGGGGTCCAGTGGAGAATGCTGCCAGGAAGTGGCACCAAAATGGGTTTAGCCGCCTCCAGGTGAACATAGCCAGAGTGGGACTGAGCACAGTTTTTGAGTCAGGTCAGGCAATTATCAGAGCCCACCTCCAGAGGCCTTGGTGGGATTATGGCGAGGTTAGAAGCCAAACCTGGCGAGAAAATCACTTCAACTTTTTTTGAACTGAAGGCAGCCTGGATGCCGCAGTGGCTTACCATTGCCCTTGTAGGTACAAAAGTGGTATTACCAGACAGGGCCGGCTGAAGCTAACTAAGCATGCTAACTTCAGTACATATCTCTGCAACACAAAACATAGACGACATAACATCAAGACTGTTATTTCTTCATATTAAGTTGATAAATTTTGTTAATTTTTGAATGTTTTAAATGTACGATATATAAGTTCTGCTGCTATGGTTCTCTCTCACATAAGCACAGCAACAAAAGATGTAATTTGATGGCATTGTGAAGTAGAGTGGGATCATGGGAGTAGTTATTTTCACTGTGAGAATCTATCTGACATGACTGAAGCAGAAATCAATATTATGAATTTCTCTGCGTTTGAACATTGCTGAATGCTGAATTGCTAACATGTAGATTATTTTAATGCTGAAATGTTACATATTACTTTAGTTTAGCTTTAAACTAAAATTCTTACATATTGCTTTTTTAAAGATTCAGAACATTTCAGGTTGTCTTCAATGTGTATCTGTTAATCTGTGAGGTGAGCTGCCATAGAGAGATTAATAAAGTTGTATCAGATTAGATTAAATGATCGTGTAAGGGCAAAAGTTGCTGATTTGGGGCTATCAGTCATGTTGTAAATTAGATATCTCTTTTCTTAAATGGAAGATTGGAGTCAAAGTATTCATCACTAGTATGATTAGATATTCCTCGAAAGAAAATCATCAGTCTTCTCCTGTGGTTGACACTGAAAAACGCTGAGTAAGCCTCTGCATCTCAAAACCCCAGCAGCTGCTTTGTAAATCTTAATTGCAAGATTCATCTATTTCTCTCAAACTTAGGCTATTGAAGAAATTAAGCACGCTGTAGTGGGTGGGTGGAATTAATCACATTATTTGCGTCCAGATTTTGCCGTAACAGATGTGGTGCTATAGTGCTGAAATTTGAATGAGTTATTGTCTCTGACTTTCCTGGGAAACTCCACCAATCAGTAGGATACAGTGTGCAGTATCTGATTGCACTTTAGTTTACAGTACAATAAGACGTAATAAACCATACTTTGTAACAAATTAGACAAAACTCGAAATAATATGTTCTTTATTAGACATTAATTATATACCCAAATTAGATGCCATACCCTAAATAGTACACTAATGAATGGATAATGAAGTACTAGACCCTTTATTAGAGGCTAATGAGGGGCACAGCTGTACTGTAAACTAAAGTATTTTCTCTATTCGTGACTGCACATATTTGACATAATACTGTGGGGCAGATAACATGATTTGTGATTTGCGTCCCTAATTAACCTTTAAGAAAATCTATATGGCTCTAATGGTGGGAAATAATACACTTTAGTTTACGGTACAATTGTGTTGTGATCTCTCTAATGAAGTCTAATGCTGTCTAAACATTCATTTTTAGTTTTTGTCCAATTTGATACAAAGTACAGCTTGTTACATCTTATTAGTGTACAGTAAAATAAAGTGAGAAGAAGTGTCTTTACCACAAAAATGTGTTACCATAAGTGTCAGCAAGAACACATTTCTACTGTAAAATATTCCTCCTCGGTTCGGTCATCACACTCCAAGTACAGCTGAGGATGACAAAGTATGAAGTTTGACAACATAGAACTGAGTCTGACAACCTGAATCAAGTGAAATATGTCAGCCTCACTTTTCTTCTTGTTGGTTTTTAGTTACTCCTCAATTTTTAACCTCCATTCACACATTCGCTTTCTTTCCCCATTTACCTTTTTTTTTCTTCTTCTTTTTTATCTGATTTTTCTCTTCCCGTCTGTCTGTCAGCCTGCATATCTCAACCACTGGTCCAGTAGAGAGGAGGATCAGTCAAACTACTTCATATCAAATACAGTATTGAGCTTATTCTGCCTCCATATCATCTCTCTCTGTGACTGTCTTCCTGTCTTCTTCTCCGTATCTGCACAGTCTCTGGTGGACTGAAAGCAGATCAGTCAATCAGTCCAGTACACCCCCCCCCCCCCTCCCATCCAATCGGACTATTTCTCTCCTGATGTTATCTTCGTCTCTCTCTTGTTCTCTGTATGCGGATGTGTGTGCGTGCTCATGTCTGCCTCCCGTCTCCTTGTGTGGCTGTCTCTCTGGTCCAGGAGATGAGGATCAGTCAAATCCAGTGGGAAGTGACCAGCATGTTAACAGAGTCCCCAAGCATCCGTGGGAATCGCGGCCAGGGTTGGATGGCCAGTTGAGGCTAAGTGAGCTTGCCACTGTTGACTAGAGGGAGAAAAGACCCGGTGATCCACTCAGTCAGAAACTCACACCTGAGGTTCCTGACAAATTTGACGTAAATTAGGGCCAGTGGAGCAGTCGAGGCAAAAGACATGTAAGGCGACACCTAATGAAATGGAGTGGTTGTCTTTTTAATAATAAAGGGATAATTTAGATTATTTGATGCTGGGTTTTATCGATAGTCAGTGTATTAGATGAAGTCGAGAAGGACCCAGCCAGCAGCATGGGAGCAAAGCAACTGCTGTGGATGGGGTCAGCAACAAAGGGTATTTTAGCCACTTCAAAAAAAAAGGTCTGCCTGAAAAATCAATATAAGTCTAAGTGTACACTGTGTTTAGAATACTTTCCCCTCTTTCAGATGGGAAACCAAGCCAAATATCATTCTCTCAAAACTAACCAAGCTCCGTACGCAAAAATATTTGTTTTACTTCACCGAACATGGGAGCTACTGGACTACCACTGCCTCAATCTGTTAGTTCATTTGTCCTATTGTTAACTTCATTGTTTTTAATGGTTAGTTCAGATGCACGAAACTCACACAATAATTTAACAGATCGGGGAGGCAGTAGACCAGCAACTCCCTTGTTTTATGACATAAAATTACTGATGTCACCTATGGCATTTGATTGGTTTGGAGAGAACAATGTTTTGCTTATATTAATGTGGTTTCCTGTCAGAAAAGGCTGCCTGACAGCAAAGTAAAGCGGTGAAAATATTCTAATTATAGCATACACAACACAGACGTTTTTTAAGTGGCTAAAATGCCTTTTGCTGCTGACGCTATCCATAGCATGACATTGTTTTGCAACGCATAACTATGTCATCAGTTTTTTCAGGCTGGAAACTGCCTGTGTATAAGATAAATATCGCTCTCTGCAAACCAACCAAAGTCCATAAGCAAAATGAGTAATTTTACCTTACAGAACACAGGAGCTGCTTGTTTACCGTTGCTTTGATTTGTTACTTCATTTGTGTTGCTGTGTGATTGTGACTGATGTTTTAAAAGTTTAGATTCACTTAAGTTACACAATAGCACAAACTAACTAACTCATCAACGCACTGGTAAACTAGCAGCTCCTGTAATTTGAGACATAAAATTACTGATTTCCCCTGTGGAGTTTGGTTGCTTTAGACAGCAATATTTGGCTTCCCATCAGAAAAACCTAGCTGACAGCAAAGTAAATCAGTGAAAATATTCTAAATATAAAGTACACTTTTTTAGGTGAATCTTTTTTAAGTGGCTAAAATACCATTTGTTGCCGACCCTGCTTAGCTTCCATGCTGGTGCCCCAGTAATTAATCCTCAGAACTGAGCACTATATAGATAATGATGAGTCACTAGAGAACAGACTGTGAGATAGTATAGTAATGAGTCGTTTGTGTGGCTGAAATTTATGGATATGAAAGAATGTCTAATTTATGCTTTGACGTGATTGTTGACCTGAGAGGTCTCAGAGCCCTTCACATGTCTCAAACTTATGCGAATAAGCTCCCAGGTGTCTGGAGGTAACAATAAGATGTCGACCTTGTTGATGTTCCCAAGTAACACACACATTGTCTGCCTCCTGTCTGGTTTTATGATGATATGAAAGACGTAGGACATACATAGCTGAGTGAATGTAATGTCAGTTAAAGTTTCTGGTATTAGACTGTGTCCGTGCATTTTGTCAGATTTGTGTTGGGATATTCAAGTAAGGACAAAGTTTTCTTGAGGTTTTATGTGGAGACTGACCAGAGATACAGATTTTCTACATGAATAAGGTAATGATTACTTCATAAATATCTGTGAATCCACATGTTGGCCACTTTCTTCATTAGTAGTTCATGATTAACTGTGAACCAGCCACAGAGGGATACAGAACCTGTAAAAGCTCATTAATTACTCCTCAGTTACTCTTTTTGTGCACTCCCAATAAATAAGCTACTGAGTGGTCCCTCATTGCTTAATGCCAAAGCAAAGTAAAGCATCATCATTCACAACTAACAAGTAGCTATGTCTGGATTTATTGCCTTCACACGCAGCTTCATGGTCAAATCTTCGCCTACATGCATATTAAAATTCCCTCAACGCACAGGCAGACACAAGTGGCTCTCTTGCGACTGGTTCAAATGAAGACTCCACTCCATTCCACCATGAAACACAGTGTTGATCAATATAATGTTAGATCATGTCAACTTACCATAACATGACAAGATATTTAGTTGGCTCTATGGTGCAAAAAGAGAATAGTCAGAGGTTTCTTTATAACAGGTCACATCAAATTATTGTCTGTTACTGCAACTTTTAGGTAACTGAGCATCGATCCATCCATTTTCTTCTGCTCATCTGGGGTCAGGTTTTGGTAGCAGTGGGCTAAGTAAGCTGGCTATTCCATATGTCCCTCACTAGCAAAGTTTCCCAGCTCCTCCTGGGGGATCCCAAGATGTTCCCAGGCCAGATGAGATATGTAATCCTTCCAGCGAGTCCTGGGTCTACCCCGGGGTCTCCTAATCAGATGCCCGAACCACCTCATCTTGCTCCTTCTGACGCAAAGGAGCAGCAGCTCTACTGTGAGCTCCCCCTGGATTTCCATAGAGATAGGGTTCCTCACCCTATCTCTATGGCTGAGCCCAGCCGCCGTACGAGGGACGCTCATTTCAGCCATTTGCATCTGTGATCTCATTCTTTCAGTCACTACCCGAAGCTCATGACCGTAGGTGAGGGCTGGAACATAAATCGACTGGTACGTTGAAAGCGTTCCTCTTCTTTGACAGACAAAACAAGAGCAAATTAAGGTAAAAAAATTAAAACCAGAAGGGAAAAAGGTGCAAAAACATAGTAGAGAGAAGACATAACGATAAAAAAGATAAGAACAATACAAAAATGTAAAAGAATGTCTGTCAGGATTGGGATAAAACCAGTAAGAAACCTGGCTGCTGCATCTTGAAGAAAAGAGAGTGAATTTCAGTTCATACCAGAACGGAGAGAGTTACAGTAGTCAAGTCAGAGAAGATAAATTCCAGGTCAGAGTGTGAGAACATCAGTGTAATTCTGGAGCTGGTTCTTATCTGAAGAAAGCAGGACTGGCCAGATCTTTTGATCTGTGGTTCGAAGCTTTGGTCTGAATCAAATATTAGTCCCAGATTTCTGGCAGATGACAAAGGAGACAAGGAACACAGATCAATGAGTGATTAATGCTTTGTTACTAGTTTTGTGCTGCTCAGTGGCTGATTCACAGTTAATCATGAATGACTCATGGAGAAACTGGTCAGCATGTTGATTCAGATATTGAATGAAGTAATTATTACCTAATGATTCATTGATAGTCTCCTCGTCTGTTCTCTAGTAACTCATCATTATCTACTATATCGTCTTTGATTCTCAGCTATTTCATTAATGATTATATCACTGACAATTTCCCCACTGTGGGACTAATAAAGGAATATCTTATCTTATCTTATCTTATCATTAATTATTATATCATTCTTTGCTCGCTATTTTTTGTATGTGAAGTGTTGCTGTCCATGTAAACATCTTCTCCTTTATTATTTAATCCAGGCACAGTTCATTGTACATGAAAAGGCTTGAAGGTAGAAATTGAGAGCTAATCCTGTAGTGACTTTGCTTTAGATCCTTTGCTAAAAGAGCAAGGTTGTTGTGTATTCAATCTACGACACTGCATCACACACAGTTTCTGGCTTTCGTGTGTTACGTAGGAACCTTGGACCTCAACCAGCTTTACTGATGAAAAGCCTCCAAGGGAACATTAATGAGCAATTTTCTGATAATACAAAACCATTACCCTTGCGGCCAACATAATACCAGGAGTTCATTCAGTGGATATAGACCTTGTTGCAATTTCCCAGTGGTAGAGTAATACTGATTTTTATTTTCTTTGGCAACATTTTAACTGCAAAGAGGTGAGGATAATACCATCAAAAGCAAAGAAAAACACTTTAAATTAAAATTCCAGATTATTCAAGACCACGGTTGCATTGTGTGGAATACAAACAAAATATACCATACAAGAGTAATTAAACAATGGCATATAGAAGGAAAGAATGGCAACATATCAACAAATGTAGAACTTTATTTAAAAAACCTTTATTTGTTTTATTCAGCTTCAAAACAAATAATTTAAATTGTGCTTTGAGATTCTTTGCTAACCCAAGTTTCAAATAAGAGGTCTTTAATTTTTTCATCAAAAAAAGAAATAAATAAAAAAATTCCAACATAAAAGTCAGCATAAAGATTCTTCTTCTGGTATTTATTGACAGAAATGCACTATATTATACATAAACATTGCTGGTTAATAGGTTTTTCTTTAATAGATTGTGTTTAATGTTATATCTCCATACATGTCATGTATAGAAAATGCTGTGGTTATTTTTATTACTATATTACTTGTTATTGTTTGCCTATTGTTACAAACCGGCTCAAGGAATGCAACAAGAAGGGGAGTCCACACAAGGGGTTAATGTAAAAACAAGAATAATTTATTAACCTAAAGCTAACACAGATCATAACACAAACCAAAAAGATCACAAGGTGGATGCCAGCTGGAGGAAGGGAGAGACCAGAGTGAGCAAAGGGCCCAGCTTTTAAGCTCAGAGGCCCAGGTGAGCTCAATCAGCAGATGACCCTCCCATGTCATCCAATGGACAGCTCCAAGCTTTTGGAACCAATGAGGAGCCTGTCCATTATCACCTGGAGACAAGAGGGGAGGGGGAGGGGAGAAAGGGCAGACAGGAGGGAAAAACAAGAAACAAGCTCTTTTCCTGACTGGCATGTAATTATACATTCATCATAATGTCATAAAGTCACTGTATCTTACATCAGGGGTATTTAACCATTGTTGCACTATTGTTGGCTAAGAGTGTGTAAGTTTTCATCATAGCAAAATAAGAAAAAAAAAATGTTTTCATTAATTAGCTCCTCATATCGGGATGATGGTTGCTAATCGAATCATCAGGTGTGTTTTTTGTTTGGGATGAAGATCTGCATACTCTAACACATATAGTAGAATACTCACATCATCACATCACTATGTATATTTTGTTTGTCTCCTAAAGGCAGCTCAACTAGCTGAAAGACACTGTAAGCCATTTGGGATGCCACGGTGGAGGAGCCCTGGACCAGATGTCCCCAGAAGGTTCAGTTTGGTGCCCCTCATACGTGGACCCGCCACATCAGAACTGGTACAGACACAAGTCGGGAGAGGTCTACACAAGTGACACATATTTATTTGCCTTTATTGTGGCCTATTAACCTGCCCTGTAAATCATACTTTTGGTGAAATATTGTTTTTTGACCATACTGCATAAAAGCAATAAAATAATATTCTAACTAAATGTATCTTGACACTGTCTTCAACAGGACCGACACTCAGTACAGCTGCTGATGTGGAATGATTTAGACAGGAGGTCACCGTGTTCCATCCAAAAGCAAAGAACTGAATCAGTGTGCTTCTCAGCAAGGACCACAGGATGAAAGAGCTGGAGCTCAACGATAACCTCCATAACCTGACAACTTTTAGTGTTCAAACAGACAAACGTCTCATCAGCTTCTTCTGTCTTTATCAAAGCAACTCTGATGAAGACAGAATAAGTTGCAGAAATGTTTGTCTGTTTAAACACTAAAAGCTGCAGGTTTATGATTGTAAGACAGCATTTCTTCTTGCATTGTCAAGACCAAAACTGTTTGTGTAAATAACAATTTAGATTGGGTTTTTAGATTCATCTCCAGATACAGCTGACCCCTGTAATGATAATATAAATTCCTGAAACCTGAATTGGTAATGAAAATGTATCGACACTGCAGGAAAGAGCTTATAAAAGTACATATTTATATGTATATAATTGCAATAAATACAGCAGGTATTACTAATTATCAGCTTTTATTAAATGCACTTAGACTTTTGTGATGTCAGCTGGATCAGAGAACTTGTCCCTGATGCTTTAAACGCAGCAGCTGGGGATAACAAGTTGGTTCCCCTGCACTAAAGAGCCATGTTGCCAAAAAATAAATTGCCTACAGGCTGTGTGACTGTACTCCCTGCTGTCAACCCCAGGTCCCCTCAGTATGCTCCTACAGTTACCACAAGTACACCGTGATACCCTGATACTCCAATAAAAGGTTAATGAGATGTTTGATATTATGTTGGTAATGTGCTA
This sequence comes from Lutjanus erythropterus, assembly GCF_056507025.1. Classification (NCBI taxonomy): domain Eukaryota; kingdom Metazoa; phylum Chordata; class Actinopteri; order Lutjaniformes; family Lutjanidae; genus Lutjanus; species Lutjanus erythropterus. The sequence continues at coordinate 33,556,228 of NC_139318.1, read as the reverse complement.
ATATCACTGCAGTTTATGATGTACAGGCTGTTCAGAGTTGCTCAGAGTAATACGTGCTGCATGATGCTGTTCCTCTGCAGTGTTTGTTATCATTCAGTAACGTAATGATGACTCGCGTTAGTCTGTGATTACACGTTATGCTGAGATTACTCATCAAACAACAAACAACACTAACATCGCTACATGAAGAGCACAGAAATATAACTATAAATATAACTTTGTGTTGGATTAGCATTATTCATATCGCTCAGACCAGGAATTTAACGAAGTAATTTCATTACTTCTCTCTGGCTCCTTTGCAAAGCTTCAAGTCGCTCCTCTTCATCCTCCAGTGAAGCCTCCGCTCTGGCCGCCCCCCCACCACCACTTGGTTGCAATCTGCTTTCTGACCACAAGATGTCACTGAAAATTACACACTTCTCCTTTAAAAGTTTAACTCAGATTCACTGAAGTCACACAATAAACCAGACAAATAGATTGAGGCGAGATCTTCGGACAGAGCAATATTTGCCTTATAGGGTGGGGTTTTCTGTCAGAAAAGGATGTCAGATGGCAAAGTAAACCAGTTAAATTATTGTAATTTTTAGCATACACTTTAAACTGATACTGATTTTTTGGTCACACTTTATTTTACAGTATAATAATAGGATGTAATCTTTGCATCAAATTAAAACAAAAAATACAAATATGTTCTTTGTTACACCCCTATTAGACTTTGAGTGTAATTAAGGACACATTACAACAGAACTGTACTGTAAACTAAAGTGTTTGTTTAGGTTGACCTTTTTTTAGGTGGCTAAAATAGATTTTGTAGCTGACCGTGTCAACAGCAGTACATCACTTAGATCCTGTGTCGATAGTCGTCTCTGCTTCTCCAAACTGTGAACGTGCCGATTAACATGTACAGTAAGTAAAACACCAATAAGTACCTCATACAACCGCACAACAAATAATTCAAACTACCCTTTTAAGGAAGTAGTCACACATTATCCCACTGAGTCTGGTTTCTTGGTTGTATAGCAGTCTCCCTCAAGAACCTAAAAAATATATATTTTAAATTGCAATTCATAGTGAGTTCCCAGCTCACCATAAAACATACAGATTGTCAGTTTAAACTAAAAGGGTATTCAAATTCAAGTCTTAGAGGTCCACTTAAGTTCTAAGAATTTCTGAACCTATGTGCACACAAAGAGCACTTGTATGGGAGAATTGTTTAACCAGGTCCTTAAACTTTAAGAGTAGACAGAGACAGTTTGCTGTAGTGGGAGGTTTTTTTTCCCCTGCTCTGGCTGTGTTACCGATTTAGCAGGTAACCTAAAATGACTATTTCTGAAGTTTCATTATTTTTCCCTTTGTATTGTGAAAAGCATTTTCAAAATCAGTGTGTTTTGTGTCCTGAAAATGTACATTACCACTCTCCAGAATGTTGTTTTCCTTCAATATGAAGACATTTCTTCTTAATCTTCTTCTTCTTGTTGTTGTTTATATAGCTTCCTTTGGGTAAAATGAACACACATTTCTCTGTCCACTCATCCTTAAAATGGTTTTCACCGTCAAAACATTTCCTTTCCTGGCAACTGCAAGTTTGGAACATGACATTCACTTTTTCAGTCTGACCTCTGATGACGAGCTTGCTAAGTGTGGCTTGTAACAGTTAAAAGATGACAGATGAGGTCATCCGACAGCGATGCGTCACACAGGTTACCTTTAAATTTTTACTTTTTCTAACCTACGCAAAATAACTGATTACCTTGCAGAATACAAGGCTTGCCGATGTACCACTGCCTTGATCTGATAGTTTGTGTTATTGTGTGACTTTGGTGAATCCATATTAATCTTTAGGAACACCGAAGTTGTACAATAACACCAACAAACTGTCTGATGAAAGCAGCAGTAGACTGTCCACCTCCTCCATCTACTCCTGCTGCTTCTCCAATCAAGTCTGACTATCAAATAATGACTTCAAATAATCCTAACTATCCTTTTAGCAAGTGTTGATTGATTGGGTTAGTCTTCTGTACCTGTCATCAAACTTTGTTGCTCGAGTCATATTTGTGTTTTCATGTTACTGTACTTTGTTAGTTACCAACATTTTTACTGCATACCGCCTTGAACAAGGTGTAACAGCTTCACAAACCCAAAAGTAGCTGTAGCATCGTTGCTGCAGCTCTAACATGAGGAAAACTTGCAGATGGCTCCTTTAAAGTGAATTCTCCTCGTAAGATGTTTTACCTTTTATATTCCCTGCAGTTATTTCTCTTCACAGATCACTGCTTGGTGTGTCAGCTCCTCCTTGTTTCAACGATGCTTTTTCCACCCACACAGTCTTATCAGTTCTGCAAGAGACAGTAATCAAACCATATATTGTACACTGTGTGTGTGTGTGTGTGTGTGTGTGTGTGTGTGTGGTGGTGGTGGTGGTGGGGGGGGGGCAATGTGGTAGTTTTTATTGCAGGGCCAGACTAGCTGAAACTCTGACAATAACATATTTTAAGGCCACCTGACATGATAGATGAGAGGGTCCACCCTGTAGGATATTACCATTTTTCTGCAGTGCCTCCTTTCGTCCCGCTCTCTCTCAGCCTGGTGTGTTTGAATCCTATAAATACTGAAAGAGTGGCACCCTTTTAAAGTTTGCTCAATTTTAACACTTGTCTTGACAGCGCATTTTTGTTGTCCCCCCCTCCCCCCTTTCGCAGACAGCACAGTTTGCATTGGAACTGGTTTTGTGACAGGGACACATTCATCATGTAATAAAGTGATGCAAGCTGTTACAAAACGCCGAAATGAAACTCAGCGACTGTGAGTCCTGTACAGTAGTGAAGAGGAATTGTAGCTATTTCAGGGTTGTTTCTTTGGTTTCACTGCCAATGATGTCCTGTTAGAGACACAGATGATTAACTCTCGCTAGTACCAGTTCAGTGTGTGTGAGATAGAGAGAGAGAGAGCGAAAGGGTCGGAGAGAGGCTTTTTTTTATGCATTACGTGGTTAATATTTCTACAGAACAGCAGCTCTAAAAGTGATTTATAAATATTGATTATTCCCTTGTACTGTATTTATGTGCACGTGTCTACATTAGCTTTCCTACATATGGGTGGCTTGTAGTTTACATGCTAATCATTTTTGCTAAGCTTAATGCTCTCAGACTAATGAAGGCCCATATAAAACAGCAACATACAGAAAGCACTGCTCTCCCTGATTACATTTCTTATATTATGGGGTGTGTGTATGTGTGTAAAATTAAGACAAGAATGTGCTCATAGATTCAAATGTGTTTTATTCCATTTGAAGAAGCTGCAAGCATTATGCCTATGAAGTTATTTCTTATACAGTGTTTTACTGCCACCTATTGTTAAAGTGCAGGACAACTGTTACAAATGACAACTGTTGAACATAAAAGACCTGAACACATTATTTGAATGTATATCATCATTCATTACATTTTGACTTGTTAGAAATGTTTCAAACATAATATCTACACAAAAAACTACCCACTATGTCTAAAGCAGCAAATGCTAAAAAGTCCATGAGCTTCAAGTCAAAACAGAGTAACATAAATGTCATATACAAATGAAATGCAAAGTGGATAGCTGTTGATATAAGTGTTACAAATTAAAGTGTATTTTCAATACAGTATTTTCATGCAAGAGGATTATGGTCACAAGCAGAGTGCTCTGCTCCATCCATCTCTCAAATGAATTGATGACCAGAAAGTCAAACAGACAGTTGAGTACTGAATGCAGTAACTTTTGTTTCTGTCCAGCGCATCCTCGTCCAGTGTGAATCAAAGTGGTCACTACAGTAAAACAATATTCTCTTGCCGCTCAGTTCAGACTGACAAGGCAACGACAGACTTCTCTCAGATCGTTTTCAGAAGTTAATTTGGCCAAAGTTAGCAAGGTTGTTGGCTTCAGACCAAGCAGCGTGCCGTGCCCCATCCATCTCAGAGGCGACTTGGTTGCCACTTGCCAAAGCGTGATTGGCCCCACCAATAACAGCATCACAATCAGGGCATTTACGACTTTGATTAGCCCCTCCACACTCTGTTATAAGATAGACATGGCCATTAGGACATTTGTACCAGTGTCCAGGCGGCATTTTCAAAGCAGAGACAATCATCTTTCTCTCGTCGTCAGTGATCCCCAAGCCTTTGAGTGGAAGTTTGTTGTCTAGCTCCTTCATGGCTTCTTTCACCCTCTCCTGATCTTGCTCAGTGAATTGGCCAGACTTCTCCAAAACTCTTCTCATTGTTTGAACCTCGGACCGAATTTTGGCACTTTGTCCCCTCTTTTCTGCCGTATCACAACGGACATTGAGCTCGGTCAGGAGGGTGATTCTCTGTAGCTCTCTCTGCAAATCAGAGACCTGCTGTTCTGTGAATTTATTTTGCCAGCTGTCAACCCAGCGCACAAACTGCTCAACATACTTTTCTAATGTGAAGCTCTGCCTGAGTAGCATATTTTCCTTCTGGATCTTCCTTAGCTTTGCAACTCTCACTAGGAAATCCATCTTGTTTTCCACAACCCACAGATCATTTGCTGTGAGATACGTTTTTTCCAGCCGGACACTGCAATGCATAAATTCCTTTTGCTGATCCATTTCATGGGACACACAGTTGTCCTTCCATTGTTTTTGAAGGGTCTTCCTCTGCTCTTCAATATCTCGCTGATTTCCATTTATCTTTGCCTTTACCATCTCTATCTCAGCCAGCTTGCTGTTGATGTAAGACCCATAGCGCAGATTTTTGCGGATTGGAGTGCGACACTTCGGACATTCCTTCAGTTTTATGGCCACTTGCTCTCCTTCGTTTGCCTGCTGGTTGTCATCCATCTCCATGTATGTGTCCATGGCTGTGTGTTCAATGATGTGTCCACAGTCCTCTAGCTGAATGAAGTGAGATTCAGGGTCATCCTCAGTGCCGAAGAAAATCTCTGTGACCTCATCATGATTACAAATGCGACATTTGTTTGGACATTTGTCTCCACACAGACCTATGCACGGGTGGCCGCAAGGCAAGGTCTTGGCACAGGGCTCAGTGCATGGGGGACGATCGCATGGCTCATGGCAAAGCTTACTACAGCTTTGGTGAGGGCACTGCCAAGCGCAGGGCTCATTGCACGGAGCACAAGGCTGTCCACATGGCTTCTTGCACTTGCTGTGGATGCAGAAATTCTCACATGTTCTTTGACAGGGGGGACAATCACGAGTGCAAGGCTCCTTGCACGTGTGAGAGCAAATCAGAAGACGCTCACACCGGTGAAAACATGGGGAATGGAACCGTCCCTGATAACACTTGCCACAGGTACCATGACATGCATGGCCACATTTCAGCTGCTCAACACAATGGGTCTTACACTCAGGCCCCTCTATCTCTGTTTCGTAAAAGCAAGCATCTTGCTGGCTGTGGCCGCACTTTAGTTTTAAGGTGACCTTCGCCTTGCACTTGGTGGTGCATGGTTCCCCACACAGTGAATCACATGGATGCCCACAGTGGAGCAGTTTCTGGCAAGGCTCCCGGCATGTAAATGTCTTCGGGTCCTGGTGGCAAGGAACCATCTGCGTGTGTTGACACCGAGGTATGACCTTCTCAACCTTGACGAGACATTCTTTTGGGCATGCTTTGTAGCACAAAAGTGTGCACCTGTGTTTAAGATCACATAAAATCTTCTCGCACTTCTTGACACACTTGTACTTCTTGTGCTCAGGGTCGTAGGGGTGGCAGACTCTTGCGCATACGTGGCCACAATCCAAACGGAAGTCACAAGGCAGGGTGCAGCCCCCCTCAGGAGCTTGTTTAAAATCTTCAGCAAAAGAAGCCTCTACCTGTCGATCTGGATGATTCTGACAGCACAGGGTGAGAGCTTTCCCAGCCTGGCCTCTCTCCCTCAAAGTGTAGAAGATGTTGCTCCACAGTTTGACTTGTCCCAGCATTGTACTGTTGCCAATACAGTAAAGGCCTTTCTTGGCACGAGACAAGGCTACACAGACGCGGTTGGGAATGTTCAAAAAGCCAACTCTACCCTGCTGATTGCTGCGGACCAGAGACAGCAAGACTATGTCATTCTCTTCTCCCTGGTACTTGTCCACTACATGCACTCTGACGCCCGAAAACTGGCTGGCAGGCATAAGTTTGCGCAGACAGTGGAGCTGGCCTGTATAGGTTGTGAGGATGGTAATTTGCTCTGGCTTGTAGTCCTGAAGGATAAGATAGCGGCAAAGAGCAACAACAAACATTGCCTCATGTTTGTTCTGATGGCTTCTTCCATCTTTGATCTCTTCCTCTGGATGGTTGTGCTCCACAAAGAACAAATTGGTATTAAGGCCCTGCAAGACAGATTTTATTGTTTGATATGTATCATATTCTTTTGAATTTTGTATTCTTAATCTTGAATACATTGGCTGACTGTCTCGAAATATATTTAAGTCAGATTATAGATAATTTTTATCCATGAAGTAAACAGATATTCACTGCCAAGAAAAACAAGCAGAATGGAGACGCAGCAGGGGAGCAAATACAACACACACCTTGACGTTGTCGTAGTCGAACACAGAGGGATGGTTTTCCAGCTCTGAGTAGATGTGTGGGGTCAGGAGACGGGCAATGTCTGGCCTCATACGATGCTGAAGGACAAACCAAAACATAAACACACATAACCATCACATGTAGAAACATGTGGCATACATGCACCAACAAGCTTACTCATTAATATACAATGTTGTCCTAAACAATTTGTCGTAAACTGCATTTTATTAAACAATAAATAGATCGAGAAACACAAACCTGGTAGTTGAGTCTGACAAAAGGAAGTCCCATCTTCACCAGCCTCTCAAACATGGACATCTCCAGGTGGAAGTTCTTAGCGAGGTCGTACACTGTGGCACTGGGACGCAGCTAAAGGACAAATTACATGTTCATCATAAGCTCTAAACATGTCAGTTTTCATTAATTACTGTTAAGGCACAGTAAAACTTGACATGAAAATGACATGAAATGACAGATTTTATTCTTCGTACAGATCGAGAACTTGTGGTCTTCTTGAGGCCTGATTGATAAGATAAGATAAGATAAGATAAGACTTTATTGATCCCACACCGGGGAAATTGACAATGAGAAAAATTGAGAGGCTACCAATATGCTTTTATGATAGATATAGTATTTTAAAGGACGTTTTGACATATTTCTAAACTGTTTTAATATGAGAACATATGATATGCATGTGTTCCTGCACAACTTATTTATCTAACTTTAATTTGGCATTATCTTAGATTAGCATATTTGAGTGTTTTAAAGGGCTCCAAGATCATCACCATGTAAGTGAAGAAAAGAGGGATGAATTGCATGGTCACATGTTTATGGTGACAAGGCATTTTGCTGTTATGTAAATGCTAGTGAACACTTATTACACAGTTTTTAGACACAGGTAGAAGCAACCTTCTATACAGGATCAAGCCTAGAAGGGATAAACAATATTCTGCTATGGGTTTCTGTTTTAGGGTGACTGGATGGGAATATAGAATATATGCAAATGCACTCTAACTTTCTTTTGCTGTCCTGTTGAGTTTTCCGATGTTTTGTCTGTATGTGTGTGTAAATGTCTGTCTGTGTGTGTGTGCGTGTGTGTATGTGCAAACCTACTTTAGCTAGAGGACAGAGTGTGATTGTGCATGTATGTGGGAGGGGTGTGGGGGAGGCAAGACAAATTCTAGTATAAATGTGAAGCATTGTGTTCTGCTCGATTCAACACCAAACCTGTGATTAATGAACAGCACAACAATGCCAAAGCTTATTTTACTCAGAAAGTGTGATCCATCCACCTCCATTACATGCACAGATTCTAGTTTGGGTTCCACCAAAACAAAAGCTCCGTCCACCTGTTCATACAGTCAAAATAAATACTATTAAATGCCTTTAAACCCATGAAATAGACTGATTAACCCGCACGCGTACCTCATATAATACCTCATCTTGTTTGCTTTCACACTAATTTAATTGTCAGTAGCAGAAATCAGTGATACTTTAATACTGATTTATTTGTTTTGCACTTGTAGTCAACATATGTCTAGAACATTGCACCCACTTGTATTTGAGAGCTTCAGCCTCAGTAGTAAATTACTTTTATATTAATCTGATGTAACTGATGTATAAAAATGATCATTGATTTCCAAGTGCAGGTTACAATGAAAAGTAATTTTCAAGTCCAACTCTATTTTAAATTCTGTTCTTATACTTGCTAAACTTTCAGTGCAACTGTAAGGCAGTCAGGTTTGTTTGAATAGCCAAATGCATGCATAAATTCATACATAAACACAGTACAGCGAGCAAATATTAGGAAAGGAGCAGACAGAAGTTACACAGCGAAAAGAGACCACAACAGAATATTGAGATGTGTGATAGAACTGTGTGTAGTTGTGATCGCGTTCTGCAGATTGCTAGACAGGCTGCCTGGCCATATGTCCTTGGCAGGCCCTGACAAGTTGTTGTAATAGTCTACTGATGTCCAGCATATCACTCCTCACTCTTCTCTGTCTCCTCTAATGGCTGGCACAGGATGTTTTTTTGCCATTTTCCTCAAGGCAACACAGACAAACATACTGACAACCACACAAATACACAAAATTCTTCATGACAGGTTGTCCTTTAAATTTTCACCTGTGCATGTAAATGGGGTAATTTCAGTCAGACTATGATGGCTTATTAAAATACACCGGTGCACAAATTGTCACGCAGTATTTAATGAGATGCTGCCAGGATGTTTTTTAGGAAGCATTGCCATGTTTTTCTGCGTGGTTTCTTACCTGCTGGTGGTCTCCGATGAGGATGAGGTGTTGGCATGCTTCGCTCAGCGTAGTGATTGTGTGGGCCTCGAGAACCTCAGCGGCCTCCTCTACAATCACCAGACGAGGACGCACTTCCTGCAGAAGCTTACGGAACTTGGCCGCCCCTGTTGTTGTCATGCCAATAACCTGATGGACAGCATACATGTTTGCCTTCTATTAATTTTTAACAGTTTAGCAATTGTATTGCTGCTTGCACTTACAGGTATACTGTAGTATTAGTCATTTTAAAACCAGCTAATTTGTTATGACGTTTGGGGGTTTTATGAACCTCTTACAGCTGTGCCAGTTGACCAATACACAAACTAACTGTGACGACTGCAGAGTCCTTTGATGTGGGACTGAATGGCAATTGTGCCCTTTTCCATTAAAGACAAGTGCCAGATGTTAGTGGGTGTTAGTAGAGTTTTTCTCCAGTGTAAGAGGGTCCTTACCCTTATCAACAATCGCAATCTACAGATGCTGTTGTGAAAAGTTATTTCTTCTTTACTAGGGCAGGGAAGTTTGAGTATGTCATGTCAAATATCAAGTGTTTTGAGTATTCAAGTATTTAGTGTTGCATACCTTTCAGACCTAAAGAGTGCAGGGCACACTATTATGATATACGTGTATTGAGGAGAAGTAAAGCAAATATGCTTCAATACCATCTCCACAAACATTAAGCTGCAGGATAAATGAAGCTAATAATGTCAAAAAGTGTTTGAATTCTCTTACTATGATAGTTGTGATGACTGTATTGAAGATGTGACTAAACAAGGATCTACTATAACAAAAAAATACTATTCATTATGACAATTATACTGTACCGTGGCATCTTTGAGGAGACAAAGGTTCTCATGACGTTTCACATCAGCCAGTCTGTCCGCTGTGTTCTGATAGGCCTGCTCAGACTCAAGGACTTTGGTGCAGAGTTGTTCCCTGTAGCGTGCCACCCACAACCTGAAGACACAAAGTTAATTAATAAAACACTGTGGCAACTGACTCAAATATACGGAAGACTCATTATTTGCTCTGAATCGAGAGGTACACTTGGAAACTGATGCTGTGGTACTTCGTATTACAGTAAGACATACAGTATTATATCTGTCCAGAAGGAAATGGTCCTATTTGTTAGTTTAAATGATAATTAAGACTATGTAAACATAAGTCCTCACAATCCCGTTTTCACAGTAACACAAGTTACATCTTGGCTCTGTGAGGTGAGAAGATCCTCTGGGATACATTTTCCTGGTGATTAGTTGAGTTAATTATACACACTGGGAATACAGTACTTCTACCAGACTGAGGTTGCTTGGGGGATGAGAGGCAGCAGGAGAAGATGCAGGAAAAATGAAGGAGGGAAGAGGAACAGAAATGTAAGAAAGCTTCTCAGAGAGGTGATGGAAAGTAAGAATTAGATAAGAGACACAGTGAATGAAGGGAAGAAAAGTGAAACACAGATGAAGACTTACCGATAGAGTCTCCATCTGTCTGGCAGTCTAAGTTCCCAAATATCGAAGACAGCATCTTCCTCGATTTCAGTCATAGCTGAGCTCTTCGCCAGCTCTCTCCTGATTTGTTTCTTCATCTTCTTCTTCTGGTTCCGTTGGAACTGTACAGATCAGAACAGGGTCAACTTTGGACTATAGACCCTACACCAGTTCATTGACTTCTTTAAATTCTACCTAATCTGTTTCTCTTTAACTGAAGTAGAGGGTGCAGTCTCTTTGTCTTTTTTATATCCAATAGGGCTGACACCTTCTGGTTGGTCGCTCGATATGCTCTTGTCCGACCGAATCCTTACTGGTTGGACAATCGCTGGTATTTTCATGAGGGAAAAAAGTAAATTATTTTTTGGGAAGAAGGGACATGCACATAGATGTAAAATATATGAACCCAGGTAGGGCATTGCTGGACAGCCTTGCCTCCAATTTTTCCCTGTGGTCACTCATGGTATAGCAGCAAAAAATTCCCCTGCGGCCCAAAAATCCTCCCTGAACTAAGCGGGAACTCAGCCCAGGAATGGGCAGTGGGCTGTACATCCGGAAAGTAAACCCAGAAGATAGAAAACTGTTTTGGTGTATGTGCCAGGGCAGCAAGTTTATACTGCAACACTACGTTCGCTCATTTGGCGTTTGCGGCATTGTCATACAAAAGCTGTTTTTGCTCTGTGATGTTTGTCGCCAGTGTCTGCGCTTGTGTCACTACTGTGTGCAAATTTATTTGATTGACATGCCGTGAAGGTAACAATATAGCAAAGTGTGAAACAGAAATGGTCAAACTGCAGGAATTGACTTGCTTGTCAACTCTGTGTCACTCTGATTAGCATGCATTTAAGCTAACAGGTACATGTGCACCCAGTGCGTTGTGGCTGATTCAGTTAATCTAAAGATAATATGCAGATTTTTTTTTCCTCAATCAACAAATCAATTGGTTGAAGAGAAAGAAGAATTTCAGTCAGACAAGAGTTTCTACAACCATAATATCTAATCTTACATTAATAGATGAGCTGTATTGAATGTAGCTCACCCCAAAAATCAAAAATACATAGAGTGTTTTTCCTCTGGGATAGTCCTAGTTATCCATCTAGACTGTTTTGGTGTGATTTGCAGAGTGTTGGAGATATCAGCCGTAGAGACATCTGCCTTCTCTCACTCAGCTTGTTACTCAAGATAATCCACAGATCCTTTTGTGAGCAGTTTCATGTAGGAACTATTTTCTGTCTACCAAACTACACCCACCCACTAAGTCAAAGTCCTTGTAAAGGAAAAAGGGAGTTTTTCTTCTACACACATTATCCATGTTAGTTCTCAGTCTTCTCATGTTTTTTCATGTTCTATGTAGAACTGAATTGTGGAGTTTGAACATTAAACTGTAGCTCATGTTCTCCGTGTTCAGGATTTTTTGGGCAGACCTGAAACACGGTGGAGATATGGTCCCACCAGCACTATATAAGCACCAAGAACCAACACACGAACAGCACCACCTCCCCCTCCCCTCACCTTCCCCAACAGTCAGCTACAAACATACCTCAGCAATTCTTTCAGTCTAAATCAGCCAAGCAGTTTCCTTCAGCTCGCTTGATGAACAACCCGACACACAAGAAAAAATAAAATATAAAAATTACATCCTGTCACCGTCCCCTGGGTCCGGTGGCTTTAACATGTCTGACATGTCCAATAAAGCTGCTAGACGCAGCGTCCAGGTTTCAGGTCACAGTGGTGTTGGACACTGAGACAGAAGAGCGAACACGTCCCCAGTGATTCAGAGCAGAGAAAAATGCTTTTATTGTGATTTCGAGACCTAATTTTACAATACTAGCGTTTTTTTTTTAATCTGTCAAATTTGGTTGGGTGGTTAATAACATGTTTTTTTGTATTTCAACCATATGGCAAATGACTGGTCAAATTTTACCAACCATTCAATAGATTACCATCGTTTTTTCACCTGGTGAGTGAAGCAAATCTACTAGCCACTTGCATATTTTTCCAGCATTTGGTTAGTGGCTGGTGCCACTTTTGGGCCCTACCACTAACTGCATCACTGCACAGAAGGCAGTGTGCATCGACTAATGGACAACAGGCTTGTCCTCGTGACGGCACCAGATGAAAACATCAATGGCATCCTCCTCCGTGGAGCTGCAATGTTAGCACTACTGAGCTGGCTAAAACGGTGAAAAGTGCTGGTGGGTAGTTCGGAAGAATGTAGTTCTTACATGAAACTGCTCACAACAAGGTCTGTGGATTATCCTGAGCACCACAAGTCGAGTACCATCTAGTTCCATCATATTTGAAAGAAAGCAGACATCTCTACTTAAACTCCATAGGGTACTCTTAAGTAAAGTGCAGTATCTGTAAACATATGGCCTATTGGAGAGCTTTTAGATTTTCTGTAAGCATGTGTATATATCTGCTCCTTTCATACCAATCTACTATTGCTCTTAATAATAGTATTCTCAATCAGTTTTTTCTGATTAATTAGGGATTGAAAAAATGTTAAACTCGTGAAATGTTAAACTCATTACAATCTCCGCATGAAAAATCACCTGAAATTCTTCCTCGCTCTGCTCAGCCTGTATTTCAGCTTTATCCAGGTTCAGAGCCAGCATCAGTTCTTCTAACTCTCTGACGTTTTCCTCCTTGTCGTCCTTCTTTCTGCCATTTCTGCCACCTATGGGACCGATGTTGTCTTCAATGATCCGCTCTGCCTGGATCAGATCCGCTTCCTCTGCGATTTCAATGAGGTCCTCTTCTTCTAACTCCATCGCTTCCGCTGCATCTAACACATTCCAGTAAAAATCAGCATGAGAATGATTTCATTCACCAGTACAATAAAGATACTGAATTTTAGTTTTGGTTGACAACTTAGAAAGTTGCATGGTGGATAATAACATATAAGAAAAGGTTTTACCCAAAAGTGTGGGTCAACCTCACACAAACTGCAATATAAACAAACTCAACAGATTTTGTTTTGTTTGTTTTTTTCAGTTTGTTCTGAATGAGAGGAAAAAAGTCTTAAGGAAATTTATGAAGGGAAAGTTTTTGAAATTCACCTAAACATAATCCTAACAAAAACACATTTTTTAGTCCAGGCTTTGTTAGAAAAAAGGAGTGAATCTCACATAAAGTGTGAGAAAAAATCTGACAAATGTCTATCATATATGTGTCATATATAAGATGTCGAAGTGGTGGTTTATGGTGGTAAATCATATGCAGGTACCACTTTTTTGGTTCCTAAAATAATAATTTAAATCAATATCCCTATGTAAGTATCCTTGAACATAAAGCAATGTTGGCATTAAATAAATTTTTTTAAATTTTCTGTTTATTATGGAGGAAACACTACTGCTTTTCTTTACAAAAGGCTTCCAAAATCAACACAATACGAAACGTCCTTGTAATAGCTTTAAATATCACTTAGGATAGCACTTTTATGAGCACTTTTATATCACTTTTCAAATATTTATGACCTCTAAAATGCACTAATCAACATAAATGTTGGCATTAATGATGGACATAATTTTAAAGGACCAGTGTGTAGCAGTGATTTAATGATTGAGTGATATCTAGCGGTGAGTTTGCAGATTGCAACCACCTCATTTGACTCTCCTCTTTCAAAAGCATCAGGCGGGACGAAGAGCCATAGATATACAGAGGATTAAATTCTAGTTCTGCCATTTTCTGCCAATGAATTTTTGTAAATCTTACACACTGGACTTGTAAGCATGTTAGCTTTTGGGTAAAACTTCAGTATTTTTTTTTTTTTTTAATAAGACTTTTGTAACTCTTCTAGTCTCATAAATATGTTGTGTATAACATATCTGGAGTTTCTGATGCATTTTGTGTGGGGTCGTGTTGTATAATGTACTAAGACAGAAATCATAGTATGTGAGTACGGGGACAGATCATGTCAGTCAGGTTCATGGTTATTTAATAATAATAATAATAATATAAAACATAATCTTCACTTACTGAAATGGAACTAGTTGCTGGGTTATTTATTATGTTTAGCTACAAAATCCTGCTAGAGGTGTTTAAAGTGTGCCATTTTTGCAGCTCTTAAATGTTCATTTCAGCTGATTTGGAGCCTAATACAGCAGCGCTGCAAGGACTACCTGGCTGGTGTTCACACAAACCACTGTGGACTGAGTGAAAATACAGTATAATGACAGTTCAGTTTCATTTTCACAGTAACTATCAATTTTAAACTGTTATTTGTCAGCAGAACAAGTCGTGCTTTATGGATTTACACCACAATCACAACTAATGCAAAGAAATTATGGGTGTATTCCAGAAAACGGGCTAAAAAAAAAAAAAAAAGCAGGACTCGCTGCAAAAAGGCTAACCTCAGCTACCATAAACACAGAGGCGAGGTGTCAATCAAAGATCACATCAATTTACTATGAAAAAGGTGGACAATTAGAGAGAGAGCTGCTACTTCACTAAGGTTATATTTTCCATTTCGGCACATATTTTATCACAAATCCATTTTGTTAATTGGGATTATGTCAAATAAACATTTTAGTTGAATTATTAGAAATGAAATTCATTTGCAATGCTTTCTCAGCCATTTGTGTCTATAATCTATAATGTTGGAGTGCAATTAAAGACAGAACAGGTCGTATGTGTCTGCAGTCAGTAACATTTTCACTGCATCCCAACAAGAGCAAGAAGAAACAACAACATGTTGTGTTATCAGTGTGCTAGTATGAATAATGTTATGATGCCAGTTTATCTGTGTGTGTGTGGTTCGCTTAATCAATTACAGTTTTGTTTACCCCTAAAAAGTATCTTAACACAGTGACACACTTACATCACACAAGTAGCCAGTTAACTCAACTCTGGATGCAATGCAAGGAAAAAAACTCTCTACCTGCACTATCTCTATCAAAACACAGCTGGCATGACTCAATATTAAATCATTCTTTCAAAACACTAGCACACGTTTTCAATCCAAGAGGAACATAAAGTCAATCGATGCACAACAACTTTCAGAATACTAACAGCTGATGGCATTACGAAAAATACTTCATCTATCATGTTTCAGTTCTACCTTCATACAATGGACAGTAGGACATTTTTTTAAGAATTCAGCTTGTTTTTACTGTAAATCTCTCTACATTGTTTTGGTCGAGTGTCAAATGTGTTACCTTTACAGCATTACAGAAGACTATTAGGACCAGACATAGGTGGGAAATTGAAGATTTTTTTTTTTTGATTTTGCATTTTAAAAATTGAGTTGAAAGGTAAAATGACGAGAATAAAGTTGAAATACCATTTTGGTTTTGTTCTCAGAAGGGAGGCAATTTTAACTTTATTCTCGAAAGACATGATTTATAGAAAGTATAGTAAAAGCTTCCCTGGCACCATGAAATTGCTGCCAGTGATAACAAAAAAACCCAACATGCATGGCCTTTGTCTCCAAATGTGTAAAAATACTGTAAAATATACAAACCTTTACGTTGTTTTGTATCCACATCGAGCAAAATCATGTAAATGAAATAACCTCAACACCCGGCCATGTCTCTGAGACTGGAATCATCTTCAGTGGGTCTGTTTTACACAACTAGCAGTAAATCAGCTATTGTTGCAAACGTAGATGCTTTATACAATATATAAGGTTTTGGACACTGGGGATTCATTTCTCACATGCTGTGTGCAAGCATGTAAATAAGACAAGAAATATCCTAAACTTTGTTACTGGCAAGGCTTGTGTGCAAAGAAATTTTATGCATCTTAGAAATGTGTTAATTGACTGCATTTTCTGTGAAAACAACATTAATGCTATGGTCCACAACAAGCAGATGTTGTGCTTGTTGTATTTAGAGTTTAGAAAATGTGACTCCAGATTGGACTAAAGGATGTTAGCTATTGTAAGAAAAAAAAAAACTAAGACAAATGAGAATTAGTGCTAATAAAGTTTACACTTGTTTAGAAAATGTAAAGGCCCCTGTGGAGGAAATCTTGTGATGTTAAAACTGCTGCTACAGTTATAATGTCGGGGTGCTGTTTACATACTAGCAGTGAAAAGAAGCCAGATGTCAGATCTCCACTTAGAGTGAAAGCCTTACCTTCATTTCCATTTGCATTCTCTGTCTCCCTCTGCAGGAACGTGGTGGTACCCAAACCCAACCACTCCATTATCAGACTGGTCTTCTTCTCACCCTGAATCTCAAAATCATCCTCCATCTGTAAATCATTTCAGAAACACAAACCGGTGAGTTTTCACCGTCCTCTGCTCCGTCTAGCTCAGTTCACATTAATACACGAAATGTTTGTTTGTTTATGACTCACAGGTGGCTGGTGCAGACTGTCCCAGTGTCTGTCTGAAATGAACCTATGTAGGAAGGCTTCACGCAGGACGCCTTTCAGAAAACACTGCAGCTGCCTGCTGTGTGCCTGAATCCTCTCCTCCTCGTAACGTAGCTGCTTGTAAATCTGTTGAACAGGTTATGAATGCAGTGATTAGTGATACTTTAAAGTTAGAATCAGTAGAATCTGTCCGAGCTGTTTGTAAACGCACCAGCGCTCTAGGTTGGTAAACGTCCTGAGCACAGCAAAACAATGAGGAAAAATAAGGAAATACAGGCAGAAAACAGGGTCTTCACAAATACAACCATCAGCACCACACACTTCTACTGGCTGACTGACATAACTGTTCATATGAGTCTATAAATTGTTTTTTAGGAAACTGTTGGATATGATCTTTATTGAATGTCTTCTTTTAACATTTGAAGCTTCTATTGAGGTTTATGAATAAATCTTCATGTGCATTTTCTGATGTCATGTCATGTTAAACTAAATTCTCAATTTGAATAAAGCAATTCATTGGATTAAATTAATTAAGGGGCGTCAACACCAAGAGCTATAACTACAAAAACACTGTTCTAAAAAGATTGTTCTAAGTCAAGTGGGTGATGGAGACAATGATTTTTTATGATGATTTTTTTAAATAATATTTTTATAGTTATAGTACTTGGTGTGGACATACCCTCTGTTTTTTTTAACTTTCAACCTTCTTTAAGGAATATAACTCAGTTTTGTGAATATATGTCTCCCTTTGTGTGTGGTGAGTGAGCAAGCAAAGAGTTTTTGACAACAATGAAAATGTGAAAGCCTAAACGGCAACAAATATGGACTGCAGAAGCAGAATACTTTATTGGATCAAAACATGTGAATTTTGGAAATGATTACATCTATTGTTGTTTTAATTAAATGTTAACTTTAAAGCGCTCTGGAGTTGTTGGAAATATTTGGATCACACAAGTCGGAATCTCAAAGATTTTCAATTTACTGTCATAAAGAAGTTAAGAAATTACAAAATATTCACATTTAAGAAGCTGACAGAATTTTAACCTTTTGAAAGATTTATTCAAACCAAGTGATTCTCAAAATATTTGGCAATTAATTGAATAATCATTTAATTATTGCAGCTCTAATATACATATATTAGTTCTATTTCTGTTTTTATTTTTGATTATTAAAAATGCCAAGTTTACTTCTTCATTGCCCTGATGTCATTTTGGACAATAAAGTTTATTGTTAAACTGTAAAATATCCTGTCTTTTATAAGAAACAAAATTGCAAATAGTATGTTTATTTATATATGCTATATTCTGTATATTATAGTCTGTGTGAAGAATATTGTATCTGCTCCTAAAATCCAGTACTGGTCTGGCCTTAGGGTTGTCCAGTGGTGAGCTTGCAGATTGCAAACTCTAAGCCTCTCCCTCCCCTTGCAACTGTGTAGGAAAACCTATGCTGGCTGCAAAACAAGAAGCCATGCAACCTCTGTAGATATAAACATCTAATTCTTAAGGTAAGGAAAAAACACAGATTTTTATTTTCAGGTGATTATACACAAATGAAAACATGCTGATTATTATATTTTATTTCTGCCATTTTCTGCCAATAAATCCCTGCTACCTGCTACATCTTAGACACTAAACCTGTAAAATCTTTTGATATTTGATATACACTTTGCTGTGTGTGAGAGAAATAAAGCAACTTGAAACATCAAGTGAAGTTATAAGAGTCACTCTATAGGTCAGGCAGCATGAGCTTACCTCATTATATGCAGAACGCAGGTGAGATGGCAGCGAACGTCTGAAGTTAGGTGAGTGGGTCAGCTCCTTTAGATTGAAACGCTTCAGGGTCTCACTGTTGCTACGGCCTCCTACTCTCACAATGCCCTCTTGCAGAAATTTGTGAATACCTTAGATGGAGAAGCAAACCAAATGCACATTACATCCACCAAAGCAGGGAGCTTATTTGTCTCACATTGAACGTTCAAGGTCAAAGAGCAGGAGTTTGCGAAGACAAATAATCAAATAAAACTTGAAATAGATTTTCAGCGTATAAACAAGTACACATCCAAAGAATTGTTGTTTAAGTTAGAAATTGATGTCCACTTTTGTTGACTGCAGGTTGTGTTTTTAAATCCAAAACTACTCAAACAACATATAAGATAGATGTGATGCTACAATGAACTGGCATCACTGTTTACCCTCGAGGAACTGATCCAGGGCGTGGTTAGTGTAGCACACGACCAACATGGGAGCTGTTTCAAATCTCTGTCTCCAAAGTTCCTGATTGGTCAGCAGAGCCTGAGCAATCTTCAGGCCAACGTAGGTTTTTCCTGTAAGATGGATGGATGAAAGAAGCAGACAGTTTGATTTTAATGTATGCTGTATGTTTAATGAGTTTTACACTTCTCACTGACAAATGAATGAAGTCATCCTCCCAACAATGGCTTTTCGATGTCTCACCAGTGCCAGGAGGTCCCTGTATGATGGCCAACTCCTTTGTGAGGGCCAATTGAAAGGCTTTCATCTGAGACTCATCCAGCCCCAACTCCTCCATCCTCGGCCAGGCGTCTTCATCCAGGCTGTGAAAGGTCCGCAAACCAACCTTATAGTCAGGGTCAGCGATGGAGGACAGGTCATATGTATCTCTTCTTTCCAGATAAGCTGGGGGGAGCACATCTGTGCTGCACTCCACGATGTACCTGGAAGAATTATGGACAGGATTACATCTTTTAGAATCTACTATATGTGTAAAAGGAGGGCGTAGAGACTTCTCGTGACAGAATTTCTTTCTCCCTTAAAAACTTACAGTAAAATCAACTGTAATAAATACGTAAATTAGTTTTTATCATTGAAGTGAGCTAATTCAACTTTTGCTAATAAATGTTATAAACATATGGCCTTATTTAGATGATTTATAGCTCATGGCCTTAAGCCCAATGTTACACCCAGTGCCTCTGTGTGTGTGACACACAGAGTGTAAGCACACTGTGAACCCGCCAGTGTAGGCACATCTTACTATTTGAATAATTCATCTATTAAATGGTAGGAAAATACTGCACCGTTGACTTTAGAACAGGTTTTTGTTGGTCCATGGTGCTTTCTGCTGCGTCAAGATAGCAAAGCACCAGCAATACACCTGACCACACCTCATCTTAAGACCAACACACCCATGCTACTTATACATGAACACTGGGAATTAAAATGATTGCATCAGGTAGAAACACACTGATAGTTGCACTACGCTGTGTGCTAGGTGTAAGATAGGGCCCATAGTGTAACACATGGACATGTAACGCAATAATGACAATTACACAGCAATATACATCTAAAACTAATCTAAGCTAACATTGGCCTTCATAAACTACAGGTCATGCCAGAACAAGTACGGTTTTAGCTGCAAAACCCCTGAGAGTAGTGAACTGAACAAAGGTGTATTTTGTTGCCTAGGAATTCAACTTTTCACCTCAAAGAAGAAGACTCTGTGATTTTACATACGCAAGCTCAAGCACAGCATGAATTTAGTTATGATAAATGAAGCAAAACAATGGGAGAGTTGGCGAATTGATCTCCAAATGCCCCCAGCTGAAGTAGGGGTTGTTTGAGGACTTACTGAGAAAAAAACCCACAAGACTCACTATTTGCACCACAAAACTCGCCCAAATTTAGCCACTGACACCGTGAAAAACATCAAGAAAAATAATAGATGGAAAGGAGAGCTGTTTTTTAGAAAAACATTCTGTGACTGATAACTCCCATGGTGCACTTCTGAAGGAAAAACAGTTAAAAGTTGTTTCAGGTAGTCACAAGAGAATGGTCTGGGAGACAGATGGCCAACAAAGTGTCTCAGAGTTTGTGTTATCTATGAAGGTCACTGGGAGTGCAGACAATAAGTGAACTCTTGAATTCATCCATGCGTGATACCTTATTGGGAATACCATGGTGATATAATTAACTCTTGCCAATTAAAAATGAGATTGCTGAACTTCCTTTGTACCATTTCTCCCCCATTGCCCTTTGAAAAATCTACATGTTTTTCAAAGTGCTGTGGGATTGTCTAAAAACCATGACCTTGACTATAAAAGTTGAAACTCCTGAAGAAGACGTAAACACACAGACTCCCACCTCTGAAAAGGCAGGCTGTCCTCCTCCTGCTCCTGCAGGCCCTCTAGAACATATCGATAGGCCTCAAAGTAGGCGGTGGTCTCAACCATCAGGAATGATTGATCTTTCTGTGAGATAAACAAAGAGATATACTTTTTGTATATCTGTAATAAACTGGGTGCTCTGTGTACATTTCAGTTACAGCTTTTGTAGATTAAGAGGTTGAAACTGATCAAGCATCACATATCAGCAACTCCTTGCACTCTGCCCGTGTCAACAACTGTTGCACGTAATTTACTGCCCTACCTCGATTCTGGCCAACTTGAATCGGCTGTCTTCAGTAAAGGTAATCTGGACCAGTCCGTGCTGCAGGTCTTTGGGGTTCCGATCTGACACTGTGGCAAACAAGTAGTTGTCAAAATTATCACATGACAGGCAGACCAGAGAACCGTAGATCAGCCTCTTGGAGTTCTCCCAGCGCACAAACTGTACAAAAGATGGAGAAAACATTATTAATATAAATGTTAATGTTTGAAAAATGTATCAGTGTATTTGTGCTTAAAGGATGGGCTTGATTGTAATCCATCCAGAGGCTAACCTTAAGTGGCTGAATGTCAAACTGCACTACGTAGGCAAGGCCAGTGTGCGTGCATTTGGGCACCACCAGTTTTGTGTCAAAATATACTCTGATATCATCAAAGCGCTTCATCTTCAGTGGAGTGTCACCCCTTTCCATGTCCACTTTGTTTCGAAGCAGCTGTTGGATCCCCTCACGGAGCGGTCGTACGAAATCCTCTCTCAGCAGCCTAAAGTGTGTGTCAAGGTAGCTGGCTGTGCTTTCGTAGCGTTGAGAGGTAAGGTTGGGTCTAAGGACGGGCCTATGGTCCTGATGGAACTCCTCAGGAGTTGGGTAGATGGGCATGGTCCTAAAATCCTGCTGGTCTTCACCTGGGTTAGACATATTGGGAGGTTCAGTTATTCACACTTCTATAAAACTGTGTGGCAAGTTTTCAAAACAACCAGAAATATTTTCGGATTAATTTTGCAGTATTGGCTTGAGGGGCAGGGTATGAAAATGGTTTTAAAAACAGCATTTTAATAAAAATGTCTGAAATAAAGAGGATATTACCTGATAGGAGGGTGTAATTGTCTTTGTCTGAGCGCAGGGTACCCTCCCTGGACTTCTCCTGGAGGTGCCTGATCAGGCCCTGAAGACCCTCCATGCTCTCCTCCATTTGAGGCTGAATTTCCACTCCTGATGTTTTCAGGCTGTTGACAGAGGCTTGGAGCTGCGTCAGTAGCAAATTCCCTGCCAGGAACGAGCTAGCAGGGAATGTGGCGAGGACCTGATGAGAATATTTTGAAGATAATTAGTTACAAAGAGAGTTTAGATTATTTGAAGTGGGGTTGTGTGAGGTACTTATCCACAGTCAGTGTATTACCTACGATAGATGGTGGTCGGCACACCGCCAGCTTGGGGAAACAACAGGAGTACCGATGTAGGAAGGTAGACAACAGAGCCAGGCGGAGGCATAAGCAAACTAAGTGCCTGCCTAGGGCCCCTGTGACCCCCAGTGGGCCTCCAAGAAAGCTTGAAATGTTTTTTTGTGATATATATTGTCAGTGATAATCACACATTCGGCATAAGGCCCCATCAAAGCTTGCATCAGCTCTGAATGTACTTTACTGCTACAGACGGGGTCAGCAACAAAATGTATTTAAGCCACCTAAAAACAATTACAGTTCAAGTGTGTGCTGTAATTAGAATAGTTTCACTGCTTTACCTCGCCATTATACAGCTTTTTTCCCAATGGGAAACCACCTTCATGAGCCAAACATTGATCTTTCCAACCAACCCTACTCCACTGGCAATAATAGTATCCCATCTGAAAAGACTGCCTAACAGCAAGGTAAAGTAGCTAAAATATTCTAGATATAGCATGCACTCAAACTGTTTAGATGTTTAGATAAAATATATTTTGCTGTTAATCATGTTCATAGCACTTCCTACGTTGGTACTCCTGCCGTGACTCCCATCTACTGTAGGCGATAGACTGACTATGGATACCTCATATAACATACAAGTACCTCACACACCCACCATTAAAAATTCAGTACATATTAAACTATTCGATTGTTAACTGAAGGCACATGCAAACAAGGTTTGTTAAAGGCCCTGAAAACCTATTGTCTCAACTACCTACTAGCTTTAAGAGGTTATGGAGCACAACATTTTTCTCTATGTCTCCATTTTCTTACTGGTTTGAAGTGGGAAGGACTTGGCTAGAAAAACATAATAATATTACATATTTAAATTCTGATCAAACCACAACAACATTTTCCCTGTTATGATTGTTGGTCATTTAGCGTCATGAATATTTGATGACTCTGACAAGGACTTCTGTTTCTGCCCAAAGACAACTCTTCTGGGTCTACTGAATTACTTCAGGGCAAACTCACACTCTGTGAGTATTCCTTCATTTATCCTTCAGCTGAGACTTTTTTTGTTTAATTCCTTCCTCTTTTTTTTACCTCTGAAAGAATAGCCAGGATGTTTCCTAGGTGTTGTGGGAACTGGGCCCTGCGGACGTGGTCGAACTCTGACACCATCCCAGCCAGATACAAGGGCAGGACAGCGCGGAAGAACCCTGAATCTTTTATGATGCCAGCCAGGTGCTGCCGGGTGCCTCTGTCTGTGTGTGATTTGAAGGCTTTACTCAGCACACGGCAGAGGAGTTCGATAAGGTCCTTCCTCATTTTTGTCTCACTCAGGACATGGTGTAGGCCAGGTTTAGAGGACAGGGTGATGGCCACTACAGACGGCTCTTTTCCAGAGAGTTCTTCCAGTGTTTTATAGCCCAGCCCATGGCCCGGTGGCGCTCCGACTGAATTAGATCTCCCTCCATTCCTCTCTTGTCTGTCTCCCAAACCATCTCGTCTCTCACCCCCTCTAACTCCTCTTCTATCCACACTGTGTCCTCCTCTCCCTACTTCTCTGTCAGCTGCACCTCCATTTCTTCTTACCCCACCTCTCTCTCGCTCTGCCCCTTCTCCTCCTCTGTTTCCTGCTCTCCCCCTCCCTCCTCCTCCTCCACCCCTCCCTCCTCCTCCTCCTCCCCTCCCTCCTCCTCGCTGTCTGTCTCCTCCTCCTTGTCTTCCAGCATCTCTTTCGCCCCCATTCCCTGCATCTGCTGCTGCTCCTGCTCCTACTCCTCTTCCTCTTCCTCCTCCTCCTTGCCCCTCGCCCCTTGCTCCATCTCTGCCCTGTCTCCCTGCACCTCTTTCACCCCCTCTTCCTAGGACTCCTCCTCCTCTTCCTCTCCCACGCATCCCTTCACCACCTCCTCCTCCTCTTCCATTTGTCTCCTCCCTCTCACCAAGACTTTGGGCTCTTGTTCTGCTCCCTGTTCTTCTCCGTGTTCTCCTGCCTCGACCAGCATTTTCATTTTGTCCAGTATCAATACCTGGGGGGAAATAATATTCATACACTGTAAAATAAACTATTTATTTTAACATAAAATAAAGTTTGTGTCTGGGCTGCTTTAATATTAAATGCACTCAATTCGAAAAGACTGAAGAAATTTTGCAATGATTAAAAACAAAGGAATGTTTTTAGTCAAATAAACTTTGCATTAATTCAGTTGTTCTTGAAAAAATGTTAAATAAGATATTAAGTTGAGGCAAAAACTCTTCAGTCACATGAACATCACAAACAAATGTGTTTCCCTTTACATTTTCTCAGTTTGAAGAATTAGTTCTTCATTTCACACAAAGAACTTCAAGCTGCAGCTGCTCCTGCACTGTATAAAAAGCTGATTAAATTCCAAATTTCAAGGCAACTGCCTTCACTAGATTGTTGAATCAAACTCAAATCATTTAGTTTTGAAATAAACTAAAAGTGTTTCCAACCTCTACTCTTTTGTTGAGATCATTCACTTTCCTTCTTTAGATAAACTTGAATCTTTGTATTTGTCATCATTGTCATTATTTGGGCGTTTGAAAATTAAATGGTTTCGACTGAAAATATGAAATGAACCATTATTCACTTTTGCGTCAATGAGTTTACTCAGTTTTTGAAATACATGTTTTTCTGAAATCCCAAGATTCACCTTTGTCTTTAAAAAACATTATCCACACAAAACATTATTTGTTGGTTAAACCTTTTCAAAACACAAGAGTTGGGCTCAAAACTCAACACTGAAGTAAGTTGCCTTGAAACTTTTGAGTTTTCTCAAAAACGTCTCTCTTTGTTTTTATAGTGTGTTGGGTCTTCTCTGTTCCAGCATTGGCACAAAGACAGTATGTGAAGCTGCAAGTGAGTTCATTAAATTTTAAGAATTCAGTATTAACCTTCACTTTTGCAATGCTTCCATTATTGTGAAAACAACCAACTATGACTTATCTTTAAGTGTATGAGAGACACATAAGTTTTCAAACTATTAAAAAAGAGGGTCTCAGCAGCATGTTTCTTTGCAAACGTGATCCAGTGAGTTGAATCTGTGTAGTAAATTTGTTCAACTCATCATTTCAAGTCAAAACACTCACAAGAACACATTTATATGTTCTGAAGTGCTCTGCAAATAAATACTAAAAGTACATTTTAACTTGAATAAATACAACATATTTATGTTAATGAAAAAATAATTAGTTGATTCCACTGAATTCTTGTATGTTTTTTAATGTATACCGATACCTTGAAAATTAACACCTCGTTACTGTATAATTACCATTATTCTGTCCTCTTCTCCCTGTTATTAAAGTCAGTCTTTCCATGGTCTTGCATGTGGTAGTTTTGATTTCTGACTTGCCTTTTTTTGATTTCTGAGAGGAGAGAAATTAGAGAGTTAAAGTGAAAAAAACAACACACGTGAGCATGATCACACAAGAAATTGAAGGACACATAATTAATGAATACACCCGTAAAAACAGCATAGAAAATAGAAGTTTCACTGCTGAAAAGTGGTTAGACCTTCACTGTGTTCTATTCATGTTTCATCTTTATCAATGTGTTTTGCAAGGTCAGAGACTGCAGAAGTCAGATAAGAAGGGGGTGATCTCATTGTTTATTGCTTCTGAGAAAATGGGAGCTATTTCCCTCCCTGTCTGTTGAACAAGTGCTCTGTGTAAAATGTATTTGACTGACCATAGCAGTAGGTGCACGCTAACTATTCACTCATTCTTTTAACTGTAATATGTGACATTTTTCATTCAAATGCATGTTTAATTCCAACGCATGCACTTTGCTTGCAATTGCAATGTCTGCAACCAAATGAATAGTGTGCCCTCTAGTGGAAACACGAAGGACTAGCATGTAAGTGTAAGTTTCTTTTCACCAGAAATGGGATGAGGTTTTTTTAAACCACAAAATGATATGCTGAAATACCTAAAGGCTTTAAAGGTAGTCACCCGACAGGCTAGTACATGAGCAAATGTTTAATTTTTCTAATTTTCTCATTCAAAATACTCCACAATGATTCAGTACATTTCATAAGCTGACAAGATATGTTTACTTAACAAGTCCTTTTTTTATTCACAGCCCTACAGTTTACTCATGATTTCCGAATTGAATACAATATTTTTACGAGATGACGTTTGCGACTGCCTTTCGATGCCGTCAAGAAAATAAATATGAATATAAAAAAAATTAGTAAAGCAGTGTAAACAACAGGATGAAACTGTAACCAACATGACAGCTAAAAACGCATCATAAACAAAGGAATAAAGAAAAAGAAAACTTACATTAAAATCCACGACATTAATATTTCCACCTACATCCGGCTTTACGATCAGCTCTGTTATTATTACAGCATCTGTCCCTCTGGGTCTGCAGTCTGTGTATCAGCTGCTCACACTGTACTGCTCCACTCAGGAAGCCCCTACTGTATTTAAATGCTCTGTCATTCGTTTTCGTTTTCGTTTCATCAGAACAAATACACCACACCTCGGTGCCAGGGCATGTATCAATTATGTATGACTCAGAGACACATGATTTACATGTCTGCACACGTTACTTACCCTTTTGCGTTTCTTTGAAGTACGTTGGGATTCCATTACAAATAAAATCCTTTTCATCTCAACCAAACTATTTGATAAGTGAAAGTATTAAAGAAGATTGAAGATGAATGTTTGAGTGTTTTTAGACTAGTTGACGTGTCTAAATTAAAGTTTCCATTTAATCAAATTAGTCTCCAGGAATATCCCTACTAGCAAGATGGCATGAACATAATAAATTCTACCTGAAATGTTTTTTATTAGAACAAGCCTGATTTCTTGCTATTTGCTGCTAACCTCCACTGTAATACATGTGGGGAAAGTAAAACGTAGCCTTCAATATTTCTATTAAATGGTATAGTGAAAACAACGTTAGTCAAATTAACTAGGAGTAAATGCAAACACTAGACAGAAGTAGCTTAAATGTAAATGAGTAAATGTACCCACCTGGCGGTTTCATTCCACTCTAATAAACACAGCCGGTGTAGAAAGGTAGACGCCTCCTCCTTGTCAGTTGAGAGTGAGTATAGGAATACAGAACCCTAGGTTTGCGAAACTCTCGCGAGATTTGTAAACGTTGTTTCTTAAGTATGTACGTCGTACAAACTAATAATATTTTTAAGTGTGGCTAAGATATGCTTAGATTTAGGAACACAAACATCGTGCTTGATTCAGGAGAAGATCGTGGCTTGGGTTAAAATGTTTACTCTCGCGAGAGCTCTCGTGGGTCTGGGGTTCCTTTCAGAAGCCGACCGAGAAGAGGCGTCAGTCCCCGTCGTCTTGACCTACGTCATCGTTTTGTGTCGCGTCTAGAAGGGAATCCCAGACCCGCGAGAGATCTCGTGATAGTAATCATTTTTACCAAACCATGCTATTTATCTAACAACAACAAAGTGTTCTCCGATCTTAGATTTGTCTATATATTAACAACGGGACTGTCACGTTATAAAACATAAATAGCTGGTTAAATTGTGCACAAAGAAGAAACAACCTGTGCAAATCTCGCGATAGTTTCGCAAATCAAGGGTTCTTTTATAGACCCGATCATCATTTTGTCTGAGACGTGTGGCTAGCTAAAGCTGATGTATCCCATTGGACGCTTTCGTCAGTGTAAACATGTAGCCGTGTCACTGCTATTACCGTATCGATATGAAGCGGGGTTTGGTAACTGTTAACCACTTTGTCAGTAGTCCGAGTAATAATGGCCATGTTCCTGAAAATAACAGTCTTGGAACCAGGGCAGTGTGGTGTTAGCTTGATAAATAGCTAGCTTACACTGAGTAGCTAACTATCGGGCTGTGTTTGTATGAGGCTGGCCTTGCTAATTAGACAGCTAGCTTCCAGTTGGCAGCCGCAACAATCAGGCTAAATCGAGGTTAGCCAAACAAAGGAGGATGGCAAGTAATATACTCTAAGAAGGACACATAAGAAGTGGAGAAAAATGAAGAACTCGAGACGTGCTGGTGCCTCGTCACCTGTGAATGGGAAACAAGGTAACGGCGGTGAGTTTGGCATAGTTAGCTGTCTTCATTTTGCTTGGCAGTCACATGTTAAAACAGTGTCCAAATTGTTTTTATGCCAAAAACGTGATCGCTTGTGTCTGTTGCTGGCTAACTATGCCACCCATAACCCCCTTAGCTAAACGTGTTAGTTAAGTTAACCGTTAGCCCTTTGCAGCTGCTATAAGTTAAAAGTAAACTAGCTACTTAAATATGGTGTTTTCCCTGTCTCAGACTGGGACACTAGACGGAAGAGGAAAATTGCGGATATCACACAGGCCCTCAGTGTCAGTCCAGTGGATGTGGCAGCTTTGAGGAGGATGGCTATTAGTGAAGGAGGACTGCTGACTGATGAGATACGCCGTCAAGTCTGGCCTCGGCTTCTCAACGTCCCGCTTCACGTCTTGGAGCAAGAGCCAGGTATCATGTTAGCTTCATATACACAAACAGACCAGAGTAGGCCACAAGTCTATATTTCTTATGTATAAACCCTCACTCTTCCACTATGCATGGTAAATATTAACACATTTAAAGATCTATCACACTAGCAGTCTATCCCTTAAATGTTTAGGAACATTTCCTGCATGGGGATCATGTATGAATGGGAGCAAGGATCAATATTCAGGGAAATCTGTGCCTCTAACCTTCAGACCTTGCAACATTTCAGGGAAAATGCCTGTAAGGCTGTGTTGTGTATGAAAGCAGTAATGTGACCAGTTTGCCCCTTGGGATCAATAAAGTGTTTCTGATTCTGAAACATTTGCAAGAACAAGCACAAAAAGGCTTACGTCTGTCTGACAGTGCAGACTCAGGGAGGACAGAACAAGATAGAAGTTCTCTGAGAAGTGGGAGTTGAGAATCGAGCTTATCAGTTCCTTTTATTGTTTCTTGCATGTTTTTCTGACAGTTTCACATTGATATCAAAGTTGTGCATCTTTGCTACTGCATACTGCAAAAAGAAGTCAAGGTTGAGAAGAAGGACCTGTCCAGAGCATGGCTTTATTTCGCAAAGAAAGATAACAGTGCTAGTTGTAATATTTATGAAATGATCATTTCAATTAAAGGTGGAACCACCAGCAATATGTTGAAACATCTTTTTTTTTCCTACTTGGTTTTTAAACAATGTTCAGATACAGAGATATTAAAGCATTTGCACTGACACTGAAAACGTGTAGGAATCGGACCAAAAAGAAAAATCAATAATGGAATTGGTATCAATAAAATCTTATCAATTCCCATCTCTAACTCTGACACAACATTGTATCTGTCAGTCACAGCTGAAATTACAGGCCACGATGAAAAAGTAATATTCTTACTCTTACTTCACTATAAACTGAGCTATACAGCGAAAGAGCAGCTTCATTGGTCATGATTTATAACTATAACTAGGTGCTCATGATTACTGCTGTTTATTGGAATGTCCATCTATTCAGGCATCACTGCAGCATGTGTGAAAAGGCACAAGACTGAAATGTTCTTGAAATAAGCTGCATGTGTGAATTGTAATAACCACTTGTGGTTCCTGACAGATAATCCCAATATTTTACTTGGAGCAATGTAGCAGATGCAAGCTCTCCCATATACATATCCTATATATGTTTGACTGCTGTATGGTAATGACAATGGTGGCATGTCATGTCCAGAAACAGTGGAGAGGGAGAATAACAAAGACTACAACCAGGTGTTGCTGGATGTCCAGCGCTCGCTGCGGAGGTTCCCACCTGGTGAGTAGAACCCATACCTGCTCAGAAAATTGTTTTATGAAGTCCTGCTGTGTGTATATTCCTAAAGAAACACTAATACACTCACAGATGATCACACACCACCATTCCCAAATGCCAAATATATAGAGTTTCACTTAGAAATTAGTATGTTAAATATACTTTATTACCACTGATGGTGTTTCATTTAAGGGATTTTCTTTGCTATCAAGGATTAGTTAATTAATTGGTTAGTCAATAAAAAGAAAATTAACTGGCAGCTATTTTGATAATCAGTTTATCATTTCAGTCATTTTCCCAGCAAAAATATCAAACATTTGCTGGTTCCAGCTTAAATATATGTATTATTTAGATAGATATTTAGTCCTGTTACATTTAGTTCAATACAAATGCAACATTTTTGACTAAATTGAGTCTTTTTTTTTTCTTTTTTTTTTTGTAAAAATCATACATTTGCACTTAATGCCATTCACTTTAGAAAATCTATGTTTATTATCCTATCATTGCAGTATTAAAGCTTTGCCACTATTTGCTGTTAGTGTTACTTTTACTGGTAGTCAACTTGGCATGCAGACAAATTCCAGAAAAGCCTTTAAGGGGTGCAGCCATACCGTCTACACTGCACTACTGGAATATTTGCCAGCCCATCTCATTAGTATTAATACTCATATTGTCAAGTCAAGATCTGTCGGCTGCACACTATACTTAAAGGAGCTGCAAAATGCACCAAAATGCTTATCTGGTGAGAGGAAAAGAGTCTGTGCCAAACTGAGATCTGTTGGAAGTCAAACTGTTCTGCCATCAAAATGTAACTGTAAAGTTTTCTTTAAATACATTCACATATGACTAAGAACACAGCAGAATTAGGTTTTATTCTTAAATCTTGGTATTGCATTTTTCCCCTTAATTCTTTTTGCCAGGTTTAGCTGGTAGTTGTACCAGCAATGTATGTTGCCATTCATTGTTCTCCTTAATTAATCAGATTATCTTCTCTTTGACTGAGGAGTGTAATACAACACACCCTGTTTCTGCACTAGTTAATCATACACCCGTAAGTCAGCATGAACACATTCTGACTAAATGTTGTTATGACTGCACATCTGGCACTTTATATTTATGGGATCACTGATGACGAAGTGTATTTTATTTTGGTTGGACTTACACAGGTATGCCAGATGAGCAGAGGGAGGGTCTCCAGGAAGAGCTTATTGACATCATTCTCCGAGTTCTGAAACGTAACCCCCAGCTGCACTACTACCAAGGATACCATGATATTGTTGTCACCTTCTTATTGGTCCTGGAAGAGCGCCTCGCAACTGCTCTTGTAGAAAAGCTCTCTACGCATCATCTCAGGTACTTAACATATACTGCATATACACATTAATCTGCAGCCGTTTTTTATTCTACTAGCTATTTTCTCGGGTTTTCTTTCTCTGTTATGTCTCCACAAGTCAGAATAATAAATAGCATTTCCCTTCCTGCCTCCCTCCTTCACTTCCTCCTTTAACAATGGTCTATTGTGCACACTAAATGCTCTCCATTTTATCGTATTTTTCAGGGACTTCATGGATCCTACCATGGACAACACCAAACACATACTTAACTATTTGATGCCCATCATTGATCGGGTCAACCCTGAGGTGCATGACTTCATGCAACAGTAAGACTCTCTGCTGACTTAGTGATAACAGGGCAAATCAAATTATTTTCTATTTCTCATCAGAAGTTACTTATAAG
This sequence comes from Lutjanus erythropterus, assembly GCF_056507025.1. Lineage (NCBI taxonomy): Eukaryota > Metazoa > Chordata > Actinopteri > Lutjaniformes > Lutjanidae > Lutjanus > Lutjanus erythropterus. Next base: position 33,524,557 of record NC_139318.1, on the reverse strand, counting down.
ACACAAAACTCACTTTATATGCAGTATGAACATAATTTTTAAGGTAAGGCAGATATATTCCACCTATATGAGGCGGAATGAAGAACAGTAAAAGGCTTCATACCCAGCAGCTTTTATTATGCTTATGAAATCTAATACCATTTATATCTACTCCAGATTGTTTCCATTGTTTTGCTGTTCTAAATGAATATGTTTTGCTTAATAAATGTTGCCACTGTTGCAGTTCTGCAAGCATCAGTACCATTGTTAGCGATGACATTTCAAGCCATGTGATAAACAAAAGGAAAAAGTTTCTAACAGTTATGAAGTGTTGAGACACCCAACACTTTGAATCAGTAATATAACTTTTGATCCTGTTATGACAGCTCGAGTTATGGCTAAAGACTTAACAGCACAGGTCATGAAGTCTCTCACTAGGAAGGCATTCATGACTGTGGCCTTCAATATCTTTTAGTTCCAGATGCCATAATATAATTTCTAGTCCAGACTTCTGTACATTATCTCTGAAGGATGCCCACATTTCAGTTGATCTCTGTACGTATTGATTGGTTCTTAGGGCTGAGGTGGGCACAGTCTTCGCTCTCAGTTGGCTGATCACCTGGTTCGGCCACGTCCTGTCAGACTTCCGCCATGTTGTCCGGTTGTATGACTTCTTCTTGGCCTGTCATCCATTGATGCCCATCTACTTTGCTGCTGTGGTGAGTTTCTTGTAATCAGCACTCCTTGTTTGCTGTTCAGAGGGACTGATTTCTTTACATCAGTGTTTCCCAATCCTGGTCCTCAGGGCCCACTGTCCTGCATGTTTTAGATGTTTCTCTGCTCCAACACACCTGATTCAAATGATCAGGTTGTTATCAGACTTCTGCAGAGGCTTGATGACGAGCTGATCATGTGAATCCGGTGTGTTGGAGCAGAGAAACATCTAAAACATGCAGGACAGTGGGCCCTGAGGACCAGGATTGGGAAACACTGCTTTACATGAGCTAAGTGTGCTGAATCAATTCAAGGCAAGAGCCTTAGTTCCACTTTGGGGAGGTGTCTTTTTTATTTGAGGCTTTGCATACCTCATATAGTATCATCACTGTGCAAGAAGCCTTTGTGACAGCCTTCCACTCTTTTCCTCGATACCATAGACCAATTATTGTCATTTTTATTTTAGTTGGATGTTAGATTCAGCTAAAAACGTACTGTACAGTAAACTGTGTGACAGAGGCAGGGCCACACAAGAACTGATAGAGAGGTCAAATATCCCTCCAAAATACCACATTAAGACACCAAGGCTTTGAGGAACACCACCGAAAAAGTCATGACATGACTTGGTATCAAAAACATGTGACATTTGGAGGTTTCTGTAAGAATAACATTTTTTTTTCAGGGATTAGATGCCAAATACTTCTCTTCTTGGAGTTGCTCAGATACCTTATTGTCAGTGTCAGCATATGCAGGATGTATAAGTTTCACTGCAAGAGTTGTATCAGGACATCGTGTAGGCAGGTCGAATGTGGTGACACCCATCACCTATCCCGTATTTGGAAAGGTAAAGGTACGTATAAGTTTTATAAACCTATTACTATCCATGGCTAACTGATTGGTCCATCCCTATCCAAAGTCTTCCAGTCCCCAATTAATCAAGTCACTGCAGTTGTGTAAACCAAAAAAATCAAGTTTGGCTACCCTCATCATCTCAGTCATGTCACTCATACGCCCATGTATCTCTGATGGGTACCACTTGTCCAGTTATTGATGTGTAATCAGAATTCTGCCTGTATGTCTTCTTGGTACTTGTGTCGCAGATCGTACTGTACAGAGAAGAGGAGGTGCTGGAGTGTGAATGTGATATGGCCATGGTTCATCACCTGCTGTCTCAGATTCCTCAGGATCTGCCGTATGAGACACTCATCAGCCGAGCAGGAGACCTCTTTGTCCAGTTCCCTCCCTCTGAACTGGCCAGAGAGGCTGCCTCACATGAAAGGTATTTAACCCTTTATGGCGGGGACACACCAGGGGCAGAGGCACCGCCGACACTGAGTCACGTCATTTCAAGAGTGAGCAGCAGCCTGACTGAACACACCAGAAGCATATTTTCCTGCACCAGTCAACAAGCGATTCTGCTCCACTGCTGTTGTGTAATCACACATAGAGATCATCTTAAAAATAACCTCATGAATTTAAAGTTTTTTATGTGTTTCTGGATAAAAAGTGAACTATCGCTTTGTATGATCATCTGCGAGGTGGGGCTTCCTTCGTTCCTGCCTGTCTGTTTTGCCCGCACTGATGCTGTTTCTAATAAATATGGTGGATGGGTAGATTTTGATATTTTATCAGGTGGGTTGAAAAAATCAGGGGAATTGAAACTCAGATGGAGAGCAGCAGGGAGAGAAATGAAGACGGTTGGAAAGCCAGGGATGTGTGTTTAATCATTTATTAGAATCAGATCACTTCTGTCATATATAGTATGTTATGTACAATAGAATACCAGCGTGTTTTCAGTAGTGGTGTAACCGATTGTTGCTGGTCCGTGGTGCATACAGATCACCCCCCCATGTAGGCTGTGGATTAGATTCAACAATCATAGTGTGAAATACAGTTTGACCGCTGCTGTTACCTTTTAATGTAAAAATTCTCAAAATCTTAATGCAGAGTTGTTGTGAAAAGACGAGACAGAACATTTCTAAGTAAAACACGGCACCCATCTGTGTGTCAGTGGAGTTTAAAAAAAAAGAAACTGAGACTGATTTAAAAGACGTGACTTTCACCTCTGTTGAGTGAAATCCCGACCAGATCATAAGATCGTGATGTTAATCATAACTTCGTTAATATCTGCTGTCTTAACTTCTACACGCAGCCCCTCTCAGTCTGCAGAGCAGCTCTCTGTCTGTAACACAGCCTTCAGTGTGGATCAGGTAGTCCTGTGAGGAAGATACCGAGTGAGACTACAGAGTGTAATATTATTAGATAGAAGAGATTTATGTATCATTATACAGCAAGGTTGTATAGGGAGATGTTGATGTTCCCTCCCTCCTTAATTGATTTATAAGATTGTATGATAATTAATAATAATTGTAATTATACTGTATAGTATGTATTTATGTATTATATATGTGAAGTATGATATTAGAAGTATACTGATAATAATTATTATATTGACCATTACTGTGGTGGTGACTACAGACAGAGAGAGGCTGCATTAAAGCTAAGTGCATTTTTAAATTAATTTCACCCTAAACCCACCATTTTCTTCTTTTTTGCTTATTTTGTGAGTCAAAACATGATGTGATTCGAACCATGAGTTTTTTGCGAGCTGGCCCTGCTTTGTGCCGCAGCGCACTCTGTGTGTTCAGCCCAGTTGATTAAAATGGGCACCAAATGGAAACAGGCAGCACTGGGTGTGTCCCTGACGTTAGGGTTACCACCTTACCTTTACAGATGAATTCACACTCTGACTATTGTTATATACAGGAATATTCATATTTCACTTCTGCTTCTCAACAGCTTCGGTTACTCACCATTTTTTTCATTAACACTTTCATTTTCTTTCTCTCTGTGTGTGTCTTTTCCTCCTAAGCATGGCATCCTCTACCTTTAAGGACTTTGACCTTGCATCTACTCAGCAGCGACCAGACTCTGTTCTCCGTCGCCGACGCAGACAGAAACAGGCTGCACTGGAGAGCTCGGCTCAAAGTTCAGTGGTGGCCCAGCCTTCAGCAGCACGGCGGTTTGTTCGACTGGCTGTAATGGGTCTGACGGTGGCTTTAGGGGCTGCAGCTCTCGCTGTGGTCAACACTGCCCTGGAATGGGCCCCCAAACTGGACTTGTTTCCTTGACTTGTCCTTGACTGTACTGCTGATGGGTCTGTCTCCAAGAACCCTTTAATCAGTTAATTAAACCACAAACCCTGCAGTCGATAACACTGTCTGGAGTGTACAGTACTCTTTAAACTGAAACAGTTAACGCTCCTCTTTCATCCTCTAGGATGCGTCTGAACATCCTATGTAGGGTGCTTGTTATGACTCCTGGAGAGCGCACCAGCTGCTGGTGTTATGAGATGAAGAATCCATCCGGTTATAATGGAGAGACTCCGTTTCTACGAGCTATTATTGATGGTGTCGTCATTAAAGTTTATTTATATTTGGTATTAGAGTAATCTGATATTGAGCTCACAGAGATATGTGCTGAAAGCTTGGTGAACTCACTACACTTGAAACTGCTGCCAATTAAGAGAGCTGGAGTGAATGTATGAGTGTGTGTGTGTGTGTGTGTGTGTGTGTGTTTTGTGTGTATGTGTGTATGTGGTCACAACCCATTTGTTATCTATTTGATACCTGGACTGAGACCAAATAGGGGATTTGTAGAATCCTCTCTTTGTATAATTTACTGTTTTTTAATTTATAGGAATGCAAGCAACTGTATAAAGATGTGGTCATGACACACAGACATCTTTTTACTTCATTAGGTCCATGTTTTTAGGTTATTTCATTCCTTTTAAGTTGTTTCCAATGAGCCTTTTAGTGAAGAGTATCTTAAATTGAAAATTTGGCACGTTTCACGTAGATGTCCAGTCAGTGTTGATGGTTAATGTAGTAAACTGAAGTAAAAAAGAAAGAGTTCTCCTGCTGCAAAATATGTTGTTCCTCCTGCATCCAGTGATGTCACAGTGATATCACTGGTGTTAAGGAAGAACTACAGGACATTTCAGCTTGGATTTCTAGTCTCTGGGTAGTCAGGCCTGCTAGATGAGTATTTTTGTCACTGAACATTTTTTGGTCAAAAAAAGTAGCTATAGGCAAGGGTTGGGAATATCTTGGCACCTCGTGATTCAGTTGTGATTCAGAGGGCTACAATGCGATTATACAACTATTATTGATGCATCTAAATTTTAAGTTTTTTAATCCAGTGGGTGCCAGTCAGATCATACCCATCTGCAGATGCTCACGCTCAAGTTATACTCGCCAAAACTGAAGAAGCAGCGTGTTATAGAACATGTTGCCATGTGGTGATGCATGGCAACATGGGTGTGGGTTTCAGAGGCTTGCGCACAATGCATCGTGGTGCATGTAGGCAGTGCGGGCAGGAAACCTCAGTTTTCTTCATCAGTATAACACACTGAGGAAATTATTGCTTCAGTTGACTACATTTAGTATCAACACTGACACTGACACATTTTAATTCTGGCTCAAGGCTCAACTTAACTTATCTGTAAGAAGTTTTGAACATTAAAAACATTAAACAAGATGTTTTTATTGATGTTAAGTAAATGTACTGCAGCCTGCTTGAGAACTATTTTCTATCTCAAACTTAAATCTGAGAATTAGGCCCCAGAGTGGAGTACAGCTTTCAGTTGACCTACCATATTAAATTGTTTTACTAAGCTTTCCAGTTTCTTCCTTCAGTGTTTGGTTGCACAACCTTAAAACCGTGTCTGTGTGTCATGGCCCCAAAATGATGAGAGTATGTTTTCTGCGTCACTTTTCCTGGAGTAGATGTTTATATCTCTCCTTCAAGTTCAGCAACACACTCACTCACTCAATGCCTGGTAACAGAAAATATCAAAGCTGGGATGAATAACAAGTCAAATGTTTGACACGGTGGAGACCCAGTTTACCTTCACCGCTTTAGTTTTTACTTAATCACTTAAAGATAAGTTTGAGAGGCGCTTTTCTCACTCCAACTGTTAAGGGTGCCCCTGACAGAAAAGCGCCTAAGCCTTCAAATTAATGCTATCCTTTTTGTTTTAAACATGACTTTAGCTTTATTTGAGCACATGCCATTTAGTACATTGGATTGCTTTCAGTGTAGCATTTGCATTTCCAGGGCAGTCCAGCTCATTCCAAACCCATGTTATTTTCATTCAATCACATATTAACGTAATAGAGGATTTGCTTAGGTTTCAGTGGTATGGCACTCACCGGAATAGCCAAGTCTTATTGTTAAAAAAAAAAAAAATCTAGCAAATAGTTTGTCAGAGCACTTCATTCTAAGGTAGGTAAATCTGTAAGATGTATTTTGTTTAACAGAAATCTTCAGAATTATTGACTTCTAGGTCACCTGCATTTTATGGCACAAAAAACAGTCAACTTGAAGCTTCTCACTTCGGTTGAAGTGACGCGTTGAGAGAAGTTGAACTGAATACTCGGGCATCCCATTTTCATATATTAGCATTGATTGGTTTATTGCCTCTGTAGTGAAGCCACTGATTCAGCTGGTAGGGGATCTACACAATGAAGGTGACCTGGAATGTGTCCAAGGATGCTCTGAGGTGCCTGAGAGTCTAGTCGTTCAGCAGTATTGTAACGCACCATGTATCTGCACTCAGTGGGTTTTGTTTATTTTCATTGCACTAAATGATTTATCTGCCTTTTATGTTTATTTTGTTATAACAAAACTGTCATACTAATGTAAAGTTGTACAAGAGAATGCTAATAAACTAGAGTGAAAATGTTCATTGTATGTTTTTTGGACACAGTTACACATCGGTGTGGGAATTAACACCCACCTGATGTACATGGTAACATGCACATGCTATATAGGGCTGCAACTAATGATCATTTTCATAGTTCATTATTTTCTCAATTAATAGTTGTTTTTAAAATGGTGAAAAATGGCAGTTGGTGTTTCCCAAAGCCTAAGATGATGTCCTGAAATGTCTTGTTTTACTCACAACCCGAATTTATTTAGTTTACTGACATAGAGGACTGAAGAAAACAAAAAAAAAATCACATTTAAGAAGCTGGAATCAGAATTTTGACTTTTGTTCTTTAAAAAGTACTTAAAACGATTGACCATCAAAATAGTTGCAGATAAATAAGTTAATTGTTGCAGCTCTAATAAAAATGAACATTTGCAGTAGAGCTTTTTCATTTTCAGATCTTTTTCAGGATCCACGTTATACTACAAATTGATCACACCAGTTAAGAGTTAAGAGCCACCCACCTTTAAAAATATTGTTTTAAAAATCCACAGAACTATAATGTTGTACTCTGCCATCTACTGGAATTAGATTAATCTTTAAAACAATATTTTTATATTCAGCACTAAGATCTAGTTATTGTTACTGGTGTGGACGGCCCTTTAATCTGATGTATACTGAGGCCCTGAGAGGCAAGTGAGAAAAATTAAGTCTAATGTAAATTGTGTTTTCTACTGTGGAACAGGTGAAAAAAGAAATTTGTCATGTAAACCATGTTTTTATCACAGGAACTTTCCCTATGCAAGGACTAGGGATGTTTACAGCTAAGTTGGGGCATTGTTTTACCACCCCAAAAATCCCTGGTGAGGGGAAGTACTTTTCAAAAGTACAGGGATTTTAGGGGTGGTGCTTGCTGTTGAATTTATTTGATTGGCATTTTATTTCAGCCAACATTTTAAAAAAATCTGCAGCTGAAAACAACTTTTTGTTTTTTGTGCTTTGACACATCAACATGGAGTTGCAAAAAAAAAGCATACAATGATGGATGGACAGGTGACAAAGTCTAGGACGTACCGAACATTAATACTGAGGACGAAGACAAAAAACGTTCTTTGTTGCACGCCAAAATGACATGCAAAACACCCATCACTTTTTCATATGAGACCTCTCTAATTTGCCTAAACTTCACAGGTCTTTAAACTGCAGTGGAAACAGACAACAACAGACTTAAGTCCATTTAAAAGAAGTTCCTGGGACTAAAATTTCCATGTACTTTGAATGTAAATGCAATTTTTGTTTCACATCTGTGAAAACAGTTGAAATGAAGTTTTGGCAGGTGACCTGCCTTGAGTTTAGAGTGCGTGGAGAAATAAAAAAGAAAATGTATCCTGGCAAAACTTATTTTCCCCACCATGAAAAAAGCAGAACATATACAGACTTGCTGTGTATGTGTATGTATATGCTTGCAAATGTTTGTTTTTTCTCCCGTTTTTAAGTCATAAACAGAAGAGAGAAGAAAGAGAGAGAAACTATTTAGATCAGACATAGAAAATGAATCACCAGAATTTTTTAAGTAATGTAACAACAGATGACTCAGTGTTACACTGGTTTAATGTTATCAATCCTGTTCTTAGGCTTATCTCAGATTCAGCTGTCCCATTAGACTCAGCTGCATTTCATCAGCCTCAGTTGTAATTTGTCAGATCAGTTGTTCTTTGAACTTAAAGGTAGATTATGCAGAATTTGTCAGTTGCTGCATAGTCTGCCTTTAATGTTGTCATTGTGTTGCAATAATAGTAGCTTACAATGCTTGTATTTCCAGTTTATTGGAGTTAAGGTGTGTCACTTGACAAACATGCAAGTGAAACCCAACAAACTTCACAGATACATGACAAACAAATTACATTGCATATATAATAGCACATTTGTTATTGTTCTCCTGAGGAATAAACACTGTAGAAGTACAGATAAAATCCTTAATACCAACAAACAAAAATAAAGCATCATTATTTGTCCCTAATGCCATGTTTAAACTTGATACTTCAAAGTCATTAAGTGCATCAGCTATTTGTTTTGCATTAGGAACACATTCATTCAATGTAAACAACATCCTTCACCACAGTCTTGTAGTCGACTGAAATAAAATATATTGCTATTATAATTATGAGAAGAAATTATTATTTTTTTTCTTGCTTATAAAGATAAAATGTCAAACATACACTGCTTACAACACCAAAAGACATTCTGGTCAGTTTAGTTACAAAGTCATCACTTGGGACTTCAGTAGTTATACCACTTGTTTGTCTGTAATTAATTAGTTATAGACATACCTCGCATAGGGAAAAATAAAGGGAGTTCCTTTTGTTAAACTGTTGGGTGACATTTCTATTTACCTTTTTTCGGATTAGGTTTTTGACAAATAAATGCCAAACCTAAGTGAACACAATAACATAACTTGCTCAACAAACAAATAATTCATCATGAAAATGCCCGATCATAGCAGAAGATCCCAGTAAAGCTAGTTTTCTCACACTGACTATTAGTATCCTCAACTGCTGAGATGTAGGAGCTATGGCTGGCAGTTTTTATGGCTTGTGGATAGCATTTATATCTGTGGTGATCGTACCACTGAAGGAAGGTGAGCCTCAGTGAGAAGGCACGTTGGAAACAAGGCTTGAAGTCGCTACAATAAATCACGAGAACATATGAGTGTAGCCAGCATTAAGATAGCAGCCAAAGCCTCAGCTGATGCTTGCGTTTCTTCAGAGAGTGCGTGCGCTTGCAGCTGCGTGTGTTCATTAGTGTGCTTGCCTCAGTGGCAATTCTGGCAGTTGGGATGGCAGGGCTGATTATTGACCCGGCACCTACAGCCCCCAGATATGTCGCCCCTGCCCTGTAAAAAAAAAAATAAAAGTCAAACACATGAGCTAACTCTCTTGAATATGGAATCATAACTGTAAAAAGTGTGTAAGTAAATGTTTTTACATTTGGGCCCCAGCGAGCTTGTTTGGTGACCCAGCAGATTTCTGTCCTGCACATCAGGCAGCAGATCCAATCACAGCCGTCTTTTTTCTGGACGATGATGTCACACCGTGGACATTTCATGGCCTCCCCGTTCTGTAGCAGGCTCTATATTTAATTACAGTGAAATCATGTAAAATGTGAAGTGGCCACAGAGAGGAATGCACACAAAAATACAACAACACTGAATAACACCTGTAGTACCAAAGACGCTATTCAAGAGGTTTGATGGTGACTTTAAGAAGCACCAGAAACTCCATTATTATAGCTGCAGTTATTTTTTGCTTAAAATTACTAATTCTGACCAATCCATGTAACTATCAGTGTTTAATCTGAGGGTTACTTTAAAAGAAAATGCACAGACGTGCATTAAGGGCTGTGTTTCTCCACATTAAGGTCAACTTTGGTGGAGAAGATGGAGTCACAGCCTCAACGAACAGCGAAGATGTTCACCTCAGCAGGCGATGCCACTCCCCCGCATTCATGTGTGTGTGTGTGTGTGTGTGTGTGTGTGTGTGTGAGCGGTCCCTCATCCAGGTTTTAAGTGTCCTGGGGCATGTTCGGTCAAAAAACCGTCCACACCATTTTGTTATGACTTTTGGACTGAACGACCTTTTTACTCAAAACTGTGTGCAACAAGCTTTGAGGTATATTTCTCTCATTTGGTGGATGTGTGAGGTGTTACCCAGTCAGCAGCCATGTTGTATTATAAAGACAGTGCCCTTGCCTATAACCTAAATACGTTGATCTTAGATCTTTGGACAGACCCCTGGACACTTTTCTTTAATTCAGCCCTGGGAAAGCATGGACCAAACTGTTGAAATCAGTCTCCATTAAGAAAACAGAGCTTGAGGTGGTGCTGGAGCCACAAACATCGTAAAATGGACATTAAAAAATAATACAACTAACTATTCCAGGGTCAGTGCCTGAACTGAGAAAACTACTTTTGTAAACATGAGTAGGACTGGAAGCAGACTCTACAATAATACTGAAAGTGCACATTAATGTCTCAAATGTACTTACAAACCCCAAATTGAGCAAAAGCACTTAAAATGAATGTAAAATTAACAGACCCTCCACCAGCCCTCAGAGTTTGTAGATAAAGAAGCTAATCCAGTCTCTGCTACAATACCAATATCTGTTTTTATTCATGATTCTTCATTAAATATTTACAGGGCATTAGACAATTTAAAACATTTAAAGCTCTATGTGATTGCTTTTTAATAGTAAGATATTATCTTTTCATTTTACCACTGTTAGTTGACTACTAAAGTGTAATGAAGCTGCATTTTAGACCTTTCAGAATTTCCTGTACTGGTTTGTGGTGTACTGGGTAGAGAAGAGGTGCAAAACTGCAGCACTGCACAGGAAGTGATTTGTTCTTTTCTGCATTTGTAATGGGGTATTTACTGTTAAACACATGTTCCTGAAGCCACACCGGTCTGCAAGAAGTATTTACTGTCTGAAGTGCAGCAGACTGCAGAGATTCACTCCTGTGCCAAGTTATCACACAGACCTGTGAGCCTGACCTACCTCCAGCATCTGTTTCGTCTGCTGAGCCGCCTGGTCATTCTCTGCTCGGATGCGCAGGTCATCCTGGTAGTCCTTACAATTCATGCCCTCATGAATGGCCTGCAAGCACACACAACATCCTTCATGTTTGCTGCTTCTACTATTACCACGTAAATAACAAAACACTGGTAGTGAATGTCCGACAAATACCCTGCAGAGGATGCAGTTGGTCTCGTTGCAGAGTTCACAGTGGAACTCGTTGACTTCATCCTCATAGATGCACCATCCTCGACAGTTGGGCGTCTGACAGTGGAAGCTGTGCTCTGAGCGGCTCTCTGCGATGCTCAGCCGCAACTCCAGGAACCGCTGGTGCTCTTCTTCTGTTAGCAGCTGCATCCAGGATCACACAGAGGAAACAGAGAGACACAGAGAGCGTTATTATCTTTACGAAATAGAAAGAAAGAACTTCTGGAGGCCTTACAAAACATTCACTAAATGTTCTCGAAAGGTGACCAGTGTCCTGAACCTTAACAGAACATTAGATTAGGATGTTCCTAAAATATCTTCTTTTGGTTACGAAATTGCTGCTGTTCAAAGTTCTCACCGCTTTGATCTCTCGGTCCAGTAGCTTGCTCTCACAGTTGTCGGGACAGGACACCTCAGCGTCTTGACTGTTCACGATTGTCCCCTTTAGACAATCCCTGAACAAGAACACACACACAGATGAAAAATACAAAATGTAGAAACGCACCAAACACTAAGCTTTGCACATTTAGCAGACCATGGCATGTATGTGGACACTGAAGACTTTTAGAAAGCAGAAAAAAACACTTTTATCAATTTTACAACCTGTGACAAAGCTACAGAATCGTTTCCCGCATCAGACCTGCAGAAGGTGTGCAGACACTCTCTGAGAACGATGCCCTCTCCTGGCAGCAGGGTGGAGAAGCAGATGGGACAGTCCGTCTCTGTGGTGTTATAGATCAGGTTCTGCTCCTCTGTTGCCAACAGGTTCAGATAGTTCCTCTCTCGTTCCTCCTCCTGAGCCTTCATCACACAGGAACGGATGGGAGCAAAAACAACACAGAGACTCATTACAAACTGTCATGACTCATCACAAACAGCATAATCCTCCCGTTTCCTGGAAATGGAAAGTGAAACAACTGTTGAAAGCAAATGGGTCGTGGCATCAGCTCAAATAGTTTCCATTAGCAACTCCAACATCTTATGGACTCTGGTGCGGTTATTTTTACTTACCAATACTTCAATCTATTTGGTTTTGTAGTGTGCAAGTGTCATCTATTGGTTTTGCATTTATCACACACATCATAAATAGTTTTAGTTCAACTACTACTTCATTGTTGTTTTTTTTGTAAATATATTCGTGTCCTGAATTTTAATGTCAGCAACACATTTCCAAAAAAGTTGCAAAAGGGTCAACAAAAGACTGAGAAAGTTGTAGAGTGCTCAAAAAACACGAGTGGAAGACAGAATCATTGGTAACAGGTGATAGTATTTAGCTGGTTTAGGTGTTTGCAGCTGACTTCTCTGGGCCTGAGTTCAACACAAAGTGTTGAAGTATGCAATGGTCTGACAATTTTATATTTAAAACTGGTTTCGGAAATCATGGGCATTTTGTCCTCCAGGCTTAAGAGGAAAAGGACTGTCCAGATTGTCACCAGCACCAAGTTCATGGGGGTGCGTTAGTGTTCATGGCATCATGGCTAACTGTCACATTTGTGATGGCTCCATTAATGCTTAAAGTTAAATACGGGTTTTGGAGCAACACAATGCCAAGACATTAAATTCTGCACATTTTACAGCGTGGTTTTGAATTTATTGAAAACGTGGAAATTTATGAAATGTGAATTTACACATTTCTGACAACACCAACAAACATTAGAAACTTTGTGAAGGTAGAATTTAAGGCAGAGCTGTTGTATTGATTTGGAAAAGACTGTGTAGGTATAAGGTGTATCATCCGTGGCCACTTAGTGAATATATACTTTTAAATTTTAGAAATACAAAGATGACTCCAGCTAAGATGCCAACTGCACTGTTGCAGGTCTGTTGCCAACTGGTTGCCACACAGTATCCATATATTTTAATGAGTCTCTGTGACCTGGGTTAGATTAAATCAATGGTTCCCAAACTGGGGGGGCGGGGGCTGACCCTCCTCGGGGGTGTAGACCAAGGGAAAAATATGGAGTGAAACAAAGTGAAAAGAATATGTTTCATGTAGGGGAAATAAACAAACAAGAGTTTGATGATGCTATCATGCTGACCTTTATTTTACTACAATTCAACTTCAACTAATCTTTTTCACTTGCTTCTCCAGTTATTGTGACTGACTGGGGGGTGGAGGGGTGAACTTTTTTGGCTTAGGAAGGGGGGCATGCAAGAAAAAGTTAAGGAAGCACTGGGTTAAATCTAGATAGGAATTTGTCATCGGGCTGAAAAAATTTCAGGAATCCTAGTCCTTACCTGTACGAACTGCATCATGGCCATCTCCTCCTGCTGAATTCGAAGAACCTCCTGCTGGTCTGGCTGATAGATGTCCGGCACCTCGTAATCCATCGGCCGATCCCCTCCGCACATCTCACAGCCAGGACGCGTTGGTTTGTTCATGTATGTACACATAGGACAGGCCCAGCCCAACTACAGTGCATACAAACACAGATTTACAGTATGCTTGTGCAGCCCTTGGACACTTAAGAGACTCAGCCACACTGTAATGTCTAATGTAGAGTTTGTAATCTGACCTGAGGTTTAGGAGGCACAGCAGGTCTAGTGGGTTTAGGAGGAAGAGGAGGAGGAATCTCTGTGGGAGGAGGTGTCTTCTCACCAACATGTCCACCCAGCCCTCTGGGCAAAAGCTGCATGGACTGCATCGTCTCCACAATACCTAAGCATAAATCATCATTCCATGAGACTAATTTACTGGAAAGTTGATTTGTTAAGAACCAGTATATTTGCCGTGCTGCAGTCAATATTTCTGATTATTTCTGAGCATTAACTGAGCAAGACGAAAGGAAGGAAATAACTGTTATTTACAGCTTTTATATTTGTGTGTCTATTACTGACCCTCTAACCGTTGTTGCTCCAGGTCCAGCTTGTGTTGGTGCCGTGTGAGATGAGCAGCATGGGCGGAGAGGATAAACAGGAAAGCCGTGTCTCCGTTCCGCCGGATGCCATGGCTGTACAGCGTCTCCCGGTCCTGAGCCAGCCGCTTCCCGATCACCCAACGCTGCAGCGCGGGGGCGAACCCAAAGTCATGACTGATCTGCAGACGTGAGATGGTGAATTAGACAGATCATTCAATGACATTTCAATGAAATATCATCATGCTGCAGAGATGTCCTGGCCTATACATCATATTCTACAGACTTAAGAAAACATCTTTGTTGGTACACATCCCTACAAAAATCACACCCGAAACAATGTAATGTTTTTCAATGAAAATGAGAATGATGTAAAAAATTCTCTCTAATACTGCAAATCATATTGCAAATTCCAAACTGCAATATCAGTCAAAATAATCACAATTAGATTTTTTTTCAAAATCATTCAGCCTTAAAATGAAGCCACACAAATAAAACTGTACATAACAGGATTACATCATCAAAAATATAAAACTTCAAAACAATAAAGTATAAAGTATAATAAACTGTTGAGTAACAAGTCAAAGGAAACAGCAGGTCAGAATTAACAGCTTCTGGCTCAGTTTCATGTTTATAGTTTATGTCACAGATGAGGTTTTACAGGGTCGTGAGATATTATCAGTAGGGATGCATGATAAATATCGGGGCAGATAAATTATCGGCCGATACTGGCTGATCCAGCTATGCCTGTCAGTATTGGTGTATATTAGCCTATGAATGTATCCATCTATAATAATATCTGATTTGTCAAAGCATTGAATTTGCATTCCTGGGTGAAACATGCTATAAAACACAAAGTATATTCATTAAGTTTCTTTAATGAACTTTACCAGAGAAACTAGCTGAACATTTGAAGAGTCAGAAGTGTTTCTGTTGTCATAGCGATATCAGCTAGATTTGGTTTAGTCTGAGCTGTGAGATATTAAATCATCTGTCTTTGCTTACTACAGCTTAGCCCTTCTTATCCTCAGGTGTGCATAAACTACAGGTTATACGCACTTCTTATTTAAATACAAAAATGTGACATTAGCAGTTATCTTAATGATACTGGCCACTAGAAGCAACATCAGTACCTTGTCTTTAAGTTGTGCAATCGACATGTCAGAAGAAACCACAACAGTCACTGGGATGTAGGCATCTGACTGAGCATCCTCCACCCCAACCAACAACCTGTGGAACAGAAAACAGTAGAACCAGCCTTGTCTTTAGTTTTTGTTTATACTTCTTGCATAATGGCCACGTAAATATAAACCCAACATCTGTTTATTTTCATATTTCTCACTAGGGCTGAACAATATATCTTTTTTTTAAATCATATTGTGATATGAGATTAGGTATCATCTTAGATTTTAGATATTGTTATTAGAGCTTGGTTGATATTGGATTTGTGGGGCAGATACCAATAATGGTAGAAGGGAGTAAAAAAAAAATCTGACAGATATATTGGCCAACATAGATATAACGGACAGAATATAGGATATACTTGAATGCACATTTTGTGCAAATGTGATTATCAAACACTTGTGACAAAAACAAGAATAATGAAACAGTAAATTTTCACTGGTATATGTAATAATCTTAAATAACCAGAAAAAAAAAATCACAAATAGAACTATATATGTATATATAAGCGAAGCCTATATATATTAAACTTAAATTAAGAAAAATGATAATGATTGAGTATTCATAAAATGCTACCTAACGTAAAAATAAAAACAATCATCATTTCTTAAAAAAGAAAATGTTTTCATCTCAAACAACATATGTAAACTGTCGATTCCTATACAGCTCTGATAGGTCCAAAGCAAGTCGATAATACTGGTCACCCGATTATATCCACACTACTGATGATTATTTAAGAAAAATCTCATTGTCTTAATCTTTTGCAAAAGCATCAGCCCTACAATATTGTCACAATGTTGATAAATATCTATATAATGGCATTTGGTATACATATATATACACACATATATATAGTGAAAATATTGTGATTGTGATTGTGATATTGTCCATACGGCTCAGCTCTTCTTCTGCCTGGTAACCACACAGATACACACTTCTGCTGTTCATTTCTTGCAGTCATACATAATTCTCATATCCTTATTCATTACATAATCCTGAGTCAAAACATACCTCACCCTGAAAGTAAACACAGCCCTTCAAATAAAGGTTTTCTGTGGAAATATAGTGCAAAAAATAAAGGAAGTCCCACACAGACACGTGCCCTCATACAGTTGTGTGTGTGTGTGTGTGTGTGTGTGTGTGTGTGTGTGTGTGTGTGTGTGTGTGTGTGTGTGTCCCCACCTGATGGGGTCCTGAGGGTAAGCCTGACTGTTGATCCTGACAGACACTGGGACAGAGAGTTGAGACAGCCTCTGGCACAGTTTGGCTGCTTCCTGTCCGTCCCCACTGCTGATGGCTTCACTCAGGGACAGAGCCAAGTCCTCGGCTGCACACAGAGACAGAGACAGAGGTGAGACTTACTGTCCACATACCTCCACTTTAAACTCCAATCAAAACAGTGACTCGGTTTCATTAATTAACACCTGTGATAGAACATCAAACATTAACATACAAATATTACTGTCACTGGGACACCAGTGGTTTTAGTGTGTCATGTATCAGTAGTAAGATGTGTGTCATGAAATTAGGTTACATTCATTATGACAAAATCGAAACTAAGTTAAATCTCTCACCCTCTTTCAAATTGACAGTCGGTGTAACTTCAGAAGCCATGATTACACCTGAAACGACAGGTAAACACACAATCTGTCACACAAACACCGCAGTAAAACGACAAACACGGAGCTGAATAAGACTTAAGTTCACAAACCTCCTCGGCTCGTGTCGTCGCCGTCCAGTCCGCATTCAACAACCCGACACACACACTTCCTCAAGTCTGCTGAACGGTGAAACGGGTTGCGAATCCAGTCGGAAGAGAAATGACGGCTCGGTGAAAACTAAACTACGTGTTTTGGTCCTGTGCCGCAGAGTTCAGCAGCTCTCTGAACTCTCGGGTTTTTGGCAGGTAAAACGGAAAGTGAAACTCATGAGTCAAATTCAGGAAGAGAAACTTTTAAAGGGTCGCTGCTGAGGAGTTTTTTCTGCTCCGCCCACTGAGGAGTATTACTTTATTAGTTTGTGATGTCGATTCTTCATGTTATACTGTAGCCTATATACAATTATATACTTTATACAGACTACAATATTGTATATCGGCATTTTATCCTCAGTTAGTTGTTCTAGTTCTTATTGTTTTATTTCATCTGTTCATTTTTGTCGTATTATATTTTTTTTAACATTAGTGGATGTATGTTGTTGAAATGTTTGCAACAAAGAAGTTTCTTAACATAAAAAAAAAAGTTTTAGATGTTTTGTAAATCGTGAGCAAAAACAAACAAAAACAACTAAATATTTGTTTGAGGCATTTGAACGTTCACACAGTCTATTGTTTTCTTTTTCCCCATTAAATTTTATTTATTATTTGTTTGTTTGTTTGTTCACCTGAATCCCCATTAGCCACTGCCAAAGTAGCTAATTATAATGTCAAACAATTAAAAAAACATGTCAAAGGAAAACTTAAAACTAAACAACCTAACAACAATAAATAAATGAACAATAATAATAATAATGACAGCAATCAATTACAAGTACGCCACCTACATTATAGGCTATTTAAATCATCAGTTAAACATTTGATACAGTTCAAAAAGTAACATTACCTCTAAAACAGTATAAATAGTGACAGAAATAAATATAAAATATAAACATAGAATTAGAAAGTTATATTATGTGGCGAGACATGCAGCAATAGCTTCCTCCACCAACTGAGCTCCCTGGCCGACATGTACAGTCATTTCTGATGGCAAACCATTCCTCATGTTTAATCCTCTATTCACAACAGTACTTTGTTTTGCATTAGGTTTTGAGACAGGAAGTGAAAAACGACCACTGGTCTGTTCTGCCTGAATTACAACCACAACAACAACCACAGAGGCACCACTCAGTTTTAATAATAACGGAATAAAACTCAGTGGAACTGAATAATTAATGAAGTGGAAAATAATCATGATGGAATATGCTGTTTTTTAAAGGTTAAAGCAGTGACTCCCTTCATCCAGCAGATGGCGGCGTCTGTTAAAATTTGATCTGCTGGACTTTTACAGCTCAGAGTCAAGAGTGGCGTCAACATGAATTCATCATCATCTTCTACAACGTTAAACTTTACATTTGAATTTAAATATTTTTATACTTACCCTCCCAAAAGAAACTTTCATACATGCAGCTTAGTTGCTTCCAAATTAAAAATCCATCATAGAAGTAATTTTGATCACATTTTTTAAATTAAACAAGAACACATAAACGGCAACAACAGAAAGAGAAAAGAAAACAAAAGGGGGAGATATGACAGTCAGGCTGGAAACAGCACACTTGTATACATGCCTGGGTGTAGCCTACATGATAATTACAGGGAGCGCTCAGCCACACAGTCATCATGATGTTGTAGCTGTAATTTAAAACCCATATTTTCTCAAACACATTGTCCATATTTCTTACTCTGTGAGTCACTTTTTAAACAGTTGGCTGACTGCAGATTTGACCTCGAAAAGATGCCTGACATAAGAGAACACTTTTCATCTTTATATGTCAGTTGCTGCCTTGAAAAAATATTATATTCAAATTATAGTTTTGATTCAGTTTCTGCAGCATTGTAAAAAGAGGATAACTTGTGCTTCTTGCTTCTTGGTTCTTGCTTCTTGCAAGGTTATCAGCGGCTCGGGAGGATTTGGTCCTGATGATGATGATGATGATGAAGGTGACAGTTTGATCCAGATGCACGGCGCAGATAAACGAGCCAATCACAGCGGCTCCAGCGGGAGCAGGAGGGGCTCCTGGCAGCTCTGCTCGGCAGCGCACCACAAAGTTGCGGCGCATCTCCGAGTCCCCGCCTGCTTCGCTTGGCTTCACTTGGCGTCTGTCACACCTGCATCCCGCAGCCTCTCCTCCACCGTCATTACTTTTACTTCGACCAGCTTTCCACCGTCAACAGTTTGAGCGATCCGCCCGACTAAAGGTGCGTCTCGACCCGTCTCAAAGATGCTGGCTTGTACGGAGATGATCACTATGTGCCTGCAGTCCGCCAAACAGAAGCATCTTCGGGCTCAGCAGCAACAGCAGCCGCTGCACACCACCGGACAGGGGCTCACTATCTTCCATGATGTGAGTACTCATACATCACCGTCAGAAGTGTTATTTATACACCAGATTATTGCTGCTATTAACTATTTTATCAAAACTTAAATTAATTCCAGTGTTTTGTAATAACTGTAAAAGTCAAAATGCATTTAAAGTGGATAAAATCATGAATATATATGATGGAGATGCACAGTTTGCAAACAGTTTAAACCTGTGATTTTGATTCTTTTGCTTGTTTCTTTCCAGAAATTTCCATGAAAATGAAATCAGAAATGTTCTATCAAATGTTGATGCCCCCATCACACACCCAAAGATGATACAGTCTTTGGCTCTAGGTGTGTGTGTGTGTGTGTGTGTGTGTGTGTGTGTGTGTGTGTGTGTGTGTCAGAGGAAAGTAGGAAGAGCTGCAGCTGCTGCCTCTGCATGATAAATTAAGCTCTCACAGTTGGACAGATTTAGGGGCTGCTGGGGGTTCTCCTCTTTTTGTAGCACACACACACAAACACCTTTGGTCCTTAAAAGCCTTATGCAACAACACACACACGCATACGCACACACACTCAAAAACCTTTATGTCTGAGTTCCACTTACAAAGACTAATTTAATCTACAAATAGTTGTAATCAGTTTAACAAAACTAGGTTTAAATTGAGTAAACCAAGTTCAGAATTAGCCTGAGCAGAGCTCTGTTGCACAATTAAAAACTAATAGTTCAGTAGAAATTTAATAGGTTAAATCAATATGGAGATGCTACCAAATTAGAATAAATATAATAAATTATACATTCCAGTCCTGTCGGGACCAAGTAGGTCTGAGTATAGTCCTTTAAAAAATGTTAGATCGTTTACTAGCAAGCTAAAAGGTGAACAAAACATCATTTTGTTTGCTAGCAAGCTAAATAATAGCTAACTGTTACACTGTTTGCCAACTAGACAACAACATTGATGACTTGCTAGCTAAAAACTTAGTTAGCCTAGATTGCCTACTCATGATGATTTGGCAGAGAAGCGCTTATTTCTCCTCCGCTGAGAAAAACTTGCTGGTCGAGTTAATGTAGTAATATGGCCAAAAAGATAGATGATTAAAATGGACAACAGCACAGTAAGAAAAATGGAGACTGCCTGGCAGCAACTGGCTGTGTGTTTTTGGATCAGCTAGTGAAAGAAACAAAAGACACATCATGAAGCTCATTTGAAATGAGTTTGTCCCTTAACCTTCCTGGAGGAATTGAATTATTTTGCTGAATCCGTCTCAAAAAGGCAGCCATTTAAAAAACCTCCTCAGGTGTAAATTTAGAGTGAAAAGACCTAATGCATCATATTTTAAATTGGAGTTTTGGCCCAACTGAATTAAATTTAATGCCGGGTTAGAGCAAAAACTAAACTGAGGTCTAAAGAGAGGTCTAATCTTTCTCAATTTGAAGCTCAGGTTATGTAAGCGAAAGTTGGATTGAGCTTGATTTAGGATGTTGTTGTGTTTTTGATGCCACTGATTTTTGGTTATTGAGTGCTATGAGTTCTGTTTGTTTCTATATCCATCACTCACACACACACACACTCACACACACACACACACACACACACACACTAAAAGACACACATATGAATACACACAAACATGCACCCAGACACACCTACCGCAACAGGAGCTTAAACCAATAACACCTGCTGCCTGATTAACCTGCAACACTGCACTAGAAACCATCCACCAACACAGTCATAATCCATCCATCACATTCTGTCTTTCTTGTCAGGGCAGTAGGCCAGTGCCGTGTCCAACGCTGAGCTTTCACGAGCTGACAGCCTCCTATCTACTCTGTCACTAATGCAGTACACAGACAGCCTTGTCTAAATAAGGGCACATTACTCACATTTTGCCGAGTTGTCACTGTGTGCATGCTGTCCCCGAACGTGGTGCAGCACCGAAGTGCCTCCGCATTTAGTCTTCAACCCTGAGGTTTTTGTTGATGGAGCTCTGCTTGATGGTTCCCTGCTTAAAAACATAATTGAGTTGGAATTGCTTAAAAAAGGTCATGCTGTGTTGGTTTTGATTGCTGTACTTGTCTGTTCATTGTCTCTTTTCACCTCACCTTTTCCTTAAAAAAAAACTCTTGTTTGGTGAAGCAGAAACAATTTGTTGATACTGAAAATCTTACTCTTGCATGTAGGTTTCCTAAATGACTCCATTGGGAAAGCTGACAGTTTGAGTTGTGCTGGGATGATATTTCTATCAGTCCCCACAGTGTGAATTAGGCCAAATAAAGTCAAATGGTCAGCTATAATGAGCTGAAAAAGAAGCATAAATATTTTGTGTGCCTGGAGTAAAAGTTGTAAAGGAGATCAATGATGATTGATTTTCAGAGATGATGCTGGGGGATGAACTTTATTATTGCACTGGTACACATTGATTTTCAATAGTCTCCAAGTGACGCAGTTTAATTACTACGGAGAGAGAATATTTTCTTTGTAATTATACCAGACCAGTTTATTTTAATGGTCTGGTGTGTAACATTTAAGGGCAGGGTTTCTGAAGGTTTGAACAAAGTAAATTTAAGATCTTTTTAAGACCATTTGCAGGTGCAATTTAAGACCTATTTTCTGGCAAAAAAAAGCGTGAAGGATATGATTTTATATGACTGATGTTTAGCTGCCATGTGTGAAGTCCAGAGCGCATTCGCTTTTATTGTTGACGTCGATCCAAACGCTGTCAGGATGTTGGGAGTTGAGGAGTTGAGGTTTTTAGTGCAGAGCGGATCATACTGGTGCCAGACTTTTGTGTTCTCAGTATGAAAGCGTGTGATGGCAGGCATTTGCTGGTGTTTTTTTGTTTTTTTTACAGGGGCTTTATGTTTTTCTGACTTCCCACATGACTCTAATAAGCACAGAGTTCCTAATTTGAGTGTTTTCCTGCAGAGGGTGAGGCTTCTAATTTGTTATTTTAAATAGGCTTCAACCAAGCACGAAATGTGCTGCTGTGGAGCCAGATTTAGCTTTACTTGCACTTACTGGTATTAGATGAAAGTAACGTCAACAGAAACTATTTTTACTGATTAGTAAAACACTAGCTGAGGGTGCTTCCATGTTGGTTTCATTTTGATAAAGGCAATTTTTTTCCCAAAAACACAAGTAAAAGTGAGACTGGAAAATGCAACATTATTATTAGTTCGGGCTGCATCCGACTAAAGATTTTCTTAGTCGACTAGTAGCTGTGAGTTCAAGTCCATGGAGTCGGTTCTGTACATCACCTTGGTAACTGTACTGTATTCCCAGTCATCAAATCGTCCTCCATCGGTCTCTGAGGCTGTATCACAGACTAACAGGATCGCTAACTAGCTAATGGCAGCTACAGCACAGTTGGCAGAATTGTACTGGCGACTTCAGTGTTACAAGAGATGTGTTGCAACAATCCTTGTGCCTAACAGCGACGCACAGCTCCTGCATGGAATTTGAGAGTTTTTTTTTTTTTGTCCGTGATTAATGGATTAATGAAAACTTGGTGAAAACTAACGGTGTAGCCAACCATTTGGGGGCTGCCCTAAACTTTAAAAAAGTGACATTAGCTTTATTAATAAATAATTTTTGAGATCTGTCAAAATTTGGATTTAAGACATTTTAAGGCATTTTAAGTCTAAAATTTAGATCAGACGTTCCCAAACTTAAGAATGCCAAGGCGTAGCAATGAAGAGATATTACATGCATTCTGGTGTTAATGTGACTGTCACCAAATACGGTGTAACACCTGTTAAAGTAGGTCAGATAGATGAAACATTACACATAATTTAAATCCTTTGTTTTATTAGTTCTGATGACTTTTTTTAATTGATCAAAAATACCTTATGGTAATTCATGAATTTCAAGGCCCACCTGCAGGACCTAAAAAGTCCACCAGTGGCCCAAACACTGGCTCTGTATTTGGTCTTTCATGTCTATGCACATTTCCACCTTAGGTTCTCCTAAGTGAAGGGTGAGATGGGGTGTTTGCAATCTGCAAGCTCAATGCTAGATGCCACAGAATCCTACGCAGTGCTCCTTTAAAAACATGCTGCCCAGGTGTACAAGCAGCAGACAGATAGTCTTTTACTTACAGAGCCATACATCAATAGTCCATCTGTATCGAGTCCTTCTGTCGAGGTAATGAGCCCGTCGATGGTGGTAGAGACGCAGAGATTTATTTGACTCACATTCCCAAAGTGAAGGACAAAGCGATGCCTCAAAAGACGTCCTGATCAAAGGCCAGGGACAGTTAATGATTGTGGTGATGGTCGTGGGAGGTGGTTTTCTCATCCACATTCGTTGCTTTTTAATGGCTTTGTTTTGTGTATACTGTGGTTCTGCATTTCTGAAGCTCGCTTGATTATCATTATTTCTTCAGATTTTTTTCTCTCTCTCGTGCACATTATTTGTGTCCTCCCTCTCCTGATGTTCATCTTTTCTCCCTCTGCTCTTGCTTGGCTGCTTCTGAGCTGAAGGAAAAACAAGAAAGCCTCCAAGAAAAATGGCCAGAAGAAAACATGGCACACACTACACTCAATAAAATATGATCATTAGCTCCGGCTTCCTCTTTCTCAAAGCCCTGCATAAAACAGTGTGTCATCAGAGGCTGAGAAAACCCACTGTCTTAACACCTGCCACCATGACATCAGAGCAGCAGCACTCTGGGAAGCAGGTCTGACCTTTTCTGGGCTCGCTGTAAATGATGCATTATCGTCGGCTGACACTGAAGAGCCAAACAACACAACCAAACAACAAACAAGTTTAGCCGCACTGTACCTCTTCTATTAGATCAAGCCGGAGGGAGAAAACAATGCTGCCTAGATTGGCTGCACTGCCAGGGGGGAAAAGAAAAGACTGCTGACTGATGAGGGAAATGATGTAGTGTACAGTACAGTTGCAACCAAAAGCAAGAAGGTCTGATACCTTCAGGTGGAAGATGAATAGATTCATGTAATGAATAAGGAGGGTTGAGGGACAGTCACCTTCAAGTCTAGACAGAGGAATCAAAAATAGTGCAATGAGTTTCTTGTGTGTGTGAAGTGGTTTGAAATGACCCGGCTCTTATTATCAGTCAGGATTGAAGCTGTAGAGAGACAGATACTGACAGACAGAGGGCAGATGTGCAGATCTTGAGCTTGTTGACCTATGGAGAATGAAAGTGGGGGTGGGGTGGGGGGGGGGCAGGTTCTGCTGTTATTAATAACCTGTAGGTCAAAGCTGACGAGCATGTCAGTCCTGACCGCTACATAACAACGGAAACGACAAGCTAAGGGAGTGGGATAGAATCGATAGAACAGCACAGCTCACAAATTTTCCCACTTTCATTCCTCTACTTCTCTGATCTATAATGAAGATACATTCACAGCTGAATTTTGTGCCTCTGGTTGATAACCGTGAAATTTGCATTCATCATAGTCTTATTAACTGTTAATTTAAAGAGTAACCGCGGTTTTGCAACCTGGACCCTATTTCCCCACGTTTGTGTGTCTCAGTGACTAATGGGGACAACGGTTTTTGAAACTGGTCCAGTAGTGAGGGAGAGCACTGCAGCCAGCAAAAGTGAAACTGAGCTACAACATAATCCCTCTGAGCAACTGTGCATCGCCACAGTACTTCCTCTAAAAATGCCTATTTTTCCACTGAATGGCTCAGATAGTTAAGTGTCTGACATTATTATGGAAATGATACCTACAAAGATAGACCTTTTTTTTTTAAACTTTATTTTTGTTGGGGTTGTAACACAGCAGACACCAAACAGGGTCATAATGGGTGAAGAGAAATGCCTGACATGTAAAACAAAATTGAAATTAATCTGGGTTACGCTGCAGTGTCAACATCTGTGGGTCCTTTGTGTCCTCGATTACCCGTCAGCTTCCTGTAAGTCTGATCCGTGACTTTGATTTGTGCAAAGCCAGAGGATTTCCTGAGGAGGGAGATGTCCATTCTGTTGGTACAAAAGAAATTATACAGAAGAGAATAAGGTTTCTCCAAGCAAAAGTATATAAAGAACTCATTTCAGATTCAAATATTTGGCAGCATGTCTCAGAGAAAAAGTAAATTGTTCCATAGTATAAATTTCTTTAGCTATTTCTATCCACTCAGTGATTGTGGGAGACTCTTTATTCAGCCATTTTCTGGTCATTACTTTTTTACTACCTACTAGTAGTACTTGTAACAAGTATCAGTCCTGTTTTTTCAGCCAAGATGGTACATTTCACAAATATATAATACTGAGATTAAAATCAAGATCTGTGCAGACTGAGTGTGACCTTTTTTTTAAAGAGTTAGATACCTTTTATTTAATCAGAAACAGCTTTTTTATTGCTATCATGAAATCACCCAGCTCCCTTCACAAAACTGAAATTTTAAGATGGTCCTCATCATCTTCATTCAAACTCAACAGAGACTAAATAAAACTCATCAAAAATGTCTTGACTCATCTTCTCACTGTCAGTTCAGTTCAATTCATTAGCTTTATTGGCATGACTGCATAAAATACAAAGCATGTCCCATCAATCACCAACTCTGGTTTGGTTGAAATAACCCCTTATTTCTAGACATGAAGGAGGAGCAAGAAGGAGGTCCAGCATACCTCAGTGAATTAAAGGTTTATTTTGACCCAACAACAACACCAGTTGGTGATTGCTGGAACAGTTGAAAAGGCGAGCTGAGATGTTTTTGGTGAGTTTGTTTTTTTGTTTCTGTGGAGTTCGAATGAAAATGACAGTGATGTTAAAATTACAGTTTTTTAAATAGAGTCTGGTAAGTTTGGCGAGAGTGATTAAACTAAAACAAGCAATACAAAACAAAAAGGACCTTAGTCTTAAACCACCGTCCCAGTAGTGATCCTCTCTACTCTTATAACAACAATCCAAGCTGGTCGGTGGCAAAAACAAGCACTTTTAGTGGACGTGCTGTCCAGAGAAATTACATTTTAGCTTATTTTGCTTCTTCCAGCTCCTGCACTCTCCCTCAGTCCAAAAAATTGTTGTCCTTATTAGACTCTTAGACACAAAAACATGGGAAAATAGGGTCCAGGTTGAAAAATACAACAGTTACCCTGTGAGAGAGCCCCCGTTTGTTAAATTAATTAAAAGAATTATGACATTTAAATCGTAAAGCAGAGGTTGAAAATAATTGCAGATTCACTTGTCTTTTCCTCTTTTCATGATTCACATTTTGACTTTGGGAAATTGTTGTTTCATCCTCCTTTTTTTATGTTACATGTTAGTCATCACCTTTGTTAATGCAACATGAAGTCACAAACTCCAGTTGACAGTGGTTTATAATGAAGCAGGTTTTCCCCAGTTTGGTCCAATTATCTAAACCACTTCTGTGACATGAAAATAAATGTGATCATTAAAACTGTTACCCAAACTGGTCATTGCAAACATCAATTTAACTTTCAAGCGCTACTTCAAACTAGTCCAACTTTGATCCGTCGTTCTTTAGTTGTGTGTGTATGAAACTTAACAATTCCCTGGATGATTATAATGGGTGTTTCAGGGACACTAACCTTTATTTTCAGTCCAGACAAATGGCTTAGTGATTATGGTTACAAACCTGTCTCATTGTTTATGCGGCTGCCCGGTGCCGTCTGTGCAGCTCCTCAGATCCCGCTTCACCGTTAGATCTCAGAAATGAAGCCGGTGAGTGAAAATAACAATGTGGAGTCATGATCTAAACAACAAATCTCTTTTTCTTTTTTTATTATCCACAGCAATGTATTTTAAAATCATGTTGTCTGTGTTGATGGCTTTCCCAGTGCTGGTCACTCATCCGTACTGAAGCCACTGTTTTGTTTATTTCAGCTGATCTGCGTCGTCTGCGTTCATGTCCCTCTGCTTTGAAGCATGGCTGTGTTTTGCTGTTGCTGTCATTGGCGGTTGTGAATTTTTTAAAACCTCTGTTCAAAATAGACTTTTCACACCATAAGTCTCCATGACAATTACTACAATAATCCCTGCCAACTCCAAACCAGTCACAGAATCAGAAGAATAATGATCACACTGTCAATTTTTCATCAGCAAGAAAGAATAAATCCTCGAAAGCATATTTTTGCACAAATGTCACCCAGTCCTGCTTTCATCCTTATCACATGGACACGCGTCTAGTTTTTAAACGTAATGTATTTAAACGCTTTATTGTTTTTGGCTGTACTTCTTTTTTGTTTGGTTTCATGACGTTGCTGTATTTAATTTGCCAGCTTTTTGCCACACTGCTGCAATCTCTTATTTTCATAAAGCCCTTCTAATGGGTGTTTGAAATTATCATTCACTACAAACATTATGCTCTCAACTTGTCTATGTCTGCTGTATCTATCCCTATCAAATAAACCATCAATACATCAACAAATAACAATATTCCTCATTTTTCAGGGGTTGAGGTTTTGTGCTTTTTACTCCGTGCATAACTGCATGCACACAATCTCACCTTCAAGGCATAATAAGAAAAAAAATTCTAATCTGTATACACTCATAAACATAATTCTTGATGTCCGGGGAATTAGACTCCACAATCTTTCCGGTGCATTTACAAACAGTTCGGACAAATCCTGCTAATCCTACCTGTAAAGAACAGTATCTGTACCATATGACAAGAGAACAGACTTTTTGCTTGCAATGCAATGTTGTGATAGTTTTTGAGGTGGCAGCTTTTAACAGCAATAATCAGTTTCGCAAATGGAGTAGAGCAATCCAAATGCGAGTTGGAGCCATAGACTGTAGTTTGAAAATTTAATATACAATCTATGGTTGAAGCAAGTATTTTCCTGCCTGACTCTTCCTCCCCAGACTCGAAGCTTGGGCTTGCTGCCGGAAGCACAAGATCTACCCAACATCAGAAACTGACAATAAAAAGCAATGATAAGTCCTACGCTGTGAGATGATCGGCTGTTTATACTTCTCAGTTGTCTCTTAATGTAAAGTTAAGCCTGTTATCCTGAAAACAAAAGCCCACTGCTCCGAAAATACACACTCTGGAGCTTCAGTGACTGCCTGTCTCACTGTCTGCCAGACTCCACTAACATATTGCCCAGTTTCACCGTTATAACCATCTACTCCTTCTAAAAGATTAGTAATGATTTTATTATGACTCAAAAACGGACACTAACCGATTCAGTGAACGTTCAGAATTAATTTGAACTCTAATAAACATGAAATGGGCAAATAAAAGCTGTTATTTCAGCCCAGAATAGAAATGTAAAAGCAGGACACTGTACTGTTTTTGGAGAAAAGAGTATCTCAACTTACTATGATTCCTTGATCTCTAATGACATATCTTGGTCATTTTATGATTTATTACAATAAATATATCACAGATTTTTCCATTTAGTGTCCATTTGTCCTTTTTTTCACTCAGCAATATCCTTATCATATTTGCTATTATAACAAATACAACTGACTTCAGTGTTGCGGCGTCATTTGCTAATCACGAGCCATCTCATCGTGCACCAGAAACCCCCGGTGGGACTCGAGTGAAAGGAGCCAGACATATTATGACTGTTCAGTTTTGTCTGTATACATATGTCAACAAATTAGACTGCAAAAGAACAAACAGAAAATTGATTCAGTTTGAAATTTAAGTAGTTAGTAATGAATCAGCTTAAATCGAATAACATTTAGGCACATTCAAAGGTTGCAATGCAGTGATGGCCTCTGGCCAGCAAACAGCAGCTGGCAGCAGCAGCAGCAGCTTAAATGGACCTTTTTTTCACAGCAGACATTTTGTCATAAAAGCACAGGTGTAATTAATAACCCTAATGATGGTGCTGTTTAATGTGGCAGTAAATGAGGCAGCATGCAGGATAACATGGCCATAGAACTGGAACATCAAACTGTAATTCAGCCATCATTAATGTTATTAATTGCACCTGTGCTTTTCCTTCTATGATGTGTTAAAATGTCTGCAGTTAAAACGGTCTGTTGAATCAGGTATGGATGAAGCCAGGGGTGGTGGGTGTTGAGTTTCAACTCGCAGTCGCAGCCACCGGCCTGTGAATGCAGTTGGCTGCGACAGGAGCGGGAGACGTGACTGATGCTTGGAGTCGATCTTTTAAAAAGATGATATTTAGTGATTTTAGTGCTCAGAGCTTCATGTTCTTTCCTGAATCTACACTATAGGTGCCACCGATGAGCCTCAAATCATCGTCATTCCTCTTCTGTACTATAATCAACAAATGTTTACTACCACCCAGCATGTTTTGGACCCCATATGGATTAATCGATGAATCATATGTGTGTGTATGTGTCTTTTCAGAGGGATTAAGTAACATTTTGCATGTTGTTTGTTTTGGGGGTCCTCAGGGTCCTCAGTCAGTAGATCATGTATGTTAATATGTTGGTAGGATGAAGGTCAGACCAACAAGAGTCAATTTGCTTGTGGCGGGTGAACTAAACGATCCAGGTTGCACTTGTACTGCTAATGCTACATGCTAATGCACTATAGTTCATATGGTGTTTGGGGACATGTGGCTTCAGTGTTTCATTTGAACCAAAATATCCTGAGTACACAGTTTAACAAGCTTCAGTACTACATAGTTCACAATGTTTTCAGCAATTATTTTACGCATAACATGTCTAGAAACAAATTTCCTTTAGTATCATTGGTAGGACCTGTGTTTACCCTACTAGTGTTAAAAAAACAGTCTATTAAAAACACATCTAATGTGCATGTCGACACTGCAAAGAATACTTACTGTAGAATTTACGCATTAAACCTGTCTTCACAGAAATATGATTTAAAAGTGATTTCCCTTATGTAATCATCAATACTGATGCACCTGCAAGATAACGTCCATTTAGTCTCCTCTTTGCAACTCAGTGGCCTTACGTCCTTCCTCTGGGGTAACTGTTTACATCAGAAGTAATAACTGTTCAACCTATTTTACAGCTGACACATACTACCACACAAATGCCATTCAACCTAACATGAGTCACACATACAGAGTGTAACAGTTCTTTGTGAATGTCCTTGCTCATGTTTCTGCTCGGCGCAGCAGAACAAATGAACCCTCGGCAGCAGACGTCAAACATCTTATTGTGTTTTTGACAAATTGCCATCACTCTTGATAATCTGGATCCTCTTATTGCAGGAATCATTTTAGCGATGCTTGGCTACAGATAATAACCTTCTCCTCCCTCCTGTTTTTTTTTTTTTGCAGATTTTCCGCCGAGCAGACAAAAACGGTGAGTAAAGAGTACATAACATGTTCTGTGATGAATAATTTGTCACAATGCATGCTTGCTGTTTCCCCACATTCTTCTGCTTGTTAGTACGCCTCAGACAATCTGGGCGGAGAAATGAAGGATTTACATGAATGGCTCGTCAAGTGAAGCTCCTTTCCTCTTCATGCTCCGGCAAGTTTCTCTGCCCAATTAAAACGATGTTAAGATTCTGGATTATAGCTACGAGTGGAAGAACACGTCACATAAAATAAAGCAGCTCTCTGTCAGTGTCGACACACATGACTTGACGCTGTCTACAAATGAATGTGAGTCATGTTAACTCGGGCTGAGCCATGCTGTGTTTTCTAGCAGGGAATCACTCATAATATGGCTTTATTAGCCAGAGCAATCAGGGTAACCTCAGTTTTGACAAATGCACACACACCCATGAACCCCTGCTTCCTTTCACAAGCGGGAATGTACGTATTTCAGCAATAGATCTTTTTCCACATCAGACATTTTGACATGAAATAATAGAGAAAACACAGGTGTTACCAATGATACCAATTAAGGCTCCATTCAAGTCAAACAGAGTTGGGGTGCTGCTATTGTGAGTGTTTCCTTACTGGGAAGACTCTGCTGCACTGAATAGAATAGGATCTTAATTGGTATTATTGGTAACACCTGTGTTTGCCCAGCTTTCATATCAATGCGGCTGCAGTGAAAATAGTCTATTTCACACATTTTTGCCTCAGTTTATGTGTGAAGACTGCTAATACCTAGAACCTTATAGTGAAAATTTGGCACTTTTCATGTCTGTGAGTCTTGATGGTAAATATTGTTAATTGAAGCAAAATATTCCTGTGCAATATTGACCAGCTTGTTATGCCATCTTAGCCATTAGCTATTATTTTGTTGGCCAAATCATAGCATTAGGAGACAAAAATATTCATCTAGCACAGTGTTTCTCATCCCTGGTCCTCAAGTAGCCCTGCTCTGCATGTTTTAAATGTTTCCCTGCTCCAACACACCTGATTCAAATGATCAGCTCGTCATCAAGCCTCTGCAGAAGCCTGACAACAACCTGATCATTTGAATCGGGTGTGTTGGAGCAGGGAAACATCTAAAACATGCAGAGCAGGGGTACTTGAGGACCAGGGATGAGAAACACTGATCTAGCACTTAACCTCCAGGTCAAATTAGCTGGCTGATAAAAAATTAGACATGAAAAGAATACATAAAAAATTAAAACTAGTATTAATAATGGATGGGCTACAGGTGGGTGAAATAGGATGAAGCGTCTCCCCATGTCCTAACTCTGTGTGTGTGCACTTGATGCACGATCCAAAGCACAAAAGGATGACTGCTGGGACGTTCCAGTACAGTAGGTTAATTATTGAAAGCAGCCTCTCTCATTAAAGTAAATTGTTAAAGACAATACAACACACAATAAAGAAATCACCTTGACATCATTTAAGCGATGGGTTAGTGATCACAGGCTTCAGTTTTGTTTCCTTGTACCACTGTGGCAAATATTGTTAATATTTAGGCAGAAAAACTAAAACTCTGCAGTTATAAACAGACAGGAGAGAAGAAACTCCCCAGAGGAAATATTTTTTTCAGATAACTCTGATGGAAGTTTACAGCCGCTTAACTCCAAACGATTTCAAGGTATGAACTGCGACTGTGTGTGTGTGTGTGGCCTTTTCAACTTTTGAAATTTTTCAAATTACAGATCTGTGGTCACAGTGTCTATTTTGTGCACACAGCTTCATCCTGTTCCACCCTCCTTCAATCTATTAATCAGAATGTTAACTTTTTTTTAACCTGACTGCAGATTAATTGTAGTGCCTCATAAGCATAGTGTGGTGTGAACCTGCCTATGTATAGTCTCATCTTACTATCTGAATAATGTGTCCTTGAAGTAGCAGGAAAATGATGCACCATTGACTTTAGACCAGATTTCTGTTGGTTAATTGTGCAGTCACTTTCTGCTGCTTCCAGATAACAATGCTGTAAACCATCACCACCACCACACCTCATTTTAAGACCACACACCCGTGAGCGCACAGAGGAGCATAAGTACATTTGCTACTTGCTCAACGTGGACGTTGGGCGAGAAAACGACAGTTGCATCAGTCAGAAAATAGCAACCATAACAGCTCTGCGCTGCGCGCCGCTTTGTGCCAGGCAGAAGATAAAGCCCTATGTCACAATTCTAACAGTGTGTGAAATTAAGGGCAAAATATACAAATGACTGTGCTTACATGCACATTAATTTTTCACTCTTGTTCTGAATATGACAAGATTCCAAATTTGTGTCATGTAAATAGCATATTCTGTTTGGATATGCTATATTTAAAATAACATTTTCCATTTAAGCCATCTTCAGGTTTTAAGAGCATTCTTAAGACATGTATACAGCAAATTTGGAATAAGTCACACCCCTTTTCACTCTATGCTCCAAGGACAGTTGAGCAAGCTTCTCCTTTCCCGTTTCCTGTACTTTGGTATGTTATGTGCTATGTTGAAAAGAAAAGCAAATTTTGAAGATAGTTAAATGGCATTGCTGGTGGACCTGTAAAATTAAGGTATATTCACATTTTAAGTTGGCTAATGTTCACAAAAAAACTACCTTACTAGCTAGCTAATCGATCATCAATCAATCATTAGCTAGCTAGTTACCTAGCGTTTTGTTTCCTGACATTCGCTAATTTAAGTTATGAGTCTTTATGTTGCTTTTACAGGAAAAGGAGAAAGTTGACCAAGGTACCAAGATTGCTCAACTGTTATTGGAGCACAGAGTAAAACAGGGCGGGACTTTGGAGGGGTCCATTGGGGTATTTACTGCTGTTTGTGACGCACAGACACTTGCCTATTTATGATCAGCTATGACATTATAAACAACCCAACTACAGTTTGCAAGGCTGGGGTAGAGCTGCATGTACAAATAAAAACTCACATGTCTGGTCAGAAGGAGAAACACAACTACTTTTAAATATTATGAAAGACTCTTGAAAGATTTTTGGATATGCCATAGGATATACCGTATGTCACTGCATTAACTGAATGCACAGTTGCATGTAACTTGGAATATTAATGGAATAATTATTTTCATTTTCATTAAACAGCTTAGTAGGGATATTGTCTTTTTTGGAATAGATCCTTTTACAGTTTATGAACAATGAGAAAGCTGCATGTGCACTTTGGCAACGGAAGAATGCCGGACCACAACAGCTTGTCAACGGGCCGCTGCAAACACGAGCAGTTTTCCAGTCAACACATTTAATAACTTGCAGCCGTAGATGCCACCAGTTGCTCTGAAACGTCATGATCCTGTCGGAATTCTGAACAACTTATATCGACCACTGGAATATCGATTCTATAATATCATAGACTCAACAAACAGACATTTTGGTGATTTTGGTGTTGGTGAAATGTTTAATCCAACTTTTGCGGGTTGGTAACTCATCTGGATGACTGCGGGGGAGAGCGCTACTTCTGTTGCCGAAATGCACGCGCAGCTTTTTCGATTATGTCGGCTGTAAAAGTCTCTATAAGATCACACAGAAAATAAGAACATCTTGATTGCCCCCTGGTGGCTGGCTGCAGTGTAGGTTATAAATCCTGCCCTAATGCTAAATAGATAGGACATGGGCCAAACTAAAAAACCAAAGTACACATCAGATTTTTCCAAAACATGGTTTCTGTCATTTTAAATATACAGTAGTTCTTAGGCTGATGTTTGTTCTGTCTGACACTGTGTGACATGCAGTAGCCCTGTATGATGACTGTTATTGCTCAGTGTATAGGGACCTTAAGGGTGCTGCAGGTTTTTAAGTTGTGGCAGTCAATCTATAGAGGCATTGCAGGGGATCAAACAGGGTTTGCTGAAGCTGAGATTTGTCTCACTACCCCCTGGATACTCATACTCTGCTCCATATCATCCGTCTGTGAAGCTAAATTCAATCCAGGAGTTGTATTGCGATTAAATTACTTTATTGTTGTGCCCACTTTTCCTCGAGCTGTCTCATTCAGTTTTACTTGAGTGACTGTCTCGACTTTGTAGATTTAAACGAGTGAACTGACTGAACTTGTTCCATTCAGCTGGGGGTTATTTTTCTCAAAATGAAGAGTCTCATCTCGTTTGTGTGACTGTAGTTCGTTATCGACTAAAACAGTAACTGCGGAGTTCAGAAAGAAATCATTTGTCCTTGATTCTGTAAAACTGAGGTTAGTCATTGTTTTACTACATTTACTTTTCTTTGTTGAAACTATCCTGTGGTGCAAAATGATGCAGTGTTTATCAGATTTATCTTCTGCAAACAGACCTCTCCCATGTTATTGCTATAATATTGCATCAGAGAAAAAAATAAAACTAATATGAAAGTTCCTTGTGCAAAATCTTCCTGAGACACCACATATTTATGAAGGAATATTGCTTTACCACACGTGAGATCTTAAATATTCTGTCTGTAATAATAACTATCTTCCTTGCCTCTGCATTGGCTAAGAATGCCCTGCCCACGAAGATATTTATTTCTGTCTGACAACAGATGAAATAAGGTGCCAAAGCAAATCAACAAAGAGTGGACATCGGGAGTGGGATTTTGTTGCATTTACAGGGAATGTAATCAGCATGCCTCCACTGCAATTACTTCTCAAGAGCTCTTAACCTTCGCTTTGACGAGTCTTGTACGCGGTGAATTGTTCTGTGGCTTCAAGCCAAATGTATTCACTGTTAGATTTTTATTATAATGAGCTCAGCTGAGAAGACTGTCATCACTGAACCAGTTGTGGAGGAACGATGGTGGTGAGAGGGGGGAGGATGGAGGAGTGTTAATATAAAAGGAAAACACAAAGATAATATACTTCCCTGCATTCACTGCTCTTTATCTTCCAGTAATAAACACCTTAGGGATTAAACTGTGTATGTAATATCAACAAAATAAAGATGAGGGCGTCACAAGTAGAATGTCTCGCATAATAAAACAGTAATTTATTCAACTTATGTCTGTAGCTGAGTGTAATTTAATGTACTGCACAATGTTAAAGTGTCTCATCTGTTCCTTTTATTGACTTTTATTGGATGAAATTAGATATAACAAAACAATCCCAACTCAAGATCCATGTGCTATATTTTTCTGGAGCTTTCCACTGTGTTCCATGGTCTTCGTCAGCACATACAATTTGTTTCCTTGTGATGCAGATAGATAGTCACAAAACAATTTGAAAACCTCAATATCTCTTTCCAGAAATCATGACCTGGTTACTCAAGATAATCCACAGACCGTGTTGTGAGTGGGTTGATGTAGGAACTATTTTCTTTCTATGGAACTATACAGTTGCCACTGTAAAACTGAGCAGAGGGACGTGTGTTTCAATTTATGGACCAGAGGTTACAGCTCAGCCGAGAAGGACGCCATTAATGTTTACATCCTGCGTTGACATGAGCATCTCTAGGACTTATATCTCAAAAACTCACTCACACCAAAGCAATCTAGATGGATGAATAGCACTGCAAGCCAGAGGAAATAATATATAGTTTGATTTTTGAGTGAACTGTCCCTTAACAATGTATCAAGTAATTACATCTTATCACAGGACATGTTGTCTGTCCAGCAGAGAACAGTAGACAACGTTAGTGACCTCAAGTGGCCAAAAAATGAGTCCAGGTATAAATGTTTATTCTTGACCACAGCAAGTCTGCTTTAACAGAACAATAGGTGGAGCTTTTTTCCAAGCTTCTAGCTGCAGCTCTTTTCATACAAACTGTTCAAGGTATGAAGTGTTGTGCCATTGTTCTAGCTTGCTGTGCATGAACATGGATTGGGCGTGCATTGTTCTGTCTTTGGTGCAGCAGCAGAGGCAGTAACAGAGCCAAATGAACATCTGTGTAAAAAGGGTGAGATGGCAGAATGGGACACGCAGTCACACAGTGTTGTGTTACACTTCACGCCTCTTTTGCTTGAGGAATGGCGACATACTGTCTAAAATCACAGACTGGGGCAGCACAGTGTGTTGCATTGTGTGTTTCAGCGTAAAAAAGCAAAACTGGATTAATGGCAAGCTTTCTATTTGGTAGTATTGTCTGAGTTTACAAGGGAGCTCATAACACAGGGTCTTTGAGTTATTTAGGGTCTAAAGATACATAGTGTTGTGTGCCGTGCAGATTGCAAAGCCCTTTAAAGCGAATTCGTGGTTTGTGATTTTGGGCTATGTAAATAACGCTGACTCGACTGTGAAAGAAGCTCGTGAATGGACGAGTTGGAATAGTTTTGTCAAAGATAAGAGCTGACTGTAAAGAATTGCAAAAAAAATCAATCTAAGCCTGTTTCAGTTAATGTTTGTTGTAATTTCACAACATTTTGCAGTAGCTTACTAGTTATAACCACTATGCAAATATGAACATAGCTGAATTACCAGTAAGTTACTGCAAAATGTAGTGAAACTACTTGGAGTCCCTTATTGGGAGTGCAAAACTTCAGGGAACTTCAGGGAATTTTAGAAGTTACCCGGCTAAGTGAGTAATCCTGCTTGGTGCAAGACCTCCACCTGGAGGCAGGTGTCTGACTGACTGTCTGCACAACCAAAGCTGACATTTCTTGCACTCTTTCATGAATAGTGGGGTAATTTATTGTTTTGATTTGTGTGTGACCTCTGAACAAGTGGGCACTTTTAGCACCAAACTCAGTTGAGTGGCATTTTTTTGCTGGGATGTGTCTTTTTGTATTATATTTTCTGACAATTTTGTATTACATGTACATTGTTAATTAGCCAAACCATACTACATTTCTCTCTAGGGTAAGTTTGCTGTAGTTCTTTCAGTGTGTATTATAGCTTGCAAAGCTTTCCTTTCAAAGTAGCTTCCTCAACTGTTTAAGACACACTATTACCCATGTGCATGAAATCCTGGGCATAATTAGTCATCTTACATAACACCAACTGTGTCACTACCTAATTGGCAAAATGGTCACAGATCAGCAATCTATTCCATCTTTTAAAAAAAAGGCTCCTTCTTACTAAAACTCAGAACCAGACTAAACTTAAAATGTAGTTGGAAATGGTTTTCTTCTTTATCCAGATGTCCACATTTCCCATGGATAAAGAGCACACTTTCAGCTTGACAGTTTTTAATGAACCTCGCTACTTGCCTGACGCCTGCTCCAGTATGGAGGAAGAGACCAGTGAGCTTCAGACCATTAGCGAGGTGGGGAATCGAGGAGCAGGAGGATACGCGATCTAAAAGCAGCGGGCAGGCTTAAATCAGGATATGGAAGCTAAAAGGCAGCTTATATCACAGATTTCCTCACAGATGGCCTGGTGGAACAGATCTGGAGTAAAGCATTGATGCTAAGAATACCAGAATTTGAAATGGTTTGGGCATACAGTAGTGGATAGGAGTTTACCGTAAAGAAACAAGAACCAACTCTCTTAGTAATGCCAAGTTGCTTTTGAAGCCGCGATGCATCTGTGGGAATTTATAAACCACTTAGGAGAGGCTGCAATGGGACTAACCTTTGGAGAGATAAGAGTGCGGCCTACTTTGTGCCCTACTTTACAGGACTTTCTCACTTGCTCATTTAGTTCTTGTTTACTCTGATCCTCTCAGCACTTTGTTTGGACCAGTCAGATGTTGTTTTTTTTAACTATATAGAAGAAAAGGCCACGTAAGTCTGTATCCTGCCGCGTTTGAAGAATCTGCACGCTTCACCAGCCTCACACTCTCTTTCTCACCTGGAGATCCCTAAGTGATTTTTCTGGCTC
Organism: Lutjanus erythropterus; assembly: GCF_056507025.1. Taxonomy (NCBI): domain Eukaryota; kingdom Metazoa; phylum Chordata; class Actinopteri; order Lutjaniformes; family Lutjanidae; genus Lutjanus; species Lutjanus erythropterus. Next base: position 33,486,337 of record NC_139318.1, on the reverse strand, counting down.
ACTATTAAAGAGCAATTTATGCATATTGCTTTTGACTCAACCCACATTATGATTAATAGCTTCTTTCTTTCTTTTGCTGTGATAATGGATTTTTTCTGTGGGGCAGTGTGCTGTCTGAAGGCTTTAAATGTTCAGACTTTAGTCCAGTGTAAAAGAGGATATCACACATTTGGATTCTCTGCCACATCTGTGTTCATCTACTGGACGGTTATTGTTTTCCGATGAAACAGCTGGACAGACAAATTGCTTCAGTGATAAATTGTATGGTTGGACCTCATGATCCTTGCACCGCTTATGATTCTACCCTGTCACCAAGGTTTGATGTTTGATTTTTGTGTTTGTGTCATGTGTTTTCTTTTTTTTACCATAGAAATAACAGAAACACTTCATTTGTAGGGGTGTGCATAAGACTGTCATTGCATGTCATGACACAAAGGCGCCTCAGTGAATGTTTTTTGACTCTTGTCAGTAAGTGTAATTTGGTCAATTATGTAATTTTTAATGTAATGTTGGCATTGTCTGAGATGTCCTTGTTATGACACCTTCACGTCAACCATGACAATAATGACTTTGTTATGACAACTTGACTTTAACCAAGACAGCATAACTTGTCAATGTCTTGATATTATCAAACTTAAAGAAAGTGTTTAGCTTCACATTTTAACACTACATTAAACTGTCACATGTGGCTGGTTTTGACACTGGCCATGATGAGACCATTACAGGTGTGTCATGGATAGTTTCCTTGTAAAGTGGAACATTTTGAACTTAAGTATTATTACACTGCCAGCTCTTTTTGTGATGGTGTCATGAATAATTTCCTGAACTTCAACTGAAATGGTACTATTTCGGCTTGTCACAAAATGTCATTAAATATCGTAAGGCCAGTTTCATAACTACATGTGATGATATAAAGTAATGTTAAAACGTAAAGCTAAACAGTTTGATAATGTCACGTTGTCATGACAAACACATCTCAAACAATGTCAGTGTTGATTTGAAAATTACATAATTGACCATATGAAAATAAAAAATTTGACTCCTTTATGTTCATGACCAGTCTTATTAATCAAGCCAATAATGTCTTTGTTATAACAACTTGATATTAACCAAGACAACATAACCTGTCATGACAACTTGATATTATCAAACTTCAACAAGCTGTTTAGCTCTATGTTTTATCAGTACATTACATTACACTGTCATGTGTGTCATACTGTCAAACTGGCCCCATGACATTTAAGAACATCTTTATGACAAGTCCAAAATTCACCACTTAACTTCAGGTCAATATTCATAACACACCTGTAATTGTTTTGGTTAATGTCAAGTTGTCATAACAGACATTGTCGGCTTGATTAATGTCAGTTTAGCAACGACATCCCAAACAATGTCAACTTTGCATTACAAATTACATAACTGATGACACTTAATATCACTAGTCAAAAACATTCATAAAGACTCTTGACGGGTGTTATAGCATGGTTACGACAATGTAATGACTCCTGACATCTCTTCAAGTAAAGTGTTACCAATATTATTCAATGTGCAAACTATTTTTTTAAATGCACATTCTTGCAGCCTTTGAGCCTTTCCGTTCCAAGCCTTGCAGCTTTTTGGACAGAAATAAAACATCAACAGATTACATGAAATAATAATAATAATTTAAATAAAACATGATATAAACGTAAGTGAACAAGATATACGAAAGCATTTTGTTTGTTCAAAGAGCTCCTGTTCTATTTAAAACCAGGTCAACAACATTTGCAGATTCAGTATGATTAATTTTCGGATTATGATTAAGTTATTCTCAAGGAAGCAAACTGTTTTGTTCTTTTTATATATTGTATCTTTTTAGGTATTCCAGAAATAGCTGCACAATATCTGGGAACATGACAGCAGCAATGCTTCATAAGTTGTGCTCATAATATAGGCTAGATGATTTGCATGTTATGAGTGTTTTTGGAGTCTGTGATCTACTTAAAGAACCCACGTGTCTTCCCTATATGTTATTAGACCACACATGAATAATTTATTCATTTAAAGGCATCAGCTGGCGTCTGGGTTGGTAATCTGCTGAGTGGCTCTGCTGCAGCTGCTCTGATAGTCCTGTTAGACAATGATATAGAGCTAATGAAAGTCAATTACATTTTAATTCACATATTTCCTAAAACAACAGTGATCAGTGGGTGGTGGACTTAATGCATTTGAAACTTTTCAGTATGTAAGAAAAACAGTGTTTTAAAGCTGGTATAGGCAGTTTATTTGTAATTCAAGTGGTCAGAGAGCAAACGAGACCTGCGCGCTTCCTCTTGGCGCCGTCTTCAGGCTTAAGAAAATCTAGCCAGTGATGGACCAATCACAGGCCAGTAAGATAGTTGATTGTTGAGTATTTGACGACCCAGGAACGGGACTCAATCAACCACTCGCCAAGCCACTAAACCAAAGCGTCTGTAGTTTGATGAGCTGGGGATGACGGCAGGTACACATCATCCAGTTCCTGAATCAAACCAATGAGAGGGTGATACAGTCTTTCAATTATTGGTCAAACTGTTGGCGTCACAATATCAACCGGGATATTGTTCACCATGGAGTACCGTCAGGTTGATCTTCAGACTTTAGAGGACCGTGCATATAACTGTCTCAGAAGACCGCGAGTATTCAATCATTTAATAATGCAGGCATTTCTCAGTTCATCATGAGTCCATGTTTGTTCCCTGCCAGTCCGCATTTTGAAAGCAAAGTCACTACTAGTTCACCAGTCACCAAAACAAGACAAGAAAATGTTTTTTAATTAAATGCTTCAGAGTTCAGCTGTCCAAGCCCGCCAATTTGTTTTGGACCAGAGAGTTTGTTTTGTTTTTGTTTTTAAATGCATTGAGGTTTTAAATGAATTTAGGTTTGGAACACGAACTCACTCAATAATCAGCTATCTGTGACCAGAATCACTTACTGCACCTTTAATAAAAATAATAACAGTGATACATTTTAGAGAGATACAGTTTCATGTGCAACAGTATATCAGTTAACATGCATCTGCACGCTGTAAGGGACAGAGTGACATTATGAAGTGTTGTAGATCAATAGCAGGTTTGGGTCAGGCTGTAGAAATTTTTTCAGTACATCAATTCCTGGCATTTCTTTCAACCCTCTGCTGCTTATGAAGTGACCTCAAATGCTGTCTTGATCCCAAAGTTGAGAAACTCTGCCCTAAGACAACGAATCGGTGCAGATCAACACAAGCAATACAAGCCTAGCTGTAAATAATACAGTTGCGTAACACATCAAAAATGATAAACATCAATTCAGAATGACTCTTGACTGAACAAGGATTTCCTGTTTGGTAAATAAGTTTTACATCAATTGCTCCGTCCTCCCATCTCACCCTCACATCCCTCCTTCAAGTCATCAAAGGAGATCCATGTGATAAGAGGAGGATTCTTCAACTGGAAATGAGATGATGCATGAATCTCAAGATAACACTAAATCCCCCTAACCAACTGTAGATCTGCCTCTCTCCCCGATCATTTTACTGTAATGCCTTCCTAATCTTTGGATACCATCTGTCACCATCGTCCCTTTAGGGGTGGGAGAGATTAAAATCAGGTGTTCTGTTTGACATTTAATATCTGCCAGACAAATATATATATATATATATATTCATTGATTTTCCCCAAATACAATGTTCACTAGTCCTTTTAGGTACAATATATATACTATAGTTAAAATGCACCATTGTGGATTTTTCCCACACACATGGCACAGATCAGATGAACATCTCATCCAATCCATTATTTCCAGTGGTCTTTTGGGACACATTTATATGTGGAAACAAATCTGATATGAATCAAATATCTGCTAAAGTCATTTAATCTAAAGACACTGAACTCACCCCAACCCTCGTACTGTGTTTTTGGGCTGTTGTTTTAACTTTAGTCACTCAAAAGTCAAAGAAAACAAAATTTGTTAAACGAGTAACATAAATAAATCTGCTTATTAGAATAGAATAGACAGGCATGCAGGAAGTAAAGGAAACACATGGGAAAAGTGCTCATCAGTAACTTCTTCTTAAATACACACATTAGCCATCTAAGCAACTCTAAATCTTTTCTCTGTATCATAGAACTAATAGAAGTCATGTATTAGAAGAAATAAAACACATAAAGGCCCAGGCTTGTGTATTTGTTGTGGTTGTCCTCTTTCGGAAGGACGACATTTAACCCAGAACTGTCTAAGTGAATAGATGAGCCTGCCAGCAGTCGTCATTAGTCCATCAAACGGATTATCAAGAGTGTCACTTCTGAGCGTAACTGCTGCTTGTCTGGCACCCCAAATATAGGAAGCTTTCCAACAACAACACTGTGAGAGGAGGACAAAGACGTCTTCAGTCTCAGATCAACAAACCAACTGCAGATGGTATGTTTGTTTATGTAGTAAATCTGCATAAACCATAAACTAAAATAAGAATAAAGATGTTGCTGCTTGAATAAAGCTTTCCCAATAATGCACGTATAAAATCTACAGTAAGAGGGTGTAAGCTATGTATATGATCCATCTGTCCATCCATTTTCTTCCACTTATTGGGGGTCGGGTCGTGGTGGCAGGGGGCTAAGCGGGGTATTCCAGGCATCTCTTTTCCCAGCCACGCTTTCCAGCTCGTCCCGGGGGATCACGAGGCGTTCCCAGGCCAGATGAGATATTTAATCCTGCCAGCAAGTTCTGGATCTACCCTGGAGTCTCATCCCAGTGGGATGTACATGCCTAGAAAACCTCTACAGGAGGCATCCAGGAGGCATCCTAATCAGATGCCCGAACCACCTCAGCTGTCTCCTTTAGATGCAAAGGAGCAGCAGCTCTGCTACAAGTTCCCCCTGGATGTCTGAGCCCCTCACCCTATCTCTGAGAGTGAGCCCAGCCGCCCTATGGAGGAAAGTCATTTCAGCTGCTTGTATCTGCAGTCTTTCAGGCACTACCCAAAGCTCATGACCATAGGTGAGGGTTTGGAAGATAGATCGACTGATAAATTGAAAGCTTTGGCTTCCGGCTCAGCTCCCTCTTCATCACAATGGTTTAGCACAGCGCCCGCATTCCCGCTGACGCCACACCGATCCGCCTGTCGATCTCACGCTCCATTTTAGGGTCACACGTCAATATGGCCCCAGCATACAATCCTCCGTTTTTTGGCAGATAGCCATGACCTCGGACTCGGAGCCAACACAACCACATCATCTGCGAAAAACAAAGGCTTGATTCTGTGATTTCCAAACTGATAGAGATACACAGTAGAGAAATATTTGTTTATAATTTATGTTTTTCTGTATTTGATTTGCTTATAATTGCAGAAAGCTGCATTAGAACCAGTAGTGACTGCAGGCGGCTCTTCTCTTCTAATTGGTTAAAATGCATAACAAGCTGACTGAGCTTGTTAGTTGAAGCTTTGGACCCTGGGGAGCACACTTGTCTTTGACCATGCTTATCATGCTTGCTGTGCTTAGAAAGACATTTTTTTCAATGAAAGGTTTAAGTAATAAATAAGAGTACAGAATGTTTGAAGTTATAATATGTAACATTTCTATATTAAAATGTCTAAAAATACTAGACCTGTGTTGACTGTTTTGTTGAGTCGTGTCATTGCACACAACAACTCCCATCATTCCAAGTAACTTCACGATGTCATCAACTATGTCCCATTGTTTTAATGTGAGAGAGATGCCTGAACTCACATACTGTGCGTCTAAAGGCATACATCAATTGGACGCTTTGACACTATAGCTGAAGTGGGAATTCTCAAAACAAAGATGAGGCCACACCGCAGGCACCTCATCTCAAGAATTAACATAATGTTCTCCTTGTGCCACAGGATAATTCAGTCTGTGCTCCAATTGCCTCTAACGTTCTTAAAACCAGAAAACAAAAAAAATTACCCTCGATGTCTTTTAAATACAAAACATTTCATTCTTCCTTCAGCAATGAATAGTGCATGAGTGTTTTCATCCAAGTGAGTCTGCATGCCTGTGAGCAATGCTATATTTTAAGAAGTGTGGTGCAAGATGCTGATGAACTACAGCTATATAGATACAACACAGTTCAGATCATTGAAGATGGTAGATTTCTTTTAAGTTTTTCTTTGTATCTGAGAGAGAAATGGGCGCAGAGCTCTTTAAGTGGAGGAAAAATACAGACAATGGGAGGAATATTTAAAAAAAAAAAGACCATTTGAGAGAATAGGCCAACGTGACGAGGGCAAGGTATTGTCTCGGCCAGCACATCAGGCATTCTGGTCAGGGGTAATGATGAGCAGTGTCAAAGAGGCTCCAGCTGAACAGATGGTCTCCGAGCTCGCCCTTGAGTTTTTCGGCTTTGCTGAGTCAGCCAACTGGAACCCCCTGGCATATTAAACTGCTCTCGTTTTACCTTGTCTTTGGGCAGACAGGGTCATTATTTGGGTAGATTTTCTCAGTGGGGTTATGAAACCGACAGTCATCTTGCGCTGTGAACTGAGGCCAAATAAAAAGACAAGCGGTGATAGTTCCTTTGTGGGCTTTTGTTTGTCTCAGTAGCCGCCTGACCCTCGATGACTAAATCTGTTTGCGTGATTCAACAAATACTTGACAGTCATATTCATTTGTATGAATGCCATCTTGGCTCCATTTTATCACTCCGACCACTCTGGTTTGTCTTTTCGATTGACTGACTGAGTGCCCGACTCGCTCCAATATACTTCTGACTGCCTGAGTGTTTGTCATGGCTCAAAATTGCTCTGCACAGACAGCAGTCTGTCTGTTGCTCTGGACTCTTTTATCAGGATTAAAACATCTAACAGTTTGTCTCTGGCAGTCTAACTGCTGACGGATCTATGTAATCTGTGCCAGTAGACAGATTGATAGTAGGCTCACCAAGGAGCACTTCTTCACAGATGACAACCAAGCTATTTATCTGCTGTTATTGATTTTTCTGTGCATTGTCTGTCACAACAAGCTGTGCTCACAGTTAACTACTTTGAGGAGACGTAGAAAACTGCAATCTGCTGCTGACAATATGCCGCTTCTTTGATTTTAAAGTTACAGTTTGTGGAATATTTCTGCACAGTTTTTGTAGTAATAGTGAATAGGGCTCAACACAAATTGTAGAAACTAAACTGATATTATTATTTGATTTGCCAGAAATTAAAGATAATAAAACATAATAATAATAAATACTAGATTAATTGTTTAAACCAAGACCAAAACCACCATCTGGCTCCAGCTTGTCAAATGTTCTTTACTGCTTTTGTGGTCTGGTCTGACAAACTGAGCAATTTGAAATTGTTATATTGGTTCTGGATTAGAAAAATACTGATTAACTGAAAATGAAAATAATCATTTTAAATATCAGTAGCTTAACTGTATTGTGTATTGATAAATCCATGGCGCTATCCGTGGTGCTGAAGTGGCAGACGGATTTGTAGTTAAGACTTCTTCTCTGTGTCCCACCTTTCTTTCAGGTTCAAAAGAAAAAGAGTCTGTCGTGAATCGGTTTGGTGGTGGTGGATGAATAAAATTCATTTTGTCCATCCATGTGTTACAAAATTGCAAAGGTTATGGCCCTAGAAATGAACATACTGTACAGTGTGGATCAGGAGCAGAATGGAAGAAAGAAAGGAAGTAAGAACACATTTGCAGTGAAATGGTGCTTATCTGGTTGTTAGATTAGTGTGCGTCACACCAGAAATAGAAAAAAAAAGCGTGAGACGCAAGAAAACTAATGACACATCAGGTTCAGATTACAGTGAGTGAAGTCTCTAGAGTATCAGTAGTTGAAACATATAAAAAATACAGCTGGATATTTCGTCCAGAGGCTTAATAACATTAACATCATCAACAGTCTCTGGTTTCCCGTTGCTCTGGAATCAGGCTGGCCGAGCCACGAGAAATCAGAGACTGTTGTGCCCACATCTTACAGAGACCTGCTTCACAATATTCTCAATCAAGCTGTTACACTTGACATGCAGACGAGTCCTGAGCTGACAGGACGCAACACGCAAGACTGCATGCAGTCATGCAACAAGAAAAAGGACAAGGAGAGGTGGACTCTGTGCTTACAATGATGTTAATGATAATGATGGCATTTTAGATTTACTTCTCCTTGTTATATCATGTTTTGTGTGTATTATTTTATGTGTGTATTATTGTTATGAAGGTGTTATTTCTGTAATTATGTAGGACTGTACCTCCTCTGTGTTTCAGATGATGGCAAGCTGTCATTTGAAGAGTTTAATGCCTACTTTGCGGACGGGATCCTGACTACTGAGGAGCTACAGGAGCTTTTCTACTCCATAGATGGCCGACAAAATAAGTGAGTTTTTAATTTGAGATGGGCTGTTTTTTTTTTATTTCTACAAGCACCATCTTAAACTGTTTCACAACAGTGCCCTTTACCCTTAAAAAGAAGCAGAAAAGAGACTGAACAGCAAGTGTTTGGAGCTTAAAGGCACAGTTAATGCGTTCCTTTTAAGTCATCAGTTACAGGCTAAATGTCTCACAGCTGGAGGGAGGTCCTCAGTAAAAATGAGCCCTGCGACCAGACTCAAGCAGGCACAATTAATGTTTACCCCCTTCCTTCAGACATAAAATTCTGTGGCTTACACTTCAAAACCTACTCCCCCGAAATTGCAATCAAAGAAATCGGCCCGAGGGCAGCTGCTGAAATCACAGAGTGTTTAACTCAGTGCAGCCACAGAGGAAAAGAACATGTCTCCCCTGCCGTGGTACAAAACGGTTTCAAAGTTTCTCCTTTTTATACAGCCAGTTGTCTTTATTGCCTTTGCCAGATTAGGGGTTAGTATGTTTTCACCTCCCATTTGGCTGTCAAACTGTACTCTGTGTCAACTCAGGTAAAATAATGAATAGCAGGCAACACAGATGCTACAAATAATATTAATTAAGGTTCCATCCCATCTGGGTACCGCTGTTAGGTGTGATGTCTAATGTATTAAATAGAGTAGGACCCTAATGGAGCAAAGTGTAAGATATGGCCAACATTTAAAGCTATAATATGCAACATTTACGCAGTCAAAAAACGCTAAACTTATGTTATATAGTTTGTTGAATTGGGTACTTACATTATCCAAAATGTTTCCAGCAATGGTCAAAAGTAGAGGAATACATAATTTATTCAAGGTAACTGTACGTTACCTGCCAGCTGTTGCTAGCTTGTTGCCAGCTGAATACATCAGCAGCATCGGCACACCTGCCTAAATGTAATGTGAATAAAACCTAATGCATTATCTGGTACCACTTTGTGATAGTACAACCCCCCCTGAGAGGGAGACAAACTCTCTTCACTTTTTCAGTTTGATAAATAAACAAAATAAATTTATTAAATGTCAACACAGGAAATATTCTTACACTTAGTCTCCATAATAAACTGTACACCTTCTGAATTCAAGTATCTCTTTTTTTTACTGAACCAAGACAAGAACGAAAGCACTTAAAACTGGACAGAAATAAAACACAAATTACCAAGAAGTCTTGGTGTATCATTTCAGTGATCAGCAATCACCAACTCTGGTTTGGCTGGGAGAAATTCTTAATCCACCACATTTGTTGTGAAAATATTCTGGCTCCCTGCTGCCTCTCTGATTCCCAGCCTCCCTCTCAGTCCTGTCTGCTTCACGCCTCTCCTTTCCCTGCCAGCCGTCTTCATAGCACCCAGAGTCAGAGTCCTGGTCAGAGCTGCCGTAAGGCACCTCGGTGCAGTGTTCCCTGTCGTCAAGCTGGTTGTTGTCGGTATCGGAGGCTGTGTTTGGTTTCGGTCCGGCTGTGTTCACTGAGAGGCTGCTGAGCGGGGTTCTGATACCCGTGGTGTGAACATAAACGCTCCACTGTGCTCTGAGCTGCAGGTCTGGCAGACTCAAATCATAGTAGGGCCTCTAGCTGCACAGCTAACTGAGCTAATGGCAACAAGTAGGCTAACTAAAGCCAAAGATAGTTACAGCAGAGAGTACAGTGAGCAGCATTTAGCAGTCACTGTGGTGAAATGCTGCCTCCTGTGTGTTTGGAGTTACCTTCGACAGGTGGGCATGTTTCACACATTGCTCCTATAACTAGTAACATTGGCAATGCTTGCGTTTACTCTCCTATTTTATATCGACATGGCTGCTGTGAAAAGGGTCCATTCTTACATCTCTGTGTCTCACAAGATTGCATTCACAAGCATAAACAAACTCATGCAAAAACACACGAGCACACTGAGATGCATTAAAGTTTTAAATTCAGTTTGTAAGACATTTTTCTTTTTTGCACGTAATTAGAGTGAGTTAAGTGTTTGGCTACAGTTGCAACTCTGCTGTTTATTTTTATTTTTTTTGTTCCATGAGTGTGATAAAATGCTTTTGGACATGATGTTACCCTGGTACTGTCACTGATGTGCCACACCAGCTCTCAGACCTCTCTAAACACGATCCAAGCTTTGAGGCAGTTAGCATCAACTGATGCTGCTCTGATGTCTAATTAAAGGGAATTCTTGTTTTGAACATCAGTGCTGTTAGTTATACTGTACAATATCACTTCTGAAACAAAAGTGTCTCCTGAACCTTTGAAGGCTTTGGTGATAGCATAAAGAATATTCCATCCTAACCCAAAACCTGAAAACACAGAAAAGGACAAAAAAAAAATCTCTTTAATCAATGTAATGGAAGCCTGCAACAGAGATCTGCGGGAACTTATTGTAACTATCATAATGTTAATTTACATCAGTGACTGAAAAAAGAAATGCATTATTTTGACCACAGACGCTGTGTGAGCTTTCTAATAGCACAAGCCATTAAACCGGCATTGCTTATGTTCTGCATCTGACAGTGAAAATGACCTGTGAAATGCCATTAAGCAACAGGGGAACTTTTCGTGTAGTAATGGTACTGCTTTTATCAAACTGTGATACTGAGAACAATTTAGCCTCCGCTGTAATAATTTCTGCCATGACTGGTAAACAAAGAAGTATTGATCTTAATGTTTTTTACAACGGTGGAGCAAGTTAAAAAGAAAAGCCTCTGTCACAACTGCATTTACACGCATTTCTAGCCAGAAAGTTACACCATATTCTTAATGTAGAATGTTCAGAAGTGAGGAACATTTAATTTTTAAGCAGGACAAATATCGGCTTGTGTTTCAGTTAATGACATGGAAATCGACTTTAACTTTAAATGATTTTTATAGTCTCAAGGCTGGTGTCTTCTTCAGGCTATCACCATGAAGTACATTGCGCTGAGCCACACAGTTTATCTAGCAGAAATAAAGAAATAAAGAGCAGCATGACTTTGAATTTCACTAATTAACTTTCACAATGTATTCCCCATTTGTCTCCTCTTTCTGTTTTGCCCTGCAGCAACCTGGACACTGACAAGCTATCAGGTTGGTGGGAAAGTGATTTGTCTGATTTAATGCATCATAGTACATTAATTTCTGTAAAACTTTTATCTATAAAATTCACCATCATCAATGATTGTTGTCATTTGTGCATTCATGTTTCAAGGTGATGATAGCACAGAAAACTTGAGGGCTGTACTGATTACTTCAAGGCTTTTAAGCTTCATTCATTGTGGTGTTGCCCCCTTTGTTGTTGCTGGTGTGGTCAGTTTGCGTCAAGTTTGCGCTGAAGTTGCTGCTAGGCAGGTCCTCGTGCTGCACAACCGCCTGCTTCTCCATATCTGTGTCTCTGAGAGAAAAACACATCAGGCACTGCTGCCTCAGACTTGTTTCTCCCCAACTGCCTCCGTCGTCTCTTGGACCGCCGCCTGTCTGACGGAGAGACTGTAGCTTCAGCGTGAGCTGGACAAAGACGAGTGATGCCAATGCTGGGATGCTCAACTCGTGGAAGGTGGACTACTGCAAGCAATGGTTCTGCTAATTATTAATAACTAAATTTGGATGACTGACATCCCTCTCAGTCACAGCAGTGTACAAGTGAACATCACACTTCAGTTCAGACCACAGCTGAATGGAGAAATGCGTGGCTGTGGTCTGAGTGATGCAAATCCCCCACCGTTCACTGTGGCCAAAGCTTAAAATATTCACTGATGATTACTACCGAAGCTTCAAAGCTCAAAATAGGGCAGTCCTAGAAAACTTCAAAGAGATAGTCGAACATTTTGAGTAATACACTTAGTCGCTTTCACCAGTGTCTTATCTTTCTGTTGAGATACGAAGCCATACGAGCCAAGAGAAGGTTAGCTTGGCTTAACATAGAGACTGGAAACAGCTTAACTATGTGACGTTTTGTTTTTTCACTTCGCCTTTTGTACGGTTATGCTAGAAAAGAACATGTTGTCTGACCACGTTGGAAAGGAATAAGGAATCATGTTCATAGTTGACCTGCATGGCCACACTCAAACCCAGGGTGAAAGACAGCTATCTTAGAGTCAGGACAACGGCGCACATTTTCCCTTTAACCCAAGGTGTCAGAACACTGGGTTTCCAATCAACAGTCGAACAGTTCAGATGGAGTATACTGGCGCCTTCATAGGTGCTGTTAGGAGGATTCTGTTGCCTTTGGACAGAACCAGGCAGTTGCTTCCACGTTTCCAGACTGTGTGCTAAGATCACCAGTCGCTGGTGATAGCTTCATATTAACTGAATGAGAGTGATACAACTCTTCTTAACTCTCCACAAGAAAGGAAATAAGATGTTCCAAAATGTCTAACTATTTCTTTAATTCAGCTAAGTATTTATATTTTTCAGATGAAATTAAATTTTTAACATTGCAACCAACATCACCACCACCATCTACCTGCAACACCGATCTGTAAATATGAAAGAAAACCTGGCACTGGTCTATTGACCTATTTTTTCAGCATCTTAAAAATGCATGTCTGTGTCAGATGGCCTGAATAAAATGAAGAAATAGGACAGAGACCTGTAAATACCAGTAGTACTACCCAGAATAAATCTTGTGCATAATTTATTGAATGGGAATCGCATCGTTTCCATTTGACGTCAAAGAGAAGTTTACTGTTTTCTGTGACTGAATGTTCCATTTCGTCTCACATGTAGTTCACCGACTACTTGTTGTCTTTGTATTGACCGAGTGTTTCTGAGTGGCATAAAATTCAGCTGGATAACTTAATTGAATTTAAGTAAGAGGAGTGTAAAAGGTGCTGCTGATCCATTAACCTCGGATCTGTACTGCGTCACATCGAGGCTGCCCTTTGGTTATTTTTAATTAAGAACCAAGAGCTAATTAAAATTGAGGACTTTCTCTGCTTTAATGGTCTGGTATTACAAATGTCTGAAGAACGTCCCTCACACATTCTTTTACTTTGATTCATTTGATTAAATAAGTGATGTTCTCAGTTCTCTGAACTCTACATTTTGTGACATAAATATGAGCATGTGTGGATGGTTTTTTTTTTTAAATCATTTATCACCATGTCTCTTGAGCTGCTGTTATAACACTGTGATTAAAAGGATGATTAGAAAAACAGTATCAATTTCATGACATGGTGAGACTGTTACTGACTCATAGGCATGAGAACATCAGACACTTCCAGCTCAACTTGTCCATTAAACTACACATGGATATTTTTTTACCCATTTCTAAGATGTCCTCACTTAGAAATAGTTTGTTAATAGGAATATGTCATGGCAACATATTAGAGTTTGTCTCCAATTTTCAGAAGACAAAAATAAATTTTCATTGTTCTGACATTGCAATGACACTAACAGCTTGTTTCCTATTCACTATTAGATTATTTTTCTCAGCACCTGGGGGAGTATCTCAACGTTCTGTCAGCTCTGGAGAGTCTGAACATTGCCATTTTAAAGGCGATGGATAAAACTAAAGAGGTAAGTTCAATTTATGTGAACTTTGCCTTAAATCAAGACAAAAATCGCTGAGTGAAGACATACAGTAGTTGTTAACACCCACACCCACACCCACACACACACACGCACACAAAGTCAGGGGTTTGTGCAAATATGCTTAGTTTAGTGCTGAGAGGGAATACTGGCACGCACAGATGGAGCCAATGCTGCTTCCAAGTCTCCCAAAACTGATGAATTAACAAAAGAGGAATAAAAAAAATACACCTCAGCCACCCCCATTTCCATTATTAACCATCATACTTGCCAACCTTCTCAGTTTTCCCCAGAGACTCCCATTTTTCATTGTGCTCTCCTGGTTTCCTCCAGGGTCACAGTTCTCCAGTATTTCTCCTGATTTATGACGATTTTTCACACTTTTTCATTATCACAACCTTTTTCTGGTACTGCACAGTGTTTATAAGCCCTATGACCCTTAAAGTCAACTGTCTCCAACAGCACAGCTGCACATGATGCAGAGGAGACATTCACACTCACACACACACACACACACACACACACACACACACACACACTCTACCCAGTTCTCTTTATTACATACATGCTCACACTTCATCATCCTCGGAGAGTGAGAGACAGAGAGAGAGATGCAGAGTCGGCTACTAGGAGAAAAAAATGCTCAAGCAAATTTCAGGTGTCATAAAAAGAAGAATTCACATTAGGTCTCAAAGTTGATGTGCTTACCATTATATTATGTTTGATTTTAAAGGAATGGGCCAACATTATCAAATATCAAATATTATTCACTTTCTTTCTAGAGTTACTTCAGAAGATTGATAGGCCACAACTCTCATGCCTGTAGAGTAAATATGAAGTTACAGCAAAATCTGCCTTAACAAAAGCTCACTCTTGTTATTTTAATCCATTTCATGCAAGATATTTTGTGTGAGCTGGTTAGCTTATAGTTGGCAGAAATGTATTAGTTTTGGATGAACCAGGCTTGCTGTTTTCCCGTTTGCTAAGCTAAGCTAACATACTATTGCTGCTGGTTGCCCACGGTGACCAGACATCCCCAAATGTCCCAGTTTTTAGCAGACTGCAAATTGAAATATTATGTTACGTGGCAAGACAGGCTGGGGAGCTGAACCTACCAGGTGACAACTCAGTCACATTGTGCTTGTTTTGGTCAACAGAGCGAGCTGCTCGCCATGGCAACTTCCTGTCACTGAAAGTACAGGTAGAAAATGGAGTAGGTGAAAAATAGAATACAAATAATAATAGAATAAAAGACTAAAATATAAAATATGACTTAAAAACTATTCGTAAAGACTATACCTTTCACTCATACAGATTTCTGGAAATTTATGGAGATTGAAGTGTAATACATACAGGGTGTGTAACATTATAGTAAGAGAAAAAATATAAATTATATTGGATATTTGGATTGCACAGATTACAAGCAGCAAATTCACAGGATGATTCAGTAAAGATGTTATTGCATGGGATGATTTCACATTAGATATGTGCAGGATGAAATGTATGTATATAAAAAATAAAATAATATATATAAGGGTATGTTATATAGAGACTGATATACATATATAAAAAGGATATAGTAAAGAATATGATATAAACAAAATCTAAAAAAAGATACATAGCATAATGTAATGTGATATGTATGAACAGTAGTAAATAAGCTACACAACCTGAGATAGAGAATAGTGCAAAGTAGCTTGTGAGTAGGTTGTGAGCGATGAGTGGTGTGACAGAGACAACAGTGCTATATTATGTCATGCTGGCACTGAAGAGACTGACAGCTGTCGAAATGAAAGACCTGCAGTAGTGCTCCTTTCTGTGCCTGCAGCAGCGTAGTAGCAGCGTAGCAGAGTGAAGTGGAAAGGTAAAGAAAATAAATGAAGAAGGACGGAAGATGACTGAAGAAAAGAGGAGGAGAGAGAGTGGAAATCTGGTCATCTTACGGCAGCCTTATAGTTGCTCTAGAGTTATGAGAGTGGTATCGATCTTCTTAAACTCCCGGCACAGCTTTTCCTTTTAAGATTCAAAGGATTAGTCTCTGTTTAGTAGAATAAAGAAAGCAATTGTGAGATATTCATTAAAATAGCTCTTTATTTAGAATGAATGCAGAAAACTTTTCACTTAAAAGGCTGATTACCAATGTCCTAGTGTGTTTAACAAAAGCCCTGAAGATTAACGTGCAACCATTCTCCACATTTTGCTCCCCAGTCAATGCATCATTTAATTGCAGTTGACAAAACATTTTAAAAATCTCCTCCCCTCACTTTTTCAGGTAACAACCCTGAATCAGGGATTTGGATTGTAATAGAACAGAAAACAGCTACGCTTGTTAAGTGAGAAGAGGAGAGGAGATGTGTGCTGAATAATTATGCATCCTGTCTTAATTAGATCACCTTGCTCCTCTGTTCTGGCTCTTCTTTAAAGCTGTCGGAGTGCGGAAATCCATAGAGGATTGTGCAATCGCTAGTTAGCAGCTGTGGTCTGTCGTAGAGTGCTGTGGACTGCTAATCCCAAGATGCATTTTCAGCGGAGGCTACTTGTCATTTTAAGTTTTGACAAAGAGCCACTGCAGTGTTATTTTATTAGCACATTGCGTGAATAAGACTCCTTGGAGAATGCGTAATCACGTTTGTGTTTAGGGACTCGAGCAGCAATTATGTCTCCCATTAAAGTTCTTCCACCTTGAAATTTGGATATACTGAATAATGCATGTGTTCAGAGAATTAATTAGCTCAGTTGAATGCAGCGCTGTCACACACTCACCTGTGGTTGTTTTGGAGAAGTTATCTCTCTGTCCATCTCTGTGGTCTCTCTTGTCTGTGTGATTTAACCTCTCCGTCTGTGTGTCGCTCTTTATTTCTCAGGAGTACCAGGGCTCCAGTGTGTTGGGCCAGTTTGTCACCAGGTTCATGCTCAGAGAGACGTCCAGTCAGCTCCTGTCCCTACAGAGGTCACTGCAGTGTGCCATGGAGGCCGTGGAGGAGCAGAGCAGCCCTGCCCCGTTAGTACTCCAATACAACACTGTCTGTGCTGTGTTACATGTGAAGATTTCAAGACACTATCCATCATATGCTGTGCTCTGGGACAGTACTTGCTGACCCCGATGATGCCCTGAAATTCACTGGAGATATAAAGAAGATTATTGTAGCTAGTCAGCTAGTGTTGCATCAGGGTATTGTCCAATTGTTTTTTCACACTTGGACAATGCTCAGGCAGGACCCTGCTGGCTGACAATATTCTGCTTGGCTGGCAGGTCTTTGTTACAGTCATGTATCAGGACAGGACAGGAGAGGACACTCAGTGCCAAAGCAGGAAGTAGTGTGATGCTCTTACAGTGCAACAAAAACTAAGGGCGTCTCCAAAAAACAGTTCATGTAACCATGCCGTCTATAATCATCTTTCCATGACCTTCATCATGAACATGGGACTGCTATGGTATAACCAAACATTTTAGGTGTCTCACCTTAAATGCACCCCAATTATAAATGAAAACTCCAACCTTACTTTAAACAACATGAAAGAAATGTGGCAATATATTTGTTGGTGGTCCTTTATCGGACTGTGAGAGACATTCAGAGATGGCCATAATCACAGTCTTGCGATCAAAGATAGCCTGGGGCAAAAGTCTGACAGTGTCAGAAAATTAGGATAAACATCTCACAATGTGACTGCTGCTACAACCTATGTCTACCAACCAACCAATAGGAACTCATAAACATATGTGCTATTGTAGCATTTTAAGTATGCTATTTTAGCATACTTTGCATACCATAAATACTGAACATTTACTTAACATTACCTCCAGCTCTCTTTGCACAACTGGCATCCCAAGTTGTCTTCTTTTCCTTTACGACAGGGTCCACGTTCTTTTACTCCTCATCTTCTTTGGATTTTTTACCAAACACATAAATACCACTAGAACTGGAGTATCTGTACTAAAGATTTGAAACAATTTTCCAGTCATTTTTCTCAATTTTACTCTTTGCAGTTACTGCAATTTTTAAAACACTTTTTCTCCAAAACTCACCAAAATGTAGCTCTGACACTTTGTCACAACATAAAACAGATATCTATCCATATATATGTCTGTATCTGTTCTATACTATACATATATACATATAGTATATATAATATTTATTTTCCAGTAATAACTCAGTTTCGACCAAAAATGTAGTTACTGCATGTAAGTGGCACAAATCTTGTACACTGACTTTTGTCATAGCCTACAGCTTGGTATTTGTGGTCACTGTACCATGTCACACAGCGTGGCTTGAATTAATCTTAGTGTATTGCTGGAATTTCACAGTCTGTTGGAGACTTTACTCATAGTGAAAGGGGCAGATTGGGCAGACAAGTTCATATGGGTTGTTTTGAAATGCAACTTTCTGGTTGGTAGTGCATTGCAAAGCAACCAAAATGTCATCTTATGACATAAACTCTACACAGCAGTTTTGTTTTATTTGTTCTTTTGCTTCTTGAGTATTCAAGCACATCTCACTTGCTGGTTAGAGCGTGTAAGCTACACAACAAATCTTCCTATTGTGTTGTATGAGGAATTGTTGCTGTCTACGCAGTATGAAAATAATGGACTTGGTAGAAGAAATGGAGAGGAATTTCCTCTGCCAGGTCTTGTATTATGCTGTGCTGCTGCATTTTAATATTGTAAATTAATATTATAATATTCTGTAGCACACTAGACTGGGAAACGTGTTTTTTGCAGGATGAAACTGGAACGCAAAGGCCAAGGAAGCCCAGCGGGTGGTGTGCTGTTAATTCAGGTTTTGGAAGAGTTCATGTTGGTGTCTGAGGACTGAGGGAGAGTGGCAATTAGCTGTGCGGCTCACTTAATGATGTGTCTTTTAAACAAGGTTTTAGATCATAATCAGCAAATCAAAATACTACATTAAATACACAGTATTTTATTCTTATACACTATATTTGCTATTTGAACACAGTCTTTTGATGCATTGTCAGCACCATCTCCACACTATTAAAAATAAAAATGTTGTCAGTAAAGTTAGCGTTGGTCTAAGCAGCAAGGGAATTCAACTAATCAACACTACCTCTGATTCTTGAAGATATGCCTTTCAGCACGAAGCTTTGAATCTGCTACATTCTCACAGTCGTTCATACAGTTTCCTCACTAATAGGCAAACTGCTTAAAATTCAGTATTTCTGTCAAAGACCCTAAGGCTTTCATTAAATGTAAATTGAGCTCATACAATAAAAACAGACTTAAACTGGTGTCATCAGTTTGGGATTTGATTGACCATTGTGTATGAGTCACAGTTCAAAATGGCAACAGCTCACTGCTAATGTTTGCAATGAAAAACCTGCTCCGTTTACGTCTCTCTATATGTTGTAGTTCATCAAAGATCTCAGCAAAGGCTCCCGCACTTCTTTGATGCATCACTTAGAAATTCAATGAAGGGAAACAATCCATCAAGGACATTTAATGAGAGGAAATCTATCTCATCGCGAGTCAATATCGTGACACTTTCAAGTGACTGTTAACATTTTAAATAATAAGGATACTTTCTCCACATTTGCCCAATTTGGTCGCACCACTTGCAGCTGGGGTTGTGTGTTGCGCTGTGTGACAGAGCTCAGCAGAGCTCCTCTCTCTCCCCTCTGGGTGCCACACTGGTATTATTGGAAATAATGGAGTGGTTATAGCCAAGGTGAATTATTGAGAGGGGACTGGGGGAGGCAGAGGGGGAGCAGGAGGAGAATGATAAGGGTGGCATTCAAATACAGAGCAAGTGAGTCATGGAAAAAGCAAAAGCAAAGAACGACGAATACAAAAAGTAAATGAATGACAGAATGGTGCACAAAGTCCGAGATAAAATGAAAAAAGGAGAGAGGGGGTGTACAAAGGGACATGATGAGAAGCTTTTTGGCCACAAATAGCTCTTTAAAGATTGTAGAAATAGGTATAGATTTTGGAAAGAGAAAGAGGGATAGAGGGTGAGAGTCAGGAGGGGCAGAATTAGAGAC
The DNA here is from genome assembly GCF_056507025.1 of Lutjanus erythropterus. NCBI lineage: Eukaryota > Metazoa > Chordata > Actinopteri > Lutjaniformes > Lutjanidae > Lutjanus > Lutjanus erythropterus. The sequence continues at coordinate 33,466,508 of NC_139318.1, read as the reverse complement.
GTATTGAGTTGGCAACAAACAGCTTATTTCTCAGCCTTTGCTTCCCTGCAGTGGATTTATAGCTGTTGCAGTGGCCTTTGGGCTCCAGGCTGTTCTCAGCAGGAGAACCTTCTAGCATTGCGCTCCCTCTGCGCTGTCAGCGTGACACTGCACACACACACGCACACACACACATACATGCATACATGAAGACACAACAAAAGGAGTGGGAGAGAGAGGGACTCACCTACAACAGAACAACAAATGTGCACGGCCATTTTGACACCAAAAACAGATACACACACAAATGAAATTACAGTCTGTACACACACATATACACACACTTTTCACAAACCGATCCTTCCCGTCTTGCCTACTGTGGGTCTCACACATGTGCCACAACCCTTGTAGGAATCCTCGATGAGTATCTATATTGTGTAGATAGCACAATAAAGGTAGCCCTGGGGTAAGAGTTAACCCAGGGATAACTTTGCCCCTTTTTACACACACGTGGTCAGCCCCAGGTTAAGCTAAGCCCAGGGCTGTATGATTCACACTGCACATCTAGCATTTGAATGTCAATCGGTACAGCAACTGATGTGAACATTTTAGCACTATTACTCCTTTGATCTTTTAGTCCTGGTTCACACTGGTAGCTTTTAGCCCTGGGTTTACTCTTTTTTTTTTTTTTTTTAGCAAACTGGGGGATAACCCTTGACAGTCTTAGGCTTAAGATGTGGTTAGCCCACTTTGGAATGTGGTAAGGTTGTACCAGTGTGAAAGCTTTCATAGCCTGTGGCTAACAGCGCCCTTAGCCAGGGGCTAACAGCTCACTCAGCACAGGGCTAAGTGCAGTGTGATGTGAAAAGCCCTTTAGTGGTTTCTTTTCTCACTTGCTAAGGCCTCCACTATTCTCAGATTTAAATCAGGGGATGGGATGAAACTGTTCTGCTGTTTATGGACTTGACAAGTCTCAGTCAATCCTCCTTGATTGAAACAATTTTGGTGCTATTGATTCAACTTGTGTGAAAATGAGGACCAACAACTGCATCAGTAGCCTAAATCAATAGCCAGGGCAAAGTCTGGTCCGCATCCTTGTTGTAGATGGCAGAGAACTTGTGGTTTTGGGCCTCAGCTCTGTAAAATGGAAGTTTCACCACATTGTGACGGCAAGATACTACTTTCTCTTATTTTGGCCTCCAGACTTTGCTCCAAATATCCCTGCAACTATGGGTTTTGCATGGAGCAGGATCTCTAACTGACTGACTTTGCTGAAAGCTTCTTAGAAACGTGGAGTAGCGCCCATGTCCTTGATCAACTGCCACTTCATCTGCGCCCCATACTGTCATAAGGTTACCCTTCCCTTTTGCCTTCTAATCTGTAAAGTAACGCTCCAACTGTCTTTATACATCTGTGGGTTGGTCAGACCACTCTGTGAGGAAAATGATCACGGACAGTGACTACAAGTATCTCTGGAATCCATCCTGGACTCAGCATGGGACCTCCCACACTTTGGGACATGACAGACTGCTCTAACAAGGGTATTGTTTGTGCCTGGGCACTTTCCACAGAAAGGTCTCTGTATTTTACAGATGAACTGCAGCCTCTTTGCCCATCTCCAAATGAAGTTTGCACAAGTCACAGGTTTGAGGTACCTTTGCTACTTTCAGGCCCACTAAAACCATTGGAGCAATCACTTTTCTGAGGCCATTTCCTTTCTCGAAGTTGCGTCCTTTGAAGGACAATGATGATATTCTGTCACCTGTGTCCAGATCGTAAGGAATTCATCACCAACTTTCAGTTTGCCGGGATTTCTGGAGGGTGATGACCACTGTGGCAGAATGAAGTGCACTTACTCTGCTCCTGCCTTTACCGCCTAGGTTACTCAGCCGGGTCCATGAAGGTTTTTAAGGACCAGCTCACTGGTCCATCCTGGTCGACCTCCTGTTTTACCTTGACTTTCTGATTCCTTACCTAGCCAGCTGGTGAGAAAGCAGGAAGTTACTGCCACTGCTATTGCAGCATACCACATGCTGGAATATGTAGAAAACTGCCTGTCAGTGGGAGATGTGATGGCCTGGCTTGCTGCCCTCTATTATCCTGTTCTGTATTCATTTAACCTCTTTGGAGGAAATAGGTTCTGAATCTCGGCAAAGAGGAAGTCTGTTACAGAAACAGGCAGTGTTTGTCATTCCCCCTCATGACAGACAAAAGTGGTTTTACTCCGTGTACTTACTGGTCCCCAAGAAGTTAAGACGTTTTACACACATTCTGGATCTGCATATGCTGAAACAGTTCATTGGCTGCCAGGCATTTGGTATAGTAACCATGAGGAGGTTACTGGAAAAGGTTCAGCCAGGTCACTGGCTCACCATTATTGTCTTGAAAGATGCTTACTTTTATGTTGAGGTGGCTCTGAAAGACAGCTAGTTTCTATACTTCACCTTTCAGAAAATAGCCTACAAATACAACAGGCTACTGTTCAACTGCTCCATGGCTCCATGGATTTGGCACTACAGCCACTACTCAACCATGGCATGAGGATCGGTTTCTACCTCGATGACTTCATTGTCCTGGTGGTTAAAACATTGAGCCATTTTCCACAGAGCCCAGTTGATTTTTCACCTCATCAGTTGGGGTTTGTCAGGGAGTCAGGCTTGATTCGACCAAGCTGTGAGTGTCTGTCAGAACACATACAGACAGGACATTCCTGCTGCAGGCAGTTCACAAATTGCGACAGGGAGTGATATTGACAGCACTGACAGTCATGCGGGTGCTTGAGCTCACAGCAGCAGCTCACCCAGTGGTTCCACTGGGGCTACTGAACATGTGCTGCCTGCAGAGTTGGTTTACCAGTCTACACTTCGATGCAATGAAACACGTGTGTGACCTGGTCACCACTGCCTTATCAGCACAAGGCGACCTGTGCTATTGGGGTCCCCACAGTATCATTCATCTGGAACACCACTGGGACGAGTTATGTCACACATCGTGGTTGTCAAAGATGTGCCCCTGACTTGTTCAGTGACATCTATTTCCCCACTTTCTGCAGTATCTGTCTCTCTCATGCTGCTATTAAAGTACATCCAGAAGTTGGTTCCTCTTGTCATGAGGGTTTTGCTAAGAGATGTCTTTACCTATCCCTTTGTGAAACGTTTTCTGCAGGGAGGTTAAAAGGCAATGCCCAGTGATGCTTGCCTCTGGCCCTCAGTGGAAACTGCTATTGATACTCAAGACTTTCATGAAGGATCCTGATGAGCCCCTGGAGTGCTTCTCTCTGAAGGCACTGCTTGCACTTGACCTCAGCTAGGGGAGTGAGTGAGCTTTGTGCCTTGTTGGTTCACCTCAGCTGCATGTTGTTTCGTGGTAACCACGGTGATGATACTCTCAAACGAACCACTCTTTTGTTCAGGTCGAGAAAAATGAAACTGGGCGCAACCCCGTTTGGGGAACAGGGAGGCAAAATTACATCCGCTAACCCAACACATCCATTAGCATGTTAGCATGTTTGTGTGCTATGTAGATGATGTGTCCGTAAAGCCCTATCCAATAGGTGCCTGACTAGATGGCTTTTTAAATGCATCTCCCAGGCTTATAAGTAGGTGGAAAGAGAGCCTTCCATTCACAACGCAGCACAGCAATGCCTTGATTAGTGGGGTGACTGTTTAGGACATGTGTACAGCAGCATTGTAGTCTATGCCCTGTCTGGTCTGTGTCCATGTTGCAACTCAGCAACTCAGGCAACTCAGGAAAGGGTGGTCTATGTTACTCAGTTGGGTTACACCTATAAACTTTCAGTTTTGAGCAGCATACCTCTGTGCATGCTTTATGAAAGGAGTGTATCAGTAATCCCCCGCCTAACCTCAGGTGGCAAAATGAAGTACATATGATTGGACTGGCCACTTCAACCATGGTCCAGTAGGACTCGGGGAATGAGATGGGCAGGGTGTCATGGCCATGGTCCCAACTGGTTTAATGCACAGATTAATGAGGTGGGGTTCAGCTCCCTACTTCTCCACTCAAGCTTTCTAGGCTATAAAATAGTGGGAGGTCTGCGGCAACTAACCTGTAGCCGGTCTAGATCGGTAGGGCTGGCTCTGATGACTGAAAAAAAAGAAAAAGAAAAAGTTCTACTGTACTATTGTATTTCCAAGCTAAGACCAAGTAAGAACTTGTAACAGATTTTAATGAGAAGCATCAGCTTTGATAGGAATCCAAATTCAGTCTTATTTCTGAGCAAATATTAATTTGGAAATTTAGCAGTCGGAAAAATCACACAAAAACGAATAACCCCAAAACTTTATCAGCACAAGTAAGCAGGATTATTTGAAAAATGTTACGATTACACCTATACCAATTTAAGAAATGTGAGAAATTTAACAAATCACCTGAGAAATCATCCCACAAATGTATGCTGCTTACTGAAAATCTTTCTAGTTATCTCTTGTCCATGTTTACACCATATGCTCCTCTCTTCCTTGAAAATAATCCTGCTGAAACGTCTTACTTTTTTTTTTTTCCTAAATGACAACCAAAATGTATCCAGTCCAGCTACATTTCACATCTGGCTGTGTGTTCGCCAGCTGCAGTTTGTAATATAAGGCTATAATTCCAGCCTGTAATATAAGGTGGTGGAATGATGATAAATCCAAAGTCCTACAGAATGCTGTGACACACACGCACACACACACACACATTGTGAGTGTGTGTCTCAAGTGTCACAGTCTCATAACCACACAGAGTGCTTGACGTCCTGCCCTTGACACTCTTACAGACAGCAAACACTTTTCCATCCACAACAGGGCTGTGTGTTGGTGCATACGCGCGTGTGTGTGCGTGTGTGTGAATATTTCAGAGTGTAAGTGGAAGGGTTCATCCTCCTTAACACCCAGCCTGTGGGTTAATAAGCACTGCTGTGTGTCTGGCTCTTCTCTAAGTGTTTTCACCTCCATTCTGGACACTTGCTGTTTATCTCTGGTTCCTGTGACTCTGCACCATTCACTGTTCTCCATCTCTGTCTCTCTCAGACATCAGACATTATTCTCAGCTCCGTTTCTGATTTGAATCAATTATTAATGCATCCTTCCTTACCTTTCTTGCTTATTCTCTCTTCTCCCTATCTTCTCTCTTTTCCGCTTCTTCATTCCCCGTGTGACTACTTCTGTCTGCCTTCAATTTCTGTTTTATTTTTTTCCCCTCACACCCCACTGACAGTTGCTGTCTTTCTCTCTGATGTTTGTTTCCCTGGGTCTCCGCCGCTGTCACGGCAGGAGAGAGGTAAAGGCACCGGAGCTGACAGCAGTACAGAGGAATGGCAGGCGGTGTGGTCGCAGGGTCCATAATAACCTGTGCATGTCCCCATCAGATCCCTGCTCTGGCATCCTGACCACAGGTAAGAGGAATGTCACAATATTATTAAAACTGCTAAAGGAGCATGCTGGTGTTTTTTTAAACTCATTTTTTATTATCCACGCAGTACATTACAATGAGTGCTTAAAATATATGGTTGGTGAGATTCATTTTTGTTATTGTCAACAAATAACATCAGACACAACAATGCATTAATTAACCGCTGACTTCCCCCTCTTAGAAATAAGAGTTCTAAAGGGGGTTCTTCCTGTAGGGCTGAGGTTCTACCCAGAACCAATTGCTACTGAAGAACCTTTTTTTGAAGAAAGTGTTCAAGGGTTCTTTGCAAGACTATGAATACTTTTTGGAAGAAAGAGTTTGTTAAAGTCATTGAAGAACTCTTTTATTGAGGTTTGTCAGGGGTTCTTTGTACCAAAATATAAACGGGTTCTCGATGGGTTCTAGATAAAACCCTTGGAGCATAAAAGGGTTCTCGGAGCAACTTACTGGGTGGCTCCTAGACAAAACCTTCAGAATATAAATATGTTTTCAGTAGAACCCCATGGAACCCCTGTGGAAAGGTTTCTAGTTAGAACCCCTAGACAGGGTTCTGGATGGAAACATTACACCACAGACAGGTTTTCTATAGAACCTCTCATGTAGCAGTGTTTTAGATACCTCTTAGTGGGTTCTAGTTGAGACCCTTGGAATATGTTAGGGTTCTTAGTAGAACCCCTTGGCTGGGATCTAAATAATACCCTTGAAATATAAAAGGGTTCTTGTTTGTACCCCCTATCTGGGTTCTAGATGAAACCTTTACAAGGTGAAAAGGTTTTGGATGGAACCCCCAGATAGGGCTCTGAGTTGAAACAATGCACCACAGAAGGGTTCTCTGCAGAACCTCTCAAAGGGGGTTCTGGGTAAAACTGATCACAGATGGTTCTCAGTAGAACCCTTTGGTCTCTCTGAAATGGTTCTGCTTGGAACCTTTGTAAAATGTTCTACCAGGAGCTAAAAAAGGTTCTCCAATGTGGACAAGTAGAAGAACCCTTTATGGTTCTAGCCGGTAACTTCATTTCTAGGAGTGGCTCTGTTTGTGGTTCTTAAACCCAGGCCCACTGGTGCATATTTAATTTGTAATCTTTAAGAACAGGTCTTGAATACTCACATTTTTAATAACAACTGGATGATTTTCTAAAACAACTGGGAATGTTTTAGTAATTTAAAACGCTTCTCAAACAGGAGTAAATAGTGCCTTTTGCTTTGCTTCTGAGAATTTATGGTAGAATGATGGTTTATGTGGGATTAACAAAAACTAAACAGTGCACATTTTCATTATACTGCAGACGTTATCCATTATTTATTAAACAAAACCTCATTTTTGCCTGCAGCCTGCATCAATATAGTGTCCTTGATCTGTAAATACATGCATCATTGTGTCAAGTTTTTCTACTTTGTCATATTACACAAATCAACATTTCATCCTCTATAATTATTATTTAACATCCCACCAAAGTATATCAATAAATAGATGCACTTCTTATTATCAGCCATGGGGGGAAATCGTGTTCAGTGATGTACACATGGATGAGTCCCAGCACTGTCATTACTAGTGTTATGCATAATTAGAGCAGACCGTACGCTTTCTCTGGGGGCTTGTTTGACCTACAAAGATCATACTGACATTTTCTAGAGACAAGGAACTTTATGTTGAGCCTCATTTATTTTGCTCTTCACTAGTATTGATAACCTGAACACTAGATATTGAGCCTGCAGGGAAAAGGATTGAACTGTGACTCTCAAACCACTTTGAAATGAGTCAGAAGTCTGAACCTGTTTTTCATTATACAGTAATTGTCATGTAAGTGAATGATTCTAGATTCTTAGGATTTTTTCCCCCACAGTCCTTCAAATATTTGATTTTTAAAATGAAAAAAGTTCTGCTGTGCACTTTCTCTTGTCAGATATTAGAAAACATCCGATTTGATGAGACTGAATGGGATCTCCAGAAATCTATCAAATTATTAAATTCTCAGCCGTGTACCAACTCCAAAGTATATATCTGTGCTATGAAACACACAACAGTATGTACAACTGATACAGCATTTACTGAAATCCAGTTAGGATTAGTATGCACGATGGATTTGTGCAGAAGCTTGAGAGGGGTCGTGCTTGCAATTTTTTTAATGCTGTTATCTCTTGTTCCATTAACTCAAGAAAATAAACTTTATCTCAAGATAATGAGACAATCAATCTGTTATCATTAAAAAACAAAGGTCGTTTCCTCTTATTACAGAGTTTATCAGAGATCAGAAGTGCCACGCCAGCATGCAGATGGTGTCTTAACAACTGTAGCGACTGATTGAAGCTGGAAATGTCAGATCAAGAAGTACCCATTATTGATGAACACACCAGACTGTAGGCTACTTCAATCAGGGTTTAACACAGGCAGAGATTGCTTTGTCTCTTTTTGTAAGAGATAACATTCAGGTCAGAGTCCTCATCATTTAAAATCCACATGAAACAGAAATCAGAGTGCGGTTTGCTTCCACATATTGACATGTTTCTTGTAAAAAACAGGCAGCTAGGGAGGGACTTGTGTGTCTGTGTGTGTTAACACTACACTCCCCCAGCTGTGCAGCTACAGCGCTTCATTAACCCGGCCGACTCTTCCCAGACCAAGAGTTTCCAGTGAGCAGGGCAAGACTGGGGCAGAGCACCACCTCCAACAGAGTTTTGACAAAAAGAAATACAGTATAAAGGTGGTCATCTTGGCAGGTTCGGTACCTGGCAACCTGGGATTGAGTCAGCTAACTTAGCTACATGGCTAACCAAACTAAAAGAAGTTAGTGGTTAGGTACTTCAGCAACAAGTAAATCCATCTTTCCAATACGGAACACCATAAAATGACCTCGGTACTGGATACCCTGTCTCTCTCTGAGGCTGTGGTCGGTCCCGTTCTGGTCCTGCTCCTGTCTGGTATCCTTTCACCTACGTCTGACCCCTAAATGATAGACATATTTTTCTCATGTGGTTTTAACACAGTTCCTATTTTGACCTGTTAAAGCAATACATTTTATGCTTACATCCTGTCGTTCAGCTCGGTGTACGTGACTTTCTGCAAATTGCCTGCAACTGCTGCACTTTGCCCTTCTTAGCATGATTATTCTTAATGCAACATTGTAGATATTTAATAGCACATTCATAACTGTCTAAAAGCTGTAATCAGTGTATCAATGTATAAAAGCTGTAAAAAAGAAAACATAAAAGGAACATATATTCACACTAACTAATGAATCTTAGCCTTAGTGTTGCACTGCTAAAAGTTGAAGTTTGATTGATGGGTGGATGTTGTGCACCAGTGAAAATTTGTTTATACGAGAAGAAAACATGATTAATTTTTTATATAAAAATACAAAGAAATTGATTTTTCCATTTTCTGGGGGGTATATATTGTGAAATAGTTGCACAATATGACAGGGGAGTGATATAAAAGGCATTTTTTATCTTGACTTTGAGGAGAAGACTAGCCCAGCTGCAGCTTCAGAGGCAAAGTTGAAAAAAGTAATTTTCTTGCAATAAATTGATGATTAGAAATCAGCCTTCTGTTTTATCAAGATAAGGAGACTCATTATCACAGGCAAACAACTAATTGCAAGCATGGCTTCTGTAGGGTATGGGATTGAATTTACATTTTTCCGTCGTCCTGATAATTTGGCATTGTGTCGTCTCCAGGGGTGAGCATGGAGGATGGTGAAAACTGGTGCTCTCAAATCAACAGGCTGCAGCAGCTGCTGGATAAACTGGAGTGTCAGGTACGAAACATTTCCCTCCATATGTTTTGAAGTGCAATACATTGTTTTCATGAAAACAGACTGAATCTGAAAGGTTAAACAAATATGAGGTTTTATTTTGACTCTGTGGTCCTGGTGATCATCCATAGATTAAATAAATGCAGAATGTTCCCATGAATACAGAGACAGAATGTGACAGTCTCGACGTTTAATGGAATCAATTTGATGGGAAAGGGTGTGTGGGCAATTTGTCGTACTGTCACAGGCCTGCCACATCATTCTTTAAAACATTTTCACTATAATTTGTGACAAATTATGCGGAGAATATGCAAAATAGTAACGCCTAATGCATTAGCTTTTCATTATTTTGTTTTGGAGTGCAGAACATTGAAATGTTAAGAATACTGAGAGATGCAGTACTGGGGCTATACAAACAGCACTGCAAACTGTGTTTATCTTTGAAGCAATATCTGTAAACCTGACTGCAAGGTTACATTTACACAACCGTGAGACTCTTTACAATGTGTGTCGTTTTGGTGTTGTGCTTTCATCATTGTATGTCTGGGACAAGGTCTCAGCTTAGTGCTTGAGTGCTTTCAGGCCTGATGTGGAAAACGACATACCTATTGTATATTTTCAGTCACTTAGGCCGTAGGGCTCGTCTATTATAAGATATGTTGTGATTTTCTGTTCAATTCTGCACTGACAGCATAATGCAGAGCATGATTTTGTATGTCTGTGATGGTCACAACAGACAAAGAGTGCACTCACAGCATGAAAAAAAACAATGCTTTTCCAAGAGGAGTTCTGTATCTGTCACCTGTCTACCTCTCATCTCTCATTCTCTGTATCCTATGACCCATTCTCTCTCTATTACGTCTCAAAGCCTCTTTCACGCTCTCCTGGCCCATCTTCTGCTCCATCTCATTCTCTCTCTGTCTGTTCTTTTCTTTATTAACTCGCGTTATTCCCATCTTTTGATGCTCATTCTTTCCCCTCCTTTCGGTCTCTCTCGAAGCATTTTTTTTCCTCTCTCTCTCTCTAGTCCTCCGTTTTGACAACCCAGAGGGATTCAGAGAGCAATATCAAAGCAATTCATAACCTGCAGGAAATTCTGAGTGCAATATCCATCCCCACACCTCGACGCCAGCACCATCACACACACATCCCGTGTCCATCCTGCTCGCTTTTTCTGCTCTCTCAAATGCAACAGAATGAGTTTTTTTGCCTCAAAGGTTATTTTCCTTCTGTGTGCACACACACATGCACACATACACACAAGTACCATAACCTTTAAGATGGAAAGCTCTTTCTGTATTATTACATTCACTGTATCTCATTATTCAGAACACCTTATCTGTATAGACTACAGTATGTAGTCTATATATCATACAGAGAGAGCAGCAAGAGAAGTGTGGTGAATGACATGTTTTCCATTTGTTTTTCTTTAAAAGCACAATTTTAATCTACCCTCTGTGCTGTGGGTATGACTTTATATCATCGTTCCATTACTCTCCTATTACATTTTTAGCTACAAGTGACACAACTGAATTATTCAATGAATGTATTTAGCCTTTATAGCCCTGTAGGGAATTTATCTTGGACAAAGGTTTCTGAAAAATCACACACAAACAAGTATCAGATATCAAATACCAGCAGGGCAAAAAAAAAACTATACTACATTACAGCAACAGCGATTCACATACCTGGTCCCTTTACTTTGCCAGTTGACTATTTTTATATACCTTATTTTCCCTGCAGCCTGCAAACAGGTGCAATTTGACCACCGGTGCAAATGACTGGGTGCAAATGTACTCAAGGCAGCAGTACTCCTAGTATTTTTTATTATTATGTGTATTATTTTTAAATCCCGCCCCTTGATCTATGTTCCAATAACAGTTGGTCAAATTTCTCCTTTCCTGTTTCCTGTACTTACATTTGCTTGGGGCCGCTGTGGGTCATCCACTAAATGGAAGACTGGCAGTGACATCACTAATTCTTCTTACTCAGGTGTTTTCACAGAACCAAGGGTTTCTTTTCATATTTGTCACCTTCTTGTTTCAGGGTCCCAAGTTGGAGCCGCTGAAAGAAGACACACTGGCCAGCACGTACAAGTCTGTAAGTCACCACTGGTATACTCTTTTAGCTGCAGGGACAGCTCAAACTTTGACTTTTTAGTAAAAACTATATCTGTGCTCCTGTCTTCCTTGAAATGCTTTATTACAGATGTGACTTGTTCTGGGTGTGTGGTTTCAGCAGCATAGATGCTACCCAATGATCAGAAATATGGAAATATTATAGAAATATTACAGGCAGCAGCATGTCTCAGGAATCCTTTTGTTCTTCCAGGATTGCACGCTGTAATGTGACTGTGATGACTGTGTCACTACTCTATAGAGTATGTAGTTGAGTTGATATCATAAATCTGAGATGAAACAGACAGAAGGACGTGACTTCAGAGAAATTACAAATTAGTTTTCTACTTCAGTACCGCTGGCAGTGCTATAGATTTACCAATACACAGCACAGTTAGTGGTAGTTAAATAGTTAAATCAGAATCATGATCAAGGCCACAGATTCTAACTTGTGCAAACCTCAGTCAGATAAAGGATCGATGAGTCAGGCAAACTGGACTAACACACAGAGGCAGGATGGCAGGTCATTTTTTGGTAATTCTGTTAACAAGAGGAATGACTTAGAATATGGACACTCACTGTTGCACTGAACTGTTTAGAAAGTAAAGAGGGCAGCAGGATGACGTGGTGCCTTAGAAGAACTTGGTTCAAGCCCAGTTTCCCGGTGGAGGACACTGAATCACTGCCAGTTGCAGGGATGTTGCTCATTTTCAGGGCACATTGATTGATAGAGGAAGAAATTATATATATTAATTGTGTCTCACTGCATGTCTCATAATTGTCTTTTCTTTTCCTCTGTTGGGAGGTCCATGGGTTGATGTGGAAAGCTTTTTGAAACACTTTAACTGCTCATTTAGTGGATAAGCAGTAGAGAGTGTCCTGTGGTGACTTCACCAGTGAAGAAAAGGAAATTAAAAACTAGAGGAGCATAGTCAGTACACAGACAAGTTGACCTTTATTCTTTTGGATAAAAAAGTTATTGACTCATCATTTTATCATATTAGATATTTGTGTGTAATTTTGTAATAATTGGCGTATAAAGTCTTGAGCTATGGCCAAAAATGTGATTAGTGAGGTCACTGTGAACTTGACGTTTGACCACCAAAATCTGTTTGAAGAAATTCCCTCAAGGCGTTCTTGAGATGTCACGTTAACAAGAATGAGAGGACCTGAAAACATAATGCCTCCAGCCATGAAAACATGAAGGCATAAACATCATTTTAAAAAAGATTTTTCAAGGTTTTTCAATAGTTAATTCTTCAGCATACACTCATGAATGTGCACAAAAAAAATAGGCTGATCAGTCCAGTAGTATTAGAAATTACCTGTGAATAAGCTCCAGTGATCACGCACACACACACAGAATGATACGCCTGGTGAGGATAATAACTTGTATCACTGAATTACTGTGAGTTTTCATTTAGCTGAGAAGGAAAAACTATGTTAGCCTATGAACAAAGTGTTACCTGGAATACTGACCATTTTGTTGTGTGGAAAGTAGCTTTTATCGAGTGATTTTCATCATTAAAGTCATTTATTGTCATGACAATCTCTGTAAACAGTTAGTGATTACTTAAGTGGATTATAGCCCAGGCTGCCACACACAGGGTATCATTAAACTCAAATGTTAAAAGCTTGGTCATTACAACACCAAATTTTGAGATGACATTTTAAAGGGTCGTTGATGTTACTTAACCACACGCACACACACACACACACACACACACACACACACACACACACACACTCAAACAATAAAGTGGAACTCGTTTGAAAATGTCAGATTTTTTGTCCACATGGACCACTCAAGGCTAAACTGTGTTTTGTGAGACCTTTGCGTTGTAATGCTGAAATGTGACACTCCTCTGCTTGAGGCTGCAGCAGAATTATGATATACAATAACCCTCTGTCTGGCAGACTATACGGTAGCTCTGATTGCAGTGAGTGTGCCTCTGTGCAAATCAAGTAGGACACAAATTAAAAAAGGACTCGCTTTAGTAGATAACTGCTGATTAAAACAGCATTTTGTCCTTTTGGAAGGAACCAGACTCAACTCTTTTAATTTAACCACCCTGAAACAATATAATTTCAGGCAAAACATTTCACCAGTGCAAGCATATTCACCTCTTACTACATGTTTAAGGTGCGATTCTCCTCCAGTAACACCCCCAGTGTCCTTGTTTTACTCTGACTGTGAACACCTCCAGTAGCCACAGTATGTTCCAAACAAGCCGACAAGATATTATTGAAACTCTTTTCCAGCTACACTCAGCAATCGTTCTCTTTAGAAAATACATTTTACTCATTCAGTTTGTTCGCTGTCCTCGTTCTAAATGTCAAGCAGCACATCTGTTGCCTCCTCAGAGCAAATGATACGAGAACAACCTGTTCCAGCAAGTCTAAGGTCTGTTTTTTAGTGCACATGTTCGCTCATTCTAGCTTTGAAAATCTATATATTACACATCTCTGTAAAACTGTAAAATGCGAAGTAGAAATGTGTTTAAAGGCTCACCTTGAAACAAAAGGGTCAGGTCTTTATTTGGTTTCTAACTATATTTGACGTGTTCACATATGGACAAAATAAATAACTGACTCGTGACCTACTCGAGAGGTATAAATGGTGTGAAAACACCCACACAGGTGAGAACGTAACCTATAGTTATGGGTAACTATGGTGACAGTTACATCAAAGCATTAGTTACAGTAGTGAATGTAAAAGTCTGTTTTCACGTTTCCATACTGGTGGAAAGAAGTAAAATTATTTGGATTCGAAAACCCAGAAAAAGGAAACAGTACTGAAATAAATCCTTTCTCTTTTACCGAACTATGTCCACGCACAAGATTTAAATTGTATTTTTATCTTAATTCCAAAAGTACATATTTTCTCAGTCACCTTTGATGGAGGTCATGCAGATTGTTTTGATTTTTTTTATTATTTGCTGAGCTTACAAGGTATAAAACGTCCGTCACTTTGTTACAACCGAATAGTGTTAAAAAAATATAGTTTTCATAGGGACTATTTTTAGTAGAAAGTGGTTCAATGGCAGCTCTTCACAGGGAAGTCTGAGTTATTCAGTTTTTAAATGTCATTTTGAAATGCTACGAGCATCATAAATTAAAATTTAGCCTCTTACATTGCACTGAGGTGGTGACAAACAAGATTTCAGAGACTAATATTTCAAAACTAAACATGGCACGCAGGAGCGAAAATATCTCTGTTTTGAAATGTAGCTGACCCGACCCTTTAGGCAGGTTCAAGTCTGTGTAAACAGCGCTTACAAAAGATGCCATGAGACAAGTTTCACTTTGTAACTGCAGCAGTGACTCACTCTTGTATTGAATTGTTGAGAAAGTAAGGAGGCCAGCAGGGTGATGTGGTGCACTGGGAGACCACATGCCAGGCGGAGGACCGCAGTTCAATCCCAGTCTCCCTGTGGAGGATGCTGAATCACTGTCAGTCGCAGGAAAATTGTTTATTATCTGGACACATCAATCGATAAAAGAAAAAAGAATGTATATTATTTTAAGTGTCTTTTCTTTTCCTTTGTCAGGAGGTCAGTGGATTGATATGTAAAACAGGTGATTGGAGACTTAAACTTTATGAAACTTTTTTTTATAGTACATTTAGCTGGTAAGTGGTGGAAAGTGCTGTGCTGTGGCGGTTTCACTAATGGTGCTGGGGGTGGGGGGGCAGAGGGGCTCTCCTGTCTGTCCCACATTTTTTCTAAATGGCAGCCATAGGTGCCGGGCCATTGACATAAATAAAAGATGGACTCATCTTTACTCTCTCCCACTGTACAAAACTGAGGCCAAATCATCCCGGATACGAGCGCATGGCTTAAAACCCCGTTTTTATATCATCAAATAACTAATTAAAACCAAACTGATCAGAAAAATGAACAAACATCAGCATAAAAATAAACTACAATGACAGAACTATCTTTGGGGGAAAAAAAAAAACATATTGGCCTGTACTTGATGTATCACTTTGGCCCATGTCTTGTCCATCAAGAGTGGGGAGACAGGATTTATGACCTATACTGCAGCCAGCCACCTGGGGGCGATCAAGAGGCTTTGACTTCACTTTTGGGAAGCTGTCATGTTGTCCAAGTCTTTGGCTGACCAAATGCAGCTCTGCGTTCCCACCATAGACCTTTTTAGTGCCCATGTCATGATTACATCACGGCGTTAGGTGTTGGAAAAACAAAGAAAAAACTGAAGGCGATCATGGTCACCTCAGGCCACACAACCAAGTGAAAATTTCGAAGTAGCAGTGGCTCAGAGTTGAAGTTTTATCGCATACCAGCTGACACTGCCCATCAAAAAAAGCTAAGACAGCTATGGTTATAAGTGATAAGATGAAAGCTGGGAGATGTGTGTGAGCCACAACAAAATAAAACGAACCCACAAAGTGTCAAGACAGCAAATAATCGCCTTTTTTCCCTATTAAACAGAAAAATACAACTGTACACCTTCTGAATTCAGGTTTCTCTCATCTTCTTCTGCTGGACAACACCTAAAATGACAAAAATCACCCCCCCCCCCCCCCCCCAAAAAAAGGGCAACATCTGATACAGTCGTCCTATTGCCCAACCCTTTGGCAATTGTAGAAAGATGATCCATCCACTGAGTGAGTGTGTGTGGGTCAGTTTAACACTCACTGTCCTGTAGAGTAAGTGACCATACATACTCATAAGAGCTCAGATTTTCTTTAGCCGTTAAGTAATAAGTCAGCAAAACTTGCTAGCTAGTGCTAGCTAACGTGTTAAGAGAATTGTTTTGCCATCACCTAAGCTCTGCCTACAACATCATAATATTACCCAACAGAAAGGGGGTCCGATAGACTTGAGGGAGCAAATGTGGTTTTCCATCCCCACTTTCTGATCATACAACTTTAGGCTGTTTTTAAATTTTTGAGCTATGCCAAGTAGTGCTGGGCTATTGGCTGTAAGTTCTTCGTACACTGAGCATATTTTTTTTATCTCTGATTATCAGAACCTGCACCTCTGCCGGTCCCTGTAGGTTATATTACCTCTCACCATCACAAGCTTTCCAGGTGGTTTCTTTATTGTGTGTTGCATTGATGTATGAGTGTGTATCTAATGATTTCCTTCAACGATTAGACAGGCTGCTCTCAGTTTTGCTTCCATGCACAAAGTAATGTCACTGCAGAAAATACTGTCAGACATTAAAGCAGCAAAACTAAAAACTGTATTTATGAACAGGACAGGACAGAGGAAACTCCCCAGAGTAAACAGAAATAAACAAACAGAAATAAATAATCAAAGAAGTTGCTGTGCTGTGCCTCATGTGTAAATGCGCATACAGTCTTCTTACTTCCTGGGGAGATGTGTCCTATTTCCAACCTGTAACCCACCCACTATTAATCTGAATGTTAATTCTTATGACCCAGCCTGCCTGATCCACAGACTAACTACACACACAAAAGCCTACCAGCTGCTGTCGTCAGTATGTTAAGCTAAAAGAAGAAAGTGTCAAACTCCTCTGAAGGACACTGATGAGGCGTCACTGCAACACATGTTATTATAGCTCAGTTAGGTGTCAGTATTATGATATGCCATCAGGAATCCATGGAAATTTACTTTACAGTTAGTGCCTCCATCTTTCGTCATACAGCTGTGTCCACTCAAGCTTTCAGCTGCAGTGACAACCTAAACTGAATGTACTGGAAAAAAGAAGTGCCTTAAGTGTGAGTAAAATGTGACAAAACATTTCTTTATTTATATCTCATCTGTTGTTTCTGATAGTGAGATATGTTCCCTTAGGAAGGTACTATGCGTTCTTTCCTCATCAAATGGTTCAGAAGTATCCATCTTGACAATATCTGCACTCATGTCTGGACCTCAGGGGGTGATGTGAGCTTGATGTCTCCTCAAACACACACACACACACACACACACACACACACACACACACACACACACACACACACACACTCTCTCTCACCAGCCAGTTGTTCAATGTGTCATCTCATCTTGTTCCTCTTGTCTTGTTGCCAACAGAACATCCTGCTGGTTCAGAGGCAGATGTCGGTGTCTGATGCAAATCTGGACAACTTCCGGAAAGTTCTGAAGAGCTACATCGATGCCACCTCGGCTCACTCTGACAACCTGCAGTGAGTGTCTTGTTTGTTTTCAGGCAAAGCAAGATATCTGTGCCCACGTCAGGCTCTGCTGGTAAAGTTAAGTTATTTAGCTTTAACCTGAAAAAAAGTTAAAAAATGAAAATAACTTGATATTAATTCTTGAGAAAACATGTTTAATTACCTTAAGATATTAAGTTGAACAACAATTCTTCAGTCACACTGATGAACATTACAAATGAATTTCATTTCCTTTTACATTTTCTCACTTTCAAAAATCAGTTCCTTATTTCACACAAAGAACTTTGGGTTCAGCTTCTCCTGTTGGAGCTGCATCGTTCCAGCGCTGGCACGAAGACAATATGTGAAACTGCTCCCAGTGAATTTATTAAATTCTAATGTTTTCTTTAAACTAAAAAAAGAATGTTCTCAGGAGAGTTTTAACTATAAAACAGTGCATGCAAGGAAGTCTGCTAATATGTTCATCATGTTTCTCTAGAAACTTAATTTAATGAGTTCATTGAACTCTGTACAGTTCATTTATTTATTCAACTCATCATTTCAAACCAAAAGACTTCAAATTAGATGAACTCACGTTTATAGTTTTATACGTTTTTCAAGAGTAAATAATATAAGTTTTAAGTTTAAATAATTTCAACAAATAAAACGTGTATATTTATGCTAAGTCAATACGAAGATTTCTTGACTCCACTAAATTCCTGTATGACATTTTACATAACTTTCTGAACATTGAGGCATTGTTGATTCAGGAATTTGAATCAGGGCTGCACAGTTAATCGCAATATTATCAAAATTGCAATACGGCCAAGAGCTTTTATGTGATCTCAGATTGTGAGCAGGTTGATTGAACATTTAATATCTATTGGATATTTTTCCACAAAGTGTCACTAACATATTACACATAAATAAGGGCTCATTTTCTTTCATTGCTGTTTGATGTCATGAAAGAAGCATCGCAGCCCTGCCTAGTTCTAACTGACATCTCTCAAAAGATTGAACCTTTTTTGTGTAATTTATCCTCGCTGAGTGCAAACTCCCTTTTCACTTTGTATCCTCTTCTTGCCCCACTCTACTTTTCATCTCTGCTGTCAGTGTGTCCGTTCAGAAGCTCCCGGGAAAGTCGTGTTACATAATGTATGAGTTCTGGCAAGACCGCATCTCCTGGATGAGGTCAGTATGGTGTGTGCACTATGCGTGTTCTGTGTGTGTGTGTGTGTGTGTGTGTGCGTGCGCATGTTATATTGGCAGACTGTTTGGCACTCTCAACTTTTTTGATGGAAATGTTCCCCACCAGTGAGAATGAGCAGATGGCCCACCTCTCAGTTCACACACACACACACACACACACACACACACACACACACACACACACACACACACACACACACACACACACACACACACACACACACACACACACACACACACACACGTAGCTTAAATGGTTTAAAATGGTATCTACGCCATACGCATATCAATGAATGTATTAATCTGTTATTCAGAACATTTTGCACAGACATGATGCGCTTGATAAAAAATGTTATTTTTAAAAAAAAAATCAAAGAAGATTTTGACTATCTATGAACATTTATATTTTTGACAGACTATTTGTTTAGTAAAACAAAAGAAAATTAAGTCCTTGCACCTTTAAAAAAAAATCATTAATAGTCAAAATACAGTTTTCAGAGCCTTCAAAAAACAAACATATTCAAAACAGCTGTCATTTTAAAAATGCAGAATATCTCCAGTGACACACTCTCTGCTTCAAAATAAATCCAATGAACAATTACAGTAATTAAGCTGCGGTTGGTGCTCTCCTCCTCCTCCTCTCTTTTTTACTCCTACTTTGCTCCTTTGTTGTCTGTCTGTACAGCTACCTGCAATCCAATGACAGTAAAGATTTCCAGCGTTGCACCATTGACATGTTGGAGGATGCTGAAGTAGTTTCTACTATGTTGCTCCCAGGTTTGTATTTGTGTGTCTGTGGGTGCATTTATGTGAGAGTGACAATATGCTAGAAAAGTGCTGCAGACAATAGAAAAGAACAGAATTGAATTTTAGGATCTTTATGGTCCAAACAGGGTTTGCAGCAGTTTTTGCTCAGTGATAGAACATTAGACTCAACCTCCTTGGGTGTGGAGAGGGTGCTAGAATCTTTCCTGTCCGCTCGGTGGTTCATTGCCTCAGTGATCTGTCTTTTTCCTGCGGTTTCAGAGTTGTTTATGATCATACTGTGCTTGGTCACTCAAACAGAGCTGTGCTTCTCCCCTGTGTCAACAGCTATTCCCCGCCTTTTGAAGAACATCTTAAGGGAAAATAGTCCGACTAGACAGTAGAATTGAAAGCGAGTTTGCCACAAGTATCGATGTCAGATCAGCTCACGCTCACCACACATTACGTGGCTTTGAAATGAACAAATTATCTCTTTAGTCGTATTAGACCATGCGGCAAAATGTTTATATCTGCTCTCCCAGGCATCGCTATCAGTAACAATCCAGCATAGCCCAGATGGCTGCTATGGTCGCACTGTTTCTGCAGGGAATATAGAAGAAAACGATGTATGGAGGCCCAGTGTGATGGGAAAAAAAGATCCTGCAAGTCATTATAATGAGAAACTCTCTCAAACTAAGGGCTTAGTAATCAAAATTATGACGATATTGATGAGTATCGATGCTAGAGCCTTATTTTGCAATACTAAATCATTATTTTGAGGTACTAATAATGACTTACAGGATATTTTTTTCATTAGTGGCAGAAGTGGCCTTCCAATTTAATGTACTTAACACAAAATTGTCCTTGTTGAAAACAAACATTTAATAATTTGTTGCTGCTGTTGATGATTTTGCCTACATCTTTCTGGAGCTGTTTAACCGCCATCTACCTTTTGTTTTTTGTAGCCGTGTTCAGTTGGACAATTATGTAGATCAACAGTCCACACTTCAAATTCAAGTGTTTTGTTTTGGTTTTTTGTGTGTTTGTTTTTTCGGTATTCATAGTATTAATTCAAGACTTTTTGAGTGGATTTTTGTCACATTTCAAGTTTGAACACACTGCGTGGTCGAAACTTCCCCCCTAAAAGTATGATGTATTGTGGAACTGGGACACAGATATACAACATGATGCTGGCATAATGTCTGAGCCTTTTTCACACTGGCTACCGTCCAACTAAAAGATAAGACTAGTTAATGTGATAATTGCCCTGTGCGTCACATTCAGCTGTTAACTGCGTCAGTACATTAGGCGTGGATGTGTTATGACATGTTTAGATGGACTAAAAACCCCATCTGTGGAAAACGGGGGTGCATCCAGAATTTCTGGGCCTCCTGACAATAACTCACTTTGAGAATTTGATTATTGAGCCTAAAGGTAGAAAATATTTTCAAATCATCCATTTGCTGTGCAAATATTGGACGTTTCTGAATAAATAAATACGCAAGTGGGGATATTGTCTCTCAACACTCGGGGCTATGTTCACACTGTGGGTTGGAAAAGGGTTTTGATGTTTTGCCCACATGGCACAGTTCAGACGTGTGTAATTTAAAGGTGTAAACAGGGTAGAAACACTGAATATCGAATGTTTTCCGGCCTTTTTTGAACACATTCGCACATGGAAATAACTTGTACTTGGCAACGTGACTTCTATCTGACGCACATATCTTATTTTCTCATCATCACGTCATTGACTCCTCGGCAGAGTCGCATGAATCACTGCCACTCCAGCTCAGGCTACAATCATGCCTCTTCTGCCTCGTCTTGACATTTGATTAACTTGTTACAGGCCTGTAGATATGCTTCGGAAAGCAAAAGCAGTAATTATTATTGCTACCTCTTTACGTACGTCGAAGGTGGTGATTTGACTGTGTGGGCTGCACGGGTTGCCATCGTTGCTAGGTTACTGCACGTTGCTGTTTACTTCCTCATCTGTGGCTCACACGTATGAATGCCTACTGTTTCAGACATAACAGTTCTGGTGTAAACAAAGTATTCAGAAGTGGGTCAATTATTTAAGTGTAAACATGGAGTACCAGCTTCTACAGGATAACTGTTTGTGTGTGATTAATATACAACAAAACTGAAATAGGTTTCTAAAATAAAAACTAAAATAAGCCTGCATAGAGATTGCAATATCTGACTAAACAGTGTGTATTTATTTGACTAAACTGAAAGTAAAATGAAATCATGAGCACAAAGTTTAAAAATGTGACACTAAAATAAATTGTGAGTTGAGTTCCAGTTAGAGGTTTGTCTTATTAACTGGAAGAAGGTAGATTGTAATCTGTCACCATTAGTGAAGGTCCTGGCAGTGAGGATGCTTATATGTTGTGTTTTGGTGAGTTTTGATCTTTTTTCTTTGTATAGTATTTTGATGAAGATGAGGGGAGGAACAGTAATCAATAGAACTTTATTTGTATAACAAAAAGACGAAACAAGTGAAGAACAAAAGAGACTGAAATAAGAACTATAGATGAAATAGAGAGTAAAAATAAAGAATAAAAACTGTTGACAATGACAGAATAGATTTAAAGCAATAATAATACAAAAGAGTTCAATAAAACAGACTAAAAACAAGATAAAAATCAATTACATAATAAAAAATAAATTAGGAAAGAATCTGAAGTATGTGCATAAACAAGGATCTTTACTAATAAATTAAGGTCAAAATAAAGACACCAAACAAATTAATATTAACTTAAAATACTAAATCAGATAACAGACACACTAAAGACACCAATAAGCAACCTTCCTTCAAAAGGGAAGACAACTGCCTCCACCGAGGACACAGAAAAAACACACACTATTGATTTAAAAGATGACATGAACAGACTTGTTAGACTCCTGTAACTTAAAAGAGCCACTCTGGAATAACAGTTAGTGCCATAATCCCGCTGTTTAGCTAGCAAAATTAATTAAAGTCTACAGACTCCATCCATCAAATAATACCAAAGGATTTTTTTTCCTTTCGGCTTTACTTCACCCACTATGTGCCTTAACTGTTTTTTTTTTGTTTTGTTTTTTTTTGTTTTGTTTTTTTTTGTTTTTCACCTGTAACGTTGTCGTTGGATCCCCAGTTCTGCTAACTCCCTTACGATATTCTTCATCACACCCTCACTGTGGCAGGTTCTGCCGATTTGCCGTTGGACATTATCCTCTGCCCAGATAGTGTGCAGAGCCCTGATGTTTTTTTTTTTCGTTTGACCAGTACTGTTAGTTGTTGTCCATTTTTCCAGTGAAAAAGCGGCTAAAGATACCCCCCCTCCAGAAAAAGGAGTAATGTGGCCAAACCCAACATGGTCTAACCTGCCATGACCGAGAATAAACTCAGCATAGACGAGTCAAACAGCCCTGTGGCCTTGTCCTGCAGCTCCCTCCTGGCTTTTACACTCTGGGCAGTGATTACTGATTGACAACAGCTGCTGTCAATCACTGCAGCTGCAAAGACACGAGGTGCAGCACCTGAACACACAGACCACAAGAAGAAACACACAATACTGTGACATTAAACACTAAAATAGCTGTTGAGCTGCTTCTTATAGAACAAAATGTGTGTTTGCATTGAGGCATTGCTTGTTTGGGAGACATCATTAGTAGGTTATTTTTCTCAGACGGGTTTTGGCTGCTGAGGATACGAGTGGGGACATGATGTGCTGATTGGGAAGGAGAGGGAGGAGAGTTTATGAGGTGCGTGTCTGAAGCACAGGAAGGAGTCGACTCCAGAATCAATAGTAGAAAAATAATATAACACAACGTTCTGCTGCTCCTACAGTAGCAGCAGCTATTATTGTCTGTGCCGTCATATTTCTTTTTTCTTGCAGAAGCTTTGCGCCAGCGGCCAGGTGTTTTAAGGACATGGTTACTTTATCAAACTTTGTTTGGTTGCCATTAAGAATCTGTTCACTGCTTCAGTGAGTGGAGATCTTTGACTGGTTAACCTTAATCCTACTGACGAGGGTACCCACAGACCCCAGACCAGTTCTGTTTCTGTTGTAATAAGTGCTTTTTAAAAGTACCAGTGTATTGGTACTGGAGGAGCCCAGTCATGAGGACCATATTCCGTTTTAGCAGTTTTGATAGATGGAGCTATTTATTGAGTTCATGTTTGACATGGGTTATAATTATAAGTATCACAAACTATCATTTTCCACAGGGACTCTATTTGCTCCGCATAGCATTGTGTACAAATTGAAAAATCTAAATATGGAATACATTTATTCAACTTTTATTTTGACACTGGTCCTGCTGAGACTGAGAGCTCTAGCTGCTTTTCTACTGAACGTCAGAATTAAAAGTGTTGATGTTAGAATGACTGTTGGTTTAGGATAACACCAGATGAGCCGTCCGTTACCAGGAATAAATGACACATGAAACATTGAGGCCTGAACTGTCCCATGAGCAGCAGAGTCCATTAATTCCTGATTATGGACACCCTGAAGGGCATCATCCCATCTATACCATGGTCAATGACCAAAGAAAAGAAAGTACGGCCTTTAATTTAGATTGTCATGCAACTTGCAATCAAAATCAAGTAGTGTCCTTCTTGCAGCTTCTGTGTTACAGTCGCCATCCTCTGGTGTTTAGAGGATGACACACTCGGTGTTGTAAACAGATATAGCTTGTAAACATGTCACAATAAATTGTAAACGGGTGCTCTGACTGCATCTCTGTTGCTATGGTTACTCGTTTTAGATACAGGCTGCGCACTAATGCAGAAATGGCGAACAGTTTGACCAGAGCTGCTTAGTGGGTGTTCATTATCAGGAATTAATGGACACCCTGCAGCCAGTCAGAAGCAGATCGAAGTATAATTTCAGTTGTTCCGTTGTTGTTTATTTTCCAGTGACATTCAATTACCATAACAACTAATTAAGTTAACAGTTTGCTGTGATGATTGTTTCTTACAGTAGTTGAATCCCCCAGTCTGTAGTTCTTGTATGTTAAATATGTTATTAGGATGAGGGTTAAACATACTTTAAAATGATTTGCTTTGTATCTGCCCTGTTTGAAACAGTTTGAAAAAGACAGAACAATGTGCTCACAGCCTAATGACCTAATGTCCTGTATGTATAAAGCTGTGATTTTCCTGCGGTTTAATTATTTTAATTACTTCCATCCCCAAATGGTGTAAATCACTTACGCTATTTTGCTGATGGAAACATTTAGCTGATAAAGTTGGCAAAAATTGGAGCTTAATAAAATGCAAATTAGATTAACGACTTTTAAATGTACCCTGACTCTTCCCTCAGGAGTCATAAATTGCCCTGAGTTCTACAGTAGATTGGTGTGTGTGTGCATGTGTGTGTGTGTGAGGTGACCCAGTGCTCTCTGTCTATCCCTTCCTCCTCAGCTTCCTGGTGGATCATGACTAACAACTAACAACTGAATCCAGAATGTCACATCCACTGCCTACACTGTCACACGGACAAAGACACACTGGCACATCAACCCACCCGCCCACACATACACACACGAGTACATATAGGCCTACAAACACGCGCACAGAGGAATTCAAAGGCATCCGTGCGTTTGAAAGCGACAGGAGACAGAGACAATGGCGTCATCCAGCATTCTCCAGCAGCATCTTTTAATGTTCCTCTGCCTTCGACTGCTCATTATTGTGCCGCTTATATCATAAGGGATAGTTGCACCCTATAGCCAATCTATAGACTTGAAAGTGACTGACTCTCTGCGATGCAAAAGCCATTTTATTGAGGTTTTTTTCTTTTATAACTCTGTCTCTACCTTGTGCTATGGCCTCCTCTCTCTTGCTGTGTTTGTCTGATATTATTGCCAGCGGAGAACAACCAAAAAGATGCTAGCATAGACTACTAGAGCAAATCCAATTGGAATGAAAATTACCATGCCAGTAGTGTTTTGTGCTTTTGATGAGTTGTTTACTGTTGAATACAATTAAATAGAGAGGGAAAGCAGAGAGGAAGTGGGAATAAAGACTTGCTGCAGCCTAAACATGCATGCTGATGACTGCGGCCGAGAGCTTTCAGGGGTAGTTCGTTTAAATCCTGGCTGTGTATATGCTGTATGATAATGTACCACTGTTTTTCAGTCGCACTTTGTTTTACAGTTCACTAATATGACATAACAGGCTGTACTTTGTATTAAATTAGACCAAAAAATGTTCTTTATTAGACCATTTAGAGCTTTTATTAGACCCTCATTAGACTTACTTAGAGGGACACACTTTACTTGATAGATCTAGTTCACAGATTGTTTTTACATGGGGTAGTAGCAGATATGTTATATGTGACTAAAAAGGGTCTAACTGGGGCAAATAATACACTTTAGTATACTGTTCTGCTGTAATTTGCCCCTAATTACCTGCTAATGAAGTCTAATCATGGTCCAACAGTGTGAAACAACACACTTTAGTCTACAGTACAGTTTTGTTGTAAAATATGGCTCTAATAAAGTCTGGGAAAGATCTAATAAAGGTACTCATACTGTTAAAATGAAGAACATATTATTGATCGTTTTTGTCTAATTTGATACTAAGTGTGGCGTTTTAGGTCTTATAACAGTGCTGGAAAATGAAGTGCAGCGTGTTTTTCTTTCATTTAGCTATCCTACTGTCGTGTGCACAGAATGCCAAAAAAAGAAGCTATTATTAAAAAAAAAAGAAGCTACACCTGACCTGGCATCTATATATTGTAGAATATATTAGTTACATCTTCTCAATCTTAATTCTGAGACATCACATATGAAAAGAAATATCTATAAAAATGTGTGTAACTAAGGGAATTAACACTTTCTTGGGGAGATTTCATTGTATCACTAAGTTATAAAGAGAAAATCTATTTAATGTATCATGTATTTATTTTGATCATGGTAGAGTTTATGTCACCTGTACATATGGAATTCATATTTCTGTTGTGTTTTGGTTCAGTAATGTACACCACCAACTGTAAACAAACTGAAAAGCAACTTTAATAAAAATAATTAAAGCTAATAATTGTTTGTTTTGACAAGTGAAAATGCCTCTGAATCTTCTGTTTTGAAAGATGCACTATATTTCTGGATCAATAGATTGTTTGATTTTTTTTTTTATCAGTAATTTGTCTCTCTGCCATTTAGTGTAAGGAGGTAATTTAGGTTTAGGTTTATCAGAGCTTCAGCTGAGAGTTGGATGATAATTCTCTATGAATACATCACAAGTAACCGCTTTTACAATATACCTGCCAGCACTCAATTCTAATACGTAAAAATATTGATCAGTGCTTCTTTAAGTGGAATTTGGCATTATGTCTGGGTTGATTGTATGTACCAGACATGTCTGAACGTAATTGGAGGAAGATGTTGAAATCTTATAAACAATCTGAGGAGAAAAAAACAAATTAGCCGGACGTCTGGCTCACAATTAGTAATCAAAGAGACCTGTCACTTTATTTCTGTCAGTAGTTTTATTCATCACTGTTCTCCGAGCTGTCAGCTCCCCACTACGCTTTGAAATAAGAAGAGCACTTGAAGTCTGTTTAAGGTTTCTGTGAATCAAACAGCACACCTCCCTGACCAAGATTATCCAACTGTGCAAGCAGGACGCTGGTGAATTTTTGAGCCCTCGTTTCAGGCACCATTGCACCAGTGGTTCCCTCATCACAGGTCGCATATCTATGAGTTGGGAGCAGTTCAATCAAACGGTGAATTTACAAGTCGAGGCATGAGGCGGTAAAGCTAAAAAATACATATCTGTGTTGCAGAATTGTACTTATTTCCTACACTAGCAATCGCCCTGAAAAAATCCTTGGGGTTTTGAATCCCAGGCTGGGAGCCCACTTCAGAACACCGTCATATAATCCAGGCTTTCGTATCTCCAGTGGTGCAACAGAACAGGTTACAACACAAATGTAGCTGTAGTTCACTGCAGCATGTGAAGTGGGACTTGGGACGCTGCATATAATGTATTGTGAGCTGAAGTAAGAGAGCTCAACAGAAGTCCATGTGACTGTTTCCCTTTTTCCTTTTGCAGTGAGAATAATTTGAAGCGAATGCTTTGCAATCTCTGAACAGCAGTGAAAACTGCTATGTTGTTATATTGTTACAAATCATTGCTGAAATTGTCACAAATTTGCAAATGTGCACATATATATATATATTCAGGCACAGAGGATTGCTGGGGCTGTAACTTAAACTGCATGATTGAGACTGACAATGTAAAGCCCTCACATGTTGAGCCTTCTGCCAGCAAGCTGTCCGCTGTGAAGGCAGAATGAATATGTAGTGGTGATAGGGGCAGTCAGGTCGCCGAGGCTCGGAGATGTGTACTCGCACCTCCTGTTCCTCTTCTGTTCTTTAAAAACGCTGAGGGCCGATTGTCGCCACTACGCCAATTATCAGAAATTGAGAGGAGGGAGTTACAGAACAAAAAAATCAAGCCTGTTTATGTTTGAAACAGAATATTACCAGCAGATAAAGATTAATTTTTTATCATGGCCAGATTGCAAACTTGTTAATGCAGTAGCCGTACCAACATGTACTGTAACATCTGTTACTGCTCAGTGGCCGAAAATAAGCAGCCGCATGGGTTACCTGGGAAAAAATAAGCTGCTCCTGAAAGTGGTGCTGGTGGGACAGTAGGGGGCAGTCTTCCCTCTTCTCTAGCGCTCTGACAGGGAGGCTGTGCTGTAGGAGATGCCATTCTTTGGATGAGATGTTAAACCAAGGTCATGACTCACTGTGTCACTTAAAAAGTGAAAAGCAGGGGGTTCTCCGGTGTTCTGGCAAAATTCCCAACCTGGCTCTTTCCATCTGGCCACCTGTAATGCCCGGTGTAATGGGCTCAATGCTTCCCTCCCTCTCCACGTCTAGCTGATGTGTGGTGAATGTCCTAACAGATAATATCTGCTGTACACCACCCAGGTCATGATAAAGCTCTGTATAAATGTCATCCATTATTATCACTGCAATTACACAACTAATGGAAACAGTGGTGTTTAAAGTACAGTTCATTCAAACTTTCCCCACTAATGTTAAAGGAATAGTTTGACATTTTGGGTAATTCTCTTTTTCACTTTCTGGTGCAGAGTTCTATGAGAAGATTAAAACTGTTATGATCCATTAAATATATGCAGTGTTGGCTAAGTTAATGAAGTTTAGTAAATAATTACAGTTACCCATTTCTTCTCTATATTGAATTACTCTAATTGAATTACTTTGCCAATTACTGGATAAAAAAGTAATTAGTTATTGGGAAAGTAAGTTTTGTAAGTAATAATTGTCTAATTAATGCACACATAGTGTTATTATTTTAGTACACTTATTTTTGTGACACATTTCTATCCATCATTGGAGCCAATATCACCAATAGGAGTTATTAATACTCCAGAAGGTTGCTACAGTAGTAAATAAATAATTTTATGATGAACAGATTACTTTATACTACAGTGAAAATCAAGATCAAATTGCCTGAACTGTCTTGCGACACCATAATTTCAGGTGACATTAGATCATAGATTAGGAATAGGCTGTTTGTTAGTAACTGTCTTATTTAAATTTCAGGAATTCATTTTCAATGAGTGATTAATTGCATTATTAATTGAAAACCTAATTTGTTACATGTCTAGTTAGTTTAGTTTGCTGAATGGGGTTGCCTGTGAATTCTTTGTGCATATTTAGTTCATTTAAATCTAGCACAAGAATGGCGGACCCTGCCACTAACAATGAAAACCACTGTAAAAGGTTTATTAAATACATTGTTCTGCTATTGCTGAAGAAATTGATTATAATAATAAACAGATCAGAAGTTCACTTCTAAATGTAAAAAAAATATCTTTAATAAAAAGTGCATTCAGCTTCTGGTAAGTTCTAGCTATACACAATATATAAATCCCTCCTGCTATAACAAATGTTCTCCCAGCTCTGCAGTGTGGATACGGTGTTCTGATTTATTGTATATCTCGGAGATACATCAGGGATTACCTCGCGCCGTCTCTGTTCCATTTTTGCAGTCAATGTAGAGATTCTGTGCTGCTGCTGCTGCTGCTGCTGCTGCTGCTGCTGCTGCTGCTGCTGAATGAGAAATATGTACACTGAGACCACTGTGCAATGCATTATTCTCTCAAAATACAACCCGGGAGTCTCTGGAGATTTCTTCTTGCAGTTACATATTCCTACAGTTTACTGAAACAACATCAGAACCAATGGATTCTATACATTGGTTTGAATAAGTAGAAATCCTGGCAGGAAGCGACGGCACATTTATGTATTCTTTTCATTTTAACTAAGTAATATTTTCCTATTATTAATTTCCTGATTGTGAAACATGTTTTTCTTTGTGCTGAACGAAATGTGGGACACCGATGAATAGCCAAAGTCAAGGTTCAAACCTTGTACAAGTATTTCAAATCGTACAGCTCTCTGAATAACACTGCCGCCTCTCTCTGCAGCTCTTCTTCAGCAGGAGAGAATAAAAAAAAAAGGGAGGCCTTTTTTCATTCTCTTTCAGGCAGGTGCCCTTGGCTCTGATGTGTGCAAACACATCTCATCACTTCAGAGAGCCAAGGGCCAGGGCTAAGGTGGCCAAACGACATCTGTTGTCCTGTTTCATTCCTCCCTATCGCCATTTCTTCCACCTTGGTTACTTTATTGTGCAGGCGGCAGCACACACAGAAGGCGTCCAAAGTCAAAGCCTGTGTCACCTCTCTCTGGTTTGTGCTGGAAGAATAAAAGTTTCGAATGTAAGGGTTGGCAGAAAACCTTGAAGGATGTCAACACAAAGGTGCAAAAATATTTTCTCAACTTTCTATGACACCCATGTCTATAATGCATTATAATGCATTATAAACACACTTATAATGCTTTATACTGAGATTCTAGTGATGCATGATTACAGTTTTAGAATCATAGTATTTTATAATGGACTATAATCACCGTTCTAATGCATTATACTGTGGTTGTAATGCATTGTAAAATTATTATAATTACAACTATATTTTTGGGGATAAACATTAACATGAGATGTAAATGTCCATCATTCAGTTGTGTCAAATTTGAGTACTAAATTTCTATTTTGACCTGTTAAACAAATACATTTATTTTACTTTTTTGTGCGTTGTCTTGCATAGTTTTTTTTTATTATTATTATTTATTTATTTTTATTTTACTTAAAGCAAACAATGACAATTTAACGATACAATACTAGAAGAGGTCAGTTCTCCACCAGACAACCTGAAACAAATATTTGGATATAACTACTTTGTAATACACAGATACAAACCTGGAGGGGAATCGTGGGATGGGACTTTGGCGGTCAAAGGTCACTGTGACCTCTCAAAACAAATTTTTGGCCATAAGTCACAAATTCATATGCTAATTATGACAAATAGGATAGAAGCAATGCTGTATAGTAAATCCTTACATGTAACTATAGTTACATTGCAAAATAAATCCAACTGTAATATGTTACATTTAAAAAAAATGCAATTAAATTACAGGTACAAATCAAAATGTTGGTTATTACAAAAGGGTTGAATTCAAATGTTCAAAGTGGTTGTAATGTAATACAAATACAAGAATTAAAATACACCACAATCCATGCGTAAAAAGTCAGTGCATGACCAGCAGTTATGACAATATGAGTCGTGTTATGGTTACTGTTAAATAACAGTGTAAATATGTATAGGTGTGTATAATTATAATTGTACATTGTTATAAACACAGTATAATGCATTGTAAGTATGTTTATAATGCATTATTGAAAGTGTTAGAGATATTTTCACTAATCGTAAAACATATAAATACATGGAAATTAAACAGGGCACCAGATAATACATGGTGTTTTGTCGGTCTGATGTGTTCAAGTGCAACTCGTCTCCACAGAAATCTTAAGACTGGGGGCCAAAGGTGACAAAGCAACAGCTGTTGTCCTATTTCATGGCTCAGTATCTCCATCTCCTTCACCCTGGAAACTTGATTGTGTGGGAGGTAACGCATTCAGAGGGAGTCTCGCCTCTGAAAGACTGAGTCACTCGTCCTCGTTGACTTAGAGACACTAACTTGGGTTTTGCCATTCTTCAGATGTGTGCAATTTATTGTCCTAAGCTATTAGCGTTCTTAAGATTTTACAGTTTGTACGCAAATGGTCTCTGCAAATGTTCCTTTATTTATTTCTGTTTCTTTATTGATTCTGCAACAGGGCTGTGTGCCGTGTTATGCAGAAGGAATGTCTGAAATCTCTCAAATCAATTTCCATAAATTACTCCTGACCTTGAAGAACATTAAGTGTTCATAATAGCGGTCTGTCAAAAGCCATTTGCAAATTTTACAGAGGGGCAGACGGAATAAGAGGGAGAGGAGAGAAAGTAAGAAAAATGTCTGCAAGGAGAGATGTGAAGATGTAAAACAGACAGATGGGGATGGAGAGTTTTTATCATCAAAATGAGTTTTCAGTATCTTGTGACGTCCAGCATGGGAGCAAGATGCAGCTCCAGTGTCCTCTCTGCCTCCCCGTGATGATGGACTGTGACAGATCCTCCAACGCGATCATGTAATTTAAGCATCACGCTGAGCAGGGATGGCAGACATAATGTTAGCTCCCATCGCATCACTAAATTTTACTGGGTTTTTTAGTTTGCTGAGTGCACTGTGTTTGTGATTTAGACTGCAATTTTGTGAGCTTTATATTCTTGTTTCGCTGTGCTCTTATAACTGGGGCTCTGTGGTGGTGTTAAAGGGTAATCTTTCAGCCTGGACCTTATTTTGTCACGTTTTGTGTCTAAGTGACTTATGGGGACAACAATTTTTGAAATTGGTCAGTGTTCAAGTTCAGTGGAACCACAGCTGTCAGCCATGCAACAGGCTGCAATGTAATCCTTATGGGCAATTCCAGCTGTCAAAGTATGACAGCCATTAATAGTGCATGTTTTTGCCATAGACAGGCTCAGACTGTTATTCTAAGTGTCTGACAGTATTATGGAAATGATCCCCTTTTTTTGCTCTCACCAAAGCCACGAGACTCCATTTACAGAAATGGTCATTTTTATCATTGTAAAATAAACTTTGTTCAAACTTGACAGAAACAAAATAAAACTTCATTCATCTTTTGACTGTTCCCCTGTAGCTCAGTTGGTACAGTGTGCGCCCCTTGTACTGAGGCTATAAGTTTTCTGCAGTGGCCACCAGTTCAACTCCTGCCTGTGGCCCTGTGCTGCATGTCATCCCCCCTCTATCTACCCCAATTCCTGTCTTCACTTCAGTTGTCTCTGTGAAATGAAGGCGAAAAAATCTTTTTTAAAAAAAGGAAAGAAAAGATAACCTGGTACAAAAAGAATTTATGTTAAGCATCTCACAATGTGACTGCTGCTACAACCTACATCAAACAGGAATACACAAATGTATGTGCATGTATGCTATTCTAGCCTACTCAGCATACTACAGTACTTCATGTTACCGCAAGCTGTCTTTGCAAAGTCTGCGTCCCAGG
This sequence comes from Lutjanus erythropterus, assembly GCF_056507025.1. Classification (NCBI taxonomy): domain Eukaryota; kingdom Metazoa; phylum Chordata; class Actinopteri; order Lutjaniformes; family Lutjanidae; genus Lutjanus; species Lutjanus erythropterus. The sequence goes on along the minus strand of NC_139318.1, from coordinate 33,433,700 downwards.
TTGGCCTCTGCCTCCTCTTCTTCTTTGATTTCTTTCATATACATAAATACCACTTTTGAAAGGGTTCTGTTTTTGCTTAGCGTCATTGTTTACCTCTGTAGCGGCGCAGACGAATGACACATGCTGATGACGCACACTGATGATGTTTTCTTGTATACTGACTTGCGTTGTGGCCTACAATTTAGTTTATCAGATCGAAGTCGTACATTGTGGCTTGAAATAAACTTAGATTGCTGAAATCTGTGTGAAGCATTGTCACTTTAATGGGAAAAGCGGGTTCAGGTTGAAAAATATTGAAGTTACCCTTTAAGTTTTCTTTGTGTTGTATGAACATACTGTATGTTATTTTAGCCACTCTATAACAGCACGGCTTTAGGGATGGGAATGATGTTGGTGTTTTAGTTGGTTGGTTGGTTGGTCATTCCCCGAGTTTAGTTCAGACTAAACTATCTCAGTAACTATTGGATGGATCGCCATGACAAAGGTACAGACATTCATGTTCCCCAGAAACTGAATGCTGCTGACTCTGGCGAGTTTTCATCTGGCCTCACAGTGAAGTTGACAGTTTTAATAAGGATCAATCATCATGTAATTTTGCGGGCCTGCAAATATCAGTGTTCCCCCACAGGATGTATTTTAACACCTTTGGTGATCCCCTGATTTTTCATCTCGCACCACTATCTGGTCAAAAAATTGAATTTGTCCGGTGCTTTGCTTTATGAACAAATACCTGGAGAATGACACACACTCTGTGTCAACTTTATTGGTGCATCTGTGCAATCTAATGCAATTCGGTGCAACAACTCTGCCATGAATTCTGCTTTTATGAAGTTTAAAGCAGTCTGTAAATTCAGTTATATGTTTATTGCTGAGGTCATAGTTGAAGCTGGAGCTACATTATATTTAGAGGTGTTTCACGTTTCTTGTTCTCTGTATTTCATTTATACATATGAGGCAGAATATTATATAACACCTCTGAATATGATGCAGCCCAGTACAACACCAACAACAATTATGACCTTGATGCTAAAACATACAATTGAATTAACACCTCTGTGCCAGCATAAAAAAAACCCCTGAGCATTTGAGGTAACAAAACAGCAGAATTTATGGCTGAGCTGGTGCATTGGGTTACACTGAATCAGTGGTTCTCATTGGCAGGGGGATTAAGAAAGCTTTTCAGATACATTCATTTAAATGATCATGATATAAAAAAATATATTTCTTTATTCATTTATTGTCTTAAAGTAGTTAGCAAAGGCTAGCAGGCTAATATGCCAGTCTAAGGCGGCGAATCTGCTGTAAATACTGTCCCTGTTTAACTGCAGCATTCTTGACATTATCACTGTGAGCATGTGGTAACATTAGCCTTTAGCTCAAAGCGCTGTTATTCCTAAATGCAGCCTCTCAGATCTGCTAGCAGGGCTGTAGACTCTTGTTTCCATTGTGTATGATTCTCACCGTTTCTCCTCATGATATGTAGAGCTTTTTTAGGTTTTATGCCTTTCTGTGAAACCCTCTGAAAGCTCATGTTTAAAGGATGACTGCTATGGAATATAGGTCTAAATGTATTATTAACAAGTAATCCACTGACACTGTCTTCCAGTGCATCTAGGTCTGGACTTGTTCCAGTTAACATCGCTCACATATCTCAGCTGCAACCTATTTATCTGTCTCATTAAATATCTGTAAAAAATGTTGCTTTCTCAGAAATATATTTAGATCAGGCTACACTGGAAAAATGGTTTGCATGCAATTGCACTTTGGTCATAAGCAAATTAAACTGAAGGTCTTCCCTTAATGCTGCATATATAAAATCCCTTTGTAATACCAAAACATCCAACAATGACTTGAACATTTATTTTGAAAAGCCTGACAGTATTCCATAAATACGTGCTGGGCTTGTCCTTCTGGAAATGTGTGGTTTTGTTTTGTTGTCTGCTGTAGACTTGGATTACATCTTGTGTATACATACCACAAACTAAATATGTTTTTTTTTTCCTTTTTGGCATTAAGAGATGAATCTTATGTGTTTTGACAGTATTTTGACAGGTGTTTTGAATGAATGACGCGCGGCATATATGGACACACCTCCAACACAGCCGTTTATCATGCAATCATGGGCTGTATTGAAGCATAATGCCACTTTATGATTGATATGTCTTGAGAAAGGTCGTTCTGACCAGAATACCAACACTTTTTTAAAAAATAAATCAATGCAGAGATGATAAGTGTGTGGGAATTGATGTTTTTCTTTGAGAAGTATTCCACAAAAGACAAACAAGAGTAATTAAGTTGCCACAACTTTAAAGATCATTAAAGCGATTGTCGTATGTAATCTTTCTACTGTGTGGGTTCCTGACTGATAAATCATAAAACCATTAAATGTTATCCTGTGACAAAACACACTGAAGAAGATCCACAGATGGTACAGGAGCAACTGACACTGTGTGAGATGTAATAAAGGTTTATTTCGCGACTTTGTTGAATACTTGATTCTGATTGGTCTGTTACAGCATTCTAAGGTCTGTTATTTCTGTATAACAGACCGTTGCTATGGACACAGTTCTGATAATAGACTCTGTAGGAACAATAAAATCAATAAAAACATTTTAAAATTAATATTTTGACTCTCAGTACATTATCCCTGACAGATGATATGAGAAACTACAAAAAAAGACAAGAAAAAAGAAAAGAGGAGATGAAAAGTAAGGGAGTTAAAGACAGATAATTTTTTTTTTCTGTATCACTGCTTTGCATATTGTGGCTTGTTTTTTAGGCATCATGAGAGGAGCTTTGAGAACAAGGGCAGAATATAAAGTGACCTCCGTTACTCTGCCTCCAGCAAGAAGTTGGGACAGAAACCAGGCACATAATTAAACCAGCCTCTCTCCACAATCACTGCGACACTGTGTAGTCGGACTTTGCCAAGGAACAAGCAGGAGCAGCCCACCACACACTGAGACACCCCTCTGTCCCTGACAATCACACACACAAACACAACTGTGTGTGTTCGCTGACTCAGATAGACTCATAAAACCAACTCATAAAGGTGATAACAAAAATAACTTCTTCAGTGTAGAACAGAACAAAAGAGGAAACAGCCTCAAAAAAGACAGAGGTATAAACAACTCCAAGCATAAACAGAGGTTGTTCCCAATACTCTTTCACATCGGTCTATATTCGGGTCTCTATCAGGCTTGGGAAGTAATGGATTACATGTAACAGGATCACATAATCTGAGATGTAATCAGATTACAGATATATTTAGTAAAAATGGGGATTTTTAGTGGGATTACAATTCTAAAATAAAGAATGATGTATTATTATGCACAGTGCACACACAGTTGCCTATTAATTATTATGGTCTCTAGTGAAAAAATGCTTCACTAGGTGGGAATTTCAACAATGTTTGTCTTTCAATCAATCAATCAAATCAATCAATTGCACAAAACAAAGGAAGGAGCAGCTAGACAAACTGATGGAGTTAACACTGAACATAAAACACTCAGAGCTGCAACAAAGGAATCGACTAAATGAACCTGCATTTTTTTTATTTTAAAAAAAGCTTCTTTCTTTACTCCCCTCTGACAGTAAACTGAATATCTTTGAGTTGTGGAGTACACAAGACATTTGAGGACGTCGTCTTAGACTTTGATCAACATTTTTCATCATTTTCTTACATTTTATGGACCAAACAATGAATCCACTAAATAACTTACAAACATGAGTTCTTCTAATTTTAAGTCTTTTGACGTGAAATAATGATTTGAATGAACGTCCTGTACAGAGTTCAGTGGAGTCTCAGTAGTGCATTTATTCAACTCATCATTTCAAATCAAAAGACTTCAAGTCAGAGCAACTCATGTTCAGTCAGTGGACAGTCATGTGAAAATGAAAAAAATATATGTATATATTTATGTTAAGTTAATTAGAAAATAGTTGATTCCACTGAATTCTTCTGTTTGGTTTTACAAGGTGTTAGCAGACTTCCCAGCAAGCATTGCGTCAGTCAAACCTCACCCAAGACCTTTCTTTGTCATAGTTTGAAGCAAATATATGTGATGAAAACTTGTTGTATCTCGACTTATCTTTTCAAACTCAGCCAACTTAAAGTTTTAAAGCACTCCTGTCCTGTCACTGACAACTTTTTTGTCATGGTTTTGGGATTTCTGTTGGTTATTTCCTGTTTTATTTTGTAGTTCTAGTCTTCCCGCATGTGTTTTGTCTTTACTTCCTGTCTTCCCGCCCTTTTTGATCACCATTCATTTCACCTGTCCCGTCCACCTGTGTCTTATTAGTTCTTTGTCTATTTAGTCCCTGTGTTTCTCTGTTTCTTTGGCAGGTCGTTGTTACTCATGCCTGTCATCCTGCCGTCTCCTGTTTTGTCCTCCTGTGTTTGGACCTTGTATTATTTTTCCTGGACTGTTTTGGTGTTTTGTGGATTCTTTTGTTTCTTTGGACCTTGGATGTTATCCTTTTTGTGAACCTTTGTTCGTTTGTTCACTATTTTAAATACTTTTGAATCAGTTCTCCCGTGTGGTCTGCATTTTGGGTCCTAAACAACTGTCCTTAACATTTTTTGAGTAAAAATTTTATTTTTAAAGTGTATATAGGCCAACACAAAGAAATGGACACACCGATTTAACCTGATTGAAAACCTACAAGCCCCCTTTAAACAGGCTTTTGTTGTGGTCATGTAACATCTGAGTCACAGCATGAGTCCACTCAGTATCTTATCTGCAGCATAAAGCAGACGTCACGATCCTGCTACTACACGTACAGGCACTGAAATAAACAACAACACTGATGCTGGCACACACGCTGACACACACAATTACCTCCAGACAACAGATGAGTCAGGTTTCATTTTTAGATCAACTAATGATCAGTAAATAGGCCACACTTTAATCATCACGGTCTATTGTAGATCTGTGCTTGAAAAAATAATGAGACACAACTGAGCACAACGCTGCTGACAAAAACAAACAACTCCAGGACAACAGCTGAGACCTACATTCATACCTAAAGTGGAGGAATGTTCATTTACTGTACTGAGTACAAATTATATTTTATTATTAGGAACAATATACGTAAGAAACAATATACTGGTGATTGTTGCGTTGATTTGTAGTTATGAGAAATTTATTGTATGTAGAACCTCAACTTAAGTTGGGTTGTGTAAAATGTAAATAAAAGATTTTGACTTATACTCAACTGAATACACGATATTTAATGTTCAAACTGATTATAATATAATATACACTCATACTGAATTTGATGCCTGCAACATGTTGCATAAAAGTTGGGATGCGGGATGATTACCACCGTGATATGTAAGTATTTGAGAACTGAGGACACTAATTGCTGACGTTTCAAAGTTAAATTCTTTCTCATTCTTGCTTGATACACGACTTCAGGTGCTCAACAGTCTGGGGTCTCTGTTGTTGTATTTTGCGATTCATAATGAGCCACGCATTTTCAATATGAACCTCAAACTCTTTTGCTACGAAGCCACACTGTTGTGACACGTGCAGAATGTGTCTTGGCGTTTTCTTGCTGAAAAAAACAGGGACATCTCAGAAAAAAGACATCATCTGGATGGCTGCATATGTTGCTCCAAAAGGTACTTTAAACAGTAATGATGCCTTCACAGATGTGACGGTTACCCATGATGCCATGGGCACTAACACTCCCCAATACTATCACAGATCCTGTCTTTTTAAGTTAGTGCTTGTAACAGTAAATATATTTTTGCTGCCAGTACTCTTTGTGAGACATAAAGCTCCTCTGACTTAAAAAGAAAAAAAAAAAAGTAATCTTTTTGTATGAATATGAGCACAGTTCACACCTCATACCTTCCAAGAGAAAAGGAAAAGTTCAAAATAAGATCTTGTCTTTGTCTAGCCTGTGTCTCCTAAACATAAATTTGCTCAATTTAAGACGAATATGAAACTTGGACTATTTTCTCCTACGTGTTAAATTTGGCTCCTGAGAAATAGCCTTTGTCTCATCTCAACACGACTAATTTGAGCCAAAGTGAAGGTCTCACTGCGCTGATCTTAAAGTTGCCCTAAATAATCAGCTCTAAGAGATAACAGTAAGATCTAACAGAAAACTTGGTTTTATCTTAAATGAGATCTTAAATTTATCTCAGCGGTCAGATTAAGGTGTTGTTGTCAAGGAGAAACCTATGAGACACTCAACTCAAAACATCTCCTGCTTTTCTTATTTTTTCTCCTGTCTGTGGTTAAGGAGAAACAGATGATACATAAGTGGCTCAAAACAAGACTCTTCATTACCTCTGATCAGAGTAAAGCAATGACGCTTCACTTCTCAAACTTTAGTCTATGCTGCCACCTTGTGGTTACACGTGTTATTACATCTTTCTGCTGCCTGCAGGCCTCTCTTTTGCTCCTTTGATGTAAAACACAAAGATGACTAATTGTCGAATTCAATTAACCTCCTACAGCTACTGTACTTTTAATATAGACATGCAACATGAACGGACTTGAATTATAATTAACTTGAGAGGTTGAAAACATTATGACATGACATGACATGACAGAGTTCCCACCCACTTCAAAATATATCATCTTGTAGGTGAACCTCCTTATTACATCAAACCTGTTTTCAAAGATGCCTCCTGCATATTTTATGAGGAGTCACTGGATGAAAAAATTAGAGACTTGTGTGCCCTTGAAGAGGAAACATGTCCTCACCATTTGTAAAACAAACTTATTGAGGAATTACTTCCTGTCCAACTTGATTTATTGTAAGAATATTTTAAACATGCTTTATTATTATTATTATTATTATTATTATTATTATTATTATTATTATTATTATTATTATTATTTATTTTTAACATGCTGGTTTGTGATGAAAAAAAAAAAACTATCAACATAATATTTGCCCTGCTATGCACTCACTGGACACCAATGACCTAAAACCAGATATCTGAAATATTCATTTAAATTAAGTCAGTGGTGTTATTTATATTTGTAGGATTGTGATTATAGTATGTTCACAGCTAAAAAATAATACAACCCTAATCAACGTTGCAATATGTTAGCACATTATTATACTTTTGATTAATGTTGATCAAGTACAACTAATTGTAAGATGTACTGACTGTGACAGTATGTAAGACATTTTAATTCAATGTCATGAGATAATAATATGTCATTCTGTATTAATGGACAGATATTTTATTTAATGGGAGTTTCAATATCATAGGAGTGTCATAAAAAGGATAAAAGATGAGAAAATAAATGTGGAAATATAAAGGAGAATAAATAAAACAGTAAATAAATTAAACAGTGAATAAATAAATAAATAAATAAATAAATATGTATATATTTGTCTTGAAATGTTAAAAGAAATCTTATGAAATTATTCATAAGTGACTTTTTTTTTCACTCTTGCGTCTGCTTTTGACTGTTCATCCTGGGCAGGAAAGCCCACCCACAGCCAGCTGATTGACAGCTTCGACCTTCAAGGAAAAGCAAAAGCAATAAGGAAAACATTAAGGAAAGACCTCAGAGATTGAATGAATGAATGAATGAATGAATGAATGAATGAATGAATAAAATATAATATACAAGAAGAAGATAAATAAATTATCAAATAAATGTGAAAATATATGAAAAAGCTTATATTGTTATATTTTATTTGTTATAACTTCACATTTATTCTTTTATTCTTTTACAGACTCCTATGACTCCATATTGTAACACCATGATTCATCATGATTTCGTCACATATTCCTAATGTGAAGTTAAGCACAGAAAAGAATGAGAACGATTTTGAAGTAATTCTATTTCTTTATTTCATACTTCATGTCATGATATCTTTTTTCATATGAAGTTATGCCTCATAATAACAAAAGAACGTGTTTAAAGAACGAAGAAAATCGTGGCTCACAAAATAAAGGCATTCTCTCATAATATTCTTTACAAAGTCATCTTACAACGAACAAAAACAAGAGCAATAATGTCTCAGTTGTAACAGCAGAGTACGATAAATCAAAGTTCCTCACTAAACTTTTGACTTTAACCTAACTGTGACAGAAGAAAAAAAAAAATAAAAGAACAGAATGATCTGTACATACAAATACAGTTTAGCTCCTGAGATTCTCCGTGGGACAAAGTCGCTGCTCAAAACCTGCGCCACGGCAATGTAAGCACCAGTGAGTATTTTCAAATGAAGTGAAATGGATTTCATTTGTCATCACCTGCGTTACAAACCTACAGAAGATGATTTAGGCCCTCATGAAAAATTGGACTTCTGAGTTAGAAGTTAGAATTCTGAGTTTAAAGTCAGAACTCAAACACAGTTTTTACGTGCGGCTCTTTCTTGGAATTTAAAGTTTAAACTCATAAAATTAGGGATTTTTCTCAGAATCCTAGTTTTATCCTGACAACTGCGACTTTTTTTTCCTCAGAAACCTCTTCCGTACAAACCGGTCTCGTCTCGTCTCCTCGTGCAAACATTGCAATGGCGGAAGGTTCGGAGCAGCATCTGACCCTGCCATACACAACTGGTGACGTGAACAAGTGCCAAAATGAAACTGCAACCAGGATAAAGTCTTTAACTGCATCTTCCCGCGCTTACTTGGTCCAGCACCTTTCGCTCTGTTCTTTAAAATTATAAAAGTAGACAGGACGTCGGGTTAGTCTAATAATCACCTCTTGTTCACAATGGACAGTTGCAGGCAATGACAACGACTCTCTCTTTAGCGACTGAAAACCTTTGGTGATGCAGAAACGGCTTGAGATAGTACCTGAACACTTCACTTTTAATATTGCTTTGACAAAAGTAATCATATGCTGTACAATATTCACTGACGGCACGACCGTTTGACACACGCATCCACACATATGAAAACCTGACAAGAAGTTGGCGAGCAAATATTCATGTGTACAGGAGAGCTGTCAGATTGTTCTCACGGGACGAAGACAGATGCTTTATGGCTGGTACTATTACACTGTTTACATTTTCCACCACCGACACCTCCCTATCTTAAATTTATACACAACAAAGTGAGAATATTGGTTCGGAAGGGGAGGCTGTTTTTTAATCTCCTCTGTCTTTTCTCATATGCCTTCCTCTCATAACTTCCTCGCCACAGCCAGAGATAAACTCAGATCAATCGTCAGTTGTTTTTTTTTTCCGCCCCTCGCAGATCCAAGATTCAGGGTTTTTTGGACGAAGACAAACACGTTTCCATCTGTTAGGGAGATCTGTTCATCCAATAGATGCATTCGAGACGAGTCCTTCTGTTCCATGCCAAAGCCAAAGTCCCAGTTGACATATCACTCAAACAGTCATCCATAATCTGTCCTTTTTTATCTGCCAAGAGTATGATGAAAAATCTGTTATCCTAACTTAACCCACAAATAGTTCCCTCTTGCTGCTGATTCAGTTCTTCCCGGATAAGGAAGAGGATAGGTGACACGTTCAAAGCAGATGTCCTTCACCTTCCTAGTGTCCGTTGGTCTCAGGGGCTGAAGAGGCCAGGGTGGAAGGAGTGGAGGAGCGAGAAGCGACCGAAGCCTTCTCTCCACCAGGACTGGAGACCGAGGGCAGGCTGTCGGGGGCCTTGACCCCGGCCAGACCGACAGGAGACACACCGGCTGCTGCTGCTGCTGCTGCTGCTGCTGCTGCTGCTGCTGCCACGGCGGCAGCCCTGCTCGCAGTGATGGCAGAAACTGGTTTGGGTTGAGCCTGAAGTCCTGGGCTGCAGATGAGGTGGTGCCTCTCCCAGTCTTTGTGCTGGCAGAAGGAGCCGCAGTAGCGGGCGGCGTTGCAGCCGCTGCACGTCTCGCTGGCTTTGCGGCCACAATTCCAGCAACACTGAGGAAGAAAGAGGAGACAAACCGTAAGTTCTCACAGGAATGTTAAGGTCACGAAAGATATGTCTTACATGCAAGATAATGTCTTTTTCAAGCATGCCTCCTCCAAAATAAAAGCAGAAACAAGTGAAAAGCTGTGAACTTAACAGTGACACATTATCACCTTTTAATTTGTTAGAAAACAGTTTCCTATTTACACATCTAGCAGATATGGAGCAACGTGTTCCTGGCCACCTGACAAACTGAAGTCCAATATTCACTCTCCTGTGAGCTCGCCTCACGCCTGAGGGAAAAGTCTAGCTTTTGAGCTTTTTAATGCTCCACTATGTCGTTGTCTGTCTGCTACCGGTGCTGGACAAATAGAAAACAGAAGTGTTTCGCAGCTTTTTCACTGAAAATGAGAGATTAGAGTGAAACCCCAGTGAGCTGCATCTCGGAAAACCAAAACGGTGAACTGAAATATGCCGCAAAGCTGCGTAGAGCTGAGTGGGAGAGCAGAGTCAGGTCATAACCAGGTCATAACCTTGCTGTTAGACAGCCTTTTCTGTCGGGAAACCACAGCTAAACAAAATATTGCTCTCTCCAAACCAACCAAACTCGATCGGTGAAAACAGTCATTTTACCTCGTAGAATACGAGAGTTGTTGGTGTACCGCTGCCTCGCTCGGTTGGTTTGTGTGTTATTGTGTGATTTTGGTGTTTTAAAATGTACGTTCAGATTCAACAAAGTCACACAAGAACACAAACAAACTAACCGCTTAAAGGGACAGTTCACCCAAAAAATGAAAATTCAGTCATTATCCACTCACCCAAGAGTCGCCGATTGAGGGTCGGGTTTATTTTGTTAGTCCACAAAACACTGCTGTAATTTCACAGGAAAAAAGTGTTGCAGAATCTCCCAAACAATATAAGTGAATGGTGACCAGTTTTCAAATGTAAAAAACACACCGAAAAAACATCGTGTGGTGTAATCCACGTCTCCTAAAGTCCCGACGACATACTGTTTGTGCACCGTCACAACACACACACACACACCCAATTCAGACAGTGTGCATGTGAAAGTGGCTCGAGCTAAGGATCTACAGGGAAGATTCAGGCTAAAAACATGGTGTAAATAACATTTCTTTTTGTCAACCAGGCATATCGGAGCTTTAGGAGACTTGGATTACACCACATGAGCAGTATGGAGGCATTTTCTTTGTTTTATTCTGTTGTTTTTTTGTGACTAAAAAACTAAACCTGACCTCCAATCGGTATGAGGGCGAGTAGATAATGACTGAATTTTCATTTTTGGGTGAACTATTCCTTTAAGGCAGTGGTTATCCAGGACTTCCTGAGTTCTGTGAGGTAAAATTACTGTTTTTCCTTACGGAGCTAAGTGGCTTTGTACAGCAAACACTTGAACTGATTCATGGATTTTTTTTGTTGTTTTGCTGCTGACCCTGCCCCTTAAATCCATTTTAATATAAAAGTCCTGATTATTACAACTTTAAGTTTGACTGTATACATCTATTTGTAAGCTGAATGTAAACTTAATGTGCTTGCATGCAGAATCACTCTTTTTCTTCTACTGTATATATCTTTGCTCACCTCGCTGGAGTCCTCCTGTTCGTTGATGACCATGATGGCGTCCTCTTGAGCCTTCCTCTTCGCCTCAGCCAGAGTCTTTTCCATCTTCGCCCTCTCTGCAGCAATCATCTCAAAAGCCTTCTGTTCAGCCTCTGCTACTGCTTTCTGGACCTCATCCATGGCCTGACGCTTCACCTCGTTCACCGCCTCTTCTATGCATCAGAGCAGACAAGTGGTTTTAAGTTCAGCTCAGTTTGCTTTGCATCAGTAAAAGACAGACAACAGATCAGGACACAGTTGCATGTTCAGTGCTTTCTGTCTCCAAACATTTTTCTCTGTAACGATGACTATTGCTTGAGTAAAATACACTATGATTACCTTAATATTTATCTAAATATATTAGAATCAAACATTAACAATGGTGTTCTTACCAGCTTTCCTCCAGATCTCATCTGTAACGTATGCTGAGCCTGGCCGTGGAGCGAAGTCGCGCTGGGAGTCTGTGGGGAAGCAGAGACAGAAGGGATTAGCACCTGCCAGGGCTTATAAAGATATTAAGATGATTCATTGTTGAAATAATTGTTGACTTTGTGACTGACAGCTCAATCAAGGTAACAGGTGCTTCCAAAGAAAAGGCCACAGAGATTATCTTCCTCATCTAGTCTTTTAATTTGTCACTGATGCAAACAAGTCCGTATATCTGGGCCGCTCACACCCAAACGTAAATGTTGTTTATCGGAGTCTTGGACGGAGCTGGGATCTAACAGCTTTAGAGAGGAATGTGTTTGGCTTGGAGGGAACTGCGGACCAACAAGCTGTGTCAACATTCTGTCTGTTCCCTCAAATCTCCTCTCTCCCTGCATCTCAATTCATTTCTGTGTCGCTACCGGCCTCTCCAACACCGCCACCTGGCTCAATCTCCTCTTTTCCCGTCTCTTATATCCTCCGCTTTCTCTCTTCTCCTTCATTTACATCCTCTCTCTCTTCAACCGAGCCTGCATGCACCCCCTCCTCCTCACCGCCATTTCCACCCCCACTACAGCCTTCCTCAGCCTAGGCAGGCAGGCAGGCAGGCTTCCCGGCTGGGGGCCCAGATGGTGCTCTGGCGAGTCAGCCAGCTCTGGGTCTCTGAGCCTGCAGGACGGCAGGACGGCCCTTCTGTGGCCGATATGGCCGAGGCCGGTCCTGGCACCTGTCTGTGACTATGGACCAGCAGGGGGACAGCAAGGCTGGCACTCAGAGAGAACCGTGCCAGTACACGGCAGACTGGGAGACTAACTGTGGAGGGACGCACTCACACACTGACATGTGACTGCGCTGCAGTTCTGTCAGCGACCACTAGGCGGTGTACAGAGTATAAAATTGAAGACAGGCTGTCCAGGTTGGTGCTCAGAGTGATAGTATCATGCAAGTACACAGGCAGCCTTTAGGTTCAGGTCTGCAACAAACTTGAGAGCTTAGGAATTCGGAGGACAAGTCCCAACAGCTACACGTTCCTGCCAAGAAATATCTGTTTTTTCACCCGTTTTATTCATATATAAGCTGTCATTTACTTGTATCTATTATATGTATGATGTATATCTTCAACCTAACAATAAAGACCTAATAGTAAAATACCTTTGAGCAATAACTGTAATACTGTACATTGTTTGCTGTAGTATATTACACATATTTTTACATGCTTTGCACTTAAATATCTGTGTTTGGAATTTCTGCCATCGTCCCATCTCAGCTGAGGTGAATGGAAATTGTATTTACTCTCATGCTGTAGCAGAGGTAGGGATGAGTGATACCAAAATTGTAAAATTACAATACTGATACTTCTTGTCACAATTTTAACACAGTTTTAACAATATTGATACTACCATCTGTGCTAATAAGTGTAAAATTTTGCAGAAATACTGTAATAAAAATGATTTAATCCTCCTTATAGCTTTCAGGTTGTTGTTTTCAAATGCTTAAAGAGGTTACTCGCGGTGCTCAGTGAGATTTTTTTGCAATTTGTGTGAACTGACCCTTTAAGTGTAACAACTAACTGATGTCCATTGGTTTGGCATCATCCCGACCTTCATGAAGCAATCTTCTCTTGAGGAAAACAATAGGCGCCAATCACAGACATGACAACAACGTTACTGGTTTCTGCGGCGTACCGACATAACTGAATAGAAACTAGCGGTACCCACCCGACTCTGCAGAGTGGGGGCTGTGTGTCTTGGAGAAGGGAGCCGAGCCCGAGCCTCCTTTGCGTGGGTCCTCCTGCTCACTCGAGCGCCGTCTCCAGTAGTTGAGCTCCTCGCGATCGGACTCCTGGCACCGTCTGAGCACGCTCACTGACCTCCGTGTCTTTTCCACCATGTCCACAATGCAATTCAACACCTAAAGAAAGGAGGACACAGAAAACCTCATTGAGCGAGCTGTCTTTTAGCTATTTATGTCCAAACCGTATCACTACTCATTAAATGTAATAAAATTCAAGGCCACTATGTTGGGATAATGGTTTTAAGGGCATAAAAGTATCTAAAAATCCATTCAGCACATCCCTGAGACATATAGGAAAATCATCCTAATCAGTGGCAAAACATGAATGCCTCATTGGAACGTATTTTGTCCAGATGCACTGCAGACGTCTCATCTTTCATGCTGTGAGAAGTTAAAACGTTCTTTTTAAAAAAGGACCCGGGTAAAAACAAATTACACTTTACATTCTTTCAATATCACAAGCCATTAGCAGCAGTGGTGCCTGTCTGCAGACTTACATGGTCCAGATGCCTCCATTCATCAGCCCACTCTCGGTCTGTCAGTCTGTGGTCCACCGGCTCCTCGCGGTAGCCCCCGTTAGTGCCTGATTAAAACACACACGAGACAGACCACAGGCCGATGTGATTAACATTCTTCTTAATGTAAGAGAAGCCACAAGTGACAGTGAGTGAGTGAGAGGTGTGTGTATGACTCTATCCGTGGCAGATATGTGATCTGATAAAGGGAAAGTTTGGATTATTTCAAGTGGGGTTATATTTTAGCCACCTAAAAAAGGTCCAACTAGATAAAGATTAATATTAGTTTAAGTATATAGTAAATGTACAATATTTTCACTGATGTACCTTGCCATCAGACAGCCTTTTATGCCAGAAAACCTCCATTATAGAAGCCAAATATCATCCTCTGCAAACAAACCAAACTCCATGTGTAAAATCAATCATTTTAACTGGTAAAATGATTGATTTTTAAACTGGAGTTTGGTTTGTTTGGAGAGAAAGATATTCAGCTAATAGCAGATTTCCATCGAAAAGGATGTCTGACGGCAGTACACTTAAACTGATATAGATTTTTTTAAACTGGGATCATATCGACTGTCGTCTACTGTACGTAATACACTGACTATGGATAAGTACCTAAAAGTATCCTTTTAAGATGGCAAAAACACTATTTACTTTAAAATATTAAGTGCAGTGGCTTTATTGTTTCACCTTAAGATATCCTGTGACAATGTTGGGCACAAATATTTTCCACACAGAGCAGAAGAGACATGACCTAAAACTCAAAGGCATCACCTTCTTACATCCAGAATGAAGAGTGACAGCGATGAGGTAAAGTAAACGTGGAATAAGAAACAAAAGATGAGAGATGAACTGAGGGACTGTGAGGGAGAAAAGGTGGGGTCAAAGAGAAAAGCAGAAGAGGCCTGTGATGCAAAACAGACTTCCAGCACCCAGAGCCTGTGCACATCTGGAAGTCAGCTGTCAACCACACACACACACACACACACACACACACACACACACACACACACACACACACACACACACACACACACACACACACACACACACTCCCCAAACTTCTCCCTTAGCACCTCCCCTCCTGGAGCTCACAGCATTCCAGTAGGGAGACACTCAGGCTGAGTGGAGTGGCTCCACTTCTAAACACAACCAGCCGCTCTGACACTCACTGTGGACCATTACAGCTATGAACACACACACACACACGCACACAAACACACAGACACACACTCTGATTTACCGAACTATCTGATTCCAATTCTGTTATTACACAAGCCTATGACTTAAGCAATATCTAATTGTAGAACTAATAGTAATAATTGTTTGCACACACGAATTTGAGTCCAAAGACATGCTGATAAATGTGCACACACACACACACACACACACACACACACACACACACACACACACACACACACACACACAGACTACAAAGACTCAGCAAACCACAAACTCTAAAAACTGAGTAACAAACAGCCAACAAGAAGCCACATGCACACTACACTCTTGGAAATAACATTTCTTCCTGAAGGACAGAGGTTCTACCCAGAACCTTTTTTGAAGAAGGGTTTCATCAAGGGATCTTTGTAAAGACTAAGAATTCCTTTAAGAACCCGTTTTATCCAAAGAACCCCTTGTGGGAGAAAGAGTTCTTCCAAGAATTGTTGAAATGGAAACTCTGTAATCAAGAATTCTTTGTACCATAATATAAAGGGGTTCTCAGTAGAACCCCCTGAGAGGATTCTAGATACAGTCCTTGATATAAAATTGTTCCCAGTAGAACGCTCTGGGTGGGTTCTAGATAAATCCTTAGAATATAAAAAGGCTCTCATTAGAATGCTCTGGGTGAGTTCTAGGGTTCTTGGTCAAACCCCCTGTGTGTGTGTTCTAGATAAAAACCCTTGGATTATAAAAAGCATCTCAGCAGAACCCCCTGGGTGAGTTCTACATGCAACCCTTAGAATAACCCTGGGTGGAACCATTACACCATAAAAGGGTTCTCTCTAGAACCTCTCAGGGGATTCTGGGTGAAATCTTTCACAGCTGGTTCGAGGTATAACCCTTTATGTTGGGTTCTAGGAGGAACTTTCTGAAAGGGTTTGAAGTGGGACCTCTATAACAGATTCTACGAGGAACCAAAAATGGTTCTATTTAGCACCTTTATTTCTAAGAGTGGAGGCCTGCTGAAGAGAGTAATAACTCCCTCATGCACACACATACACACAAACACACACACTAGCCTTCCTCCCGACCTCGTCTCTACTCCTGGTTCTCATCAGTGTTCATCAGTTCAAAGCCACAAGTGTGTGTTTATGTGTGTGTGTGTGTGTGTGTGTGTGTGTGTGTGTGTGTGTGTGTGTGTGTGTGTGTGTGTGTGTGCCTGTGAGTTAAGTGGCGGCAGGCGGGCGGGAGGCTGTCAGACAAGGGACTAAGGCCTCGTAAACACAGCACCTCTACCATGAACATATCAAGGTGTGTTTCTGTGTGTGTGTGTGTGTGTGTGTGTGTGTGCACGCACGCACGTCTGTGTGAGCTACTGCTGTTTCCACTGTGTGCTGACAAGCCCCAAATGGAGGGGAGATATACACCAGAGCAGATCCAACCCTCCCTGCCTGGACAGTATGACTCTGTTTATACACACACATGGACTCCCGAGATATACAGGGACGGCTATACAAACACACAGACCACCCGTTATCGCTCACAGGATATATATATATATGTCTGTTTTCATTGCAAGTGTGTTCATTTCTAAATAAATCAGCCACTTGCATTCACACTGCTGTGCAGATTAAGGTTTAAGTGTTTGCTGTTTAAGTGGTTTACAGGACTGTTTACATGATTGATAACTGGTTTTATGTCCACAAGTTTGCATGGTGGCTCACAACCATCATTTATTGCTGATACAAAATGTGAGGAAAAATAGATAAATTTGTCTGATGTTGTCTGCTTTAATGAGCGCAACTTTTCCAGTAGCTCCAGCCATGACGGAGGTATAACTTCCCATCATCAATAATGTGGAAAGGAATGAATAAAATATCAGCAGTCATTACCCAGCCAAAAAACATAACTTAAAGGGAGAGTTCGGATGGTCTGAAGCGGGGTTGTGTGAGGTACTTATCCATAGAGGAGTAGCAGCAATGTACTGCTGTGGACAGGGTCCAAAGTAAAATCTATTCTAGCCACTTAAAACAAGACCCACCAACAAATCAGGAGCCTTGTCCGATGGCAAAGTGCTGTTATATAAGCCAAATATCACTCTCTCCAAACCAACCAAACTCCACAGGCAAAATCACTAATTTTACCTCACAGAGCGCGGGAGTTTCTCATCTACCGCTGCCTCGATCTGTTAGTATGTCTGTTATTGTGTGACTTTGGTGAACCTGAGCTGTCCTTTTAACATGACACAGTCACACAATGAGACAAACAAACTAACAGATTGAGGTAGTGGCAGACCAGCAACTCCGTAGTTCTGCAGGGTAAAATGACTGATTTTGCTTGTGGAGCATTTTGCCTATGGCTGGTTTGGAGAGAGCTATGTTTTATTATATAATGGCAGTTTCTCTTTGGAAATGGCTGTCTGATGGAAAGGTAAAGCAGTGAATATATTCTAAATATAGTATATGCTATAGCTAATGGTAATATTTGGGCTTTTTTAAGTGTCTAAAATAGATTTAGCTGAGTGGTTTGCAGCAATGTTCACACAATTAGATAACTAGTTTATTTTTCACAAGAGCATATGGTAGCCACAATCTATAACTGCCTCAAAATGTGAAGAAAAATAGACAAATAATGTCTGATGTCAGCTTTAATAAGCTAAACTTTTCCATTAGTGCCACAGCTGAGATTGAACCTCTCATCACTAATGATGTGGAAGGAATAAATAAAATGTGAGCAGTAATTATCCAAGCCAAAAAAAATGTAACAAAATTTGACGTACCAGGGAGTCTGGGCCTGTCTTTGAGCTCGCGGATCTCCAACATGCGCTGACTGTGCTCACGGTGTAGGATGTGTGGCGCTGCGATGTCATCCAAGGCGTAGTGCTGCAAGGGTGGAGGGGTCGGGTGAAGCTGGGTGCTGAGGGGCAGCGGGTGGGCAGGGCTGTGTCGGGGAGCAGGGCTGATGGTGCAGATTCGTTTTGCGGCGGGCTCCAAGGCTACGGGCGGACGTTCATGAAAACCATTCTCTTTGCCTCTGAATAAGAGAGGGGCAGTTAAAATGAGTAGAAGGACGAAGGCTGTATATACAAGCTTCCTCTAACATAAATTATACTTTTATTCTGACCTGCTGGGGCTGTGTCTCTTGGTACCAGCTTCAGGGGGCTCCATCAGCAGCTCAGACGAGTCTGGAGAGGAGGCCAAGGTGGTGCTGAGCAGGAGATGCTCATGCTGGGACAGGTACTGGGCTGGGGTCTGCTTGGCTGCCCGTGCACAGTGGAGCAGCTCCCTCTGCAGAAGAGGCAGGTTTGCCTGGCAAGAAGGAAAAACAACGGCAAGGTTTCATTAAAACTGACAGAAAGGGAGCACTGTTGCGCAGGTTATATGTCAGCCGCCTGTCGCTCACATATTCAGTGACATATCAGTCATAGTTCACAGGCAGATCGAGACCAGCGGAAAAGAGAAGCCTGTCAGAAAGCTGTCAAGCAAACAGACCAGAACTTGTTAAACACTGTCATAGAGCTTGGAGACAGTGTAGATGTGCCTCCTGGGGAAGACACCTGGCTGGTTCTGCCCTATTTCCACTACATGGTATGACTTGACTCAATTTGACTCACTTTTGGTACTTCTACCTCGTTTTTCCACTGCAGATTGTACTCCCTAAACATAGATGGAGCTGATCCAGCGCTTGAGAAACAACGCATACACAGAGGCTGCAGCCTTCAATTACTGACAAACTGTAACCTGCCCTGTACATTTACTGCCACACTGACAACCCAACTACTTGCCCTGTCACTCACTATGCACACAAGAATGAGCTAGGTTGCTCTTGTGACACATGATATGAAATTAATATCAATTAACCATGGTGCGGTTTTGCAGGCTGCCACTTTTGAGTGAATAAAAGAATCGTGCTCACTATTGATGGTAACATATTTATCTATTTAAAAACAGTGGGTCTGTGCAGGCGTCCCATGCTGCATGATCACCTTTTAGCTCACTTGGAACCTTGACAGAGGCGATACCAGAATCGGTACCAGATACCAGGTACTATCTGTAATGAAAAAGCAAAATGGAACGAGTCGAGTCGAGTTGAGTCAGTGGAAACGCAGCTTAAGGGGGTTATCGAGGTGGAGGCGCTGACTCCCTCAGGTCTGGCTGTAAGGCTTGGTTTGGGTATGGGTGTTGTTCTGTGGCTGTCTCCATGGTGGCTGTGGTTTCTCTGGTCTCAAACAAAAATGGCTGAGTTTATAAACTGCTGTTCAGTTTGTTACTAACCCCTTGCACATGAAATGAGTGCTGAACAAAATACATTGGTCACAAAACAAATATTCACGATGAGACATGGGCTTTTAAACAGAGAAACTTTTCTAAACAAATGATACACAGCCTCGGTTCTTCATTCCTTACCTTCTTTTTTCTTAATATTTATCTGCGGCTGTCTCAGTCCTATCTTTCCATCTCGCTTTTGTTCCCTGCATTTCCCGTAATTAGGAACAGACTCTTCGTGTGTTTGCAATTACACCACTTCCTCACTCCCTCTTCTTGAGGAACCGACTAAATAACCATACCGTTCTCATTTTGTGACTCTGACCTCCTCCGATCACGTTTTCGACCATCATCTAGACCGCTTTCTCCTCTAATCTGACCTCTCCGTGGGCTAATACTCGCAGCATCTCTGGCACTATCAGTGTGCCATCTTCACAAAGATGCTGATACCTCTGCTTTGTGCTTGACTCTCTATAACACCCCTGTGCGCCCTTTTGCCCGTGTCCCATGCTCCTCTGCCTCCCTTCTTTCCCCGGGGCCCCAGCTCATGAACACATGTGCTGTGTGTCAGTTGAGCAGAGGACTCTCTGGGGTTCAGCGGGGCGGATGCTAGATTGGCGGCGCCTTGGCAGCTGAATGCTCTTTTAACGGGACAGCGGCTCCATATGGCACACTGAAGCCCATAAAAAGGGAAGGGAACGCTTTATAGGCATGTTTCACACTTCCGAGTTCCCACTTTTCCCTCTCTCCTCCTCCTCACCCACATCTCCCTCTCTCTTTTCCACTTCCTCACCCCCTGACTTCGTCCCATCTGTCTATTTCTCCCCCGCTCCTTTCTCTCTTTCTTAAGAGGACTTACTTCTCAGGGAGCTGGAATCAAGTCGTGGGGACCCCACCCCCCTTGTAATAAATTAGTAGAAGGAGGGGAACAGAGGTTTCTTGTCTCAGCAGCACTCTCAGGCAGACAGATGGAGGGGCTCCAAAGGTGAGTAAGAGGTAAGTGTGGAAAAAAAAGTGGATTTTGACTGCTTGAAGTTACAGCGGTACAACTCACTGAAGATTTATGGGCTGCTTTACTGAGGGGAGCTCCTAAAAAGTATACTCTTGCAGACTCCCCTGGTTACAAAGGGGCTCGAGAGGCTGTTTAACACACACTCATCTGTTGCTTGTCAAGTCAACACGCAAATCTCGATAGTTACTTTGAACCACAGAGAGGCAGTTTATTCAATTACACAACCTACACAGATGCCTATTTATAGAATACTGCATTGTGTCCTGGAAACATGCTAATAAAGTGTAATGAATCTATTACTTTTCCATCATGACTCACAAGCTGCAATGCTATTGCCAATAGATTAGTCAGATCGTACTGACAGAGGGTTATGCTGATGTCAAGGACCTTCTCTTTATCACTTCTTGTCTTACTTCGTCACTTCTTCTGTTCCTAATAATCTTAGCTGGGAGAAGTGAGGGTGATGCTTTTAGCAGGGCTGAATTATTCTGACAGGCCACAGGCTGCTGCACCATATGGTGTAAGGTTTAAAACTTAACTGAGAGGGGGAAGAAAAAAAAAAAAGCTCCAAATAAAAAAAGGAAGTAATCCAACGGAATAGCGCAAAGCAAATATAGTAACACGGGAGAGGAGGTTGAAGAAGTGTTTACCTTGAGAAAAGGAATAACAAAGGGCCGCAGGGGGAAGTTGGTGGCCTCCTGAAGCCGTGAATGGAACTCCTCAATGGTAACTGTTGAATTCTGGGAGACAGGGAAAATGAAATTAAGTACAATACTAAATGACAAATGTTTAAAAACCACTGTTTAAAGGACCAGTGTGTAGGATTTACTGGCATCCTTTGGTGAGCTGGCAGATTGCAAACCTGTATTCATATCCGTGCAAAATAGCCTCCTAACCAACAGAGGCAACAAGTACTTTCCAATCAGAGACAGAGTTCCCAAAGTGTGTGTGGGAAAAAAAAACAACAAAAAAACAAGGTGTCAATTAATGAGGGCTTTTAATGTGCCACACTCAAATAATTCCCACCACCCGGCAACTGTGTAACTGGTGAAAACTTTGCTTTGACAGAGGATTTTTTAGGGAATAAAATGTAATTCTGTTTAACTATGTACATAGTACTGATTTTGTAAATTCAAAATTAATTCATAACTTTTTGTATAGTGGCATATCACAATAATAATGTATAGCTGTCACAAAATCCCATGGCACCTGAACTTGCCTCACAGTACACTCTTTAGGAGCCACTGTTCTAATGTTTATGAGAACATGATTCTTATTTTCAGGTGATTATACACTAATGAAAACATCACACTTATGAATATCATATTCCTTTTCTGCCATATTCTGCCAATAAATCCCTATAAGTCATACACACTGGACCTTTAAACTGTTGAAAAGAGAAGATAAAATGCCAGATTACTCATCTACAAGCAATTATCTTTCACACGATCACGAAGGACTTACCACAAGGGCCAGAACGAGGCTTCGGACATTGTCTCCAATCTCAGGGGAGATGTCGTTGCCAAACTGCTGCAACGTGGTCAGGAAACGTTTCAGCTTGCTCAGCTGGCGAGCCCCACAGGTGGCTGGCAGCTGCTGGTTTGCCAGCGACGAGGAAGAGGAAGAGGACGGTCCGTTGCTGTAACGCTGCGGTGGAGATGGCACTGCATTCAGGGTCGGTGGGGAATGATGATTCCCATTGGTCACTGGAGAAAAGGTGAGGTGAAGAAGGGAGAAATTAAGATGATGCCTCCTTAGAGTGGACATACTTTAAGCTTTCAAAGCATTTGAGTGACTAAAGACACCATTTGTAAATGTACTGAAATATCACAAGTTTAGTTTATGACAAACTTTGACATGGAAACAACAAGAGAAGTACCCAAGACTCAAAAAATTGCTCAAGAATGACCCTTACATGCTGTGGTGGAGAAGGAGGCCGGGCGAGGGCCGCTGGGGTTGACAGAAGGCAGGGGTGGCATAGTGGAGCTGACGCTGCTGCTGGGGGCTGATCTGGAATGAGTCTTAGCATCCACAGGAGAACCGGGCATGGCAGGACTCTTCTTCTCTCTACTGTCTGCAAAAAAAGAGAGGACAGAGAGGTCAACTGTGGGTTAAAAAACCAAAAGCTGCAATAATTAGTTGCTTTATCCAAATAAAATTAGTTGCAGACTATTTTGATAGTTGATTAATCATTTCAGTCTGTCAGTTAAAGCAAAAATGTTAAACATGCTCATTCAAGATTCTTAAATGTGAAGATTTGCTGCTTTTCTTTGTCTTTTATGATATTAAACTAAGAGTCTTTGAGTTTCGGGCTGTTGGTTGGACAAAGGATGGAATTTAGGGATGTCACTTTGGGCTCTGGGAAATCGTGATTTGTGAGAAATTGTGAGTATTTGTCACATTTTGTGACTTTTTATAGACTATACCAAAGGTTTTCAAAGCGGTGTAGTCTGAAGTTATGTCACACAGAATTGTTAGGCTGTCTCGGCTCAACTGTTGAATGTTTGTGGGATCAAAGAACATAATCACGATCCCAAAGACATCCAGGAATTGAGTGAAACTAAGCAAGTAAACTAAGGGGGGACTATGATAACCTCCGGACTAAACAATCAGTCAATAATGAAAATAATCGTTAGTTCCAGACCTAAAAGTGTCTCACTCGACAAGTTAAAAGTTAACCGTTACATTGAAAAACACAAAATGAAATGAAGGACTTCAACTCCTGAAAGTGTCCACACGAATAAACAAGCAAATAAAAAGACCACTTTAGTGGCTCAATGGTTTAAGTCAATGCAAAATCTTTAGGTCTATGGCCACAAAAGAAAACAAAAATGCCCACCCCCATCAACCCACTTCACATCATACAACACATACTGCCAGGGCATCAACCACCCTGCCCCCTCGCACCCCCCCATCAAAGAGCCAGATGTCTAAAGTTTAGGCCCTCACTCCCAACTATTCAGATCAATAACAGAAGAAATGCTGAAGAAGCCTATTGTGTGGGAGAAGAATGCCCCCTCATTGAGCTCCCCAGTAAATGGGGTGAGGGGGGGGGAGAAAAAAAATGAGAGACAGAGAGAGAAAGGGACGAGGTTATTTCACGCTTTACTAACAAGATCGGCAAAGCTTTTGAATGTTAAACGCCACTTCTCAATATGCTATTGCTGTTGAATGAGACCACCAGATAAGGGGGCATGGAGAAAGTGAAATGGGCGTGTGATGGTGGGGAGATGTGGGATCAGAAGCCGTCTTTGTCTCCTGGAGATCCATGAAGGCCGGGTCCCGTCTCCATTTAGAGTGGATCAGACTTTTCTAAACTGCCTTGAGAATGAACGATTAATAGACAAGCATGGTCCCGCAGGTCATGGGTCAGCAGAGAGCAGCTTTTTAAATGTGGATTCATGGTTTTAGGGCTTTGGCTTCAATGGTGCCCTTTATATCTTTTTTTACAGCTATGAACTCTGCACGGCCTTGAGCCACAGGGTCCCAGTTTATAAAGGCTTAAGATGCAAGCTTTAAGCCATCAGTGGGTAACTCAAGAGATCTCAAAAGGAGGAATAACACCTATTGAACCAATAAAAAGCATTTTGCAGTACGAAAATATGTAAAAACATACAGAAATCAATGCATAAAAGATAAAGTTTTTTTTTAAAGTAAGATTGTATGAGGTATTAATCATAGTCAGTGTATTACCTACAGTAGAGGTGGTCTGCTATATTTTGAGTATTTTCACTGCTTTACCTTGTTGTCATATAAGCCAAACATAACTCTATCCAAAATGAGCAGACTCCATTGGCAAAAACAGTAATTTTACCATGCAGAACTCAAGAGTTGCTGGTCTCCTGCTGCCTTGATTTGTAAGTTTGTTTGTGTTATTGTGTGACTTTGGTGAAGCCGAACTAACCCTTTAAAACACCAAGTCACACAATCACACAAAAAATATACAACACTTTCCTGTAGCATACACTTAAACCTGGGCTGTTTTTACATGACTAAAAGATGTTTTGTTGCTGTCTGGTGTTGCAAATTTAAAAGCATTAACGATCTATTAATCAATTAATTATTAATAATTAATTAGATACACATTTTTGTCCATTTTTCTCATTTTTTCTTGTTGTATTCTCATTCTAGGTTCGGATTTAAGTTTTCTTATTCAACAAATGAATATGCGAGACAAAACAATGTCAAATGGATCACAATTACTGCCATGTCTAGACTACTAATTAATATGTTTAAATACTTCACAGCAATTAATCAGTTAATGATTAGTCATTAACCTCCCTATTGCTGACCCTGTCCACGGCAGTACATTGCCGCTGCTTCGTCAAACTGGGAGTGTGCCGACCACCATCTCCTGCAGATAAGTAACTCATTCAACCCCACTTCAGAAAAGGTGAATAAGCATGCACAGACAAAAGAAACCTAGCTGAACTATCATTTTGACAACAAACCTCTCCACCCTGTCTGCCCTCCCTAGAGCCAATCTGCACACATTCTCAGTCCGCCCAATGCAACTCATCTGTCACGTCTGCAACTCATTATACAGTGTTGACTGTTCTTCCTTCTGTTTTGCAGTCCTCTTTTTCTCTGCCTCTTTCTCTCGCTCATTCTTTCTCAGCCCCGTGGCCTGCCTGCCATCACTCCACCTGTTCACCAACATAGGGGGCAGGAAGGAGGGATCTATGCAGACATTTGGACTGTCATACCCACCATACACACGGTCTGCCAGTGCACCGCAGGAAGCAGCCTGCAGCACGCACACACACACATCAGCTCCAAAGCTGCGCACACTCCATCCGTATGGCCAGGAAATTAGACTGACATCTCAATAACAGAATCGACGGGGCATATGGCCCCAGTGTCAACACTGTTACCATGTAAACAACTTTATATATACACAAGAGCGAGGATTTGGGCGTTCAGTGTGTGCTATACAGTAGAGTTGTAAATGTATTCACAAGTAATTTGTTGACATGTTGACACATCATCAACAGTTCTCCACTGGCAGTGAAGAGGAGTTTTGTGTCCAAATTGACTGTCACTCTTGTAAAGCTTCTTGTAGGCCTATTGTGTTTGACTGACAGGTCTACAAGAGGCCACAGGATATTAAAGGGATAGTTCAGCACTTCTCATATGGAATGTCCAATCGGTGTTGATGGTAAATTTCACAGTGGCAAAATCTATTTTAACCACCTAAAAAAAAACAACATAAGTTCAAGTGTATGCTGTATTTAGATTATTTTCACAGCTTTAACTTTGCAATCAGACAGCCTTTTCCAAAGATAAACTGCCATTAAATAAGCCAAATATTGCTCTTTCCAAACCAACTAAACTCCACTGGAAAAATTAGCAAATTTACCCTGTAGAACACAGGAGTTGCTGCCTCTTTTGGTTGTTTTTTTTTTTTTTTTTTTTATCGTGTATCAAGTATTTTTGATTCACCGAAGTCACACAAAAACACAAACAAACTAACAGATCAAGGAGGGATAGACCTGATTTTTACAACTGAGTCTGGTTGGTTTGGAGAGAGCATAACTTGGCTTATTTAAAGGCGGTTTCCCGTCATAAAAGCCTGTCCAGTAGCAGTGAAAATAATACTTATTCTAATATTTGTACATTAGATGGTACACAACACATCGTTTAGCTTCCTACAGGGCCAGGGCTCCTGGTACTTCTCCAAACTGGGGACATGCTGACTGCCATCTACTGTATGTAATACAATGACTATATGTACCTCAAACGACCCCATTTCAAATTATCTGCACTATCCCTTTAACATGCACACCAGACACAAACACATTGTACACGTCCTATTGTACATTCTGAGAAATTAGGTTGCAGCTGCATTCATGCAATCTTAAGACGCGGCATGTTGTGTTGTTAGCCGTGCCGGAGGTAATGATTGCCAAAGTGGGAGACATCAGGTGTGTGTGCATGTAGCGCCGACAGCCCACAGAGAATTGCCTCTGCTTGTCAATTAAAACGGCGTACATAGCTGGATGACTTCATCTGGCTTGCGAGCACCTGAGTCCACCATATATAGTCACAGGACTGTCAGGGGAGGCAGCTGTCACAGCAGCCACAAAAACACACACCCACCCACGCACACCCACCCACACACACACACACACACACACAAAGTGGTCCAATGTTAACTCAGGTGAATGTTAGCTTAGAGGAGGATGTTTGTCTAAATGCCACCTGTCATCAACGCTCTAATGGAACAAAGGCAAGGCACATAAAGCTCCTCAACACACAACAACAGGAGTGCATGGAAATTCTATGATGCATACACAACACTTTGAATTTGGATGTGAGCAGATCAGTGTATAATGAATATAAAACAATAAATAAAATACTTCAGACATTATTGGCTGATATTGAAAAATCTAATTATAAATTCTGCTCATACCGCTCTGTGCTTCTGTTCTTCCTCTTATCTCCTCTCATCTCAAACAGATGATCTACATATTAAATTTTATAATCCAGTATATTACCTGAGCTTACTTATTTGCCTTCCACAACAGTTGTCATTGCAGGGATGGAAAACTAATGTGCTTCTGTGGTGATGATGGCTGTTGTTGCTAGCCAGGTGTTCCTTGTTTGTTCAGCTTCAGGTGACGCTCGTCTGCATTAAAACATTCAATCGGCTTTAATTGCCTCTGTCTCTGCAGGTGATGATTCAGAATGAGGCTCAGACAGAGAGAAACGGAGCAGGGCCATTCCCACTGAGCCACTACTGTGACTGAAAGCAATCCATTAAATAATGAAGTCGGAAATGACAAGACAAATAAAGCGCAGAGAACATTAATTTACCTCCTTGTGCAAAGTGGGGATGGATAACCCACTTTGAGTCAGTACAAATAAATTACATTTGATGTGATATATAAATAAATGTGTTCAGAGTTAGCAGTTTATTAAGCTCTGGAGTTTAAACTCTGTGGCAGCCGTGAGTCATGAGGCCCATGTGTGCAAGTGATGTAGGATTGCACTCCTATCTCTGTCCTGTCATTGTATATGAGGTGAGAGAAGATGTAACACAGGCCTGGGTAATTTATCAGTGAGCAAAAAGACAATTGAGAGCATGTGCAATGCTACAACTATGTGGGCCCAGAGCACAAGCATGTTAATGTTCACAGACGCACACATAAACACGAAACAGCTATCTGAGTCAAGCCTTAAACAGCTCGCAACAGTAGAGGAGTCACCACGACTGTGACAGTTTAGATTTTTTTAACTTAAATTTAAGGTCTTCAGGATAACTTAGCTGTTTTGGTGGGTTGCTTCACAGCTAACAAGTCAACAATATTTCAGTCAAGCAACTGTTTTTACGCTGATTTCACACCAGGGATGTGATCATATCATGTATAGGCTACATGTTTTCTTACGGGGACTTACATGAGAACTAAAGGATAGGGCATTTTAATCTACCTTAACACAAACACAGGAGAATGAGCCTAGCTTAGTAAAGAAATACCTTGCAACAACTCAAAAGCTGTCATAAATAGTCTACTTGTTGCATTTTGTGTGTTTTAAAAAATTACAAAAGAAAACAAAACTTTTTTGTTTTCTGGTGGCGCACTTTTCAGCTAACAAGTCAACACATTTATTCATTCAACCTATAATTTACTTGTGATAGAGTCCTCATTTTATGCAGCTATATTATAAATATAGCTGCATAAAATTTAATTAAAGCTCTTATAGACAAGAAAAAGAAACTTAAAGATTAAAAAGGTGCAAAAAAAGTTAAAACAATAAAAGCCACAATTAGAGCTGGCCAGAATAAATAAAAGTAGTTAAAATGTAAAATTAACAAGTAGTAAACTAGCTAGTAAAGAGCTTACTTTTCCTCTTTTTGGCAGGGGCGAGCTTTCTCCGCCTGATTCTAATCTTTGTACTCTGCTCGACTAAACATGTAACTGGACCCTGAGTGCACATAAATTAACTAAATCAACTTTTTAACTCTCAATAAAACATCTCTACCATCCAAAAACTCATCCTATTTAGAACAAACAACGATCATAACAAAAACGATCCATACATTTTTAGCAGCTAACACCTCAAATAACACCAATAGATCTGCAATTAACTAGGGGGAATTATATCAAAACAAACCACAGAGTGAAAATAACAAACGGTGAGACACGTACGGAGTGAAAAGGGTGATACATTAAGTGAAAAGGATAAAAGACAATCGAGGAGTCGTCTTGACGCTCAGGGCAAAAAAGGGACAAGCTAACAGCCCCCTAAGCACCCATGCAACTGATGGGCACTTCTCTCTCCTCCGCCTCCTCCTCCTCCTCCTCCTCCTCCTGCTCGTCCTGTACCATATGGATCTAATCGGCCAAGAGCTGGCCAGCTGGGACCTCCAACAGTCACCTGTGAGGGAGGAGGAGGAGGAGGAGAGGGGGGGGGTGCAGAAGGGACTGCTGGAGCCTCCTCCACTAAGCCAAAGCAGCCCCCCTCCTCCACACACACACACATACACAAACACACACACACATTTCTGCCTTCTCTCCAAGGAGAGGAGGAAGGAGGAGGATGTGGAGGGGAGGAGGGGAGGGGAGGCACGAGGCGGCTGAATGCAAGCGAGTGGACTTAAATGCCGGGGAGACAAAGGCTGCACCTGGTCCCCGTCCGTCCACGCACACCACCACAATACAGCGCACATCTGTTCCTCTATCCTGCGCTCCCTCCTGACCTCCACCCACCCACACACACACACACACACACACACACAAACACACACACACAGAGCAAAGAAGAGGGTGCATTCACCAACACTCACACAACCAACATCCACTTACAAAGCAGATAATTCGACAGTGCATGGTCTCTATCAGTGTCAGGTTGTTGTTGTAACCTCAGCTAAACAACGGGTTCAAGGACTTGAGTATTTTAGAGGCTTTCTGGTGTGTATATGGTGTCAGATTTCTGAAAATAAGGAGACGCGTGTCCCTTCTGCTTATTTCACTCGATTTAATTCACTTTATTGCTCTCTTGGGACTGACACCTCCTCAACTGTTGCCACACTTCTGGGTACCTTTCACAATATAGTTTTATGGTTTGCAATATAACGACAAGCACATGCTACAAATCTGTGCTTATAGAGGTGATTTAAAAATACCTTCATACTAAGTTTTCAAATTAAGTTCTGTATTAAAAAGAGAGGTTGGATTATTTGAAGGCACCCAGTTTGGAGAAGCAGCAGGAGTACCGGTGTAGGAATATTTTCCCCACTTTATTTCAGACAGCCTTTGTGACAGGAAACTGAATTTACACAAGTCAAATGTTGCTTTCTCCAAACTAACAAGACTCGGTTGGAAAAATCCTGCCTTGATCTGTTAGTTTCTTTGTGTTATTGTGTGACTATAGTGTTTTAAATACCATATAGTGACACTAAGAAACTAAGCGATAGACCAGCGACTCCTGCGTTCTGTGAGGTAAGATTGCTGATTTTTCTGATTGCAAGGAAAAGTAGTGAAAATATTTTAAATATAACATAAACTTAAACTGATATTGATTTTTTTAGGTGGCTCAAATACGTTTTTTGCTGACCCTGTCCACAGCAGTACATTATTTAGCTTCCTACACCGTTAATCCTGCTGCTTCTCCAAACAGGGGACATGCCAAACACCGTCTACTGTAGGTAACAATAAATTAAACCAAAAAAGCAATTTTTAGGTCTAATTTTTCTCACTCTGGTACACTGAAAAGAAATTTGTAACACCTTTACAGACCGCACAAGAGTGTCAAAACAAGCACAGACAGGGATTAGAAATGAGTCTGTAAATTAGAGGCGCCAGGGCGGCAGGAGGAGGGATGCACATGAGGAGGGATGGAGGATGGGAGGGAGGGAATAACGAGGATAGAAAATACTGTTTTCATTTGGTTTCATCTGAAAGACAAGTCTAGTTGTCAGACTCAGAGCCAGGCTGTTTTTCTTGGCTCTCATTACCACCTTCCAGCCCCGTAGACTACATATTTGGACAAAACCCAATGTCAACACTCTGCTCCTCACTCTGCTAGTAGGGAGGGGAGAGACGGGGAGGTGGCAAGGTTGACAGTAAGGGGGGAAAGCGAGAGGAAAGATGGAGTGGAAGGAGGGATACCTTTGGAGAAACAGAGACTGAAGGGACAGAGAGACAGAAGACATGCGTGTGTCTTTCATGCACACAGGAGAAGAGGTACAGATGTGTTCCTTAAGTGAACTCATGACGGTGAGAGAAGCCCTCGCATAACCTCGTCACTCAGCGAGATAATTACAATAACACTGCTGTAATCCAGCGTGCCACATAGTGAAAAAAGGGAACCCACAGATGGAAATGTATTTAGTGGCAGAGCGAGAAAACGAAAGCGGGGACGGCAAAGGCAGACAGACGTCGTCCATAAAAACTAAGAATGAGCAGTAAAAAGAGGCACGGTGATGTGATGCTGGAAGCAGAGGAGGGAGAGGAAGGAGAGGAGGTTTGGCAGAGGTTGGATGGCGAGAGCGGACAGTGTCCACGTGTACATGAGGTCAGACCGCAGGGAGAAGAGCGAGGAGAATATACTGGATGGGATTTACAAAGATTCCAAAACACTCAGTCAGAGATAATTCATCTGAGTGTGTTTCATTGCTTCTGCGATTTCAGAGTTGGGAACTCTTCAAACCTGATCACTGTATCGATGAGGACTGAAATTTGAAGGGACAGTTTACCCCAGAATTTTGGGGTTTACCCTCTCTCAAATATAAATAGATGGTACTTGGCTTGCGGTGCTCAAAGTGCCAAAAAAATGTCTCCTTACAGAAATCATGACACGCTTACTAAAGACACAGACCTTGTTAGGCAGTTTCTGTTCTACTGTCCGTTACATGAATCACAGCACAGAAGGAAGTGTGCATCTACTCACGGATGAGAGGATCGTGTTAGAGACGGTACAGGATTTAAACATTAGTGGCGTCTTCCTTGGCTGAGCTTCAACTGCTCGTCAATGAGCAGATACGCGCTCCCTTCTACACACAGATGCAGCTGGCAGGTGTAATTCAGTAGACAGAAAATAGTCTCTACATAAACCTGCTCTCAGCGAGGCACTTCGAGCACCACAGGCCATTTAGCTCCATTACAATAAAGAGAAGGCAGGCATCTCCAAAACTCAGCAACTCTAACCAAAACAACCTGTACAGCACCACAGGCTGGAGGGTAAAATGTGGATTAATGATTTTGGAGTTTACTTTTCCTCCACTGTGACACCAGTGCCAATTATAAAGTAGCAAAGTGGGAGGAAAAGTTCTTTAACATTAACAGCAGCACCTTCCAGTTCACAACTCAATTTCCATTTAAAACGTATTAGCAAGCAAAAAGGCCCATGGCTGGAGTAAACGTTAGCACGAGTTAAGTCAAACATTTTATAGATAATTCAGACATGGTTATATATTACAGCCGACACTGATAATAATTGTGTGATACTGTACACTGTGATATTGTCGGACATGGATTTCGTACCGTGAAAATCTTATACTGTTGCAAGCTGACACACATGTGGTCAAATTTGTACTGAGTTACAGACTGTTGTCACTGGGTCAAATGAATGTGTGTTATTATTCAGAGTAGCACAACACAGACACGCGGCTGCGTCACACACAGCTGGGCCACGAGGGATAGAGCTGGAAGTGGATGTGTGTCATTGTGTGTGTGTGTGTGTGTGTGTGTGTGTGTGTGTGTGTGTGTGTGTGTGTGTGTCTGTTGGCCCCATTTACCAGGTGTTGGATTTGTCATCAGCTGAGCGGAGGGAGGACAGTTATCCCTGAAGTAACACACACACACACCTGTGAAATGGCCTGCCTGAGGCACATGCACACACACACACCCACACACACCCACACAAATAACAATTGTGACATAACAGGGACAATTTGAATCTGTCAATCATGACCTCAGACTACAAAAGCTACACACACACACACACACACACACACACAGACTCTCTCACACCAGCTCCCCTTCTCCCAGGCCAGTAGATTATCTGCCTATCTGGTTACAACCCTTCTCACCTCTCCGTAACTAATTGGTTTGCCTGCCCATCAATCATCACAAGGCTTTAAACCCAAGACTGCAAAGTGAAAAACAACCAGCTTTATGGAAGCAGAACAGCATTAAAATTAAGTTGTGTTGTCCTTATTTTTTTTTCCCCCATGCATGTTTATTCTCAGGCTGAAAAACAAATCACATGATGTCAGAACAGACTTATGGAAGCTCCTCTGACACACACTGAAGACATATATCATCATGTGTGTCTGGAGGATTAAGACTGGGTGGCTCCTATACATTACAAACCCAGACAATCAGCTGAACCTAGCTGTAAGCCAGGCAAAACACTGTTTTTCCCCCAAGCTTCGGACCACTTCGTAGACGCGCATACGCAGGCACACACTCTGAAGTCGTAAGTTACGGTAGTCCATAAAACAAAATACGAGCTCTAGACATGAGAAAACAAAGCAAACATTAAGACCGGCCTGTTTCAGACCAGGTGTCAGGGGCCTCAACAGCCGAACGGCCTGGGCTCAGGTCCAACCAGATGTTGCTATCACCACAGGCCACGCTGAGGACATTTCACACTGCCTTTCTTAACCCAGGCTGAGAGCACTGGTGTAATGACTCAGTTTTACTTGTGTCAAGATTCACCCCAGGAACTTTACTTCTACGTTTGAGGCATTTCACTGACATTTCTTCAGAGTGACTAAGAGGTAGAGGGTCAGAGTCTCATGACAGCAAACATGCTGGTTGAAGGATGTACACAAGTTACTTTGGAAATCTTCCCTCTCAGTTTTGAGACAATGAGAAAAACTTAACTTTGCTTCGATACTTAGCCATTAGGGTGGGCGAGTGGATGGATATGGCAACTGGCTAAGTCCATCGTCGGTTGTTTTTTGGGGAGTCATCTTTTGTCGGGACTTTTGTCATTTTATTTTGCTAATTCATTTTTCCGAAGAACTAGTAGGAGAAAAGTAACACGGAGCCAGAATATTTCACAGTGAATTAAGGATTTATCTTGACCAAACCATTTAATTTTTCTGTCCAGATCGAATGAAATATGTTTTAAGATGAGTTAACAAGGCAATTAAATTAGTCATAGCTCAGTATAAGCAAGAGCCTTGGTTTCAGAAGGTGTATGCTCATTTCTCCATTTAATAAAGAAAATAGTTGTAAGGTTGTAGTTTTGTGGTTTACTCGCTGCTGTGCTTGCACACATCTCTCAGATGAAACTCCGGGGGAATTAAGACAACTGTGCGAATATATCGGCAATTGTTGATTTCTGTGCTGACGGCCGACTGGAAAATTTTACTTTACACAGCCCTTTCAGCCATGCGTCGCTGAACCTAATATTTTCTGTCATGTCACAGGGTATGTCAAGGTTTACAATGTTTGCATTTTCCTGATCAGGCTTTCAAAAACATGCTGTGAAGCCCACCGTAGAGTCATATCTCTGAAGACAAAGGCAAGGCCCATGAAGAACTAAAAACAATTACACGCCACTGTATTGTAGTAAAAACAAAGACATTATCCTCTCCCCAAGCATACAGATGACTAATCTGTTACCCTCAGGTTTTGGGAATGTAGTGAATCAAGGCTGAGCAGTAGGTGTACGCTCCATAGAGTCCATAAACAGAGCTGTGGGCAAGCTTAGCCCAGCTGTATAAAAGACCAGAGCTCAACAGCCGCTGAGAGAGACAGATAAGTAAAACAAAGAGGCCAGCTGTGCTCAAAACAATGAGCAGAATGAGACAGAGAGATAGCTGTGGAGGATGAGCGTATGTTTGCAAACGTGTGGGCAGAAGGGTGTTTTGATGAGCGTTATCACTATGTGTGCACACACTGTATGGGTTTGAGAGCACAAGTTTAAGAACACAGTGTATTTCTGGGTCAATGTGGAGAAACAGATACCTGTGTTTCCGAATTTTTCGTGAGTGCACACAAGGGAATATCAATAAAACTTTCGTTGTTATATGTCTTGACATATTTTTGTCTTTTGTTGGTGAAGATACGCCCGTTTTTGTCCATACTTCCTCAGAACTGAGAACGAGGGAAAGGAGGGAAGAGAAGGAGAAAAAATAATGACTATGACAGACAATTCATGAAGAGAGGCTGCACCACCCATTTCTTGTCCACCCACAAACCCAACAACACAAGCAAACACACATTTTTTTTTTTTTTTGCTCTTGCAAGTCCTCTTGGGTATCAACTTCTGCCTCTTGGGTTTATTCTGGAAAAAGCTTTTCCAAGAAAGTTACACAAGTTTAAATCCATCCCATCACAATATGTCAGTGTTGCTTCTGTTTATCTGTGCCTCCTTGGTTAAGTATTGGAGAATTTATCTTGAAGGCTCCCTTACGTACAGCTAGAATAGTATTACTGAACACACTCTGTACACCATCTGTTCCTCTGTACAGATGTATGCCTTACCTAATTGTTTTGATTCTCTAAACCACATGCAACCCCAACTACAAAAGTGAAGGCAGCCATTTTCAGCCATAAGCTCAGGCAAACCAATATAAGACAAAATATAAGCTTTTGTTTTAGCTTATATGAGCTGGATTGGACAAATGTCAAGTGAAGCAAGTTGAACTAGCTTGTTAGCTAACATGTTAGCAGCTGTATTTTTGTGGCAGTGTTTTAAACTTATTTTGTTAAAAAAAAATTGAAAAGCATACAATATGTGAGTAAGGAGTCTCTCTCACATTGAAACCACAACAAAAGACCGACTTCCTTCTTCAGTCTGGCATATCCTGTTTTCCTGGAAGTTATAGCAGCAAGCTAGCTATGGCTAGCAGTAAACACATTGTTACCTTTAATAAATTGTGGATTTCTCTGCTTTTGAACAAAGTTGTAAACATTTGGTAAAATGTAAGTACACTGCTCAACACAATATATAACATATGTCTAGCATTTTAGTAATTTTATTGTGAAAATGTTATGTATTATAGCTTTAATGCAGCCTTCAGGGCTCACTTAATTTTTCCATATTCTTTATGCCACCTACATGAAAAGTCCTTGAATTATTACTATATCACAGATTACATTTTTTGCACCAATGAATTCGTATGTCATTTATTATTCTTTTATTTACACGGATAATTAATCTCAATGAGGAATGAGGATGAGGAATTCAACTGAGGTCATTTTACAG
This sequence comes from Lutjanus erythropterus, assembly GCF_056507025.1. Lineage (NCBI taxonomy): Eukaryota > Metazoa > Chordata > Actinopteri > Lutjaniformes > Lutjanidae > Lutjanus > Lutjanus erythropterus. The sequence continues at coordinate 33,397,886 of NC_139318.1, read as the reverse complement.
CCTTTTAAGCATGTATTGATACTCTTCCCTCTCAGACCACACCAGCCCAGTAAATAAAGGTCTTGTCTTGGGTCACTAAGCATGTCTCTCAGGCCAGTGAAGGGTCACTAGACCCATGCAAGAGACCCCTGACTCATGCACTTAGCACAAGGAGAGGATCTCCCACACAATGTCAATGGGGTTCCAATAGGAGAGATCGGGGAACACAGGTGGTTAGATGCTCGTTGACACTGATATGCATCTGCACAAACACAAACAGAGGGCCATTTACACAGTCAGGAGACGTTCTCCCGTGATGAAACAATCTTTCAGAGCGCTACTTGTAGTGACTGAGCGGTTTTTGTTGAGTAAATTACCTAACCCTTTCATGTCCGCACACGCACACAAACACATAGGCGAGTGCACACATTCAAACACACAACCTCTCATTGAACCCCTGGGGCCAGATATCACAGCCCTCGCCACTGGAACTAATAGAGCACTTCCTGCATCAAACTCTTGAGGCAGCTGCTCTATTCTGTGTGTGTGTGAGTGCATGTGTGTTGAAAAACGGGGGTATTCTGTAGATGAATTCTTCAGATAATAGCATGGTGAGCAGGGGTCACGGTGGTCTGCTTCTCCATTTATTACTACACTTTCAGAAGAGAAACTCACAGCTGGAAGTGAGGTCGAAAAGAAGGGGGGAAAAAAAGCTATGAGACAAGCAAAGTTGTGCTTTAGCAGACACAATGTCTGCAAGACACCTGGTGCACACATGCACACAGACACACTCACTTCCTTAGACTCGAGCATACACTTATCAATTGTACGATCAAGGCCACATAAATCCAGGACAAATCAGGAATGAATGGAGGTAAAATAAAATTTCTGAATAAAATAAACTGATTCTTGATCTCTGCACAAACACAGAGACTCACACAGATCCAGAACAGTGCCTGCTGTCAGGAGTGTGACAGTGTCCAGCAGACCAGACAGGGGTCTCTGGTTTGAGACTGTGCAGCTGACAGTTAGTCTCTCCTATCTCCCTGATGGACTGGCCTGGACTAGTATGACACTAGCCAGGTCTCTCTGCCTTTTCTCCGTCTGCGTCAGTCTCACACACCTCCCTCCATGCACCACAATACAAACACACTTTCTCCCGTGAGTTACCCATATCACAAAACATTACAATAACTTATACAAAATATCCATGCTACAACAATGTGACATTTGCACTCTGTCGGGATCCACGCTCCCACTGATGTCAGTGTTGTATAACATGTAGGCACAGCGTGAAAGACAGACACAGCAGTTCCCCTCCTCTTCCCATATGTCTGGGATACTGTACAACAGATGATGCACACGTCTTCTTTACCTATTTTCTTCTGCTCTGCTTGCCATGTGGAAAAACGGATTACTATCTGAGTAAATGACAACTGAGAGACATTTGAGGACATCACCTTGGGCTTTGGGGAAACACTGACCAATATTTTTTTCTCCCTTTTCTGACATTTCATGGACCAAACAACTGATCAATTAATTAAGGAAATGACCGACAGATAAATCGATAACGCAAATAATTGTTAGTTGAAGTCGTATGTGGCCACTACACATAAGAATTCTGTAAGATTTTGCTGATATTGTGATATGATATCTGAAGAAATGAGAATTTTTTACATCATTATTCTCATTTTCACTGGAAAACATCAAAACGATTGTGATGTGATTTTCTCACGTCCATAGACGAGGATATTTAGGACATTTTGCCTTTAACAAATGTTGCACTTCCCGCAATTTGAAACTGGCAGCAGGCCACATTGCGATTTTCAGCCCTGCATACAGGTAAGATTCTACCTTTCTCCCATTTGCCACCAGTGGAAATTATCTAGTATAGCTGCTTTTTTTTGCTCACTAAAGATGTGAGAAAAGTTTTCTGGAAAATGATGAAAACATCAAATCTGAGATCGCCATAGCATCCAACAAAAATTACGCTGGACATTTACTATGTTTAAATTTACTAATGGATACGTCTAAGTTGTGTGTTAATGTAGTTATTAACTGTGATTGCTCTCTGGAGACACTTTGCAGGCCCCAGGAGGGTTACCGGGTGATTCTTATTCCCTTTCCCTTGTAACTCTTACATACTGTATTTTCTATATATATGTAAATAAACAAATATAGAAACAAACGGAGATATCTGGACTACTTCCATGCAGTTGCTCTGAGAAATTCCTCCTCAAAACTGAACATCAGCTCAAAAGCACTTGAGAAAATCACCATAATTTTCTAACCCTCAACCACAAGAGGCTCCTATAAGCAGCAAGTATTTAGTCCATATGGCAGCAGAAGTTTTTGTGCAGTGGTAAAGGAAGCAGACAGACAAACTCATCCCTCCTTCCCTCCTCCTGCCTCAGTGGACAAGGATGAAGAGATGAAGAGATAAAGAGGAAAGGATGAGGCACCATCTGTACAGTACAGAGCAGCTCTGGGAATTAGGATGGAACACACACACGCACGCACACACACACACACACACATAAATGTACTGTTTTCAAAAGCAGACACACTCACTGACTCACACCAATAGAGATAAATGTCGCCTTTTTGGTGAAAATACCCCCAGAAATTCCACTTTTCTCTCCTACCTCCACTCTAGTAGAGTCCACTCTTCAGTCCTTTGAGAAAGTCAGCTGCAGTGGCGGGCTTCTGCTTTCTTATCCTTTCCTTTTTGTCTCTTTCTCTGACTCCACGCCTTCATATGTCAGGCATGTGTTTGCATTCCCACATATGTGAGCTCCAGTGTGGCGAAGGCCAGAGCCAGAGACACAGATGGCACCCAGATGGAGACAGATAACCGAGCAGACCAGCGCAAACGCTGCACTACACACTCACTATCTCTCTCTTTTACTTTCTGTCCTTGTTTATCTTTCTCTCATGTGAGGCTCTGTCTATCACTCTCACTGTCTCCCTCACGCTTATCTCCTTCCACTGTTGTTCTTATCTTCTTTAACTCTCTTTCTGTCTCTCTCATTGAATTCACGTCCTCTCCTGCGATCGCTCTCTCAAGCTCTGAGCCTCCCACCCTCTCAATCTCTCTCTTTCGGCTCTGGCTCCTCCCCTGTTTTCCCACACACTGTCCTCTCCTCTGTTTTCATGGGCCGGGTGCTCTGCCGACGTCACAACCCCCCAACCCAGGACACCCCCCCCCCCCCCTCCTTCCACCCTCACTCCCTCCCTCCCCACCCATTCCCCCATGGATCCCGGCCAATCATCCACTGCTGACTGGCTCCATTCAACCTGCATTCACCGGCAATGGCCCCTGCAATTAACATAACTAATTGCTTTGGCACCTAAAGGCTAAACAAGAGGCCGTGCCAAGTGAGACAAAAGTGTGTGTATGTGTGCATCTGCATGTGTGTGTGTGTGTGGGGAGGGTGAGGGTCCGATGCAACCCCACTCCCTACCACCACCCCCCAACCCCTTCAAGAGAAGAGGAGATCTCCCTTTAAAATGTTTTTATACTCTGCACTCTTACAAATAAGGGTTCCACATTGGTTCCTCCTTAAGGCCTGAAGTTGTACACAGAACCACTTGCTTTCTTGCAGAGAGGGTTCTTCGAAGGTTCTTTACAAGACTAAGTGATTCCTTAAGAACCCTTTTGGGAAGAAAGTTCTTCGAGGATTGCTGAAGGCATGAGCGTTAAATGATCCTCATCCTCAAATATTCAAATGTTTACCTGTATTTTAAATTGTATTTTTAAATATAGACGTACCTGGAACCCCCTAACAGTTCATTTTACTTGTGTTCTTGTGTTTTAGCCTCAGCTGTAGAATATAATGTGGTTCTTTGTAGAACTCTCAGAAGACAAGAGAGTTCTAGATGAAACACTTGTGAAAGGGTATTTTTAGATACCCCTTTGATGTGTTCTAAATGAAACTTTTGGAATATAAAAGGGTTTTCCGGAAAAACCCCTGGGTCCTGGGTGGGTTCTAGATGAAACCCTTGGTACAGAAAAGAGTTCTCAGTAGAACCCCCTGTGTGGGTTCTAGATGAAACCTTTGGAATATAAAAGGTTTTTTGGCAAAGCCCCCTGGGTAGATTCTTGTTAGCTCCATCAAAAGGTGAAAGGTTTCTGGACAGAACCCCCATTGAGGGTTCAGGGAACCATTGCATCATATAGAGGTTCTCTGTAGAACCTCTTGTAGGGGGTTCTGGGTGGAACCTTTCACAGATGGTTCTAGGTATAACCTTTTATGTTTGGCTCTATGTAGAACCCCCTCAACCAGCTCCAGGTTCCAACCAGAACCAAAAAGGGTTCCCCTGCAGGTACAAGCTGAATAACCCTACATGGGTCTAGTTAGCACCTTTATTTCCCAGAGTATAACTGCCCCCCTCCTCCTTCGATGCTCTTTCATTGATGCCCTCTATTGTCTCAGCTCCTTAATGCGGCTGGCTCAGCCCCCAGCCAGCCCATTGGGGGACACTTGAGGAACATGAATGAGTAATTCTTCTCTCCTCTTCTACTCTCTGCGCTCCATCTTCACTGAGTTAAACTTAAATCACTGTCTGATTTATGTCTCACGCACAAGTGGCTGCTGCCGTAGAGACACAATGCAGGTTAAGATAATGGAGCCCGGCTGAGACTGGGCAGCCGGCGCGCTTCATTCACTCCTGCCCATTATTCCCCTGCTCCAGTTCACTTCGAGAAAAGTACAGAGGATGGTGCTAAGTTCATTCTAAGCCTGCAGTAAATAAGGCATTAATCTGGTTTTAATTAGAACAAGTGACAATTGAGAGAACATGATCAACGTGCGAGAATCCACAGACACTTGGCTGCATAAACAAACAAGCAAATGCTGTCAGATAAACACAAGCAGTTCATTAAGAGAAGGTGCTGCTCTTTCTCTTTGCACAAATGCACACATCCGAATGGCAACTTAATCTATTGAAACGGCTATAAGGTATGCAGGTAAAATCCACACTAAAGCAATGACCAAAAGGCTTATTGCAGGTTATCATATTTCTGTCTGTGGTTGAAAAATAGATCTGACTGAATAATCACTCATAATAACCTCTATCTCCCCTCCTCTCTCCGTGTAGGCCTGCTTTTATTCAGGGTGCATCTGGTCAGCCAGCAGGCTCAGAGGCAGGGCCAGGTGGCTGCGAGAGAGGGACAGAGGGAGGGGGTGGAAAAGATGGAGAAATGAGGAAGGCCTTGCATCTGAAGCTACATACTGTAACCCACATGCTATTGTAGCAAAAAGGTAGGTGGCGAGCTGCAACCGACACCACTGATGGACAAAAGGCTACTGGCAGACTTAAACTGAAACCCAGGTGTAATGACGCAGGTGGCAGATTAGTGAGCGTGCTTTGTCATTTTCTCCATCACAGGCTGCAAGATCAAGATACACCTCAATGACAGCCCAAATCTAAGCCAAATTATGAATTTACCTTTACTAAAAATAAAAATGTCTGCACAAAAATCCCCAATATAAAACAGGCACTTCCTTCAATTTCTTATTTAATAAACTCAATTAGATAAGCAATATAATTTTGACAGAGGACCAAATTCAGTCAACAGTTTTTCCTTAAGTACCCCAATCTCATAAAATTCTGTACCACCAGCTGTCACGTTCGTTTAAGTAGCACAAAACTAATCAGCGTTTGATCAACAGCAGTAAGATCGCAACTAATTTATTTTCATGATCCATTAATGAAAACTATTCTCCATTGTTTATTCCGTCTGTCAAAATATGGTCAAAAATTAGCACAGAGCCCAAAGTGATTTCTTCAGACAGCCAACTTTGTCTAAGCAACACTGATTACATTTAGAAAAGAAGAACTTTTGAGACAGTCCAACAAATAATTGGTGACCAAAATTGTGTTGAAAGACTAATCAGTCAATCAGATAATGGCTTAAGCACTAAGTGACACAACTAACCACAACAACGTGAGTGTGGGGTGAGTTTTTCTCAAAAGAAATTGTCATTCCCACGATTCATCACTACCACAACACACTCCAGGGTGGATAAACTGTACAAGGCTGCACATTGCATCATCCATAAAACTTTTTGGAGTGGTTAGCCTTCTCAGACCGACTTGAGCTCTGTGAAAAAACACAGCCTCCTTATTCATTTTGACAGAGCCAGTCAACATATCTGAGGTGTCAACGCAGGTTTGTCTCACAAAAAAAGCTGAACCAGGCTCAAACTTTGTTGCAAGGAAACGTTAACCTGGCAAAGCACTTAGTTAGCTGATTAAATACATGCAAACACACATTCCTGGTAGATTACTTGCGCTGTATTTCTGCTGTTTACCTAACATTTGTTGTGGGACTGAGACTGATTGTGAGATAAACATTAGAAATCCAGCGTTCATGTTACAAAGTAACAAAGTAGTGTCCTGCTGTACAATGTTGTGTTGTATTACAGCAAAAGTTGAGCCTGATTCAACTTTCTTGCGCCCACTGCTGCATCGATAGACCAGCTCCATTCAAATGAATGAGACAGCTGAAGTCAGTCTGAACAGAGCTGTGCGGGGCGTTGTGCTGTGTTTTGACGTCTACAGAGCCTTTAAAGGCATTTAATCTGTTACTCCAACTGAACTTCCTGCATCGTATATCATTTCCTCACCATTACCTGAAGCAGCGTACCCAGCAGCACTCCTCCTTTCAAAATGGATCCGATCTCTGAAATGGCCGATGTGTCGAGGCTTCTGGTGTAGCCAGTGGATATCCAAATAGCTCTTGTCCGGCCAAGACCTCATTTTCCATGCACCAGCCTTTTCTCACACTTTGATTAGTATCTTGAGCCCCGAGAATGGAGAAACGAGGAACCTGAGATGGAGGCTGTTCTCTATAGACAGACATCTGCATATAAACGCAGACAAATTTTAAAAAGCTGATAAAAAGCTAAATCGTTGTCAGATGTTGGTCAGTGGGTTTTGAGATTGAATTTCAGTCAGCGTGTTCTGCCTCTTTTGCTCTCCATAGGGACTGTTTACCTGCATGCAGCCAAAGTCTGCTCAAATATGATTGGTCAATACTACTCAAACTTTGTAGACTTTGTTGAGTTTAAATCTTCTCCCTGTGCTTGTGTGGGTTTCCTCCGGGTGCTCCCGTTTCTCCCACCATCACAAACATGTATGCTAGATCAGTACCACTGAACAAGCTGCAGAACTAAAGCTGGTTCTGGGCACTTCACAGCGCCTGCCCAAATGCAGAGACTCAATCTGCGAGTATAATTGTATTTTCTATGGTTGCGTATGTCACAATAAAGTTGGCCTTCACTTTTACACATTCTGCTTATGTTTAGGGATTAAAAAGTTCCCAAACAAGAAGCATACTGTGTGCTATAGCCTGTTTGTAATGGAAAGTCAGCTTGCTGCCGTGTGTGTGTGCATACTGTATGGCTTCCTACTGTAGCTGCTCAAGCCTCACGCAGCTGTTTGCCATTGTGTGTATGTGTGTGAGATAAAGAGCGACAGAGCAAGAGAGTATGCAGCATCTGTTTCTGTTCACACGCTCCCTCGCCAAACTTCCACTTTTAGAAAAAGTAAACAGCATTTTTTAGAGAGGACAGAAAAAAAGGGAGGAGGAGGAGGAAAAGAGGGAACAAGGGATTTTAAGAGTTGGTGATTGAGCGAATGAGATAGGAATCGCTAAAGTCAGTGTTCGTGCATTTAAAGCAGAAACTTTGAGAAGAAGAACATAAATGTTCAATGTATTGTGTGTAGGCTTCCCTTTACATTCATTTGCATTGCTTTTCCCAGTATGTCAGTTGCGTAAAATCTGTCTTAAAGACATTTTCAAAGTATTGCTCAGTCTCATTCAATGTTTTATTTCATAGAGGTCAGTAAAAGGTATTGTGGCCTCACCGATATGACATTTCATGCACCAAGAAACCAAATTTGTAATTGATCACAAGCTCCATTAATTCGCCTTTAACACACTGGATGCACATGTGTGTCTCTTGTGAAAACAGGTCTTTCTAAGGTGTCATTATCATGACAATAGATGCCGATGCAGCCTGCCTATAGTTGCATGACAGACACACAGAAGTGGTGCATGTGCTGGTAATGGGAGACTGTAAAAGGGGACTAATGGCTAACCTCAATTTGAATAAAAGGCTAATTAAGTCTGGATAGCTGGGCTTTCACACCAACAACAACAACACAGCAAAGCAACAACAAGGGGCTCTACAGATGTAGGCATGTTGCCACAGGTTTACCTGTAGGTTTAAAGGCTTACTAAATGCTCTAGGATGGATGATAGATACTGCACAGACTGCACAACTTTAGAAAGTGAATCACAACAGCAGAAGGAAAAAATTAAATTAGCATAATGATAGAAGGTACATGCTTCAAGGTTTCTTGTTTGCTATGTGTGCATGCAAATATTTGGTTGGGTAACATCATGCATTTCCAGATTTTCCACTCTGCCCACTGGTCCACTGAATGAGGAACCCACTGTTTTTTGTTTTTTTTTTACCACAGACAAAAAGACTTTGCCAGACTTATTCACATCTCTCAGTTCACTTCTTACTTCCTAGACCAAAATACATCTGGACACAATTAGACAGACCTACAACCTATCAGAGCAACAAAACATGTGACGTAGCACTGAGCATCACATGCAAGTTGGTACAGTCCTTGGTCCTGTTTCAAGCAAAAAAAAAGCCGACTAGTGACGCACTTTGTAAAATTTCAGCTGAACAGTACACTACAACATGTATCTGAAAACATTTGGGGTGAAAGATTGGCAATATAGTAGCAGAATCTTGATTCACATTCGATAAGCACTGTCTACTTTGACAGTTTGATTTGAATTTTGTGAGCTTGGCATATTGTGCTGGAAATGGGTGATGTCACTGACATGTGATGTTTCAAATCTAGACCAGTGAGGCTCCTCGGTCAGTCATCGTATCCAACTCACCCCATATTAAATAAATGGTTGCGGTTGGCCCGACAAGAGCCAGAATGGGTGGAAATCACTGTAAACGGGAGGATGGCCAGATGTCTCTGCCAGAGCAAATTAAACATGAACTTTCAGGTTTGTCTGGTTCCCAGGCTACACAGGACTTCTCAATCTGCCCCTACCTCTGAATACTGAACTGAATACCCATGACCCTGATCTCATATGGACATCCCAAACTGTGGTTAATAGTTTGATCAGCAGTCGTAGAAAACATCAAGACAGAATTTTGAAACGTGAGATATCCTCTGACAAAACAAGGTCTCTCGGGCAACAGGCCACATCAGCACCGCTGGGTGTTGAAGAAAACAGAAACTCAGCCTCCAACACACAGTGTGCAACTGCAATCATCCTCATAAGGCAATGCAACTCACACATGGTGAGAGCATTTTGTTCTCAGCACTCACTGAGGAGTTTGAAAGGGTAATCCGAGAGATGGGATTTCACTGGGGGAGTTGCTGCCAAATCAGTGTGAAATGATGACAGCGATTTTCATACGTTTCATTTAAAAAAAACAAAAAAAAAAAAACGATGCTGCCGCTTTGTTTTCCTTCCCCAGCCACAGCTTCCTGCAGTCAGAAGCTTTCCCTCTTCACACTGTGTTAAGTCAATCTTTGTGAGATCCTGTGTGCATGTGGCGCATGTGTCTGTGATGTGAATGTGACCTTACAAGTTATCAAGCTTGTCTGACATCATACAACGTGATTCTGGAAAGAGAGCCAGGACAGTTCTGGCCAGACTCCCACCAGCCTCAACTTTACTTGCCAGGATATCTCTATAGGTCCCTGACACACCAATCTCAGACAAATATTGCAATATAAGTCACAACTACTACTGCTACTTCTGCTCTTCTAAGGTGTCTACAATGTCCTCTAGATCCTCAAGACTTCATACTGTTTTATGTAATTATGTAGTAAAGTTTTTTGTTTGCCTTCATACTTAACAGATTCCTTTACTGACTCCGAGACGGAGTCTGTGATAGGCTTCTAGAAAGAATCCACCTATATCTGGACACGTTTGGAAATAATATCAAATAGAATATCCATCTGTTTGCTTTTTGTGTCTATATCAGCTCTGGCCACATTCAGTCTTTGTTCAGACATATGTGTCATTGCTTATCTTGTTCACTTGTGGCATGTTAAATTGCTTGCTGGTCAGTGGTGTCCTGAGCAGCTAAACTAATACAATTATTGCAGAAAGAAGCCAAATAAGACAATTTAAGTGATAGTAAAGCTACAATCAACCCCTTTTACATTGGACAAAAACCCTACTAACATCTGTCTTTTGTCTTAAATAAGAAAGGGTACAATCAGCATTCACTCCCAGGTCAAATGATTCTGATGTAGTTTGGGGTTTTTATTGGCTCCAGCTCCAATCAGCAGTGATGTAAAACATGACACCTGGGCGGACACACTAATTTTCACCCCTTTTGAGTGGAGGCAATGAAGGCTTGTAACCAGTGACATCAGTAACTTCTACGAGTCTTTTGCTCCTTTTACAGACGCATGTACTGCTTGACTTGACTTGGTTTGACTTATGCGTCAGCCCAGCACAGTGGAGTTTACTCAAGTTTGAACTATATATACTCATCTTTTCTTGGGCTGCTCTAAAACCGTTCTAAAAACCACATTTTATTTTCTACATATTCTTCACAATAAAAGTCCCCTGTTATTTTGTGATCTGAAAGCTTTTATTATGAAGCAGGACATGATCGGTTTTCGTTAGCAGTAGCAGTGACTCCTCTACAGCTGAAAGCAAACAGTAAAATACAGCAGACGCATGGAAGTACAAACAGCAACACATGAGAAAAACTAAACTTAAAACCACAGACATTCAGTTAGAAGCTACAAAAGTTCTGAACCTGAACACACAGCTTTCTCTCTGCTTTCCTGCACACACACACGCACACACATCTAGGTGCAACTCGATATAGCTCAGCATCTTAAAGGTGGTAATGGAAATGCAATCAGAGCTGCACTGTTTGACTCGGCACAGCCCCACTTATTACAATCAGAAGCAAACAAGCATGAGTGGAGGATCACGTTATAAATCATATCATAAGTACAGCACTGTAAGTACCATCACATCTCAAGCGAGGACAGAAATAGTCATTCAAAAAAGCAAAAAAATAACCCTAACAAACAAGCTAGGATTCTAACATCTCTGTGAATCTGTTTTAACAGTTGTCTGTTTCAGCAGCCTGTGATCTTTTGCTTGTGGGGGACAAAAAACAAAATGCACAGCTGAAAAATAAGAAGAAACCACAGCAAATGGGTTGAACTGCTGCATTGCTAGATTGAACAACTAACCAGATTGCTGAAATGGCTAACTAGCTGCCAGTAAGAGTCGACTTGAGTCAAGCATACCAGACACAGAGCCAAATATAGCTCTTCCAAAACCTGCGAATGCTTAACAATAGCCAAAGAACATTGATTTCTCTTGCCAGGGTCCCTTAATAAATTGTTACACACTCAGATGTCTTTCTGCTTTTTCTGGCTATCAGATAAAATGTCTTTTTTGGTTAATTATTCATGTTGTTGCTATTTTTCCCACCAAGCCTCTCCATTGCTGCCCCCGCCCCTTCTCTCTAACCATTTTACCAGCATGGCTCCCTCCCTCTCCTTCCCCGCTTTCCCTCCATCTCATCACTGGTCAGACTCCTGATGTTCGCTAATCTGATGCAGCCGAAGATTTCCCTGTCTGATCTTGCATGGCCACATTTTCCACTGCACATTTATCTAATAGGGACACGTCATTTTCCAGGTCCATGTCTGTCTGGAGGACCATTTACTGTAAAAAAAACAAAAAACAAAAACAAAACACAGTTAGAGATAATGAAGAAGCTTCTCGGTAGTAATCAAGGCTAAAGCGCGGACTATTTTCTCTCTGTCTGCAGGGTCTGATAAGTGATCGGTCATAGGAACAAAAAACAGATTTTACTGTATGTGTTGGTTCTTGGCGGTGAAATTTAAAGAGTAGTACTGGAGGATGCAGGGAGGGAAAGGATGAGATTCCCAGAACATCACCCTCCCACCCACACACGCTTTTGCTTCTACTTCAATGTTCTCAAATAACAGAGACATAGAGAAAGAAAACATTTAAATTTATTCCTCGTGCACCATTTTTAGTTAAAGAAACCTTGTGGAGCCATTTTAAACAAACAAAAGTTTGTGTTTACATTATGTTGTTACTCATGAAAACGCATAGCGTGTGTCCTTGGGGTCTAACAAACGACTGCATTTCCTTCCCCATGAAACTGTTTCAAACCCAGCATAGTTTAAATCGATGTTTACTAGCTTGCCATCTTTTTCACCCTGTCTGGCACATTTCTACATATTGTGGCGTGATACCACGACCTGCTGATCAGTGGACTAATGTGACACCACTGGTAAAACTGTGTACTGTGTTACCGTCTTGTGTGCACGAGATAAATGAAACAGGGACCTACTAATCGAGAAAAACATCTCCATAGCACTGTTCGAGGTCTAGAACTCAACAGAGATCCTTTAAATGGCAGTTGGCAAACCACAAAATGGTTCTGGTAAGCAGTGTGGCTGGATGGATAAACCATTTCACAAACATGTTTTCAGGCCAAAGCTTCCAATTCTGTGCCTCTTTCTGTTATCACTTAGTATGTGGTTCAAAATAGCCAAACATAGTTGTTGGTAGAGATTCCACTGGCTCCAATACCACTTTTTCCTTCCTGATACCCATTCTGATACCTGAACTTTGCATCTCGGCTGATAAAATATCTGTATATCCTTTCTGGATGTGATGTTATTGTCATATTTATTTTATGGCGTGGCTCAGGTTGAACCTTCTGTAAGGAATGAACAAACATACAGAGATTTTACTGTTTCATGTACATGCATAGGAATTTGTGTGAAGTTACTGCTGATCAAAACCTAAAATTTTAGATTTTGGTGCTTAATAATAAAGCTTTTAAATAAAATATCTGGGGACTTAATCTGGGGAGATGAAATGTGTTCATCCACTGCGTTACAGCCACTTGACAGAAGAACAGTGTATCATCAGTTAAAGACACACCTTGAAGCAGCTAGTCCTGTTACAATGGAGCTGCAAATCCCTGCCATGTTGGGCTGATGCGCTGAGTCAAGCCAAGTCAGCGTTTGTATGGGCTTAATACTCAACATTTGTGACAGACAAAAGCCCACCAGCCACATCTGTGAAAGATCATCACATGTCATCACATTATTTTCATTATATATATATGTGTGTCTAAAATGTCTTCACTTTTTAGGCCATTTCTGATAAGATGCATGTTTGGACAGAAGGCCATAAAGAAGGAAAAAACATTTAAATGATCTGCATTGGTTTGGACATGGCCTCAGTTCAAGCCTACATTGATTCCCTCAAGACTCATTCACGGCTCATCCCAACGACATTAACAACAAATGGGTGGCTGGTCAGGAGGGGTCCCACGGTGCTATGACACAAAACAACCACTGGCTGGTACTTTACCCCCTCCTGACATCCCACCAGCCCAAACACGCCCCCCCCCACCTCTTCTTTCCCTACAGTCCACTGACCTGCCCTTGCCCCCCTCCTCTGTCTTTCCACTCCACGACTATTGTGCCCTCCTTTTCAGGCATCCTCATATCACCCAAAACAAATGGGTCCCGTATTTTCCTCTCTCCTCCTCCTCCTCCTCCTCCTCCTCCTCCTCCTCCTCCTCCTCCCCTCCTCCTTTCTCTTATTTTCTCTTTCTCTCCTTCACTCGGTGCCGATGAAAGGCAGGCATTGAGCCGGCAGTGGCATTCCAAAACCTCAGGCCTCGGCTCCAGTGTGTCTGGCTATTCAACACTGCTGGGAGCCATTAGTTTAAGTAAGGTCTGACCCGCCTACTCACCCACGGAAAACCCTCAGATCTCCTATTACATTCGGCACACAGAGGGGAGACACACGGCTGCTCCTCGGCTGCAACCAGCGAGTGTATGTGTGCAGAGGCAGGACAGAGACAAATAGAGATGAGTAAATAAAGGAACTGAGAAATAAATGCATGCATGAGTGTGTGTTTATGAGTGAGAGGGAAAGTGGGAGAGTGTGCGTTGGTATGAGAGAGAGTGGCTGCATGTGCGCTTAAAATTTATGAGCGGTGGGTCTCACGCTCACTTGGCTGCATCTTCCGAAAGTTTCCACACAGGGAGGCCAAGTGCATAGCCAGACGCCAAACCCTTCTCACCAATAACTCCTCTCTTAAACGATATTCAACAACCACGCACTTTTCGAAGTCTCTCCAGCCGCTCTCCTGTTTAACTTGTGTACCAGACGCGCTGTCAGGGATATCCATCTATGGCACTCGCAGCCGAATCCTGAAATGCAGCAATTTCGCTAATTAGAAAATGATACCACGGATCAGAACTCGCTCCGCACTGCCAGCCTCACCCAATTGTCGGCACATAAACATGAATAGTTCTCATAAACAACTCCATGTTTGGGCGAACTTGTGTGTTAAAGGAGTGTGCGTGAGTGTGCTCGGACAAGCCCACACACAAAGACGTAACACATACAGTGAGGAGGAACTAAACACTGGACATTCCTCTCAGTACAACAGGCTTTATGTCAGTAACAGGACTGTATTGTTCACAGCTGGACAGTAAAAGATTTGTGACTTTGCCACCTTTTTTTTATAGGGAATTAATTACAGTCCAAAACTGAAAGATGTCAATTACATCATTTCTAGGTTCTTATAGAGGGAGTCACCTTATGAGGACAGACGATTACCTTCTTATTCCACCAGTCATTACTCACTAATGCAACTCATATATTATCCCCCAGTGATTAGAGAAGTGAAATCAGTTAAATATATTAATTTGTTGAGTCTCTTTCCCTGGTTGTCAAAAGCCAATCCAACCAATCTGGGTTGGTGGCTTGGACCAATCTGTCCAGTAATCGACTCAACCCAAAGCGCTGGCATCTGGCGACCTGAGAAAGACACTCAATAATCAACTACAATATTTTCCTCACAATCTCTTACCCCACCTTTAGTAAATAGTGTGTAAAAATAACATAACTTTTGCACCATTAGCAACAGAGATGGCAAACTGCTCATTAAATGGGACGCCAGTTTTTATAATTGGTCCCATATTGAGATATTGAGGGAGAGTGCTGCGGCCAGCAGAAGAAATTAAACTACAATGTAATCCTCATCTGTCAAAGTACGTTCACTAAAAGTGCTTGTTTTTGCCACCGAGAGGCTTGGATTTTTACTATGAGTGACTGACAGTGTCATGGAAAGGTTTGCTTTTAATGACTAAAATATGTTTTATTTAACCAGAAACAGCTATTTAGTTGCTCTCTCTGTACCTTTATCATTGTCACTGTCATCATCATTCAAACCAGAGAAAAACAAAATAAATCTCACAAAAAAAAAAAAAAAAAGTCTTGGCTAGTCTTTCCATTGCTCCAACAATCACAAACTCTGGTTTGGTCGAAATAAACCCATAATTCACTGAGTTAGACGTGAAATTATCGGGAAACAAGCGAGGGGGAGGCCGGACATTAGAAAAGCAGCGGGGAGAAACAGTGTGTAGCCTACAGACAGAATATTTTTACATCTGTCACAGTGAATCAAGGGTTTATTTCAACCAAACCAGCGTTGGTGATTGTTGGAACTGTGGTAAGATGAACCAAGACATTTTTGGTGAGTTTCATTTTTTTGTCTGTCAAGCTTGAATGAAGTGTGTTTTATGATGGTAAAATTACTGTTTCTGAAAATAGAATCTGGTGAGTTTGACAAAAGCTATAAAACAGCTGTTTCTGGTTAAACAAAACGTATCTTACTCTTTAAAAGAAAAAAAAAGGTCAATCTCTGTAGCGATTCTTGTCTAAGGAGAAAATCTAAACTGACAACACTGAAAATTTTCCCAAAATATTTAGCATTCATTAATCTTTGTCCCTGCATTTGGTTGTCCCACTAATTGCAATTAATGGGAGCAATAAATTAAGCCTTGATAAAGGAGTAGCACAACAGTGGCAAATGCAGTAGCACAGATACAGCAGAGACATAACATATCTTTCTGTTTCCAATGTTATAAAAATACATGAACCTACATGTCAAGGTTACCGTGTCATGGTTCATAACAACTCCCACTAAGAGGCTTCAAATAAACGCACATCGCTAGCGGGCTGAGAGAGGGAAAGTTGTCTTGACTGAGAAGAAGGTGATGACAACACCACCCACAGTATAATGTTACTTTATACTGTATAGATTTGCCTGATGTGTGAGTGTGACTCTTGCTACCAGCAGCAGTTGATTCTATATAAACCTTCCTTCTCTGTTTCTCTGTCTGAGGCTGCAGGAGCAGCTGTGTTGTTCTCTTCCCTGGCGATGGCCACACCTGTGATCTGCAGGTGGTTCATCTGGCAGTGGAGCCGGGAACACCTGGCCAGGCAGAGTGATAGAGCCTGCAGGCTTTACTCTTGGCATGTATTTGTGTGGGTGTGTGTGTGTGTGTGTGTGTGTGTCTGTGTGTGTAATAGTTTGGGGGATTTCAGAAGGGCTCAATTAAAGTTGAGAGGAGATAACGTCTGTCTTTGCACACACACACACACACACACACACTCACATTCAAAGACATGTGTTGGCATTTCCCAAGGTTAAGCCTCAGGGATGTTTGGGCTTGTCAGTGTTGCAATATGATCCTCAATTTGTGTGTGTGTGTGTGTGTGTGTGTGTGTGTGTGTGTGTGTGTGTGTGTGTGTGTGTGAGTGAGTGTAACGGAGAGAGGGTGTATTTACAGTTTTACTTGTTCTAGGTCTTTTTCATTTCAAGACATAACAAATCAAACTTAACCTCCTCTTGCCTTCCCAGTTATCCCTGCTTGGATTTGCAAATCAAATTGTACAAATATGTTCTAACTCAGCGGTTCTCAAAGATGGGTCCAGGGACCCCCCGTGGGTCCTGAAGGGGGACGCAAGGAGTCCCAAGCAAAGATGATTTATTTTTACTGTAATTCCATCCGTAAGCACAGAAACTGAGAACAGCCAATCCTGAAATTCTTGAGACTGCAAATTAATTATTCAGTTATCCTGAGATAACAAAGCTTGTTTTTTGGAGATAATGAAATAAACTAACACAAGAAAATGAGATTTGTTTTCTTGAGATAAAATAATCAACCTGTTAACATGAGAAAATGGCATTTGCTATCTCGAGATAAAGAAATAATCAGCCTGTTATAAACACATGGCTTCTACACATAAATAATACAGTGACAGAATATATCAAATATAATAAGATATAATACTAAAACATCTAAAAGCAAAAATCTTCTCAGATTGGAGACCCTTGGGTAAAATCTTGATGGGGGTTCATGGTCTAATCTGTGTAAGTTTGGGGGTCCTTGACATGAAAAAGTTTGAGACCAACAGTCCTAAGAGAACAACGGGGTAGGACCGTGGCAGCACCTGCTATGTTGTGGCTTTGCAGACCCACCACGGCTATGACATCCTGCTACGGTACTCCGCGAGGACAAACAAGGCAAAGACAACAAGCAGAGACACCAGCTGTGGACAAGACACATAAACAAGAGCACCCAGAACACATTCCACCCTGGGAGCAAGAGCCATACACAGTGCAACGCGAGTTTATGTGTGTGTAGTGAAGAGAGCAGGTCTTGTTCTCTGACAACACAGAGCCCAGCAGGAGTGAAATCAGAGAAGGGACAGATGAGGTGAACTTGACAAAAGTCATAAAACTCACAACTGACACGTGGAGAGGAGAGCTCGAGAGTGATATTGGCTCAGGCTAAGATCCTCTGTCACATTCATTGTCTGTGTGTGTCTGATAAAGTGAGACTAGGCCAAGGCCACACATCATCTTCATCATTATCTGTCAGGATGTGAAGCAGTCATAATCTGGGTCAGAGACTTTGATTTTTCTGCTTGTTGCACAAAAGCATGACATGTGTTTCAGCTGATAGGTTAAGTGATGATCATTTTGGTTAAACAGCTCCATAAAACATTTTCATTCCTCCAATATACAGAAATATACTGACAAAAATAATAATAGAGCCAGACAGATTCAGCTGATATCATTGGACCTATCATGGCTATATCGGTCTGTATCAGTGTATATGTTGTCTGCATCAACATGCAAACTTATAATGCAAATTGTTTATATTCATTTAGTTTTATTGGCAGGATTTCATGTATACATTTTTCTTAATTCAAGTTTAAAGGTGCAATAACCAAATCCAGAAAAAGATGGTCAATTGTGATTTGTGTCCCATCATGGACTAAATGTTCTAAAGCATGAAAAAGAGACACAAAAAGAAAGAAAACAATATTTGCCAATAAATCGTATAGAAATTTTTCACTCCCTTATATTGGTATCGGCATCTGCCCCAAAACTCCAGTACTGGGCAAGCTCTACTAAAGAGGGTTGGAGGGTACTGGACTTTTGGCAACATGCTGACATTTTGCAACTCATTTCAGACAATTGCCAATGCCAATACTGATATATTTTTTCCACCTAATTGCAGAGAACATCAGCTCTCTGTAACAATAATGATTATTCTGTCTACCCTTAATGTGATGGCAGACTACATGTCATATATGCAAAAACATGGTGGATGAAAGTAAATGCTTGGTTACTGTTTTATAAATTCACATATTGCATATCAACTTTTGTTCATGTATGATTTGTAATATCTTGTAACTATTCGTCCACCAATATGAGTTTTTTCAAAGCTGAGGCTGATGTCAATAGAGCAGGATGAGTGAAGGCCGACACAGTGTTGATATTAAAACAAAGAAAGGTCATGCATAATTCCATATGTCTACTTCATGCACATTACAATCTAATATACATGGTTATCTTACCTAGTAAGATGTTGTTTTAAATGGGATTTTTATTCATTAATGAAATAGTAAAATACTTTGGGTTATGCTGTAGATTTTGTAGATTTCATATGTAGAAGTCGGTACAGTATGTCAGAGGTCTGTGAACAAGACGTTGTCTGGATGGCATCATACGTTGCTCCAAAACATGTATGTACCTTTCAGCATTAATGGTGCTCTCACAGATGTGCAAGTTACCCAAAATGTCTTAGCCACTAACACACCCTCACACCTTCTAGTGATAATTTGATTTGTAGAGGGTGAAATCCCTAAATTAACTGCAATTGTGTGTTGAGAAACGTTTTAAAACTGTTTGACTATTCACCCACATGGTGAACCTCATCCCACCCATGCTTGTGAACAACTTTTCACAGCTTTTGATAAAGTTGATAAGTCAACACTAAAGATCTTGTGTTTACTGTATCCAGCTGAATATAGGTTGAAAAGTATTCAGTATTTTATACAGCATCCCAACTATTTTGGAATTGGGGCTGTACAAAAAATAAGAAATCATGAAAAATGGAAGAAGGGGAAAAGGGTTTAAAGAAAGTGTGACATTGCCTATATCTTGTCAAACCATGAACTGAGACTCTCCAATAAGAGCTTATACACAGCTGGATGTCAGCTTTCCTCTGGGTGATGACAGGCCAGCTGCATTTGGACTCTCCACATGATGGCCAAGACAGACGAGGTGGAGGGGATGGCGAGAGAGGGATAAGGACAGATAAACGGAGACGGAAAGAGGAATGGGGGACAGAAAGATTGGGAGAGAACAAAGAGGAGTGGATGGAAGGAGGCCGGACGTCAGACAGAAACAGGAGGTGAGAAAGAAGCGTTGGGGTAACCCTGGAAGGCGTGGAGAAAAGGGGGAACCAATGCTAACCCCTCTTTGTCTGGGGCCAAGTGGGAAATATGGAAGGGGGGTGAAAGGCATGAGGAGTGGGAACAGAGAGACTGGGGCATTAAAAAAGTATAATATGGTGATAAGTTCCTTTCACTTGCTTCTTTTTTTTTGCCTGACCACTCCAATTCACTCTGAAGTGACTGGGCCCTTTTGTTCCCAACCACTTAAAGTAGAGCACCGAATAAATGCCTGCACACAATCCTGGGACCTGCATGCCGCCGTCCTGATAAAGGATACATGATTTTTTTTTTCTCCACAACGATTTAAATGAAACACAGAAGAAACACACAAAAGAAGCCTTAATCCCTCTTGGTTGAATGTTTCAAAAGCCATATGACAAATATGCAAAACCACTCTGGAACCCAGCGAGCCGCCTTTTTGGAATAGTCGAATGTGTCAGAGCGATGTTTACGCTACCTCGTGACACCTGAATACAGAGGTCATGGGGGTGACTAGTAGTATAACAAAATGACAGTGTTAACAACGCTCAGGAGCTGAGCCGAGAGCTGCAATCAAGAGTAAAGAAAGCAGCACAGAGCTAGGGTTATCTTTCCGAGGCAGAGAAGTGATGTTTTGTTGAGCGAGCGTGGACACTCTAATAGCTCTCGTCTCCTGTACGGCTGGGTATTTCTGCAGGATTGTTATTGGCGGGTGATCCTCAGCGCAAGATCACATCTGGATCCTATCCTCGCAGCCGCTCCGTGCAGTGCCGCACAGCAACAAGAAACAGCTGTGCAAAACTGGCTTCAATTAGCCTCACATTCTCCCTGACAGTTAATCCCTTTCTACTCGCTGTTTTCTTTTTTTCCCCCCCTTTAACTGTTTGGTCACTCCTCTCTTTCTCTCGTTTTTTTTTTTTTCAAACTTTGCTTCAGGTTGCCACAGTGTCTGAAGTAATAGACAGGGGAACACAGTGTGCTGAATTGGAAACAGACAACGGGACAGAAAGCTCAGAGGTCTCACGAAACACGGAACATGACAAATCCTATCTGTTTGGAAAGACCGATGATGCTGTTTGGAGTGGTTTGGGATTCAAGACAAGGGAGGGAACTTCATAATAAGATGCAGAGATGATATATTTTCATTTCCTGTCAATGGGTAATAAACGCGTCATTACAATTAGGGTTTGTTTAAATCTTAGACTTCAATTTTCCCAGCAGTAGATTTGCAATTAAAGTCTGTTAAAATTGTCGTTTGGACACATATTATTACTCAAACAGAAGACACCAGATTCTTTGTTGTGGTTCTCACATGTGGAGCACTGGGCAACAAAGTGACCCCATAAATTCAGTCTTTAAATATCACTTTTCCCACTAAAACCACACTTAGCAAACACTTTAGCGCGATCCAGAAGTGCAGCACACTGAATGAAATGTTCATGAGTCATTAATCAAACTCAGCTCTGCTCACAACTGCACAGCATCTTGACTCAGCTAAACTGCACCGGGGAATCCAGCTCCAGCTTCAGATCGGTCCTGTGATAGGAAATGGGAGCCAGATTTTAGGTAAGGGAGCCGATCTGATGGGCTTGATGAGCAAATCTGGAAGGTTGTGTAGTCATTGTAGCCCTGGGGCCCGAGTAAAACACTAACAGGTGGTAGTGCTGGTGGAAAAGACCCACGCAGAGACCAGAGGGAGTGAGAAGGATACTGGGCTCACAGCCTGACACACACAAACACACACACCCGAGCACACGCATTTTGCAAAAACACAGCCAACCGCATGCATGACACATAGCAACACACAGAAAAACAGACGAGTGAACGCAATTCGATGTATTTGCACACATTTTCCACATATGTACCTGAAACAGCACATTCACAGATACACAATTCTCAACGAAAAAGCTCTATTGCACAATTAAACCCCAACCTCAGTTTAGTAAATACACATTTATTGATGAAAACCACATTTACTCAATTTGGAGATAGTGACTTACCCAAATGAAATAAATAAACAATAAATTTGAGTTCTATTTGGCCTAGGGATGTCACGAAAATTGATACTTTGGTACCAAGTTGATGCCAAAATGCTGAAAAAGTGGCAGAAATCGTTTTTCTTTACAGTACTGAAGGATCATCCAGGATTAAAAATACATTCCCAATAACCAGTACAAAAACCGTGCCATCAAACTTTTCAGACGAAAGGCGGAAACTCTTCCAACTTACTAACTTAGCAAAGCGGCTCACAGACAGACGGTGAGTGAGCGAGTTTCACTTCATGTTCATGTTACATCGACAACGTATTGAAAGTGTTTTCCTTGTTATCCTGAAATACACATTACCAGTAGTGTTGCCTGAGACAGCTGCACTGCTGCACTGCCAGTTACCATAGCTCACAGGCCACTGTCCTGTCATCTGTCATCCAGATTACAAAATATAATTTAGCATTTTGTCTCTCACCAATTTAAAGTACTGCTGCATTTGAGTTCAACGTATATACTTATATAAGTTACTTAACTTCAAATTATTTATATACAAGTTCAGCAGCAGAAATCACTGCAGTCTGCATTACTTTCAAGACATGGCAAAATTCAATGCTCACCATACAGTGTGTCCACCATAATAAATATCCCCCTCAATCTTGTGTCCTAGAAGGTCAGAAGACTTTTGTGGCCAAAAATGAGGCTAAATTTTATTCTTGTTTTTGTTTTTTGTTATCGGGACTCATGGAAATTCACTGGTATTGGTATCGACTACTAAATTTCTGGTATTATTACATCTGTAGTCGGGACCTACTAAGTATAAAAGAGAGGAACTGTTATCTTTCAGCAGCAAGTGCTGAGCTAAACGTTACACTATTAGCTAGCTAAAAGGCTAGCAAAACGTTACATTGTTTATTAGTTCAGTAAAAGGCTAGCAAAACATTACAAAAAAAATTACAAAACATTACACTGTTTGCTAGCTAGCTGAAAGTTAACAAAACAATACATTGTTTCCTAGCAAGCTAAAAAATTTATCAAAACTTTATCATATTGTTAGCTAATTAGTTAGCCTGATTAGCCTACTCATGATGGCTTGGCAGAGAGGCTCTAATTTCTCCTCCTTTGAGAAAAACTTTTTGGCCTAATTAATAGAGCAATATGGCTGAATAATACAAGATGAAAACAGGGACAGGAGGGCAGTAAGGATGAAGGAGACTGCCTGGCAGTAACTGACAGGTGGTTTGACACATCACAACACACAGAAAAGCACATGAAAAACACAACTGCAAACGCTTTCAACATACATACACAAAATTACACTTCTTCATGCCTACAAACACATTCACAGATGTCCACACGTGCACACAAACAGCCCACAAAGACAAGCAGGGGTGACTCAGAGAAGATCTGCAGGCACCTCTCCTTTTTCTACCTCCAGCACAGGCAAATTCTCCCACATGGCAAAACACAAAGGGCCCACGTCTGGCAACGCTAACAGCCCACTCAAGCCAAAACCAATTAGGTCTCTAATGCAAACCTGCAGGGCCCCTTTGTCGTTTATTTCCCCTTTTAATGTCAGAGGATTGGAATCTGACTCTGTAACCCACCCCAAAGAAAAAGAAAGAAAAAGGCAAAAGGGAAAATTATCGGGGCTTCCAAATTATCCACATGTTTTCGAGTAGAGCTAATTGAATCAAGGCAGAATGGAAATGATTGACTAGTGTGTGAGCAATGTTTAGCCTACATGCTCTTTAACACATTTTCTCCCAGTGTACACACACAGCATCCCTGCTTTCCCAGAGGGCTATTTAGCTTTCTGTGTAACATCAAATTACTCCAACTTAAACAGCAATTACGGTAAAACAGACGAATACACATATTTTATCTGTTTCGGGTTTTAGTTGGAACCAGAATTTCCAAAACAGGGATTGCTTTCAAACCCAGAATCCATCATGTTTATGGTCATTACAGTACACACTCTGCTGCTCCCTGGTGGTCACTGTAGCAGCCCCATCAGCACCATCACCATCAGCATTACAGTCATGTCTTTGTCATGCAATTATTTGTCTCTATGTGGACCAATTGGAGTCCTCAGGGGTCTCACAATGACACATGGGGCCCTACTGCCATGCCCTCAGGCCCTGTGACCCCTCTTGCATTGCAGGACTGTACCATTGACCCCTGATGTAAAAGCAGACAGAAACTGCAGGCAAAAATAAAGGGAAAAACCTCCTCCTCCTGGCATCAAGCAGCAGCTCCAGCCTGGTTTCACACCGCCTGGTGTTTTTGTCTTAAAAAGCTGTAAACTCCAGATGGTGGAAAGAGAAAAAAAACTTTGCCTGGTGGATTAAGGGCTCCAAATCCTCCACTGAAAAGACACATAGACCCAAAAGCTGCTATTCAATCAAATGGGAGCATAATAGCTGTCTTGTGGGGGCCATATAAGGGATAATACATCCAAAAGAGTGAGTGTTATGCATAGTTTATTCTCACTCTTTAATGGATCCTAATGAGCGTAAGATCTGAGCAGACAAAGGGATGACTGGGGTTTTGTTTGGTCATTATAATGATTTGATAGGATCTGAAGTAACACATTCAAAGGTCTTCTCTGAAGAATTAGCCTGCTCTTGGAGAAGAATCAGAAAATAATAGAGAGAAGTTTTTTTTTTCTGTGCACATTAAGTAGCCTTGATAAAGCTTAATTCTGCTATATTTTCATTAGGAGGCAGGGACAGCCCTTTAGCTCAGATTCTGGTGCTTAATTATGTAAAACACATAAATGAGATCACTGACATGTGGGCCATTTATAATGACTCAGCTGCAGCACAGTGTGTGCAGGTGCAAATATAGGCTATGCATAGGTTACCTGTGGATAAATGCCAGGTTAAAGTACCTCTAATGTGATGCTTCATTACTCAGCACGTTGAGCATAATTTAAAGTCTACTTACAGTTTAAAACACTCGGCATTCCGACCATGCTGCTCGTATTTTTGAGATTTCCTCTTCGTTGCAGAATGATGGCTAATACAAAGTCCTTTAGTTTCTCTTCGGCAGCGATGAAAACTTCACTTTAAAGCACTTCGGAATTAAAACAGAATGAAACGAAACCTGCAGGCAGACAGTCTTGATCGATCCAGTTCACCACCAGGCACCAGGTAGTTAATTCTTCAGCTCAACAGAGAATATTTGTGTGGGCGGTACTAATTGTGAGCATTTCTTTCTTTCTTTCTTTTCTTTTTTTTTTTGTAAAGCAGAAAGCCGATAACGCTCCGTGTCTCAGTAATGATTAACTCCTCCGAGCGACACCAGAGCTCAACTCACATAATCCTCACTGCAGACACACTTCCATTGCCTTGAGCAAAGTCGTTTATGACCTCGACTTGTTGGTGTATTGATTTTGTTTTTCACAGCCTCAATCTATTGCCTGGAATGGCTCCACAAATTGTCATTGGAGCAAGCGAGGATAGATAGAGCCTGATGAAACCGAAAATGATGGATCTTACTTGATAATAAGCAGCCCTAAGGAATGAGCTGGTGTTCCAGTTTATACATTTTCAACAGTTTAACCACAGTTGAACTGGATTGCACCAACAGATTAATCCGGGATTAGTTCTAACCAGAGTTCTTGCTAAAATAGGTTTAAAATGAGTAAATCCAGATTTAAAATTAAGCAGAAAAGAACCTGTGCTTAGTAAACCCAGGTTTATTGATGTAAACCATGTTTAGTCATTGTCTATTGTATACTTACCCAAACGAAAAAGAAATAAATTTGAGTCCTATCAGAATCCAGTAAACTAGTAAGCATCTTAAGTATTCCTTAACAAAATGTTATACTGTAGATGCTAGCTAGCCAAAAAGTTAGAAATGTTACATTGTTTACTCTAGCTAGCAAAAAACTCAACAAAATGCTACACTGTTTGCTGTATATCTAAAAATTGAACAAAACATTGGATTGTTTGCTAAGTAATTAAATAATTAACAAAATGTGACATTGTTTACTAGCGACCTAAAAGGGTAACAAAAGCTAGCTAAGAGTTAATAAAACAGTTTGCTAGCTAGTTAAAAAGTTAACAGAACATTATATTGTTTGCTAGCTAGCTAAAAAAAAAATAAAAAAATGCTAGACTGTTTACTAGCTAGTGGAACAGTTAATAATGTTACAATGTTCAGTGACTAGTTAAAAGTCAACAGAACTACACATTCTTCTCTAGTTAACTAAAACATTAACAAAAAGCATTGTTTGCTTTACTAGCTAAAAGTTTAGTTGGCCCAGTTAGCCTATAAGATGACTCAGCTAGAGCGGGTCCAATTTCTCCTCCTTTGAGAAAAGGTTTTTGGCTGAATTAGTGGAGAATTATGGCCAAATAAGAGAAGACTAAAAAATGAACAACAACATAGTAAGAAAAAGAGAGTGACGGGAGTCTCTTTTAATGCATCAAGAATGCAAAAGAAAGAAGAGATGCATCAAACTCAATTGTGTTTAGTCTGGTGCCTAACTGTCTTTTAGGACCTTAATTATTTTGCTCAATCCATCACAAAAAAATGTTGCCATTTTAAAAGTTAAACCTCAAGTTTAAAGTTAATACTGGATCACATTTTAACTTTGAGTTCAAGGTTTTTTTCGCAACAGAATTCATCTAGAGGAAAATGTAAACTGTGGTTTAAAGAGAGGTTTAAATTTAATCTCTCTTAGTTTTAGCTTTCTTAAGATTGGCGCAACATCATTTACAGTTGAGCCATGATTTAATCAGGTTTAAAAATTAATCCTTGTTTGTGCAAGCCAGCAAGTTAAAACCTGAAGTTAAATATTTGAGGTGTCATCTGTTGAGTTTTGTAACAGAGTCAGAACTCCAAAACCTACACAGTCAAACTGAGCTGGACTCCATCCAAAGTCTCACGTGTGCCTCTTCTTTACAAGCATAATATTTGGATGCTGGCTGAGAAGGTTTTGAGCTATACCACCCCCAACACACACACACACACACACACACACACACACACACACACACACACATAATCACATCCACCATCATTTTTTCACCCTCCCTCCCCCCTACAGCCACCCACATATGCCACACGCTCCTGTCCTCCCCCTCCTTCCCTCCCCCTCCAGCCCCCCATCCTCCACTCCTGCCAGGCTGCCACCTGCTCTCTGCAGCATGCTGCACAGCTGCTCTGCTACAATAACAAATTAAGGTCCACCGTGGCAGGCAGGAGTCATTACCTACAGCTCCTGCTACGGATGAGCCAAGGAGCCGTCAGCTACCGCCGCCTCTGTGTGTGGGGAACACAGGGTTTCCCCCCTTTTCTGTGTAAAGCAAGGGGGGCAAGGGCCACTAATTGTTCTGATGTGGAGCAGAGGATCAGGGGGTGCCACAGTTTGGGGGACAGAGAAGTCAAGAGTCACCACTTGGTGTGTCACTGTCAGGAGCGAGTCACGTGCTGCTGACTGTGCTGTTTTTTTTTATAAACAATGAAAAGGAGAAAGGACATGATATTTCAAACAATGCATGATCAATTATTTACTTTTATTTCACACAAGAGTGAACTTTCACATTGGATATTGTTTTGCTATGGGCTAGTTATTCAGCCACAAAAATGTTACTTTCTTATGATTAAAATAACGTATTATGGCTGTCACATTGAATGAGCTCTGTGTCCAAATATGGTACTTTTGAGTAGCCTGTTCCTGCATACGGTGGTGGATAATACTGCATTTACTCAAGTACTGTACTTAAACATACAGTGTATTAGTTCTGACACTAACAAAAGATGTAGTATGATGACAAGTAGCGTGGGATCATGGGAGTTGTTTTCTTTGCTGTTAAACAACCATCATTGCCAGTGAAATTCTAGTTGATGTAACTCAGGGAGGAATCATGTTTGCAGACAACGTAATTTATTATTATTGACTTCCTCTCTCACTATCTGACATACTTGTTTTCCCAAACTATATAGTAACTAGCTGCTAGTAGGAAACACACCGTTACCTTGAAGAAATTAGGGTTTTCCTGGGTTTTATCATTGTTAGAGACATTTTGGATAATGTACACAACTAAACAACATGTTTTTCAACAATTTAATGCAGAAATGTTACATAATTTAGCTTTAAGTACAATTTTGAGATGTTTGCACTTTTAACAGTTTTAGTTATTTTAGAGAGTTGAATTAATAATAAAAAATAGAAATACTTAGCTTAAAATGTTGCCAGTGACACCAGGCCTACTGTCTTAATGAAAAGGGTAGAGTCTGTAGTTCCACATAACAACCACCCACATAGTCTGTGGCAGGTGCACGCAGTAAATGGAAGAACACAAGACACAACAAAGAAGAAAAGAAGAATGTTACTCTGATACCTTGAATGAACTGTACTGATAGCTTCTTCTCCTTGAAATTTAAGAGAGGAATGATTACTCCATCTCAGTCAGGACACTTTATATCATTCAAGGTTTTAATCATTTATTCCACGAATAACATACAATTTATTTTGCTTATTTTGTGACTCTGCCTTTTGCAAGAATGCAAAAGGCCTGTTCGCCAAAAATCCTCTGGAGCTTGGGAAACAAAACATTAAATTGAACACAGCTCACACTTTACAAGAAGTGACGTATGCAGAAAGAATGAACACCAAACCTTTATAAGTACCGCCTTATTTGGAGTGTATGGAGTATGTGACTTTAAAATTACTTCTGTGCATGTATGAAATACCATAAGACTCAATTCCTATGTGAAATATTCAATTTCTGTATGATCGTCTTCTATGTTTTATTATTTCAACATGTAAATCATCAATCAGTGTAATTTAAATCTACATGTGTAGTATGTATTCAGTGAATTACTCCTACAATGAATCAGTCCAGACTAAACCTTTGATTGTGACAACAATGTCCGCTCTAGCTCATCTTGTCAACCAGCTCTGTGACAGGTTAACAAAGAGATGACTAGTCAGTTAGCAGGAGGCTGAAGTCAAAGAAGAAACAGGCTCAGACGGTGGTGGGATTTGCCGTGGTCATTATGGTCTCTCTGTGTGACAGCTGGCCATTGCCCCCCTTGATCGCCTTTCAGCGTCTTTGTCACAGCCCCTTTAATCACACCAGCAGGACTGTTACACAGCAAATCAGCTGACTTGACCCACTGGCTGTCTGTCTGAACGTCTAACGTCCTGAGCTGTCGCCAGGTTTTTTACCTGATGTAACCCTCTCCAACCCTCTTTTTCAATTAAAAGTTTATGAGATTAAGATAATGAAAGATGTCCTGTGTGCATGGAAAGTCGCTCACAGTACGTAACACTATACTTCTTCAAATAACAAAGCAGTGATAATCAGTATTTTTATATTTCCACTCATTGTTTTGGTTTTCCGTCCTGCAACGCTAATGTTTTGGTTTTCTCTTACCTCTCTAAAAACCCATTGGTAGCTAGCTGCTCAACACCTAGCAGCAGACAGAGAAAGTTAGCAAGTGCTAGCTGCTAAACATAGTGGAGCATTTAGCAGCTACAGCATAGAGCCAAGCATTTCCCTCAGGAATTAGTGACGACCAAAAAGTGCAGTTATAAAAGTGAATATTAGAGTTACATTAATCTGGTGGTTAAAACTGCAATTGTGAATAAATGCTAATGTTGCTCCATACCTGCTGGGTGTGTAAATAGTCAACTATTTGCTAACAAGTAAGCTAAATGAACTTAGCTTGAATTAATATGTCAGCATTACATTCTCAAAACGCAATGAGCAAGACAGCAACATTTCAGTCCAAAATCAATTTCAGTGAAACTGCCATGACTAGTGCATTTACTTGTGGTTTGCTTTGTAAAGTATTCACAGGCGATGACCAATTGCAAAGTGTCCTGAGCGTGCTAACCTCTGAGGGAATGAAGAGAGCCAGAGTCCAAAATGGAGGTAGCTTTTAAATTAGCCTGGTCACACAACCTGAAAATAGTCCGTCACCAAGCACAAAATGCAGCTTCTTGTGTGCTGACCAAGGCTAGAAGGACAGCACAAATTACCTGTTTTAAAATTGCTTCACTGGCTACCTGACTGTTTTTTTTTTGGTTTAGAGATCACTAAATGGTCTGACACGGTTTTATGACATGTATCCACTAAATCTCTCAGTTCCTCTGATAGCTGTCTCTTGGTTGTTCTTAGAGTCCGATCAAAGAAGTGTGGCGAGGCCGTCATGAGCTGCTATGGCCTCAGTCTGGGCAACGGCCTGCCAAAGGACCTGAAAGAGGCAGAGAGTGTGAGTGTGCACTTTCACTATTACAGTTTAGCTCTTATTTTATTTTTAAAAAATCGTTAATGCTCCTTTTAAAACCCTTTTTATGTTCAGAGTTTGGAGTTGCATTTGATGTATGACTTGTGCGATATAAATAAAGCTTGACTGAAGCCATGCTGTGGAGAACCTGCAGGACTTTCTCCCATCCTGACCCCACACATGTCCTCAGCCTCAAGAAGAACTCGCTGCCCCTCCTCTCTGCTCAGTCTGCTGAGTTAAGTAATCGCCGCCTTCCAGTGATCCGACAGTGCCAACAACACTGTGAAAAGATGCCATGAATGTATAAGCCCACACATTTACCCTTTGAAACTCACTTACCCTCTCCACTGTACAGTGGTTGACCTGACACGTTCTTAATCCCCACGAGGGGAATGTTTTCCCCAATTATTTGCTCCTTCACTGCACTGTACTGAGTCAAGAGGGGGCAAGTCATTAGCTAGGACTGTTTACCCTACTTTCTCAGCAGTCGTGCCATCTGCGTGAGCTCTGTAGGTTGCATAAGGCCTGGCAGATATGACACCTCCACAAAACCTGTTCCCTTTTATCCATTGTATCAGTCTGCTCCTTCCAATTTTATCTTTTCTCTCTCTTTATTCCCTTCATGATTTCACTCTTCATTAATTATCTTTTCATGATTTATTTCTCCCCACCTATTTTACATCTCCCTCATCCTCTGTTACGTACATCTCTCCCCTCCTTTCCTCTCCTCCTGTCATCCCTAACAGCTGACAGACCAGACCCTGCCTGGTGGTGACACTTCACCCACGCCGACCCACGCCGACCTGAGCCAGATCGCTGGTCCATGTGGAAGCCAGAGCCAGGGCCAAGGCCAGGGTTTCTGCTGCTTGGGGGGGGGGGGACAGCAAGATGGCCCTAGTCATCATAATCATTCATTGCCTGCTGGTCCTTCTGTCCTCCGCCTCCTCCCACTCCTCCTGCTTTTTTGTCCTCCTCATGTCAGGGCCACACGGCACGCGTATCAGCTGAGCCCAGGATGGTCGGAGTCAACGGGGTCAGGTGGCAGACGCCTGGTTAATTCTCCTGAGGCTGCAAAGTGCTCGCGTCAGCTCATGTACAGCTGAAACACACAGATAGAGACAAACACACAAGCATTCTTGCAGATACACAGATTTTGTTGCACCAAAAAGAATGTAGATCAAACACGATATCATGAGAAAGCACTAAACCGTTGGGTGGTTTGACGAGGCATATAGGACACTGAGTCTGATAGATCGGCGTTAGGAAGGAGGAGGGGAAGATTATGAACACATGACCAGATGGAGACAGAGATAGCCCTATTATGTAGATCCTGTGTCCTCTCCTCCGCTTGGAGCCCTCATGCATATATACCTTTACATTATTCAGTAGGTTATAATGAGAGTAACTGAACATGGTGGGGGTTAAAAAAAAAAAAAGGTCGCTGGGTGGTTTAGACAGCAGAAGGTGGGCCACAGGTGTACAAGCCTGAGACTTATTCTTCTGTTTGACCTCTCATTATCACCCCCAAGTTCTCATTCATTATAATCCTATGTCCTCGGGTGTTTAGGGAGCTGCAGCGTGGTGTGTCTGTCTATACCGCAGTCTGTTCACCACACAGTCTGTCATTCATATTTGGAGAATAAATTATTCCATATTTTTTAATCTGCTCATCTGCGTGTCTGTTTTGTGGTATATCCATCTGGGTTGCTGTCTTTTGCTCCATTTTCAGATCTCTTCCTCCACATTTCCAGTGACTTTTCTTGGCAGGTGCTTATCAATAACATGATTTACAGCTGCTCATCACTCATCTGACTGTCCAATTTGATTGAAATCTTTTCTGTCACATCTACATATCGCTCATCTCCCTCTCTACCCTATTTATCTTTGTGTCTGTGATCAGTTATCTGTCTGTCCTGGGCGGCCTGTAGAGGAGTGATCTGGTCTGTTGTTGCAGAGGAACAGGTGGGGCTGGCTAACAGTCAGCACACACACAAACACACACACACACGCAAGCTGCAGGGAGGCAGGCAGGCAGGCAGTCAGCCGCTCAGACACTGGCCCATATGGTAGACCTCTGGAGCTGTTGCCCTTTGCAGAGCAGGGAAGGGAGGGAGGGATGGATGGAGGGATGCAGGGATGGTTGGAGGATGACAGGAGCAGGAGGAGGCAGAGGGAAGCGGGGGGAGGTTGAAATTAATCAGCAGGCCACCCCAACTGTCCATCGCTGTCTTTGGGGAGTTGAGACATGCATATATGTGGCTGATTGAATCGGGGGTGTGGGGATGGCGAGTGGGAGGTCATAGTGTGCTCTTGTTATAGTGTTTTGTTTTGTTTTAAACTATTTCACTTAATTTTATTTAGTTAATATAAATACAAATATTCTTTATCTATAAAGGCACTTCTTAAACTTGTTTTATACAAATGCATTTTTTAAATGATTTTATATTGTTTATTGTACTATTTGTGGCACTTCAGCTTTGTTCTCAACATTTTGACTTTATTTTATTGACTTTATTCAAAATGCAAAATAAAATTGATGCAATGTAGCCTTGATACTCCACCCTAGCTACAAGTATATGTCCTGCATTGAAAATGTTGAACAACGTATAGACTCAGAAACATAATCCCTTCAATCATCACTTATGATCCACTAGAAGTGTGTGGTGGCGACTGTATCTGCAGAGACTCAGACCTCTGCCTGTACTTCTCATTACTTTGCTGTGCTCTTGGGATGCTTTACCAACCCAAAACATCTCCATTTGACGTCGTGGGAATGAAACACAACAAATGAACAGTCTTTCTGACGTTTAGGAACAGCTCGGACAAATCCTTCTGTGTCTTCCTTTAGTTTAAGTACAGAAGTATTGGCAACACCAATGTTCTTAAAGTATCAAAAGTATGCCTCAACAGTGCCTCAATTTCTTTTGCAAGTAAAATCTTGATATGTAAAGTAACCAGTGGCTATGGCTGTCAGATAAATAGTAATGAAGTTAAAAACACAACATTTCCCTCTGAAATGTATTGGAATAGAACTATAAAGCAGCAGAAAAATAAAATATCCAAGTTAAGTAAGCTTAAAATTGTACTTAAGTAGACTACTTGAGTATATTTTTACAGTACCAAATCACAGAAATAACGTGCAATAGTACTACAAATCATAAACACTTTGGACAATGATCCTTTTTTTTGTTGTTTTGGCTCTGTACAACAGAACATAATCTAGGTTAAAGTCCTGATGTTAACTTTCATGTAATTTCAGCCTGCTCATATCTGTACAGACAATGCATATTAAGGGCTACGAGTCCCACAGTGTTCATCCAGTATGGATTTAACCACCTTCAAACACAAAAGTCAACACTTACAGCTCTCTCATTTTCTCATCTCACATCAAATGTACTGGAATAGAGCCAAAACCTACTTATGGAAGTCGCCGTACATATAGCCTGTTTTCAGTGCTATGATCAAATGATCAGATGAGCAAATCAACTCCAAACTACAAATGTGTTTTCTATGAGGGGCCGTCTATTCTTTTGTGTGTGAGAGATCCTTACAAATCCTGTTGTTCCATTCACTGAAGCTTTGAAATAATATGACGGCCTGCTACTGTGAGAGATAGGCTGGCCACCTGCCACTCACATCACAAAGGAATAGACTGACAGATGTATACACAGGGGGTCAGATGGTCAAACACTTTGTCATAATGCTAAAACATCATTAGGTAGATGCACTGCTTACAACTGAGCACTGTCATTGAAGCCCCCATTCACTGTCGCTGAGCTGTTTATATGAGTCGTTCTATAGATGTGCTAAATAGTACATCTGAGTGTTTGTTTTTTTTTCTGAACAAAGACTTGTACAACAGCGGAGGAAGTTTATGAGTTGCCAGAGAGACATGTGAATCCAAAATGTTGTGTATCCCATCGTTATTTTCTGTTATTTATTTAAAAACGTGCAATAACTAATTACAGCTGTGGCTGGAGAGGAGATGGTGAGAGTGTTTCTAGGCCATAAGCCAATCAGTGAGCTAAAAGACGCTAACAGAACTAAGGTGTTGGGTAATAATTCTGTGAATTTGTTACTTTGGTCAGCCCCTTCAACAATAGTCATTTGATTCTTTCTTAATCTAAAATCAAGCATTGATAAGTAAAGTATTAAATGTATTTTGTCATGTTGTACATGTCATTACACATTATATATTAATTTCAATCCAAACAAAAATCAAAAAAAGTCCACGTTTTCATTGAAGCTATGCAATCATCACATTTACCAATATTACTTGATTTATTCATGAATTTATTCCTTTTAAATCAATCATCAATCAAAGGGGTCATAATCTATAAATATATAATGAATGAATAGTTAGTAAATAAACTGCTCTTATTGGTAAAGACAATAATGGTAGAGGCTTGAGCAGTCCCAGTAGTTTGTGGAAACAAAACAGACTTACGTAAAATATATTAATGTTTTAAAAATTAATATTCCTTTAAAACCTATCAAGTTTCATGCAGAGTTGTTTGTTTAGAAATGCTTACATTTTTACTGCACATATGGTTAGATGCATTTAACGGTGGTGCATTTAATCCTGGGACAGATTGTGGTGTTGTAATGTTAGTTGATGACACATTAATTTTATCGTTAATCTTATGCTGAAGAGATTAATGCATATGTGACATATATTATTATTAATCTGTAAAAAAAACGTGTGCCTCAACAAGGTCAGTTAGATTAAAATCAGCCTGGTTTTAGAGTGAAAGAGACAAATGATGCTGACATCTAGCAAGGTCAAATTTTGCCTTTAAAGCTGTTGACTTCGTTTTATTTGGTTTTTGTTTCTTTTTACAATAAAACTGGCATCACACAGTGATTTTTATGAAGTCTACAAGTCTTATCTTTTGCCAAACATCTGTGTCATATTCAAAAAGATGCCTTTGGCAAACAACTTAAATGCCTGTTTTGAAGTAATGGGGCCATTTAGTCACTAGGGGGAGACAAAAGATTGGGAACCAACTTCTAAAGAGCCTGTACTGGGCAGAATATTCAGTTTGAAGGCTCTGCATTATGTTCAGTGGAAGCATTTAATCCAGTTTTAGAAAAATAAACCTATAACTCAATATACAGCGACAAACATCAACCAATTGTAAATGAATGCAGCAGTTTAGGCAGAGGTAATCGGCCTAGCTGCTTTTATGTTGTATAAAGACGTTCTAGTAACAGATGGTTATCTTTGAAACCATCTGTATGGGTTGAGAACAATTTTCACTCAGTGTTCCAAACTTGTTTTCACTAAGGGAGCAATTACCCTTCACCAACCCACCCAGAAGAGTGTTTTCTAAAATTGGATGCTGGAAGTTGTTTGCTGTTTCACCTGTTGTGAAGCAGATGCGACACAGGCCGCCACACACACAGCTGAAGGGCTGGCAGATTACTTGCAGATGCAACAGAGCGTTGGAAATGTGGACTGCTTCATCAGCTTGTTTCACTGACTCATGCATGTTCTTAATGTCTGCTCTGTGCAATTAAGTGCACCTCTGCTGAGTCATCAAGACTGTGCAGTACTTGTCCATGTTGAGCTGGAGTCAAGACCAAATGGCCTGGTCATATAGCACATTACTGCTGATATCATAGCTTATTGCAAATACATTTCAAACTTATAATAGACGAAATGCCAGTGTTTTAAGAATTAATTGAATTTGGCATATATTGCTGAAATCGTTGCTTATTACAAATAAGTTTCAAACATGTATTAGACAGCAATTTCTTTTTTTTCCACATTATCTGAAATATAGATTGTTGAAAGAAAAAGTTAGTTAGTTACAGCTTTTTTGTGCATGTTTTAGGCAGAATTATTGCAAATCAACTTGTGGGCTGAAAATAAGTTGAATTGCTTGACATATCAGACGAGTGGGTGTAAGAAAATAGAGGAAATAAAGATGAAAACAGAGGAAGTTATTCAAAGTATCTTGTTAGATGAAAATAACTGGATAATCAGAACTGAGGCAGACAGAAAGTGAAGATCACACTGACTGGCACAAATCTTGGAGGACATTTCTTTCCAAAGATCCATACCAAGGGTACACGTAGGGTCGCGTTTATCGGTTACTTTTATTATTGACTAATCTACTAATAATCGATTAATCATCTATAAATTGTCAGAAAATGTGAAAATTTCTCATTATAATTTTCCAGCCCTGAGTGTCTTAAAATTGCTTCTTTTCTTCAACCAACAGTCCAAAACCAAAAGATTCTTCATTCACCATCGTACGTGACTAACTAACATTTAAGAAGCTGAAATCAACAAATGGTTTACATTTTTGCAGGAAAAAGACTGAAACGATAAAATGATTAGCTCTAATTGTCTTTTGATCAACTAATCGATTAATTGACCAATTGCTGCAGCTCTTGGCGCACCACTTTCTGGAACGGGTGGCCCCAGTGTGGATCAAACTACTGACCCAACAATGACGCTCTGCTCTAGCCGTTAAAAATGTGAAAAGACAACCAACAGCAAACTTCTTGGCCGATAAAAACATATTTTTTGTCTCTTGAAGTCTTCCTCTTCACTCTTATGGAATTCCCAGTCGGCACATCAGGTCCTTTAGTTTTGGTCTGTGGCCAGTATTGATTCAGCTTTGTCAGTGCTCATATACTGCACTGCCAACTCATTTAGTGCCTACTGGAGGGAAGCTTTGGGCTAACCAGTCTTTAGAGGACATCATGCTCATCCTGTGTCTACCCTTTATTAAGATTTTGCTGGGTATTGATTGGACGGTTTATTCTCCAGAAGCAGTTTAACTAAGGAGAAGTTGTTGCCGCAGCCTGGGAAATCGGGAGCAATTGTAACATTTTTAAAATCTTCCTTCATAACTCATGGACTACTTGAAATACACCACTCATCTTTTACGTGCATTAATATACTATATAATATAACATACAAAATGTTTTAAAAATGGCAGGCAATGTAACAGTGGTTATGGGCAATTGTAACACTGAAAATATAAGTAACATTTCAAATAAAAGCACATCTCAAAGTAATGGCTCCTACTGTAGTATCTAATAATGTTCATTTAGATTTTTTCAAAATTCTTTTAGATGTCAGGCATTGCATTCAAAGCAAGAGTAAGTAATTTTACATTTAAATTTAGTGAGATATGTTGGTACTCTATCAGAAAAGTATGCCAGCAGTGACGAGCCGGTGCTTACATGATGAAGCCATGATAAAATCTTGCACGCGAGTTAGCAACACCTATATTAGCATAGTCTGTTTATGTTGCTTTTCAATCAATAACCAGAGAGATACAATTGATGTCATCTAAACCTAATCGTTAGACAGCAGAAGGAAAATACTGCACATTCAAAAAGTAACTTTCATATCTCAAAATATATTTTTGCTGAAAACCTTTGCCAAGGTGAAATTATTCTGCTCCTTTTCCACAGTCAGAGAGAGAACGCTACTGAGCGCGTGCAAAGTCAGTGTCATCGCTCTAGCTTTTTTTTTTTCTTGCTTGGAGGAACTGAGTAGGTTACATTCGTCCCATGTTACTAATGACCCTGGTCTCCCCTACTTATGGGCTGGTATCATTTTCATCTGCTCTTTCAAGGCAAAATCAGCCTGAACATTTTTCTTTTATTTTAAGCTGAGAGATTCACAGGGGCACATGGTAGAAACTTGGTTTCTTTACTCCGTTGTTAACATCACGTCCATTGTAAGCATATTTGCTGTCAGCAGAGTTCAAACTGAAGACGACTTGTGGATTTCACGCCTGATATGAGCTCTGTCTGCTGGAAAGGCGAAGCAGTATCTGTGGCCTATTGATTTTATTTTCTTCATGACAGACCGTCTGTATGTATCAGTGCAGTGATTTCGTGTCTGTTGGGCACATTGCAAATTAGATCTGTGATCTCTAAGCCGGTGGTTCAATGTGCTTGAAATAAATAAATAACTGAATGAATCAAAACTTAATTATGTGTGACTCAACAGCACACAGTCCATTAATGGGGGGGACTCAACAAGAAGCTCTTTGAACTTTGAGTGTGTGTGTCAACACCGTTGCTAATCGTATCACCCTCAATTAACTTTAACGCTACTTCTTACTACTGGATAAACCTCTTTGGAGGGGGACAAAGTCGGGTGGGAGAGGCAGTAGTGTGCATGTGTGTGTGTGTGTGTGTGTGTGTGTGTGTGTGTGTGTGTGTGTGTGTGTGTTTGCCCCCTACCCCATCTCCCTCCACCCCCCTATCTCTTTACAGGACTGCCAGCCCGTCTAGAGTTATTCCAGGAATGCGTTGAACATGGCTGCCGCGATGAAGGCGCAGAAAACGGGACTGCTGGAACTTCGAGTGACCGTGGACCGCTGGATCCGGGTGTTGGCCACGCTCACCGAGGACACGCTCACGGTGAACCCCGGGGAGGGTGCCGAGGAGCCCGCGAAGCCCAACCCGACTCCGGGCTCCGCTATCAACGGAGACCCCCCGAACCTCAGCTCGTCCCCGGTCCCGGAAACCATCACCAACGTGAAGCGCACCGTGCGAGTCACCAAGCAAGACGTTGGAGGACTCGGAATCAGTATCAAAGGTAAAAGACAGTTTGAAGAAAACGGCCAACTTCGTCAACCGCGTGCCAGTGTCGGTTAAAACAAGTTTTGGCTGACGGTTAAGTTAGTTTCTGTCAACGACGCGGCGAAAACAACCGTCGACTTGTCAGTTAACTTCAGACTGACCGTTAAACCTCTCAACTGTGCGATAAATCCCACTTTGTCTGCGACGTTTTGTCAAAGGCAAATTCTTAATCCGTAATTTTAACTCGCACTTCATACGTTCAGGGCTGTTGGTTTGCGCTGAGAAAAACTGACAGCTGTGATTATCTCAAGCTGTGCCTCCCTGCCTCACCTCACCGGGAAACCATTTCAGTGTCCCAGAGTCACCGGAGATGGCAATTACCGTGTAACGTTAGGATATAGGTGCTAATAAACGGTGAAACTCAAAGAAGCTTAGTTAAGTTAAGAAAAGGAGGAGGAAAAAAAACGCTCATTTCAATTCATTTTAATGTGGTGGAGGAAAGAAGCCTGTGAGTTATATTAATGAAAAAAATCTCAAAATAATGACTGTATCTTAAGTATCCCATTATTTTGAGAGCCTAACTTTTCATTTTAAGATGCCAAATCATTACTTGGTGACACTAATTATTTTAATATACTAACTCACTATTTTAAGATACTAAGTCATTTTTGGACAAATAGGTTGTTATTTCAAGAAATTTTCTCTTTATTTTGCAATACTAAGTCATTATTGTGAGGTGCTAATAGTGCGTTCATGGGGTGTCAGAATACTGGGAAAAATTATTTCCGGCCTGGGAAAATTCACGTGAATGCCCCCCTCAAGTCGGAACAACAACTTGGAAATTTAGAGAAAATTTGTTACACGAGTTTCCGAGTTGTAGTCTGTTGACGTCATATATGTAGAAATATAGTGGACGAGAGTAAATGATTGGTCGACTTCTTCTTACATACATTACATTTTGGTCACATGTAATTTGTAATATAGTATTTAGTAGAAAGCGTCATTTGACCTGGATGAATTAGAAATGTTACTTATTTGCATTAACCCTGATAACGAGTCCCTCACTCCACACTAATACCTCCTATTATTAGTAGCATCCATGCTGTTTCTTCCTCAAGACTTAAAAGCTCATGAACACACCAAAGTCAGATTAATGACTTTCCATCTTGGAAACTGGGACCTTCCTTTGAACTTGTACGACATGGGAAGTCATGTATATGATATTGTGAAATTGGAGCTTTCAGAAAATTTCTAGTTCGCAATTTCATGAAATATTCTCATAAACATGGTAAACATGACCCCATTTGAAGGCACCACAAGTCATTATTTCAAAAAAGTTTCTCATTTAATACTTTCATACAGCCTAAAATGCTGGTATAGGATATCAGGTATTGTCAAGTATGCAAGTCTATGCACCGACCTGATACCATGTAATTTATTCATCCCCAAATGGGACCCTGCTAGTCTACTTCCAACAGCGACCCATATAGCATTTTTTTCCCCAGGTTGGTGAAGTTTACCAGTAGGGTTGGTCCAATACCAAGGCCAGTATTGGAAAATGCCTGCAATACTTGCCTTAAAGGTTGGTTTAGCATATCGGATATGGGCGAGTATGCAAGTCTATGCACTGATCTGATACCATGAAGTTATTCATCCTTCAAATGGGACCCTGCTAGTCGACCTGGCCACAGTCACCCTTACGACTTTTCCTCCCCCAAGTTGGTGAAGTTGTCTCTATAGAATTTATTTTCTGTATTGGTTTGTTCATGTTTTACAATGGGTTTAACCTGAGTGAGGTCATACAACAATGCAAGTTGAAAGCTAAGTAAATCCATCACACTTTCAGTCAGCTAAAAGATCTTTATCTTTGAACTTTGTCTATGAGTGAGCAAAGATGAGCAGCTCCAACTGCTGATACGCCATCATTATACCAGCACATCTCCTATAGCCTCTGAATGGTAAAAGGTCGTGACCTCTCCATATCTTACAAGTCAGGCTTACATACCTGTGCTGCGTACTGTTCAGCTGCTGATAAAAAAGCCTTTTCCCTGTCCTTTTCCTAGACCTGCAGCAACAGGCTATTATCTCAGTGGGATCTCAAAGTGAAGAAGACTAAGAGGGTTGAGCACTGGGGAGGGCATACAAAAGATTAAATGGATTGTGCAGTGATACTGCAGTTTGAGCAAAACTTTGACTTTATTTCTTGGAGGTAACCAACATTGTTTTCTAATTTTGTTGAGCTTAAATCTGGTAGGCTATTTGGGTAGATGGAGTCACAGATTTGCACTGCTTGCTTGCTTTGTTATGTCTTTTGCATGTTTGTATCACAGATTTGCAATTTGGTTACCAATTTCATGGTAATGTTATTCTTCATGTGGCCCACATTAGAGTTCCATCTCCCAGGCTTAAACTAGACTTATTTGGGGTGATGATAGTGAAGCTTTGATTAATGCACTATCGCAACAATTATGGTTAACAATTGACCTGCATTGCATGTTTGTCTATTGTGTTTGAACTTGCATGCATGTGAGTTAAAGCCTCCACCTCATGACAGGTCTGCAGTCTGCATGTCTTCACAGTTCATCACTTGGCCATTGGCTGATGCGCAGGGTCGATTTGATGGACAGCTGTGAACTCGAGTCACACCTCTGTCATGTCGCAAAGATGGCTTGTCATTGTTGCTTCTGGTGAAATGCTAATTTTACTTCCCACGCGGCTGCCCACAACAACAACAACAACAACAACAACAACAAAGCCAGCCCCTAATGACATAAATGTAATGTCCGTCTATGTGGAAATGGGTGGCTTTGAAAATCAGACAGCATGCTATTAAAACAAAATCATAGCTGGCACCCTGGTGGCTTGTCATTGTTGTGATGCTGGTTGTTCAAAGGCAGCGATGAAGAGAGGGAGGAAGGAGGATGTAGCGGAGGGATATAAAGAGAAAGGCAGAGGCACAAAGAGCAAGCCGTAGATGAAACAGGACATAGAGCAAGCCAAAGAGGGCAAATGAGGAGAGAGAGAGAAAAAAAAGAATCAAAGAAGGAAAGAGTAAGAAACAGTAAAGTGTCAAAAAGAAACCGGGCGAAGCAAATGAAAGAACAGGGCAAAAGTTGTTGTGGGTGAACTGACACCGCATTGTGAACAGCTGAGAGAAGCTGCCCACAGCGGGCAGTTGTCATTGGCTAAAGATGAAAGCTATGTGGCTAGCAGTGGAGTATTCCACTTGTGTTAATTTTAGGGAGCCCACCCCAGCGTGCATGGAGGAAAGCATGGAGGCAGTCAACCTTTACTCTCACATGTCTAAATTTAAGAGGGGAGGCTGTAGGAAGCGAGGCTCCAGGTCTCCAGACAGGCCCACTGGTCAGAGTGAAGAGGAGCGTGCTCCTGCAGACCAGGGTCGAACACCTTCTGAACTGCTTAGGTGTGAGCTTGGTGGGGTTTAACAATGTTCGTGCAGTTAAACATCCAGTGTGCAACAGTATGACAGACAAACCAAGCACTGGCTCTAGAAACCATGTTTTGCACTTTGAGTATTTTGTCAAGTATACTCTTTACTCTTACTAGGGCTGTGAAATGCAATGATATTACATCAATATTGTGATGTGATACTAGATATCATCTTTGAATTTGGATGTCATTGTATTATGATATGGTATAGGCTATGTGTTATCTTTTATTGGTTTTAAGCACTGCACTGCAGTAAAGTGATTAATTTTCTGAACTTACCACACTATTCTATTATTTCCCTTTACCCATCTAGTCATTATTCCTTATTACTGAAGATTATTTATCAAAAATTGTGCTATTATTTTGCAGAAGCACCAATATTCAACCCTACAATACTGCTGCACTATTGATAAATATTAGTATTGAGGTAATTGGTCAAAAATATTGTGGTATTTTTTTTTTTCATTACCCAGTCTTAATGGTATGTTATTTTAGAGAAAATGTAAACCTCCAGATTTGTGCAGCAGTATTGTAGCAACGCACAGAATTCCATTTAGATGCAATAAAAACAATTAAAGTGAGATGAGTAGACTGAGAACTTTACCTTAATTGATAAAACAGATGTTGACAATCTTTTCCTTTGTGGATGTATTTTGCAGTAGAAAAAAATGTAATACATTGCAATATATGTTATTGCAGTACATGTTATCGCAATATAAATCATATCACAAAAAATTGCAAAAATATCAGATTCTGACTGCAACAGTATCATATTGTGAGGCCACTGGTGATTTCCACCTCTAGAAACAATGAAATATCAATGGTTAAAAAGTAATACAGTAGTTTTTGAGTAGAATACTACTTGAGTACATACTTATATTCCTATTCCATTCCTATACTCTTATCACCACTGATGAATGTTTGGTAAACAGTATCACAAAAACATCAGTAGGATTAAATAGCTTTCCGAACATTGTTCCACAGTTGTCCCACTGTGTTTTATCCCACTTTGGTGGGACAAGTTAAAAACAAGGCTTGGATTTTTAGGGCAAGTATTATGAAACCATGTCTTGATGCCTCAAACACTTTTGTCATAGACCACCACAGATGTGCACATAGACAATATTTTTGTCAGTTAACAAGGCTCAGATGCAGTGTTATGTAACTAATCTATTATTAAAAATGTACCCCAACCCCCCCCCCCCCCCCCCTTATGTGGCTCTTCACGTTTACCAGGAGTATGTAACCACATTGTTTTGAAGTTTTGTGATTTCTCTGGTTTGTTCCGGTGTTCATAAGCACTCTCTGCAACTCAGCTGATACAATTTGATGAAGTAAAGTGCTGATCATGCTAAATTCTTTCAAAAGGAGCAGTATCAGAACAAACACATTGTTAGCACAAAATTACCTAATTAGGTACGTGTCAGTGTTGTACAAACCCGTACCATTCATTTACCTGTCATGGGTAGCTCCAGTGGCTCCACCCCGGCTCCACCACCGCCACCCTCCTGTCAAGTGAGTGACAGGCTGCCAGCTGGAGGGTGCTGAACTGTGTTTGACATGAAAAGTTTGAGAAAGAAAGGTAGGGAGGGAAAGGGAATAAGGGAGGATTAAGGGTTGTGTAGGAGAGGCAGACATATTGACAGTATTTTTCCTACAATATGTCAAGGATGTTTATTCAGCATCGTGTCAGTGAGAGGTGTTTCAGATAGAAAGTAAACCTTAAAGTATAGAGGAAGAGAAATATAAAGGTAGAAAATGTGTGTATTTGTCGTCGTTGTTGGCTCTCACCCCCTGCGGCGGCCCCAAGGTCAGACTTAATAGTTTGTCAGAGTGGAAGGTGAAAAAGATGAGAGCAGCTTATTTGGGACCTTTGCCCTTGCGTTATGCTCCCACCCCTTTTGGAGTGAAAGCAGCCCTTCTAATTTGACATTCAATAAATACAGTTTTTTGCCAATTTAATAGCGTAAAATGAGAACACCATATTGCTTTTTAGGTATTAGGAGCCAATATCCTATGGCCAGTCAGGTAAACAATTATATGTCATTTCGATCAGCAATCATATAGAAATAAAAATAGGCATTGTTGAAAGCATTTTTACTCCATCAAAACAGACAAACCAGACATAACTACCTTGCTGAATCTCCAGGTAATGTATGTCTGACATCTGTCTTTTTTTAGATTGTTGGGATACTAATTTCCTGTTTTTGTTTTCTGCCCCATTACATCAGTGTAAACTAATTACATCACTGTGGTGAAGCAGACTCTCTGTCTCTATTTAGATAGCTGTTTGTGTTTATCATATAACCTTTTACTATTAGCTGTGACAGTAGAAAACAGGCTATTTTTAAAGTCATACATCATATGCTACTTCATGTTCTTTACAAGGTTCATTATTAGAAGGTAGTCCGCTCAATTTATGTGAATTATTAACATTAAAATAACCTCTTTCAAGGGGACAGACTTAAACCAAACTCTATTCTAAAAGCAGGTGTTTTATGGTAGGGCGATATTTTTTTTACAGTAAAATTTTTAGTGACACGATCACTAAGTCTGTTTTCTGATTCACTTAAATCTACAGGCACAATCGGCACACATCA
The DNA here is from genome assembly GCF_056507025.1 of Lutjanus erythropterus. Lineage (NCBI taxonomy): Eukaryota > Metazoa > Chordata > Actinopteri > Lutjaniformes > Lutjanidae > Lutjanus > Lutjanus erythropterus. The sequence continues at coordinate 33,353,391 of NC_139318.1, read as the reverse complement.
AGTAACATCATCAATCATTTTTATTGTTTGACTTTCAAAAAGCATAATTATCTTAGGCAGAGGCTTTGAACAATTTGGTGCTTTTACATGGATTGCTTTCACCTAAAGGGGGGCATGGTCCTTCTCAAGACAGGGACAAAACATAAACCTGCTTTCATGTGTCTTCATTATTTTGGTGCAAATGCCAATTAATTTCGACACCTCTGTCGTCGTCTCATCTCTGTGACACTGATGTAACTATCATCCTGAGTCAAATGACCAGGTTGTCTTTTGCCTACTTGTCCAACCATTTGTTTTAAATAGACCCTTGACAAAAATTTCCACCATTCATCAAGTAAAAGGAGCGAGCACTGCAGGTGGTAAAGTGGGACCGTGCTGTGGTGAGCACTCTATTAGCATGGGCATGGTACGTGAGATATTAGCATGTCAGTTTTAATGAAGCTGAAAGGTCACTGACCATATTCTGCACTGACAATCACTGTTGAAGCCTGCAAGACCCTCCATCTTCTCGGTATTAGTGAGCTTTCAGTTCAGTCGACCTTGGTGTTGTGTCAGTAATAATGTGATATGTACTGTAGTTTTTTTCCCATTTTAAATGATTAAATCTTTAGGTCAGTTCACACCAGGGTGCAATTGTTAACTTATTTACTGTAAATTCTATAAATGCTTTAAATCAACTGAAGCTTTCCTACCCAATAGACCCAGTAGTCAATAATGTTAAACTTTAAACTCTCTCTTTGGCAATGTAGACAACAAGTCTGCAGTGTGTATATTGTATAAATTGTATATAGTGTATAATAGTAAAATTGAGTCTTCATGCAAAGGAGATTATTTAGCAATGTAATTCACTACAGTATATAGGCCTGTGTTGGTGCAGACTGGGTGCAAAGGTAACCTGAAGGTTAGAGAAGCAACTTGTGACTGGAAGGTATTCAAATTTAATCCTCAAACCAGCTGGGAAAGTTTGGATGGGGGCAGCGAGAAGGACACTGGCCTCATATGGCAGCATACCATTTAACTCGACATTCAGAGCCACAAATTTGTTATTTAATTGTGTTAGATTCCGATTATGGATTTGCTAATAAGTATTGGCGCGTATCAACAGGACTCTAAACTGTTTAAATGAGATTCACTTGCAGTCAATTTTTTCTCATATTTAATTTGAAACATTAAGTATGAAAGTGGCAGCTCTCTTATTGCAATGTGGTCGTGTCTGTTTCATTTGTTGGACCTAATTGGAGATAAATGGCTCCAAAAAGCTTCTAGAGTTGGCACGGCACTGTAATCATTGCACATGTCCCAGGATAATCTACTTTATCCTTGTGAAGTTACTGTTCCCAAGGGTTCTTCTTGTCTACAGTGTGTGGCCAAATCAGAAAACTTCATTTTCCACGCTGCTGTTTATAATAGCCTTCAAGTACGTGTCGTTCCTGTCACTGAGTCTCATCCATGTGCAATTCAAAATGTGTCATACACTACTGGGAAAAAAGCATTTAGACTAGGCTCTTCCTTGCTCTGTCTCATCAGAATTTTGGGATTGCATCAAAAGATCCAAGTGAGTGTCAGAGTATTGGAGGACGCAGATCAGACCAACAGTCCCTCAATACAATGCCACAGAAAGTCCATAGTAGCACAGCTGCAACTGCTCCACGAGGGTATTGTAAATCCATAGTCTACCACTTCTACCTACAGAGCCAAATAGTTTGGCTCTCTGTACAAACCCAAAACAACAATGTCCCTTTGTTACAAAGAACTGAATAAGAAGGCTGTTTTTTACAAGGTCAGACAAGGCAACTTTATTTGGACAGCGCTTTTAATAGGGTAAAGGTGCTTTATGATTGAAAAAACAGGATTTATTCTGCAAAACATAAATTAAAAGCAGTGGTTAACAGACTGGTCTATAAGGACTGAATTAGAATACCCAGATAACATGGCATCCAGTAGCTTTAGCACCTGACTGCGAATTGTTTGCTGTTCCTCTCCTTTCTACAATGGTAACCATGTTGAATCATAAACAGACAGAGATGATTGGTTATGCCTAATCCTGTTTACACTACAGGATAATAGCAATGATTTTCCACTCGCAGACACTTTTAAGAGATTGCAGACCAAAGATCAGAGATGCACTGGCGTTCGCTTCATGCTCACAAATTGGTGCTTGATTATGATGTGTGAACTGTTCAAAGTAGTATTATTAAATTGAAAATGGATCGAAATGAGTTTTTAGTGACAATAATTGAAATCAAAGGCAGAATCAGCAAATCTACCCTTTTATTCCTGACTGCCTACTTGTGTGTTTCCCAAAAAAAAAAAAAAAAACAAGATTTGACACAGCGTAGCTCACTAGCCATTATATAACACCTGATACCAAAATTTTAAAGAAGAATTCAAAAATGTGTGCCAATTGTCAGGCCATAAAACCTTTGATTTGTTTATCTTTACAAATCAAGACTTGATAGTATAAAAAAAAAGTTTGAATCAAAATTCAAATTGAGCCGTGGATTTGGAGAACTGTGACAGCCTTAGTTCAAAAATGTGATCCAACATGATGTGCGGACAGCCAAAAGATAGCAAGCAGGTTTAATATATGGTTGCGCTGGGGACAGCTTGGAGAGCTATTCAACAAGCTACAGCTAATTAAAGCACACAGGGGCTGTGGGAAGAGAGGATCTGAGAAGGAAAGACATATCAGCGCTAGAAGCCAAAAAAGCACAAATATAGAAAAAAAAAAAATAGCAGAGAGTAGATATATAGAGTTAGCAGTGCATGTAAAGTTATAATGTTGTTCAAATTAGCTTCACCTCCAGCAGCTACAACAGTGACATGCTGCACAATGATGTTTCAGTATTTATACTCAAATGTCCCTTCTTGTGTGTGTTTTTCATGACTAAATGTAGTTTGGAAGTCAAACAGACACTCGGCGGAGTCCATCTGGTGAAAGATCTTGTAATGTGTGACCCCCTGTGACTGATCAGACATGTAGTGCGCAATGACTTCAGGATTCCCAATTACAAAACAAGAAGTTGTGCAGTATGAACAGTACAGCAGTTTGAGAACTCTGAAGTCATGTAGTGTTGCCAAGGCATCAGAATATATATATAATATATATAGTTCATGGTATTGGCAAAACACAGTGGTCATGTCTTTCTCACAGAGGCTGTGTCTGACAGCCTTGTCTTTCTGCTGCCAGGCTCAGGTGTCTCAGGGGAAACATGCTTAACACTTGCCCAACATTGCTGTTTTTATTATTTTAGTCTTGTCTGACAGTCACATCTCCACTTCTACCTACGGCTAGGTGCATACTGTGTGCTACATAAATGAAACTGAGACACTTGAAGCATCATGTTATGTAATGCAGAGTGTATGGAGTACCGTCCATTGCAAGACTTAAACTTTTCCTTTGCTCTCTCCTTATATGGCTGTCTTTATCCTGGGAAACTGTCTTTATCTAACTGTCCCTGTGCCAAATTCCAGTATATTTATTAGCCTGTATTTAAAGAGTCAAAACAGTTACTCAAGTTAATGATTCTGGTAGATATTCTGATTAAAATTTTGACTTATATTAATGATAACACCACAACATTTACCCCGTCTGCTCTCTAAAGTTTCTCTCAGTGCATCTTGATTCAGAGAGACTCAGTAAGTACAGGGCATCACCTTACTTCTTGTACTCAGTCATGCAGTAAACAACTGTCTGATGCCATGGAGCGGTCAAGAAGCTGGCAAATCCCTCTTTTTCAAACTTGAACGGCATAGTGATCGATGTGCACAGTAGTAGGAATGTGTCAGCTCAGTTCTGGTGTTTTGTTTTATTAAGAGCACCGAGCTACGGCCTTCGGAGGAAGATACATGACTTAAATCCCAAGGAATCACCCAGAGGAAGCAACCTGTGGGAGATGTATTTAAAATTAATTAAATGTAATCTGCTTTTAGATAATTTCTCACTAGCCCCAAGGCCAGAGTCCAACTGCCAGCTGACATTAATGGCGATATTTCTCATGAAGAGTGGAAGCCCACAGCAAGAGGCAGATCCATCAGCTCACTAGCTGACCTTCATTTAACGAGAGAGAGAGAGAAAGGGAGGGAGAGGAAGGGAAAGGAAACTGCAGAAGTTAGTACAGGAGGGTAATCGCTGCTGTCTGTGTCTGTCCTCATATGCTCTCTGCAGTTTAGGTCACATTAAATGCTGAAATACTGTGGTTGGAATCACAATAGGTGTGGCATGGTTAAAGCTACTTATCTGTGTCAGAGTGGTGTACATGACATCTAGTTACTGGACAGCTAATTAGAACAGTGACATCAAGCTGGTATTATACTTTCCGTGTCACTGAGTGCACAAGGGTCTGCTGCGGTCCTAGGATGTAAATGTCATCAGAGGGAGTACATGAAGGCCCTGTGCGGACATCTGTGTACCTCCAGTTTGTTTTAACTGCACAGACTTATCTGCGGACTTGTCTACGTGACCACTACAGACCAGTCTACCGTGCATGTGTGGAAAAGCGGCCTCCAGACAGTAGTATAAACACTGTCTATAACTGTCTGTATGTGTTATTTTGGAAATACAGTTCAAGGATTCAAGGATTTCAGGTTATTTATTATCATTATACAATAATTTGAACAAACAATTTGAGTTGGAGCTGCATGTCATGCTACACGCAAAATACAACATATATAAAGTTAATTAATTAATTTCAGAATGGGATAGGGTCAAATATAAAACAATATGTGCAGTTATTTTCACATATACACACAACACCCGGGAAGTAATTCTGTTGTCCATTTTTTTAATTTAACATAACATACAAAGTCTGACATCTGGGAAACATGTCCATCGACTTTGACTGTGTTTGATCAAGAACCATAAAATACAAGGTCCTCCTCCCCTCGTCCTGCAGGAGTCCTGTGTGCTGCATCATTTCAGTTTGGAGTACAGTCCTCCTTTCAAATACAACCGAATGCAGGGCTTTCTGAGTGGCAACAACAGTCTCTGATCTCCCGTTGTTTGGCCAGCCTTATTATCCCAGAGCAGCCTCAAGTTTCAGATGTAGCATGGCTCATCCCTGCTCTCCTCCTCTTGTGGACTCTGCTGGTCCATGGCGGTGCAGCCAGCTAATCTTTCTGCTTCCTTTCCCATTGCCTATGAGTGTATTTCTGTTATAGGTGATGTTTCGGCAATAAAGCCGAAAAAATGACAGACAGAAGTAGAGAGAAGTTTGAGGGAGCTACTGCATTTACATGTGCAACCATTGTCCATAATCCAGCTGTTAGCATCAGTATATGAAGACTCAAAAGTTGACTTGAAATGCTTTTTGTACCAATTTCATTTTCTACAGCTGAAGAGTAGAATAAACTTGAGTGTGCCGGTACCATGCAGTTGGAACATGGCATAATTCAAAACATACCCACTGCTTCTTCATGTTGACCTGTTGATCTTTGTGTTGGGTTTCATGGTTAGTATTTATTTATGGCATCTCTGTTTATGCATCAGAAGTCTTAGCATAGGCACTTGCACGTTGCGTGGATTGTATAAGCAGAAAGGAATTTCATTCCCAGATGCTCCATTAATTAACTAATCAGAATAAGTCTGAAGTTGAGGGTTATGGTTGGACTGTGTAACTGTGAATGTATAATGTGCAACTACTGTAGGTCTTTGGCAAAGTTCTAAGATTAAACAGCAGCACCTTTCCCTTCTTGTCCTGCAGGTGGGAAGGAGAACAAGATGCCAATCCTCATCTCCAAGATTTTTAAGGGTCTGGCTGCTGACCAGACTGAGGCGCTTTATGTTGGAGATGCCATATTATCTGTCAACGGTTATGACTTACGGGAGGCCACACACGATGAGGCTGTGCAGGCGCTGAAGAAAACTGGCAAAGAAGTCATCCTTGAAGGTAAGATCTTTTTCACTCAAACAGAATAACAACTCTGTGACCCTTTCTCTTTGTCCAGTGCAGTCTTTCTTTCATTTTCCTGTCTATTTTGTGTCTGCTTTGCTATTCAGACATTCTGCAGATTGACAGGAAACAATGAGTTAACTATAAGGCAAAAAGATGTCAGAACTATCTCATGCATAGTTGCATGATGAAGTACTTCATATTTTTTTTAACAATATAAGAGAACAGCATTCTAAGCTTACATTAAAAAGAGGGACTGCTTTGACCTACTCTGTCTGCACTCCACAGCCCCAAATAGACACATAGATGGAAACGATGGGAACTTTTGATATCTTGATATGTCTTGATACGTTTCTCCAGCACTTTGGTTGATTTTTCCTTAAGGGTGATATATGATGAGCTGAGAGAGACGATCCGTTAAATCAGATCTTTGATCAGACTTCCTTGGAAACATCCAAATAATGAGTCGAACTGAAACAGCAAGAGGAAACCAAAGACTCAAAATTCAAGAATATTGTTGTGGCTCGCACCTCTGAGCATCTCAGCATGGTAATGAGCAGTCTTCCCGAACATCAAACACTTTTGACACTGATAGAAAGTACTTGAAGTTCATGTCAGAATTGAGGACTGTGGAGAACTTATAGGGTAAGACCTGCTGCGTGTGGAAAGGTTTGCAGTGGAGTCAGCAGGTGTTTGCAGGTGTTTTTCTTTCCTCTCTAACTCTAACTCATCACATGAGCTGTCAAAGCCAATGTGCTGCATCTCTCTGTCCTTTTCTGTGTTATTCTTTCACTCCATGGTTCAATGTTCATGTTTTTTCTACTTAGGTTAGAAGTATACTTTCCCAAAGTCAGTTTTTACTTGCCTATACCAACTGTTTTATTTATTATAGGTTATCAAGTAATGCCTTCAACAAGCCATATCAGTGTGGCACTGTGTACCCAGGCCAGTCTTGTTTTTCTGTTGAAGAGCAATCACACTGGAGTATGCCGTGAACAGCTGCGCGTTGATACACATGATACGCTGTTGTAATCAGTTTTGCAATTACCCGATATGCCTCAGTGTTCATGTTTTCCACAAGCACTGGCGAGGCCCAGGAGGAGAAGTTGTCAAAAGTCCTCTTAGTTACGTTGCAAGCAAGATGCTGTCAGCTCTTGTTAGGGCAAGCAAAGTTTTTCGAAAACTGGACATTTTAAATCATCCCCATTTTATCTGCCTTGCTCTCAAACATGCACCAAACAGCAATATATAGCTGGAACTTCAAACTAAACTTATGTTTTCAGGATAATCAAAATACTTGCGCGCATTAACTTTGTGTTTACCTGCCACAATTTTCTTGCAAGTACCCAACGGTACTGCACATCTACAACTCTCAACAGATGATAAGTAAGCAAGATGGCTCACTCTTCAGGAATTTCCATCATCAGCTATAGAACAAACAATGTATTTAATTATTTTTTGGCCAGTTGACCCAGTGGGCAAGTGAGCTGCTAGATTTACTAGGCCAGTGTAGGTTGGGCTGATGTACAACACCATCATCCATTGCCGATGGCTGACAATCATCGACCACTGAGCCCTCACCCATTGTAACATCACCATTTTAAAAGCAATATGTATTTGACCCTCAGAGTTATTGTAAGGCAGGAGTTGTTGCCAAAGTTCAGTTTTTGACATGTCGGAGAGAAAAAAAAGAAGCAGCTGCTGCTGGTCATTTTACAAGACTTTTGTCTCTATGATCCGTCTGTTCTCATTAAACCTGCCCAGTTTGGTGAACCCAAGATGCTCAGTTACATTTGTGGCATTGGGGTTTCTTTTCTGTGGGTTGCTGTCACTGGGTTTCTTTTATTCATGCAGTTGCACTATTGTTTTTTTAACCTTAGCTTCCTCAGTATAGCTATCCAGCTAACTTTGTTTCAAGCTTCAGAAGCTGAACACAATTAAGTTACGGACATGTGGTGCGGAGACAGGGACCCGTTTAAACCTGGCATGAGGATGTACATCGCCCCCAAAGACATCATTGTACATCATGATGTTTCAGCGTGGACATTGTCCTGGGCAATTGGAGTCCTGTGACTCATTTGCTGGATGTGTTTGTGTACACATGTGAATGTCTGTGCCTGCACATTTGCATAAAAGCATCAATCCATCAGCAGGTGTGAACAACATAGTGAATTTGAGATGTGATCTTTGGCTGTGACGACAGGGAAAGGGATTTAAAACAATCTGCCCCCTTGCCAACTGATTGCATCACGGCAATTCTGTGTCCCTCACCAAGCTGACTTCAAGTCACTGGGTACTTGTAAATTCACTTCCAACAAAAGCAGAGTGTCTTAAGGTTGAGTGATGTTTTATATTAGATGTTACTTTTCAAAAAGAATATGTTTCCATCAGAAACCATATGACTTGACACTTTGTTGTTTTGCTTTTATTATCCTTTCTTCTATTGATCTGTACATTCTGTGTGTCAGAATCCTTGTTTTGAGAGAGCGCTCACCCACAGAGTCTAAACAGAGGCTAACAGTTATGTTCGGTGATGTGAGTCGAACAGACGCCTCAGACCTTAGGTGCTCTCTACATATACTGCCAGATGAAAACCTAGTATATCCAAAAAGTCTAGTCAATAACCGTGAGACCAAAGCCAAGTACTTACATATTTCCAGACTCAGTAAAATGAATAAGAACAGCATGCATGAAACATGAAATATACTTTAAATTTGAGAGAATTAATTTAAAAGGAAGGAACACTCAAACCAGAGTTACCAGCTTTCCATGTGGCAGCATTTCTGTGGGTTAACTTGCACAGTGGGCTAGCATCAGTAACTTCAGCCAGCGGAGCAGATACAGCTGGAGCTACAGCCAGGGGAAATCATTGCAAATCCCCCTGCCTTACTTGTCCACAGTCAGGCAGAAAAGTGTTGATATCAGACGGCTCAACCAGCGCTGCTCTGTGATCCGTCATGTCAGGAATCATTTCATGGGTTTCCCTTCCCCCTGAGGACCAGATAGAGGAGCGAAGAGACGAAAGAAGCTTGGAGGCTCACTGAGGGGAGAGGGGTTGAGTGCGTGCGTGTTTTTGAGCATTGTTGATGTCTTACGATTCCTTTGCTTGTGTTTCTGTGTGTATGCCTGTTTGTCTGACCCACAGATTGTAGGGCACGTATCTGTAGTGAGAAGCTTTGGAGTATTTTAGGGAATAGAGGAAATAAAAAATTGGTCAACACTTTCAGACCATGAGCTTTTCTGCTGCAGTTTTTAAGATTCAGATTTTATTTCAAGACTATGTGTCATAAAAATAATTGTGAATACATATGACATGAAGTTCAAGCACAACATTTATTTTGGTTTTTGGCATTTTATCAAGATACTCAGAAACACAGTCAGAAACGAACTCCTTCTTGGCACCACTACAGTGTTAAAGGTCAGGGTAACAGCCTTTCTTACATGTGTGCAGCAACAAACAAGCCACCACTGCTGTGCCCAAGGCAGTTTTCATCGCTGTGTGAAATTCGTAACTTAGACGGCCTTGACTGAGATCAAGGAGAAACTGCTTCCATCACATTAAAATATCTGGAATACATGAACACGAATACTTGCATCTGCAGATAGGTACATTCACAACATTTAAGAGTTACATTAAGAAGTCTGATTGGTATTCTTGGCTTGTGGCAGGATTTTTCCTTTCTGATTTTTTTTTAGAAGTCAAGTGCAGAAATATTTTTAATAGTCTGTATTAAACAGATTTCTTGTTACTTAGATTAATGCAATTTTGATTGTGACAGCAGGATATGTAAGGTATTAATGCTGATTGGTGTCTCATACCTTGAGCAATACACGCTAATCAAGGTGAAGAGTGTTAATAAATACTGTGTATTTCTTTCAGTGAGTGTGTACAGGCTACATGGCTTCACAGTTGTCTACGAGCAAAAAAACATTAGAAACCAAAAACATTTCTTATTAGATTGGTTTTGATAAGGGTTAAAGGAATAGTTCAGACTAGTGGGGCTGTATGAGGTACTTACCCATAGTCAGTGTATTACTGGTGTAGGAAGTTCAGCAATGAACTGCTGTGGACAAGGTCAGCAGCAAATTATATTTTAGCCACCTAAAAAACAATATCAGATAGGGCTACCTGACAGCAGGAAACTGTTATATTTAAGCCAAATATTGCTCTCTCCAAGGTCACCAGACTCAGTTTGCAAAAACAAGAGTCATTTTACCTCGTAGAATACCTAACTATCACTGACTTGATCTAGGCATTTGTTTGTGTTATTCTCTGACTTTGGTGTTTTCAGGGTTTAGTTCAGATTAGGGGTGCATTGGATCGCCCACCTGTGATCTGTGAACTATATGTAATCAGCATAGTGTGAAACACATTTTTGTTTTATTTTACTTTTATAAGTAATAATCTGAAATCTCAATGCAGAGTTGCAGTGAAAAGACAGGACAGACGCACGCTCTGTTTTACTCTGCAGGGCATCTCTGTGAAGAGCATCTGATTAAAATGCCGTCACATTGCCTTCAGTGAAATCCTGACCATGACTTCTGGCATTTTCGCTGGTGTAACTATGATGTCATCAAAGAAACAGATCATAAGATTGTGATATTTAGTGAAACTTTGCCGATATCTGCTGTCTTAAGTTCTTCAGCTCCTCTCTGCTCACTGGTGCAGCTCTGTGTCTGCCTGTCTGACCAATCAGAGAGTGCTGCTGGTGAGACATTGAACCAGACTGCAGTGTGTAGTAGTGTATTATACTTTACAGTGTATAATTATCTATTATATGTTCTATAGTATGCACATCTGCTTTGTAATTCAGCTTTAGTTTAAACCGTAGCCTGTAGGACAAAGTACACTGCAGGCTTCAGATTTAAAAATCCAACACCACAGAACCAGCAGCTATTGTTAGTAATAGTTTATTTCTTTAATAAAATATTGGCCTTTGAGGGGAAAAATCCTCACCTTTTTTTCAGCTCAGTCTATATAATGAGTATTGAGCAGTGCGCAATATTCATGTTTTTGTATTAAGGCAGCAGGATAATTTACATGAGTTTCACTCAGTTTACATCAGTGAGGACGTTTTAGACCACAGCAGACAGCAAACTGAACACTGAGATGAAGAGGGGGAGACAGCTCCAGACAGTTCATCAACAGGACGGTTCAAAATAGTGTGGGTGTGGTTGCAGTGTGCACTTGGGCATACGTCAGATTCATGGTGTGAGCAGTACCTGAGCGAAACTGCAGCAGGACGGAGCAGAAGATAAGACGACACTCCATATTTTTAAAAAAGCCGCTCCACGCTCCATCCAACCCTCCCCCACTCGCGCTCCCCGCTTGCTCCTGCTCCGCTCACATGCTCTGGTGCCGTTTAGTCCAATTATATTGGAGAGAAGGCAGATAACTCTACAGGTAATATCTCCAAAACTCAGCAATTCACACCAAAAAAAGAAATACATGTTTTTGATTTTTGGGTGAACTGTCCCTTTAAACTGAAATTGATTTTTTTGAAGTGGGCTTTTTTTAGGTGGCTAAAATATAGGGCTGCGGATCGGTACACAATGCCTTTAAGGTATTGACTGAAATAACTCAGTACCAAGTGGTATAGAAACTTCTCAAGTCACAACTGAATTTAATCCTTTTTGTACCCAGATTTGGATAAAAAAAAATACTATTTTTATGTTTTTTCTTGTCTGTAAACATTATTTGACTTAATGCAATAAATACGATTAATACCTCATGCAAACCTATTTCAAAAAATCCAAACTATCCCCTTAAGGGTTTCCAGCTGTGCATACGTGGCACAGCTGGAAACAGTTTTACCATTGTCCACTCAACAGATTTTTAATAAATGATATGATTGTAATGTCTGACACAGTTGCTTAGCAGCCAACAGCAGAGGGAGGGTGCCACGCTGGGCAGCTCCCAGGTGTGACTGTGAATATGTGTAAAAGCTGTTACCATAAATAAGAATTTTCTGCAGAGTCAATCTGTCTGAACAAAAAAAATAGCCTCACTATATGTTTCCAATAAGATGGCCTCTGGTCCTCTTCCTCCGTGCTCCTGTCGCACCTCACATCACAACGGTGATGGAATAATCAATGTGTGTGTGAGAGAGAGGAACAGTAAACACCTGAGAGGGTCAGATAAATATAACAGACCAGATGAAACCATAAAACCACAGCTGCCTTCCTTTCCTCCCAACGACATTTACAGCCTGACTCTGTGAGTGTGTGTGTGTTTATGCGCGTGTGAGCACATGACGTATGTCTTTACCTGCGTGTGTGTGTTTTAATAGAGAACTTTGCTGCTTCTGCAAGTGTGTGTGTGGGTGTTTCTGTGTGTATATGTGAGGTGAGGATGGAGACAAGCGGTCTGTGGTTCACCTCCATATTTTCCCACCTTATTATCACACCTGAATGTGCCATCATAGTAGAGTTATGGATTCATTTTATATGGGGGTACTCAGAATAAATTGGGAGATTTATATATCAATTTAGTAGAGCTGCAACAATAAATTAATTAGCAATCAACGATTGAATTATTTGTAAACAATTTTGAATATCGATTAGTTATTTTTAGTCTTTTTTTAAATAGAATCGTTGATTCCAGCTTTTCAAATGTGAATATTTTCTGGTTTCTTTACTCCTCTATGAGAGTGAACTGAATATCTTTGGGTTGTGGACAAAAAGACATTTATGGGCATCACCCTGGGTTTTGAGAAACACTGATCAACATTTTAAATCATTTTCTGACAGTTTATGAACCAAACAACTATTTGACTCATCCAAAGAATAATCATCTGATTAATTGATAATGAAAATAATCATTACTTGAAGCCCCACACTTTTGTATAATGTTTGGTGTATGAACACTGTGAAGCAGTTAGACCTGACTTTATGGAACTAAAATGAACAAATATGAAGTGAAAAGGAAATTGGGGCAGAATGAAATGAGACTGACATGTATGAAGCGGCTCTGCAGGGGCTGGATGAGCTCCAGTACGTAGCACTGGTAGCACTGGTCTGTGAACTGTCCCACTGTGTTTCTAACCTCTATTTTAATTCAAATTCTACTCTCATACTGAAAATGCATCCATCATTGCCACCAGTTTGTCAGCCAAGACGAGGCCTGTTCCACTACTGTATGAAGAAACCGTGGAACAGGGGAACTGTGCTTGTGTGTGTGTGTGTGTGTGTGTGTGTGTGTGTGTGTGTGTGTGTGTGTGTTTGTGTGTGTGTGTGTGTGTGTGTGTGTGTGTGTGTTTGTGTGCGAAAGAAAGGGTGGGGGGTAGGGATAGTTCAATGCTAAAGCTGTTCCCTGGGCAACCAAGGTCTGACAGAAAAGTGCACACACAAATTCAGCACACAACCACATACTACACATACTTACACACACACGTACAAGGTGTAAAGCAGAGAGGAAGGCTAAGTGGACAGGTCAGGACACTGAGGAACGTGCAAATGTGGGGGGCAGATAGATTGTGTGTGTATGTGAAGGCAGGTCTATGTCAATGTGTGAGTGTGGTTCATCTATCCCGAGAGGAGTGCCGGTACACCGTGTTTCGTAGGGCAAGAGAAGAATGTAGCACTCCAGCGACTGAGCTGGTGAGGCCTGTTGTGTTACCCAGACTATGTGACTGTGCAGAGAGACCTCATTAGTATACCATCCTGAGATACTGCTAGGATACTTGACCTTCTAGTTTAGTGGCTAACAGGATGTGGCGTCCTCCAAAGAAGCTAGTTTGTAAAACATGTCGTCCGACCACATCTGAATGCAAAAGTGTTTTAGGTACTTCACGAGACCACACTTAAAGCAGGACAAGTACCTGCCATCATACAGAGGTTTCAGATGAGGATTGAAGTGGGGATAATAGTACGCAGTCTTGGAGTGTCTCTCCTTGAAGGCATCTAAAGTGTTTGGAAATATGAAATAAAATGTCAATCGCTGTATAAAGTGAGTGCATTTGTAGGTTTGTCAGTTTCTAAATGTTATACAAATTGCTGGACACCACTCCTCAATTCTGACAACCCAAAGTGGTAGGAGAAGGAGGTTTCAGACACTGACTGCATTTACATGCACAAAGTATTTCTGGCTTTGCCTTTATTCCAAAAAAATACTGGAGCAACTTGAGCCATTTGGCTTCTTTGCATCAAAATAGTGTTTTTTTCTTTTTTTTACTTTTCCATTGGTGGTGGACTAAATCAACTGTGTGAACACAGCTTCCCTCTTTCATTTGTTCAACCACCTTCTTGAAAAGGTTGGCATTGTGATATTGTGCATAGCCAAAAACGTGTTGATATCCGAATCTTTCCGATCAGATATGTTTGCTTTTCTTTTGTGCGTGCATCTCACTGCCCTGCAGTCTGTCGCAGCAGAAGTGACTGTAAGCAGTGTGTCACAAAGATGTATTACATATGTGACTATTATGTCAAAAGAATGTTCCTAAAACATGAAAAACACCGGCATGTCCTACGTCTTAATCGGAACATACTGAATAAGGACTAATTCAGATATCTACCATATAAGAATATCCTGTTTACACGACCGGTATGACATTCAGAATATGGTTATATTTAGATTAAAAGTGGGAAATTAGTGTGTATGGAAATGTAGTCAGTCCCACACACACTCAATTTCAAGCACAATGACCCCTTAAGGCTTCTGAAATTGGCACTGTTGTTCTGGTATTGAGACTAACCCAGAAATCCCTCAGATAAACTGCTCAAAGAATGTTTACACGTATGTTCAGTCGCATTAACTGTGTAAATTAATACTTAAATACCAGAATGAAAACAGTACTGTCATCTCCCTATGGGAAATTAGGCACAAGATAGTGTACTGATTCTAAATCTGGAATGGCTAAAATAGTAGAACAATATTTTTTTTGTATTATTATCCCATTTGGCAGCTTTTCCAGCTTGTCACCTATAAAGACTGAAGCGTACCATTTTGGCCTTGGTCTGATGTAAAAGTGTGAAAGTCTTGTTCCATGTGGTTAGGTCCATTTTTGTACTTGGTGAGGGTATTAGCTTGATGTCAGTCTGAATTTCAGCAGAATTTCATTGGATATCCGGGGGGACATCATTTTCTGCATGTCTGTCCGCACGTCTGCACATTTGGTGCGGACAAGAGAGAGTGAGGGACAGAATGAAAGAGAGGGAGCTAGTTTCCTTTGCCAAGACATTTCTGGACACTGCTGGTTCTTTCTGTCCTGTCCTTTTCATTAAGGTAGTTGCGCTCAGGCTCAGTGCACACACACATGGATTAAGTAGGCTTAGTTGTGGAAGCTCTACAGTTGTGGTCTTTCACAGTCTAGAGCTTCTTTTAGCAGGGAGGGTACATGTTTTGGACATGTTTTTGGACATGTCTTGTTAGCTGTATAAAGTCTCCTGATTTCTGTTGTTCACACTGGACTGTTGGTCAATGTGTAAACATGAGATATTGATCAACTTTGTACAAAGTCCAATATGTTTGGGAAAAACAGGACTTTGCTGTCTCACAGCAAGGTAGAGCAATGAAAATATTTTTAATGTAACAGACTTAAACTGATAAGTGAATTTAGGTTGGAGTTCATCTTTAACTGCTGCACTAATGACCAGTGATGGAAGAAGTTGGAGAGAGCAGCACAGTCACAACCTAATGTAGTATTTTGATTTTCAATTCTATTAATGAACATTTTGTCACAGTTTGTCTTATTCAGTAGAAGGAAAAGCACGTTCAGCCTGTGTGATGCAGGACAGCTGATTCAAATCAAAGAGCTCACAGGGTGATCAGCATGAAGGTAGACAGAGAACATGTAGAAAAGAAATTCAGCCAAGACAAGTCTCCACAGCATGTTGCTTAATTTGTTTGCCTGAAGTTCTGGTTTATCGTTTTTAAATCTGGGACTTTCTACCTTGCTTATTCCTAGTTTGTGGGCAAATTAAAAAGGCATTTTTGGTAGGCTCATATCTTCAAAACTTTCCCTTCATATGATTACTTCAAACTTTTTTCTCTCATTCAGAACATATTGTTTGTTTATGTTGCAATTTGTGTGAGGTTGACCCAAATTTTTGGGGTAAAATGCCTGGACTAAAATGTATATCAGAGGCTTTTCTTGGCAATGAATCACCTATCCATGTGATCTGTTTCTGTGTTCATGCTGATTACTCAGTGATTTGAAACACCTGTTCTACACACTATATATGTACCTCTCTGCATTATTTGAAGGGTTATTTTTTCCCCTCAATTCTAATGAAAGCAATCTGTTGAAACACAGATGCATAGAAGCAAAGATTTAATTGTTTGGGTGTGCAGTTCTCTCCCTATAAAGACAAACTATTTAGAGCCAGACTCATGTGTTGCCACACTGTTTAGAGTATCTTTCATGCAGGCTGTGTTTTGAATCAGAGTTTCACTGTAGCTTTTTGATTTGAAGTCCCAGTGGACACAGTGGTTGCACCCATGACTGTATTTAATAAAGGTGACTACAGTGACTTCATCATTCCTCGAGAAGTGCATTAATACTCCTTTGCTGTCCGAAAGTGAATATTCAATATGCACGAGCAGGAATGCGTTTCAGGAGCGCCTGAGGTGAGATTAGATTTGAAGAGGTTCATTTGTGTCTGATGTGTTAGCTGAAGGATGCTTCGTCAGCATTCTCAACAAGAGCTAACCCCAAACCTAATCTCTTTCTCTCTGTCACACACACACACACACACACACACACACACACACACACACACACACACACACACACACCCACACACACACACACACACACACACACACACACACACACACACACACACAGCTCATGCTTTCCCTGCATCAGATCCTTTAGCGGTCTGCATTTGTATTGCGTGCATGCACATGAAGCCCCTGTTAATCAGTACATACCACCCACTTGGTAGTTTTGAATACTTAAGATCGTGTTGATAATATGACATTAATATTGTGTGGGTTATTAATACAAGGACAGGACAGGCGGCCCCTCAGAGTGCAGGCTAGCAGCTTGAGTCACATTTTGTTCTGAGGGCTAAAAATCGTATTTCCTATCTACAAATCAAGCTCTTGAAGGACGTGTGAATATAGCCCCTCAAAGAAGACACATACCATCTAGTCTTTTTAAGCAAGGTCAGCAGAGATATATACTCGAGTCCTATCTTCTCCCTGCACTGATTCAAGTCTGGTTAAATGACTGATTTATGAAATTTAATGACTGGGGGGGGGTTAGGTTTAAAGCTCCTCACTGGGACACAGCGTGCTGCTGGGTAAATCTGTCTGAACCATTCGTTCTTTGTCTAGAATTCATCCTGTACAAGTTCAGGTTCTGTTACTGAGGCAGCATATTCCTCAGGCCCTTTGGCTGTTCACACATAAAATAATCTGTAAATAGACTGTGCTCATGTACACCACTTTCACATGAATTTACACACAAACACGCTACTTCTACCTGTACTGGTAATTCAGAGGGATGGCTCGTGTCTCTTTTTGACAGTGCCAGACAGGTAGCCAGGGAGGCAAGTGAGATTTTCTTAATTTACAGTTTTCAACTGCAAATTCTCAGGTGGGGTCTTTGGGCCAAGCTGCCTCAGCCCAGTCACAGATGTGTGAGCTGATGTTTTTGTGTATTGTTTAAGTCTGTTCATCTGGTGGGTGGCAGCAGCATGGCCCAGTGGATAGGACTGTTCTTTCAGTTGCTCTTTTGTTTGACCATCCTGTGTCTTTTACTGGGAAGTAAGAGTGCTCAAATTCATGAAGGCCATTTTACAATATGCGATTTTGGGCTGTCTATAACAGAAAAAAATCTATGGTCTTCAAATATGGTTGCCAATTAAAAGCACTGGTAACAGTAACGATCAGTCGATTAATTGTTACTTTAAAAAACATTAAAATTTTACGTAAATACTAAACAATACCAGATGCATTTTTATCCCTCAAACAAAGCAGCATGGCCAAGTCTGATGCAGCTTGCGACCACGATTTTTATTAGACCTGTCTGCGCAGTGTGACATGCAATAAACTACCACGATCGTTGTTGTCGCACATTCTAAAGGCACTTTAAAACATCTATTGTTATTCTTGGTTCCACTTAATCAGCAGCTTTTGTGTAGGACTCTGTTGTTCTCAGCATGAGATTCCTGTCCTTTTCTCTTCTGAGTCGGACCTGCAGGATTAGTAAATTTCTCATACAGTGTCCAAACATTGCCCGGGTAGCTTGTCATGCTGGATTGGTACAGTCACTGGTGTGTCCTCTGCCATAGCGGCTCAGCCTGCTGTCTTTGTCACATCCCTTGCTTTGCTGACTTCCACTGTCACCTAATGAAATATGTCTTGAAAAAAACATGTGCACGATGGTGTCCGTCAGACGTTGCAGTCTCATGTATTGCACATAAAACTACTTCTCTAATAACTGGAAGACCAATTTAAAGTCCTGTATTGGACATATCCTTTTTCTTAATTTGACCTGCCTGTCAAATTTAATTGCTGGTTGACAAGTGGATCTGCATGTGACAATATTCCAGTGTGAACCATGTGAAATCAAACATGGATGGTTTACTGATGAGCCTGGGTTCAATTAACACACACACGGTCAACTTGACTATGTGATCAGATTCCCAACTAGACTATATGTGAATATATGAAGCCAACTGGAGCTGCATGTATGAACGGAGGAGCCTTTCAACAGCGTGGTGGTGTGTTAGCCCTGTTCAAAGCAAATTGAGTAGACGTCACAACTGCCTACACGAACGTACAGTTGTGCCAACGACATGCATGTACTTTATCACCTAATTAAAACTTTCTGGCTCTCGCTCCTGTGACAGTATAATTATTACTTTGAAAATAAACCTTCCCCTTTGAAGCCTGACTGAATCCCTCAGCCACATCCCTCCGTTTTTTTTTTTTTTTTTTTTTACAAAGCTTCTCCTCAGTTCTGATAGTCGTGATTAACAAAAAATAATCCTCTCAAGTGACTTATTTAACAGTAAAGCAATAATGACTTTTTTCTTCATTTCAGATGTATCATTATCTAGATATAAAATTGTTTTGTACAGCAGTTCAGTGCAGAGCTCAGGTCCATTAAGTCTGATTTAATCGGCTACAAAATGAAATTTTATTCAATTTGGTGGTTCAGCTGACTATTGTGTGTTCCAGTTAACCTCCACTGATCCTTGGCCGTCTCGTTTTGAGATGAAAGTCCTGAGTGGATTTGTCTGTGAAACTGAGGAACGAGACATTATTTGAGTGTGTGTCTGGAAAGAAATGCAAAGTTGCCTACGTACATTTTCCAGTGTACAGTAATTGACAGAAAAAAATGTCCAGTTCTCTCCTGCTTACATTTCAGCACAGCATGTTTGACGCCAACACAGTCACACAGAGACTTAAAGACACAGACATAAAAATTCATGTCCATCTTTATATTGTAAGATGACCTCACTTGGTGTATAAATAAGGCTGACTTTGTGAAAGACTACATTTGTACTCATGGGAGCACCGTTACAGTATGTGGTTCCATATTCATTCTTTTCTGGTTTTCGCTCCTGGTTGAAAAACCTTCAGTTTACGTATCCATCAGATATGGGCCAAGCCATATCTGAAAATACTAAATATCTGCAGTTGATAGTCGTGGCCTGAGGCATGAGGCGTCGCCCGCCCCATTGTTGTGAAGAACATATCTCAAGAATGCCTGGAGGGAATTTCTTCAAACTTTGCACAAATGTTAACTTGGACTCAATGAGGTCAAGGATCAAGGTCACTGTGACCTCATGTCATATCATTCTCGTGACTGGGATATGTCAGGAACACCTGTAGGCGCAAACGTCCACTTGGTCTGAGGTCACTGTGACATCATAATGTTGGGCCAAAACAAATTGAAGCTCTAAATCAGCCCTGTGATCTAAATCCAGGTATATACTGTGCAGTTTTGGGGAAAGAAACATTGTGATCTCTTTGGTTGTGGCTCCAACAGTGGTCCTACAGCGCGCCGTGAGAGAGGTACAAAGACAGCCATTAGCACAGTCTTGAAGGTGTCAGAAATTTTGCAAAGTTGCACAGTGTGGCTTGCAATAAACTTATGAGTTTGTTGAAAAACCAGTCTGTAATTACCACAAGTGAAAACAGCATGTTTCCAGAAATAACTCACTGTGATCATACATGTCAATACAGTAATAACTATAACTTATAAAATGCCTTCAAAGTGACTACTTCATTACATATTTTACATGAGTCCTGACACACGTAAAGTGCAGCTTGACTGTTTGGTGGAGGCGTACAGCGTGAGGCGGTAATTCTAGTTGTGTTTTAGTGCCTGAGCACATTTATTGTGCTTCTTCCCAGGACACAAGAAGGCGTGTGCTGTTATTGACAGTGTATTTGGAACTTTCTGAGAAATAAATCCCACCCATCTGGTGCTCAGTTCTTTAAAGTAAACAATCACAAATGTAGCCATTGTTCATGAAATTCAAACCTTTTTACCTTCTTGCTGCAAGTCGTTTGGAAAAATCGACAACAGTGGCGCATATATTAAATATTTTATCATGCCAGGAGAGTTTAGCTATCCTCTAGCTTCTGTCGGTAGTGTTGTTTGTGATAAATATATAGAAGTGACAAAGAATTTTACCTCAGAAATATAAATGCCTTTTTTCATGAAAAGAAAATGAATATAAACCCCTTTTTTGCAGTGTTGCAAACTCACTGCCACTATTCATTTCTGCATTAAAAATCTTGGACAGAAACAGCTTAGAAGGAGCCACAAAGTCAATTTACAGTGTTTGTATTAAAACCAATCTGTCATTGGATGTAATCAGAGCATAATTACTGTCCACACCACTTATCTTCATCATGTAGTTTGTTTTATACTGTAGCTTTTTCTGTTCTGAAACCTGTCCTGTGTGTGTCCCTGCTGTGAAACCTCTAACCCTCTGGACACAAAGCTGAGTTCCTTTTCCTTCAGAGCTGCTGGCCCGTGAGGACATTGCGCTTGGACTCAGCGAGGGAATGGATTAACCCACAAAATAACATAGCTTTATTAAATCACAACTCTCCCTTTAGACCCTCTCTCCCTCTGCTGCGTCAAGTTTGCTTAACAGGCCCCCTCTGAACCCCTCTGCCCTGATCCGGGGCCCCTGATAAATTGGTGACCCAGTCTTTGTGCCACTCTCTCACTTCATTACATGCTCAGACTCCACTGAACCATCTCACAGTATTGTTCAGCATGTGCATGTTGGGGATGGAGGAAGAGGGGGTAATAGGCATGGGAAGTTGTGTATGCAGCTATTATTCAGAATGAAGTTAATACATATATACATGAACACAAACAAATAAACAAAAAATAAAGCGAGTGCATGACTTTTTCAGCTTTTCTAAAACTGCTGATGTACCAGCTAACCTAAATTTATTGCACACTGTCAGCTTTTGCTGAGGATACTGAGTATTAACATAGGCACCTGGTGTCTGGGTTTTCATCGTTAATGCATCTAAATTAGACTAACACAACATGATACGTGCCTCCAGCTTTTTGTGGAATTTTTTCAAAAGATCAATTAACGAACGAGGGAAAAAATGTCCTGGACTGAGGTTCATCAAGTGGTTTGCTTATAATTCTGAAAATCTCAGACTGAACTCCACCTGAAAGCCCAAAAGTGTGCAATACTCAATTCAAAACACTTGTGGGTTAAATACTTTAAATACTAGGATTTACCCTCAGTAGTTAGCTGCAGCAAAATGTCGCTGTCACTGAACAAAGATGGCCAAAATTTCCCAAAGAATCCATCCGAAATCTCACACCAAGTGAGTGTAAAACTGTTTTGAACATTACTTTTTAACTTTTAGTATATTTAGTTTAGAGTATGGAAACTGTTTCAGAGACGCTGACAGATCACAGTGTAGCGAAGGTCAAACTGCACACAGTTTATATTATGTTCATTAAATGTTGATCTATGTTGAAATGATGTTCCTCTGCCTCAATAATTATTGAAAACACCAAATAATATGCTAAAGTGATCGGGTTTGGAATCCACATTTCTCTGTGTTACACATAGTGTTGCCTGAAATATGACCGATTTGATTTGACAGCAGCCAAAATTACCTTGAAAACAAGTGCATTTTCCGTGATAGTGTGCTTCCTGGTTCCCAGAATAGAAAATGTCTGATTCCCTGGAAAAATATTAATCGTTACTTCTCACAACATCACATCACCTGACATTACATATGCCTACATTTTTTTTTGCTTGTATAATAACCCACAAAATTGTCTATATTTTATGCATTATTGTATCTTAACTGTTCAGTGACATTTATAAACAGTTTCTTTTCAAAGCCCGCTGATATTTAAAAATGAAAAAAAAGCTATTTAAATCACTTTCATTTGACTCATTATGAATGAAAACGAAGTGTAAATGAGGTTCATAACTCGCACTGTGAGTGACCGCTTTGAATCACACTGAGCAAATATACATGAACTTATAAATGGAAAATTGAGTTTCTTTGCAATTTAGGAAGGAAATGGATCTCCAGACACGAGATTGAAAGAAGAAAAGTTGGAAAGTAAAGTGGAAATGTCTGCTGCTGAACCCCCCTTTCACTCTGTTCTTGTCCTCTGCCAGATCCTGTTCAAGTTTCCTTCACTTTCACTTTGTTGAATTAGGATAATTAACTCTCCTGACACACTATGCAAAGTAATCAAATCTGTGCTTTGGCAGTATGTGAATTACTTTAAAAGTCTGATTTGCCCTCTCTCTCTCAGACTCTCATAGCGTACCTTACACTCCCCGAGGCTGGCATTTATCCATGATTTTAATGAGATGGGCTATAGGAACGATGAACTTATCTAAATCATTCAGAACAGGGGAAATCTTCTTCGGCTGACTGACGCTGCCAGAAAGAGACACACATTAATCAGGGAAACACTGGGGACACGTAAAGCTGTGTATGAGCTCATAGAGATCACACTGAAAGGAGGCACGGATGTACCCTTTTTTTAGTTGCACATGTACATACATGCCTCAAAACAGACATCAACACCACTTGAGAGTTTGGAAAGTCAGAGTAGAAAACAAGGCATGCATTTCTCTGCACTATAGAGCCTGTATGATACTACATTTTTGATGTTGACATGGATATTAGGCTAGCAAATCAGATTTGCTCTGTAACAAACTTTTTTGGAATCTCTTAAAGTGCTCTAATCTGAGCATTAATATTAACGATTGATAAAAATGACTTCTGGGTAAAAACTTCGAATTTATAATTAGAATACAGACGTTTAAAAAAACGATTACGATTTAATATAGTTGTAAGCAGATGTACGTGTTTTGTTCTGAATTCATCAAACTTTAACTCTAAAACTTTAAGTGGAGCCTGCTATGTAAACAGCTTATGAATGATAATAGAATAAAATGGATATAATAATATATGTCTTAATAGGAAAAGTTGTGTTGCTGACAAATAGTGATTGTACAAATAATACAGTAATAAACACACATCTGCTTACCAGGGATACACTGATACCAGTGTCGGGTATCAGTCCCATACTGTGCCCATGTGCTTGTTCTCTCGTACTCATCAAACTACTCCGATATCACCACACCAGATATCCCTTTACCAAAAGTAGCTCCTTCAACACGAGCAACTTGATGAAACATCTGAAGAACCAACTCAATGCAGAGTTCAGGGAGTTTGCTAATGCTAGCAGTAGAAAACAGCAACATCAATTTGTTGTACTGTTTACAACTGTGTTATAATGTTATAAACCATTTATTAAGTGTTTGCATACTGCTTATAAATGCTGAATAGGGGAACTTAAGGTGTTACCAACATATGTACACTGTCAAAGGTGTGTGAACCCACAAAGAGTTATCCTCAAACTCTCTGAAGAGATGTAGCGTCTTTTCAGCTCTTTGTTTTGGCTTTACAGCCTGTATATTTTTGATCGACTATCACCACACTCATAAGTGTCATTTTGGCTCGATACCACTTTTTCATATCATGCTCAAAGTGAAATAAAGATTCAGCTTCCCTAAAGGAAGGAATAAATAGCCCAATAACATGACTCTGTTATGCAACATTGCTGCTTAATTAAGAGCATTGAAAACTGCATTTTTTCCACACAGAATTTTTAGTAGCATCTTTAATTTGCTCAGCACCATTCAAACATTTAAAATTCATAAATTTAACAGGTGTGACTCTTATTTGGTGACTTGTCACATTACCAGAATGAATCATATATCCTGTCTATGGAAGATTTTCAGATTTCAAATTGGGCCTTGGCATTCTTAAGTTTGGGAATGGCTGCCATAAAATATAAACAACATCTTCCTGATATTTAGTCGTGTCCTCTTTTGCAAAATCAACATCTTAACTCTCTAAAAGCATAAAAGTCCTAATTTTCTGCACCATCTAATTTATGATGGGCAGACTTATTAAGTGGGCTCAATAATGGCTGTTTTTTTTTCTTTTACCTCAATTGACCTCAATGTACTGAATGAAAACAGCAAGTGTTCTATAGTGTTGCATAGTTATTTATGATGCTGTTTTGGCTCGAGACATCTTTGCTCGTTGGTGGTGTAACATTGGGACATTCTTTGCCTGACATGGTTTACAGAGCCAACAGCATGCTTCTGAGGTCGCTGACTGGCCAATGACATTCCAGCTGCTCCCACGGTAACCAGTGGCAGCGGGGAGGGAGGGCTGTTGTCTAGCTTTAGAGCATTGTCTCGTCTCCAACGAGTCCATGGCGCTTATTGGCCACGAAGTAAAGACGCATGTTTGACTGTCAACCTGCTGTTTTTTTGTGTTTTCTATGGATACCTCTAGAATAAATTGTCAGAATCTTTTAACCATCAGAATGCATGTAGAAATGGCCAAATGGTTGCGTTGATGTAGTGTCTGTATGTCTTCGAGTGTGTGTATGTATATCAGGAAATTAACACATTGGAGAGCATTGGCTTAGCACAGTTTGAAAATGTAAACTAATGCTTTGGCAATTTGGACCGTCCAGGCAGCTGTGAAAGAAAAAGAAAAAGCTTTTCAATCTACAGTTAAGTGAATTGTGTCAAAACAGAATTGGCTGAAAATGTCTGGTCAGGATTTGTGAGGTTCAATGGAAAGACTTTAGCAGGAAAAGCTTAGTGGCAGATTCTGCAGAAGAAGCAAAGTAACTCCTCATACACACACACACACACACATGCTCACACACACATACGCAGTACAAAAGTAGTTTCACTGGCTGCCAGATAAGCTAAAGTAATAACAGTGCCATCTCAGCTAATTTTAGCTCTGTATTGAATGTGCCGCCACTGGTATTCATGGCAACATTTCTGGCTGAGCTTAGCTGTATGTTCAGTCTCTCTGTATTGCCTGTCTCACTCTTTCTCATTCTCTTTTCCCACTCTCTATTTTCCTGTCTCTCCCTTTTCCATGTTGTTCATTCCCTCACCCTCCCTCCTCTCCTTTTCATTCACAGCTTTGTTTGAAAGCTATCTTGTCCAATTTTTTTTTTAATGTGGGGCCACAGTTAATGCCTGACATTTCTAATCTGGGAAGCACCAATGTGATCATTCCACATCGGTTTTATGGAGAATAGTAAAGCCTCTTTACAAAAGTAAATATCTCCTTATACCTGCTGTGATTGGTGTTTTCCCCCAGCCTATTCTGCTATGCAGCATGAATCACAGACATAAACCCAGCCTTACATAATAAAGAGTAATGACCACCGAGAATAGAACACTGTTTACGTGCCAGATATGAGCACTTACAGCCGCACTTGGATTCCCTCTCCTGACTCTTCATTTTCAAGGAACTTTTATCATTCAGAGTGAAGAGCTAGTTGTATAACTGAGATGTCCAGCAACTTTCATCGTGATTTCAGTTACAGAAGAAGCTGCCAGCCCTTTCTTTTTCTGATTTTGACCATAAAATTAAAAATCAACGCATAAATAGTTTAAAATACTTGTAACCTGCTAAGTGCAGTAAAGTTTACTTTAAATAGACATCAATAACGCACATAAAACATTGCTTAACAACAAGAACATTTAACAAAAGTATAAAAGTCGGCTCAATAGCTGTCAAGGTTCATAGACAACTGTTGTTTTTTACTACTCACTGTTTGGAATTTTACATTGCATAAATTAGCCTAGCTACATTTCCTCTACTCTCTCAAACTGCATGTACTATTAATACTTTGTCTTTATTACGGTTGGTTTAAGGCAGTGCATGTGCCAACAGAAAACCACAGTTAAATCTCATCCTGCACACTCGTGTTTTTTTTTTTTTTTTTTTTTTTAAAGCCTAAAATCAATAAAATAGAACAGCTAATGTTGCTATCTAGCTAGAGCAGCAAGTTAGTGGACTGGATGGCCAGGTTCATCCTGTTTCTCAGTTATTTTATCTCGTAATAGCATTGTTTGCACATAGTTCCACACCGCTGATTTTTTTGCTGAGAGGGGACTATTATGGTCATCATCTTTTTCTTGGCCGCTTGCCATTATCTGCCTGGTATTAGCACTGTTGTGATGTTCAGGAAGGAGGTGTGCTTAGACAGAAGCAATGACACAGACTCACCATGGGAATGTCACAATTAAAATGTAAGATGACAAAAGGATCAATATTTTCACTTTGCACCAATGCTATTGGAATGTCCACCACTGAATTGATATAGGCTATCAATCCAGATCAATAGATTTTTACACCCCTAGTTGCCACCCACAGAAGGATTTTACTGAGAAATCTTTTTTTTATTCAGTTGCAATGTTAAGGGGACTTTCTACAATGGCTTCCACTTGAGACAATAATGTAGGCAATCCCATTTCCATTCCCAGTCTTGTGGCCTGGCCTGCCATATTGAGATTGACCACATCAATTTTGAATGGCCTTGGTCCAGCAACAAGGAAGCAGTTGGCCACCCCATGGTACAAACATCAATGGGTTGGCACAAGAACAAATGGGCAGAAGCTCATTTCCATGAAACATTACGTATGCAAGTTGACAGCTACTTCAAAGCTCTAGCTGGTACATATTGGTTGCTCACTGCTTGATACGTGTTCCCAGTCTACACAACCCCAGTACATCTGGTTTTGTCAACAAATGCACTTTTTTTTTTTTCTCTTCTCGGTACATTGAGCTGATTCTGCAGAGTGTAAATGAGGCAAGTAAACAAGTGAAATTCTTAAGTAGAAGAGGAAGAAATTAACTTTTATAGATCCTTCAAACGCATTAGGGTTATGTGAGATGGGTGTGAGCGTCTGTGCTGACTATCCTTAAAACCCTGCTGAGATACTGACAGGGCTGAGAAAATTTTCAATACCAGTGACGATATGTTACCTGTGTTTTGCTACCGATCCAAAATGTAGACCCCCAACCCCCAATTACTGTGATGAATGGTTACGTTGATGTATGTGATGTATGTTAATAGATGGCCATAGCAAGAATATGTGTTTGTTAGACACAAATTATCAGAACTTGCTATGCATGAATAAACATGCACGTTAAATTTATACAAACCCCCCCCCCAAATATTACATTATTTTAGAGCTCCTTCTTTTTCTCAAATTTTCCAGACAGCTCATGACTCTTTGAGGGGAGCCAAGGGCACTATAGCTCCCACGTTTTAGTACCCTGTTTTTGGACATGCATCACTTTGTGTGCTCAATTTGCGGGTGTTTACCCCTGTGAGTGTACAAGCAAGGGTTTGCGCTGAACCCGGACTCTGTGTGTGTTGTAAATGTTTGTCCCAGGAAACCATACTGGTAGACTATACATGAAAGGTTAAACCAGCAAAGGGTGAGTGAGTGTGAGAGGGACAGGAGGAGACGGGGAGTATGTGAGGCAGGCCTTTCTTTTCAATTTCAGCACTTTTAATCCAAAGTGGGGCAAAAGAATCATTATTTTCAATGATTCTTTATAGATTTGTGAGAAAAACCTTTAATGGTGAGACATCTTTATCCTCCAGATATTGAAACAATCTAAAAGCGAACTGTTCATCTCAGAAGAGAGAGACAGAAGAGGAGATTAGAGACAGACTGGGTATCCAGTCCCAATATTGTTGAGAAAGAAAAAGAGTTTTCAAAAGAAAAAGGTGCAGACATGAAGACATTCAGCTGACTCAGAGGAGCTACTGTATTTTCAGCATTTAGGTCATGCCCTTTTCTGCAGCAACTTAAGTCCCCTTTAGACATGCACTGTAATCCCTAAATGCTCTGCCAGTTTTTAAATGTTGGCATCATGTTTGAAAAAGAATCTGAGTCATTTCTTTTCCATGAACGTTGCTCTGGCTTTTTCTTACTTAGAACAATGCGACATTTCTGCACTATTTTGAACAATGCTCACGTGTGAATACATGCAGTTATTCTGCCATTAAAAACGTTTTACGACATAATTCCATTTAACATTTCTGCATACAGCATTGAACCCAATGTCTAAGATTTTTGATCATATTGAGAATTTTAAAGTGGAAGATCAGACTGAAAACAGCAATTTGCAAATGAAAAACGTTGCTTTTGTTAGAATGGCTGGAGACGACTGAAATCTTATAACTACTGCTCCACAATGCCAGGGATGAAATAACAAATGAACAAACTCTCGCCTTGCTCATCATGCATAACTTCCTGTGATGCTTCTTTTCGCAGGCTGGATGCCAGTTGCATGAGCATTACATCTTCAGGTCATTAATGTTGTGTACTTTATGCACAGAGTCATGACACTTTTCCACAGAGGAGACCTGTGTCTGAAGCCTAAAAGCTTTTACTTAAACTGACATGAAACAAGCGATGTTGTAAATTAAATGTCTGAAAGCAGCTTTACATTGAGTGAGTAGGTGTCCTCAATATGATTAATACGAGGATGATACATTGCTTCGGTCTGATTTTTGTTCACAAAGGCAAAACTCAAACGGTCCAGAACTTGTAAACACAAGTCATGTGGTGGAAATGTTTGATTATTGGTCATGCTGTCTGTAGATAAAAGACAATAAATGGCTCAGTTCTTACCTTGATATCATTTATTATACAGCCTTCCTTTACTGTGATGTTTATGTTGTCCACTTTTCGCATGGATTGTGATGTGGTGTTTCTGATGGAAAAACAAGCTAGACTTCTCACTAGTTGAGAAAACTGGTGGCACTTTGCATTAAATTACATCCTTGATATGTCAAATTCTTGCCACTTACAGTCGGCTTCCATTCATTCCTAAATTTTTGTTACCGTATCATTGTGTCATAATCCACCTTTTGTGTTTTTGGTTCTTCTATGAGGATCATGTAAGCAGTTTGATTTTGCTTCGTAAACCCATACTTCAGTAGCCCACACATAGTACGATACGATATACTTTATTGTCCATGTAGGGAAATTTGTCTTGGACTCTAATGCTGCACACAAACATGTAAAACAAAAAACATAATAAATTGCACATAATCCACATTGCACACAGCCTCAGACAGCATTATTTAAAAGTTTAATGGAGGTAGGAACAAATGAGTTTTTAAACCGGGGGGAACTCTGTACCAAGAGCTTGTATACTATGTGCAGCGTATGTGATGGGTCAGTCAATATCCTCTGAGCTTGACTAAGAACAGACTCAAAGAACAGCTCATAAATTGACTGGAGGGGCTGGTACTCATTAGTGGTAGCTGTCCAGTCGCAAGAAATACCATTCGCTGTTTTCACAGAATTTTAAATTAAAAGATGTAAGTGAATCAAGATGTTTGTGAAACTGTAACATTGTGTTGGTGAAGGGTCACAGTATGAGAATAAAACTTGGCAGCCACAGCAGGCAACACCTACGTGGAATATTTGATGGCCTGATAGCAACTGTTTGTGACCACAGGCCATCAGGACATAGTTAATGTTAAACCCAATGAAATGATTAATAATTCAGCCATTTCTCAATTTGTTGCGAGTCTAGGTTTGTCCCCTGAAAGTCCACATTCTAGCAGCACACCAGTCACTGAAACAGGAGCAGAAAATATTTTTTATAACCAATGAAATGACACACATAATGATACGCTTCTGTGATTGGTTCAAACAGTGTTCATACCAGAAATGAATTGCTTCAGAATTCACTTGATAGTGGTCCAAGACCATCCCTTTGAGGTGGACCAGAGAGCAGTTGTTTGGGCTGCACCAGAGTTTGAATCCGGTGTTCACACCAACTTAAACAAACTGCAGCCAAGGGGGAAAACACTCCAGGGTTCAGTTCAACCAGACTAAACAAGGCTGGTGTGAACCCACCCTTAATCACTGAATCACTCTGCCACCTCCTGACAGAAGAGATTAAGAGAGGAACGGAAGAGAGGGATGCAAATCTGAATTACTTGTTCACTACTTATAGTGAATAAAACTATAAAACAGAAGGTGCCACTACACAGTCCTGGATATTCTGCTTGACGATGTTCTGCTTGACGTTTTAAGAAAATAACTGTATTGCTGCCTGCTTGGCTGACTGACTGGTTGGCAGGGGCTCTATTTTGGGAGTGGTGGAAGCCCACTTTCTCACTCCTGTTGTCGTGTGCTGTGACTCTTCAACTCGCCCTCTGGCTACGTGCCTCTTGTACTGTGCAAGGAGAGCACTTCACACTTCCCAGTGAAACCAGAGCTCTGCCTTGAGCCTTCAACCTCATGCCTTGCCATGTCCTCTGGGCTATTTTTACTCCAGCAGTGGCTACTTCTGCCAAACCCATACCACAGCCTACTGGACTGGAGCTGAGGCCATGTGTGTTTCCATGTGTGTGAGTGTGAGTGTGCGTGGGACTGTGTGTGTGTGTGTGTGTGTGTGTGTGTGTGTGCGTGTGTGTGTGTGTGTAGGTGTGTGGAAAAAAAAGTGCATTTTAAAAATACATGTGAGTAGAGTAGAGCTGGCAAAGTATCACAAATTAATTTGGTAGTGCTAAATTATATCCTGCAAAACATGTGTAATTATGGTGCTTGAGGTTTGTGGCACTGATCATTGGCTGCAGCTTGGCCCTTAAAATCTGGCTAGGGTCCTTTGTTGCCCTTCATTCTCCCTCATTTCCTGTAATCTCTTCCCCCGTCTCTCCTTCTGTATTACTTGCAAATAATTATGGGTTGCATTATTGTCGTCACTGGGAAACAAAACCAAAGCTGTATTTTTGAAGAACCAGTAATTGTCCAAATTTTCTAATTAGAGGCCACATCGATACTGGATATGGTCATTAAGGTGGAACAAAAGATGAAGTTGGTAAAGAATTTTTGTACATACGAAGTTCTTGTAAATAATTATTACGTAACAATCTTATTAAATTACACACTAGTTATGGAACAAGATAGGAAAACTGTAATTATGTGGAAACAGACCAAGAAGAACAGAAATAATCTGTTAACATGTTTCTCTTAATTATCAGGACTTTGTAAGGAAGGCAACAAATGATTTAACTAGACTAATAAGTACTGTGATTTTATCAGAATATGTTTTCTAGAATATCCACGGTGTGTTTATCTGCTTTCAAAGAATCAGTGTATAGGATTTAGTGGCGTCTAGTGGTGAGGTTGTAGATTGCAACCAAGTGAATATTGCTCATGTCACCCTCCCCTTCCAAGCATACAGGAAAAACTACAGTGCCTGTGAAAGGCTCTCTCTAGAGCCTGTGTTTGGTTTTCCATTCTGGGCTTCTGTAGAAACATGGCAGTTTGACAATTCAACTTATTTTCAGGTGATTATGCACATACTTATTATATTCCTTTTCCGCCCTATTCTTCCAATAAGATCCCTTTAAAGCTTGTGGCCATGGCCTGATAGTCCAAGGCCACAAAAAGTTACCCTGTTGCCACCATGTTTTGTCCCCATAATGTGAGACTTTGCCAACACAATGTTACAGTTCCACAGACATCCTGATTCCTTTGTACCTTTTAGTTCAACATCGTACAAAAACAGTTAACAGTCCTTGTCACCAGCTAGCTATCAATATGTCACGGCCACTGACGTCTGGGTTTACTCAGCCTGCTCAAACTGCTTACGCTAACCTTACAGAAGAACCAGAAACACAAAAGTTGGGCTTTGAAAAAACAAAACCGCATTGAAAATTTCCAACAGAATAGAAACAGGAGTTTAAATGGTGAGAATATGACACATGTAATGACAGGATATACTACGGTGTGTGTGCTGCAAGTTTCCTCAAGTCAAGCTCGTTTTCCATTGAAACCGATGCCTTCAGGAAATACCACATCACAATTTATGGGGAAAGTTAAGTTAAGGAACGCTGTGTTAAGTTCTGTCAAATTGCCTTCTCTGTTGTTATAACACAAGTTTACATTTGGGCCACCAAAAATGTACGTTGGCCATCAACTTTAGGGGCTTGGCAGCCTGTGGAGCCAGAGGTGCTTAAAATAAAATATTAGCATCTAACCCTGGCAGGATAACACAAGCACAACTATTGACCAGTGGTCATTTTTGGGGGTGAATGAACCAAATTCAAAGCACAAAGATCATGAATACATCACTAGAATATAGATAGAATCTACTGTAAAGTCTAATTTAAAATCTTTAGAATTGGGATGTGAATTCGAATATTGGAGGAAATCACATCCCCTCTCTGACTCCAGCTTGTGTTTAAGACATGCCGATGCCAGAATCACCCACATAAAACAAGATACAACATTAAAGAAAAACACTCTTATGCTCTATTGCTGTTTCTTGATTTTAGTAAAAAAAAAAAAACTGACAGTATGCTGACTTTTTAGTAGCATGGAGTACCTCATTCACCTTGTTTTATATGCCATTTTGGGTTTTTTGTGTCTTCAAAAAAGAACATGATAGTAGTTGTAAATAGTAGCTGAGAAATCTTGGATAGAAGATACTTCACTGATGATTTTCTGCACCTTTATAAAGTTCTTAAGTGCTGCTACAGTTTTCAACTCATCTCTGAACCTGCAGGCTCCATATTCATTTTCCAAATTCCTTTTCTCTCCCTCCTCTGTCCTCTTGTACTTCTTGTGCCAGATCGTTTTATCTAATTCTCCCTCTCTCCTTCTCACTCTCGCTCCGCTTTAGTGAAATACATCAAGGAGATGTCGGCCTTCTTTAAAAGCTCGGGGTCTCCTGGGGCCGCCCTCCCCTGGGACTCTCCCCCCTCCACACCTCAGAGGGGCTCCGAGCCCTCAGAGGTGAAGGAGCCCCGCAGCATCCCGCTGAAGATGTGTCAGGTGACACGAAAACAGTGCCCCCCAGACACAGAAAACAGGTATGTATGTAGTTTACAACTTGATGTCATATGATTTTCACTTCAAACGTGTGAAGACAGCTGAACAAAATGGCTTAGAGAGAACATTATAAGAGGAGCTTTTTACCCCGTCTTCCTCACATATTCTCTTTGTTAATATCTGAAACTTATTCTTCACCCTTAAGCTTTTCTGTCTTTCTCTGCCATTTGTCTTTAATTTCTCTAAATGCCCCCTTTTTTTTCCCCCTGTCATCTCCCTTTTTGTTCTCCTGCCTTCCTCTCACTCTCTCTCCTCCTCTCATCTCATCTGCCAGGTATTTCGAGGTGATTTCATCCAACAGAAAGAACTCTGTGTTCCTGCGAGCAAAAGACCCAGCCATGGCCCAGTCCTGGTACAATGCCATCCAGGCTGGCGCTGCCAACCTTTTACCCCGAGTGAAGGAGGAGATGAAGACCATGCAGCCTGGCATGGAGGTCAAACATCTGGGCTGGATTACAGAGCAGGTATGCAACAATACAGACGAGCAAGACCTGCAGTATTTTGTAGGTTTTTTTAACGCTTGTTTATGTTTTCAGTATTTCATGGTGCCCTGGTTTTCTCTCTATATGATATGTGCTTTACTGCCCTTTTTCATGTTTTTCTGAGGCAAAGGCAATTTTCCACTCCGGTGGACAATAAAGTCGAATCCTATCTTAAAGAGCATGCAGACACACAGAAACATAAAAAGCACATGTGTTCATGTATGATCGTGTAACAAGCGTCACAGTCATAAATGTGTCATGTATGGTAATCATAAAGCACTGTATGAGTTTTTTAACCACGTCCATTTATCAAACAAGACACTAACATAAGCTTAAAAATATACACAAAGATAAGGAATACTGGAAAGAAACAACAAACAAAACAGTTTTTTAAGCATATATAAGACAGACCACCTGTAGATACACAAGTTCACAGTTCCAGGCCAGTTTAACTGTTCACTTAGTCTATTAAAGGTACAACAGGCAGGATTTGTTGGATTCTGTTTATAAACGCACCATTCAAAGTTGGCCTTTACTCCCCGGCTCAATAAACAAGAGAGGGAGAGAGACAGCAGCATTGTTTGTCGAGATGTTCCAATACCATGTTTTCTTTCCAGATACCGATTCCAGTACCTGAACTTTGTACATCGACCGATACCTAATACCAGTCCAATACCAGGGCAACAGCTGTATATTACTAACCCTGTATAGATGTGATGTGATTGCAGGCTCAGATTAAATCCTGTATAAAACATAAACAAGCACATGTATGCCATAAAACATGATTTTGCCATCCTGGGGGAAAAAAATGGCATATATGACGCTGCTGGAAGTAGCACTTTAGATTAATAAATGATGTAGTATCAGATCGGTGCATAGACTTGTGTACTTGCTGATATGAATACCAGGATTTCTGGCAGCATATGAGGCAATTTCCGATTGTGGTTTCATATTGGAACAACCCTGATTGTTTGCTTGAGTGAACTAGAGAGTGAATGAAGTTATAGATCAGTGTTAGCAACAACAAAGCAGTGAATCAGAAATAAAATGTTATATTCTGATTGATTAGGTTCTAGTAAACACGCCCAATCATCTGCACAATAGGAGATTTTGTGTGAATGCAGCTGAAACACAGTGTGCTCTGTGTGTGTGTGTGTCTGTATATAGTATGTGTGTGTGTCTCTCTCTGAAGCTCTCACAGACAGAGAGCAGAGGAGAGAGGCAGAGAGAGCAATGTAACCACTGGTCACTACATTTTTATAGATCCCTGACATCACAGCCTGCACAGGCTGGGAGGTACACACCACAGCCAAACAGACTTACGCCCAGAAACGTCCCAAACACAACAAAATAAGAGAAAATAAGAAAATAAAAGGCGGAGAGCAGGGTCTCTGCAGATAAAGACACCACCACAAACTTTTAGTGGGTCATAAGTGATGATTTGGAGGGATTATTTTTATGATTCTATACTTTTTATAAGGAAAATCTTACATGGAATGCCTTTAATGAGTTCCAGCTTTTGTAAAACGGAGCTGTTGTTTGTACATTAGATTTTTTCCAGCTTAATGTTCTTTATCTCATCTCTCCTGCCATATAAGTCAGTTTAAATGATTTCTTCATCTCCGCTACAAATGTGCATGTTTGCAGGTGACACAGGGTCCAGAGAAACCAGTCCTTGCTGCGTTGACCGACAGAGACCTGCTCCTGTATACGTCCCTGCCTGAAAGCAAAGAGAGCCTCAGCAGCCCCACCAAGAGTCACCCGCTCATTGCTACAAGGTCACACCTCATGACGCCACATCACTACGCAGTGACACACTTGCGCTCTCTCTTGTACACAAACACATTCACATAACCTAACGCATACTTGTAGCATTTAATAAACTTAATAGATCTGTTCCCCGCCCTGGCCGGTCCAGTATTGAGTCAACAGACCTTTCCGGGGCTGAGAGCACATGCTCACTCTTTCCATAAGTGGACTGTTGGACATTTTGCCACATAACGTCACATTCATTTGGAAAACATTAGTGGAACCAGAACCTATGAGTCATCTGTTTTTCCTCCCTTCTGTCTCTCCTGTGCTCTCCACATCTCACTTTTCTCTTCTGTAATGTACAAACATACACACCCCTTCATCTGCTCTTTTGGCCTTTCTTAATTACCCTCTTCCTCACCCGTGTTCTTAAATTCTCCCTTTTAGACTGGTCCACTCTGGCCCGGGGAAGAGTTCTCCTCTCCTGGACTCTGACCTCTCATTTGGCCTGCGTTCTGGCACTAAACAAGGTGTAGAGACCCATGTGTTCAGGGTGGATTCTGCCAAGGAGCTGTCCACCTGGACTCATCTGCTGGTGGAGGGCTGCCACAACGCTGCTGAGCTCATCAAGGAGGTCACCACGGGTACACATGCACACATTTGTTTGACTCCCAGTTCCGTGTTCATTCTTGCTGCATAGTTTCCTCCGCCTACGAACTGAAAACTCAGATTTTGTTCTGAACTACCAGAGGGCACAAGGAATTGGCGAGAAATAATATTTGATTGTCTTTGAGTCCGTGCCTGAGTGAGCAGAGAATCGCGCAACCAAAACTTGAGATTTGACTCCCACTAGGGTCACCCTTTTGTAAAAATGAATCTTCTAAGGGTTCTCTATTAATAGTTCAAATAAGGGCCTGTTAGTTTATGAGTATCAGAAACAAAAGCACTTCATTATGTAAGCATTATTAACCTATATCAACTAAAAAAGTACATACCAACAGTACTTTTGTGCAATGTAGGCAGATCATTGTTTCTCTATGAAATCCCTCCAAAAGAGAATAAAAGGAGTAGAGTCCCTCTATTGTTTCTCTATAAAATCCCCCCAAAAGAGAATAAAAACAGTATAGTCCCTCTACCACAACTCCAAACACAACACTGCTGTCACTCTAAAATTGATTGGCAGGACGTTTACACTGACTAATACAAGAAAATCTCAGCCGTTATGTTTTTGATGCTGTTAAAGGGATAGATTATTTGATGCAAGGTGCTTATTGAAAGTCAGTGTTTACCCACAGTTAGTTGGAGGCCGGCACGCCCACATGTGGGAGAAGCGGCAGGAATGGCAGCAAAGACGCTATGCACTGAACTGCTGTGGAAACACTACACTGTACACTATATTTAGAATATTTTTATCGCTTTTCTTTGCTGTCAGACAGCGTTTTCCAGCGGGAAACTGCTATTATGTGAGGCAAACATTGCTCTCTCCAAAGCAACGAAACTTCATTGGCAAAATCCCTAAATTTACTTCGCAAAAGATGTGAGTTTCTGGTCCACCGCTGCCTCGACTGGTAAGTTTGTTTGTGTTATTGTGTGACTTCTGTTTTTGAGTTACACAATGATACAACAAAACCATTTGATCAAGGCAGTGGGAGTCCTGCAGCTGCCATGTTCTGCAAGGTAAAATTACTGTTTTTCCTTAAGGAGTCTGGTTGCTTAGGAGAAAGTCTTACATAAAGGTGGAAATGGCTGTCTAATGGCAAGAGAATGCGGTAAAAATAATTTGTATATAGTGTACAACTATAGTGATATTGATTTTTTTCCGATGGAACTTTTTTTTAAGTGGTTAAAATATGTTTTGCTGCTTTACCTCTTCACAGCAGTCCATTGCTTACTTTTCGTGCTGGTACTCCTCTCTGCTTCTCCAAACTGTGGGGGGTGCCAACCTCCACCTGCTGTAGTAATTCACTGACTATGGACAAGTATCTCATACAACCCCAAAACAAATAATCCAAACTATCCCTTTAAAAATATGTTTGCAGTAAAACATGCCTTTATTCTACTCTGATCTGCTGAGAATTCAAAATGCTGATTATGTTGATTGATATCCTCAATAATTGCTATGAATATAACTCAAATCTATTTTATCCAAACAATTACTGATGTGGTTTCTATTCAACAGAGACATTCAAACATCTCAATATAATAACGTAATAGGAGGCTGTCTCACAAAGCAGGATTAGGAGTTACGGTTTATTGTTTCTTGCACAGTGATTTAGGGACTCTACTCTTTGGCTTAATGTCCTCAGTCTCTGGATATTTATTTTGGCTGCATATTTATATAAGGCTTGAACTGGTATTAGGAAGGAAGGCTTTTTGTAATAGATTTTATGAGGAGCTAGGTTGTTTGTTTGTTTCAAGTACAGCTTATAAATCCATGTCTGCACTGAGTAACCGTACAGCTCTTTTTATTTCTATGATCCAGATTCTGCATTTTAGTCATCAGAGTTTCTTCTGTTCTTCTATTAATCCTGCTTTGTGAGACGGGCGCCAGCTCACTGACAGTGCAGGGTAGTAATGTGCTTACATTGCCCTCTGCTGGTAGCACAAGGTGGTGCAACAGACTTTCAGACTAAAACCAAAAATCTTTTTTTAGGATCAGAATTAGGACAAGCGTTCCATTTAACTAAGATTTAGGCCCTCTTCTCTTTTCTTTACAATAAGCATTATTTATCCTTTCAGCGCATTAAGGTGTCAAGCCAATAATTCTGGGCTTCGTATCAACACAGAGCTCACAACAAGAACTCCAGACTCACTCGAGAACAACTTCAGCTGAGCACTGTAAAATCATTATATTACCTTCCTTTGTTCTGTGCCTGTGTAACTCCTGTTTTGTTTCCTATCTTGGCAGCCTGTAGTTGGAACGGGAAGGAGTGTACCCTGGGAGTGCACATTGATGAGGGTTTCACACTATTCACAGAGGAAATGGGTGTCAGGAAAAGTATTCTGCTCCAGCAGCCCTTTGAGCGCCTAAGAATGTCCTCAGACGATGGCGTTCGCATGATGTTCCTCGACTTTGGAGGCCCTGAGGCCGAGATTGTAAGTTTTCATTTGACTTTCTTAATATTAATTTTGTTCAGTTGTAACACTGGCGGCTGCGTAGGATTGTTTCTGACTCCAAACACTTCCAATAATTCTGGAGTGTTAAGACCAAAAGCAAAAAAGATTTCCAAAATTCAAAACATGTTTTTATTAAATTAAATATTCTGCTTCAACATGTATTTGTCAGGGTTTAGCCTTTCAAAGACAACATTTTCACTGTGGTCTAAAACTTGTTTTCTCTCTTGCTTGCTGCACACAAAGGGAGCCGTGCACCTGTATTAACAGGGCGGTCTAGGAGGAATCTCACAGTACTGACGAGTTGTATTCATGAAAGAAAGTTGATTTAATAAAAATATACTAATTTTTAGGTTGATGATGTCATAAAAAATGACGACAGGCATTTAAAGCTTCATTTAAAAACGTCAATAGAAGCCACAAATATTTAAAAAATGAGCAGAGAGTAGCACTCAGCTTGTGGTGCTTAAAGTAACAAAAAAATACATTTGAAAAATTCAAAACCAGTGTCTCTCTCCAAAGATCATGACCCGGTTACTCAAGATAATACTGCTGTGAGCAGTTTCATGTAGGAGTTATACCACAAAAGTTTCGATATATAAACAGCACTACGGGCAGGGGAAAATATGTGCTTTTGATTTTGGGTTGAACTGTTCCTTTAACAAAATGGTAACTGCTGATAATATTTGCACATGCTGTATTGCCTCTGGTGACCTGTCTGCTCAGGGTTTGTTGTTTACTTTTAAAATTTGTCTTGATGGAGCACAAAATTACAATAACAAAAAAAAAAACAAAGTATGCAACACAAGATCCGTGCATTTGCCTTTTGCTGAGCTTCCGGCCACATTTCATCAGCGGGTTGCGTTTGCTTAGTTGTCATGACGACAGCTATCTGAGCCATCTCCACCTGAGTCAACAAATGAACCAACAATATGACAAATAAATAATCACTATTTGCAGATAAAGGCCGTGACATGCAGTTGAAAGCTCCGTAAAAAGCAGCACTGACTACAAACTTTAATGTTAAAATCACAAAATATATACTGATATTTAAGCACTTGATCACTTAATACAAT
Organism: Lutjanus erythropterus; assembly: GCF_056507025.1. Taxonomy (NCBI): domain Eukaryota; kingdom Metazoa; phylum Chordata; class Actinopteri; order Lutjaniformes; family Lutjanidae; genus Lutjanus; species Lutjanus erythropterus. The sequence goes on along the minus strand of NC_139318.1, from coordinate 33,313,896 downwards.
CTGAATAGTAATAGTTTCCTCTGAGAGGTGGTGGAGTAGAAAAGTAAAGTTACATAAAATGGAAATACTAAGTACAGTACTTGAGTTAATATACTTAGTTACAGTCCATCACTGAGTGTGATATACAGTATTACAAAGCTTATATTCTTTCTCATTCTGACTTTTTTTTTTCTCTTCCACATATCCAAACTGTCTCTTGCTTCAGCAACTGGACCTCCACTGTTGTCCCAAGACCATCGTCTTCATCATCCACTCTTTCCTGTCTGCGAAGGTCAAGCGACTTGGCCTCCTGGCATGATAACGGCCAACCATCCAGGACATCAACAATAGGAATATTCAATAAAAACACACAGAAGCCAAGAAGACTCTGAGACAGCAGAGGATGTGGCCCAGGAAAAGATGCTGACTAACCCCTTCTTTTCAACCTTTCCACACAGGTTGAAAACCACAACCACAATCATCATCAGTGGTCGGGCACCTCCCGGTCTTTGTACGGGAATGAAGAGAAAACTGCAACACTGATGGACCTTTTTTGAACTTGTAGTTGTGAGGTAAAAAAGAGGTTTTACAGACGGCGTAGCAGCCATTTAAGGGATCTGACATCTGTCAAATCTGTTACAGTAGGTCATGACACTTTATGATGGTTAACTGTGTGAATATGACAGCCTGCATCTTAATGTTTCGGAGCCTAAAGTCCCAAACATTTCTTGTTTTTTCGCCCCATTGTTCAGTTTTGTTTTGTTTTCTGAGTCACAGCAGGCCTTTGTCACAAGCATCCTTTCATCTTTCAATCTTTGCTTTATGTGCTGCGAGCAGTCATAACAAAAGTTATTTCACAAATGTCCTGATTGATGTTGGACAGAATATTTTTTTTTTTTTATAAAGGCAGCTGCAGTGGAGTGACAGAAAAACATGACTGTTAATCAATAGTCTGTACGGAACAATGTACAGAAAACAACTATAATGATATGCTTTTTATGTGGATGCTTGATGAAATAAACTGCATGATTTTTGTTTAAGACAACTTCCAGATGTCAAATCATACACTGTATAATTTTCATTACAGCTGAATGAGTTCCAGTTTTATTTTTCCTCTCTGTCCTTCCCCGTTTTAAGCGTGCTCATAATCCTTGGCCTAACAAAGAGAAATTACTAACAGAATACATAATAAAAGGTGTTTTCAAATTGTATTTTAGCTTAACCAATATAGTAGATAAAAACTTGTAATTTTCCTAACAAAAGAGACACGCCTTAGTCATTATGATTCTGCAGTTTCATGTCGTTTCAGCCCATGTGAAAACAAGAGCTCCCGTGCTTTCGAGTGTCATTGACAAAGGCTGTCAGATAATCGTGTATTGATGAGCTGAAAGAGTGCCAGTCCAGCTAAGCTTCTTCTCCTGTGTGGATAAGCTACAACACAAGTACAGAGTTTAGCTCTATCTATTTTATAGTGCAGTGTTTTCATCTGTGCTTCGTAATTTAATCACCGGAGAGGACAAACAGGCTTCATCTGAAAGCACTGTCCATTTTTCCACAGTTTAAATTTTCCATATAAAAGATGTTGAGTTGTTTACATCATAAAGTGTTTTGATTGTTTTTTTTTCTTTATTATTTGTGTCGACTGAACATCCACAACTTGGGGCCTTCTCTCTGTGTCCAACGCTAAACAGACTTGTATTAATATATATTTCAAGACTAAACCTTGTTTGCTTTCAAGAATAAAATGTATTGTATATTCTTATTTAAACAAAGGTGTGCCTTGCAGGGTTGTTTGTATATAAACATGTAATAAACTTTGTTAACTTTTATTGTTTACTTTGCATGTGCTTTACTGATACTGCGAAAATGTCTCTATCTAGATCTGTTGATTTATCTGTTAAGGAGGTGATGAAAAGGTTTTGTTAGGATCTTTTTTTTTTAGTGTTTCTTGTTGTAATACTTAATTCTACCACAAGAGGCTGAAGTGAAAACACTTCCCTATGTTCTAAATAATACTAAAAGCATTCATGTTTTTTTTTTTGTTTTTTTTACCAGGTAAGGTTTAATTTCTCCATGCACCCAAATACAAGCTACATATTTTGTGTTTGCAAGTTATCTTACTTTATTATAATGTCTTTAAAGTGTCCAAATGTCCCATTCATACGTTGTTGTTTTTTTCTTTTTTTTTTATCTTTATCGGAAAAACATGACACTTGTAAGGGATGAAGTGTCCCTTGTACCATGATAAACGGTGTTAGTCAGCTTCACTTAGGTTGTACATGCTAACCGGTAACAAAAGATTAGTGCTGAAGCCAAGACAAAGACATGACAATAATGCTACATAACTTGCTAACACACAAGACATGTAACTTTTGCAATCCTCCAGCTCTTTGTTTTGGTTTTCCAGCTCATAACTTTATTACTTTATTTTATTTTTACCACCCTCACAAACCCTTTTTCCAGCAGCAGCAGCCATCTTTACTCTACATGTTTAGCACTACAGCAGACAAAGTTAGCGATTAGTTTTCGAGTCAGATTTTCCCTCAGGAGATGGTGGAGACCAAAAAAGGGAAAATGGTCAGAAACAAGATTCCAAGTTAATTCAAATGCTCTTTATCTGCTGGGTGCAAACATAAACATCTAACATATTAACCAGAGCAACCATGTGAGGTCAATATGTTTTCAGCTTGTTCTGTACTTCTGCTAAGCACCGAAACAACAGACAAAGTTACTGACTACTGGTGAAGATCTTGGTCAAGAGCCAGATTTTCCCTCAGGAGTTGGTTGAGACCAAAATCAGAGCTAAAAGGAGAGGGGCCAGAAACAAGACTTCAAATGAATAATCATGTTTAATATCTGCTAGATATGTACGATCCTGGGTGTGAAGAAAGAAACCAATTTAGTCAAAGACAGGGACGTCTTGGTGGAGTTGACACATGTCTGTCAAGCATGTTAATTGCCTGATGATTCTCAAAACAGAAACCAAGACGTGCATTAGGGGGAGTGAAACGAGCCATTGTGACTCCAGCTACTTGTGAAAGCAGGACGGACGTTTCTGATGAAAAATCTATCCGCTGTTGTAGCGCTTAAACTAAAACAGTCATTTTAAGTGAGTCCTAATGCACTTTTCATATCCAGCTGCAAGTTTTAATGTCATATTTCTCCTGGTCTTAACGAGCTGCTCCACTGAACAGCAGATCTAGCCTGCACGCTGTCTTTATTTAACAGTCCCAGTTGGTGGTCTGACAGTTTTATTAAGTCCAGACAGATCTGAAGAATGGGCCGGGCAGAGATGATGATGATGAGATGCTTAAGTCAGCGGGGTGTGTGATGGAGACAGTTAGGCCTGCTGCTCGCCATTGTAAAAGGAGCACGCAAACAGTCCCCTCTTATATGCTTTTACTGCCATGCGGCTGTGTTATCAGCGAGGTGCAGATGCTGCTTGTTACTGTGTAAAGTGTGACTCTGTGTGTGTGTGTGTGTGCGCGTGCAGATCCTTTTTAAACACACGTGTATTTGCATGTGTGCACCTGAGCAGCAAATGTAAGCTAGTAAGTAATAACAAACTGCGAGTTGTGTATCATCCTATCAAATCAGGATAGAGTGTTCACATTTGATCACATCTTCCCTCTCCTCTTCTCCCCTCCCTCCACTTTCAGCTCTTGCTCCTCTTGTTGAGAGCGTTGCCATGGTAACGGCAGGGAGCTCTCAGATTGGCTGCGTCCGTCTCTCCCCCCTGAACTATGGGTTGTTGTTTTTTTTTTTTTTTTTCGCCGCTGAAATTGCCAATCAGCCTCTCAGATCCGCTTGGAGAGGAGGAGGAGATTGTGTGAATATATTTTGATTAACAAAAATGGAAGGGCACTTAGGAGGGAGAGGAAGGGGGAGAAAATTGGCAGAAAATATGATGTTAGTAAGTGAGGGGGATAAGAGAAAATGTTGCACTGGATAGGATACACTCCGCTATCCCTTCTTTTGTGTCTAAAGCTGGAGAGCAAACATTATTGCATACATAGAGAAGGAATATTGACTCTAAATGAGATTGGAAAGGCGCTGTAACATTTTGCCAATCAGGTGTTATGGTCTTTATTTGAATTTCCACAATAACCAGGAATACTGAGAAAATGTAGACATGAAAAGAACAGGGACTGGAGATGAGACAAGTCCAGGATGATCAAGGTATGCACGCTCCCCTTTAAAGGACTAAAGTAGAGTTTTTGTGATGTTTTTGTCCAGATTTTCTTCATGCTATGTTGTCAAATCCAATTTTTGTAGCGTGATAATGCAGTGCAGACATTTCAGATCAATCAGTCTCCACTTTTACAACAATAAATGCAAAATTGACATTTACTGTCTGGGGACAATGAAAGTCCCCCATTAAGATTTGTTTTTCTTTACCACAGTGATAAAATTGGAAACCTATTGTTCTTCGTAAGATAGAGAAACACATTCATAAATGTAGGAAATAGAGGTGCACAGAGACGTCAGTATTTGTATCTGTATCTATATTACAGAAGTGGAGGTGGTTTACACCAGAAGTCATATTAAATCAGGCAAGTTTTTTATTTTATAATCTAATATTTATCATTAATGCAATTGTTGTGGCTACAAAGCATCAACATAACTTAATACTAGCATATAATAATTGACATATATTGTACATATATATTTCCACATGCTTATACTGTACTTTTTGATCCCTCTTGCTTTCTTTTTATTTTTAGCTAAACTAAGTTTTATGAACTGTCTGAAGCTCCCTTTAACTGGGGAATATTTAAAAATCTGAAACTGGATAAAAACCCAAAAACAATTATAAATCAAAAGATTCTGTTTTGCATTGGCAAAATATAAACTCCACAGTAAATATATACAAGAATATAGAAATATCCTTCAGTTAAAGGGAATATTCTTCATGCATTAAATCAGTGATTCATTGAGGTAGATGCAACCTGCAGAGGTTCTCATGGAGCCATTTAATAATAAGCAACTTTGAATGGAAGGAATGTCTGTTTTTATTGCATTATTTATTGCTTTTCCGGACAACACATTCAGATTTGGGTGCATCCCTTGTAGAAAACATACTTTGGCAAATGGGTTGCACAAAATAGCTCAAACACTGTCAATACACAACAGTACAATATGATACAATACTATTAGGGCTGCATAATAATAATAATATTGCAATTATTTTCACAGATATTGCAATTACAGTATGATTCATCGTTCATGGGAATAGCCATTTTTGTATCACATTTTCTTTTTCACTGAAAAAAAAAAACAAGTAGAAATAACTATCATTTGTTGGTGTCTGTACCAAACACTTCTGGAGAACACAACTTGTAGGCCAGGGCATTTCTGCAGCAGAACAGTACTTCATTAAAATGTTGTGTTTTCACACATTTTCCCTTTGGGTGTTTCACTCCATATTGCAGTTTCAGTGATGTTTCAATTAATTGCGTACACCTAAGTACAATACGTAAATATGTCACAGAAGTGCAGAGACAAAAACAATGAAAGCATGAAAAGGCAGTGCCAAAGGTGAGACAGTAAGACTAATCATGGATAGACATTTGATTTGCTTTAAACTATTTCTGAAGTTTATATTTAAATTGTTGATGTCAGGAGCAAAAACAGAAAGCGTGGGTGAATAATACAAGAAGTAAGGGGGTTGTTTATTTGTTTTCCTCCGTGTTTTATGGACTCTTGCACCCTCTTTCTAATGCAAATGGCAAATAAATTGACCCTGACTCTGTAAATTCATCATGTCGTGCATTTTAGCACAGTCTGCACCGCTGCAGTGTAATCAGATAAACTGGATTATTATTTGAAAGATCAAAAGCCATGCACTCCAGCTGCTGCAGTCAATAAAAGGTTCCCATAACTATGGCTTTGCTTTCTCTCTCTCTCTCTCTCTCTCTCTCTCCAGACTTTCCCAACTCCAGACCAGTCTAATGACAGGTTTTATATTCCAAATGCTTTATGGCTTCAGTAAAAATAGTCATATGTAAGGTTCCACACTCCAAAGTTGAACGGATTAAAATCTACGACATTTTTACTGGGGCTCATTCTCTTTTCATGGTTAATCATTTGTATTGTGTCATATCCTTTGTTAACTAATAAATTAGCCGATAATGAATCATTTTTATTTTAATGGAAAGCAATCACGGTGGATATGTCATTTTTAAATGACAAAATTAAAATGTCCACTTAAATAACTGCAGAGGAATCATTCTGAGATGGCACAGACCCAGCGTGTTCATTTGGCATCATTTTTACACTTTTAATACTCTATAAGAGCTTCATCAAGTGAGCATCACTTCTGGAAAACGACCAACACCTACAGCTAAAGGTGTAGATCAAAATTACAAGTACAACTGCATTCCCATTGTATTTGCTGTCTCCATCACTTCCTTTGTAGAGTCATCATCACAATCATCAATATAATGACTATTATCATCAGTGCTGTCATTATGAACGTTTGTCCCAGGGTGTGATTGAATCATCACACTGTATACAGATCAGCAGGATCCGCTGTGCATAATCAAAAGATCAAGTATGGCTGTGAATTCAAATGTTCTCATAAAACTTTAATGGTTTCAGCACCTTTCTGACAGACTCCTCAGTCTGTGCACCTGAGACCAGTGGAACATAATTAAGTACATTTGTAAGACCTTCATTTGAGTATTTTCATTTTACTTAAGACTTTCACTACATTTTAGGAGCAAAAAAATGTACATTTGGCATGAATAAAAGATCAACTACTTGACTGAGATTTTACAAGCATTTGATAAGTTTATAGAGTTTGCAGATTGCAAATTCCTCGCCTCACTCTCCCCTTCCTTGAATGATTTCAAGTACTGGACTTTTACTTTAAGCAGAGGCTATAAACTTTACTTCCTTATGAAGTTTCAACAGTCCCACTTAGCAGCAGCTGGTGATGGCGTCCTATAGCATCCTCAGCAGCTGCTGCACGGTGTGGTACAGGAACTGCGCTGGGGAAGACTGGCGGGCTCTGCAACAGGTGGTGAAGGCTGATCAGCAGGTCGCTGGGAGTACACTACTACCTTTGAAAGGCATTTACACTTCCTGATTAACCATTGCACCCTGGATACTGTCTTCCCCCCCTCCCCTCTGGAAAAAGGTTTAGTACAGTCAAAAGCAGAACAACAAGCTGTAACCTCCGTCTTCCACTGGGAAAGACTGAACTTCACACACTTCCCTTCCATATTACACACATTGCAGTCTTGCACAGATCAGCCCATACGCTCCTACCTTACCATCACACTGTCACTGTCTCGTTTTTGTCTCGTTTTGAACATCTATCATCACATTTCTGTATATATTTACCTGTGCATGTATTGTTTTTAATTTACTTACAACTCACATTGCTGAAGAGTTGTTAAAAGGATTTTCATGGTTCTCTGAGTACAATGACAATTAATTTCTATTCTATTCTATTCTGCAATTGAGTATTTTTACAGAGGTGCGGGTTTTACTATTTTTTGTGACCAACATTCACACACAGAACAGCACAGACAGACAAATAACTGCACACAGAAAAACAAAAACGCAAAGAAGAAAAGAAAAAAATAAGACAAAACAACCAACATATAGTGCAATTAATTGAAACTTGGCAAACATCTACACATCAGGAGTCACATTTCACATACAGATTTTAACTAAATCAATTTCCAGATAATGGCGTGTCAAATTCATCCCAGGCCACATCAGCATTATGGTGGCCCTCAAAGAGCCGGTTGTACATGTATGATAAATGCACCTCATATTACATATCAGTCTCTACATTTGATTTTTGGTTTTGGCGATAACATAATCATATAAGTAGGTCAAAATAACAATAAGGTGGTTTCATTTTATGTAGCTTATAAGGCCGGTTTCAAATTCAAAATGTATGTTGTTCTCAAAATGAAATAAAATCATTTTGCCAGGCTGCTGCTATTAACTTGAACTTGACACTATCTAGCATTTACTGTAGTGACATTCAGCAGCTGTATGTCTTGACAGCACAGAGAACAAAACTGGCATGCATTCTGGAAAATATAGTTTATGGACATTTATTTCCACAACGCAGCTTAGTTGTATCGCACAAATCACTAGACTATTGAAAACTAAAACAAAGTGATCAAAAATAACAGACTAACCTGTGTCTGGAGGCTCCTACAGCTTAAAGGGACAGTTCACCCCAAAAACAAAAGTACGTATTTTCCCTCAGCCTGTGGTACTATTTTACCATATAGACTGTTTTGGTGTGAGTTGCAGAGTTTTGGTGACATTGTAGAGATGTCTGCCTTCTCTTCAGTATAATGGGAATAGATGGCACTAGTCCTGTGGCGTTCAAGGCACCAAAAAAATACATTTGAAAAACCTCAACAGCAATGTCCTCTTCCAGAAATCATGACCTAGTTTCTCAAGTAATCCACAGAGCAGTTTCATGTTGGAACTCCTTTCTTATACAGGCCAGGGTAAAAATATGTATTTTTGATTTTGGGGTGAACTGTCACTTTAATGATAATCTTGGTTGCTGAAAACACGTTTAAAATGACCATAACGCACCTGTCACCTGTGCTGGGACGCTGTGCTTCATATCATCATTAGAATCTGTTATTGATCTTTGTAATATTGATAACAAATTCTGTTTCTTATGTTACAACTCCCCATCCTGAATTTCACCCATTCTCATTCGGTCACCCCAAATGAGGTGCAGGGCCGTGAGTTTGACACATGTGACATAAAGGGTTTAAAGACATAATATGAAACATTTTACCAGGGTGTTTCTAGACGGGACACATTATCCACTGAGAGATGGGACCTTATTTTCAACCAGCCTGTATTTTTAAATGTGCATTGTTTTCTTCTGTGTGTTTCGTACTTTTAATTTAGCTTAATTTAGGCTGCTTAATAAATGAATGAATGATTTACATAATAAATCATAAAAATAAAAGTATTTTTTCACATGCTGAGGATAGATATACGATGGAGGTACACTTTCCTTTTGAGGATTTAAAACACAAGGATACGAATCTGTGAGATACTGCAAAGCTGGAAATTAAAGTAGATATGCACCCTTGTATAAGTCAGTGGGTCTGTCAAAAAAAGCCTGGAAATACCCTTTTTACTTAAAAAACAGTGCACAGACTCAGAAACCTTTCAATCATTGCTCATGACCCACTAGAAGTGTTGGCTGTATCTGCACAGACTCTGCCCTCTGACTGTATTTCTCATTATTTTGCTGTGCTTGGGACGCTTAACCAGCCCAAAATGTCGGCATATGACATCCTGGAAATGAGACACGACAATAAACTATCTTTATGGTGCATTTACAAGCAGCTCGGACAAATCCTACTGATTCTACCTTCAACGAAACTGATTTCCAGGTAGGATTTAATTAAATCAACATCTGCCTTAATGTCAGCTCTTGCATCCTGCTTAAGAGTGTTTACAGAAGTAACTGACATATCTAAACTCAAGAACTGTAAAAAGAGGAAGTCCATAAATATATAAACTAAGAGGGGGTTTCCATCTCACAACAATAATTTTCTAGGCTGCTGTCTAGGTAGCTTGCCAAACTCAAGTAGGATTCAAAATGCTTCTTTCACTGTTGCCACATTTGAAACTGTGGCACTTTCACACGCAGGGTGTCACCGCAGAGGAACATGCCGACTGTATGTTGCATGTGCATGCAGCAGCAGACTTTGATGGACCCTGGCAACATCTAATTCTGCAGTGTGTTTAAGAGCAGGCAGATGGCAGTAGAGTATTGAGGGAGGAGAGGAACGTTCAGGTCTGACAGGTTTTGATTCGCTGCCAGAAACAGTAGGGGTCTCTGTCTCTCCATGCAGAGGAATCACAAAGAATGTGTTCAGTGAGGGAGAGAGAGAGAGAGCATTTAAGCTTTGATTGGTCCTGACCTAATTCAGAACAGGACATCCCACAATATTCAATACTCTATTTCTTGTTTTCTCTCCCTCTCTCCCTACCCTATCTTTTCTCTCCCTCTTAACACAAAAGGACTAGAGAGAGGAAAGAGGGCAAGAGATTAATACTAAGGCTCAAGCTGAGCAATTCATATTCCAATTGGAAGAGCATGTTATCTATTTTCTCACACTCATTCATTGTGCTTTTTCTTCCTGAGAGGCGTTCGGATCAAAAGCAGGATTCAACAGGAATCAAACACGGACTTTCAAGGAACTGAGCAAAAGGGGCGACAACATTTCAACCTTGCACAGACTCCAAAGGAAACAACTGCACAATCACTTTCACATCAAACTCCTCAATAACCATGTCAAATATGTACAGAGGGATGGAGGCGAGGCTACAGATGAATCCTGTGTCATTGGAAAGTCATTCATCCCAGGCTTAATCAATCTAGGTTGTTTGATTCAATTCAAACTGCCTCCCAGGCTGAAGAAGAAGAGAGGAGGGCAGAAAATGAGAGTTGAGCTGAGCTGACTCTTTCTAACTTTGACAAGGCTTCTCTCTCCATCTCTTGTCTCCTTCATTTTTCTCTCTTTTTCTCTCTATCGTTCTCCTCCTAGAGGCAGAAATTATAGGTGCTCATTTCATGCTAAGGCATAGCGTTGGATTTCTTTCCCTTTTTTTTCAGTTGCCAGTATTTTTTTAATATTGTTATTACTACTGTATGTCTTAAAGACCAGGTTAGGGTTATTAAATATGCCAAAGCGAATTGTATTTTCGCTCAAGTAAGCTCCTTGGAAATATTCCATCAGGGCACCCTTTTATTCTTTCCAAATGTAGTTATGAATTTTAAAGTAGACTTGTATTACTGGAGGAGAGAGGTGTGTGATCAGAATACTGAGCAAAGCCCAGATTGGAATTCCTTGTTCTTGGGAGCATTGAAAGGGAGACTGTTGCTGTCAACAGGAATGGTTAAGAAAAAAAAAAAAAAAAAAAGACAAGCATACTTAACTTTATTTTTCTTCTTTATTTGGGGTAATGGAAATCAGCCACATTGCTTTCAGAAAAGTGGTACATCAAAACATTGTACAAAATGAGTGCCTAATACAAGAGATGATAAGGAAATTATGGTTGCACCTCACAAGCTGTACTTCGTATCAAATTAGACAGAAACTAGAAATAATATTCTTTCTTTGACTCTTTCTTCAGGGGCATTTCCAGACTGTTTTGACTGGAGTGGCTAAGTGGGTCACTGACTTATGCAGGGGTAGCGTGAAGTATGTATGTGCATGCACGTATGCAGACATGCATGCACATGGGCACATTAACGTACCGTTTCTCATATCCTCTTTAATCACTAACATCACAGAATCTTACCGTTTCTTACACTCCTGTTAGCCCTACCAATCTTATCACAACAGTGTGGCACCATAAAAATATAAATACTTTATTCTTTAAGTCCTCGCAAAGAAATTTTTACCTCCACTTTACCTTTCCTCAGGCTGTGAGACTCCGAAATACATTCCACCATGAAAAATGCATTTATTTTCAGGGGTTATTATTTAAGTAAATTTGCCTCATAAAAGGAATTAGAGGTAGGCTACACACAACAGAAAACAATGCACATTTAGAAATACTCATCAAACAGTTGGTTTAAACGGTCCCGCCTCTCACTGAACAGATAACCAATCATACTTCAGGATAATGGGGTGGTACCCGGGGTGGCCGATCAGATTCAGGTGTGGTCAACGCCCCCCTCTATGCACGCCTCCTCTGGAAAACATCCTTGTCCTTATTAGACTTTCTTAGAGGGTAATAAGGGACAACAGAACTGCACTGTAAACTAAACTGTATTATTTCCCACTGTTAGACCCTGATTTGACTTTATTTGGGAGACATCACAGAGACAGACGACGAGTAGCCAAGACCAACCATATTATATTTAAATGGGGAAGTAGCAGATGTGTGATTTTACATTAGTCTACAGTACAGTTCTGTTGTAATGTTTCTCTGATTATCCTCTTATAAAGGTCTAGTCTGATGCTGTCTAATAAAGAACATATCATTTCTAGTTTTTGCATAATTTGATACAAAGTACAGCTTGTTACGTCTCATCAGTGTACTGAAAAATAAATTACAATAGAAATGTTTCAGTTGTCAAGCAAAGCTGCACATTTTCATCGCCTCCCATGCTTTCGGGGGTTAAAATGCTTTTTTTTTTTTCATAGCAACACCATCATATAGACATTCACATCCAACACCACCACTTCCCCCCCCCACCACCACCTCATTCTGCCTTCATTTTTTGGTATTCATGAGCATATGCTCCTGTGTGAAGTCCCCTGTCAATAAATATGCACAGTCTTAATTGTTCCCATCGTAATTAGACTACAGTTCTGTTCTTTTTGGCTCAGGTGTACGTTAAAGCTCTTTCTTTTGTTTGTGGTTTGGCACCTCTGATGATTTCCATGACAATCATTTGAGTGAGCGAGGAAGCGAGAAAAGGGGAGAGAGAGAGAGGGAGAGGAGGTGAGAAACAGTTGCTGGAATAAAGCCCCATCTCAATCTGAATAGCTTATTAATAGAGCTGGTCCCAGGCAAACAGATGGCAGCTGCCAAAAACAAACATAGAAATCACAGAAATGAAAACCCTAATTCAATTAGGTGGGAAGCATTCCTCACTGCAGCAGTTATTGAGCAGTTTCCATTAATTTGATAATCCAGTTTTTAAAAGAAATGTATTAAAACGGGCCTTTTCCAAAATGTTCTCCTGTGTTTATTATCTGAGGCTGACAAGCAGAGAAAGAAGAGGCCGCGAGCTGCGTGTATGTGGGTGTGAGAAGAAAACAGGATTTAAGTCATTACTGGCTCACGGTTAACAAATGCAATTAAAGTTATGAATTAATGATTAAACTGTAAGTGTTTGTACTTTGAATTTATGGCTCAGAATACAGGGGTCCACCAGATCAATGAGACCGGTCCACGTATTAACACCTATATCACCTAGCCTGGGAACCAGACGAACGTGTGAGCTCATGTTTCATTTGCTCTGGCAGATATGTCTGGCTGCCCTCCCGTTCAAACAGATTTCCACCAGTCCTGGATCTCTTCGAGGCCAATAACAACTGTTTGTTCAAGTTGGGGCGGGTTTGATACAATGACTAGCAGAGGGGACTTAGCGATCTAGACTGGGAAAGTCACAAGTTTCAAACACAACGCACCAGGATCACAAAATTCAAATAAAACCCGGCAGCGCTGATCAAATATGAATCAAGATTCTGTTACTGTGTCGCCCATTTCTCGCCTCAAATGTTTTCAGAGACACATTTTAGTGTACTGTCTGACTGTAATTTAAGAAAGTTTGCGACCAGACTTGGAAATGGACCAAATACAGCCCCGATCTACGTGTGTCACATCGACCGTTTTGTTGCTCTGATTGGTTGTAGGTCTGTCTAACTGGCAGAGGCATTTTGGTCTGCACCCCTTAGAAAAGGAAAATGAACTGAAAGATTACTGACTAATTTGTAAATCAATTTAGTGAAGCCGTCATATGCTACATTAAACTGAAGAACATTTGTGATGATTGGCTGCAAGCAAAACCATACAAATAGTCATTTTGTCATTTGAATCCATGTATTGTTTGATGGTTCGTGGTACCACATTATTTTCAGCTGATACCTATTTATTGAGTACTGATACTCAGCTCTAATCATCTTGCAATACCACTAATTTCCTCACAAAACCTGGCTGCTGCATGGATTTCAGTCAGCGGCAACATTTTTTCCATCGAAGGAGGCAATACCTGCCTGTACTGGCCTGAACTCACTGGGAGGTGGTCCATGGGGATGGTGGGGCTACAAAGTGCAGCACAGTGCAGAATGGGCGGGCATCCTGAGCCCACATGTGGTTAGAGACAGATGGCGAGTTTAGTCAAATGTTAACAAAGTAAACACATCCTGTATCATGCTTCGAGTCACTTTTGCCTGCTTCAAGACCACGGTGTTTCCCTAACCTTTACAAAAACCTAAACATAACCACAAGAAGCTTTGACCATGCCTTCGTTGCTATACACGGACATTGTGGATAAAGTTGGACAAACAATGGAAATATATTTTCTGACTGTTTTGCATTTACACTCAGTATGAATATTTTGCAGCTCTCCACATAGATTTATTCACACTTTTTCTCATGCTGATAAAAAACATAATCCAGGTGGCATTACAGTTCTTTCAAAATGTATTTGACTCATCGTAAACTTTAATTTAAATTTTTTTCTCATCATGTTGATAAAAAACATTATCCAGGTGGTGTTACATTTCAAAATGAGAGATATAGAAAAATAATCATCTCCACCAGCATTCAAAATTCTTAAAAATGAGATTAATGGTCATGCTGAAGAATTCTGCCTAACTTTAGCTCCAGTGTTGCTCTTGCAAAAAGAAAAAACCCAAAAAACCCCCTGAAGTTTCTGAAACCTCCTCCACTCTGAGTGACACTGCACATGAACCCTGACCTGTCTCACTCTGCAGCTTCAACATCTCCATGGCAGGTCTGCTCATTCTTGAAAAAGTTACTCTGGTACAACTTTACCTACTGCGCTGACAAGATTCAAAGTACGGATGACTAAGATTGAGAAAAGTTAATATTCTTTTAAGCGAGAACAAATATTTATTTGTAAAACCCACACGTTGTCACCATGTGGCCTTCATCAGGGTTTTTTTTTTTTTTGTACCGGTACCTGGAACTCTCTGCGAACGATTTAGCCCAGGATGAGCCTTTGAATTGAATCCCGAGTTAGAATTCAATCCACATTTTTTCACCTGCTCCAAGCCTTTTAAGTCAATTTCTTTAAAACCAGGGAGACTGATTGAAAACACTTTGGAGTGACAGAAAGTATCATTACTTGGAAGAGAGACAGAAAGGGAGAAAGCTCGAGAAAAAGAAGAAGATTCTCCTGTGTTTGATTCTAATGAATGCAGATGCAACTGACAAAAATAAATGTCCCTTGGGAAGAAAGAAAAAGTTTGCCTGACAGACATAAATAGAGAGTGATTGGACTTAAAGATGGAACGATATTGGATTTGAAATATGAAAATTGCAAACAAGCACAAAGCATTCTGGATTCTACACAGTAATTGGTGAAAGAAGAAAAATATTTAAGCATGACATACTGTGTGTCAGACACCACAGAGCTCACAGTGACTGAAGAGGACAATTTAGTTTGTCCTCACTCTAACTTCCTTTGAATTGGTACTCAAATTAACTTAACAGTAGAAGGCAAAAATTAGACATTTAAAAAAACAGAGGTACATAGATTAATGTATCCTTTTCTGAGGTGCTTTGGATTTGCAGTGATGTATTTTGCAGCAATAAGCAGTCGCTAACATCTCTGACTTTGCAGAGAGTTTGGCATTGACCCCATATGACAATACAGTTGCAACTAAGTGTATTTAATTTAAAGAATGTGTGAAGTGTTTATTTATGGTCACAGAAGAAGACACAAGTGCTGACTCATGTGCAAGGCCAGTCATTTACAGCAAAGCTATGAGCCACAGCTAGCATTCTCATTTTTCTTTTTTAAAACCTCACTGATTATCATTTCATTTTCCAGAAGAAGAAAAGAAAAAATGAATCAGATATCAAAGTGTAATGGTTTGGTATTATTGTGATTAGCTGAGTAGCATTAGAAAACCTAACTATCCTAATTAAAATTATTTCCATTACAACTGTAGGACTATCTAAGAATGACAAAACTGTGCTGGGTGGTTCCTGTCTTACTTCCTGGGTGTAGAAGTTCTGCTTTATTTGGCATTATAAGCATTAAAGGTCGAACTTTGAGAAAGTGAAGGCCACTCTTGCACTCCATAAGCATCCTATGCATTGATCAAAACAGTGACATGACATACACAAAACTGAACGTGACTGACAGTGTCATTTTGATAAATGATGCAGGCACAGTAGGCTTGTGTTGTGGTGGGCGCCGGTCGCTTGCTGACGTTAGCAGACTCCATTTCTCAGGTAATGTTAGCTTGAGTTGCACACTGTTGGCACTGAAGAGAGGCAAAAGGGTGTGTGCATAAATGCCCAGAAAACAAGTCCTGAGATCTTTACAGTGAAATCAGTTTACAGGCCATTCACACATGGAAATGAAAAGCATTTAATACATGTAGTCAGTTGATTCACATACTACCTTTAATTATAGCACAGCCTGAATACAGCCTCATGTCCTCATATATACTTGGCAAAAATGTGTTATATTTTTGGCATGTTTGAGTCACAGTTGTTCCTTTTTTGTATGCATCATTTCTTCATGTATCAACCACGTGGCACACTGCATAGGAGAAATATTGCACAAAGGAAATCTCCCATATTAAAAAATAGAAGCCTGACCTGAAGAAGTGCTCTTCACAGTGATCCAGTGTGCAAGAAAATGCAATGAAGTGCCCTCAAGGATGTCCATCCAGTGGAGAAATCATGATGCACTGCCATACAGTACATTCTAGAAAATTAGGCGTCTACGTGCGTCTGAATGGTTAAACGGTTGATAGGTCCTTTTGTCTTTTATTACAGACTATTAGCAGTTATAATTTAAATCAAAGAATTATATCTTATCCAATTGCTTCACTGTAAATGCATCATAAATTTATGCAGTCAGGTGCCAGACTGCACCTTTTTTCACTCTTGTCCCTCAGACAGCCGGAATCCACTACTGGCTGTTTCTGCATCGTTTGTTGCTATTGGTGGATTCAGGAAGAGGAACTTCTCAAACTTCAGTTACTGGGTAAACAGACAAGAACATTCAGTGTATTTATTTTCATATATACTGTTTTTTGTTGCGTAATCAAACGACTAAATTGAACAAATACTGTTTCATGATGTGATGTAGTGAAGAATAAGTCAGTAAAAATGTATTGTGAAGTTACATTTACTGTATATTGGCAAATCGTGTTCCACAGCTTGGTTGCTATGGTGCTGATTTTAAGAACATGGACCTTTTTCACCAACCAAATGCTAGGACTGTCTATTATACAACATGCCAACATGTTGCACTATATTCATCTGAATCCTTTCCCAATCTCATCTTCAAGCCTCTTTAAATAGTGTTACATGCCATGTGCATGACAGAGCTGAATACCTTACTTCCTGAGTAACTATATTGTATTTTCATAACAAGCCTTTAATCCAAAACATCTGGACCAGAACCTTGTTACACTAACACAACCGTTTCTCCCCAACACTCTCTCCAACATGTAATTATTGGAGGATAAGGTGCAGCATGTGTGGGCGATATTGCTCAAATAGAGCAGCTGCAGTGTTTAACAAACATCTGAAATGACTGCATATGGCTGGTCCCATTTTTGTGGCTCCAGTGTGAGGTGATACGGGGCATACAGAGACCTGACTTTCACAGACGACTGCAGGAGTGATGAGAAAATAGTTATGTGTGTGGTTCTCAATCTGACTCATCTCCACTTCAAGTCAAGACTTAAGAACTGCTGAGACGGAGAAATGTGAGGCACTATTATTTTACCTCTTAGTCAGTGAGCACAGTGGTTTCTCTTCAGGGATGTGGGCTCCTGCCCCGTACTGCCCACAGCCAAATGAAAGAGAGTGAGAGACTTCACTCGACTTTACTTCTTATCAAACAAGTCTCTCTTCCAACCACCATTTGCTCGATGCTTCCTCTCTACGATGATTTCCACATGTCAATAATGATGAAAAGTGAAAATTCAACACTTTCTCCTCCCAGTAAAAGCCTTAACACAACAACAGCAACATGAATAAATAGTATAAAATTGCAAATAATATGAAGGTTAAATTTAATCATGCCTGATTAATTTTATTTTTTGCAAAAGAAATTATTAAGCTTCTCTTTCAAGATCTGATTGCAGCTGCTAACCCAGACTTCTGCGAACCACGTGATAAACAAGCAGTGCAGTTTGACTGGTCAGATATGTTCATGTCGGAAGCCAAACACCAGAAAAATCGACCTGAATCAGAAAGATTAAAAGTCGCAGTGTCGCTGTTGGTGTGAAAGCTTGCACTGACTGCATGAAGGCTCAAAAAATATTATTAATGAGCAAATAATTAATTGCATGTGAAAAGGCCTTAGGATAAAAGAATCTGCTTGACATATGCAAACTCTGAAAAAGATTTATATCATAACTGATTCTAGTTATAAAAGTCTCTAAAAGAGAACTATTTATTTAACACTTCGTCCTTCCACACCTCATTGTTTAAAACCTTAATAAAATTTAAAGTTTATTATTGTTAAGTTCAGTGTACATCTCCCTTCTTTGTTGCGGCCTGTGAGCCAGTCTTAACCAACCGACGGCTCGTCAGGGATCTGCAGAGCAACAATAGCATCTTTCGAAAGTTGTGTTTCTGGCCACACGTGCTTTTAGTTCTGTTTTTGATCTCAGTCGACTCCTCTGATCCGAGAATATCTGGCTCTTTAGCTGCCAAATGCTCCACTATGTTCACCAGCTGACTTTGTTCGTCTGCTGTTTGGTGCTGGACAGGTAGCGTGCAGGAGGGTTTTTGGAGACTCGTTGCTCAAACCAAGAAAGAAAGACACTATAAAGCCCCGTAGAGCTGAAGAGAACTGAGATGGGTGAGAGGTATCTTTCATCACATATGATACATTTCATATAATAACATTTGATTGTAAAAGGAAAAGGCTGTAGAAATTGTTAAAGCAGATAAACAATTAAAGCAGTTACCTCCTCCTTCTTTTTAACTGGCTAAGATACTACTTGCTGTAATGTGAACTCGTTTCATTTGTGGAAGGCATTAAGAATACAGAAATAGCCAAACTTCTCACGAATGGTCACGTTAACTCATGTAAGGTCATAAAGGCATCAGACACAAATTGAGACTGTTTCATAACCAGCTAAAAAAAAAACTCCTTGTGTTAGCCTTAAATGTTAAAATATATTGTCAGTTTTTAAATGATCAACAACAGCAGCAACATTAGACAGTTATTTGAAAGTGGGTATTGGCTGTGTTGGCTTCGTGCAGACAGAATTTAAAGGAGATCGACACTCCAGTGGAAAGCTCAAACTTTTAAAAGGGGGATTAAAATAATTGCTGGGCAAAAGGGAGTCTTTTGAACCACAAGGCCACTCCACCAAAACTAAAACCAAGAGAGCCGTCCAGCAAATTATGAGCCTGCCTCACCCTTTTCATTACTTGCATAGTTGTGTAATTTTGGACATATGAAGTCTTGGATAATACCGTTTTTATAATGATCCTGCAGTGTGTGAGCCAAAGTAGCTAAATTGATATTGAGACATTCAATTTGGGTTTAATCCAGTCATAGAGAGAAATTCTTCATCACCTGATGTTTCATAATGAATCTGAGGGGAATTTCATATGTAAAACAAATTACACCACTGCTTCTTTAAAAGACAATGCAACCACTTTAAACATTTAATAATTTGTGTATTATCAGAAAACAGGAAAAGGACGGACTTTGTTAACCACAGGCTGCAGTTAATGGTTGTCAAAGCTGACATAGCCTTCATGCCGGATTACGTAAATATCTACAGGTGTGAAACCACAAGTGTGTTTTGCGCACTTTGTACCTCACGTGTTATGTCCTAGGTGTTGTACCTTGTCAGCCTTTGTTTGTTGCAGTTTTTATAAATAGATGGGTTGCTTCAGAGTTTTTGTGCATAGTTTGGTCTCTTTTCCCAACATTACTGTGATGAATTTATTAATACCTCACAACTTTTGCTATATATGCTAAATTAAAAGTTTTGCAGAACAAATTCTTTACAATTAAAAATATTTAGCATTGATTTATTGCTCACAAAATTGATATTGTGCAATATTGTGTTTTGTCGATGTACTAATTCATTGTGTGCAGTACAGTCAGCATAAAAAAGAAACCTTAACTGATTGTGAACACAAAGCGAAACCCATTTCTTGTTAAAACCACCCACATTTCCTGCTGTTTGCTCCACCGCAGCACCAAAGTTGCAACTGAAACGTTTTGTCTATATGCTACAGTAGCTGTTGTGTGAAAAGCTTGGTGCGTTTGGTGCTCTGTGCAGTTACGGTCCTTTAGTTCACCCAAAGGACTGACCTTCTCACCTGCATCAGTTTAAACTCAAAGCTCCAGCTGTAGCGAGCTGTCTCATGTGGTCAGATAAACCATATTTATATTCACGTTCACATGAAAGCCAGTGATGGCGCATGGCCCCACCACAACAGCAAGCAAAAGAGAGTGCATTTTTTAAGAAAATAAAAGGTTTTTCACAGGGTGGATCTCATGAGCCTGTCAGTGATGGAAATTTTCCATCGCTGGCTGTGCAACTCCACAAACGAACACTCACACTTGCTGAGGTTGACCTCAGGCGATTCATCATCTGCAGACATGCTCAGCCTGTTGTACATGCATGGTTGTATTTTTACTCATCAGTTGCATGCTTAAGTAAATAACTAAATAAGTAAATGATCTATCTGTCAATACTGAAACACATAGCAGAACTTGATTTGTTTTCCTGAGTCGTTGAGTCTGACATCATTCATTTTTAGGACGGTGGACACTCATCATTAACTAAACCAAAGCCTCAATGAAAGATTCTGATGGACAAAAGAAAATTTCTTTTGACTTATTATGAATAGTGCAGGTCCCCAAACTTTTTCAACTGAAGACCAAAAAGAGAAATTTGGTGCCTCCATGGGACCCAAACTTGCAAAAATACATCACAAATTGCCATAACATACAAGGTATAAGATCGATTTATTTATCTACACACTACATACTCACGCATACTGAGATTCTGATGCAGTTCTCTGTTTATTATTCATAAAAACAACATTTAAAACAGTAGATTTGGTTGAAGAAATAAAAATAAAAATAAAAACAAACCGTTTTACACGGAGGAATCCTGAGGATGAATTAAGCAGTCTGTAATCCTGAGAGGCGAAGCTGCTCTGTAGTCTGGTGGTACAGCAACGAATACTTCTGTATCTCTTTCCAGATGGCAGCAGGGCGAACAGGGTGTAGCTGGAGTGAGTTATGTAATATCTAGCTACATTTATGAAGTTCTGATAAAGAACACAGTAAAACCATGTGTTTAAAATGTATTTCTTTAATTATAAAAATTCATCAGAGCAACAATCAAATTTGCTGAGGGTGACCTCATAATGAACTTTCACAGTAAAATGAGGACATAGAAGCTGTAAAGCCACGCACTCGCTATGTGAGCTAAAGTGGGGAGCGTGGCTGTGAATATAAAGAACGTCACAGCAACCAGCATAACAAAAAACAATGCTCTTCTTCTATTTTGTTCAGGAAAATTAATTTACATGTCAGAACATTGTTATGCATTTTACTCCGGTGACACAATAAAATCGGGTCCATGATCTATTTTGGGTTGTAACACTAAAGACAAATGATGGTGAATTATCATTTCAGTTCCATTTTGATTTAATAAAGGCAGGTTTTAATGAACTTTGTTATCTGGGCTAATCGATTACTCTTAATATACATAGAAAGCACATATAACATGGTTATTTTTACCTTGTTTTAGCCACATGTTGAAGCTTTAATGATGATTTTAGTTGTCTTTTCTTATTGTATGTCTGTTCCTCGGCACCATTATAAATAGGGGTTCTATCTCAGTGTGTTTAGTATTTAAATTATATGGAAATGTTATTTTCTAAAACATTTTCATTTATCATTGTTGCAGGCCTAAAGTGATTCCGACGTTCCCCAAGTGTATAAATGTGTGGCCTGTACAAATACCAATCTAAAATGTGCATCAGAGCCTCTGTCTATGGCTCGGGACCCCTTCCTCTGAATTTTGTTGGTGGCTGGTCTTGAGTTTCCTAAAGCTCGCTACGGATGCCAACGCCAAAAAAAAAAAAGAAGAAAAGTCTAAGAGGAAAATAGCAAATAACATTTGGCTCAAAAATGTTTGATTGTAAAGGTTGCTGACCCCTGAAAAACATGAAACATATCACAATCACATGCAAAAATTACTACAGGTTTGATTCACTCACTGTCAAACAGTGAGTTTATAGGGATTTCACATCACTTTTATTTTCTCCTCTTCTAGATGGATGCCACACTGACCTCATCTTTGTCAACCAGTCTGCTATTACTGATGTCATCCGTTTTGTTGCTGCTGTGGTCTTTTCAGATCTATGGAAACCAACGAGCCCGCTGCATTCACCTCTCCTCAATGGCACCCTCCACCATAAATTGTAGCTTTTCATTCTCCGTTGGCCTCATGACTTTGACTCCGAGACGAGGGATGGGATTAAGGGCGCTGACAGAAGTGTCAAATTGATACTGTCTTCTTGCAGTATTTACTACAGTATTACCACAGACATTGACTGCCAGCACATCTGTGGACGGCAGAGAGAATATGTAGTGAAGGAAAATGTCTGAAATAAGGGAGAAGACATGGAATATTGTTGCAGCTAGAGAGGAGAGGCAACACCCAAACACAGAAAAGAAGAAGAAAAAAAGCAGATATTCATACAAACACATGACTGTGTGTACACAAAAGGCACGGAGACAGAGCTGTGTGTCTGCACCCAAAACCTCTTTTATCTGCCGTTGCATTAAGAATGTATGACTGTGATTTTCATATAATGTGTGTCATATCACAAAGTGGCAGGTTTTCCAATTGTCCAATAATGATCTATTTGGCAATTCAATAGTATTGAGGAAGAGACGGCAGGCAGACGTAAAATGAATTAAACATTGAATGGAGGGATCGTGACAGTTCCATTTCAATCTCTCCTTCTCTCCCTCTCTCAGAAAGTCTCTGAGAAGAAGACTTGTGTGCAATTGGGGTAAAATCAGTACTTGGACGGTTGCCTGAGTTTGTGTGCACATTGCATTTCTCTGTTCTCTTTATCTCACACTAGACGCCTACGATGCACCACTTTCACAAGCAAAGCAAACGTCTTCTCGCATCTGCTCTCTTGTTTGTTAAGATAGTTTACTGGCAATATCCACGCTGGCTGGTGCACACTGCATCCATAGCTAATTAGCTAATGCCATCGGAGCCCTGAGCTAAATATAAATATAGGATACAAACGCGACCTTCTTAAGTGCAAATGCACTGTAAGGTACAGTAAGATGTGGGTGTTGGTGGATCTTTTAAAACAACGATTATCGTGTCTTTGTTTAAAAAAAAAAAAAAGGTGTGATCATCTCATTAGAGGATGGGACAAGAAGAGCTAAAAAGTAAAATTAACAGGCGTCAGGCGTGAGCACTTTAAAACTTTTTTTTTTATTATGCAGGTTTGAAATAAGAGAAGCATTGTGACACAAACAGATGCTGCTGGCAAGGAAAAAAGAGCAGCACCCAAAATGTAAAACAAAAAAACAAAAAAACAAAAACATGTGTTCATCACAATTTTTATCAAACCAGATGGAGAAAAAAAAACAATGAAATAAACATAAAAATACACCTTTATTGTAAAAAGCAAATGGCCTATATCTTTTATGACCACTTTTGCTTTGAATTCTGTTTTCATTCGGTAAAACACTGGAATTCAAGTCCAATATTCGCTGGCCTTTTAGCTCTGTTTTGGTTCTGCACCAGCTCCTGAGGGAAATATCTCTTTTTTTTTTTAGCTGCTAAACTCTCTACTGTGTTCAACAGCTAGTTGCCAAACGTGTCTGTCTTTTGTTTGGCGCTGGACAGGTTTGAAAATCTTGTTAGAGAACAGGACAAAGAGACAAAAAGTAAAATTAACAGGCGTCAGGCATGATCACTTTTAAACTTTTTTTTTTATTATGCAGGTTTGAAATAAAAGAAGCATTGTGACACAAACAGATGCTGCTGGCAAGGAAAAAAGGAGCAGCACCCAAAATGTAAAAAATAAAGAAAAAATCATTGTTGTGGTCATCATCATTTTTATCAAACCAGAGGGAGAAAAAAACAATAAAATAAGAATAAAAATACACCTCCATTGTAAGAAGCAAAAAAAAAGATCTAATTTCTCTCATAAATAAGAAAACCTGTCAAATGGCTGATGGGCAACTAGCGAAAAACAATAAATTGATAACCATTTAAAATATTTATCATTACTGGCTTTACAAATAAAATAACTACAATTGGCAGGTTTTTTTTTACACAACTTAAAATGTTATAGTTCTGTAACAACTAAAACTGAAATTATGCTACAGTAAAGAGATAAATACAGATGTCTTTGTCAGCAAAATGCATTTCTGTTAATCACACGAAAAGTTAAAAAGATGAGATCAACACAACCAAACACCAACTAGAAACTTATAAAAATCACTGTAATGTGGATGTGATGGCTCCATTCACATATTTCATTACTTCACTTCTGCATGTCGAGGAGACAAAATTGACATTATGGTCAGACAAAATAAGAAAAGGGAGGAGGAGGAGGGTGGAGGAGGAGGGGGAGGCATTTTGAGGCAATATCTTTTTTTTTTTCTCCACCTGCACACAACATTATATCTCATTTGATCTCGCAGCGTTTCTTTCTCTCTTTCTATCTCTTTCCTCTCTATCTCTCACCTGGCTCTTTCCATTTAATGATCTGCAGGACACATATTGTGTATTCAGTTTTAGATTGAACTTTATTGGAAAAAAACACACCAGTGAGCACAGATTTAATGCAAGAACGAGAGTGTGAAATACTCCTCTGAAATCCAGCTGCACAGGGCTGTTAAAATTCACGAGAAAGACTCGACACTCGAACACTGAGACACGCTCGCACGCGAGAGTGTGTGTGCCTGTGCACAGGCACACATACACACTCAGCTGCACACATCGTCATGAATGGGGTACATTCTAACGTCCACACACGCGCACACACGCGCACACACACACAAAATGACTTACATGTAATATTAAAGAAGAAACAAATCTATCTGGACTTCCAATTCCCAATTTGATCCCATAAAAGTGATATTTACAATCACACTGTGACAGCTCAGTAGACCTCAACAGGTCTTTAATATTAAAAAAAGATTCTTTTTTGTTTTGTTTCTCCTCCCGACCCCAGCTTTTTGTATTAATTTGCAGGCCCTTAAGCAAAGCTACCATAACATCTAAGCCTGCGCTGAACCTACTAGAAGTTAATATTTTTCTACAGTACACGGCCCAACGCTTATTGGCAAAATAAAAACAAAAGAGGAACAATTTCGCAAGCCAGAAATAAATAAAACAGCAACAACAACAACAACAAAAAGGAAAAAAAAAAACACAAAAGGAAAATTAAAATGATTAAAGAAGAGGAAGAGTATTTTTTTTCTTCTCATTCTAATTAAAGCTGGATGGGGTCCCTGAGGGGACTTTGATGGTGACACAGAAGATGAGTGCTCTACAGCCCGGCCTGCATCGGAGAGGGCAGAGAAAACACAACTCAGAGAGGATGGGAGGGGGGTGGCGGGCAGGAGGGAGGAGGAGGAGGAGGAGGTGGGGGAGGAGGAGGAGAGGGGGCTTCATAAGTGCTTGGCAAATTTTTTAAAACAGCAAGAGGACTGCTAATACATTAAGTGGTACAGACAGCAGTCATCTAGTCAAAAAACTCTGGTCACAAGTTCTTCTAGAAACTGAGAGAAATAATAATTACATTGACAAAAAAAGGTGGCGGTGGTGGTGGTGTTTGGGAGGTGGAATGCGTGTGTACGTGTGTGTCTGTATGTGTGTTTGTGCTGTATGTTGAAGTGTGAGTTGTATGTAAGTGTGTGCATCAGAAGAAGGTTGAGGGGATCGGGGTGAGGGGGATGGGTGGGGGGGTGGAGGGGGTTCGGGGGGGGTGAGAGTAGACTCCTCGGTGTCGTATTTGTCGACAGAGCATGATCTTCAGTTTCAGGTGAGGTAGAGTGGCTTGTCCCTGCCAATCATGCTGCCACTGGAGAGAAAAAAACAAAAAGCACAAGTTGGATTATAAACAAATACACAGAGGTAAAGAAAAAAAAGAAGGATTCAAATACAGAAGGACTTAAAAGGAGGTGTATTTTCTTATGATGACAAATACTTTCCGTAATGGCCACAATTTAAATGGATCGTTTGAGGTACTTATAGTCAGCGTATTACCGACGGTAAATGGTGGTCTGCTGTAAAAAGTATAAGTTTATGTTATAATTAGAATGTTTTCACCGCCTTACTTTGCTGTCAGACAGCCTTTTCCAATCGAAAACCGATGTTATATAAGACAAATATCATTTCTTGCCACTCAACCAGACTCAGTTGGCAAAATCAGTGATTTTACTGTGCAGAAAGCAGGAGCTTCTGGTCTACGGCTGCCTCGATTTGATAGTTTGTTTGTGTTATTGTGTGACATCTGTGTTTTAAATGTCAGTTTGAATTCACCGGAGTCACACAATGACGCAAACCAACTAAACTACTGAGACGTTGTTGGACCAGTAACTCGTTTTTTCTGTGAGGTAAAATGACTGATTTCGCCAGTGTAGTATGGTTGAGTGAAAGAGCAATACTTGGCTTTTATAATGGCAGTTTCTCATAGGTAGAGCTGTATTTTAGCCACTTAAAAACAGGCACACCTAACAAAAATCAATATCAGTTTAAGTGTATGCTATATTTCAGCCGTTTCCCATAGTAAACTGACATTATATAAGCCAAATATTGCTTTCTTTAATGCCACCAGACGTCATCAGGAAAAACAGTCATTTTACCTCACAGAATACTGGAGTTGCTCATCTTCTGCATTGAATAATTAGTTTGTTTGTGTTATTGTGTGACTCTGGAAAATCCTCAATATAATTCAAATAAACTAACCAATCGAGATATAGCGGTTTTTGCCAATGGAGTCTGATTAAGCAAGAGAGAATGATATTTGGCTCTCCATGGGAAAAGGCTGCCTGATGCAAGGTAAAGAGGTGAGAATATTCTAAATAAAACTGTACACTTAAAGTGATATACTGGTTATGAAACAGTCTGAATTTAATACTGATGCCTCTATATGACCTACAAAAGCATACAAGACCATCTGTGAGAAGATTTCTATCTGATCCTGTGCACAGCTGCGCATTGCTTAGCTTCCATGCTGGTACTTCTCTCTGCTTCTCCAATTTGGGGGCATGTCGACCAACATCTACTGTAGCTAATACACAGGCTATCGATTAGCACACAAAAACACTTCAAATAATCTGACCTCTCTCTTTAAGCACCCAGAACACCCAGTCCCCTAGCCTCTATCTTGCTCTAATCAAACCCTGCAAAATAAACAAAACATTTTATAGTATTTAGCACGATGAGCGCTGTAGACTTTGTTCCAGTCCTGCAGGTCTGTGCAGGCTGCCAAAGAATAACAGTGAAACTTGTGCGAGGAACATCTGTTTTTTACTGCTGTCTGACAAACACATGACAAGCTCTATTATCTCACCATTACCTCTGCAGCTGTCTCCTCTGTCTCACTGGAATGGAGCTGACAATTTTCAACACTTATATTGTGAAAGCAGTGGTAGACACATCCGAGGCAACTATATATGCTTATTTCAAAGAGCGCCCTGGTCTAAGACTTGAATTGAACCGAGTCTATTTGACAAATTCAACCTGAAAACCTTAAATCAAAAAGGTAACAATGGAGTCACGTAATCTTGGCATTTTGTACTTTCCTCATTTTTTCTTTAACTTCGAGTAAATACATCAAACAGCAAAATAAAACGTCCATTTGTTTGAACTCAATTCATTTGTCTCCAGTCCAAATGTCATTCAGGACTATATTATTTGACGAGGTGCAGTCAGAAAGGTTATAGTGGAAAACAGACTGTGGGAAGCAAATAAAACCGTCTCCTCCATCTCCACTGACCTGCAGTGGTTGCCACACTCCCGATTGCAGTATTCACTGTCCCAGTCATGGCTCTGAGCCACTCCAGGGCCTGGACCAGGGCCAGGGGCTCCTGGAGACTGGGAACCCCCAATGCTCTTCTGATACTCTGACTGGAGGTGGGAAAAACCCTAGAGAAAGACATAAAATTAGCTACTATCTTAAAAGGATAGTTTGGATTTGAAGTAGGGTTATATGACGTACTTATTGATGCCCCCACTTTGGGGAAGCAGCAGAAAGAAGCTGAGGAATGTAGTTCTGTGGACAGTCAGCAGTAAAATGAATTTTACTTATAATCAAAAAGGGCACACCTAAAAAACTGACATCAGTTTAAGTGTGCACTATATTTAGAATATTTACAGCACTTTACTTTGCCATCAGACACCTTATTCCAACAGTAAACCACTG
The DNA here is from genome assembly GCF_056507025.1 of Lutjanus erythropterus. NCBI lineage: Eukaryota > Metazoa > Chordata > Actinopteri > Lutjaniformes > Lutjanidae > Lutjanus > Lutjanus erythropterus. Next base: position 33,285,771 of record NC_139318.1, on the reverse strand, counting down.
TTATGTTACCCAAATATCCCTCTCTCTAAACTAACCAAACTCCACTGGCAAAATCAGTAATTTTACCTCACAGAACACAAGAGTTGCTGGTCTACTGTTGCCTCATTTGGTTAGTTAGTTTGCATAATTGTGTGACTTCAGTGTTAGTTTGGATTCACCAAAGTTACACAACAACACCATAAACTAACAGATCGAGACAGAGGTGGACAAGCAACTCCTGTGTTCTCTGATGTAAAGTTGCTGTTTTTGCAAATGAAGTTTGGTTAAGCAAGAGAGAGAGAGAGAGGGAGAGAGAAATATTTGGCCTATATAATTGTGGTTTCCAGTCAGAAAAGGCTGCTTGATGGCAAGATTAGGTGGTGAAAATGTTCTAAAAAGAGAATACAATTAAACTCATATTCTTTTTTTTAGGTTGGCCTTTTGCAAGTGGCTAAAATAAGACCTTTTCCACAGCAGTACACTGCTTAGCTTCTGTGCTGGTGCTCTCTGCTTCTCCAAACTGGGGGCGTGTCGATGGGCATCTACTGTAGATAACAGCTTATCTATCATAAGTACTTCATACAACCCCACTTCAAATAATTCAAACTTCTTTTAAAGTATAAACTATTTCATAGCAGTAGCAGTTCTGTATACCTGCTGCCCAGGAGGTGGGGAGTGAAGAGAGGCCTGCAGCCCCATCTGGTGAGAGATGATTGGCTGGGACTGGACCTGCTGCATGCGGATAGGCTGGTTGAGGAGCGAGCTCTGGTGCAGAGAGAGCTGCTGGTGGTGGGGGTGAAGGGGTGGGCTGATCTGGAAGGAGGAAGGGGGAGAGGCACTAATGCTGGGCAGCATCTGCGATTGGCTGAGCGTCTGCGACAGTGTGTGGCGAGGGGCGTGTCCTGCATAGCTCTGCAGGTCGGCGAGAGGGAAGGCCCCGGGCCCCAGGTAGGGCGACGACGGCTGTGGGGGAGGTGGCACGCTGTACAGGGGCGGGTTGGCTGGCATCATATGTGGAGAAGCCTGGCTTGTTTGGGCACTTTTTGTCTCCACGGGATCATTATATGTCTGGAGGGGAAGGAGGAGAAAGATATGTCAGTTTCTACTTTATTACAACATGGATAGTTTTGTGTATTGTGTATGATTGTCATACTAATTATATAAGTGCAACTGTGAGAAAAACTTTGTCTGGAATGCTCCATTAAAAAAATAAGAGGCACTTAAGTGATACAAAAAGGAAGAGGAATAATAGAAATTAAAATATATAATATAAAATAAAAATATGCATTTGTAAAATAAAATACACAATAATAAAGTAATTTATTGTGTATGAAGGCATATAAATATAGAAGAAATAAAACAGTAACAAGGTTGTATACAGTTTCATATGCAATATCGTTCACAGCATAGATAGTTTTCATTGTGGGATTCTTGTGTGCACATTTTCAGTTTTACCTCCAAATAAAGTGGTTTAATGTTCCCACATATCAACAATTTCTCTGAGCGCAATGTTATCACAGCCTCTAGAAATTATGGCCAGTGCTACAAAAATGAAACCTAAACTGACCACTCATAAGCCCCGCCCCTTTTTGCTCTGTGCTCCAATAACAGTTGAACAAACGTGGTACCCAGCAGAACCTCAGTCAACGTTCAACTTGAACTGGAGACCAAATATTGAAGATGTTCAAAAGATGTTGCTGGGGGACCTGTAAAAGCAACATGTAGTCACATCTTAAGTTGGTTAATGCTAAAAACAAAAAAAGCTAAGCAACTATGTAGCTAACGACTGTAGATAAGCTGACTAGTTAGCCAGAAATTTGCTAACATAACTTACCTAATGTAACTTGCTAGCTAATGATTGATGTAGATTAGCTAGTTACTGTTTTGCTAATGTTAACAGAGTAGCATATATCATATCACAGTACAAATGAGGACAAAGTTGAGTGAAGTTTTGGAGCGCAGAGCAAAAAGCGGCAGGACTTAAGACGGGTCAGTTGTAATGAACTGGAATTATCCATTAAAGGGACATTTCACCTCAAAATCTAAAATACATGGGCCTATTTTTCCTCCGACCTGTGGTGCTATTTATCCATCCAGATTGATTTGGAGATATCGGCTATAAAGATACCTGCCTGAATATGATGGAACTAGAGGGCCCTATGCTTGTGCACCAAAACTACACTTGTGATTTGTAATGACCAGGCTACTCAAGATGATCTATAGACCTTGTTGTGAGGAAGGTGGAAGTAATGAAGGTTCTAATGTTACACCTCGGCTGAAGAGGACATCATTAATGTCCACATCCCACGAACACAAGCCTCTCTTCCATGTGCAGATGCACGCTTCCTTCTGCATGGTTATATGGTTGGTGGGTGTAGTTTGGTAGAAAGAAAATAGTTTCTACATGAAACTGCTCACAGCAATGTCTGTGGATGATCTTGAGTAACCAGGTCATGATTTCTGGAAAGAGACATTGCTGTTGAGTTTGATTTTAAGATTCTGGGGCGAACTGTCCCTTTAAGGATAAATGTTATATAAATATTTCAGTATTCAACATATTGAAATCTGTAAACAAATAGTATGACCAGTGCTGTGACCCTGCGTTTAAATTCTGTATAAAACATTCTAATAGTATGGAAATTATAGCATGTGCAATTTTAGTATGCAAATATAGTTTGAGACAGATATGAGCATGCATACAACAGCTGATGGAGCTGATGGTGATAAAACTGTCCCATAATTCTTTGCACCTCCTCATTTCCACAGAGACAACCCTCTCAGGGGAATTTTTCAAAACAATATGTCAATGAAGCAAAAGAAAAGGAGCAGCTGGCACCGGCAAAATTCAAAGAAAAATTATTTAAATAACTTCATGAAATAAATTGAAAAGTGACAAAGCTGCTCTTCCAAGAAACTTTTATTTGATGTGAAAATGTGGTTGTATAGTAACAGTGTGCCCTAATTCTATACTATTCATTACGAGGAGTGCGTTTAGCCGTACTGCTATTTGTGGCTGATGCTCCTCATGGTCACCACTCTGTTCCTCTTTTCTTTATTTATGTTTTCCACACAAACCACTGTTGATGCTGCGAGGAGAGCCGACACACACATTTATCCTCCAGGTCTTTCTGTCTCCCTTTCTTTCATGAGGAGGCGTATGTATGAAATACATCCAGTGTTTCTCATTAACTGTCAGACTGGCTGGAGTGATGTGTGCTGGTCTGCTATTTAGTAATGGCTCACATCCATCCCTCTGAACCCCTGAAATAATCAATGGAACGGGATGGAGGGACGGATAAAAGAGAGGGACCGACACATTTGCAGGGTCAAGTGGAAAATGAAATACTGAAGAAATGGTGTGAGGGGAGAGGGAATGAGTGAGAGGATGGGTGCGATTTGTTGAACCGTATTTTATTTTAAGGAGAAATTTTAGACGGTTCTGCAGTAAAATGATTCAATATTCATCAGAGGAAACGTATGAACGGTGTGACTGGGTTGCACCAACAAAGATTAATCAGAGTTTAGCAAAACAAGTTTAAAATTATTAAAAATTAAGCAGGGCTCTGTTGCACAAGTCTGTTTACTAACTAAATCAAAGTTTATTGACGTAAACCAAAATTAGAGTTTAATTAATATAGAGATGTTTGTTTGCCCGAATTAAAATAAATAAATGACTATTAACTTTTGTCTGCTCTGTATTCCATGATCAAAATCACACTGTTTGCTAGTTTGCAAAAAAGTATAACATACAAAATGTTACATTGCTAGTTAACAAATAAAAAACAAGCCAGCTGGGAAAAAAGTTCACAAAAGTTACACTGGTCGCTAGCTATTAAAAAAGTTACATTGTTTGCTAGCTGGCAAAAAACTTTACAAAACATTACACTGTTTACTCATTAGTTAAGAGTTACTAAAAAGTTAAATTGTTTCCTACTGAGTGAAAAGGTTAGAAAAAAAGTTTAGAAGTTACATTGTTGTGAGTTTGGTCCTTAACCTTCTTTCAGGAAAGTGATCACTTTGCTCAGTCCATCTAAAAAAAAAAACAGCTATTTTAAAAGTTACAAACCCCCAGAAGTGCAAGTTTAAAGTTGGAGATTTGGTACAAAAGAATCTAGGTTTAGAGTAAAGACTAAACACAAACATAAACCCAGTTTTATGTTAGGTGCAACATAATTTAAAGACATGATTTAATAAGATTAAACAATGAATCCCTGTCAGTGCAACCCAGCCTATATGTGCTAACTTTGAGTTTATGAGGACTGAAATCATGAAATCTGTAAAATTAAAACATAGTGTGGCTTTTTTTTTTATTTAGACATTTTAAACTACATTCTGTACTTGGAGTTTTTTCAATTTTAAATGAACACAAGAGAAGTGCCACAGCATACAGTGGGAAGCAATCAAACTTTTGTGTTTTCTTCTTCTCCCAAACAAACCCGACATGCGTCACAAAACAAAAAGGCAACAGGTGCACGCTGGAGATGTGAATCCTTCAAATGATACTCCAATTACCTCCAATTCCACCCACCCCAATTCACTTTGAAAAGACTCCTTCATTGGTAATTAAAAAAAGAGAGTCGCGTTGAATCATGAGATTCAGCCCCGCATTCAGATTGGCTGGTCCTGAATGAGTGAGGAGGGGTGACGAAGGGGGGGAGGGAGGGAGGGGGGGTCGCAGGTTTATTTTTGTCAGTCAGTTTTTTGACTGGCAATCTACCAACATATAGTATCAATCAAGCCTCTGTATAGGAGCTCTGACATGAATGTCTAATTGCACCAAAGACAAGAGATGAGAATAGTCTTTTTAGTTGAAAGTATGCCACAGTGAAGAGGCTGATGAATTAACTATTCATGCCTTAATCAAGGTGCTTGTTTTCGGCCCATGAGCATGAGAGGAAGTGTGGCGCTGTGTGGAGGGGAGGAAGGAGAGGATGGGGAGAGGGAGGCGGGGAGGGGGAAGGGGAGGAGCTTGGTATATGCTAATGCAATTTAGAGTTGTGTTTTTGAAAACAATGCAGAAACACTGAAATGAAATGCAGTGCACCGACGGATTGAACCACCCCTGTACTGTGATAACTATTGTATAAGCCTTGCAGATGAAAGAAGGGGGACACATCAGCTTTTTAAAAACTGAACTTTTACAAAACGGGCTTTTGTAGAAAGATGCCAAAGGGATAGTTTGGATTATTTGAAATGGGGTTGCTTGAGGTACTTCTTGATAGTCAATGTATTTTCTATAGCTGATTGCGGTTGGTATGGAAGCTAAGCAATGTACTTCTGAGGACATGGTCAGCAGCAAAACATATTTCAGCTACTTAAAGGAAAAATATGTAATATTTTTACTGGACTACAGCCAGCAATGTACGTTTTTGTTTGTATGTTTCACATTTATTAGAGTTTAAATCAGTCCCAAATGAATAAGTGTCTGTTTGTGAGTCATAATAAATCAAGAATTATCTTTTAGAAGGAGTAGATGATTATAACGGTTAAACTGATTAACACGTTAATGGAGCCTGACAGACAATAAGGCCGGCAGTAACTAAACTCCAACTCCAGAGTGTGTGTATTGTCTGGGCAGTGAGCTTTTGATTTCAGGATTACAGACTTACTTTTAGTTATAAGCAGGTGATAAACTTACAATGTAGGACTTGTCATTGCTTCTAAGTGTCAAAATATAATGTTGTGCTCATTGCGCAGTACTCATTTTTGAATGTTAGGGTCTTGCATAGTTCTCCTCTAAAACTATTAAGATAATTGTACACTCTATATAGAATATTTTTACCACTTTATCTTGCTCTCAGACAGCCTTTTCTGAGGGGAAGCCACCTTTATATGAGCCAAATATTTCTCTCCTTAAAGCAACCATACTCCTTTAGCAAAAACAGTATTTTTACCTTGCAGAACACAGGAGTTGCTGATATGCAGCTGCCTCAATCTACTAGTTTGTTTGTGTTATTGCGTAACTTCTGTGTTTTAAAAGATTAGTTCAGATTCACTAAAGTCACAAAATAATACAAACAAACTGAGGCAGCAGCAGATCAGCAACTCCTGCATTCTGCAAGGTAAAATTACTGTACTATTACTTTTGGGGAGAGTGATATTTGGCGGATGTAACAGCTGTTTCCCATCGGAAAATTCTGTGTGACAGTAAGGAAACTATTGTAAACAAAGTGAACTTAAATGTACATTATGTTCGTTCTGTGTCTAGGGGTCTCTCTTACATTAAAACAACAACAAAATACATAGTTTGATGACATCTAAAGTAGTACTTTTTAAAAAAAATCACCACTGCAGATGATAGTCATTCTGACATTACTCAGATAAGTTTTATTCACTTTAAATTTTGGCATGTTTGCTTATTTCCTTCATTACTCTCTGACATGTATCATGATTTGGTGGAAGTTACAGCTAGAAAGAAATACACCAGATTTCAGTGGGTGTAACCATTGTTTGAAACATCTGCAGTAATTTCAGCACACAACTCATTTACCGTAGATAACACACTGACTATATAAGTACCTCACACAACCTCCCTTCAAATAATCCAAACTATCCCTTTAATGCTCTGGGCTAAACTGGAGTAACCTGCAGCAAAGAGAGAGCAGTAGGTGTGAGCAAACCTCAGCCAACACATTAGCGGCCCATCAGGGAGGACAGAAACACCAGGAGGACAGCAAATGATAGGTAATGTCCACTTCTACTCTTACATGTGCACACTGATGAGCACACACGTACTGTTACTTTTCATTTCTCCCCAGGTTGCAAATCGGGTGTGTTTGAGGCCTAATTTTCACTGTTCTCCTCTGAGCACACACACAAACACACACGCTCACACACACACACACACACACACACACACACACACACACACACACACACACACACACATACACAAATATACTAACCCCTCTGTGCAGCGACTGGACCCTTTCCTTGGAATAAGAGTGAGAGGAATTCTGTCTAATTTATCATCCCTTATATCGCCGCTGACCCATGTATATCAAAGACGTGACCCCCGTGGTTACCTTGGAAACCAGACTGGCTCTGTAGGCGGCCAGGGCTTTCAGGTACTCCTTCTTAGCAGCCTCTGTTTTCCTCTTGTAGCTCTGCAGGAGCAAACACAACAACAACAACAACGATTGATTACAAGGTGATGGCCAAAGGCGAAAATGACCCTGTGGTCCACACACTGACTGATGTGGAGGAGATTTTGGGAGTCATGGTACTCTGTGACGAAAAAACACATCAAAATACATTCATTGCATTTGATATTCTGCATGATTTAGCTGCATTCTCAAGCATTTATTTCTCCAAACTGTCCAGAATGAAAACACCAAGGAAGCTTGTTCTCAATAATGTGAAAAGGGAGTTTGAAATGTTATGGAGCGAAATGAGAAGTGGATTATTGGAACAATTATGCCAATAATGATATAGACTGATATAACAGTGATCAGGCCAATAATATTGGTCAATCGATATATCAGTCAGGCTCTTATTATAAGTAACTAAACATAAATAAATGATTAAATAATATAATATGATATAATATAATATAATACAATACAATGCTTGATTTTTTCTTTTTTATTTCTAAGCTTGCGTTGTGCCAGAAAACATCCTTGTCCCAGACAAGATTTCACAAATTAAAACAATTTAAAAATGTCTTAAAAGGCTTCAAAATCTAAAACTAATGGTACCTTTGAAAAGATCAAAACCTCGGCTATTAAACCTTGTAATGCGCCGACCTCCAATTTTTTATTTAATGTAGAAGTCAGATGTAAAATCTGTCTTATGAAGTTGACAAAATGCAATATTTTTCATTTCACAGCATAGTCGTAGTTTAGAAAGGCTACAGAGTTGACTTGTTATGGTTGAGACACATTTGATAGCAAAATATTTAATGAATAGAAAGTTTACCCGTGCTTGTACAGTATTCCCGCCTTTTTTGAAACCATGAAGTGAGACAGGGGTCCTCAGGGAATAGCTAACCCTTTTTATGCCTGATTAAATTATGTTTTTGCAAAAATTTGACAGAGATGACAGAAATCTGGGAAACAACTTTAAAGGGACAGTATTTCCATTAAAAAAAAATCTATTTTTAAATAAATATAATAGCTAATTTGTGTACCCATGTTATGAGTAGATATTGTTAGTTTTAGATTTGAAAGATTTTTTAAAATATTTTTTATTGTTTGAAGCTGTGAAGTTTTGTCTGGCACAGAGCAAGTTTAGAATTTAAAAAAATTAAAGCAAACCAAAACATTTTATAAATTACATATAATTCATATAAATCCTTAAAGAATAATTGAGAAGGTCGGGGTTAATAACTTTCAAAGTTTTTCTTTTATAGGACATGGTTTGTCCCAATTGTCAAGAATGGGTGATATTTATATTTCAAATTAAAGTGGAATTGAGAAAAGGATTCGATAATATTGACTGACCAACGTCTGTATCTGTCTGGCTCTAATGTGGGAGGTGGACCAAGAGGAAGAAAACAGACTGAAACAAAGATTTTTGGATAGATGCTAAAACTCAGCTCATAGAAGTTTAACATGAAAACATTTTAATTTAAACAAAGTGGCAACAACGATTGATTACAAGGTGATGGCGAAAGGCACTGACTGATGAGGAGGAGATTTGGGAGTCATGGTGCTCTGTGATGAAAAACACATCAAAATACAGTCATTGCATTTGACAATCTGCATGATTTTGCTGCATTTTCAAGCATTTATTTCTTCAAACCATCCAGAATGAAACGCCAAGAAAGCTTGTTCGCAATAAAATGGAGTTTGAAATATTATGGAGCTAAATGAGGAGTGAGGAGCTGTTTGTCATTTTGTGTACTGCTTTTTCAGCCTCTTCCTCTATTAAGGCTGTTGCTCATCTCTTAATCAGAGCTGATGTCCCAGCAAATCATTCAGACGAGGAAGAGAGAAAAAAATAAATAAAAGAACTCAAAACAGCATTAGCAAAGAGGCAATCTCAAGCCTCCTGAATGAACCTCAAATGATGCGTTAAGACAGGGAATTGGAGTTAATGTCATCACATGTCACTCATGGGTTCTTTAAAGCTGCCATTGCCTTTTTGATGCAGCGGGAAACAAGTCGCGAAAAAGTCCACCCTTAAATCGATGAGGAAGACTCAGATCTCGGCTCCTCTCTGGAGCATTTTAATATGAAGGAGAGCGTGTGTGTTTGTGTGTGTGTGAATGCGGTGGGTAATTACTGATCCTCAGTGAGAGACTGTCTGTGGCTCCGTGGACGGGGTCATTTCTTTCAAAGAGGTGGGGTAGAATAACCATTAAGCATTCATGTGTTGCCAAATGCACATAGGCTGGCAGCTGCTAACACAGTCAATAAACAAACAGACATACACACAGAACAGCAAACAAACCGGGATGAAGATGGATACAATCTCTTGCTCAAACAGCTGATGTTTATCCTCTCACTCATCCCTATTTACAATATTATTATTATTTCCCTGCCATGATATACATCCAGGTATTCTGGACTAAGAAATACTCCAAAATACAGGAGATCTGCATAATTAAAACAGATAATCCTCATTAGGAATTACAGTAAAAAAAAAAAAAACAACCTTACCCCTCACCCCTTAAATATTGATAGAGCCGTGGTAATGAAACCCAAACTACTCCCAGCAGCTGTGATTTCAAATTAATTTAACACAACTAATGATTTGTGCAAGAGAACATATTGTCGATATAGACCGATATCTCAGAGAGAGGTCAATATCGGACCAATAATGGAGGTTGACAGACATATCAGTCAGATTCTAATTTTAAGTAACGATAAATTTAAAAAATCCACAAGTAATAAATACAGCAAATATAAGATAAGATAAGATAAGATAAGATAAGAATACAAAAGGTAGGCAAAGAGGCTGAAAACTATTCTGATAATCGTTTAATCAGTTTGAATAAATTTATTTTAGGAAAAAAGGTAAAAATTCTCACATTCCAGCTTCTTGAATGTGGGTATTTTCTGCTTTCTTTACTCCTTTATGACAGTGAACCAAATATCTTTGGGTTGTGGACAAAACAAGACATTTGAAGTCGTCACCTTGGGCTTTTGGAAACACATTGTTTACCATTTCCTGACACTTAATGGACTAAACAATTAATCAATCAATCGAGAAAATGATCTACAGATTAATCGACGATGAAAATAATCGTTAGTTGCAGCACCTGGATAATCCTCATTAAGAATTACAGTAAAAAAAAAAAAAAAGTGACAACCTTACCCCTCACCCCTTAAATATTGATAGAGCCGTGGCTGCCTCTTTAATGAACCCCAAACTACTCCCAGCAGCTTTAATTTCAAATTAATTTAACACAGCTAATGATTCGCACAACGACGGATACTTTTAAATAAATTACCATGCCTAAGGATGTCTAATTATTCCAAAGTGAGTGGATTCATTAGCAATTGAAGCCGTCAGAGGCTGCAGGTCAGTATGAATTAAAAATAACAAAGCTGCGAGGGGAGAGCATATGCCTCCATCGTAATCCTGACACAGAGGTGTCCCGCCTGAATTAGCCCCTAATTGTACCTTAATGAAATGTTCTTGTTTGATAACCAGTTAATTACAGGAGACAATAACTCCGCACCCCGCTGACACTGAAGGGAGTGATTACCCCGACGACCGAAAGACCGAGAGACCGGTGAGACGAAGGAGGAGAAAGAGGAGGAGGAGGAGGAGGAGGAGGAAACAAATGAGAAATAGAGAAAGTAGTTGAGAGAGGGGGGAACAGGAAAGTAAAGAAGGAGAGGAAACGACCCAAGAAATACTGGATTGTTGGAGCTGATGCAGATACAGATATCTGGGAGTAAAATAATTCAGATGTCGATATATCAGCCAGTACGCTTTAAATATTCTGTAAACTTTTACTGCTTTTTTCTGTATTTTTAATACTGGATTTTTGGGGCAGATGCTGATATTAGGGGAAAAAAAATCAGTATCAATACATCAACCAATATTTCTCTATACAGACTATAATACACAGACTATATAATATACACATAAAGACATTTTCAATGTAAAAGTTGTTCATACTTGTGACAAAGATATATGAAAAACTTTTCATGATCATGTGCAATATTATTTTCATGACTACCTTTCATGTAGAATATTATGTTTAATATTACATTCTCATTAATGTTCCCCATTGTGCTAAACCTAAATCACCCCAAGCATAATTTTCTCCATCATATCTTATGTAGAAAAGTTTTCATAATGGTGCATATCAGTAAATATTTACACCGATACGATGCATCTGTGATCGGCCCATATATCGGTCGACTGGTATATCGGTCGGGTTCTTGATCTGTCTGTCTGTCTGGCTCTAATGTGAAAGGTACACAAAGGGGAAGAAAACAGACTAAAAAATGGATGGCTATTTTTGGATAGATGCTAAAACTCAGCCTAAAGTAAAAGTTTGATATCAAAAACATTTCGTTTATACAAAGTGACAGTGTTCTTTTCCCTTCTATCTCCGACCTTTCACTGATACACAACTCCAACACAGCAGACTCAATTAAATAAAGCTAAGGTCTCTCCTCCTTCCTACCCAACTCCATTATCACTGTTCCTCCCCACTGCTGCAAAAAAAAAAAAAAAAACTGAAAATTGATCTTAATCTTAAGTAACAAAAACAAGAAAAATGTTCTTTTGTGTTTCTGGGGCAGCTTTAACATGTAGTCACCTTGAGGAATAACGCAGCCCAAATAAGGCATTGATCTTGCACTATAAAACAAAGGCCTTCGGGAATTTAAAAAAACGCTGTATGGCGTGCAGGCATTTTGAAAAACATCTTAATAAAAAAGAAAATATGAACATAAACATGAATAAAGAAAAACACTTTGTTCTACCGAACTCAAGGGCGGCACTGGAGAATACACAACAACGCTGCGAGTGAAGTGTGGAAAACGCAAGAAAAAGAATCACAAAAAGAACACAAATCTCAACAATGGAACTTCTGATCGTTCCTTCAATAAAATACAGCAATAAAACATGCTGCCTTCAATGCATTTATGTGAATTCTGCTGCGTGGTGTGTTTGAGGAGTACTATAGGTAATTGGAAACAGGGGCCATGTTCTAGTTAAAACAAAGCTGCATGTAGGGGAAGGCTTGTGTTTACATTCTGGTGCTCCTGCGCGGCTCCAGAGGGTCTGACTGTGACATTATAGAACACCTCATCGGTCCTATAGAGATGACGTGAAGGCCCATGTCGGGGGAAAAAAAGAAAAGGAAAGGCATAACAGCATATATATCAACAGATCAAGAGCAGGGAGAGATAGAAAATGAAGCTGTGTATTGAAAATGTTTAAGATATGAGACACTCATATGGGAAGTTTTCATTTTAAAAGCATTTCACTTGAACATTACTGGTCTGCAGCTGTGGATACAGTTACGAGCTGCAACAATTAATTAATTGGTCACTTGAAAGAAAAGTAGTTGCCAACAATTTTGATAATCCATTGATCGTTCTAATCATTTTCCAAGAAAAAAGTCAAACATTTGCTGGTTCCAGGTTCTTAAATGTGAGGATTTTATGTTGTTTTTTTGTTGTCATTTTTGACAGTAAATGAAGATTTGTTGGTTTTGGAGTGTTGGTTGGACAAAAAAAGCAATTTGAAGATGTCACTTTGAGCTCTGAATTGTAATGAGCATTTACATTTACATTTTAAATTCTAAACAGGGCTGAACCGAGGGGAATAAAAAATTCTGATATTGATATATACTCCTTATACAGAATGTATAATGTATATGCCATACGCACACATCTTTTGAAATGGTCTCGAATATTTGTGACCATGACATGTAATGGAGGCAAGATAATTTACAGTTTAACAGTAAATATTGTTGTCCAAAAGGACATCAGATCTTGGAAACTAAAGTTTTACATATATGTTCAATAATTAGAAATAACTACAAATAAAAAGACACACAAACAACATATATATACATGCATATATATTTAACCTGAATTAAAGGAGAAATCTGTGATATATTTACTGTAATAAATCATAAAAAGTCCATGATTTGTGTCTGGAGATCAAGGAAACATGTTAAGTTGAAATACTCGATAGTCGGACAACAACGCTACAGCCTCCTTTGAAATGTCTATTCCAGCACATAGCTTCAGTTTTTGCTTGCATGTTTCACATTAATTAGAGTTCAAATTGATGCAGAATGTTTGCTGAATGAATAAGTTACTGTTTATGAGACGTAAGAAATCATTAGTAATCTTGTATAATGTATAATAATCTTATATATGTTTCTGACTGGTAAATTGAGCAATATGTTAATGGAGTCTGGAAGGCAGTAAGACAGGCAGTCACTGAACTCCAACTCCAGTATTTTCAGAGCAGTGGGCTTTTGCTTTCAGGATAATTGACAGTTATAAGCAGCTGATCAGTTTACAGCATAGGTTTCATCCTCAATTTTGTCAGTTTATGATGTTTTGCGTTCCTGCAGCGTTCCTGCAGCCTGCCTGACCTTTCTCAAGTCTGAGGAGGAGGGTGTCAGGGGGAGACAACTCGCTTTAACCATAGACTGTATATTAAATATAATTTCAGCCTATTTAATATACAGTCTATGGCTCCAACTCACTATGTGGACTGCTTTTTCCCATTTTGTAAATGCAACTGCTACTATTGATCCCTTAAGAAAATGTGTCTCAATGCGTCTCAAAATCAAATATCAAAATCTCAAAACATTTGCTGGTTCCAGCTTCTTAAGTGTGAGGATTTGCTGCTTTTCTTTGTCATTTATGATGTAAATGAAGAGTCTTTGGGACTGTTGGTTGGACAAAAGAAGCAATTTGAAGACGTCACTTTGGTCTCTGGGAAATTGGGATGAGGATTTTTCACTTTTCTTTTTTTTTTTTTTTACATTTTTATAGACGAATAATTCATTAATTCATTGTGAAAATAATCATCAGATCAGTTGATAACGAGAATAATCTTGCAGCACTACATAGTGTGTTGTAATATTAAACTAAAGAGAGAAATTTTAATATCTTTGGAGTATTAACATGCAGTCGCAGAATTAGTTACACTCTGTAAATATACGGTTAACAAGTTTATCCATTTGTTGTGCTGAAAATAAGTGACAGTGCTAGTCACGGAGAATAATTAGAGCAATCACAGTGTTATTGCCCAGACAGGGTACTACATTTCATTCCATAATGACATCATTACCTCAAGTTAATTATGTGCCTTGTGAGGTGACACGTTTGATTAAACACATGAATGCACAAACAAATCAAAAAATTAGCGGTGGAACGGCACAATAAATTGGGTGGATTTTTAATGGTGGGATTGCCCTTTTGTTAGTTTTGTCTCTGTTCCCAGGTAATGCTGTGAAGGACAAATGCATTTAGGAGAACAGAGAGGCAGAAAGAGGGAGAGCACCGCATCTACAGTGCAAAATCTAAGGTGAAAAAGATGCCGGAACACGAAGGGTTAAGCAGCACAAACAATAACATTTCAGGAGCAGATGTCCTTGAGGCAAAACCAAGGACAAGGCAATTGCTAATCTTGTATTCCCAGCATGATCAAATCACCAGGCAACAGATATAAATAAAAGGACAGGAAATGAGGAATTCACATTCAAGGGTGTCAGCGGCGAAATGAAGATTCATGGTGAAGAGCCCCGGTGAAGGCGGCAAAAATTAACTGCAAATAAAAGGGACAGACGGCCTCCAAAGTCCGGCGTATAAAGTAGGTTTTGGTGGGAGAAAAACACACACATGCTAGATAGGGTCTAGTCGACGGTGGCTGGGGCTGAGGAGAATGGGCTGCACTTTGTCATGGAGACAGGTGCTTTTATTTGACACCCAATAGGCTGCACCCTGACTGGATATTCTAAAAATATGAGTCTGCGCATGATCATCAGACTGTCTCGTTTTCCATTCATTTCACACCATCATTTGTTACCACAAACACATAGAAACCCCTTTGACTTTGTCTGTTGGTGTGGAATGCTAAAATGAAATAGAAAATGTGCTGGATGGAAGGAAATGCTTTAAACTGCAGTAAATGTTAATGCAGTTTCATATGTACAGGTCAGCCTGCAATAAAATTAAATTGACTCCTGAAAATATTCAGGGAAATATGTATATCCACACTGCTGATGGTAGGAAACTTTTCACTCCTTTAAATATGTGATTTTCACTGCATTAAGACAGGATAATGATAGATTTAGTTGATTCAGTAGTGTTGGTGCATGTCTAATCCACAGATAAATGTGTAAAAAGAAGATTTTAAGGCATTATATACATGACTCTCACTTCATAAACAAATCATTTTATATGCTCCATTATCTTGTGAGTTGAAAATCTTAATTTACTAGCGCTGAAACATCATTCCACACCATAAATATACACATTCTTATTCAGTTTTAGCATAGAACAAACACATTATGTTTGATAGCTCCACCATACCATCTGCAGTATGTTCTGTGGATCATGTACTATACTATATGAAGGATCTTCCTATGCTTTTATGCACATATAAGCAACTTAACTTGGATGCGCTTTCAGATAACACTGTCTAATTGCAACACCAGAGATGTTAAATGTTAAATATTTGCAGCTGCATGAGAAAGATACAGTTAGTTATGATCAGAGGCTCAGTTTTCCCACCATGTGTTAGAACAGAAAGACTCCGCAAGCTGTGAATGCTCTGCAGAATTTACAGTATGTGTGGTTAAGCTGACCTGTGAATTTGCATGGCAACAACTTACAAATTTAAACTGAGGTGTAAGAGAGCGGTTTTACTCTGACTGTTTCACAGGCTAGTAACTAACATTTGAATTTGTTCTGCATCCTTTGACTGATGGTTAGTCAACTATTGGTCTGCCCAGTCAGTACTGTGACATACCTTGATTAAAAGGGAGGAAACATCTCCCATCTGAAAGCAGTTAAATGGTTAAATGGCTGCATTTACAATGCTTCTTATAATTTCACACATGCCGATAGCAGCCAGCTAGCACGCAAGGTGCTAACCTGTCCATTGGGAGCAATTTGAGGTCCAGTGTCTTGCTCGAGGCAGCTCTCCCAACCCATCAAATACCGCAGCTAGGTCATTACCCCTATGCTTCGAACTATAGCACTGTAGGTACCCCATAGCGTCATTTTTGGAGGCGCCTGTCTAAACAGCGAGAAGGTTCGCATATGAAGGAGGTGGGGTCGACTGATGGGTCAAACAACTACAGGACTTTCTGCCAGGAGACCAGGGTTCATGTCCCATGTGTCCCACATTCTAATTGTGGTGAAAACCTGGACAATTTTGTTGTAAATGTTGAAAACTGGGACATTTTAGTGTTTTATAGAAAATTGTTGGGACTGAAACCCCTCAAACCCCTGACAAACTCAAAGGTCTGACTCAACATGAGAACATTCTGCTACAGGGGAAAAACGTCCTATTTTTCCGTCCTATTTCTTTAAACCAATCAAAATCATTTTGGGCAGTGCTAAGCCCAGGATGCAGCGCTGGTGCCCCTGCAAAACAGTGTCGGGGGTAACTTGTTTCGATAGAACATTTGCACGTCGGGAGACAAGCCCTGGTATTAAAATGTCTACATCGGTTCACAGCTCTTAGCTTGTTCGCGCTTGTCTGGTTTGCATCCCAGGTGCTAAACTGTCATTTTCAGTGTGTAGGTTGCGATCTCAGAGGTCATTGTTTCTGCAGATATTTTTTTATTTTTTCAAAGCAGATTTTGTACCTTTATTTTTAAAGTCTACCCAGACATTGCATGTTAATTATTGCTAACTTAATTCCAGAGTCCTGCATGTGCAAAACTGACACTAGAGGTTTATCTACAGCGTCATGGTTTCAAGGAAAGGCCCACTGACATTGCTGCAGTATTTGAGGAGAGGGAAGTGAGAATATTTTGCCCAAGGACACTTTGACATGGACAGAAAAAGCTGGTGATTGAACTGATAACTCTGTGATCACTGAATGAGTCACTCTACCTCTACAGCTTCAACTAACTAATTTTGACTTTTGAATTTTGAATGTTATTTCTTTTCAGCATTACATGCTCCTTTGTAGAAAGATCGATTAAAGGTGAATTCTCCATACTCTGTGTACATGTAGAGAGTATCAATTTACCTGTTTCTGCTCCTCTCCCAGTCCGTCCCACATGGAGGCTACTATCTTGGATACGTCTCCAAAGGTGGCGTTGGGATTCTGTCCTTTAATGGCTGCCTGGGTGTCTCTGAAGAACAAGGCGTAGGCTGACACGGGCTTCGTGGGCTCATTGGGATCCTTCTTCTTCTTCTTTTTTTGGGGCTTGGGCTTGGGCTTCATCATGTCCGAAGACGGCCGCTTCTCGCCCGTGATCTGGAAGACCATCAAAAACACACAAAAAACAAAACGGCTTATTGACACCGCAGAAACGAGGTCTACCAATTCAACTGGAGTGAATAATTGCATCTCTGATGAACGCTTAGAACATTGGGTCCAGGTGAAGCATGTAAACTTCATTAAATCCACAATTCAGGCTCTCTGTTCAATACCCGTGTAGTCGGCGTTTGAATATTGCAGCAATGTTTCACTGACAGTGAAACACTTTGACACAGGCAGTGGTTGACAGCATTTTTTTTTGCTGCCTTACTTTGTCAAAAATAACATCTGTTAGTTGAATTTATCAAACCTTTTCAAATCTTTATTTTTCAGTTGTTCAGCAAGTCATAAATTCTGACTTTTCATGCTAGGGGTGAAAGGAATTTTAAATCGCCTGCTGTATCTGCTCCAGCTTTGATGTGGTCGCAGAATGAATTGGAGAGAGCAAATGGAATTACTTACTGATAGGAGAGGTGGTAATCATTTTTATTCACACACGCACAGTGAGAAGCACAGCAGCAGAGATGTATAGGCAGGGAAATATATTTTCTTTAACTAAAGAATCCCCTTCCCCTTGTTATACTGTATCACTGCAAGCTAGCATTTAAATACACGATGAATCTGAAACACTGTGGAGGTGGCAGATTCAATTATACACTCATTCACATTCCCCTGACAGAGACGAAGCAAATCCGCAGAGACATTGGTTTGGTGGGCAATTTATGAAAGCAGTTTTACAGATTTACATAAAGCAAATGAATGTAAACAAGTGCCCTGCTCCTCTCATTTAAATGAATGAGTGATTTAAATGAAGGAGTGGTAAGTTTCAAACCAGGCTGTGTACAACGCCAGCGACAAAACTAGATTGATCCCCAACGCCTATCTGTGTCACTGATGATCAGCCCATTAGAGTGTAATTCTGGTATTTTTAAACCTGGGCCCTATTTTAAAAGGACTACTATTGATTGCTGCATTAACTTAATTCAAACATGCATCACCAAAGAAAATTCATGCCATTTTTTTGCACCTGCTTAGGTCATGAATGGCTACTTTTATTTTATTTTATTAAAGAAAGAAAGCAGAAGAGAAAGTCAAAAGGAGAAATAGATTTCATACAGACAGAAACTACTCGACATATCTGATTTATCATTAACAAAGTACATTTTTTTTCAAGTTGTCATTTTTCTTTATTGTGATAAAACATACTTTTTATCTTGGTGTTATTGTATCTTGACTTACAAAAAGCTTTGCAATTGGTCCAGTGAATCTCCTCAGCCAGCAGCCACGAAACAGACTGCAATGACTGCTACATAACCCTTGAGTGCACCCATCAAAGTATGTCTGATAACAGTGCTTGTTTTTTTGCCACTGACAGGCTGAGATTGTTATTCTAAGTGTCTGACAACATTACAGAAGGGATCCCTATAGAGAAAGACCTTTTTGTTAAAGAGTAAGACCCTTTTTGTTTAACAAGAATCAGCCGTTACTTTGCTCTCTTCAGACTCAAAACGCAAAAACAGCAATTTTACCTCGGAACACTGGAGATGTTGGCCTGCTGCTGCATTTTGTTTGTGTTATCGTGTTGTTTTAAGACATGTTAAGGTGTGTGACTGTGCGTGTGAGTAGAGTGTGGAGTGGGTGTGGCTGGCTGCAGGACAGAGACAGGTGTGGCCGATGGCTCGTGAGAGCAGCGCCAGGTGAGCTGACTGGCACAGCTGGTGCTTGTCTGCTAATTACACTCTCCCCCTTTTTTTTATGCAGTGGTGTGTTGGACCTCTGATGACTGCTGCCACACCACAAAAAGAAATACTGCTTGGTGAACTACACTGAGTGACTGAACTACGTGTGTGCCACAGCAGCCAGGCAGCCAGAGGCACATGTTGAAACGTTGCCTATTTATTTTAAAATCTTTCCGCATGGTAGCAGCAAGACGTGCTACACACTGGAATTACTATTTAAAACATTCCTCGCATCTGTAACTTTCCACCTCTGCACAATTATCCTAAAACACCTATCCAAAGCATACCCAAAGAACACCGAAAGCTGTTCTCGAACCATTTGGAGAACTTTGCATTGTTTGAAAGGTAACAATCTGATTTTTTTTTTTTTTTTTCAAAAGATATTCCTGGAGATGACCTGTAACTGTGACTTATTGGCTGGAAAACACAATGAGCCTTACCCATCCTAAGTTCAAATGTGAACCACAGCAAATGAGCATTTACATGTTTTTCTAAAGGTATATTTGGAAGTTTTAAATTAAAGAAGACCACTCTGAACCCCCGAAACCCCCTCCACATCAGAGTAACTGAAGCATGAATACATTAGTGCTTTATCCCTTGTTAAAACTATGCAGTACTTTGTACACATAAAGGTCTCAATACAACTGCTATGATGGCAACTCTTAGCACACTACCTAAGTTTGTATAATTTCCCTGTCCTAGCTTTATATTACATAAAAAAATCTGCATATTGTCATTTTCAGGATTTCATTGGATGAAACACCAGTCATCAAGACAATCTGTTCCGGCTGTCTCTTTCCTTACACAGAAGAAGAGAGACAGGCTCTTCTTTTCAATTCAGACTCTCATTGATTGTCACCTGTGGACAGGATATTGAAGCTTCTAATGGCTCAAATGAGGTGTCAATCAAAAGGACAGAGTGCACCGACCATCTTGAGACCATGTTGCTTCTCTCTACATGCAAACTCCAAGCACAGACAAATGGATAATTAAAATTCTGCCAGCTTGTTCATGCAGATTGTGGATATTCATTGGTCGAAATAGTGTGTTTTGGACTAAGCATGTTACTGGATTGGATGGACTGGACCTTTCCCAATGAAACAGGACTATTTTTGTGGGAATATTATCCATCAAAGGATTACTGGGAGTCTCCAATGGTGAGTTGATTCAGTTTTATGATTGTTTGTTTGCTGGATGGTGGCACTGACTGCACCTGCTGTTGTGACTTTATCTCAAAATGGCTGGCATCAACTGAAACACAAGACTCTCAGCTTTCTGAAAGTATACTGCATGAATATAAATGCTTACATAACAGTGCATTTTGTTCGGGTAGTTTATGGGTATTTATCAATGGAAAGAGTGTATTTTGGATTGGATCAACTGGACCTTTTCTAGTATAATAAGTTTTTGTTGTGGTTTGTTTTTGTTGTGGGTTATTACACCTGGTGGCGTAGTGGTTGGCACTGTTACCCCACAGAAAGAAGGTTCTGGGTTTGAAACCCCTCCCCCTCGGCCAGCTGGGGGCGAGGAGTTTGTGTCTGCGGCCTTTCTGTGTGGAGTTCGATTGTTCCTCCCGTGTCTGTTTGGGTCTGGTTTCATCCAGCAGCCCAAAGACATGCGGGTTAGGTGATTGATAGATGGATGGATTACTTCAAATGTAAGTTGCCCAATTTTGTGATGGTGTACTTGAGTGTTTGTGGTGTAATTTGTACCTGCTATTGTGACTGTACCTTTAAATGGTTGGCTTTGAACAGTATGTCTCTTCAGTCTACATCTTTACATACTAGTTGTTTTACCAAAACTCAGGAGAGTTAAAGAATAAGATCATTTTTGTGACTAGGCCACTGACAAAAACAGCAATTTTATGTTGCATAATTATAATAATGTTGGTCTAGCACTGCCTCAATCAGTTTGTTTGTGTTATTATTTTACTTTGGTGTAAAACTTTTTGTACCTATTAGTCATTTAGACTCTAAAATATGTAGAAAAAAGGGCACAGTTTTACAAAATACCAGAATTACCATTTAAAACATTCTTCAGATCTGTAAATAAAAGAGGTCTATTCACTTTTTTAAAAAAAACATGCAATATTTTTAAAATCACTTCAGAAAACAAGATTTCATGTCATGTCTTTTGTGTGTAAGAGTTTGCCAACAAACTGACAAACACACCATGGTGGTAATGGATTGTCAGCTATTTGCAACTGTGTAATTGGAAGGGTGAAATTATCTTTTACAAAAGGACCAAGAGAAGATTGTGCTGCTTTTAGTGTGAGCCAGATTTTAGAAATGTGCTGCTCAGAGCAAAGAAAAAAGGAAAATTTAGAAAATTAACAAAATCAAAGTGGTTTCAACACTTAAATTCAATCGTGAACTACATATTTCATATCAATTTTCTTTTCTAATATGACACCACACACCACCACACCATTACATACTAAAAAGGAAAAAAAAAAATCATGGCTCCAGTTCCCCTCAACAGCAAAATTTTGCAACCATGTGAGTTTTCCAGCCAGCCAAATAAAAAGCACAAGCATGACTACCCCTGAATTCCTGTTTTTAAACTCAACACTACAGTTAGCATGCGAGCCATCTCTGAGAAGCGCTGCCAAGCCCTCGCCTCCTCCTCCTCCACTACTACAAGCCAGAGAAGCGTTGCCACATCAGTACCTTCGAATGAGGATCAGTCTCCTCTTCCTGATTGGAGCTTGAGGGGGAGGGCGTGGCCGATTTACTTCCGGGAGGTGAGGGGGAGCCGTGAGGCAGTGCACTCCGGCTGACCTGAGGGTTTAGCTGGGTCAGTGCACTCATGGGGTTGGGCAGTATCGGAGGTGAGCTGTTTATCATTGGGTGGTTACGGGCGGGGTCATAATGAGAGCCGTCTGGGTGCTGGTGATGGTGTTGCTGTTGGTGGTGGTGCAAAGCCATCTCCTGCATCTGGGGTGAGAGAAGAACACCAGCTTTACTATCTACTCCTCTACTCAAAGTAATAAAAGTTTGCCAATTAGCCAAATACGCAGAGACTTTGAGGAAATATGTATGTGTGTTGGACAAAATCTAAAAAAAGACAAAAAAAAAAAACTTTTTGAGATGTGTTGTAATGAGGGAACTATGTCTGCTGGAAGAAACAAGACAGACAAAAAAAACCCTCTTACTGTTAAACTGAAGCTGGTGGTTAGAAAGCTTCTCTTTTCTCTCTCAACTGTCTTTTCTTAGGACGGCAACAGGCACTATTTTCAAACTTGTAGGTTTAAGGCCAAGTTTTTCTATAGCCTATTACTTTGTTTGGTAACTGACATTCATACAAAGGGAGATTTTGAATACTGGGAGCAAATATCTCACTAAAAAAAAAAATACATAACCTCTCAACCCAAACCCACCAAGGCAGCTCACTCAGACATTAAAGAAGACATTTACGTTGCTCCCTAAAAGCTCATACCATTCACTCTTACCTCGCCAGACTAGAAAAACATGAATATTGCATGTGTGACATTCCCCATAGTTTTCTGAAGGCTTATTTTGTTGCTTTGAACCTTTGGATTTATGGCCAGCTGACATCTTTGTCAGTTACTGGAGGCAGAAAATCAAGATTTCAAGGAGTTAGAGTTGGATGAGAGCAGCAGTCAACATGGCTCACTGTGATAGGCTCAGACAGCTGTCAATCAAACAAATATTACCTAAAAACTACCCCTTTAAAGATACATTTTTAAATAAAATTAATCACTTTGAAAATACAGAGCTTAAAGCAGCTGTAATCTAGCCTGGCATCGACAGACTAATTTGCGTACCTCTCAGTCTATCAACCTGAAGAGACATCTACATGTAATATGTTTATAGTTACCAACGCACGTTGGACAAAATGCCTCTGGATGCGGTTGGACAGACCTACAACCAATCAGAGCAATCAGATGTGTGACAAAGAGGTGCTTGGTCCATTTCCAAGCAGGGCAAATAATGGCAGCCGCCTTGTTACAAACTTTCTCGTATTACAGCTAAACAGTGCGCTAAAATATGTTACTAAAAACAGTTCAGGTGAAGAATAGGCAATGTACCATGCAACTTTTTACATCTGGATGGGTGATGCTCCTTTATCAATCATCTTATACAACCACAGTTGTGATTGGCCTGATCAGATCCAAGGCTGGTGGTACTGTGTCTGAATGAAAGGGGGGCCAGACGTATCTGTCGGAGCAGATTAAAACATGAGCTCTGCAGATTTGTTTGGTTCCCAGGCTAGCTGTAATCAATATTTCTTTGTTAACAACAGATCACATGACTACTTGTATATCAAAGGGGTTGTTTGTTGTGATGACGCTACAAAGACTCTGCAGTTCCCTTTAGCTCTTGGAGTGTTTTAGCATCTTTTAGCTCATTATTTTGATTTTCATCTGCTTTGGTTCACTCTCACTGATTCACAGTTTAATAAAGAGGTTTTTTTTTCCATATTCAATTCAAGTCAAAGTTCTGAGACATTAGGAGAAGCCAAATTTTGCATCGCCTCAACTTTCAGCTGTGTGACTCTCAGCCATGAAACACAGAGGCTCATTAACACTTAAAGCTGGGTTAGGCAGTTTATTTTTGGTTTTACTGGGCAAATGTTCCATAATAACCTTAAGCATAATGTCATTGAATTGGTCTGAGAGAAAACTAGACTTCTGCTGATACTTTTGGCTCCGTTTCCAGGCATTAGACAGTCTTGCTCATGACAGGAGACATTAGCCAATCACAGATCGGTAAGATAGTTGACTGTTGAGAGTCAAAACGCGAGTATTTGACGACCTGGGAGTGAAACTCAACAATCAACTTTGTTTCTCCAGAATTGCTTACTGCACCTTTAAGTCCAACTCCTTTTCGAGGAGGCTCTCTGTTGCAGTTAAAGGTACAATTCATAATTTCTATTGACTTCTATTTCTAGGAAGTGCAACAACAAGTGCTCTGCCTCCAGGGTCCTTGAGATACACTGAGACATGGCTGGTGTGTGGGGAAGGCTTCGGTTCCTACTTCTGAAAATTCAGTTTTAGGAAGCCAGAAATCTCAGCACCTTGCAAAGCAATCGTTGCGTCAGTGGCATTGCTTAACAACCCTATCAACCCCCTGCAGACATATTATACTCACTGTGTGCAATGAAAGAGGAAAATGTTACTTACTGCCACGCAAAATAACACGTTTTCAAATAGAAATAGAAACAAAAAATGGTGCTCACAGCTGGAGAGTGACCCCCACATGCAGAACACCCTTCAGAGTGATTACAGACTCTCAAAAAGTTCTGCTCCTTTAGCAGTCTTAAAAGATCTTCAGTAATAACTACATCAAAAGCTTTTCTTCAAGATTCATCAGGACAGAACATGAGCACGGACCAAAGGATGCTTTTAATGCAGGCATAAATGGGAATGTTTGGCAATTTACAGATCAGAAAGTGATGAACTAGCATTTGTTAGCTCTTTTAAACATTTATGAGTTAAATAATACATTACACATTAGTGAAGTGCTAAAAAGATCAAATTGAAAAGGCCTGAGCATATGAGGTCTTGATAAACACGAGTGGAGGTTCAGAGATGAAGGCTCGGCTCTCTAATCATAATTGGTCCCAGTAGATTGCTGGAATAAAAATGCACAACAAAGTAATGTTGTACGAGGCTCTGGCCTGCTTTGAAAACTCATAATATTCACACGACATTAGATTCTGTGTTTGCCTCAGCAGCTGCTCACAAAAGGCAGCCATGAACAAAGACATTCCTTTTGCATTTCAAATAACCGAGCTCTAACCTCCCCCCATCCACGGCAATCTCCAACTTCCAATCATAATTCAAAACACCATCACTACACTTCTTAAAACATGAGGAAATAGCTTCAGCAAAATAAGTAGTGAGACAGGGGGGAAAAAAGAGGAAGAAAAGAGGAAAGAGAAGGAAATAGAAATCCATTAATTTTCCATTTTCCATGGACTTGCTCTTTAAGGGTCCTCACAAACCAAGAAGCATTGAAAAACCAATTAATCAAACATGAATGGGCTATCATAGCTATAGCAGACGCGTTTCCATAGCAACAGCCTCCCGGCAAAATTGTCACCCTTTAATCTGAGCCACACCATGTTTAATATAAACAAGAAGGAGACATGCAGAGCAAAAGAGTTCACCGGGGGAAGGCACTGTGGCATCATGGGTACTGGGTGTCAGCCTCGTAAGAGCAGAAACGGAAAAACCTCAGGTCACTCAGGCTTCACAGACGTACATACATACATACATAAATTTGCATTCCTATTTAAGGGATTGTTTTGAGACACGTTCTTTTGTAAAATATGTTATATATAAATTGATTTTATTCTTGCGGAGGAAAATCATGGAGATGGTGGAGACTGCAGTGGTAACCAAAGCATGTTTGACCACAGATAAAAGTCAATGTCAGCGTTCAACCTTAATGTTTTCTTTCACTTGCCAGTCAGAAATCTACTTGCCCAAAGTCAATTTTTACTTGCCTCTAAAAAAAAATAGTTTGATTTATTAGTGGTTATTAAATAACAACAAAGACTTAAGTTAATTGTCATGTTTAATCTAGAGCTGCAACGTCTACAAAATGTCAGAAAAGTGGCTACCCCAGTCCAAGGACATGTCTTTGTCTTATTTTGTCAGTCTAAAAATCAAAAGATATTCAGTTTAATGTAATGAAAATGAATGAAGACAAGACAAAAACAGCATTTTCTGCCATTCTGCATGAAAAATTACTTTAATGATTAATTGATTATCAAACTATTTTAACAGTATTTAACATTAATTCTTTTGCACCAGTTGCCAGAGTTTCCAGATTAACTCGCCCAACATGGCTTTTTACTTGCCGTTGGCAAGTGGGAAATCCTTATTGTTGAGCCCTGCAAATGTCATTCATTTTCAACTGAGCTGCCACTAATGATCATTATCACAATCAATCAATCAATCAGTCTCTCAATTATTTTTATGATTAATCCATTAATCATTGTCTCTTCATTTATTATGATAACTTACAAAGAAAAGCAGCAAATCCTCATATTTAAGAAGCTGAAAACAGCAAATGTTTGACATTTTCACTTGAAAAATGAATTTAAAAAATGAGTCAATGATTAAAATAGCTGGCAACTTTTCTTTTGATCAACCGATCAAGTAATTGTTGCAGCTATACTTTTCAACACAAAATAAAATAATTCACTGTTTTTCTTGATTTTGTTTTGAATCAAGCACACATTTCATCTGCTGTTATTCATTTTAACTCTCATATTTCATGGCATTAACTCACATTTTTTAATTAGAGCTGAGTGTTCTGTCCCAACTAATGAAGCTGTTTGTCACCAGAAAATACAGGGACAATTTAAGTACTGCATTCATCTAAGTTGTGGCCACTTCAAGACGAAGACAGGCACAAAGACAGTGATTCATAAACATGAAAATGTGCATTAGCTTATTACAGTTACTTAAAGCAGCTATATACAGTATAACACCTTGAGCACTTGTGCTCATTACTCAAAACACTCCTACTGTGATAATCTACTTCTAACAGTCATGCTTCTGTCATTCCTTAAAATGTCTCTGAGTGCTTTTAGCTGCTGCTTTCACCTGTTCAAGACAGAAAAGCGCAAGAAGTTATCACATTGTGCCATCAAGCCTGGGCTAAATAAAGCGGGCGGCAGACGGCTGTACAAATATTATGAAAGAATCTGACAAAGGTTGCCGGTTGCCATAGGTACTGTATGCTAATTCCTAATGGTATCATCCGAATAGCTGGGCCTAAAAGAGGGGGGGGGAGTGCACGGTGAGTAACCGGATTTAGTTGGCCACTGCTCTCTGCCTTTAGCATGTAACACAGACTGACTTTTCACGGACTCTTGACATAGACGACAGGCCTGTAATATGGATTTTATTCCTCGATAGATGACTTGGTTCTGTGATGCAACATGAAAAATTTTTTATTTTGTTTGAGTGGAGTAGACCTGATAGATGGTTACAGGTCCTTATTATTACTGTAACGCAGCCATATATGTGCAGGATCTGAGTCCAAATTTCACTATGGAGACAAAATATATTGTATCATGCTGTCATCGTATCAGCTTTGTATCATACCGAACAGGACCTTGTCGTTCAGATCTTATCAGCTCTGATTCTGATATTATTGTGGGGTGTTGTAGGATTCCTGGGAGATTCACATGTGCTGCAGATACCCGCACTGAGAGACGGCCCATGTTACAAAATGCAAATGCTATGTTTTGTTCGTGTTCTTAATGTACAATTGTTACTCTCTGTTGGTGTCTGTAATGTGTTTGTTCACAGATTGATGGTTTGTGTTGCCAGTTGTCATTTTTGTGCTGCTCTGTGGACTTTTCAGTTGACACCATGAGTGTGGGGTCTAATACATTTCACCACTCCAGCTGGAGTTTGCAGAATTAGTTGGAACCCAAGCTAGATATTACATAGAAGAATGATAAATGACAGAATAATTTGAATGTTATGCAGTGTGAATATATGCATTAATGACATAACAGTATGGGCATTGTACCATACATTACTGTATGATCATTGTACTGCACTGTATCCTATTGCACCATGCTGCAACACACTATAGAGTATCATCATTCTGCTGTATTTCATGACACAACTTTAAACCAATAACTACCATATTAAGCAATGTACTGGCCTACATTTATCTATTTAGATTATTTATAAAGTTGGATTGAGTTCTCTTGGGTATTGTCATAGCTGTGCTTAACCTCCAGCAATTTAGTTGTTTGTTGTAAAGCCCCAGGAGATCAGAGTCCCATATAAACATGGGAGGCAAAGTAAGAGTGAAGAGAGACAGAAAGAAACATAACGGAGGGGGAAAAAAGTAAGGAAGCAGCGACAGAAAAAAGACACAAAACCCTACATGACCTGAGTAGTAAACCCCATCTCCTAAGTTAGCAAGCAGACAGTTAGATATTGCTTTTTGGTGATGAGCAGCCAGGCAGACCTAAACTGTGATGTAAAGCCAGGAAACTCGGTGTGAACGTGTTCCTCTGCCATCGTTACGCCTGTCGTGTTTGTATTCACATCTTGTACATCATAGTCAAATGGGAGTCAAATAACAAAGGCTTTCCAATTATGTGTAGCACATTGTGTGCGAGATG
This sequence comes from Lutjanus erythropterus, assembly GCF_056507025.1. Classification (NCBI taxonomy): domain Eukaryota; kingdom Metazoa; phylum Chordata; class Actinopteri; order Lutjaniformes; family Lutjanidae; genus Lutjanus; species Lutjanus erythropterus. The sequence goes on along the minus strand of NC_139318.1, from coordinate 33,257,554 downwards.
GAATATCACAAAGCCATTGTTCCCCTGCTCCTGCTGACCTTACCTTTGAAATGGTTTCACGGCCGCTCCAATTGCCTGCACCATTTGATTTAGCTAAGGGGATTTGACCACCAGCACAGAGATGAGAGAGGGGAGAAGAGAGCCCTACTATATGGCTACAAGGAGAAAGAGGAGAGGAGAGTGAAACTGCTAACCTTGCTCCGTCCTCATGATGATTATACCAGAGTGGCATCTGTTTCATCATTTAAATAAGCGGCTTGATTACTATGCAAGTTTTTATTGCCCCGGCATCATAATAAACCAGTCTCTCCATGCTAAAGGATCAATAAATGTTGTGCTCTTGTTTCAACTTATTATCACCATCTAAAAAATCTAAATAAATCTTCAGTGTGCGTCAGGTTTTAATTAAGCGGCTTTTGTAGAGCTGAGTCAGTTCACTTTTAGTCATGGTGTTTTTTTCTTTGTTTTTTTTTTTTTTTTACTAAAGTAATTGCAGCAACACCACAGTGTAAAAATACTCAGTTACAAGCCCTGCATTCAGAAAATCTTACAAGAAAAGGTACATAAGTGTTTGCATGAAAATATACTGTACTTAAAGGGTCCATATTAGCCATACGCTAATTTTCAAGCTCATAATTTTGTGTTTACATGCTTATGTTCAAAAAACATTTTTTCTCTGCAGCACTTCTATCCACCCTCTGTTTGAAACACTCCATTCAGGCGCCTGTCTCTTTAAGGTCACAAGCCAGCTCCAAATTCTGTTCCAAACCAGCTGAGCATAATGTAAGCGTGTTACATTGTGATGTCATCAAGTAACGTAACAAAGGCTGAATTGCAAACTTTTCATTTCAATTTAGGAAGAGTGTTTTTTGTGGGAGTGAACTCCACTCGGCAGGACTTTGGTCTTTGTAACTTTGCAGACCCATTACATGCTATGCAAGGCGTTAAAGGAAAGGGAAAACCTAAAAAGCAAAATATGGCCACTTTAAAGCACCAAATGTAAAAGTGCTCATCATGCAGAATAGCCCATTTCAGAGTGATATATATTGGATTATAAATATTGATGCATTATGTTTTATATCACTTTAATATTGCATCTGATAAAGACAGATCTGATTTCAACTATATATACTGCTGTGCTATTGTGTAGCTTAATCCATAATAATCCATATAATTTGGTAGTTAATTCATATTCCGGTCATGTTTTAAACAATGTAAAATGTTCTGCCAGGTGTAATAAATTGCCTGATATGTTTTTCTTTTGGCAAAATAAGTTCAAATACCTTGTTAAAATGGCTTACACATGGCTCTACACCTTGCCTTCATTTAGTTTTCAAGGATTAATGAATATGCAAATAGTACCCACCCTCTCCACAAACCTCCCACCCCTCAACCCACACCCCTACCCGTTAAGTAGCTGCACCTGGCTTCTCCTTTGTTTTGCAGGCTAATCATAGTAACCAGCTACATCCAGCTTTGCCTGTGGGCCGGGCATCAGTGCTAATGATATGTGTAGCGCCACTCTGTCACTTAACGCCACTTAACGGGATTGGTTCCTTAGGTTTATGATGTCATATACCCAGCCTGACTGAATCTGTTTACTTGAGACTGTCCTTATTCAGTGAAGTTTCAAAGCGAGAAATGCTCAGACATGGCTTTTACTGCTTACCTTGTGCCTAATATGTCTTGTAACACATGAAAAACACCATATGGACATGTTAACAGGGTTAAAAACCCGATTTTCACTGGAGGGGGTTCTTTAATATTCTAAATCTGCACAGTAACTATATTGTCAAATAAATGTGGAGGAGAAAAAAGTACAATATTTCCCCCTGAAAGCTAGTGCAGTAGTGGTCGTATTAAGTAGCAACAAATTGAAATACCCAAGTTTGATGACATCATTAGGTGGGGAGGGATCATGGGAGCAGTTGGCTTCATTGTTAAACCACCAGCATTGCCAATGAAAATCTATCAGACATGGCTCAGGCGGAAATCACATTCATGGACAAGGTAATGTTAAAGTTTCATTCACATTATGTTAAGTCACGTTCCCAATATACTTCCTCACTCTCTAATGTATCTGTGTTTTCCTGACAGTTATAGCAACTAGCAAATACGCTGAATAAATCACTGATTTCTTTAGGATAACGGACAAAATATATGGCACAGATTTTTAGACACTTTGATGCAGAAATAGTTTAAGTTGTATATCGCTTTAATGTTAACGCTGTTAAAGGTGGTGTTGATTTTCAACTATAAATACTGCTGGGTGCAGCTTAATCCATAATAATGATATGTTAATAGCTGATTTATATTTTGTCCTAATAATTTGAATCTGCAAAGTAAATAACGTCAAATAAATGTAGAAGAGTAAAAAGTACGTTTCCCTCTGAAATGTGGTGGAATACAAGTATTAAGTAGCATAAAATGCCAGTAAAGTACAAGTATCTCAAAACTGTGCTTAAGTACAGTACTTAAGTAGATGTACTTAGTTACATTCCACTCCTACATTTACTTCTCTTATTTCAAAATCTAAATGAAAAATTAAATTTATTTGGTAATGACTGGGCTCCATCCCGCCACGCTGTCGCATGATCTCCTTTAGTGTTCATATACAACAGAAACATCACCTGCTGAACTGCTTTAATCAGCTCTATCAGACCTTCAGACCCCCCCTCTACCCTGTCCTGCCCCGCCTGAATATACAGTGATCAATGTCTCTGCGAGTCCTGAGACTTTCCTCTCCTCCTCGCCCCCTGCTTGACTGGAGCCATCTTGTTTAGAGTGATGGCTCACTCACGCAGGTTCACGGCTGCTATTGTAAAATCACCCAGCGTTTAATTGAAACAAATGACTATAATAATAGAACATTATCCCTGCAGGCACCCAGCCATGACAGCTTTAATTAGAGGCGCGTTCGAGACTGATCCTTCAAAAGCACAGCCGCCGCGCAACACGGCGGTAAACACGCCTTTAGGTGGGGGAGCCAACCCTGGGCCTCACAGCGCTCAAAGCTACTTCTCATTCACCCTGAGGGCAAAGCACTAACAACTCTGTTCCTCAAAGAGCCTTCGAGCCTCCACCCCTCCCGACCGTCCCCCTCCTCACACTCTCCCTCCCTCCTCTCTCTCTTCATCCATGTCTTCGGTTTATCAAGCTTATATACACCCAGGAGGGTCATTTACACAAGCTGAGGAGAATTAATAAGAGAGTGGATTTATGAATCATACGCTACTTAAGTATGAAAGCAAAGGCAAAACGCTGCTTCTGCCTTCGTGTGACATCAGACAGATGCTAAGTAAGGAGATATGATGGGCAGCAGATGCCGGGATGTTTGAGGAAAAAGAAACACAAGCTTTAAGGTTTAAGAATTTGTTGACGCTTAATTGGCTGTGTTTCAAAAAGTAGTCGAGATGACTTATAAAATATTATTCAATAAGGACAAGGGGACTTTGATTCAAATGTAATATGATGCTGTGATCCAGGTGTATATCAGCCAACTGTATTTAGCAACACGCTATTAGAACCTCATTTTATTTATTAGCTTGGCAGCCGCTCCGTGTTGCCAAAACAAGACACTGTAAGGTCACTTTCAATCGTTCCAATTACATTGCTAGTCAAAAGGAAAAATATAAAATGCTTGCTCTTGCACCTCCTGCGCTGAACTGTGATCAAGTAATTAATCTGGCAGAAAAACAGCAATACCTCACAAACTAGCAGCATAAGGAAGTAATTATGAGTTTCAATACAAACTTTAAAAGAGAGCAGAAGCAGTTTATTCCAAGAACGTCTCAAGTAGCCACGCTGTTGAAATGGACTTTGCCACATTATCTCTCAAAGCCAAATAGAGAGCGTGCCAACACATTTGATTTTTTCATGAAAAAGTAGGAATGACTCGTGAGTTGCACCACATAGATAAGTGATAAAACAGACACAAAAAGGCAAACACACAAGTGAAGTTATCATAAAAGTAGAAAGTAAAAAGGTAAACTTTTACAATGTTGTTCTTTACAACTGCTGGCTTTAGTGCTGTATTAGGAAAGTACTCACAACCAATAAAAATATAAACAACATTTTTGATTTTGCTCCCATTTCTAAAAAGTTTCAGTAAAACACTTTAAGACTTCTTCTACACACACAAAAGGCTTATTTATCTTAAATTTTATTCACAAACTTCATGTTAGGGAGCACTTCTCCTTTGCCAAGATAATCCATCCACCTGACAGCTGTGGCATAAAGAGATGCTGATTAAACAGCAGGATTATTACACAAGTGTACCTTTGACTGATCCTAATAAAAGTCCTCTATAAAGCGTGCAGTTTTATCTTGAAAAAAGACATTTATTAGGCACTGAACTCTGGCTACTTCACCATAGGGCAACTTTTTTTTTCCCAGGAGGGCAAAGTCATGACCTGTCCAATACTTTGTCTGATTGACCAATCACTCTTAATGCTGAAATCTAACCAACTCGACCAACAAAGGCAACGAGCACTAGCCAGTCAGAGGCAGAGGAGGGCAGGTCATGACTTTATCCTGGAAAGAAAACATAGGTATCTGCAGATCAAGCTGTACATGTTAGAGTGGCCTTTTATTGTGACCAGTCCGAGGCATAATCGAGGTTTGTGTCATAACCAGGCTATTTAATAAACATCTCTAAAGAATGAACTGATTAGATTTGGTGGACAGAGATACTGTAACCTCACATCCATCCCACTCTCATAAACACAATATCCCAGGTATGTTTGAAGGGAATTTTTCAAACATTTCTTCTTGGTACAAACGTCTGCCTGGACTCCAGGATGAACTGCATCGATTTTGGTGGTCCTTGTGACCTCACTAAACCAGAACTCAAGAATTCATACTCTAATTATGAGAACATTTCACACAAGCAGTGATGTAACTTCTTACATATAAATAATTACACATATGTACATTACAAAATGAATATATTTGTAATCTGTTAGAGTTACTGAGAAAATCTATTGAGTTAAATCACAATTACTAATCAGAATGTTGGTGCTTACAAAGAGGTTACATCTAAATATTCTTTTCAGGTTGCCTGGCGGTGATCTGCACTCTGCAGAGTGCACTCTTGTAGTCGACTATATTATCATTATTATCATTATGATTATTATTAAATCTAAATGTATGGCTGGAAGCATTTGCACAAAAAGGCTGATGTCCCTGCTTGTGATTGACTGTCGGTTTGAAAAGTACAGTACCACCCTGAACGCCACTCAGAGTGACTCTGTGGCAGCAACAAGGCAGTGGTTGATTTGCAGATAGTAATGTCATGATGTCCCCCTCGGCACCATCCTCCATGTTCCTCATTACCGCTAATGTCAGAACCTCCTTTGCTTTTATTCCCCCCCTCGCTCTTCCGCTCTATTCTCTGCCCCCCCCCCCCCCTTTCTCTCCTCACTTCTCTCTCTCTCTTGTTCCTCAGTCTTTTTTATTCTTTCGCAGTGTCTCTTTCTCCCCCTGTCTCGCTCCCTCTCAGCCCGGGCGTGTCTCTGAGCTCACCTCACAAAGCACAGCGTCAGAGAATCAGAGCCTCGTCTGACATGACATGTAGGAGACGGTTGTGAGGAGCGGTAGGGACACACACTCTTGACAGCAGAAGGCAAGGCTCCTCTGCTCCCACTAATGAGACCCCTGACTGCCGTGTCAAACACACTCAGTGTGTATGTCTGTGCGTGTGTGTTGTGTATGTGTGTGTGTGGGCGTGCCCATGCTCGCACAACAATAAAATGAACGTAGATGCAGAAATAATGAACACAAAAACAAGAAAGAGCACACAAATGAAAAGTAGGTGCACATATATACAGTACTGTATGTGCAGAGCAAGTGGAGGTCATGGGAAAGTGATTTACATGTCTGTAAAATCCTCTCACAGATCTAATTCAGGCGTATCAGACAAAAGCCAGCTTCACCTTATTCCCCAGCTTTGAACTCTAACAAATATCACAGATGGTGGGTTACCAAAAAAGTTAACTCATTATTCCTGTTATGGTACACATGATCACACAGGTTACTGCATTACACATTGAGTTACAGTCTAAAGGCTTATTGTTTTGCAATTTTTCATAAAAAAAGCAAACAAAACCTATGCTATTCGCCATAATTTGGTGCAAAAATAGAGACATGACGTGGAAAGATGTGAAGAGATTCAAATTGTTAAGTCAGTAATCCTGACCAAGGTGCTGGCTAAGAACTGGAGTTGGTCTCTGGGTGCTGCTGCTCCTAATACTAGGATGGGTTAAACACAGACACTGACTCTCACTGTATCGTTGTACTTTGTATGATTGTATAATGTCACAATAAGATTGACCTTTTTTAAAGATAACTAAAATGTTTAATTGTTTACTGAGTTATTACAATTTGCTGCATTTCCATTAGTGAACCCACACTTTCAAATGTTTTGCCCTGTCAGCTGTTTATGTAATGTTACATTTGCACCAATAGCAGCATCTTTTGCTGAGTAGCTTATGGAAAACTAGGGATACCCATCCCTAGTTTTCACCTAGATTTAGTGTCCCAACACATCCAAAAGCTCTTACTGAAAAACAAAGATCACTAAAATGCATGTGCAAGTTAAGCTTTTTGCTACAAAGCAAGCTCAGAAAACAGTCCCAGCAATAGACAAAATAGAAAGTAGACTCAAATGAGCTACTAGTTTGCTATTAATACACCCTCTTAGCAGGTAAAATAATAATCAAACTACGGTTTTGTACTTAAAATTGTATTTTTTTTTCATTTTTTTAAATAATTCCCTGGATTGTAATAATCAAAACAGACACAAAATTTTCCCAATTAGAAAACAATGTGCCTGAAGTTCTATAAATGCAATGAAAACTGAGTCATAACAAGGATTCTGTAAAATTACTATAACACTATCTGTTTTTCTTCTTGTTCCTACAGTTGGATTCTTCACTGTGCAGAACGGTGTATGTGTAGATTTGACAGAAAAGGGCCGTTTTCACATTAATCTACTGATCAGTGGAAAATTTCTCTGTGCTCATTGAAAATCTAACTTTTTTTTTTTTTGCAGTAAAAACATATTAGACACATACAGCAGACTATCTGTATTTATGTCTTAAGACATGTCTGGCTGGGGTCCATAAGCTTACTCTATCTTTGGTGAGGTATTGGCCAAGCATTTCTTTCTATTCTGATATCAAATACAAACTGTGACAACATAATAATTTCACAAGACATTTTTCCTACTTGCCACCACCGAGGATGAATGTTATTCTGCCTGTAGCTTGCACAGGCACAGTCCTGGGTTACAGTAACACCGCGCATGATGGAGAACTGCGTTATATGAATAAACAAAGTGTTTTAATCACCCTGACTCGAGCCACTCTCGTGCACATTAGCAGACAGAGTGTCAGTGTTGTGTTGAACTGGTGGCTGGTGGCACAGCAGGGGAGACATCCCTGAGTGAGATGACATGGGACGGCTCTCCACCACCACCACCGCCACCAGGGCAGAATATTCCTCGTGGTGAAAGCACAATGAGCTGATGGATGGTTGAGATAGGGCACAGTGCAATATGGACACGATTTCATGGCATGATAAATCTCAGCAGGGGCCCGTGGCTAAGTGTAATATGAAATCCCTTATCTATGTATCTGCTTCATAATGCTGGCTATCTGCCGCAGCTGAATCTGCCTTTGTTTCTGTTCTTTGCTTGAATGCCACTGTTGATCACATCGACAGTATGGAGGAGGACGCTGACAACAACATGAGCGTGATAACACATCTTTTACGCAGTTGTTTTTGAAATACGATGTGATGAATTATCTAAATTGAAAATTGTCACTGTAGAGATCCTCTTCCATTACCTGGGATCACACTGATAAGCGAGGTTATTAGAAGAGATTTTGCATAGCACTCCTTTACTGCCGACGCTGTGTTTGTGCAAAACAAGTTTAAATTACACCTGCAATATAAATGAAATGCAATTTGTCTCACAGACCTGATCCTTTTAAAGTTCGGCGCGTGTGTTATTTAACACCATCTCTTTAGAATTTCTGATTAAAAAGAGAGAAATTAAGTCAGCACCTTATCCTCTGATTAGCTTAATCCGATAGGTTAATTGACTTTATCAGTCAGGGTGGAGAAAATAGATGAGCCATCCCAGCCTGCAATAAAAACCCCACCAAAATGATGAAATTGGAAAATAACCTATATTTCTTTTAAGATATTTCTTAATATACAACTACAGTTTCATATCACATTGCCAGAGAAATAAGGCACTTTCTCCCAGGAGATGAGAAAAGAATTGAATTTTTCCTTATCGGTCATCTATTTTTCCACAGAATGCTATTACTTGCTGCCTGCCGTTGCTAAGCAACAGGAAATATTAATAGGACCTTTTATTAGCTAGGCTTTACCAGTGGAGTACTAAAATGAGGAAGTGGAAAACATGAATGTGTTACATAAATCTCTGAACCTTTCAGGGTTTGCACAAGTCTCTGTTTGTCCAGTGATTTATGGCTGTGATGGTTCATTTATGGGAGAGGGAGGTGTGAAATGCCAAATGGAACATTAGCCTAAGGGACAATTTGAAAATAAATAATCACAAAAAAAAAAAAAAGTGAAAAAAAAAAAAAGAAGTGTATTTTTTTTCCCCTGCAGATTTCAAGAGGCTATCAAACAGGCAAGCGATATTTTTGTTCTGCTGGGGGCATTGATCATTCAAAATCATCTGTGCCTGAATCAACATTGGAATAACTAATACAAGTCCTGTTCTATCAGTGGGCTTGTTGAACTGTGGTGAAAAGCGACAGACATTCCATCATTTTCCAGCAGACGCTCTAATCCCTTTAAAAAATGACTGAAAATGAAGGTCTTTCAAAGGAGAAATAGCTTTTTCTTCATCTGAATGAAAAGTATAGAATAAGGCAAAGCCTCAAAGAGCAGAACGTCTTTAAAGGACAATTTTAAAGTCCATACTGGAGAAGTCTAAACACATTTAATTGCAATATTTCAGAAAAACACTTGATAACAGTCCAGGTGAGATGCAGCCCTATTCAGTTTCCAGACTTCAGAATTAGGAGGCCAAGATTGTCTCTATAAATGCATCACTTTATCACTAATCCACCTTTTTTTCTCTCGCCCATGTTTATACAAAAACCAGCAGGTGTACAGTATGCGATAATACGTTTGCCGAGACCCTCCATCAGAGAGAGAACACATTAAAACACACCTCTGCTCTCTTATCATTAATTCATCCCAGCTTGTCTGTGACAAGTTCAGTTGACATTGCAGCTCATATTTCATTCACACGAGGCTCGAGGAGCGAGCACCTGCCAGGAGCACTTAATACCTCGCGAGTAAAAAGTAAAGAAAGAAAAGAAAACACAGGCATCCACCCAACTTAACATGACAATCAGGCTGGGATTAACACTTGATAATTAACCTCAGCAACTGAAGATAAAGAGCTTGTGTGAGGAAAATTCTTACATTTAAATGTTGCTAACAAAAGAAATTAAGAGTATGAATTTGAATATGAATGCAGCCTGCGGATCTTTAGGGTGCCACAACCCCTTATTACAACTGAACTGACCCTCATTCATGTCTGAGTTCTGCAAAATAACAAACGAGATAACACGCACTTAGAAATAAGGGTTCCAAAATGGTTATTCCTGAAAGGCTGAGGTTCTACCCAGAACCATTTGCTTCTGTAGAAAGGGTTCGTCTAGGGTTTTTTGTAGGAGTTCTGTTAAGAAAGAGTTTTGTCAAGGATTGTTGTGAACCATGTTATATTCCAAAGGGTTCTAGATGAAACTCTTGGAATATAACATGGTTCGCAGTAGAAACCCCTTGGTGAGCAGAACCCTGGATCTTGTGGATTTGAGATCAAACCTTTGGAATATAAAGGAGTTCTCGGTAGAACAGCCTGGGTGGGTTTGAGATAAAACCCTTAGAAAAGATTCTCTCTAGAACTGTGGGTTCTTCTTGGCACCCTTATAATGTGGAGAGATTCTGGTCGGAACCTCCAAAGAGCATTCTAGGTGGAACCATGGCACCACAGAAGAGTTCTCCTCAGGCCATTTTCCACCAACATGGAACAGACCCTGTTCTAGATCAGTCATCCACCTAAATATATATTAGTTTAAAACCTGAAAAGTTGGTTCCCAGCTGGAACCAAACCAAAGTGGGCGTGTTGACGTTTAGAAAAGGTTCCACCAGAAACCAAAAGGGGTTCTACTAAGAGGACAAGGCGAAGAACCCTTTATGGTTGTAATTAGCATTGTTTATTCCTAAAAGTGTAGTGGTGTAGTAGTTTCCTGGAGCTACGGCTGCGTCTCTGCATTCATACTGTAGCTCTTTCTGCTAACACATAGCCGTTTCACATAACATCCCTCGGCTGATTATACATTCATCATCTGTTACATATTCAAAACATCACACTCGAGCCAGTTTGATGATGGCTAATATTGCATGCATCAGTGAGGAACATGAAAAAAACTTAATCAAAGATAATTTATTCCAGTTGCAGGCACAGGTCATATGAATTTGAGGAGCGTTTTAAATATAAACTATAATTGAATATGGAGCCTTTCTGTTCAAATAGATTGCAGATGTAGTCGTCACAGGCAGCGCAGGTGTGAAGCACATGTAAATATATATCTGTCCAGCCAGTAATAAAGTACTTTTAGCTTTGGGCGAGTTTTGGTGTAAATAAAGACACAACAAACAACAACAACAACAACAACAACAAGGCCACTTCACTTGTGAGTCCAGAAATTATTCACTAGCAGCAGCAGCAGCAGCAGAGATGTGTATCTTCTCTGGGCTGTATTGATAAGATCAATGCAACCTGAGCATGGCTATTAAATGTCTAATGTGTTTTGGAACTTGTAGATGCTATGACAGTGGGGGCATTAACTGAGAGAGGCAGAGAGGCCCTGCCAAGTGCATCAGAGCATCAGAGAAAAGAGCTCTCTGAAAGATATCAGGTTTGGCCAGGAGGGGCTTCAGACCGCAACATAATAAGCATCAGCAAAAAGAAAAAAAAAAGAGAGAACTTATGAATTGAAAATGGCCTCTTTACAAAATTAGGATAGTACAGTCAATTATGTCTTTCAGGTTTTGAGTCAGCAGAAGAAAAGTCACCTGGTTGGAGAGTCCAGTGTGTAAGATTTACTGGTATCTGTTGTCAGAACATGGCAGAAATGTAATATTATAATCATAAGTATGTTTTCATTAGTGTATAATTACCTGAAAATGTTGTGTTTTCATTACCTCAGGAAGAGGCGTTTGTATCTACAGAGGGAAGCACCATGTTTCTGCTACAGTACCCCAGAACGGACAAAGCAAACGCTGGCTACAGAGAGGGCCTTTCATGTGTTTTTGTGGTTCTCCATCATGCTTAGAAGGGAAGGGTGAGGCATGAAGTATTCGTTTGCAATCTACAAGCCACTAAATTCATAAAATTTCAGAAAATAGTGTTTATAATTTCCAGAATACTCAAGGTGATATCTTCAAATTACATCAAACAACAGTCCAGAACCCAAAGAAAATCTATTTATAGTGGACCAAAAAGAATTGCACATATTGACCCTGAAGTTCCCCTCCAGACAACTCTGCTATGATTGTGTTTAATCTGGAATTCATATTAAAAAGTAAAAAAAACAAACAAACAAACAAAAACAAAAAAGGACCAGATCAGATCTGGCCTCACGCCACACCAACCACCTTTGCATGTTTTTCTTTACCATTAAAAGAGCAGCGCGCATCAAATGGTTAGCATTAGCACTGACGAAAAATCTAAGAGATCTAGCTATACATGTTTCAGCCTCTGTTGTGCACCGAAACCTACGACTAGCAGAAGTATCATAATGGTAAATGTAGCATCTTTTATTTATGTTGTTTGTTACCTTTTTAGCTTGTAACTGTACACAGCTAAGGCTAACTCTCGTTCTTTGTATGGATTTTGGGTTGCAGGTTCTTTTGCCTGCCTTTTCATATGAAATAGCAACTGGCTTTAAAATAAATGCACAGAAAACAAATTTTTGAGTGTAGGGGATCTTTACGAAGTGAGTTTTTTGCAGTTTTGCATCAAAAATGACAAATTATCACATTATGTTTTTTTGCTGATTGAGTACTGAGTTCAGTTCTGCCTGTGTTGCCTCACATAGTTTATTCCTCTGTGTCATAGACCTCAATTGTTGTTTAACTGCTAAAAAAAACATCCCACTGTTGCACTGGCTAACATGTTCCTTCACTACTGTGAACATGAGCATCGTCAGTTTCACATATGCATGATGGTACTACTGTTGTCCCGCTGCTCTGTACTTGTTTCTGTCTGTCTCTGCTGTTCTTTGGCTTTGCTTATGTCTTATTTTACAAAGTTGTTCTTAATTTCTTTTTCATGTCTGTCCTTGCTTATGCTTGTTTGTTGCTGTTGGCCTTGTTTGTGTTGTTGTGCTCTTTGTTTTTGCCTTGTTGAACTGTGACTTCCTGAGCTTTCATCGTTTGTGCTCTGCTTTTACTGTAATTAACACGCTGTTACTTCATGATTATCGTTTCTTAATCTTAGTTTTATATGGATTTAGGCTGCCAACTTTACATTCGGCCAGACACTATGGATGGGAACTAACCTAATGCTAGCATATTTACAATAATGTTTATTAATAATACAGTCCCCTGTAAATAACGAAAAATGTATTAATTCACAGCTGAAAATAGTCCCCTACAAATTCAATATTTACTCCTATTTGACTGACGCTTGCTAAAAACTAAATGAAGTATATCTTTGTGAACAGTTTATTTGTATTTGCACCTTCAATGGGAATAAATGGGCTTGGGCTGGAAAACCACAAACAGAGAAGGGAGGTCATAAAGTATTTAAGAAGGACTAACACGTTGCTAGTTTTAGTCTTTTTATGGAATATGGAGATAAGAAGAAAAACACTCTATTTTGCATGTACATGAAAATCTTGGTAGCTGTCATTGGTCAGTAGGATCCACACCCACCTAAAGATCTGAATCTAAACACCATTTAGTCCTACTGTTCGTCTTACCGCCACACAAGAAACACACACTATCTATTCCGTCTAGCTGCTCCCTGACTATGATCAACTGCTGCTGTAATGCTGCTCTAAACCCTTTTTGTTATATAATCGCCCTATTTATTTTATGTTTATATTGTTGCACCTGCAATGGAGTACTTTGAAACGTCCTCGTACTTGAATCACGTAGGTGCCCATTTAAAAACCAGGAGCTCTCAGCCTTTTGTGGAGACAGAATAACCTTATTTCACTCAACTGAATTATCTCTAAAATATCTAATAATGAAATCCAGGAGGTACAGAAAACTGGAGGTATATGCTCATTTTGAATAAGAGTTACCTCTTTCCTCTTTGCAATTTCTTCTTGCTTTCCTCCCCACAATGCCCTCCTCTCTCTCTCTCTCTCTCTCTCTCTCTCTCTGTCTCTCTCTCTCTCTCTCTCTCACTCTCTCTCTCCCTCTCTCCATCCTCACCCCCTCCTCTCTTCATCCAACTCTATTGCACTCTTTTCATTGCCCAGCTCACGTATTGAATCTGCCTGATGAAAACAGATCTCACTGCAGCACCACAATAGAATGGCTGATGCAGGAAAGATGAACCCTAATGGATTTTTTTTTCAATGTGCTCAAGATTGAATATAAGGCCTGACCTCCAGATGTAGTGGATCCATTTCAACAGCAGAGATATTGTTTATAGTGAGGACACAGAAACACATAGACACACTCGCGGACACACAACGTCAACGGCGGCGGCAGCAAACCCCCTTTTTCTATCTACATACACAAAACACTCAAACAGTGTATTCCTCAGCCGATGAAACAGCCTAAAATTAGAATTAACCCTTTTTATTTATCTATCCATGTCAAGTGAGGTATTCATTATGATAGCATCTCGTGTTTGAACTGCAGAGTTTGCTTAATTACTCTGCTCAACAGACTGTGTCAAGGTGAGGCACCAATTTAATAGACACTCCGTTCTCAGCACAAATGAACCTCTGCTACGGTTTGGTAGTTTTGCCAGGCAGGCTATTTGATTTAGAAATTTCTGAGTTTGCTTTATATGCTGCCTTTTTTTTTTGCAGTGAAGTTGAAGCAGAGCCCTGAAAAGATCTCCCGTATGTTCACTGAGCTTCTCTCAGAGCCAGTTAGATATATTGAGGTTTAGGAGGTTAAAACAGTTTTTTAAAGATCGATGATCACCTGGATAAAAGCTATTTGGTGTCATTTCCAGTGCTGTAATTTCTCTTGGTGTTTTCTTGGTTTACTTGTGTTAATATGACCCTGAATATGAACTGAATTTGGATAATTTGTGTGGAAGCTCTTTAGCCCAATATGATGAAAAAAAAAAAAAAAAGAAGAAACTTTCACGAAACAATGACTTAGTATTAAAAAAAAGAGAAAAGAATCTCCATATAATGATGTAGTATGAATGTCAAATAATGTCTTATCTCAAAATAAAGACTTTGCACCTTAAAATTGCTTGGTATTAATGAAGAAAACATCTCAAAACAATGACTTTGTATCTCAGAAAAATATGAAGAATTCTCAAACTAAAGGCTTTGTATATCAACCTAATGACTTGGTATTGCAAACTAATGAGAAAAATAATGACTTTGTATGTCAAAGTAATGACTTAGTGTTGCAAAATCATGAGGAAGATTATCAAAATAATGACCTGGCATTTCAAAATAATGAGAAACTTATTTCTCATTAATTTACAGGATCTGTTCTTTTTCATCATATTGGCTGAAAAGATCTTCCATGCTTTTGAAATACGCGTCTTATCTTTTTGTCCCCATTGTCAAAACCCCAAAAACACTTCTTAAAAACACCACACCTGGTTGTCGGTGACCAGCATTTGTAGTATGTGTGTTTGGATTGCGTGTTCATTGTGTGTCATTTCAAACATTTCACATCTCATGCATTTTTATCACACACGCAACCTGCAGTATTCAATCTATTAAACCAGCGAGTGTGACCCTCTGTAGCAGTAACAAATATCCTGACTGCCGAGAGAAAGACCGGCCAATCAACCACTGTCTCCTCGGCAAAAGGTCATGACCAAAATGTGAAATGAATATGAAGATAAATGACGCATGAATCCAATACCTAGGGGGAATATTCCAACATTATATATAATATATAGTGTGTTTATGTTTCAGATTTTTATCAGGCTGTATTTCCACTGTATGCTGGCTGTTGTTTATCCTTATCTCTTCAGTATAATACATTATACTTGACCTAGATATGCATTTGTATGTATTTCGTGTATACTGTATATAATAGACGCTCTAGTCTTTTCATTAACATAGACGAAACACACTGTTGACCTGTCATTTTTGATGACGCCTCAGACAGAAAAAGAACAATATAAACACGTGTACTACTGTATATTATGAGCTGCACACTGTCTATTATATCACAAAAGGCACAGCTGTCGAGTAGCTGTAGCCGTTCATGTCTGTTTATGACATCAGTCAACGTCAAGCAAGTTATGAAGCTATGAAATTCTGACCTTGAAACCCTGAACACAAAAAAAAGTTTGCATATGTTAATACTGTTGACCATATGTGCTTTCTCTTTGAGATCTGCAATCAATAAAAAGTCACATCTGTTCATATTTTAAAGGCAAGCATTGAATAAAACATCAAACACTGATATAAATGTTACAAGCACTCTATTAAATGCACATCTATTACAGTATTTACATTTTTGTCACTGAATAGGATCCGAAAACTCGACTTTGAACTCCACTCATTTACTCATTTTCTTTCCATGTAGGACTATGCATAATATAACAGCTGCTAACTAGACAACCTTCGCTTATTGCATCCTATAGGATACATTATGTTTCTTGCATAAGCTTTACATATATCATTTGTTGTGACAGAAAGCTGCTCTATTTCCTGCAGTTTTCATGAATGCAATTATGGTTTGGAGATGCTAATTTGTGGAGGAGCAGCTCTGTGTGGAGCTGAGGGAGTAATCAGCACGTATTCATGTTTGAAGGCTTGACAGATTGACCGATGCATGCTGTCGAGGTAGATATGATGCTGATGGATTTACCCACAATCCCTTTCTCCATGCATCAGAGCTGACATGGCAACCGCTGAACAATCACTCAGTTCTCCCACTTAGCCACCTTTCTTCATCGGCCAGAAAATTGCATTTACCTTACAAGGTTGTAATCTGTTTCACATTAAAAGCCGTTTAAAGATGGCTGGTTTTGGAGGTTTTCACAATATCCAGGAAGCTTTGAAAATCATTTTAAAGGTCAAATTTGTCTAATCACATCATCTTCTCTCATATGGAAGCCCATTAATGCCAGTGGGCAAAAAAATAAGAGAAGATCTTGTAAGTCAATATGAGGATAAAAATTCTCAAAATAATGAGTTGGTATTGCAAACTAATTACTTCATTCATTATTTTGAGATATTTAGTCCTTATTTTGAGTTATCAACACATTATTTTGAGATACTATTGAGATATGAAGTTACTATTTTGAGATAGTAACTCATTACTTTGAGAAGGTTTCTCATTATTTTGAGACACAAAGTCATAATTTAGAGATATTCATATTTTCAAGAAAGTTTCTCATTATCATTATATAATTATTTTTTTTCATTACATTGGTGAAAATGAGCTTCCATAACTCTACTCCGTCATCTTTTTTCCCCCTAAAATGCAACTCTGTGTATCTGTTTCAGCGTGTGGTGTCTGCTGAGTGTCTCTGTGAATGTGTACATATGAAGGTTAATAATGCGCCCTCGTGTCCTACTGGGTATCTCAGATAGAAAAACTAGTTTTGGCATAAACCAGCACAGATGAAACCAAACCACATACTAAAAGGGTTTGGTTTAAGTTCTCTGAGGCATCGAATCATTTTCACCATAATTAGAGGCCTAAATTGTCAGAAACATTTACTGAAAATATCCCTAAATGTCAGCTTTCAGGTGTTACAGGGGCCCCCGTGGAATGGTTCAGTCCACGTAGTGCCTACTCACCGAGGGCATTTGGCTGGAGACGAGGTGGCTGTCCTGTGCCAGCATGTTCGACATCATGAGTGTGGGCAGCTCTGGGTAGGAATACGCGTTGATGAGCCCATTGTGTGGCAGCGAGTGGCAGAGGTAGCCTGTAGAGTCGTGCTCCATCAGGTGAAGAAGAGGAGGCTCGGGGTGGTTAGGCGGAGTGATGGGGGGGATCTCGTAGTCTTCATCCCCGGCTCCGTTTCCACTGGCCGTGCCGCCGCCTCCGCCTCCTCCCCCGCCGCCGCCGGTCTGACCTGTGTAGCTCTGAGGAGGAGACACGGAGAGAAAAAAAGTGAGAAAAGATTTAAGGAAATAACGGATATCAGCTATTAGATCAAACTAAAGCCAAGACATGAATGATTTCTACATGACACACATGGGCTGCAGATGTAGACAGTCAATTCATGATAGAGAGGAATAGCCAGGGTTCAAAATGTGCTGCTCATTTCCTGCAGAGGCCACGTTAGGTAACCGAAGCACTTCAAAGGATTAGCATGGTGTAAAACTCTCGCAGTTGTTGTTATCACAAAAGATGAGCAACTGTGTTAGAATATCTAGTTCTTTGATTAAAAAGTCAAGGTAAAAGCCTGCATACATAAAACATGAGGACAAAAGTCAACCGCAACTCTCAAGACAGATTTCATTAAAAAACATCCAATCAGCGAACTTAAAAGAGCTCCACTAAAAGTAAACAAAAGCTAAAGTAGAAACCGCAACACATATTCAAGAGTTTAAATCAGTTTACTTTTAAGTTGTTGATCAACCTTGGATGAATTTGGCATCGGTGTGAGTTTTTCTCTCAAATGCAACAACAAAGCGCACGGAGTCTTCTACAGCTCTGATCCACTTAATGGCAGCTGAGGTTCATGGGTATCACAGTATTACAAATCAGTCACAATACCAAAATGAAGGAAGATGTATTGGTTTTTATTATTCACTTTTAAACAAAGTTGAAATAATTTAAACTAATAGATTAGGGATGCACAATTAATTGGAATATTATCAAATCACAATATGGACAAGTGCAATATCCAAATTACAGAAGCTGCAACTTCTTGATGAAGATAAAATGTGTAAGAAAACAGCATTATAATGAAGTACTGTAGTGCTGCAGAGGTGCTCCTGCCCACAAATCATGTTCTCCAGATGTTTATTTGGCACCGACCCCAACAAATGTCACCTCATCATGATTTTAACTGAAAACAAAAATTGTGATGCAAAAATTATCATTCACACTAATTGCGAATCATATTGCAGTCACGATATTTGTCAAAGTAATCTCAATATGATTTTTTTTTTAACTTAATCATGCAGCACCAACAAAGACAGACTGATAGTACTGATAAATTATCAACAAGACTTTTATGCTGTGGAACACTGAGGATTTTCTTAAAGGTTCATCTGTGTTCCTGTCCAGGTTTTTTCAAATGGAAACTCCTACTCAACCATTAGCAGTAGCAGAAACGTGGGTCAGAGCTCTGCTGATGCCCTCCCCTCCCCCTCAACCTATGGGGTTTGCATGTAGCAAGGTCATCATGCAGAAATCTGTGTCAGCTCTCATGGCAAAACATTATAAGAAGGGCTCGGAAAATGGCATTTTGAAATCATAGGTACTTTAGCAAAAATTTGAATATTAGGATTTGAATCCTTAAGGAACGTTGCTAGAGGCTATAGGATATAAAAACATTTTAAAACGGCAGCAACAAATAATGGAGTCCACGCTTTAGACAGCTAGATAATTTACCAAACAGAAATACCTAAAAGACACTTTCATCTGCAAACAGTTTACTAACCTAAATAAAACTCGTCTGAGTAGAACCACCGTTCTAAATCAGTGCCAAGCTGCAGTATCCATAGCAACAACGCAACAGTCCCATCCTGCTAACAGTGAGGCTAACTGACACTTATAAAAATGGGTTAGGGAAGGAAATGTTCTCCGCTTTTACTGTGAGCGTTTTCGTACGTATTGACACCTTGTCACTAACTGTCGCTCACCACGGCAATGCTGGACTCCAGGTTACCACAGAAACGGCACTTCTGCTTTGAGCTTCATTTACAGTTACCCTTTATAGTTGGTAATGACCTTACCGTGAGGTCAACTGACCACAAACAAACAAACAAGCAAAAATTGATAAGTGTAATATAAGACTCGTGAGACTTGTGTCAGGGCGTTAGTCTCTGCCTCATCCGTTATTTTCATATATCAGGGCAACACAGAGAGTGTTATGGATTACAGAGTATTAGAGAGGAAAAATAATGATAAATTAAAAACTGATGCCCTGTGGTTCTCAATTTCTTGGAGAGGACTGCAGGATAAACATTTATTTGGCAGACTACCCCTCACTGACAGCTGTACTAACTAACATTTAGTTGATCAGTGACTAAATAAATGCAAAATTCAGTTATGTTTGGATCCGCTGACCACTACACCAGTGCTTTGATCAGTACATCCCCTGCTGTGGTCTAAGAGCTGATTCATTAAAACCTGGACAACATTTAAGGCTGATGCCGGTATAACCTTAAGAATGAATCATTCTTAAATAATATCACTATTTGGGGGAGGAAACGTTAAAAAATAGAATAAAGCACAATTTATTTATAAGTATGTTTATATTTTGTTCACAAAGAAATTCACTTTCCTGCCATTCTCCAAAAAGCTTTGTAAATGGTTTAAATTCTGATCTGTCATTTCGTTAGAATGGGTGTAATTTTGTTTCAAATGTCTCATTTTGGAACAAAACCTGAATGCTGAGCGATCAGTAATAAAGAAGACCAACAGCCTGTGTATTTGTGTGCTGTCGCGCTAACACAGTAAGTCCAATCAGATCAGAGTTCTGCACGGAGC
The DNA here is from genome assembly GCF_056507025.1 of Lutjanus erythropterus. Taxonomy (NCBI): domain Eukaryota; kingdom Metazoa; phylum Chordata; class Actinopteri; order Lutjaniformes; family Lutjanidae; genus Lutjanus; species Lutjanus erythropterus. The sequence continues at coordinate 33,237,658 of NC_139318.1, read as the reverse complement.
AAGAAGAAAAGAAAAATAGCAGGGAAATTCAACGGGGAATGAAAAGCAATTTTGTCTGAGACGATCCAACTTGACTCCCATTGTAATGACTGAGTCAAATTAATCATCACAAATAATATTCTGGTGTCAGCCATTCAAGGGTTTTTTAATAGAATTTTTATGATTCATGTCTAGCGGTATACATCAAACAGTCAGTTCTGCAACATTTCTGAAATCAATTCAATATCATCTTTGTGTAGGCTGTCATCCTCGGCAGCAGAGTGGTCATTTATCTCTCAAACAGATACTTTTAGAAAATAAGGGGCACAGGGATATGGAAGAAAGGAGACAGGATACAGGGCACATTTTTTCCCCCCTTGTTTCTCTCCGCCCTGTTTTAGTATAAAGGTGAGACTAAAGGCCCATTCTGTAATTTTGTGACGATATAAATTACAGGTTTGTAAAGATATATAACTGAAAAGCTTGACCTCAAAATAACAAATGAGCATTATTGAGCTGCTTGGAATACAAAACATAGGCCTGTTTTACTGCAGACAAATCTCAGTCTGCATCAGCAAAAAATTAACAGTGTGCATTTTTGTTGGCAGCATACTGCTGCAAGGGCAGAAAAACATTTTAGTATGATGTTTGACCATGACAAGTTTATGCTTATAAGAAGGATTTTAACATTACTACAACATGCAAACTTATTTTCTTGTTCTGAATTTATCTTGTTATAACATAAAGCATTTTGTGTTGTAATGTGATAAAATAAAATCCCTCATATTATAAGTTGAATTTACAGTGCTATAAAGTCATACGATTCTTACTTTTTACTTACTGTTTTTTAAAGTCACGTCATAACAATATGTAATTACATAACATGAAATGTTTATAACAATACATTATCATGTTATAACATGAAACTTTTCACATTATAACAACAGTATATTTTGAATAACAAAGTTATTAAAAAAGTTATTACATAAGTTGTGATGTTACATTAAAACAACAGGTTATTACATTATAACATGAAACTTTCCTTGTTTATCTTATAATGTGAAATGTTTCATGTTTGTAACAAGACTTGTTATAACAGAAAAAAGTTTCATGTTATAATGTGATAACCTATTTTATAAGATGATACCATTTTTTACTTTGTATTTTTTTAATGTCACATTATAACAATATGCTATCATGCTGAAAGGTGAAATGTTATAACAATAAGTTAACAAGTTATAACATGAAACTTTTGTTATAAAGTTATAACAACATAAGGTATTACATTATAGCATGAAACATTATACTATGAAACTTTTCCTGTACAACATTTAATGTTATAACATGATAAGTGATATATTATAATAATGTGAAAATCTCCTGTTAAAATGTGAAAAATGTCAACAATAAACTTTTAATGTTATAACGTGATACTGATCAGTTTTTCTTTCCTGGTGTTTGTTTATTTTGAAATGATAGCAGCTTTAAATTCTTGTGTTTCTGTGATTCTGCAGTGGGGTTAGCTTTTTTTTTTCTCCTTCCCATTTGGATCACAGATTGTGTCTTTAAGTACGCAGTAATGTACAACCTTCTTTTTTACAACAGTTGCTTTCAGGAGGATTAAAATGTAATGTGTTTTAAAGGAATACCAATCTGAGGCAGTAAGCACAAAACCAGATGAGAAGAATTTCATTAAGTTACAATACCTAAAACACTAAAACACCCATCTTTAATCTGACCACAAAAAAGGACGTTAGCAATGTTTTATTGTGCAGCAAGAATGTAGACAGGCTCAGTGTTTAAAGCCCACTTTCATCTTCTTCCATGTTACACCAAATGAAGAAAAGAAAAGAGAAAAAGAAGTGCGATTGCCTCGATTGTGATTTACTTTGTCCTGACAAAGCCTGCGAGCAAGTTGATATTAATTTTCTGGACTGTCCTTTGAAGACAGATGTTTTTGTAAACCTGTGGGGATAATGTTATTGTTTGGTCTAATGGACAAGAAAACGAACATTTCCTGAGATTCAATTTCCCTCATAATTGTTGGAAGGAAACTAAATTGTCTGCTGTAAACATTGGAGCCATTGTGTGAAGTGAGTCCCCGTGCGCGTCGCCGTGCTTCACTACGACTGACCGCTAAAGACCGCCGCCGCGCTTAGTCATCATCTCGCATGTTCATCAACCTTTTGTTTTCCCAGCGTATAAATATATATCCACGCCACAGAAACATTTCCCCGGTCCCGTCTGTTGCTTTTTGATTGTGCAGAGGGACGAGGACTGAGGATGTGTCATGTGTTAGATTGCTGTGAGGGCTCATCCAGTGCCCTTGATGATAAAATGTAAATACCAAGGACGTTCCCAGTTGGATTGTGGCAAGATAAATTATTCATATGCTTCTATTCAGAATGAGCTTGCATGTACAGGACCACATGTACACTCTGGCTAATGTATACTCTTTTCTCCTTTAAAAGTAAAATCCAAACAAAGGCAATGTATTTGATGGATCGTATGGACCAGCATGTGTCCTAGTATGGAATTGGCTTTTCAAACAAAAGCCTCCTCTTTTTTTCCCCCCCTACTCAGATGAGGTACTCGTCATTGGTTTACTTTCAATCCTCTCCTACCAAAAGCTGCACTACAGTACACAGATTCTCTTTTCTCACTGAAACATCTTCTATTTTCCTCCTCTGATCAATACCACACACTATAGGGAACATTATTTCCAATACACAGTATGCTTGGCCTGCACAGCGAACGCCACACAATCTGTAACGTTTTAATTAAGAGACAGATCTCTCGACTGTAAGTGTTACATACCAGCACACCTTTCATTTGAAAGAAACAGATGAATAGACAGTTGGTCTGGGACTGAGAGAGAAAATAACATTGATTGGGGAGCTTTCCAGCTTGTCTTTTATTTGGCACAGAGCTCTCCCTCCCTCTGTAACACTGCCTGAGTATTCAAGGCCTTCTGGAGATGATATTGACTGTGGCTAATGGCTCATTATCTGTACATTCTTCCTCTTATTAGATTATTGTTGCGATGCCTGTAGAGATCTGCATTTGGAATATAACCTGGTTAATATTAAAATGTGTATTAATTCTGTAACATGATTCACTGTCAGATATAATTTGTATGTACAATGAAGGAGCTGCATGCGTTTTAGTGTTTGTAAAACACCACATGATCTTGGCATAGTGTCTGGAGCTGAAGCTAATCATCAGAAAATTTATTTTTGATCAGCTATTTTGATCATTAGTTCTAATCTTTTATGCATTTTTATGACTACAAACTCCAAACAGTCTCTGCTTCGTGCCTCTAAAATTTGAGTATTTGCTGCTTTTATGTGTTTCTTATCATTGTTAGACTGTTGGTGAGACAAAACAAGGTAATTTACGTCACCATGGACTCTGGGAAATGAGCATTTTTCCCACTATTCTATGACAATCCACAGACCAAGCCTGACACAGATTAATGTACTGGTTGTGATGACATATGTTGTGTGCTTATGTTTATTTGGATGTGTGGTTTTGATTGTGTATTTGTTTGATTTTTGTGTGATTCTGGAGTGTTTTTTGTTTGCTTTTTGTGTTTATTGATATTAGTCTTAATAGTTTAGCGAGACTAGGTTTAAAAATCCTGATTTAAAATTAAGCAGATATCTCTTGCACAATTAAAAACTAATGTCTGTTTAGTAAATCCAACTTAATTGATGTATACTGAATTTAATAAATTTTAATCTATGTGAAGCTGCCTGCTGACCCAAATTAAAACAAATAAATAAAGTATAAAACAGGAGGGGAACCTAAACTTTTAGCTGCTCTGTATTCCTTAACAAAATATTACATTGTTTGGCTAGTTAGCTAAAAAATGACTTGCCTACTCATGATTGCTTTGCAGAAAAGCTCTAATTTATCCTTCTTAGAGAAAAACTTGTTGGATAAATTAATAGAGCAATATGGCCAAATAGAAGATTAAAAAAATAGGCAGCAAGGAAAAAAGAGACTAGCAGCTACCAGCAGGCTGTTTTAATGCCTCAACTGGAGTGAAAGAAAGAAGAGACGCATCATAAAACTCAATTGGGTAATTTTATTTGAAGAACTTGATTAATTTGCCCAATCCATGTGAAAAGGCCAACCGTTTTAAAAGATGAACCTCAGAATTTAAAGTTAAACCACGATTTAATCAGGTTTAAAAACAATTATTTTCAGTGAAATCCAGCCAAAATATTTAATCAGTTGATTAAGGAAAAAAAAATCAGCATATTACTCTACAATGAAAATAATCATTAGTTGCAGCCCCAGTTGTATAATTTGCTGGTTTCTTAGCTAAAAATGAACATTATTATACGAACATCCTTTTTTATTTTGACAGAAGCTTGGACACTGTGAACATTTCCTCATGAAATAATGAAACTCGCACAATAAGAACATAAGTGCTTAAGTATGTTCGGGCCAGTTGCTCATGTGCCACACAGACAGACGCAGAGTTTGGAGCCCTCTCAAGTCAGCGTTTGTTTCAGGGAGAGGGCGGGACCGACAGCTCGGAGACAGACGATGACAGATCTGCCTTACCACTAATGTGCACTTATCTGCCTATTGGAGAGCTTTGTCACACTGGTGATTTATGCTTAAAATCCCCCACACACCACCGCTTCCATCACCTCCGACACTCCTCGTTCCAACACCTTCCTGTAGCTGCTCGCACTGCGGCGTCTCGGCGCGCAGAGACAAAGTCAGGCCCCGTTATCTCTCCTTTCCACGCAGTCCGGTTTGCAAGGAAAAACGGTGGATTTATCTCTGGGAAGAATTTGAGAGCATCATCTATTCTCATTCACCCTGCCATCGCTCTCCCAAAGGAAGATTATACTGTATATTTATGAATGATGCTGTTTACTAGTGTACACATAGCTCTTGTTTTAATATAACACAGCAGAGGCAAATAGCTGTTGTCAGGCTACAAAGATCACTTACTTTCAAGCGCTTAATCTGAACACCATGAACTAATCTGCTATTTCTGTTTACTGGGCTGTTTGTTTTTGATACTCCTCTTTCTCTTCCTCTTTTTCTTCTCCTTCTCTCTTTATGCCTATCCTTTATCTCTCTCACTCAACTCAGGCTTAATTAAAGCCATAGCTGTTCTTCTGCTACAATATCATGTCAGGGGGTATCAACACACCACAAAGCCTCCTCTGGCAGAGTCCAAAGAGAAGGAGGGGGGAGTGGGGCCAAAGATCCAGTTACAGCCACCCTACACCTTCACTCTCCTCTTCTTCCTCTCTTGGCTGGCCCAACCCCAGCCTGGCCTGCCCCCTCACAGAGCCAAAACAGTTCTGGTCCCCCGGACCCTGATCTCAACCACCCCCTCCCATCCTCCTATCCCCTCCGCCCATCCCCCTGTCATCTCATCTCTCTCTAAAACAGCCAGGCTGCATTATTTATCTGTCACTATGTTACTGTTTGGGAATCATGAAAGGGGCTGTGGGGATGGGGATGCTAAACCGCCGTGTACTTGGTTTCTGTCCAGTGAATGAACAGGGCGGGAGGGTGAGAGCAGGAGAGAGATTGGGAGGCAGCGAGGGAGCGAAACGGGGATAAAATAATGTAAAAGGCTCCTTCTAGGAAGTAAAATCGAGCCACTATCTCTTCAGGCCTGGCCACAGCTATGTGAGAAGAAATGATGCTGCACTGTAGCGCTGCATGGTGTACTGAACTTTAGGCACTTTCTCAATACTTTTTAATTAAAAATGGTTCAGTAGTCTGTTTGCTGGCCAGCTAATAAGTTCGCAAAATGTTGCATTGTTTGCAAGCTAGCTAAAAGTTTACAAAATGTTTCATTGTTTGCTAGCTGGCTAAAAAGTTAACAAAATGGATCGTTGTTTGCTCACTGGTTAGTCCGGTGCCCAGCATCTGTCTGTCGGCCAGTGGTGGCTCTGTCCCTCTACTCTGCCCAGTCTTACCCCACACACACCACTCTGCAAATCCATGCAATACGTGCATATTTTTTACTGAAGTTTTTCAGCTCTCAACATACACTTCATACGATGTCGCTGGTGAAAATTCATTAGGGGCTTGTTTTGGTGCTTTTTAAAATGGTAAATAGCTAAACAGCACAGGGCTTCTCACTCTAGCTACAGGTCACTTCTAAACTATGGTGGCTCTACGGTGTCAGACAGAATGGCCAGCAAAAAAAAAAAAGACTCATTCTCGCTGTAAATTTAGAATCAGTGAGTGAATGTTATTGGGTTACTAAAGTAACATAACAGCATGCTGTAAAAATGAAAATCTATATTTCAAGGCAGCTTGCTTCAACTGATTTTTGTGTTTTGAACCCAACTCAAAGTTGTTGAAAAAAGTTCTACCAACTAATAATGTTTTGTTGAGATAATCACTTTTCTTCTTTAGATAAAATTGAATCTTTTGAGTTTTAGAAAAGAAAAATGTATTTCAAAAGTTGCTGGATAAACCCATTGAAGTTAAATACAATGATATTATCTTACAAAGAAAACTAAACTTTCAGCAAAAGATAATAGGTTGGAAAAACTGGTTTATTTCAGAGTTTAAGTTTGATTCAAAACTAGAAATTCTTGTGAGGGCAGTTGCTTTAACATTATGAGCTTTTTTGTTCAGTGTAGAACCACTGTTGGTAGTTTTGGAAGTATTCATAGAGTCATGTATGAGCATTGTGCAGGGAAGACACATAACACACATTAACATTTGACCTAAAATATACCCATAGATTAACAGTTTGCCCTCATATGTATGAAATTAAAATGAAACAGTTCAGATTGCATATGTATTTTGTACACTCTGTTTGTCTCATTGTTTTGCAACAGCATGCTGTATGTGCAGGGTTAATATCTCTTGTGGACATTCTGTTTCTGATCTATAGGTATTGAATATCTAACCAGTATCGATTTAGTCTCAAGTATTGCTTCGGTATTGAGTATCATGATACTGAACTTGGTATTGGTATCAAAGTTAAAATTTTGGTATTGTGACAACACTACTGCTGCTTCCTATTTATCATTATGGGAGGGAAAATATGGAGGGAATGGTGAGAATAATTAAACTGAAGACCAACTGTCCACAGTCCAAAGATGCAGATGGCCCGATTCACCCCCGAAACTGAGCTGATTACTAACTAACCTCCCATTGACTAAAACCAGCCTTTCTAATTGCATACATTGTGCCCGTTTTTCTTTCATGTTTCCTTTCCCTCCTTCTCCCTCGTGTATCCTGTTCCCAGTGCTCGTCTCACTTGTCAGTCAAGGTCAGGAGGTCATCCTCATCTGATCGCATGTCAGAGCAGATTAGAATCAGAGCTTTTGTGCCATGTCATATTTCATTATGCATTTGACTCATCTCGCAGGTCAGGGGGTCAGTGTGATTTGATTGGATGACAGAAATGATATAATTTGTGTTTAACCCTAGGCTGTATGAGGCTCTGAGTGGCGTACTAATGCATTTTGCAAAGAAGGGGCAGGCCCTCTCCACAAGCGACTAATTTGAAGTGGCACACCGCAGAGTTGAAGGAGAGCCAGAGCTATTGCACAACATGCTGAGGTTATGAGGGAGGCTTTATCAAATAATAAACACAACCTCACTTCTACCTCTGTTTCTGTCTGTCCCTCGCACGTTTGCTTTTTTACGCTGCAAACTGATGCAAGTTCCCAGATGTGAGCCACCTCCCGAACCTAATACGCTACTTTTCTCCCCCTTTTTTCTTTCTTTATCAATCTGATTCACTGAAAATGTGTTGCTGACCCATTTGTCTCTTTTTGCAGCACAAGATTTCAGAGTTAAATCCAAACAGAAACAGATTCACAGACCTGATTTTTGTAGTTTTTGGCCACACTAGCATCATTGGTCAGTTCACCACCTTGGTCCGGACTAAAATGTAACACATATTCGATGGATTGCCGTGAAATCGTCCACAGAGTAAATCTGACTAATTCTGGTGAACTCCTGGCTTTTTCTCTCTCACCACCATTAGATAATACTGTGGTTCCTAAGTGAAATGTCTCCTGCTCTTACTAACTATTAAATAGATTGGCATGAAATTTGGCACAGATATTCATGACACCATCAGTATGAATTGTAATACCAGTGGGCATCCCTTAACTTTTCATCACCAAAATCAGGTCAGCATTTCAGTAGACTCTTCATAAGTCCAGCCCCTTTTTTCTCTGTGCTCCAATAACTAAAGTTTAAGACTTGCTTATGTTGCAAGGAAACCAAATTTTGAAGTTGGTTAAAAGATGTTTCCAGAGATTCTGTAATAGCGACATCTTAAGTTAGCTAAAGTTAGCAAATTTTAACTAATGATGTAGATTAGCTACCTTGTTAGCTAGCATTTCTGCTTAATTAGCAATCAGATGTAACCAATTTGCTACTGCTTGATGTAGATTAGTTAGCTGTTACTGTTTTCCTTACAATAGCTATCAAATATAACTAGTTCTCTAATGATTGATGCAGATTTGCTAGATAATTAGCTAGCATTAGCTAACTTAGTATGTGTATTAGGACAAAACCATATTTTGATGGGGTTTTGATTTTTACGCTTCAATTATGATGGGAAAATATGGACCAACTTCCTGGTGATTCATTTTTTTTTTATTAAATGTCTACATCTGATTGAGCATAGTCGTATTGAGAAGCCATATTATTTTATAAAGTTGCTAATAGTCTTCTTAATGCTAGTTAAAATACACATTTTTAAACCATAATTCTTATTTACTATTATTGAAACATAGAGCAAAAAGTAGTGGCAGAGTCAATTGTTCAGTGCTTTGTTTTATGACAAAAATAAATAACATTCCCATCAGTCTCAGCTGTATTTTGTGTTTATCAAATAATAAACACAACCTTATTTGGACCTCTGTTTCTGTCCATCTCTCACACGCTTGTTTATGCTGCAAAGTGATGCAGGTGCCCAGACGTTACCGTCTTCTGTGCCTATTGTTACTTTTCTCCTCCTTTTTTTTGTTTCTTTATCAATTTGATTCACTGAAAATGCGTCGATGACCCTCTTGTCTCTTGTTTTTCCGTCTCTGTGTCCTCCTCCCTGTCTAATAACACTTGATATTGGCGAGAGAGGAGACTAATGGAGAAGTGCTGTCAGCAACAACAACCACATCATTATTGCTGAACATTCAACTGGAACACAAACAACATTTAAATAGCTCCCAAATGACTATAGAAAACAACAGAATAGATATGTAACAGTGGCAAAAAAAATGTCATTTAAGTTATTATTTTGAAGAGGAATAACAACACGTTTTATTGTTAGATAAATAAACATGTATTTATATCTTCCTCTGTTCTCCTTTGCATCTGAGAGAGTTCAGGACCTTGCAGTAGTAATGATATGCAGATGCCGCACAGTGTCAGTGAAAACTCAACTGTGATCTCCACTAATGCGGTTGGAAAACAAACCATGGGTGCACGAGATCGCTCAGGTTTCCCCATAGTCGTCTAGAGTGATTGTGATGGCGATGTTGATACTGCTGTGGGTACAGGGGAAAGAAGGGGGAGAGAGAAACGAGGAGGAGGAGGAGGAGGAGGAGGAGGAGCAGGAGGGTAGATGAAGTAGAAAAAGGAGAGGAAGGGGGGAGGGGAAAGAGATGAATCCAACATTTCAAATGAGGACCATAATCAAACTTATTGCCTGACAGGATGAATCTAGGATTACAATGTTACACTGGCAGACGTGCAGTATTATTTCCAGAGTCCCCTCTGTCTCCTCCTGTTCAGAGCAGCCATGTCTCCTGCGAGAGGGAAGCCTGTTTAACTTTGCTCACTGGCACACCACTGTCTGTACTGTAGGGTTTAAAGGGATAGTTCGGATTGTTTGATGCGGGGTTGTAATGAGGTAGTTATTGATAGTCGGTGTATTACCTACAGTAGATGCCGGTCAAGACGCCCCCAGTCTGAAGAAGCAGGGAGGAGCACCAGCACAGAAGCTAAGCAATGATTTGTTGTGGATGGTGTTTTAACTATTTGATAAAGGTCTAACTAAATAAAAGAAAAATTAATATACACTGTTTTGCAGACAGCCTTGTCTGATGGGAATCTGCTGTTATATAAGCCAAATATCGGTCTTTCCAAACCAACCAAACTCCACAGGCAAAATCAATCATTCTACTCTGCAGAAGTCAGGAACTGTTATTCTACCACTGTCTCAATATGTGGGTTTGTTTGTATTATTATGTGACTTTGGTGAGTCTGAACTAACCTTTTAAATCACAGAAATCACACAATGACACTAATTAATAGATTGAGGCAGTGGTAGGCCAGCAACTTCTGTATTTGGTGAAGTAGAATTGTTATTTCACCAATGTAGTTTGGTTTATTCAAAAAAGATATTTTAACCATTTAAAAAAGTACAACTAAAAGAATCAATAACTGTATTAACTGTATGCTACATTTGGAGTTTTTTCACTGCTTTACCTTGCCATCAGACAGCCTTGTCTGACAGGAAACTGCTGTCATATGAACCAAATATTGCTCTCTTGAAATCAACCAAACTCCATACACTAAATCAATAATTTTACCTCACAGAACACAGGAGTTGCTGGTCTATCACGGTCTCAATCTGTCAGTTACTTGGTGTTGTGCGATTTTGATGTTTTAAAACGTTAGTTTGGATTGACCAAAGTCACATAATAACACAAACAAACAAAGAGATTAAAGCAGCAGTAGACCAGCAACTCCTGTGTTCTGTGAGGTAAAATTGCTGATTTCACCAATGGAGTTCGGTTGTTTTGGAGAGAGCAATATTGGGATTATATATCGGCAGCGCCCTGTCAGGAAAGGCTGTTTGACAGCAAAATGATGTGGTGAAAACACTCTAAATATAGCATATAGTGATAGTTATTTTCTTTAGGCCTTTTTTAAGTGGTTAAAATACCTTTTATTGCTGAACCTGTCCACAGCAGTTCATTTCTTAGCTTCCATGCTGGTATTCCTTTCTCTTAACTGAGCCCATACCCTCAGCATCTACTGTCGGTTTCCATGAGGACTGTCAATAAGTACTTCATACAACCCTACATCAAATATTCAAAAATATCCCTTTAACAACAGTCACCGCTACTGCTGAGTTATGACCACACAGGAGCCACCCAGAAGACTCAACAAGGCCAAAAAACAGCAGCCAGTCAACTGTTTTTTAATTTTTAATGACTCTTCAGTTATCTGCTTTTCTACGCTCAGTCAAATCATTATTAGCATGTGCACAACAATGGTGCTGCTGTGTCTGAATGACAAAACTAATTATTGTTATAAGAGCAAGTAAATGGACAAAAAAACAGCACAATAAAGGGTTGGTGGATCAGTACCGACTGACTCTAACAATGTTGAAAATAACAAAGGGAGCGCTGATGGCGCAGTCATCCAAACAAACGTGCATTATTCTGAGAATTGTTAGGATCCTGTCACCCACAAATAACTCTGCTATACACCAGGAGAAGGGGGGGAGTAAAGTGCATGTGGCTGGTGAGAGTGTGTGCGCACGCTTGTGTGTCATTTAATGTCATGCATTTCTTCTTTCACAGAAGAAGAAGAAGAGTATAATAGCTCTTGAATGCTTTTGTGAACACAAAACCGTAGGTATCCCTGATTTTTTTTTTTTTTTAACAATAACAATAACTGTCTGCTCAGTGTGTTTGGTGTTAGTGTGTTCTTAAGTGTCTCCCCTCCCTGGGTCAGAGTCAATGAGGCTGTGTATCGGAGGCTGGCACAGCTGGTGGGAGCAGGAGACTAACATCTGGACCCTCGTACTCTTGGTGCCATTGTTAATAAGAGGCTGGTGGGGAGTGGAGGGGAGTGGAGGAGACAGCTCTCCAGTGTCAATGAACCTCCCTGTCTCTCACTAGAACTCAGCACTGCAGCTCATACTTGACACATCACAAAAGTGTCCACAGTGTATCCATGACTAAGATTTCAGGGTTAAACTCAAACAGAAACAGCTTTACGGGCCTAATTTTTAAGTTTTTTCAAGTGATTCAAGTTTTTAGCCATGCTCGCCTCCAGGGATGTCTATGTCAGATGGTTGGTCTGTCAGTGACTTTGGTCCAGACTGAAATGTAGCAACCATTGAGTGGACTGCCATGAAATTATGTCCGCAGAGAATAAATCTGATCTGGGTGATCTGACTTTTTCTCTCGTACCCATGAGGTTGACATTTTGGGGGTTTTTTTTCTTTTTAGTGAAATGCCTCCAACTCTTACCAATTATTAAATAGATTTGATACAGACTTTCACGTTGCCCTCAGGATGAACTGATAATTTAGGGGTCCCTTAACTTTTCATCTAGCACCAACATTAGGACAACATTTCAACTGACATGTTCAAAGTCCCACACTTTTTGCTCTGGTGGGCTGGCTACCTCCCTTTTTCTTCGTGTTTTTGGTTACAGGTCCCCAGCAGGTGTGGCTGGCTTATCAGGTATTGGCAACACCTGGAACTGATGCTCTCAGTGCTTTAAGAGCACAAAGAGAAAGGAGAAACTCTGCTCCAATGCTTCATGGCCAAAACTACTGACATACTGACTGTTACACCTCATGCTACTTTGACATTCTGATTTGTTTGTTCGTTTCTAGTTTTAGTTAGTTCATCTTGCAGGGTTTTATTTCCTAGATGTTTTGTTTGTGTGCCTGTAATCAGTCGTGTTTTTGTATGACTGTCTACATTTTCCGGTTCTCTATTGTCTTACAAGGATTAACTCAAGGGTTGCTCAACTAGAGGACATAAACTGACAGACAAGTCTATAAATATAATGTAAAAATATAAAAGCTGCCTGCCTTGGGCTTTGTACCGATATATTTGCTGTGCTCTGCTTAACTGGTTTAATAAGAAAAATTATATTACCTCATTTCAACTTTCTCTGAGCTGAGGAAATAAGTCAACATGGATCGATGTCAGCTTAGAGCTTCTTTCATAACTTGAAGACACTGCATCAATAATTAACCAAGTATTTTTGCTAATGAATCTTGGTCCAATGGAACATTTCCCTCTCTAATAACCCAGCCATGAGGGCAAATCAGTTCAGGGCAAACTTTGTACATTTTATTTTTAAAAGACAGAGAAAATCTCTGTGGTTGCGAAAGGCTAAACAGACACTGGCCATTTCATGTCTTTTATAATACCCTGGCATGTCGCAGCACAAGAGTGAGTGTTTGGTCTCTCATCATTCCATCCAATGGGGTGAGAGGGCCTACACAAACACATTAAGGTTGCCATTAGTTTCATCTGATCACCTGGGGCAACGGGGGGATGGACAGCTTGGCAGAGCGAGGGCCTTACACAAATATACAGCTGTGCATTTATATGTGGTGCCATGTCAGATGAGTATTTCAAACAGAGGGCTTTTAAAACGGGGCAAGAGAGAGGAGAGTGAGGGTGGGGGTGTGGTGGGGTTCCAAATGACTGTAAAAAGGCCACGGGGAGAGAGCTTTCCATCTTTCTGCTGCCGCGACAAATATGCCTGCACATCTTTTTGCATTGTCTCCGCTCCCTGCTTCGTCAGCGAACAGCTATAGAAATATTTTGGCAGGCTGCTCTTTGTTTTCATTTTCACAAAAGATGTAGTGAGGGAGTGAAAGAGAGAGAAAAAGAGGGAGGGACATCGGGGGGGGGAGGCAGGTGGGAGAGGTACTGGGTAGGAAAGGTAAATGGATGTTGTCAGAGTTTAGAGGGACATTTGAGGATAAGGAGAAGGGTGGAGGGGAGGGGAGGTGGCTGGAGGGAGAAAGAGAGACAGATGGGGCACAAAAAGGGGTGAGTAGGGGGGGAGAAGGTGAGGTAGGAAAGGAAGCATAGAAGGACCGGTGGGAAGTCTGAAGTCAGGGACGTAAATATGAGATAAATCAGGTGATGTAGTATGAAAGAGGGAACTGACAAGGGATTCCAAAGATTGGGGTGACGAGGCACAAAGTGGGAGAATCAATCGGAAGAGGAGGGGGCAGGTGGGAGTGCAGGAGTGGGGGAGGCTGCCACTCTGGTCCCCAGCTCCAGTCTAAACAGCGGGAGGAAGCTGTAAATCAGACTAATGCGGCCGAGCTGTAATTCAGACCAGCAGGGCCAGGGCGCTGGTGCGGGGACCCCGAACGGCGGGAGTTTACAAAACGCCGCCGCGAGGCTTTAATCAGTGCAACGATCCGAAGATACCGTCTCCCCCAATCAGCAGGCTTCCTGTCAGTCACACACGACTGAACCTGACCAATCAGGCTCTGCCGAGGTTCCAGACGGCCCGGCTGGGCTTTGGGCTGCTGCCAAACAAGAGAATTACTCATCTAAACTGGAAAGGTGGAATGGGCCTTTAATTCAGAGCATAGAGGGACGAGGTGATAGATTTGTCAAAGGTTGGACATAAAAGACTATGGGATCATGTTCTACAATGGTTCATCAGAAACATATGGAGGAAAGATGAGAGACAGGGGAGCAGTGGAACAGGACTTAATCATATTGATCATACTGGAGTTTCTACAAGTTTAGGCTCTAAAACTGTGTGACAGACGTCATATCTGTTAAAAAGAGCTCTTACACCACTAAATCTCTCATGAAACACACTAAGAACTAGAAGAGTGCACTCGGTTCAGATCTCTGCCAGGCAACAGATGCATTGGGCGCATCGACTGCAACGCCACTACAACTGCTACATACAACCAGTGGAGATTTGCAAAGTTTTGATTCAACTTTTGTTGTTAAGTATAGTGTAGGTTCCCTTCTTTAGATGTAGGGAAGTGTTTTTTCTCAGTGTTCGTTAATATGCATACAGTAGTGTAATGGTATTGTAACTGAGTATCCTTGCTTTATCTAAATGCATTAACGTAATAAGGAAACAATGAACAGGATAAGTTCAAACTTCTCAATTCTCGAATATCTACTTAGAACATCACAAGCAACTTTGGCGGCTCAATCCTGAGAGAGTTAATAAAATGTGATGCAGAGGAGAGGGACCATGCAAATATGGACAGAAGTGAAATAAAAACTTTTTTGATCACGCAGCATGGACTGTATGACCTGGATGACACTACAGACTGTAGCCTGTGTTAACAGTAACAAACCGATCTGTCTTATATACACTCTTCTCCTCTGTCTCATCTCCCTCTTCATCTCATTGCAGTTCTCATGCATTATGGTGTGTTCAATATGAAGCGGGAAGTGGGAATATCCGAGCGAGTAAAATTTTCACAAACTGTTGTTAATAACTATAGATATTAAATAAATTAAGTTAATACAGAAAACATGAATATTGCATCAAATGTCTTTATATACTCTTCACTCCAGTGTCTCTGGAGGTGGTTCTGCTTAAGATTAAATTTTAAAAAACAGAAGCAAGGAATGTGAATTAGTACATTTTCTGGGACTGGGAACTTTGTGCGAGCTCTTGAGTAGGGCTGGGGTGATTTGTCAACATAATCAACGCATTTTGTGCGTTGACATGTCATGAACTGTTAACTAACTTTAGTGGATCATAAAACATCAGGTGTGGACTTAAACTGCAGATGCTCCAGTTTAAGATGAAACAAAACATTTCTATGGATGACAGTTTTTGAGCCAGGACAAAGTCCAAAATGTGTCCAGCAACAGACCAGGTCAATCTTATTTTTAGCCTGTTGTTTTTTATTATGAATCACAGAGGTCCTTAAGCATACAGTCATAAACATGTACAAAACATCTTAGGAAAATAGATCCAGTAGTATCCAAGATTAGCTGTGGACAAGCTCCAGCCCTGCTGGTCACTCACACACGCACACACCCACTGCAGGCGGAGATGATAACATTAAGGCCTCATTATAAGTTCAGTCTGTCAGTGTTTTTTATAAACTTATTCATAATCACATCTGTTTGCTGCTATATAAAAAACTTTCCATCGATCTACAATCTGTCTTCACGTCTCCATGTCTCACAGATCTGCTGTTGGCACTCTTAACACCTCTCTAATTACAATTAAAACACCCAAGGGGGGCCGGTATAATCCTTGCCAGCAATGACAGACTTACAACATAACAACTGAGACAAGAAATAGCATCTAACTTACCGTTAAAACATAATTTGAACTCCTGACATGTAAAACAGGCAGACTAAACTTTCAAATCACTCGTTACCAGAAGCCACCTTTTCGTACCTGCATTTTACTCAAAGAGGAAGGAGGGCAATGCATTAACTTAAAAGTGAGTGGAAAATGCAAATGTAGTCCACTTTATCATCAGGCATTCAAACAGACCCTTTCAACTCGGCAATCCATAATATTTCAGCTTTGATGCTTGGGAAATGGCCACAGCTCGATGGTAACAGCACCGGGCTGGATTGTGCTCCGGTAGCAGTCGGACTGGTGTGACTGGCTGGGCTACACACACACTGTGCATGTTAAAACCACATGCAGCGTCTTGGCAGCAAAGACGCTACAGCGGCAGCCAATCAATAAAACCTTGTTACGCTAATTGCAAGATCATAATCTCCGTTCCTACTTCTGCTGAATATCCAAACAGTCACTCCATTAGCCGAATTATTCCCCTGTGCAGTTTCTCCATCTCTCCCCCCCTCCAACCCACCCTCACTTCCATTTCCTCCTCGTGTTCTTTTTTTTCTGTGACATATTTCTCTCAAACAGCAGTTCTGCTAAATGAATTCATAAGTCAGGGAGAAAGACATCAAAGCAAAGCATTGTCAAGGTAAAGTGCTGATGAAGTATACTGTTTCTTTCACTTTGCTGCGGAGCTATGAGAAGGCATCTCCACAGCGCGTTATCTTTGATCGCATCGCTCTGTACTGTTCTGTTTAGTATTAGCAAGAGAAATCCCACTTCAGGTGAAGGTCTGCTAAGACTTTTATTATAAGAAAGGCTCTCTACTCAGGAGGTGTTCTTCCACTCTCTACTGCTGAGCTGTTACTGCACTTTTAGAGGTAAGGGTTCCAGAAAAGGTTCTCTCTGAAAGGCAGAGGATTTACCCAGAACCATTTGTTTAAGAAGGTGTTAGTTAAGGGTTCTTTGGGAGACTGAGATTTTCACTAAGAAACATTTTCATCCAAAGAACCCTTTTGAAAGAGTTTTTCAAGGGTTGCTAACCCTGACCCTAACTCTTTCTTTGTACCTGAATATAAAAGGGTTCTTAGTAGAATCTTCTGGTTGGGTTCTAGATAACATCTGTGAAATAAAATAGGGTTCTCCATAGAACCCCCTGGATGGGTTCTAGATGATACCCTTGGAATATACTAACTGCTCGGCAGGAAATCCCTGCGTGGGTTCTTGTTATAACCCTTAGCTGGTTACTCTTTTTGTCAAAGGTTCATAATATAAAAGGGTTCTTCGTAGAACCACGTGGGTGGGTTTTAGATAAAACCCTTGGAATAGAAAAGGGTTCTCGGTAGAGCCCCCTGGGTGGGGACGAGATAAAAGCCGTGAAATATAAAACGGTTCTCAGGAGAACCCCCTCAGTGGCTTCTAGATGAAACTCTTTTATAAAAAAGAATATAAAAACTGCTTGGTAGAACCCCCTTTGGGTGGGTTTTTGTTCGCACCCTTAATTGTTTACTTTTTTCATCAAGGGTTCTATGTACCATAATATAAAAGGGTTAACGGTAGAACCCCCTGGGTGGTTTCTTGATAGCTCCTTAAGAAAGTGGAGAGATTCTGGATCGAACCCCCATAAAGGGTTTTGGGTGGAACCGTTACATCGTAGAGGGGTTTTTCTTTAGAACCTCTCACTGGGGGTTCTTTCACAGATGTATCTAATTATAATCCTTTATGTTGGCTCTAGGTTGAAAGGGTTCCCAGTGGAACCATTCTAAAGGTTCTACCAGAAAGCAAATAGGGCCAGCGAACCCTTTATGGTTCTAGTTAGCACCTCTACTTCTCAGAGTGTGCGTCTCTTTCCCTGCACGAGTGTCAGATGAAACGTCTGTGAAGACACCGGAACAGGCCAGAGCTTCTCGGCGTTGGTTACTCTTTTCCACATTGTGTCCACGACAATGGTCAGTGGCCACAGGGGCAGACAAAGAGCTTGTTGATGCCAAGTCCAGGGTCTGTGACCTTGTCATTGAATCACTAACACTTTGTCACTCCGCTGGGGGGGGGGGGACTGGAGGAAACACTACAGAGAACTAAGCAGGGTCAGACCACGATGTTCATGGGAACATCGATATGACAATGGCACTGACCCCGTTTCCTTGTGACTCATCATGAGATTGTACCAATCTAAGCATCTCACTATCTGATGTGGTTGCAGTGCCACACTTACGTCCTAAATGAATGCACCTTATGCATAAGAAGAATGTATTTATATAGGTGAGCCAGATTAAATAGAGCGATAACAAGGAGAAACTGAAGTGAGAGACAGCAGAACACTGAGAAACACACTTTCACAGTTTGGAGGTGGAACCACTGACCCAAATGCATTTAAATGCAATGGGGGGGTAAGAGAGAGAAAAGGAGAAACAGAGTGAGAAAAAAGAGCAAAAGAGGGGGAGTCAGAAAGAACAGGAGAATGAAAGAAAGATAGAGAAGTAAAGTGAGATAATAAAGCAGCACACAAGAGAAAAGTGAGCTTAAGGCAGTATGATTTGTTTTTATTCAAGACGGAATATATTGAGAATAATACAGCTACTGTATGTACTGTTTCTTGAGGAATAAAACTAGTTAATAAAAAATTATGCCCGCAGCACTCTTATCCCTCCGTTACTTCTCACCAAGTCCATTTTTATCTCAGCACTTGCAAACAGCACAAGCATAAACACATTTACAGTCTCTTGATGTATTTTCAGTTTCACTTTAATCAGTCAAACGCCCGATCCAACAGACTTAACTTGTATAAAATATGTACTATACGCTAATTCTTAATGTCGTAAGGCAGCGACGATTATTTTCATTATCGATTAATCTGCTGATTATTTTCACAATTAATCAAATCATAGTTTAGTCCACTGGCTTAGCCGCCACCTCCTATTACAATAATGGTTAGTCGTTATTGTAATATAACATTAAGATCATTGCTCTGCCCACAGAAAAAACAACAACAACTAATTTGATTTCTGCTGTAATTTGTTGAAAACAACACCATCCTCAGAGTCAACATGTTTTTGCTGTAGGCATAAAAGAACAATAATAGACAGAAATACATTCTCATATTATTGAGTTAACCGAGCCTGTTAAAATGTATAAAAACACAGTGTACATATAACCTCATGATTACAGGCTGAACCGTTTTCGTATCTATTTATACCTGTTATGTTTGTATCAGTTCATTCAGTACATTTGCCTGTAGGAGACTGTAGTGCTATTTCTCCAGTGCTTTTAGATTGTTTTGGTGTGAGCTGTCGAGTTTTGGAGATACCGGCTTTAGAGATGTCTGTCTTCCCTTGAACGTAATGGAACTAAATGGCACTCAGCTTTTGGTGCTCAAAGCGGCAAAAAAAAAATACATTTGAAAACGTCTCTTTACAGAAATCATGACCTGGTTACTCAAGATAATCCATAGACCTTACTGCCAGCAATTTCATGTAGGGACTACTTTCTTTCTGCAGTACAATTTACCTGAACTACTTTCTTTCTACACAAAGAAGTTCATTCTGGTTTTTCCCCCGCTATGTAGCAGGGACATCATTTATTCTTTCATGTTTTATTAAGATGGGCCTGCTTATTTCACTTTCTTTTTGGTGACCACCAGAGGTTATCCTGCAACCCCCAAGGGGTTCCTGAACCTCAGGTTGAGAACCGCTGTTTTAGTAGAAATTGTGAAAAATGCTCCTGACAATTTCCCAGAGCCCAAAGTGAAATCTTGAAAATGCTTCTTTTGTCCAACAAACAGTCCAAAAACCAAAGAGAGCAAATCCTCACGCTACTTAAGAAACAAATGTTAGACAATTTTGCTTTAACAAAAAATGACTGAAATGATTAATTGTTTTACAAAGTAGTTGGCAACTATTTTGCTTTCAATGGACTAATCAATTCAGCTGTACATGTTTTTTTCAGTTAGGGCAGAAGAAATCAATGCACGTTAAACATTCCTATTAATGGTAAATGATGTAAAACATACACTAATGAACAACAATTAAATTGCAACTGTGTCCTAAATCTGTACCACACACTAATTCTGCGGAGCTTTTCAGTGACAAAATAAAGTGAAAACAGTCAGCATGCATACTAAAGAACCATTTGTTTATGAGTGTTCTGTTGATGTACTGTATTCTCCCACAATGTTGTGCACAAAGAAACTGGAGAAGCTGCACACAGCTGGATAAAATTTCAAACTAACGGTGGGAGGTTGTGAAACAGCTCCAGAAACATCTCGGAAAACAAAAAACAACTATTAAATATTTTGGAGAAACATTTTCTTCTCTCTTTATTTGGCAGTTTGAGTTCCAAAGCCGTGGTTTGACTGACGTGTGACAGCATATTGTTGTATAATTTCCTGTATTAAATGGTTTATTTCTTGTATTTTATGACAAAACAGCATAAGCCTTAGTATATAGTATGCGGCATGGGTTTGAGATACTTGCGATTTGATAATTCCACCGTCAATTCATTTTCACAAGATTTTAAAAAGTATGTTTGTTTTCCAAGTAAGGCCGCTATTGATTAATCTGCAGATAATTTTTATGATTGATTGTTTAGTGTAGGAAATATCCAGAAATTGTGAAAAAAATTCCTAGACTCCCTAGAGACCAAAGTGATGTATCCAGATTAGGGCTGCAACTAATGATTATTTCCATCATCACTTCATCTGTTGATCATGTTCTTGTTTAACTGAGTTGTTTGAATCAGAAAATGGTGTAAAATGTTGATAATCTGTTTTTTCGCAATTATCAAAATATGCGGGAGGTTTTTTTGTCCAATAAACTGTCGAAAAACCCAAAGACTTTTCATTTACTGTCATTAGTGACGAAGAAAAGCAGCAGCTTACAGATAAGAAGCTGGAATCAGCAAATGTATGATCTTTGCTTGAAAAATTATTAAGATTGGTAATAAAAAATAGTTGGCAGTTCATCTCCTTTTGATTGACTAATCACAATTAATCAACTCATCATCGCAGGTCTATTTCCAAGGTGTTCCTCAAGCTGCTTCGCCACCACCCACAATTTGTGCTTTGTGAGTCAGCAGTGTATTAACAGCACCCTCTGAAAATTAAGCGTTTTCAATATGCATGCCGACTTTTTGGAGCACACTTTGTGACTTAAAAATGATTTTTATATTTCTCCCATCTCTGTGTTTTGTTGTCGGAGTGTGTGTGTCCACCCCTAAGGCCCTCCCTGATTCTAGCTGTCAGCTGGAAGGAGAGGCTAAACTTGGTGAAGCGGAGAATAGAGCAAGGCACATGTCAAATATGAGAAGATCTTGAGTAAACAAAGTATAACACAGAGCAAAGCAAAATCGCCTCTCATCCCATCACCGTCTTTCACGCTATTTCCCTCTCTCTGTCTCTTTCCCTTGTGCTTCCTTGATCCCCACCTTTTTCTCTCCCTTCCTTTCTTTCTCTTTCTGCCTGTCTGTCCTCTATGCCACATTTGCAATGTTTTATCTGTCCCTCTGTAATTCAGCAAAAAACATTGCGCACATCAGCACGACTTGTAATCAGTCAATCAGCTCTGCAGTAAAACTACATGTGCTGAATCAAAATGGGCGATAAAAGCAGTGGTTCTTCAGATTTTTTTAGACAGCCAAGTAGCAGCATGAGAAATTTGTCAGATAACAGCACTATCCTCCTGAAAATCACTGTGTGACAGACATATTTGTTGTCAGAGTTATCCAAATGAACTTAAGGAATCATGTACAAGAAGCAGCATAAGCAGCTCTGTTTCATTCTGGGCTTGGAGCCATACTTTAACAAACCAGAGCATTAAGAAATTAAGCAAAACAGCGAATGCAACAGAAACAGAGAACTACTGTAGCTTATGGGTCGGTTCTAATAATTGCAATTGACAGCGACAAATTCCCTGCTCCCCTGTGTATGTCAGATGGGCTTATTCCCAAACTCCACAAATCCCCCTGTCCAAACACAACCATATGGTCTCCCAGTTGTTCGTGACCAGCTGTGCTACAGTGTATCTGGCATGGTTGCCGTGTACTGTAGAAGAGCGGCGACTCCCCCTCCATTCGAACTTAATAAATCCTTTGCAGTGATGCCAAAACTCACTCAGAGTGAAGCGGTGTTTCCTGCTTGGCTTTTACCAAAGTGAAAATTGTGTTCACACAGGATGATTGCATAATTGGAATATAGTGAATTTGAATTTTATGATGGCAGAGTTAACTTAATGGTTGACACAGTGGCCTCACACAAAGAAAGTCCCAGCTCTTTATGTTTAGAATTAGGATATTTGTGCTGGTTTTAAGTTTTCTGTTTTCCTCCTACTGAATGTAGAAATATAATTGTGACACTCTGACATAGACTGTGACAGACTAGCAACCTGTGCAGGATGTTTTAGTGCCTTCTTTCCAGTCATAGTCTGTATAAAAGAAGTGGACCTCGGTCTCTCGGTCAGTAAAAGGTGAAATCAATGCAAAGTTAACCCCTGCCTTCTTTCTAATGGCCAGAAGGGGCAACCCTACTGGTTGCAAAAAGAAGTCCTGTTGTATGGAAGTCTGTGGGACAAAGACCATATTTGTCAATTGATTTATGATCTCAGTAAACACTTTCCTTGTGAGTTTATGGTCTCGATTGCTTGTTTCAGGTTTTCTTTAATACTAGATGATGTTCATTTAGTAAATTATGGTCCCATTTAGACTAAAATAGATGATAAAGCAGTATATGCGTTAGGTTGTGGCTACCTTGTTATTGACAAGTTGTTCCCACAGCAACCCGTCAATCAAAATATATAGAAATGTATATCCATGGCACCATGTATATTTAAATAGCCGGTAACCTTTTTAGGGGGTGTTTTTGTCTTTGAACATGAAAGTTATTTGTGGCCTTTTGATCATCTAAAATGTCTTGTTCATCATTCAGTTATAATAAAAGTCTCTAAGGTCTCAGCTGTTCGTTGTTTTCAAGTATGTAGGCCTACATGTTGTTTTAATCCTGCTTTTAACTAGCCAAAATTAGCATTCCAATTATTATCACTTTTAATATGAATTATGGATGCACCTTGCTAACCTAGCTCGCTAGCTAGACTTAGCTGAAAACTTAGCATATGTTACGCTAACAACCAGTAACTTGTGTTAACCATAGACTTTCCAGCCCTTCTTCTTCCCTAACTCCAACCATTTTGTCCAAATATGGTCACTTAATGCTAAAAAACACAACGCGGCATTCCAAACCCAAAACAGTAGTCCACCGACCAACAGGTGATGTCACAACGGCTACGTCCACTTCTTTTATCAAGTCTATGTGCCCAATGCATGCTGGGACAGACTTCAGCTTCAGGGTATAAAATCCAACAAATATCAAGATATCAAAATATCAAATATCATATATAATTTAATATATAATATAATATAATATAATATCAAATAAAGCCTACAGGAAAACCAAAAGTCCAATTTTTTGTGACTTTTTTTTTCTTTTTGCTGCGATATCAAAAGAGGTATCAGGTGTTGTTCTTTTTCATACTAATAGTGTATGGAAGTTTAAAATTCTGGTATCATACCTACTCCAGTGACCATTTACACTCAAATTAACAATCTTATGGAAATATGTCATACAGTGCAGAGTGCAATTTTATGTCATATCTGTCAGTGTAAAATATCAGTCAGCTAATTAGAATTTTTTTGGCAGATTTCAGTCCCTTTGCTCTCAGCTGTTATCATATAACTCTGTGGTTGTTTTAGCAACAACAATGTGTCATCCATCCGAACCAGCTTGAACAATGGCGGGGGGAAAATTGCTCTGCAACAACTGAGGCAACAGTCACTGGGAGCAGATGAAATAAGAGGAAAAGAGCAGGTATTCCATTAGGGGCAATTTGAACTCACCTGGTTTGGCGGGAGGAACTCATGGTTGTTTTCATTCATGTACATGTTGTCACCATCAAACTGCGGAGAAACAGACAAACGAGAAAACAGTTAGGCAGACACCGACACATCACAACGGGGACAGAAAACAGAGATTTTCAGTCAGTCAGCAGAGATACAGAAACAGTCTAACATAGCAGCCTAATGACTGCGAGTCCTCGGCTTATAGACCTCGATGCTCTGGTGGATGTCAGTAATTACAGTTCATTAGAGACACGTATAATTAGGCCCTGTCAAAGCTTGTGTAACTCGCACTCTTCGTCTCGGCTTGCCTACAGCCTGAGTCTGTGTGTGTGTGTGTGTGTGTGTGTGTGTTAAGTGTGCGCATACCTCGCTGCTGCGATTGCACGGGTGTCACAAGGCGACAAAGGCACAACAGAGTGATAATCACAACACTGAGAGCACCAACGCTCACACCGACGGCCATCTAGTTAGTCAGCCGGCAAGTTTGTCAGTCAAATCAAATCAAAGGCAGCATTTATGTAATCACACGACATATGACAGGTAAGTCGGCCCGGATTTGACCCAGATATTGATTTGCTGTGCCACGCAGTTCGCTAGAACAGCTACAGGAGTTTCCAGGGACCTACTTTCTGTTTACTTTTGGTCAGAATCAAAGACAAGATGATTTCTGTCAAATTGGCATTTTTCTGGAAAGCTGTAGGAGGTTCATGATCCTCACGCTGATCAACGTCATTTGCGCCATAGTGCGGGATTTCCAAATTTCTAGAATGAAGGTTGTGATTAAAATGTTGTAATGGCCATCAGTCATAAAAGAGGTTGACAAAATTGAAGTTTCATGAGAGGAACCAACTATCCAACACAAGTTTTAAAAGAGTAAACTAGAAAGAAGATTGGTGAGGGGAATCTACGTGACTTGAAAAACCTGTGCACTTTTATAGTTTGTATGTAGGCATGTGTTTTGAGAAGTTGATTGGTTCATCAGTTGCGTGTTGAATCACGCTGCGCTGTATGCTAAACAACCTAGTGTTTTATTGTCTTCATAGAGTAAAGTGCTCTGACAACTTAGTTTTCTCAGTAGAAGGTGCTTCAACGTGCTTTTTAATGGCAGTAAACTTGCAATGTAACAAGTTTCCTGACACTGTTAATGGGAAATTTCAACAGAAAAATAATAATAATGTAATACAAAATAATTGATTTTGTATTACAAAAGTGACACTGTCACCTTTGCTACCTAAAAGTTAATGGAGGGAGTGATTAAAATGTTGTAATAGCCATCTATCATAGTAGAGGTTGACATAAGGGATGCGTAAAGGTTCATGTAGGACCCTGACATATAGTGGAGGGGTCTTGAACCATCCTGATGGAGTTTATTTTGTAATAATGACCTGCTCACTGTACACCATTCCACTTATTTCATGGTTACTTACAAAAAATACCCAACAATTTGACACAAAATCTAATTTTTCAATATCATCGGAACAGTCTGTCCTTCATGGCAGCAGACAGACCTTAGAGTGCTGTAATTAACCAATCAGAATCAAGTATTTAACAAAACCATGTAACAAATAGTTAAATCTCAGAAAGCCAACCAGAACACAGAAGGCGTCACTAAGACAGTGTCTCCCAGACTTAGGGTCGGAACCCAAAGATGCACCAAAATGACAATTAGGCTACCAACATAAACCACCACGTTTTCAACAGACACACTGAGAAAAAGTACCATATGCATTTTGGGACATAAAACATTTAACTTAACAGATTATTCAGTCCAGACATCATGGGAAATGTGGGCGGCCATTTTAGTACGAAGCCTAGACTTTAGATCCACTCCTGTTAGCCCTGTTAAAGTTACTGCATTATACTGTTGATATAAACGCAACACTTCCTTTCAAAATAAAAGCCATCTTGAGTGTCAGTAGATAGAGAAAGTTAGTTATGAGGTAATGAAAAACTTAAAAATTAAACTTAACTATTGCTGTGACGCTATTATAATGAAATACGTTTCATATTTTAAATTCATGTTGTGTTATTTATCAGTTTAGAAATGTAGATTTTAAGGCAAATGATTATGTATTTTTGTAAATTTGGGACCTGAGGAGTTTCCTCTTTTGGGTCTCAATCTGTCAAAGTTTGGGATGAATCAAACCAACCTAACTGATCAGTAACATGGCCAACCAATGACAAATGAACACTTTTAGCAACCCTGGCTTCCAACTGGCCAGCCGCCGGTGATCAAGACCAGACAGACTCTAGTGAGAACAGCCTTTGGCTCTTTTGCACTTTGCCAGAGAATCGAGGACAGGGGAACCCCGCTATTTCAGAAACACCGAGCTCAAGATGCCTAAAGGGCAGACTTAGGCTAGAGGAAAGGTGACGGTTTGAGGTTATGGGGATGAAAAAGACGAGGGTGTAGCCCCGAGCTAATGGTGCAGAAGTGGGTGGGAGGTACAGTAGGAAGGATACTGTAGATATGGAGGGATGGAGAACAGAGAGTGAGGACAGAGAGCATAAATGAAGGAGAAGTGCAGTCAGAGAGGAGGAGGTTTGTAGCAGCAGTAGTGGCGATAGAGCCTGTGGTTGTTCTGGCCGTAGTGTGATTAACACTGGGGTCACAGCCAGAGGCCGCAGCTTGAAACACACAGGCATATAAACATGCACGCACGCACACACACACACACACACACACACACACACACACACACACACACACACACACACACACACACACACACACACTCCCAGAGGCCTTCCCTGCTTCTCTGTCTGACACTATTTGGCACCAGCCATTTATGAGGAAACAAAACACACCTCAAGACAGCTAGTAGTGGCTGAGATAAATTACCGCTGCTACTGTAAGGTCAAGTAACGGGATGGATATGTGCCTACAGTAACTTACAACTTGGGCTGTTTCTCAAGCTGTGAGCAGGGACCAAAATGGGCCACAATATTTTTTATAGCTATGTTTCACCACGTGTAATGAGCCGTATTTTCCAAGGACTAAATTTACTGTACTGTACTCCCGGAGTTGTTTAATATGAAGCCTTCTGGGGAACCCATTTAAAAAGTTTTCACTTAAATGAGAGTCAGATTCCTCTCCAGCAGAGTCTTCTTACATTTTCTTAATCATCACATCATGCCATCGTTTCTGTGTGCATGCGTGTGTGTGTGTACTTGTGTGTGTGCATGAACAACGGACCTGCATCTTCTCCAGAGTTAATCTCAAATACTACTAGACCTCCATGATTCAAAAGTCTTGCAAAAAACACTGAAAAACCTCTTGTTAAAAATGGCCACAGGCATTATGTTTTCAGGTCATCCAATTCTTCTGAACATGATATCTCAAGAACGCCTTGAGGGAAAGTCTTTAAACTTCGCACAAATAACCACTTGGACTTAAGGATGAACTGATTAGAGCACACAGCATTTTAAATCTATTTAGTCTTTCTCTTAACCTCGACTGAGACCTCACCTTCAAGTACCTGGTGCTCTCTTTAAGGCAGCAAAGACAAATTTCTGCCTTTTGCATGCAAACAGTACAGAAAGTATTTTCTATTCTATTCCGTTCTAAAGAAAATACACACAAATATCTAATAGGATAAAATGATGGGTGATAATACTTTTTATTACAAAGGTCAAAGGTCAACTTCACTTTGACATCATAATGTTCAGTTCTCTTCCAGTCCTCTGTACTGCTTTGTAAAAAATAGTGTCTGAGTTAAGACAGCATGTTTCTCATTGGAAATTATTCACTGAAATCATACATTCCAGGTCAATATAGCGACACGTTCCATATTAAATTCCTGCAAAGTCTTCACTACATACAGTACATTAGTCTGCAACTTCAACTTCAGTCTCAGCAGATTGCAGATTGCTCTGGAAGTTGCGCTGGCATTGCAGTAGGTGCTTCACCATCTGTTGCTCAGTGGGGATCTGCATCCTGCTCAAAGCACTCTTCTAATTGTTTCTACCTTTACACATGACACAACTAACCAAAACAAACTGCAGAACAAAGGCAATTCCTAAGTTGCAACATTATTCAATTTGAGGCCCCAATTCCATTTACACGTTATCATTCAGCGTCTGATGGAACTGTTTCTTCTAGTGCAATGATTTTTGGCTGATAGCACTATTAGTTTGCTAGAGGAACAATCATTGTATTCTGCAATGAAAATGAAATCACTTTCTTTATTGCTCCTGGAAAATGATTTTACATGCTGTCCTAATCACACCGTGCTAGATGTGATGGCGTCTTGCAATAGGTTATTTTGCACATCTGCAAACCAGATCTCCATGAGCCAAACAGGGTGAAGTAAAAAAAACAATTATGCAGAATGTCAAAGAGTAAACTGAAGTCTGTGGTGGTGCTCCTGCAGCACAATGTGATGGAGTCATAGGGCAGAGTTGTTAGAATAACAAACAATATCTAAATGGAGGGGAAAGGTAAAAATAATCATTTCCTGCCTCTTTGTGCTTAGCAACTGGTCAGTTAAGTGTAGTGAACTCATGCAGTACAGATACAGGAGGTGACTGTGGCTAACAAATCTCTGCATGACCCTGAGATTGCACTTGCCTGTGCCAATTTAGAGTTTAACAGTCTCCAATAGACCCCAATGTGAAGTAATAAGACAACATTTTGGAAAAACACTTTATCCACTTTCTTGCTGAGAGTTAGAGAAGACTTATAAAAAACGTCTCTTGTATATACTCTAAATATAAGTCTGGAGACAGCAGGCGATAAACTTAACCTTATCACAAAGACTGGAAACAGGGAAACATCTAGCCTTGTGCTGAACTTTACAGTTATTTATGGAAGGTTACAGGAAAAAAAAAGTTGCTGGTCTATTCAGGCAAACTACAAAAACACAAATTACCTTTTAAACAAACACCTAAGCAATTTATATATTAAACAACACTGGTGGCAATTGCCACCCCAGTGCCCTCATGTTCAAAACAGCACCACAAAAGTGCCCCTTGGATGCCCCGATGGAAGATAAAACATGATAAAGTCCCTTCTAGGATGTTCTTCCAGTGGACAAAACGTGCCCACTTCCTCAGGCACTTTATTAGCATGCTGGTACAAGAGGCAGACAACATGGCTATAAAATAATATCCAGATATTTCAGAGTATTCTGCAATAATGATATTCTTGGTGATATGACAAAATACCCTTGCAGGGTTTTTGGCTCTGAGTGCCTCTGCTTGAGGTTTTAAAATGACTTTGTTCCATTTTTTCCCCTTTTGTTATTGTTACAGTCTTCTTGTACTCTTTTACTCTTTTATAACCAAATCGCTTCCACACTACTTAAGTCTATCAACTCCATTGCCATTATCATGACATCAATTTTTGATATGTTGTGAACGATTAAAAAAATAAAAGGTTGAATAATTGTTCTAAAAAATGTTTTTGGTCTTATAAAAGTCGACTTTGTTGACCTAAGGCATATTCAAACATCCACACAGCCAAACTGTCCTTAAGCAAGACTCTGAATGCCTACCTCTGTTGTGGCTAATATGAAACTGACCTCTGACCACTGAGGTTCATTTCATCCGTGGTCCCTGCTTTGTAGTTCTTTTCACATTTTGAACACATGGAAGACCACAAAAGCTCTGAAATGTTAGGAAATGCTGTCAAAAAAACTGAACATGCAGTGCACTGATAAAGAGATTCAAGATAACAAAATGTATACAATCATTTAACAAGCAGTGGAAAATGCACGAGGAATAAATTAATAATGCATGGAGCTTTAGAGTAGTGGTCCAGGAAAGCTGTTCTGTCTGCCAGGTGGTGGCTGTCGTCTGAAGAAATCTGACAAAATTTTGTGCATATATAAAATCTTCCCGTGGTGTAATCTGACTCATATTATGTAGATCTTTTCCAGAAGTCATAACGTGCTCGGTGCGAACATACGAGCGGTTTGACGTACGAGAAAAAGGGAGGTTTGTAAAGGAAGGGCAAGCTTGTCGTGTCTCTCTCTGTTTGCTTTCCTGAGGCTTTGAGGTCATTAATCATAGCGGTCAAATCTACAGCAAAACAATTGAGCAAAGGAAAACACAGACAGAGAGAAAGAGAGGGATAAGGGGGTGAGGAGGAGGAGGGGGAGGAGAGGGTGAAGGTGAGAGAGAGGTGGAAAGCTACATTAAGATGGAGAGGAGAAAGGGGGAGTCATGTCGAAGAAGAGAAATGTTTGAGCTAGATTGAGGCTTGAGAAAGAGAAGGGACAAGTAAGGCCTGTAACGACTGACGCACTTGACACCACACTCCTGTTTGCAGAGCAGAAATGCAAATACATGAGAGGGAGAGAGGGAGGGAGAGAATGGGAGGGAGAAAATAAAGTGGGAGAGAGGCTATAAATAGCTTTGTGTTTGCGTAAAGCCAAACCAATGTCAGTTTGATGCAGGAAGTGCACCACAGTCATAGAGGTTATAGAACAACTGTTGACTGGAGCAGAGCACATCAGAAATGGAGCTTTCAAAAAGACTTCAGACAAGGACTCACATCTACAGAGGCATCTCAAAACTTACAGTTTTATCTATATGTTTAAGAAGAAGTTTTCCTTAACAAATTATGTCACAGAACTTTTAAAAAAAGTGTAAGGAATCATGATTCAGGATCAGTTTTTACTTTTGATGATGACAGTGAAAGTAACTGGCTCAGTTTATACTGTATTCTGGATACAATATGTTAATTTACTGCTAAATACACATCCAAGTTAAGGCTAGAGTAGGTTTATTATTGGCATAATTGAGCAAAAGTTCCATAATAACCGTTAAGCATAATGTAATTCAAGTTCTCTGAGAGAAAACTAGACTTCTGTTCCTGTGCTTGGCTCTGTGTTCAGGCTTTAGAAAGATAGCTGATAGTTACGTCTCATTCCCAAAACTGATTTGATGACCTGGGGATGAAACTAAACTAATTTACTTCAGAATTACTTTTGAGTTTTAACCTTGTGACATTCTTCATTTTGATGCATAACATCTCATTTGTGTTTAATGCTTCGTGTGAATCCGTGTTCATATGTTTTGGATATCGGTGGCTTTGGTTTAGTGTCAGTAATGTTTTTGCAAGTAGTTTTTCCATCAACATCAATTTGAAAAATATTCCCCCGAGTGCACAATAAAAAAACATGATTTATGAAAATTGAAAAACAACCAAATATCTTATCAAAACAACCCAACACCTGTTTGATCAATATTTCTTGGAGTGCACCAGAAAATAAACATTATCTTAAGCATAAAATCACATTTAAAAATGTTGTAT
This sequence comes from Lutjanus erythropterus, assembly GCF_056507025.1. NCBI lineage: Eukaryota > Metazoa > Chordata > Actinopteri > Lutjaniformes > Lutjanidae > Lutjanus > Lutjanus erythropterus. The sequence continues at coordinate 33,206,508 of NC_139318.1, read as the reverse complement.
TGCCTTACTCACATCACTCAACTAACTACATGTTTTGTGATTTAAAAAAAACAACAAGCCAATAACTAAACCTTACAAACAGGGCTGCGTCGATCTATTTATTTCTCCTCTGGGACCAATTCCAATACCTAAAGGCTGAGTATCTGCCAATACTGAGTACTGACCCGATATCATCCCAGTGAAAGCAAACTGGAATTTCAATGTTGATTTCTGGTTGAAAACTGTGTGATGTTCGGTCTGAATGTCCAAGATTTGCCTTATTTTCAACCAGCTAAAATGCAATTACAGCATCAACATGTTACGAAACCGTAAATTTGTTTAATTATTCTGATGATTTGTTCAGTTGAAAGAGAGACGATATTGATTAGTTTTGAGGCATTTCTCCAAAGTCATGTTTCACTGGTAGGCAAAATGTGGCATTAATGAAGATGCATTTTCAACACATTTATGTTTCATATAAAATGTCATGAACACAGAACTATAATATCATAGACTGTGTGCTGCCAACAAAACAATTCCAGGACATTGTAATCCCAAAAGCTCTATACATTAATGTGAAATAAGAAATTACTTTTGCCCTAACATGCATACACAAGTACTTTGGTGTATTGTTTAGTGTCATGTACTCCAGAGGTATATGCAGCAGGATTTGCAGTATTTTTCTGGCTTTCATCTGAGAAATTTTGGATGTGGTTCCTTAGTTCGGCTCCAAAGTGATGAGAGGCTTTTCTTTGCACATTGTAGGAAAAGAAAAAAATCACTATTGCAAATCCTGGTGAAACATGGTCTAAATGTGAACATTAAATCAGTGTCTTCAAATACTTAGTATACAAAACGTCTTTTCACAAGTGACCTTTTTTTTTTTTTTATGTTTTTTCATCTTTTCAACAGAAAAATGCTCACCAGGATTGCTCTCTCTTTCCCATAATCTTTACTACCTCACGCTGTGGAACTCATTGGGATAAAAGTCATTGGGATAAATGAGACATTATTATGCATCATGGATTCTACGCCACTAAAATTTGCATCACCTGACTGAATTTTTGTAATTTATATATATATAATGAAAACAGTGAGTTTAACATTACATTGACAAATTAACTGGATTAATGTGGTCTGTCCACGACATGATCCACTTACTAATGTCAGTAAAGGGGCGGTGCATCCCTACATACGCAATAAATACCTTTTTGGATGAGCTCTGTACCAATCCTATATACCTCCTATAATGGTTACTTTGCATTCTGTGCTACGGCGCTGCTAACCTGCATTGATCTGCACGAGAGGCTTTTTCTCGTAAGGTCGCAATGAGCCCAGCTGTGCTTTACTGTACGCACTGAATACCAAATCACACGAGCGGTAACTGCAGCCAGGGATGTTTTAGATTTGAAGAAAAGATGAGGCAAGAGAGAGATGGAGAGAGAAGAGGACTTAGCCCTCCTCCGAGTCTCTTCTCATGGTTACAGTGTGCGCCTCCCTAGTTTTCCACCCCAGCGTAACTAATCGCATGTCAGTCAATGTGCCGATGGAAAGAGGCAGCAGTCAAAATACCTGTGTCAGGACTGTGGTCATTAGAGCATTCAGTGACTTGCTGGCAGACACACACACACACATACATACATACAGACATAACCAAAGCAGAGCGAGAATGGGGGATGGTGAGGCAGATATGGATTGCCTATGTGAGTGTGTATGTGTGGATATCTCTGCTGCTGCATGTGTATTTCATCTTTATGTGTTCCTTATGTGTGTTTGCATACTGTATATACAACACGGCTCTGAATGTGTGCACGCTGCATACGTGCCTACGTGTTTGTGTAATGTATCCTGTCCAATAATACACACATTGATCCCGGCGAGATAAAGATAACAAAGTTAGACCTTCCATAATATTTATTTTCCCATAACAGACCTGCTCGGCCACGCCCAGTCATATAACTCCATGCAGATGAAATATGGTCTTCATTACCTTTAAACCACAACACACAGAAATGTAGTGAGGGAAAAACAGAATTGCCCTTCTTTCTCGACTGAAAGAGCACGAAATGAATTGGAGCAGCTGAGATTTTTTACATTACCATGACAAATACGGCGAAATGGGGAGGTGAGGGAGAAAAGAAGGGGAGATAGCGAGCGAGGGAGAGGAGAGAGGGGGAGACATATGACGACAGACAGAAAAGGGCAGATCAGACAGAAAGACCAAATTGTGTGAAAGAGAAAAAAAAAATCAGCTCAATTTGTGCTCGACTGTAAGCTGTGGAGCTGAGAGGAGAAATAAAATAAGGCATTTAGCTGGGGATCATGTTAAACCATGCAAGTGAATGAGTCCCCAGAGAAGAGTGTTCCCTCTCGCGCTTATGATGGACTTAATTGCCTCTATCAGTGTTAAGATATAACATTCATCTCAGGTTTATTGCTCTGCTTTATGGTCTTGTCCATCACACTGAGGGGGTTTCAAGAGGCAGGGCCACTCCTCAGATGGCACCTTAAAATAATGAGACAGATTACAAAGCAACAAAGGGAGGAAGAGAGGGAAAAAAAGCATCATTTATATTTGGAAAATGAGAACATTTTGCAAGAACTCTGATCAGACAGAGATAGTGTGCGACCAAGCCAGTGAAGCAGAATGGTGTTGATGGTACACTATTCGAAATTAAGATGCTAACTAGAACCATAAAGGATTCTTCAGCTTGTCCCCATAGGGCATTGTTGGTTCCTATAAGAACCTTTTCCAAAGGTTCCACTTGAAACCCTATCAGAGGCCTGTACCGAGACCTCAACATAAAGGGTTATCCCAAGAACCGTCTGTGAAAGGTTTTAACCAAGAAACCCTTATGAGAGGTTCTACAGAGAACCCTTCCACCCAAAACCCTCTCTGGGGTTTATATCTAGAACCTTTCCACCGTCTAAGGGTACAAACAAGAACTCACCCAGGGGTTTCTACCAAACAACATTTTACATTCAAGGGTTTAATACACCCAGAGGGTTCTAACGAGAACCATTGTATGTTCCACAAGTTTTATATAGAACCCATCCAGGGGGTTCTACCGATAACCTTATTATATCCCTAGGGTTTTAACAAAAACAAAACTGGGGGTTCTACCAAGAACCTTTTTTATAATTCAAGGATTTTATCAAGAACACCCAGGGGGGTTCTACTTCTGAAGAACATTTTTATGTTTCAAAGGATTTATCTAGAACCCACCCAGGGGGTTCTACCAAGAACCCTTTCCTATTATGGTACTAAATACCAGTGACGAACCCTTGATGAAAGAGTTCTTCAAGGATTTCAACAATCATTGAAGAACTAGTTTGCTCAAAAAGGGTTCTTTGGATGAAAAGGGTTCTTAATCAAACCCTTAGTCTTCCAAAGAACCCTTGACAAACCCTCTCTTCAGAAAAGGGTTCTTCAGAAGCAAATGGTTCTGGCTAGAACCTCAGGCCTTCAGTAAGAACCCTTTTGGGGTCTTGTTTCTAAGAGTGTATGCTGGATGGATTACTCTTTGGTTTCTGGGTCTTTCAAAAACTCATGCTTCGTCTGGCTAAGGGCACACACACACACACACACACACACACACACACAAACACACACACACACACACACACATCTCCCCCACCTCTGACCCCCGAAAGCTCTGGGTAGGTGTAGGGTTTCAGATGGCCACACAATCGTACCATTGTGCTCCTGTTAACACAATGAAAACAAAGCTAACACATCGCTGACATTCAGCTCCCCCCACTCTGCCTAACCTTGACTTCTAACACAACTCAGGTGGAACACAGGAATGGATAATCATTCAATACAGAAATCTGAAAAGAACTCAAAAACAAGACACCAAAGCGTCGTCTCCACCCAGACCAGACAATCAAGAATAATATAACACACAATCAAAGCTTAACATGCTTCTGCAGCAAGGCGACATTGACGTACCATTTCATTTCTTTAAGATGTGGTTCTGATCTCCCTAAAAACAGGCTGCTTCTCATCACACGAGGGCTCGAGAACCATGTCTGCATGTTCCATTAAATCTATTAAATCCACTCGCATTATATCATAGTGCTTACCACACAATAGGAGCCTTTCAAGGGCAGTCCCAGAGGAAGCCAACAAAGGGCCCTCTCTTTCAGAGACTAGTCAAGTAATTCAGAAAGAGCCAAACACGATTTTTTTGTGTGTGTGTGGATCCTCTCCGCCAGGCCCAAACGCGGCAATTTCACCAAGTCAAGAAAAGAGGAACAGAGCAGAAAAGAGAGCAGCAAGATACCTGTTTTTTTTTTTACCCTCACAAGTGCCTTATTTAAAAAGACACTGGGCCTGGTGGAGAAGTATCCTCCATAAAACAGTGAGTGTCTGGCACAGAATAAGCACAGACCTAAAAAGAATTGCCAGGCAGCAATTTGAAAGCAAATGAGGGCTTATTATTTTCAATAAATACTAATTATGTACTTTTATTTGCATAGACTATTGTTACATTCACCACAGTGGAAATGTTTTCAGTTCTGTCTAACCTTATCACCACACAAGAATTTGAGATTCTGCAAAATTCCTATTATGTTCGACTACTTTTGTTTTGTTTTTTTTTTACATCCAGTGCTGTGGTTTTTAAATCCTGGACATTTTGTTCAATGTATGCTTACGCTGAACAAAATTTAGTGGTCATCGAAAATAAGCTATGGTTAAGGTATGGTTAAGGTTGGGCAACTAAAACACATGGTTAAAGGCGAATGGTAATTGCAGATCTGTGATGGAACATAAACTCCCGTCTGTTACACAAAAGTTGGGCCCTGAACTTCCCACATCGCTACATCAACGGCAAACTGCTTCCAGCATTGGCACTCAACAATGGCATTGGACATAAATCCTGAGGTGCAGAATTGTCCAATATGGACAAAATTCCAGCTGTCTCTCTGTTAAGTTCCCCAGATAAAAATATCTGACCATGTGGGCATGAAAGTCCCTGTAAAGGAGAGTTTTCTTTTTAACACATTATACATGTTAGACTGTACTTGCTGAAAACATAAACATAGTAATGACTACTATGTAGTTAGACCAGTAGACTGCTTTTCATGATTTCTGTATTCAGGATTTTTTGGGTGGACCTGAAACACGGCTCGGTGATGAGGCCCACTGACACATGAACGACCATCTAAACCTCCCCTCACCCACCCTAACAATTAATGAATGTACCTTGAGCGACTTTCTCCCAAATCAGCCCAGCGGTTCACAAGAAGGAAGGACAAAATTACCATCCTGTCTCTGTTCTCAGTCCCTGGTCGCTCAAAACATGACTGGACATGTCCAATAAAGTTGCTAGATAGAGCGTCCATGTTTGAGGTTAAGTTTCAGGTTTTCAGGATTTTCAGACCTCAGTTCTCTCTCTAATAGGCTTCATGATCGCTAATGCTTGGATGATGCATATCAGATTGAACCTGCGCAGTCTGATATCATTTCAGAACTGAAACACTTACTGATTCGTCCAGCATTACCCAAACTCAGGGTTCTGACCCAAAATGTTTTATTGGGTCACCAGTCAGCAGTGTAAATGTTCTCTGTGGAAAGAAGAGACTTTCAAGAGACAGAGTCCTGACAGCAGAAAAGTAAGTCAGTTGTGTGTTTGTTTGTATAGCATTTGAACTTTTAGTTGTTGACTACTGTAGCTAGCTAACATTACTTCAGTATTAACCATGATGTTGTTTTGCTAGCTGAAAACGGTATTTTGTCCCCAACTTGCAGGCTTGTTTGATTCCCAGGAAGACACAGAATTTTTCTTTTGGGTCTCGAGCTAGAAAAGTTTGGCAGCCCCTGGATAGTCGATTGACAGAGGAAATTATTCTGCAACTAGTTTGCTAATCAGCTAATAATTTAGTAATTTTATAATAAAAATGATACTGGTTACATCTTTTTTTTTTTTTTTTTTTAAATGGTATTTGCAGCTGTTCTTTGGCATGTACACATGATAATGATAAAATGAGAAAACTGAGTGTCTCTTGATTTTTGGACTATTAGTCAAACAAAACAAAACATTTGGGTACATCATCATGAGTACTAGCAAAATGTAATGGACATTTTTCACAATTTTATGACATTTTGTTGACAAAAATTGATGAATCAAGAAAAATATCAGCAAATTGTTTGATAATGAAAATAATCTGCAGCCCTAATTTCGCCTGTAGATTGTGCTACAACAGCACGACAAACTTACTGTAAATGGACCAGTGTGTAGCGCTTAGTGGCATCTAGTGGTGACCTTATAAACTGCAAACCAACTGCCTCACCCTGGCTATCCAAGAGTTACAAGGACCTACGGTGGCTGCAAAATCTTCAGTTGAAAGGCCCTTATAGAGCCAGTGTTTTGTTTGTCTGTTCAGTTCTGTCCGTTGTACTCTCACATGAAAGGCTTCATCAAAACGCTGTCAGATAATGACATAACATTATGACGTGGTATCTTTCCAGCTGATTTTATCTAATCGATTTCAATTTGATAGTGGCTTATCATAAAAATTAACACAATAATAAAACAGAAGATGGTCTCTTGGATGCCTCAGAAGGAGATCATCATGCAAGATTGGTAACGCTGTGAACAAACAAACATGTGCAAGGCAAAGTTTGTTTAAATTGCAGTTAGCAAGTGACTAACTTTACTGCTGGCCTAGTTGTAGCTCTGTGATAACAGACTGACTTGTGAGTCTAGTACTGTAGAAACATGGCGGTGCAACATGGTGGCCTCCATTGAAGTAGACTTGTGGTGTTTGTAAATTAATGGATCATTTTAAGGTAACAACTGTTATTGTTACTGATTGAACTGACATAACATGAATATTATATTGCATTTCTGCCATATTCTGCACATAACCCACCGTAAGTTTTACAAATTATAATAATTATTAATTCAGTTTGTCTGGCACATTTGACATTTTGAGCAAACCATCTTTTGCACAGCCTTATTAAGCCAGGTCAGGATTTAGATTTTTTTCAAAAATCCATGGCCGCCATTCATTAATCAACATGACTGCCTTTTACTGTTGTATTTGATGCAGATCCGAGTGGAAATGTAAAAAATTCTAAACATTTTCCATTAAAATAACAAATTAAGGGGGCTGTGCAGCCTTGGCGGAGGTATGAACTCTCTAAATGCACGCTAGATAAAATGACTTTCGGAGAAATTTTTATAAAAACCTGCACAACCTTTTCTATTTATGACCTTTTCCTTTCAAATCACAATTATTGTCTCTTGCTTCATTCTGCAGCAGTAAAGCAGAACTTCAGCTGCTGAAGAACTGTGTTCCCAAGAAACCAACCTGGTGTGCACACAAGTACAGTAATAACACACAATATGGCACCACCAGGAGAAAAAACCTTCTTCTTTCTGTATTTGGGAGCTCACCATGTATTTAAATCTAAATGCAGCATCCAGCAGCGTCTACTTCTGTCGATAGGGCTCAAAATAATTCACTGTTCTTTCATTCACTGCCATGCTGACTCCACATCCAGCCTCTGCCACTAGCATTCAGGCAGAATTTTTTATTACCAATCTAATTGCACATTCCACCCTGACAAGAGCTCATTAAACCTTAATTATACACATGTTGTTTTCTACAAACATCTCCATTTGGGTCTCTCTGCCTTGTAATTGTTCAGCAGGGACAACCAGTTGAGATTTCGCAGATTGAGAGTGGATAAGAGAGAGTGAGAAACAGAGAAAGGGAGGTAAAGGGAAAAAGAGAAAGAGGGGGGGAGTGAAACAAGAAAAAAAAAGAGGAGTGTCTGGAAGTAGGTCATGCCTCTCCATAAACAAGGCATGGTTTCTAAAATAATATACCCATCCAGTGGAAGTAATGCCAAACAACTGAGCGAATGTGGAGCTCATGTAATATTTACAGAGCACTAATACATAGATGGCAGGTCTTTTTCTCAGCATACCCCACCTCCTCCTCCTTTCCAAAGCCAGAGGTTTCTTTTTTTTTTTTTTCATGTTTTTTTCCTTCTTGCCATTTGAATTTCAGAGAACTACATTGATATATCTGGCAGTGAGGGAGGGGGGAGGATTGTGTGTGTGGGGGGGGTGTTAAGATGTTGAGTTTCCCTCTCTTTCTTTCTTTTTCCCCTCTTCTTTTCTGCCTCTCCTGCTCTCCTCTTCCTCTCTCCATTGTTCTCCCCGCATTGGCTTTGGCTGTGATGTTTTTTCACACATTTGTTACATTTTAGCGAGGGGGAAAGTGGGCCTTAATCCAGACTCTTTGAGGCACGGGCGATGATATTACTGTGGAGAATCGGCCTTTTAAAGACTTCTTTTAAACTCCAGCTGGTGCTGTAAGGTCACCGAGCACTTGTTCGACGGCGGGCCCAGCGTGATGCTTCTGGGCTCGGGACTAACTGGCTGTGTCGACTCCAGAGCCAGAGCTGGGCTCTCTCTGGGTTTTTTTTTTTTTTTTTCTGACAGCGTCTGGCAATCCTGCTGCAAGAGGGAGAAGACTGTAAAGGAAAACCCTCTTCAGCATGTTTGCCAAGTCCTGCGAGAAAAGTGCTCTCTGCTGATTATTATGTGTGGGACATTTGCAGTAGCTTACCTGATTTGACAACTGAAGGGGGATGCCTGGGTTTACAGTTGGCATAAATGAACAGTATGTAATTTAGGCCCAGTTCGATTCCTGCAAAGCAAAGCTGAGAGTGCTTGTGGCTCGATTCACTGGATCCGTCCTCTCAAATGTGAGGTTGCTTTTCTCGTTTGATATTAAACTGAATATCCTTTGGTGTTGGACTGTGGGTTGGATAAAACACGGCAGTTGAAGATGTCACAGAAATTATAATGGACATATATATCTCCATTTTCTGACATTTTACAAAACTGAAAAATGAAATATATTGAACATTTGTAACAGCCCAATATATATGTTAAAGAGCTAGATCAGATTATTTGAAGTGGGGCTGAATGAGGTTCTTATCTTCAGTGTATTATCTTGTTAGGACAGGCAGACAGGTGTACCAGCACAGGAGCAAAGCAATGTGCTGCTGTAGACAGGGTCAGTGACAAAACGTTTTTAGCTACCAAACCCTCCCAAAAAAAAAAAAAAGAAGGCTCAGCTGAGAAGAGTCAACACCAGTTTAAGTGTATGTGGTATTCAGAATATTTCCAACGCCTTACCTTGCCATCAGAAAGCCTTTCCTAAAGAGAACATGCCCTTATATAAGCCAAATATTGCTGTCACCAAACCAACCAAAAGTTTGTTTGTATAATTTTGTGATTGCAGTGAATCCAAACTATCCTTTTAAAACACTGATGACACAGTAACACAAACTAACTAACCAATAGAGGTGGTGGTAGACAAGCAACCCTCATGTTCTGCGAGGTGAAATCACTTTCCAGTGGAATGTGGTTTGTTTATCAAAATGATCCGTAATAATAAGAATATAATTCAATATTCTGATATTTATTTCAGCCATGTCACATAACTACACTATGTATTGCTTATTTGAGGGAGGGCTGAGCGATATTACTTACAAATAATATCTTGATACAACATAAAATATATATCTCAATATCCAATTTTTTTTCTAAAATAACACACTGTAAACCGCGCGTTATGGGCAAAGTCGAATATCACAATATTTTTGACCAAATACCTCTATTAATATTGTGACATATTGGTGCTTTCACAAAATATTAACACATTGAGATTTTGACAAATAATCATCAAAGATGTGGACATAATTACTGTAAGGACAAAAAAATGACGAGCTAGAACAGTCTGGTAAGTTCAGAAAATGATATCACTTTACTGTAATGCAGCCTATAAAACAACAACACTTATGCCATATCGTGATATAACCATATCCAAAAGATGATATCTAGTCTCATATCACAATATTGATATATTGCCCAGGTCTAATCTGAGGTATACAAAACATCCCCCATAACAAATCATAGGTGTTATTATGTTTTCAAACTGCATTAATGTGGCTGATGTTCCTGACAACTTAAAATTACATGCTTTTGACAATCTGTGGGGGCATGAAATGAGACGTCTATCACAGACTGTTCGGTGTCACCTGCACTTAACACCCAAAAAGCATCGAGTCGTCCACCACGCTGAGCCTCTCAGTCATCACCGGGGACCTTCTCAGCCTGTCACCATTGACACTTACTGTATGCATCATTGATACCCACCCAGCAGCAGAAAATAAATAGCCTGCCATCAGATCACTCCTGCTTTGCAATATTACAATTATCTTGGCAAGGTTTATTTATTTATTTATTATTTTACAGCAGGCGTTTGTTTTGTGTCTCTGTTTTGTTTGTTTATTCAGTTGGTTAGTTAAAATATTCCATTCTTAGCACAATTACAGTGGAACATCACTCAGTTCTCGCCAACATCAAACGCGCTCACTGTACGGTGTGATGTGAGCCATGTCAAGATAAACAAACATGACATATTAAACAGGAAAATGAGTCACTCTTATTATCCTACCAAAATAAATCTGGAAAACACTAATTATAACAACCTGAGCCTGATCCTGACTGATTCACCCCTGTTCTCTGGCTGCCTGTGTATGTATGTATGTACAATGTGTCTGTGTGTGCGTGCGTGTGTGTGTGTGTGTGTCTGTCACATTCTTCTCCTGCTGCTGCCTTAATAGGCAGTCTCTTAGATATTCGCTACAGAATTGCGCTCATGCAATATTAATATCACACCAAAATATGGAAGCCGGAGCCCCCACTCCATCTCTCACTCCCTACATAATTGACTATGCAAGACTCCAAATCAGCTCGGAAACACAGAGAAAGACACAGAGAGACAAAGCGGGAGAAAGAAAGACAGAGAGACATGTGGAAACCGTGAAGGGAAACAGAGGAAGAGAAAGAGAAGGAGTTCTGAAACAGTCCTGTCATCTCTGCGCTATAGCACATTCTGAACCTTCACCCTATATATCACTGGCAAGGCAGTGGAGCTAAAACAACAACAACAATAACAACAAGTACAACGCTAGCTCAAACAGTTTGACTCCCTGCAAAGAAGACACTGAAGCTCGTCTAGCCGGAGCTAAAACAAACCTCCACTCCGGCAGCTTTGACACTAATCATGCATAAACTTAAATAGTTGTTGTATTTCATTATTTAATGTCATTGTATAGATTCCTGTAGGCCCATTATAGCTGATAGTGAAACTTGAAAACATTACATCTATTTAAATGATCTGCTAACATACCAAAACAGCATAAAGCATATACAACAGATAGACCAAAGTCGTATATTCGTGCACAAAAATTGCCTGTAAAAACAGACGTTGCTTTTACATACATCAGCTCACTAATTTCCCTAATCGTTGCTGGTCTTTAGACCGCGATGGGGATGCATCAACAACAATTCCTGTTATCCCCTGCTTTAGTCTTTATGCTAAGCTAGGCTAACTACATCTGAGTTCAGGCTTTGTACCTAACTTTTCCTGGAAGTATTTAGGTCAGTAAGAGGTTAATAACCTCAGCTATTCATGCTCAACGCACTCAGTCAACCCACATTCATTTCACTTGTGATTTGGAACAGATTCATTCACTGATTCACATTTTAAAGAATTCACATAAACCAAAGAGCACTGAAAAAGCGTGCCAACTATTTCAGGGCAGAGATCTCCTTCAAAGCCACTAATACAACTAAAGTCCCCCAGCCCGTTCGTGTACATGCAGGGATGGCGAGCGCACCGCAGAGTGCTGGGGGTCACGCCCTCTGCACTGAGCATTTTAAAAAATGAACTGTAGGCATTTAGAGCCATAATTGATGTTGAAAGAAAGAAAAGGAAAAGGTTGCGGGGGCAGAGACGGTGGTTGGGAGGGGAGGGGGAGGTGGGCAGTGCACCTTGACAGGAAACATAGAGGTGAAGAGCAGGAGTTGGAGGTTAGTTTGACAGAAAGAAAAGAAGTGGTGCTGGTGGTGGTGGAGAGAAGGGAGGAGGGGGGGTCGCTGCGGAAGTGCCAAGCCCACTTTTAACTGAACTGAAGGTGGTGAGTGGTGGTGGGGTGAGGCAGGGGGAGGGAGGGAGGGAGGGAGACAGAGATAAAGATCAGGGGAAAATAAAAGGGGTGTGCAGGGGAAGGAAGAGGGGAGGAGGGAGAGGATGGATGGGTGAGAAGAGGTTTTGGGGAGGGGGAGGGGGGGCAGGGACCTACTGCACCTTGACACTTGCTCTCACCGCAGCACCTGATAAGTGCAATGGAAAAACGTCTGGTTTCCTCCTGCATGTTAAGTGGTTTATATTCTCCTCCTCTCCATGCAGCCTGTAGCTACAGTCTGCTACTGTACTGACACTACACAACACAGGTAACAAGAGACAAGAGGAAGTGACACAAAACCAAAGAGTGACAGAGAAAGTAGCACATATTGTTTTCTTTTGTCTGTGGTTTACTTATTCAATTATTGTCTGAATGAATTCTAATCTGCATGACAGATTAGGGCTGGGCGATATGAATAAAATCAAATATTGCAATATTTTTTTACAATATACCTCAATATCGATATTTTTCAATATTGCAACAATAATGTAGGGATTATCACTGACTATTGGTGCTTTCACATAATATTAACACAATGAGGCAAACAATAGAACAGAGAGAACAGTTCAGAAAATTACTTTACTTTACTGTGTTGGTGCCTTTAAAGGACCAGTCTGTAGGATTCTGTGGCATCTAGCGGTGAAGTTGCAGATTGCAAACCTCACCGCACCCTCCCCTTCCAAGCATGTAAGAGAACCTAGTGAAGTTACAAAAGGCTGTATCTAGAGCCAGTGTTTGGTTTGTCCATTCTGGGCTACTGTAGAAACATGGCAGTGTAACATGGACGGAATCTGAAGAAGAGGAACCGTGCCCTCTGTAGTTATAAAGTTGAGTATACACACTGTAAGATTTTGGGATAGCCAAGACGAAAGTTGACCAATGTTTAAAGAAATGCGGCAATATCTTTGGTCATGGCTCCGAAATGTTGGTCTTATGTCTTACTACAAGAGGCTGTTGTCACGTTCCTGCGACCTAAGATAGCCTGGAACGAAAGTCTGATTGTGTCAGAAATTTAGGATAACCATCTCACAGTGTGACTGTTGCTGTGATCTACATCTACTACCTAGCCAATAGGAAGTGATCCTCACATTGTCTACATACATCAAACTTGATATAGTAGTCAAGTTTATTATCCATGTCATATAGATTATTGAAATCTCAATCTGTAGGTAATGAAAGGTAATGAAAACACCAGAATTCTTATTTGCAGGTGATAATACACTAATAAAAACATATTTATGGATATTATGTTCCATGTCTGCCATATTGTGCCAATAAATCCCCATAAATCTTGCGCACTGGACCTTTAAAACCAGGAAAAGACAACACTTATGCCGTATGACAATATAACCTCGTGAAAGGTGTAATCTTTAAGTTGGTGCTGAACAAAACAACTAGCCTATTTAGAAATGTTCCTTCGCTTACATTAATGTTTATCCGTTGTTTTTAACAATGGTCCTCTTCATTTTATAAACAACTCCTACATAAAGATTTAGGATGGAGGATCAGATGAGAGTGGATATATATCTTTACCACCTCATGCATGTAGTGACAAGGAACTCATTCCCATGATTTGTAAGTGGGTCTCTCCACAGAACAGCATTAACAATATTCACTTTAGATAACGTATGATTCCAGGCCCTGGGAGAGGATGGGTTTCTTAGAAATGCTTTGTTAGCACTCTCCCCCTTGATAAATGATTGAGGACATGTGGCCTGAGACATCAATACAATCTCTGTTGTAATTAAAAAAGGTGCGCACCAACAATATTACACAGCTTTCGCTTTGTCTGTCTGTCTCTGCCTCACTCCCTCTCTGTCTCCCCCACTCCTCCTCTCATTGAGCCCTGGAGCAGAGAAGAGATAATTCAAAAAGCACTTGCATGGAGTGAAACATGAAAAAGGGAGACATATGAAATTAAATTCTCTCTTTTCGCTCTATTGTTCTTTCATTTTCTCTCCTTTGTTACATAAATGCATAAATGCATAAAAGCAAGGCAAGCTAGATTCTAATTATGATTTTCACAATACTAAAAGATTTCTCTTTTTTTATTAAAAAAAATGAAAGAAAGGTGTCACAAACAAAGTAGACTTACTGTTCCAGCACTTTGTCAAAGTCAAAGTACTGTGAGTGCTGCATCACTAAACTTCAATAAACTTTATCTTTTCTTTTTTTTCCAAGTGAATAATTATATAATAAAATAGCTGAAAAAATGAGACTTTGATGTGCCAATACAGCTGATTTACAACAAAAGGAGAGGAAATAAAGGGAAAATCACCAGCATATTTTAATTTCTACACTTAATCAACATTTGCCCTTTCCTTTTTTTTTTAACCTAAATCAGGTCAGAAGCAGAAGGATTGTGTTCAGAAAGCCAGTGACTGCGTGCCTTTGTTCTGTGTGAACACAAATACAGTAGGAGACGGTTGGTTTGCCTATCAGCTGCAGCGAAACGCTTCAGTGAGAAGCTACCAGGCAGATACCACACAAACCGCAAAGTCAGACGGGTGCTTTATTGGGAGCCTTGCGGTGGCCAATGATGGTTTGAGGATGGGGAACTGAGCAGAGTGAGCACAGGAAGAGCCCACTGGGTGCGTGGTAGAGGTGGTGTGGGCAGGGTGTGATGAGGGGATGGGGGTTAGAGGGATAGTTTGGATTATTTGATGTGGGGTTGTATGCAGTACTTATCGTATGGCAATATTAGCTGTTAGATGCCGTTTTGATATGCCTCCAGTTAGGAGAGGAAGCTAAACAATGACCTGCTGTGGACAGGGTCAGCAACAAAGGGTTTTTAAGTCACTTGAAAAAGGTCCATCTGAGAAAAATCAATGTCAGTGTAAGTGTACTCTATATTTAGAGTATTTTTATCGTTTTACCTCGCTTTTTCAAATGGGAAACCACTGTTAAATAAGCCAAATATTGCTCTCTCCAAACCAACCAGACTCCATAGCTGAAATCAGTCATTTAAGCTTGCAGAAGTTGCCGCCTCAGTCGAGCAGTTTGTTTGTGTTATTGTGTGAATCTGAATTATCCTTTAAAACATCAAAATCACACAAAAACACAAACAAGCTAACAAATCGAGGCAGTTGTTGACCATCAACTCCTGTGTTCTGTGAGGTAAAATTACTTATTTTGCCTTTGGAGTTTGGTTGGTTTGTAGAGATGAAATTCTGTCTTATGTAAGGTGGCCTCCTGTCAGATACGTCTGTCTGACAGCAAGAACATTGTAAATATAGCATACACTTAAACTTTTGTTGCTGAGCAGTACATTGCTTAGCTTCCATGCTGGCACTCCTCTCTGCTTCTCCAGATTGACGGTGTGCTGATCACCATCTACTGTGGGTAATACACTGACTAACAATTTATACCTCATACAACCCCACTTCAAATAATCCAAACTAGGAAGATGTTAAGTTTAAAAATGTTGAACTTTGGGTTGCATTGATTTCTGGCGATGATTTAAGTCAAGATATTGACAGTTGTTTTCATGCAGAAGCTCCCTGTCACAGGATGAAGAACTCCCTGCTACTGTGCATCCAAGGGGGGCAAAAAATACTGCAAATGTGAAAATCTGCACTGCTTCTGAACTGTCACTCCTGTCCTGTGTTTGGACAGACTTGCTGTGCAGATGATAGCTCTCACTGTATGGACAAGGGTGAAATGTAACAAGGTACAGTAGATGCAGGTATGGATGAGACCAAGGGGTGAGGGAGCAGGGGTGAGAGAGGGGGGAGAGAGGGCTGGGAGAGATGAGTCTTACCCCAGTAGAGGGCAGTCTCTTGCCGTCAGGGTTTGGGCGCATGGGCAGGGAACTGTAGAGCCTCACACCTCGATCTGCAGCACCGTATCTGCTCTGGAGGAGGAGAGACAGAGAGATTTTAAGTACATTTTCTTCTTTTTGCAGAGGATTCAGCATGAAACATGGATGAAACACTTCAAACAATAAAATAAAACCACAATCAGGAGATCCAGATTTGAATCAAATTAGTTTCAAAGTAATTTAGTTTCAAAGTTACCCAAGTTTAATTCTCTTCCCCACAGTGCAGGGATCATACACACTGTAGTTCTTCTCATGGTCCTCATTTTGTGAGTGTTAGTGTTTCATAAATTTCTGCCAAGTCGGGGAGTGAGCACATTGGCTGCCATGTTAAATCACATCACCTCATGGTGATGTACCACACATAATAACTGGATAAGGTTGGCTCAGCAGCGGCACTAATGGAACTAAGCTGTTGTGTTTGGTAGGCTGTGCTCTGCTCCACTGTATTCTACAGTAAGGCTGGGCAATATGGCATATAAATGATATCTTGATATATTATGATATATGTCTTAATATTAGAGCGGCAAATAATGGTTATTTTCCATTATTGGAGTATTTCCTTGATTAAACAATTAGTTATTTGGTCCATTAAATACCAGAAAATAGTGAAATAAGTTAATTACTGTTTTTTAAAGCCAAAGACAACGTCCTCAAATGTCTTGTTTTGTTCACAACCCTAAGATATTCAGAAAATATTCACATTTGAATGCTGAATTAGGCTTACCAGACCTTAACTATGTTATGTAAGTGACATGACATTACACATGTAGTTTACGTTATAAAATGGTTGCAGTTTTGTTAGATTTAGGCAATAAAACTACTCGGTTAGGGTTCGGAAAAGATTGTGGTTTCGGTTAAAATAAGTGTGTTACGTATGTCACGTGACTTACGTGACTTTTTCTGATGGGGACGGGCTGAAATATCACAATATTTTTTATATTGATATTGCAACGATATTGTCGGGATGAGTATTTTTTGATAATCATCAGTAATGTGGATATAATGACTAAATGAGTAAAGACAAATAGAACAGTGCGAACAGTCTGCAACCTTTAAAACCAGGACAACACTTATGCGATATCAAAATATAACGATATCCAAAATTTAAGACAACATCACTTTCAAATCACAATATCGATTTAATATTCGTATACTGCCCTGCTCTACAGATTCCATCTTTCTATACATTACACAGCTGATAATTAGAGTGTAATGGCTTCTCCTCCCTGTACGTCTCCATGTGGGTTTCAGCTGAAGGAGTGGTGACGAAGCCCTCAGTAGTTGGGAAGCTAATGATTCGCAACAAGTGGTCGCTGCCAGGGAGCGACGGCGCGGCTCAGTGGGGTTCACACCACGGCCCACAGACACAGCGGGGGTTCATCCCAGGATTCACTCCAAATCTCACTTTCTCTATCTCAATCTCTCGTCACTTCACTCTCATCTCTCTGCACCTCTACGGTTACTTGATATTCTGCCGCTCTTACATTAACATGTCTCTTCAGTAACATCTGTTCAACAGTTTGCATGTCGTTTCTGTCATCTGATTTGTAAAACAGCGATAACCTATTGTGTGCGCGTGTGTTAATTGATCTACATTCTTTTCTTTCTGCTGCTGGAGAGCCTATTTTAGCTTCTGCACGCTGTCTGCTGTTAAAAAAATAATGCCCCAACTGGTGATGTGGAAACTGGTTTCTCATAAATAAGAGGATAAAACATACATTTATATTCAGGACTGCAGCTAATGATTGTTTTCATTATCGATTATTTTAACAATTAATCGATTTATCATTTAGTCCAGTGTTTCTCAACGTTTTCACCACCAATAAAAATCAGGCTGTAGTCCATGACCTCCCCGCCCGTCTGCCTGAGACTGTTCAGGAATTGCATGAAAGCTACCAAATTTACAGTATATTATGTAAAAGAAAAATACATTCCCCAGTCTAAAATATGCACCCGTGAGTTAAATTTGCTGCTTTATTTTCTAAAATGCAAATGTTACTTTGCACTAATGTTGTTAGTGTTAGTGTTTGAGCAGAACAGGGTGATTTGTCTGTATGTGTCTGTATTTTGCATATTTTTTGCATGCTGGTCCCTGATGTTGAATGCTGACATCACAGAGTTGCTTTCTGGTTGTCATTTTATGCTATTTACCATGATATGCTACTTTTGTCTCCATAACCATCTGGCGACACCCAGAAATGATCTTGTGATGGTGTTTGGTCTATACAGTGTCAAATTTTTTTTTTTATGTGAAAAATGCTCATCGCTAGAGTTACAATGATTAATTAAGTAATCAAATAGTTTTAACTGTGAAGTCTTTGATTCCAGCTTCTTAAATGTGAAAGTTTTCTGGTTTCTTTACTCCTTTATGACAGTAAACTGAATATCTTTGGGTTGTGGTCAACACAAGACATTTGAGAGCATCATCTTGGGCTTTGGGAGACACTGATCACTGACATTTTTTGTACCATTTTAAAGACCAAACAACAAATCGAGAATCCAATCAGATTGGTTCTTTTGCCCAACTGACAGCCCAAAGCCCAAAGACTTTGTATTTACTATCATGAATGACAAAGAAAGGCTGTAAATCCTCACATTTAAGAAGTTGGAAGCAGCAAATGTTTGATAGTTTTGCTTGAAAAATGACTGAAATGATAATTCAAATATCAAAATAGTTGGCAACTAATTTTCTTTCAATCAAATAATCAATGAACTAACTCATTTTTGCACCTTTATATATATTTGTTAATGAATATGGCTGCTGGCTGCTGTATAGTGTTTAGTGTCTTTGCCACATTTGATACATACAGACTGCAAATAAAGATGTGATGCAGATGACTGAGGAAGATAAAAAAAATATGGTGCAGGAATCTAGACCACATCATACCTCTCCCACACATATTCTTTTACTAACTTTACTCTTCTTGTCAACATTCACTCTGTCACCTCATCAACACAAAAGCACAAACCAAAAAAAAAAAAAAAATCACACTTGCACACACTCAAAAACCCCCAGACACACATGTAATCACACAAACACAAATACATTCAGGGCAGGGCTTCAGATTGCCATGCACTGAGACATGAAGGATTTGACTACATTTAACAACTGAGTGAGAAAACCTCCCTGAACCAACCAAACCGTCCCTGCCTTTCACTTCTAGCCAGTCACGTGCTGCAGGGAAACACACATCCAGTCGGTGCTCGCATGAGCAGAGCAGGCCTCAGCTTTTACAGTGGAATCACCATAAACACACCTCTGTAGATTGCATTTACGGGCCTAAATGCATGCTGATTACCACGCAATGAAACCCACAAGCAAAAGCTTATGTAACATACCAATGCATGAAACATATTCCAGAAATTACAGGCTCAAACAGCATAATTTATGTCCTATAAGCAGCGTTCTATGAAGAACAACATGGACTAACAGTATGCTTTTCTAATGTAGGCCTATCACATACTGTATACAGTGCAGGCTATCTATCCCCCTGAGGAGCGAGAGTAGTTGCTGTGTAAGGTTTTGATTTCCTTGTGCTCATTATGAAAGGTGAAAACAGATGAGTAGACAGCAGTGGCCATCTTGTCGATATGGTTCGCATAATGATGACACAGCGTTATTAAAGAGAACTCTCATTTACAACTTTCCTCAGCGCTGCTGCACCGTCCCGTGAACCGACAACCTGAAACACACGGAAAGCAGCTCCTCTTGACTTGAAATATGTATTTTTTAAAGTGTGGATTTTGAGTTTTCTTAGATTTAAAACTGACACTGAATTCTTCATTGCAATATAAGTCGGAGATTAACTTTTTGTCTATCTTGCATGAAACTAGAGGTCAACTGATTAGAAGCCTTGCAGATCATTGGCGCTGATGTTCAGCATTTTTTCAATTGCAGCCACTTCTTTCTCTGTGTAGTTCACACTACACTCTTTCTCAATGTCCCGCCCACAGCACCGTCTGACTGCTAATTAGGCTACTTTATACACTCCTGAGTGGCTTATTCTATAATAACACATTATAATTGTTCATAATAGTTGATTTATAGTTTGTATTAATAATCTGAATCTGCAAATTAACTCACTAAAGTGTCAAATAAAGGTAGAGCAAAATGTAGAGCATGACCGATGCCAGTATTATCAGCTATACACTGGACTAGCACAGCTAGATATCGCTATATAGCGGTGCTGGCATACGCGTTGTCTGATATGTTTTACAGAACATAATGCACTGTTTGCTTTTTTTGTTTGTTTGTTTGATAGGCAGCATTTTATGTTTGATTGTTTTTCTTAATTCAGGTTGCTTTATTTGTGTTATTTTAAATATATATATTACACTGATATATCCTGTATATAGGCCTGCTCGATTTGAAAAGTGCCCTGAGTTATGTTAATGGTACTATACAAATAAAACTGAACTGAACTGAATTATGTAAATATCAGCCAACATATCTATCTGGGAGTTTTTACTTCCTGATATCAGTATCTCCATCAGCCCCAAAAGTCCATATCGGTCGAGCTCCAGTAAAAAGTACAATATTTGCATTTAAAATGAGGTGGAATTTAAGTTGATGAGTAGTAAGTAGATAGATAATTAGATAAGATTTTATTTTTTTTACTGCAATTCTTCCAAATATTGGTTATGAATTTCCTTGTTTATTAATAATCAGTATCATATCATGACTGAAACAAATATCAGTTGATTTCTCCATAAAAACATACAATTCCAGTTTATAAGCAGCAACATGAGCCGGTATGTTGTGTCTGGTACAAGCTCTAGTCTGTTTCTTTCCACCCTGCCGAGGAGCTACTGTACACTAACTGCATCTCTCAATGGAGACTTTTTCTTTCGTGGCTTGTTAGGTAGCTTGCCAGCATCGCCGCTAAATGAATGCCTCGCAGAATAGCTGCTTTAGCCGGCGAAAGAGCCACAGTAAGTGAATGTTTGATATTTCTCCAGTGTGCCAGGCTAATCTGGCCCTGTGGCATGCCATTACGGGGCTAATAACAGCTGTCTGCGGCCTGGAGGGGACACAGGCAGTCCTGGCTGCGCTAACTGGCCCTGACAGACTCATTAGGAGTGCTGGCACCCAGAACAGCAACAGCCAAACTCCTCACATTTCCTCGCTGGCTCACAACAGTCTACAAGTGCAAGAAGCATTGTTCTCTACACTTGTTCTCTGACACCTTCCTTTTGTTTTCTAGTCCTCACTTCAGATGCTCTCACCCCTGTCACCTCTCTTTCACTTTCTGGCTGGCTTCGGGTTTCTGTGATATTTCTACCAAACCAGAAGCTGCCAGCCGTTTACCATCTCTGCTCGACACCACGTTGAGTCGAACCACTTATTCTTCTTTTTTTTTTTTTTTAATCCCTAACACCCACACTCCAGCTCTGACCGAAAATAGAGCAGAGGGCAGAGTTCACTTGTTTGCTCACGCTACTGTAGTCCTCTCTCGGGAAAGCAAAGGTAAATAAATAAATAAATACATACATAAATAAATAACTCTGCAACTCACTCGCTGTTTAGATTTTGTCTAACATTAGAGTGCATAACATATTATTACAAAGCTTTGTTGAATACTCAAATCTGATTGGTCAATTACAGCATTCTAAGTTCCATTATTTCTTATAATAGACCATTGATATGTATAATCAGGGTTGGGAGGGTTACTTTAAAAACGTATTCTAATATCCCAGAAACATAAAAAGCTAGTGATTTTTGTAGTAGTATTGACAGGTTAGCTAGTAGCTAACTGCGTTTCTGTGTAGCTAACATCAGAAGTTTGTCTGTGTAGCTAACAATAGCAGTTGGTCTAACATTATCAGTTGATCTGTGTCGCTAACGTTAGCGATTGGTCTTTCCTGTAAATGTTTCTTTAAATTAGACGTGGAGTTTTTGGATGACACATTTGAAGGCAGAACTGTCACTGTGCTGTGATGTTGTTCCTCTTTTCTGATTTAAAGACAAAATAATGGAGAAATTTCCACACAGTGAAGATTTTTTTTTTCACTAGAGGCCATGCTGTTGAATTGGAAGCTGTAAGATTAGTTAGAATGGTAGTATATCATTCTTTGCTTTAAAATGTATTTTTAAAATTGTGATCCTGCTAATAATCTCAATTTTTACTAAATGTAAATGTTATCTGATTACATTTTGTTTTCTATAAGCGCAATGGATTCCAATTACCTTTTATTATAACATAATTATGTCATCTCTTTACACCTAACCTGTTACTCCCCACTTATTCTTTTACTTTAATCCTGCACACCCAAAATAAAGCAGGGTTCAAAATTCACTTGTTTGCTGTAGTCCTGTCTGAGGAAAGCAAAGGTAAGTAAATAAATACAGACTTCGATAAATAAATCTTTAAGTCACTCACAGTTTCGTTTCTAACTAGCTTTGGTGTGCAGCCACAGGAAGATGCTGCACCGCACCAGGAAGAGACTGGCATCCTCTGAACTTTGTATCAGTTACTGTAGCCGGGCCTCTGTTTGAGGACAAGAGGGACTTCCCCAGGCAGACAGCAAAAGCAAACATTGTCCTGTCGCTTGGCAGGGTCGAGCCAATCACGCACAAGCTGAGCCGGCAGACAATAAACACAGAGAGCCAATGATCGTCGTCTGGATGTAGAACCATTAACAATAGAGGGGGGAGGAGGGATACGAGTCGGGCTGTGACATGCTCTATCTGACAACCCTGCCATGTGACAAACTTTTATGATCATGACACTGATTGTACTGATGCACACGACAGTTTCAGATTGTGTCTGACAAATCATGATGAAAAAGTTTATTTGCTAAAAATAAGCCAAAGTGTGATGCTGCATGTTCCAAACTGCTGTGAGTTACAGAAATGTCTGTCACCACATGATGTAACTGAGGCCCAGATTGAATTATCACAAACATGTACTTGTATTTTACTTGTTAATTGTATTTTATGCTTTATGTTGCTTAATTTCATATATTTCTGTAATTTTTATCACTGAGAGCTTTTCCTTATGGCCTATTTATTCTTTGCAAGTATGTGCACAATGACAATTAACTTCTTGAATCTTGAAAATATCTTAACTCGGACATATTCTCATCACGTCCTGTAGTGTTTTTACGTTAAAGGACCAGTGTGTAGGTTTTTTTGGCATCTAGAGATGACTTGCCTGGGCTCATTCTAATGAAACAAAACCCTTTTTGATTCTTACTTTTTGATTTATTATGCACAGACAAAAGTATACCTGGGCATATTTATATCATAGCATATATATCAATCCTATCAATTTCAATTTCGTCTTTATTTTTCTGTGAATCAGCAGCCTAAAGCACAGTAGGTGCTACGATACATCTACTCATTAGATGGGAGCCTTGGCTTTGCCTTTTTATAGGCGGGGGTGGTGGGGCACTGTAAAGCCAAAGGCACAGCTGTGGGGGTATAGTTACCTGTAACGCTAGCTGTTGCATGTTATATTATTTACGCAGATCTGGACTTAATGGAACACATGTGTGTCTGCAGCCGACATTCTTCCCAGATTAGCTGAAAGGCCTGCACACATCAGACTCCACCGATGAGAGGAATGCAAGGCCTAGACCGGCTTATAGGGAAACCCTATCACTCATCTATACAGTCTATGGTATACAGTAATGTATGCACACACACAATCAGGCATGTGCACACTTACTGTATTTATACATTATGGAGACGGTGCCTCATACTGTATGTACAGTATGCACTCAACAATGCATGTACACTGACATCAGAAGATCAATAATACAAAACATTACCCTCATTCCAGATAGCCATCGAGTGGCTGCATTGTTCAATTCTGCTCCCTTTGGTGCTGTTGTTCCTGATATATTTCAGCTGGTAAAATACATTAAACTGTCAATTCTGTTGCATAAACATATTACATCACATCAGTCTGATTTCTAGCTGTGGTGGTCGGACAGTCAATAACAGAGTATGAATCACTTTTTCAGTGGTTTTTAGAGACTTTAGTCTGAGACAAAACCAGCTGCAGTGTGCAACTTTGGTTTGCTTTCTGTATATTGCATATGGTGATGAATCATTTTCCCTCATAAATTTTGCACTTTGAATGTGATATTGTTTAGTTTGGCAACAGATGATTCAGTTATCACTTCCATCTTTCATATCTGACACATTTACATGCTTTTTATATACTTTTTAAGTTTTTTTTATTTGAACATAAGCTTAATTTCCACCTCAGTTTGTAAGGGTGTTGAGTAGGGACACATAAAAACTGCAAAATGGCCAGCTGCAATATGCAAATCACAGAGGCTGCTATTTTTTGATAAAGTTGTAATGTGTGACAAAACAACATTTTAATGAAGTACTGCAGAGCTGTAGAAATGCCCTGGCCTACAAAATCTTTTTCAGATCTGAGAAAACAGACCAGTCACGTTCTGAAATCCACCTTATACCCCCATGTATTTTTCTATTCATTAATTAATAAAAAATCCATCTAAAATAGTATGTTACTGGCTAATATAACCATGTATATGTAGGGGATCATGTACAGTGAGCAGGTCATTATTGTGAAATAATTGTGATGCAGAATCCTGATGTGAGTCTAGAATCATCCTGAAGAGGTTTATTTCACATGATTGACCCGCTCACTGTACATTTTCCTGCTTATTCCATGGTTACTTACCAAACTAAAATCAATCATTTCACACAAAATATTGATTTAAAATGATTTGAATGAAATAAAATGATACATGATAAAATGATTGTGTTGACTGACAAATGATTTTAATGCTCCTACAGAGTCTATGATCAGAACTGTGACCATAGCAACGGTCTGTTCTTCATAGCAACAGTCTGTTATGCATAGCAACAATCAGCTATATAGAAATAACGCTGTAAGTGACCAGAGTATTTAACAAAGCCATGCAATAATAGATTGTAATGTGCATAGGATAGTGGAATTATACAGATTTTTTCCTTGTTTTGATGTTGTGATTATATATCAGCCATCGGCCGCCCTGCTCTCAAGATACTTCTAATCTGGGATTACAAAGGTGCATTGTTTTTTCCTGTACTTTCATATGTTTCTTCTCCAATTGTTAAAACTAATACAATGGAGAAAAAATAAGAAGGTGCATAGTTTTACACATTTAAATTCTTAACTACTGAGGTCATAGGAAATGTAGATGTCCAGCCCCTACGTTTGAATCATATTACTTTAGCAATATCTGTCAAAATAATCACAATATGATGGGGTTTTTTTACTATATCTTGCATCCCTAGTGTAAAGTACATGCTGAATTTAAAAATGACACATTAGGTTTCTTAACTTTATGAAGCCAACTTTACTTTGAAGGATTCTGTGACATCTTTTGATGTTAATTTATCCACAGTATCTCTGCCACCATCTGTGAGTTCTAGCCTGTAGACCTTGGAGACGCTGACATCTAAGTGTTGTTTATTTCAAAGTGACGGATGGATTTAAACTATACCAATGTACCAGTAGTCACTTGCATCAATATATGGCCAGGGTTCGGGTATAGAAATGTGCTTAAACTACATTTGCCTCCCGATTTTCCCAAGAGACTCCCGTTTTTCATTGCCCTCTCCCTATTTCCTCCCAGGAACACAAGTCTCCTGTATTTTTTTCCGATTTATGACAAATTTTCTCTTTTTTTTCTCCTTTTCACTATCACAACCTGTTTCTGGTGCTGAGCCCTACAACTCCAAAAGTCTACTGTTTCCACACAACAACACAAGGCCAGCTTACGAACAATACCCGTTTCTTAAAGGAAAGTTTTAAAGGGGCATGCATTTAGGAAACTATGCTACATCAATTTTCTTTTAGAGTCAGGGCAAAAAATATATGAACAAAAGAAAAATAATGAATATTAGTTCATGTCAGAGGTTAATACAAGTTTATGCCAGGGGGTTGACTTACTTTGTATTCTTTCTTGAGAATTAAAATGAGTATTGTATGAACATGAGTCAAGTATTGAACAGGGAAATGCTGTTGCATTGTACGTTTTATCTTGTTATTTTCATTCTTTAAAAATCAAAAAGATGCAGGAAACAAAGGCTCTAAAACTCAACTTTTTTTGGTTTTGAAATCCTCCCTATTTTTAAGGTGTCAAGGTTGGCAAGTATGGTTCAGATTCTATTGTTAAGCCAGTACTTGTGTGTAGTATTCTGTAGTGAAGCAATACAAAGCATTGATTACTGTAGAATGGAAGCTACAGACCTTAATTGCAAAAACATGTACTGTAGTGTTGATGCATACTGTGCATACACACGTCTGTGTTTACAGTTATTGTTTGTTTAGATATTTCTAACAGGTATTTCATGTTCCCATTGGCTGTATTTGTATTCATGTAATTTTATTTATTTACAAGTGCAGGCAGTGAGAAAGACAGACAGGAGTTGTGTGCGTGCATGTACATGTTTGTGTGTGCAACTGTGCGTGTGTGCAACTGTGTGTGCTTGCGTGAAAGAGATGTCAACTAAGGGCTAAGCAGTTCGACCATATCCAGGACATGAACCCAGGGGCTACCTGCCTCGGGCCACTACTGACACTCAAACCACTGATCACACCATTGGGAATATCCAGCCGACCGACACCAGTGTTTCTATTTATAGCAGACCCGCATGACTCTCCATCCACCCCTGCTGTAAACTCATGTGAGCTCGCATCTACGTACTTTTCATACAATCAACATCTGGATGACAATTTTTAAACTGTGGTGATTCTATTTTTTCTTTTAAAACTTTATTCCCGTGATACTTTGCCTCGCGTTAACCCGTCTGCTTCGTGCTACCTGAGGCCGCCGCTGCATGCACATTAAAATCATAACTCTCTAAATAAAAACACAGTCAGCTTGAAGCTTATGACAAACTGCTAAACACAAGCCAACAGGATGCAGCAGCGAAACTACACTTAGCTATATTTTGCATTCAGTACTGTACTATACTGCCACTGAATAATAAACAGTACAGTCATTTAATTTCAGTCAATAAAATTCAGTAAATAGTGAGGCTGTCCATTTCGTTACTTTATATTCACGTAGTAAATGTCAGTTAGATGGTAATCCACATGAAAAATTAAGAAAAAGAACAAAAAACTGTTATAATAATCATCCGCTTCTAGTGATCAACTTGACCCGACAGTTGTGATCACTAGAGGACTTTTCCACTGTACTGTATAATAACTAAGACGTGTATATCTCATGCTGTTTACTCATTAAAGTGACCACTTTTGCATTTTTCTCATACAATATAATTATACTAATTGAGTATGAATCAAGAAAACATTGTGTGTTTTTTAGTGTATAGCAAATCTGGAATTTCTAGAATCAAACCCAGGCCACTGCGGTAAGAAGTCAGCCTTGATGTTTGTAGTTTTAAATTAAATATTTAAACATGTCTCAGTTATGAAGACATATGCTTTTTATATATATTATAGTCTTTTTTTCCGTTTTGTTTTATGTGTATGTCTCATATATGTAACATTTTACATGTGTTTTGTCAGACGTTCATACAATACTTGCCAGATTTCAGTTTCACTAATGGTCCAACTCATATAAGTTTCATATTATAAATGTCTACAAAGAATATTGGATTATGTGGATTTACTGTCATATAAAGTACTTATATGTTTTAAATTATATATGTTCTTCGTCTATCTGGTCTGAATGCCATATATATTACTAACAAGTTTTAGATAAGCAATATAAACTTTTAGTACAGTTTATCTATATCTTTTCAATATGGGTATGTTTGGGTGCTTCTTAGCTGAAAACAATTGATTACATAACTCAACCTTAATTTAGCAGCCTTCATGTCATGTCTCCTGTCTTCTCTTGTGTTCTTCTGTTGACTCGTCTCCTCTCTTCACCCCTCCCTGTGCGCCTCCACCCTTCCTCTCGCTGCCTTATCTTCTGTTTATATTTCTCCAAAAGTTTTTGTTGCTCCATTAGTCAACACAGATCGTAGTTTACACCCGAGCACAATGCATCAGCTCAGCCTCTGACATCAGCCTCTTTCTTTTCCCTCCGCATCTCTTGCCATCTATCAATATTCAAATTGCAAGATAGAAATTGGCACCCTAACTCATTGTCTTTGATCATGCTGCAAGCTGCAAAGGTGCTGGTCCAATGTCTTATCCCAAGCTGATATATAACATAAAAATAATAAGAGCCTCTACTGTATTCCTGCTTATACTGCCAGGAAAAACATTTTATTGCAGTGGAATAATGAAAAAGAACTGTTAAATGCTGGTAGAGATTGCCGTTTTAATGTGATTAGAGTACCTAACACAAGTTCTATGCAATTTGGGAGTCCTATCTTAACCACATAGAGTATGCTTGCTGGAAAAGGGAAAACCACAAATATATTGTAAAAACATGTCATTCGGAGCGCATGACACATGTATACATGCACGTGCATGATTAAATTGACCCTTGTTTCAGGATCTGTAACAACTGTTCCTACAGTGGTAAGTTTACATACATTAGATAAATATGACTAAACACAAATCAAATGTTCAGTGTCTCATATTTAGAATATTACGTGGCAGTTAGTCTGACTACATCAGCATCACACTTTTCTTTATCAGTAAAATGTCAATATGACAACCACTGTGTTGTGTTTATTGGCTCTCTTGCATGACACGTTTTAGCATTCACTGGATCTTTAAGTGCTCAAAAAACAGATTATGTGAATTGTGAACATTCTGTCCTCACTTTTAGATTTAAAAAAGTTCTGAAACATCGTTCAAGTGCGCTCCAGTAGCGCTTCACCTATGTCTTTCTCCCGACCACTCTTCACTCTCTCCCTTTCTCTTTACTCTCAGCTCAGTCAGAGATGAGCATGATGCGTTCAAATGCATGTTCTTTAACACTGAAAACATACCGTGAAGAGTGAGGGTGAAGAGATCAACCTTTGATTGTGAGAATTTCTCACCCAACTCACACTTCATTCTAACCTTATCAATATTGTGGTACCTTAACCCCAACCTTCGCCTCAACCACAGGTGTTGTATTTGTCGAAACCTGACTGTTACCAAAGCTTTTCATGTGATAAACAGCTGAAAACATTTTTTAGAAACACAATTAATAGTGAAAGTGGAGGTGATGCATCTGCAACACAGTTTCCGACTTTGTGCACAATTGTCAAACTTTTATGACACCGTGCTGCTCTTCTCTCCTTTCTCTTCCCCCTCTCGACTCTTTCTTGTTCTTTCTTACTTGACTTTGTGTGTGTACCTGCAGCTACAGAGGGCTGTCACACAGAAAGTAGATCCTGTATCCACTGGAACAACAATGCAGAGCCTGGCTGCATGTTTTTTTTTTTGCAGGTAGGGCAGATAGGAAATTCAACAGCAACCATCTAAAATTGCACCAAAGCTTACACACTAAGTACAAGTGGATTATTGAGTGGATTAAAAACGCTGCTTTTTTGAACTCTCTGCACAGGAAAATGGAATAAAGGTTATAGATGTAATTAAAGATTTTTCTGCTCCCGTCAGTGTTCATGAATAGTTTGTGTTGGAGGATTCATCAAAGTGCAAAATTAAAGACTAAAGCGCTTCAGTTCAAATGAAAGAAAAAGTAATCAAGCTTGATCTAAAGCTGAGTGTTGATGAATTATGTCTCATATTTACATCAAAGGCCATTTTATAGATGCCACAAAGACCTCTATTACACTACACCTCCCACCAAGGATAACACGCACTGGAATAACTACTCAGGATAGAAATTTGCTCGCTTTCGTTTCTGTCACTTTCACACACACACGCACATAAACACACACCTGCCCTTTGTGTTAGGTCTGACACAAAAGCGAGGGAGATGGAGCACATTAATAAAGTGCAGTCGGTGCCCTTGCTCTCTCTGATACAGAGCAGAGAAAAGAAACTTTTCATTTTCATTTATCTGTTTTTTTTTCTTTTTTCAGAAGCCCTCATCTTTTTTTATGAGGCGGTTTCCTGAAGGCAAAACAACAACAATACAACTCACAACCAACAACTGACGAGCAAAGCCAGCACCTCGGCTGGCCACAACTACTGTGTTACAGGCAGAAAACAGATGGTTGGGAAAAGATTCAGCCAATACAAAAACAGGGGATTTTCTTTTTTTCTCTTTTTTTTTTTTTTTTTTTTTTTTTTTAACCAAGAGGAGGTACATGCAGAGGCTAGATTATTTTAATACAGGCAGGAGCTGAGGAGGATAATTCCTTAACAAATTGGGATTGCTGAGGAGAGCAGAGGCTCCTGAATGACAGTTTGCATTTGTCATCTGATTTCGCCACAAATTCTGTGACTGTGATATAAATGTTCTCATGTTTCTTTTAACAGAACTCAGCAAATCTGACACCATCTGCGCTGCATTATAAGGATTTTTAGCAATATAGCAAAGCTGATAGTAAGACAGGAAAAGGAGCAGGCAGGGCTGAAATGATTAGTTGATTGGCAACAGAAATGTAAAGGTCTCGTGTGTGAGATTTACGGGGATTTATTGACAGAATATGACAGAAATGGAATATAATAGGGTTGGGCCTCTTCCATTGTGATGGCTGACAGTCAACGACCGCTGAGCCCTCTGCTATCGTATCGCTGTAATTTAAAAGCTTTCTGTGTCTGAAGTCTCCTCGCAGTTGCCATTTAGTTGTTGCCTAAGTTCTGCTTTTGACATGACATGGGAGTGAAAATAAAAAAGAAGCTGTTGCTGCTGTTAACTGCATGATGCTTTTAAACACAGCAAAGTCACGGACATGTGGCGCAAAGACAAAAAATCTTTTAGACCGCAACGATATCATCTCCCACCCTGATGTTTCACTGTGGACATCGTCATTGGTGATTGACAAATCAATTATCAACCGCTTATTTAAAAGAAAGCTGAATATTCTTTGATACCAGCTTGTCAAATGTGATCATTTGCTGCTTTTTATATTACAGTAAATTGGATACGTTTGGATTTTTCGTTTTTGATAAATGGAGCAACGTTAAGATGTCAACTTGGGTTTTCTGACATTCTATAGTTTTGAAAAAAAAACATAACTAAACAATCAATCAATAATGAAAGCAATTGTTATCTGAATACGTAAAGGACCAGTGTGTAGCAGTTAGTGGCATCTCGTGTCACCCTCCCCTTCCAAATGTGTAGGAGAATCTGCGGCGGCCACAAAACTCGCTCAAAAGGAAAAAACCAAAAGGCTGTATCCAGCGTTTGGTTTGTCTGTTCTGGGCCACTGCAGAAACATGGCGGCGCAACGTGGCGACCTCCATGTAAGAGGAGCCACACCCTCTGTAGATATAAACGGCTCATTCTAAGGTAACAAAAACACAATAATTTGTATTTCACACTAATGATTTCTTCTATATTCTGCCAATATACTAGAGCTGCAACAATTAGTCAATTAATCAATTATTCGAATAGTTGCCAACTATCCTGATCAATTAATCATTTTTAATTCTTTTTTTTTCTTTTTTTTGACATTTTATCAACTAAACGGTTAATCATGAAAATAGCTGGCAGAATAATCAGTAATGAAAGTCATCATTATTTGCAGCCCTACAATAAATCCCTGTAAATCTTTAAAAATTGAAAAGCATTAGCAATGTCTCTTTACGTCTGTAAATCTAAATATTACAGGAGCATTTTGAACGCCTTGTTAATTTTTAGATGCATATTCTTGAAAAAAAAAAGAAGTGTTGCTTCTAGGAGATGTGAGCTGCAGAGGAAGTCACTGTCTATGTTAGGCATTCCTGTACAGTAAGTCAGCTTTAGCAACATATTTAGAAGTTCAATCACACATCGGAAAGAAGAGAGAGAGAGACTGAGAGAGGAAAAGAGGCACATAGGATAGGGAAAGACAAGGCAGCAGAGAGAGTGAGAGCGATAGAGGAGGCAAGAAGAGGTGTAGATAGAGAGATAGAGGGGGAGAGTTAGTTGAGAGTTGATATGCTGACTACAGGCAGTTGATTTGGTTTCAGAGAGCATTGTTACGGTGCTTTGAATTAATGCCTCCCAAAGAGTCCAATTGTGATTCTTGGGCTGTGCTGACAGAATATTTGACAGCCTAGGGTGAGCTGCTGATCTCAGCTGAATCCTCTGTTCTGTGTGTGTGTGTGTGTGTGTGTGTGTGTGTGTGTGTGTGTGTGTGTGTGTGTGTGTGTGTGTTTGCCCGTGTCTGTGCGTGCCTGTGTATGTGAATGTATGGTTGATATCCAACACATTCATACACCTACACATGTTCAGATATGTGTGGATGTGCAAAACAGTCAAAACGCCCACACGAGTACTGTATGTGTACACACTCCCACACACACACACACACACACGCACACACACGCACACGCATGGACACACAAACACAGAATGGACAGCGTGTGTTACCCAGACTAAAATGAACCAACACATAAATCAAACCCTAAATGACTGTTAACTAAGTGCTAACAAACAACCTGAGTATGCAAACAAGCCTCACATGCAGGTAAATTGAAAACGTTCACTTAATCAAGATGAAATAGTTTGACTGAGTTTTTTTTTTTTTTTGTTCTTTTCCCTGCAGTAAGCATGTCATCTCTCTGGGCTGCTGAAAGACTAAAAAAACACACAAGCCCGATCTTTCATTACAATGATGGGAAGAAAAAAAAAAGATGTTCAGTTTGACAGCATCATGAAACATAATTTGTGAAAAAAGGGATGATTATGATTAACTGTATTCATGTTAAGCTACTTTTATGAAATACACTAAAAATAATGTGATTAAAGTATCAATAACAATACACAGTACATTTAACTGATTATTCAATATTAATTTATATAATCAAACACATGTACAGAAAAGCAAATCAGTCATAATGGTAGAATTAATTGGCTAAGTCTTCCTACATTTGTACAAACTAACCCTACATGAAAAATGTAGTCTGCAAAGTAAAGATTTTTTTTATTCAACATGTTATTCACTCATTCTGCAGAGGCTGGTAATGCTTCATTTAAATGCAAATAGATTTCAAATGTCTCGTTGCAGAAATCTGTATATGGCACGTGTTTTTAGCATCAGTTTGCACATAGAAACTACAGACGTGGCTTCAAATTAAAATCAGACAAAGTGACAAAAATGAGGACATAAGACGTGGCTCACTTTAGAGCTGACTAATTAAAGTCTTGACTTGAGATTTGAAAGCAAAACATCCATATTTCAGAATGATCTTGAAAATATTTTAAGAAATTTTAATTACAAAGCTTCTATTCTGAAAGGACATCGTCTCAGCTAGAAAAAAGATAATTAAAATGTGTTAGAAAAGAAAATGTTCAAATTGCAGTTGAAACGATTAGCTTCATAATCAACCAGTAAATCAAGCTAAAATGGCATGTATTTGCTGTTTGCGTGTTTTTTTTCTGACCTTTTATATATCGATAATAGGGTGTCACAATTTCAATATTTAAGCCAAAGACAATCGAAATGAAGTTTCAATCAAGAACCATAGAGGTCAGTGCAAAAAGACAAATGTTCGAATTGAAAAGTCAAATCAAATCATGACCTTAGAATTCAAAGTTGAATCAAAATGTGGATTTGAAGAATTGTGAAATCCCTAATAATCGGTTAGTCGCAGCTCTAGTTTAAATGTCGTTTTAATGGTCAACTGACAACGTACTTGTGACCTGACTTAGATGAGCCCTCAAGCGCTTGATTCTTAAAATGAGACTTTCTATAACAAGACTTGAAACTCACAAAAGCTGCTCTGACCACTAAAAGGAAATTCCTATAACATATCAAGCAATTCACAATGAGTCAGATTTAGATTCAAAGCATGACACATGTATGACTCGCCACAAGACTATTGAAATGACATAAGTAGCAGATGAGTCAAAGGCAGGTATTTATAATTTACGCTAAGTATTCTTCCTTTCCCCCATGTGAACCTGCCATTCTGCTAATCTTTTCTCACCACAGTATCATGAAAAGTTTAGTATCAGCGTCTTGTGTGTCCATCACTCTTGAAGTTTGAGTGTTTTTCAGAGGTTTCCACAGATCTGGCCTTGAGCATGGGAAACCTTTTACATGGATCCTTTTCTGGGAAAGCTCAGCAGCCAGTACTTCATTAAAATTAACTTGAAGAAAAAAAAAAACAATGGGAAGAGCAGGAGGCAGGAGACGCGCAAACCAACTAAAGAGTATAATTGTAATGCAGGTGTTGATTTCGTGGATGGATACTTCTCCTCTCCCTCTCTCTCCGCTCTCTGCTATCCATTTACAGCACCTTCCTCTCTCGCTGCCTTTACATCTTTCTCTCCATCTTGAGTGCTGTGCCTCACCCTAATTAGAAATTCCCCCTCCGACCAACTGAAATTGAATTGCCCATCATTTGCATAATGATAGCTCACCGGGCTGACGGCCGATTTACCGTGAGATGAAATGTAGCAATCACTTAAGAGAGTGACCATGAGGGAGTGAAGGTAAGGGGGGGGGGGGTGCATTGGGGAGAGAGAGAGAGAGAAGGAGAAAGAGAGAGAAAAGGAGTGAGGATGAAATGAGATCACAAAGATAGAGAGAGGTTAAGAAACACGGAGAGAAATCCGACAGGTATTTAGGTTATTGTCTCATACAGCAAATATTGCTAGAGGGAAGGCTGTGTCCTCAATATGACGGCGACTGGACACAACAAGGACACATAAGGACGCTTATGTAACACCGTTCCTCTTATCAATGCGAGCGCGTCTGTCTTTCAACGCTTAATTATCATAGAGCATATTTCACACAGAGCTACAGTTCTGTCAGAGGACAAATCCAAAACTCCTGAATTATATGCTGATCTTTACCTTTCCGCTTTTCTATTTTTCCAAATCTCAAGCTGCCTTTTCTCTCGGGTCATTAATCTTTTTACTTAAGTGGAGGATTATTCAGAACAATAAAAAAGAAGTAGCCAACTAGGACAGGAATAAGGCATGCTTTGTCTGGTGTCCAGAGGGTCCTCTTATTTCACATTATCTTAACTCCAATCAACTTGATCAACACGAGACTGATGTAATTTTTTGGTCCAACTCAGTATAAGTTTATTGATGATATTTTCTCAAGTTCAGTTAACTTAACTCAATTGATTTTTACAAAATTAAAATAATTTTACTAATAATAATGACTTTAAATTAATTATTCAACTTAAAGTCATATTAAAACCACAAATATATCACAAATACGACTTCATATTCTTATTCAACCTACCCGGTTTTACAAATCTAAAAATAAGATTTTAAAGTAATTATTCAAACTATGTTCAGTTAACTTACATTGTTGCATTTACAACTCAAAGTTTAACCAGTCCAAAGTTCCTATTAATCATTGTAGAGTTCACTAGTGCCATCACAATACTGGGATTTTCTCATTTCAATACAATACTTGAAATATTGATATTTGATACCACTGACACAGCAATGAGGGCATAAAATTGTAGATTTCTATCAAAAGAAAAACACGCCAAGGAGATAACATGACAACGGATATAGAAAATGAGACTAGTGATGAGAAAAGGGCTGCACTGTGAGTAAGTGAGAGAAGGTGGGACTATGTGGGCAATGCAGCGTCAACTGTGTCAAGTCACAGTCGGAGAGAAGAGAAAGCGGGAAAGTATATATTCATCCTGCCAAAAATGTGCATTGAAACCATTTCAAATATTCAGTATTGATATTTATCGATACAGCGACAAAAAAGCATGAAGAGTTTAGGTTCAGTTGACACAAACAGTCATTCCTTGTGAGAGTGACTTTTTTTTTGGTTTAAACTAATTCAGTGAAATTAACTCAACTGTTTTCCAAACCCAAAAAAGACTTTAAACTAACTATTCAACGTTACCTCAGTTAAGATTTTTACCCAATCACTTAACCTAAGTTCAGTTAACCTAACAGTTGGTTTCAGAAAACTCAAATAAGTTTTTAAGTTCAGTAAACTTACAATTTTAAGTTGAACCAACCCCAAATTATGTGCAATCCACATGAAATGTTTTGTGTGCAAGCCATTTCAAATAAACTTTAAAGCTGAGTGAACAAATTGGCATTTACAGTGCTGTTCAACTCTCCAACTAGTTGCTCAGAAACAATGCAAGATTTATGTGCCTTATAAATGTAAATTCAGCAAACAATCCTCATTAGGAAATAAATGATGCAAAGCTGATGATTGGAATGAAGGGTTGCCTTTTGTTCTACTCTTTGAACAGGAATAAAACACTTAAAAACAATTAATGAATGTCAGTGGCCTCTATTGTTGGTGTAAATGTGAAGCTGCCACGCACTATTTTTAGCCTCTTGAGTAGATGCTTGGCACGTTCTGACTTTGTCCCTGCACGAGATCAACATCGGGAACTCCTGAACCACCCACAGTTTATAAGAAGTGGTCAGCCCGTCAACTGTGTAGCTGTCAGTGAACGCCCTATCACTTCAATTACCACACCGCGCACAAATGACTGTAATCAACGATGTGATAATCATCTCGTTGTCTCACCTCCTCTGGGGGCATCGATCTGACATTCCACCAGGCCTGAAAATTTGATTTGTAAAAAATTCTGATAAATCTTGTCTCGGATATGTCACGTAATTTCGTGCAAATCGAATCATGCAGAATGGTGAGCGTTATGTGATAAAATGACGGTGAAGAAGTTTGCCACTGAGGGTCCTTTCTATCAGAATTGCTTATTCACAGGCGTCAGCGAGCTGCAGCAAGTGGTGTGGAGGTCATATTTGTTTCTAATAGTCAGAGTGATATGTTGGGCTATCAGGTTGGAAGCTCTGCCCAGCGTCTGATAAGGCCACTGTTTATTGTCTAACTTCCACTCTTTAACCTGAGCAACCTCAGACTCTCACACACGGTACTTTCCACTCCTCAGCCATTACCTCAGTGATGTGTGTGTGGTGTACTGTACTGTAAATGTGTGTGTATGACTCTGTGTTTTGCGTGAGAGTCCTCATGTGCGTGCAATCTTTGGTTTCCATCGCAAGTTTTGACCTAATTAAAAACTCCTGCCGATGCTCAATAACTGACAAGTCATCAGAAAGTGTGCAAAAGTGCACACACACACACATGCACACACTAATACACACACTAAAACACACAGCAGTGCACGCACACACATCAGTCAGTGCTCAAATCATTTATTCAATTCTACAATCTCCTCTTCCTCTCTGTCCATCTCCACATAAGTGATCAGTGATCACATGTCGCATGTTAAAGTCGGCTGGCCCAGACAGGAGGGAGTTAAGTCCCTTATCTCTCCTCCCCAGAAGAAATTCCTACTAGAGGCCTCGCTCTGCTGGTTTCCTGCCTTCTTGCCCAATGCCCTATTTTTACTCATCGGGGCTCTAGAATACCAGGGGCAGCTTTTTCCTTGTCACTAACATATTTCCTGCCATTCTCACTCTGACATTTCTCCCCGCCGCACGCTTCGCTCAAATCGTTCCCCCTCTTTATGGGTCATAACCTTTCAGTCGAGGCCGTTCATATTCAAATGTACCTGCTGATGCCGGGGCTGCCGCGAGCTCACCCGTCACTCTGCTTGGCCTTTTTTTTTTTCTGTGTTCGCAGGTTTTTAACATCAGCTCTTACCAGGTGTTAATTTGAGATCTTTCTGAGTGCTGCCAGAAACAATCAGGTCCACTCTGTGCTCCGCTGGCAGGTTGACTGACTGTAGGGAATTATAGCTCATCCACAAAAGCATGAGCAGTTTGATGTTTCGGGCTCTAAATTTAAAAAAGCTCCAGTATAGATGGTGCTCATTGTGGTTTTTAATTTAAGAGAGCAAATGTATCTGTTTCTTTTCAGCCGTTTAAAAACATGTTAAAATTGGATTTAAACAAACACTGCAGTATAATCAACTGTTCGTTTCCACCTTCTTTGCATTTTTCTCTTAAATTTCTATTAGAGGAAGAATTTTCTGTATTGCAAGAGGCCCTTGTTTATTGTTAACTGTGGTGATCAGTGTCTTCTTGTTGCAGGAAACCTACAATTCAGGTGCACAGAGACACAAAAGCTGGGCAAAAATTTGTTCAAACTGTTCTGCTCTGCAACAACTGAAAATGATGAATCTAACAACTGAAATTTAATTCTCCTCACTTTTTGTACAAGGAAATATAAACCATTACAGTACTGCCGCTATTGAACACATTTTTCCATTTTACAAAAGAGGAAAAGGCCATTTTTGTACATATCAGTGGAAATGGTGAGTGGGAGTTTCCATGGCAGCTGCTGACTGACATTTGAAGGCCAGCGTTGCTAGGAGACACGCTGTCAACTTCTGTGATGCGCTGTTGACTGGATAACGTCATACCACTTAATAACCTGAGACCGTTAGCCCACACTGGTTTTCAACGAGGGCACGTAAGTGTTTGTTATGATAGCAACAGTTCTCTTGCAACATTAAATATTTAGTGCAACCAGTTGTGCTGTTATGTTTCTATTTCACTCAGAAAGAAGAAGCTAGCAAGCTAGGCTACAGTTTTAACAATGTTCTTAGAAATAATAATCTCTCTATCAGTTAAACAGAAATTTAAATTAAGGATAGCTGACGAGTCTAAAAGAAAAAAAACTCTCATTCTGTGTCATACTGGTTTACTGAGTGTGGCATTAGCAGGGTTAGCATCAGCAGCCTGTTCTTCTTGGAGGTTAATGTCCACATGCCTGTGCTGCATGCAATTACACATTGCATTGACAGCCTGCATACAACCTTATTTTCATTTTATAGATCAAAATACTGCCAAACCATGCTGGTTTTACTTTCAACCTTGCTGGTTTACATCCAGTATTAGCGCCTGCCTGTGCCCTAGCAAGCAGCAGTGGGTGAACAATATCTCAGATGCAACAGTTAACCTGCAGAGTACATTAATAAAATATCAATAATTAGTTTAACTAACTAGAATTTGTGTGCCATCTATCGTGGGTAGCGATGTTTAGACAACTAATCATCCCAGTTATTTCAACACTAGCTGGTTATCACTAGAAGTGGTTATCGCAAACGACCATACTATCAAAACTCACTGGGGGGGAAGCAAAGGGAAGTCCTGTAACCTCAAAACTCTGCACTTTAACTACGTTAAGATGAATCAAGACATGAAGTGAGTAGTCAGATCACAGATGGCACTAAGCAACAACTAACGTTGGCCTCATAGCTGGTTAAGTACCTGAGTGGCCTTAAGGCTGTAGGTAATATTATAAACTATATTTACTGCCCCACCATGGTACTGCACCAAACAAATAACCAGTACAAGCAGCGTTAGTCTAACCCAAAAATACATGCCCTCTACAGTAGAGGGTGCTGTCATTAGAGAGCAATTAAAAAACAAAAAAAGGTCCAGTGTGTAGGGTTTAGTGGCATCCAGCAGTGAGCTTGCAGACTGCAAACTCATCTCACTCTCCCTCTCTAAATGTGTGGGAGAACAAATGGTAGCCACAGAACTCAGCTCACAGTCTCCATTACCTTACCCACACCTGATTGAGATATAAATGGCAAATCATAATATAACAGAAAAAAAACGTTCTTATTCTCTTGATTGAAATGAAAACATACTGCCATATTCTGCCATTGAATCTCTATAAATCATACACACCGGACCTTTAAAACACACTTGAGTCCAGCCCTGGTAATCTCTCAACCTTTCAGTGCTACAATGTTCTGTTTTGACAGCTGGAACCATCCCACAAAAAGCTGCAAATCAAGACCTGCATTTTCTACTAGTTCTTGTCTTTACTGAAGCGTTTCATAACCAACCTGAGTGACAAGGTGAACTCGAACGTACCACTCCACTCTCGAGGCTCGGGAGTCCCCGGTACAGAATGTGCAGTTAGAGAATTCAAAGTAAGAGGCCTGAGGAGGCCTGAGGAGGAGAATGAATGGCAGTTTAATGAATGTCTGGAGAGACATGATATCAGTGACTAGCTCTCTCAGTGCGGCTTTCATCCTATTCATACAGCAGTGTGGTCTAAATGCAGGTGGATCGATGCTGGTTAAAAACACTAATGGCACATAAAGGGAGCACACTTCACTACTGTGTGTCTTTCTCGCCAAGGTCTGATCACTCCCGGACTATTAATGGAATGCAGCTCTGAGAGGAGAATATCCAGGTGAAAGAAAAAGGTGCATTGTCTAAATTTTCAAGGCTGCTTTTCTTGGAAAACGCTGGCATTGACATTCAAGATGAAGAGAGTTTGGCTTCTCATTCATATTTGCAGTAATAAACATGCAGATATTCATTCTGATGACTGGCATATCGTGAACCCTATCGTGGACACCTGTGCTTGAATCGCTCTGTCTTTTGTATGGCTTATTTTTTTTGTCCCTTTACTGGGTACATTTATGAATATCAATATTATTTCCCAGTCGGAGGTAAATGGTATTGAATGGTTGCCAAGCTGCTGGAGGGGAGACTGCTCAGCTGACTAAAAGAGCCATTCTCCATTTTATCTCTCAATCAGTGTGTACTTGTGCATGTGCTTGTGTGTGCGCGTGTGTATTTGGGTGCCTGAATGCCATCCTACTGGTGTGTATGTGCAAATGCGTGTGTGTGTTTCGTTTTGATGAGGAGCAGAACGAGCCGGAGCTCGCTGCACCACTAGGCCATGTGAGAAAAAGTTCACGTGATGCAGGCAAATACAGCCGGTCTTCAGCAGGATGGAAAGACTGTAATCAAACCATAAATCAGAAATCACTGAACTGCCATCCTCCCACCCCCACTCCCTCTCTCTCCCTCTTTCTTTTTGTGTTACTACCCTCCTACTCCTCTCTGCAGAGCTCCCTGTGCCGTATAGCATGTTATGTTACATACAGGCATGCATATACTGCTCTGGAAGCGGTGGAAAGCAGATCAATGGAAAATGTATTTTTCTCCAAATCAAAGGTTTGGATCATGAAATCAGACAGCGAAAGAAAACCAATACTTTTCTTTTAACAACCCTGCGAGATTTGTTTTAGGGCTGCAGTGTGCACCAAAACCGTCTCCATACCTTAAAGGGACAGTTCACTCCAAAATAAAAAAAAAAAAAAATAGACATTTCTGTTCCTACCTGCTCCTTTGTTTTGCTTGAGTTGGTGAGTCTCTCAAATATAATGGAACTAGATGGCGCTCGGCATGTGGTGCTCAAAGCACAAAAGATGCATTTTAAAACTCTATAGCAATGTCTCTTTAAATCATGACCCGGTTACACAAGATAATCCACAGATCAGCAGTTTCATGTAGGGGCTAGCAAACTACACCTGCCAAAAAGAAGCATGCAGCAGGGCGTGTCCAGACTTTTTTGGCTGGCTGACTTACACAGGGGCGTCATGAAGTATGTCACAATAGCCTTAATTTACCATCACTAATAAAATTAAATTTATATGTATGACTACTTAATCATCCATTTGTTGGCTAGTGTTTTTTTTTTGTGTGTTTGTTTTTTGTGGGTTGCATAAATGGGACTACAATTAACATCTCATTATATACAACCTTGTGTTGTAAAATTATCCATAAACGAAATTATGTAAATCGTATAAAATTAAAAGGAAAACATTTGAAAACACCCATCAAACAGTTGCTTTAAACTATGGTCCTGTCTCTCGCCGGACACATAGCCACTCATACTTGATGATAATGGTGTGGCCAATCAAATTTCACAGGTGGAAGAAACGCACCTGAACGTGCATCTCCTCATGAATGAGAGGCTCGTTCTTTGTGACAGCATGGGATGTAAACATAATGACGTCCTCCTCCACCGAGCTGCAATGTTAGCAACATAGAGTTAGCCTGCACAGTTGACGGGTTTAGTCCGGTAGAATAAAAAAATTGTTCTTACATGAAACTGTTCAGCAAAAGGTCTGTGGATGTGTAAGACGGAAATATACATTGCTGTTGAGATTTTTATAAATTTTTTTAGCACTTTTTAGCTGAGCGTCATTGAGTACCATTATTAGCGTTGTCACAAGTCAGGAATTCAGAAAAATATCGATATTCAGTATCGCAGGGAGAAACAGACACAAATCTGAGGGCATATTTTATCAAAATATAAATACCACAAGGCTATAACATGGCAGGAAACCTAACCCTTTTCAAAACATTGTTTTTTTTCTTCTCTAATTTTCTCTTCAGATTAGGCCTTTAAAATAACTAAATTGTCTAATAAACTAATCTTACTTTGTGTTAAGCACATCAGCATCTAAATTCATTTTCTTCTGACCATAGTTAAAAGAGGCGAGGCTATGTGGCCACTGCAGTCATGTGTCAACTCTGTCGGAGAGAAGAGAGAGCGAGAAAGTCCAGTTGTTTCTGATGTACTGATAGTGTGGATAATGAGTATTGAAAGCATTTCAGATATTCAAAATCGATATGATACTGATAGACCAATATTTTTAACACCACTATCGATTATATTCAAGAGAAGGCGGACATCTTTATGGCCAAAATCTCCACAACTCTGCAACTCACACCTTAACAATCTAGATGGATAAATAGCACTACAGGCAGGGCGAAAATGTTCATTGTTGATTTGGAGGCAAATTGTAGCTTTAAACAAAAACCTCTGCAACCAACAGTCACATGTGCACATGTTCAGGTCTTTTTCTGACTACTCCCAAACACACGTGGTCCATATTTGTCTGACTTTCATAGGGAGCCACCTGGTGTGCTGTAATATCAGGAGAACAGTGGGGTCATTGTGAAGGAGCTGTGTGATATCAAGGAGAGTGACCCATTTAGAGCCCAGCCACAGAGCTGACAAGCCTCTGTTATGTCTAGGACATCTGGAAGGCCAGAGCTGCTCACTCCGCTGTACTCCACTCCACGTATGAGTCAATCCTTTCCAGAGAGGGGAAAGACATCTGACATGGTCGCGGATATTTCAC
This sequence comes from Lutjanus erythropterus, assembly GCF_056507025.1. Taxonomy (NCBI): domain Eukaryota; kingdom Metazoa; phylum Chordata; class Actinopteri; order Lutjaniformes; family Lutjanidae; genus Lutjanus; species Lutjanus erythropterus. The sequence continues at coordinate 33,163,814 of NC_139318.1, read as the reverse complement.
ACTCTCACCTATAGGATCTATTCAGGAGGAAGGGCTGGTGTGAAGTGGTCCCGATAGTGACGACGATCTGCTATGGTGCCCTGAGAGATCTGGAGGGGATCCAAACAGTATCTAAAGCTGTTCTGGTCATCTTGCGGAGATTTTAGAGGGCTGCAGCACGCTTCTGCTCAGCAGAAGTGCTCTGCAAAGATCAAGTGATCAAGAGGGGAAAAAAAAAAGTTCTGTCTCATTATTCAAATGAGAATTACTTTTTCAGTAGCTGATTCAATCCAGTGATGTTCAAAAGAGGCCGTGCATATTCTGCAAAATAACTGCAGCAGGAGAAACTGACTGCTTGAAGTAGAAGTAAAGAGAAAAAAGAAAGTGGATTCAAAGAGAAGAAATGTTACCATTCATGTATCATACACAATGCTGTCCAAAACGACTGAGATTTGTCCAATGAAGCTGCAGCGTTGCGCATTATATAAACGAATACATGAATGTATAATGAGGGGCCAAAATGAGCCAAGGAAAGCACACTGAACAAATCCCCCAGGGGAAAGGAAATTATTCAGAATAGACGAGGACACAATTCATAATAATGTTGGAAAGGGGAACTTTTTCTCTTTATTTAAAATCTATGCTTTAAATGTAAAACCAAAACTACCCTACATGTATTAAGTGGCTTACTTTAGCAGCACGATAAGGATTTTAGGATATTTTTACTCTCAATTCGCACATATTAAGGCCTGAGGTAAGATTGCTGAGATGACATATAAAGAAAAATAGAAGCTAACCTAATGTACACTGTAAAAAGTGTATTTCGTTAGAAGTTGAATTAATGTAATGTTTTGAATTACTGCCATTCATCTTTCTGCTTTAGTGACGGCAAGCTATTTTTGTTGATTATAACAACATAAAATTACACCCTGTTCTCTTAACCTGCTATTCTTATTTCAGTAAAAGCACACCACTTCTGTTTTTCTAGGTAATGTGCATCTGACATCATGATGTTCACCTCTTTTCCAGTTTTCCTTCTGGAGCTGCAATGATTAGTCAATTAATCGATCAGTTGATGCAAAGAAAATTAGTTGCCAGTTATCCCAAAATGTGAGGATTTGCTGCTTTTCTTTGTCATTTATGATTGTAAATGAAGAGTCTTTGAGTTTTGGACTGTAGAAGCAATCTGAACATGTCACTTTGGGCTCTGATGAGAATTTCTCACATTTTTTGACATTTAATAGACTTAACAATCAATCGTGATAATAATCAGCAGATTAATCAATGATGAAAATAGTCGTTAGTTGCAGCCGTTTGCACACCACAGCTGCTACAAAGCAACAGCAAATGTTCTGATTATTCAATCTAAAAGAATCCCCACTGTCATTTCATTTTTTATAGCCCAAACAATAATTCTGTATCATGAGGTAATTCATTTTTGTATGGAGAGGCAATTGGCTGCAAAGATTGAATCATCAGCCCTTGTTTCATTTTCCATGTAATTAAATCAGCTTCTAAAAAAAAAAAAAGATGTTGTAAGCTGTCGTACGATTTAGAGAAAATTAGCATTTTTAATCACAGTACATTACTTTAATAACTCAATAAATCTGCGGCAGCTGGAGCATCTGAGAATGTTGTCACAGCCACTTAGTTCTGCATTTGCAACTAATACGGGCTGATGAGAATCAGGCAGAGAGCGTGAGAGAGAAAGAGAATAAAAAGAGGGTTAGAGAAAGGAGAGAAACCCAGCGGAGTGAGAAACAGAGGATGAGAATCCACAGAGATAGAAACAAAAGCGTGGCAGGTGAGAAACGAGTGAGCCGAATGAGGAAGAAAGAAATATCAGCGCAGACTCTGGCTCAGCACTTGTCTCACCTCTTTCAGTTATTAACTGTTAATCCCCAATTAGCTCATTCGTCACCTCGGTGTCGTACATGAGACCTGCTTACCCCCTCGTGCTGCTTTGTTGCTCGGGTAGAGATAGTAGTTGGCAAATACACTAAACAAGCCTGAACGACTACAGAAAATCTCTTTTAATTGTTAAGGGATGTCAAGAAACAGGAATCCTCTGAATGCTTACAGTACATCCAACTAAGCTGCAAGAGTTTACTAGAAAATTAAAGCTGATGTATAAAGTCCTGACCCCCACAGCAGGAAGAGCGCAGCCTCTTTAAAGCGAAGAGAAAAGCAGAAATGTTATTGTAATGTGAGAAGAGCTGGAAGTGTTGCAGAAAGGTCAAGCACTGGCTCATGGATTACCTCGCCGTATCTACGTTTTTGCATATTTTTTTCCAAAACCGCCTCACTCTCCAAGAGACACCTTTTTGATCCGAACCACAACACTTTCACAGACATTAAACCAGAAGGCTGTCCTCTACAGAGTCTGGACAGCACTGAAGACCTGTTAAAGCAACTTAGAAATGTCCCACGCTTATATTTACTGCTTCATTCACACGAAAAGTAAGATGGATGGATGGTTTGTGTCACATCTCGGACGGATGGTCCAGTCGTCTTCCTTGGGGCTGCAACACATCCATCCCAGTTCTACTTTAATTGCTCGTCTTGTCCAACCAACAGTCCGAAACCCGATTAACAAGGATATAAACATTAGAAAATCAGCACTTCAGGTATCAGCAGTGTTCGAAGTTCATTTGTTGTTGATCAAGAAGTCAAATAACTAGCAGCAGTTTTTCTTTAACATAAAAAAAATGTCATCCAAATATTTCAGCTAGGGCTTGGCAGTATATTGATATTTTATCGATATTGCGTTTTGCGACTAAATATCGTCTTAGATTTTGAATACTGTTTTATCAAAATATGACTATGATATCTTTTTTCCTGGTTTTAAAGTCTGCAGTATAGTAAAGTGATCTCATTTTCTGAACTTCCCAGACTGTTCTAGCTGTTCTATTATTTGCCTTTATCCACTAAGTCATTAGATCCACATTACTGATCAGAAATCTTATTGTGTTAATGTTTGAGTTGTGTAAAGCACCAATAGTTATCGAGGTATTTAGTCAAAAATCGCGTGATATTTGATTTATGGCCCAATGAACTTTGTTGGCAATTAATTTATTGTTGACCAACAAATTAATAAGTCAAACAAGTCACCATTTCAGCTGCAGTTTTCATTCAGCAGAACAACAAAACTACCCTACAGCGCTTTGTAATTTAGTTGTGGCAACTTGTTGAAAACCACCACTGAGGTAGGAACACTGATGTTTGAAGTTCATTCACTTTACTGTAATGATAATAACAGTGAGTGCGTGAGCAGATGCACGAACACAAATGAAAGTGAGAGCTGTAGTCCTGTTAGCAGCACGTACATGCCTTGGAAGGATAACTTTTGCCTTGGTTTGTGTGCGTGCGCACAAGCTAACGTGTGGTTTACATCCATTCTATTCTGTATTATTATATTGTATTCATTGTTTTTCTGTAAGTTTGCAGAATTGCTCGTCATGGCCTCTTCCTCTGTCTTCCAGATAAAGCTCTATCTCTCCATCTCCTCTTCCTCTGTGTCAGATGTTTGTTTTCTAGTTCCTTGCACGAGTACAGGGCTGTAACAGTAGAAACCTACATCACTTTACAACATAACAGTGTATCCCTAAGCTTGGGTTCACACACACACACACGCACGCACACACATTTACTCACATCTTCTCACATCATCGTATCTGGCAAGGCACACACACTGCAGACAACATAAAGGAATCCTACGCCTTTATTGAGATATGAGTTTACATTCGACATAGGCACAAGAGGCACATGAAAGCATTGTGGCACACAATCAATGCCCCGGAGGTGTATTGGCATGCGTCTGTGCCCGTTCGCTCTATCTTTGCAGCTCCATTGAGGAGACTGAGGAGCCTTGTTTCCACTGATACACAGCTTTTTGATTCACTTAGCAGGCTTTGTCATGTGGATGTTGGATTAAGCCCCTGAGTGAAAATCAACCGTGCAGTGCAGAGCGCACACACATGCATGCAACAGCACCCACAAACCCGCAAACAGTCATTAGCACTGTGGCGGTAGACCCCACTAATTAGCTCATCATCTCAGCACCTCTCTCACGCCTGCTTCATGGATCTGATTTCAAAGTACACTTTCCAAAAGTGTCGTGGTGTTATGATGGCATTACGGCGCTGGACATGCAAGTATGTTTCTACGGGCTCTCTGGGGGACAAGCGGCGACACACACAGGACTTGTAGTTTCCTCTATCGACTGTGTGACTAACACTAAAATAGCACCCGAAGAGGCTAAGTTGATTTGACAGGACACGTACAAGGAAAAGCTATTATAACGCCATGCCAGGCTGATTTTGTAAGAACGGCTCGGCCGGGCAGCTCGATCCATTTGCAGATCAGGCAACAGTGGATCAGAGGCAGCTTTTTTTAATACGCACAACAAACACAAACAGCTCATATTTATGGTTCTGAACCCCTGTTTCTCTCTCTCCATTTCCCTCATAATAGAATTCTTGGGTTATTTTCACACTTTTGCGACTGGTCAGAAATTGCTTTGGTTTTTATTCAGCCTTCAAAATGCTTGATATAAAACTATGAACTTATCTTGAACAGAACGATTTCTGAAAAAAAAAACTGACATAAATCTGAGAACATTTGTTTTCTTTTTTGTGGTTCATACTTGCTCTGAGGTCATCTGAAGAAGAGGAAGATCACTTTGTTCTTTCTGAGAGTCAAAACAACCTCAAATGTTGATCACTGTAGATCTTTACAAGCTAAAAGGAAGTAAGTGATAGCAGTAGGTTTTCTTTACGTCATCATGCAAAAAAAAAAAATAGAAGTTGTTTTGACAGATACTGCAATTTTGATTTATGAGTTCCGAATTAAGTGGGAATGGTGTTTTTTCCATTTCATCATGCAGGTTCCCTTACATCTGGAGAACATCACTTATAGGCCAGTGCATCTACACACAACGCTTCATTTGTAATGCTGTGTTCAGACACATTTTACCTTCATCAAAGAATTTTAGCTTCTGCAATTTGGATTTATTGTGATTCAGAGCTCATCATAATGACACTAACTGCGTTGCAGTTGGGAAACAACACACACTCAAGAAGCTTTGCTTTGGTCTTGAGACTTATATTTATTATTATATTTATATACATATAATTCATCAACAGTCTAGTAACGGCTGTGCCAGCAGTACAAGGAGTAAAGATCTAAGTGTTCCTACATAAACCAATGGTATGAAAAACTAGAAAATCACCTCTGTTTGAAGTTACAGTCAGGCGTGAGGTCTCCTGTGTGTTTAATCGCTGGGTTAAGGCATAGATAAGGTTCATAAACAACTTTTTTTAATTAAGATTTTGCTAGCTTTTCAGAGAGACAACACTGTGTGATGCAGGACATAAAGCATCACCCCCTAAATACCATGTTTTTAGGGTGTCAGTTAGCCGCGCTGCCTTGTCCACCAGGAGAGAGACCGACCTCTGGTGGTGCATTCCCAGCATACATCACCTCCATATCAGTTTAATAGAAAGAGGAGCGTCGACATTGAAAACCATATTCTCAGGATCTTTTTAATGCCCTGGTACACCATAAAACCTTGATACAACCCAAGCCAGTAACCTTTCTGTTAGTCTTTATGGATAAAAAACACATGTCTTTGTGAAAAAGTTTTGTTTCAGTCCCTTTATCAATGCAAGAACAGATGACTAATGTAAACTGTATTTCAGTAGACTGACCCCTTGTTAAAATTCTCCAAGTGTAAGTGAGAACATTTGCAGACTTTGAAATATGGCTGCAGATTTATACTTTTGCCATGCACTGCAATTCCTCAATGTCTGTACTTTCTGCAGCAGCCTCCACGCTACTTTCACCTTCTAATTTTTTTCTTTTTCTTTTTTCTTTTTTTTTTTTTTCTGGGGTGCGTATAATTCAGTCAGTCATTACTTTCAGATTAGAGCACTTGGTAAGGTCTGTTACACGTCTCAGTATGTATTAGCTGCTTTGTGGAGGAGATGGCAAAAGATTCACACACTCTATATGGTAAACAGCGGTGTCATACAGTTTCATATGTTGACTAGGACCAACAACTGGGGTTTACATGTGACTCTAAATATAAACATTATTACAAAACCTCTCTCTTCAGCACAGCGTCGTGGTTTCTGATATGGCACAGCCAGTGAAATGGCAGAGAAGCCAATTTACAGTTTATAACTCAACCACACATCAATAATAGGAAAAAAAATAGATTACAGTAAATCCATGGTTCAAAAGCTGCATACCTTTGAAATGTCAAAGGGGAAACCACAACGGATAACTCATCTCAAAACTCATTTCAACTGCACAGTGCAAGCTGTATTACAAATATTCAACAGCCTACTGTTCCCTCCAGGTATTTTTCAGCAAAACACTCTATACATTTTCATTTGAGATGAGAAAAAAAGGAATGTATTTTTTTTTTTTCTTTCACTGGCAAGCAGCCAAACCAATTTAATTACATTCCAAATGGGCGCAATCTCCACATAGCAACCAGCCCGTGTTGTATTTCTCAAAACTTCAACAACCTCCTTGACTTTCTCTGAGTAATTGAAATCTTCCACTCTTCCACCCTCGTCATTATGCGGAGCAGCAGAAAGTACAACAAACTGAACCAAAAGGAACAAGGAGATCTGGCTCTCGGAATGAGCTGCTTTAGCCAATTTGTAACTTCATCAGCACATCTTGATACAGTTTCTCTGAAGTCAATTAAAAGAATATTAGGTGGTGAATATCTAGAAAGAGCTAACGCCTCTCTCCTGCCAAGACGCTGGTGATGATTACCCGTGACTGGTGTCAGCAAAAATCCTGTCAGAGTCTGATGGGAGGTCACCGCTTTTCATTTTGGATTCATCCTTCTGGCCTCGAGACGTGGCCAAAAAAAACACAGAGACAATTCTTTTGATGTAAAAAAAAAATATTCATATGTATCTGACTGCATCTGAAAGGTATCAAACTTTGCAAACAGTCTGCACTGCCAAGAGGTAACATTTAAGTACAAACAAACAGCAATTAAGGGAACAACTCTACATAACACGACAAATTGGGAAAAAAAATTAATGCTTTCCATTTTTAAATGTCTGTTTAACCGTTTCCATCATTACAGAGATGATGAATACATTTCTAATTAATGCTTCAGTGCTTGATAAAACATCAAAAGATCTTTTAAAAGAGCTTACAGCCAAACAGTCTGAGGCTTTTTTCTCTAACTGCAAAGACAAACTATAATCTCACAGAGGTCCTCCCATCTACCCGGTGGGTAATTATGGGATGGCAGGCAAATAAATCATCCATCCAGACTGGCAGTAGTCTGGACCTCTACTACACCCCAGAATAAGGTCCTGAGGTGACCAAAGTACAAGGCAATGGTATCAGTCACACGATGCTGTGTTTGCTTCAGGAAATCCTAATAACTGACTGTGACGTTCAAGGTCTACAGAAATCATCAAAAAAAAGTAATCTTCCTGTCCAGATAGAATAAAAAAGAAAAAATAAATAAATGTAAACGCTTTAAAATGTGAGACCTTTTAAGTAATTATCCAGCTATTTATGTACACATGCCCACCCCTCTTTCTCTTTCTCTCTGTCACTGAATCTGTCTGAGAGCCTAGCCACATGCCAGTGCCTTTGTGTCAAAGATTAAGTGAAACCAGGAGTGCCAGCAATGCTGTGTTTGCACAGCCAACACTCTCTGTTTCAGCTGCACCAACACATCACATACCAGTCAACATACTGAGGCCTGAAGCAGATCTGAAGCAGCTACTGCAGGTCCAAGGCTAGAAGATCTGCCCAAAAAAATAATAATAAATAAAATCATGATATATTTCATCTCAATCCACCATCCATCCAAATATCAATCTTTTTTTCTCAGTCGTGTAATTCCCTGTAGACTACACACTTGAAATAGCCTATGATTTTCTCCATTTACACACTGAAACATTTTTGCTGCATCAAAGATAATACTACCAAAACCTCAAGGACAATATACCACACTGACAAGTTGAAAAAAATGCCCTTTATTAAGTAATAATCTGTTGTCTCCAGCATGTTTTGTTTGTGTAATTTCCTTTTTTTCTCTGTAAACTTAAAGCTGCAACAAGGAGCTTTCATATTGTGTTGATTTTGGAGGACCACCTTATCCACAAAAAGTAAAATCAAAAATAAAATTATCTAAATAATACTAGCTGCCTTTTTACTGGCTTACATTCCTCTCGCTATAACTTTGTCAGTAAAAATTTGAACACAGACTCGTTTCGTCTGATTTCAAGGAGGATCAGACTCGGTGGCATTAAGAATAAATCTTGTTTGCTTATGTAGATCATACATAAAGCTGCAATGATTCATCGATTATTAAATTAATCACTAACTATTTTGATAAGCAATTAATCAGTTTGAAAGAAGTTTTTTTAAAAGGTCATAATTCTGTGATTTCAGCATCTTAAATGTGAATATTTTCTGGTTTTTTTTACTCATCTATGACAGTGAACTGAATATCTTCCGGTTGTGAGTAAACTGTGACATTTGAGGACGTCATCAGGCTTTTGGAAAAACTGATTGACATTTTTCACCAGTTTCTGACATTTTAAAGCAAACAACTATTAATCTATTATTCCAGAAAATAATCGACCGATTAATCAGCTATGAAAACAATTGTTAGTTGCAGCCCTAATACAGTGACATCAGTATTAAACTGAGAGTTAAAAGGTCCTTGTAGAAGCTTTAAGCTGCTTCTGCTTTATTTCCTTCATAAAATAAAAAAGTAGCCAGCCATGACCTAAGCATGTGCACAAAACTGGCATGAACAGTCTTTGGCAACGAAGTTTGAATCAGTCAGTAGCAGTCCTTTTATGAAAATAAAATGTCAAAAAAATCAAATAAAATACGTGACCATGTAATATAATAGCAGAGTAATAGATATCATCATTCTCCACTGTAGTATTGAGACATTTTTTTATTGCAGTGTCGTGATATTCGATATATTGCTTCATCCCTATTAAAACCTGAGTTCAATTTGAAGTTTTAAGCAGAAGCCAAAAGATAATATATTCGTAAAGTAACACTTTTCAAGTACTCACGTCTCAGTTGCACTTTTTGCCATACATTACACAAGAAAGAGCCACGGGTAGTAATTCATCCAATCAGCGTAGCCATCCAGGTAGCTACATCACTCTATTGGTTTGTTCATGCAGCACGGATCAGTCAATGAGATTATGTGAAGACTGGAAACAGAAGTAAGCGGACACTAAATACCTTGATCTTTATGATTTGCCTGAAAAGTAGATTGTGGAAGCCTTAGATTAAAGATCTCCAAACCTGTTTTTCATTGCCTTCTCCTGGTTTCCTCTCGGAGTCACAATTCTCTCATATTTCTAACAATTAATGAAAACATTTTCAGTAAAGGAAAGGGGCACATTTTTTTTTCTTAGAGCAGCCTAATTAATTTACCCTTGGAGAACATTTGTAAAATATTAATTTTCCATGTAATTGTAATCAAATTTTAAATTAGGCTACAAGGTAAGACTAAATGCTGTGGTCCTTGTGTTTTCCAGCTGATAATTGTCATTTATAAGTCATCTGTTTGAATTACTTATTATTTAGTTTTTGTCATTCTGTAAAAGTCACCAGAGTTGAGCAATCAAAGTCTATGAAACTCAAATTTTGTGATCAGAGGACCCCCAGACCCTCCACTTTGCTTTCACAATCAACAGTATGCCAAACTTGAGAGAATTTAAAGTTAACTGCAATATCAAGCTCCTGTTGAAGCACTATTCTGAATGTGTTTGTAGATTTCAAAAGAAGAAAAAAGCGTAAAACCTGAAAGACAGCAACATTTCAGCAAATCACATCTACATTCAACAACAGGGTGCAGCTCCCCTATGAGATTAAGTGCTCTTATTTGACGCCGTTATTTTGGGGCGTCATTGAAAATGAAGGGGTAGGAAAAAACTATCAACACATAGTGAGTAGAATTCCTGGAAAGTGAGACAAAGCTACAATGAAAATATTATGAACAAAGCCCAAAAGTGCCAGAGGTGGTTTACTAGACTGAGGCAAAATGGGGCCTGGGGGGACTGTGGGTTTGTAGTGATAGGAAGGGGAGTCAGACACACACACACACACACAGACACACACACACACACACACACACACACTTGGCACAGCAGCAAACGGCACACAGAAGGGGACCAATCCTTGGTGGCCTAACCAGCCAACTGATTTTCCATGCAAACCTACAGTGACTCAAACATAATCAATTGACAGAAAACCTTTAATACATAACAAATGGCACTAGTTTAAAAAGTTTTATCAGGCTTTATTATTAACATGTGAACTGCTATTAAGCATTCAAATAATAAATTACAGTAACACTCTAAGAAATAAGGGTTCCAAAGTGGTTCCTCTTGAAGGGCTGAAGTTCTACCCAGAACCATTTGTTTCTGAAAACCCCTTTTCAGAGGAAGTGGTTTGTCGAGTGTTCTTTGTAAGAATAAGGGTTGCATTTAGAACACTATTCATCCAAAGAACCCTTTAACTCTTTCATCAAGGGTTCTTTGTACCATAAAGGGGCTCTGGGTAGAACCCCCTGGGTGTGTTCTAGATAAAACTCTTGGAATATAAATACATTTTACGTTTAAAATGAATATAAAAAGGTTCCCTGGAGAAACTCATGAGCGTGTTCTATAAAACCCTTGGAATATGAAAAGGTACTCGGTAGAACCCTCCTGGGTGGGTTCTTGTTAGCACCCTTAGAGTGTGGTACAGTTCTGCATAGTATTCTGGTTGGAACCATTACACAGGAGAAGGGTTCTCTCACAGGGGTTTCTGGGTGAAACCTTTCCCAGATAGTTTTAAGTTTAAAACCCTTATTTGGGGCTCTAGGTAGAAATTTCAGAAAAGGTTCCAAGTGGAACCTTTCTAAAATGTTCTAAAAGGACTCAAAGAGGGTTCTCCAGTGTGGACAAGCCTTAGAACGCTTTATGGTTCCAGTTAGCACTGTAAGTTCTAAGAGTGTACATTGGTGGGTTTGAGCTGTTGCTCCACAACAACATGACAGCTTTTCTGTGGTCTGTGTGCTCACACGTGTGCACTTGTGTTTATTTATGCTCTGCGAGTGCAGACACGCTTGGATCTGCATGTATGAGTGAATGTGTGTGTCTACCTGTCTCATTCTGAGCGTGTGTGTGTGTGTGTGTGTGTGTACTCAGTGGGCCCGTGGTCTCTGAGCGTGGACCTGAACCCAGTCATCTCCAGTTCTGTTTGCACAGGACATGCCTCAGGAAGCTAAGACAACTGTTCGTGTTTGCCCATGTTGCGAACCTCTCTTAATACACCCGACAGCTGCATTCTTCCACAGCGCTGACACTATGTTTATCAGTGTTTTTATATATTCATCCTATGGAATCTGTCGGACATCCTTGCCGTCCTTTTCCGAGGAGACATCCATCAGGAAGGGAGCCGGGGGACTGAAATGCCAACAAATCTGCGATCAAATTCCCTGCACTTCTTATATCGTCTAAAACATTATAACCTGTAGCTGGACTCACAAGTCAGTCTCTTAACATTTTTTTCTTTCAATAGAGACTGAGAACAATCTGTACAGCAGGTTAGTTACAACAGATTAGTCTCATTATACCAAAGAATCGGAGATCTCACTGCCCACCTAATGTCTGGTATTACGATACGAACCTGTACCTGGATCCACAATTTAATACAGTAAACCTTACATCAGAGTTGTGGACTCCAGTCACATGACAGTAACTCAACCCGGTGTCACTAACTTAATGACTTTAGACTCATCTTAACGTTTATTTAAAAATCATCCAGTCCATAGAGCGGACTGGATACAACAAGGTAACATTAACAATACGTTAGCAACAAAAGCAGTAAAAATGTTGATTTTTCTAAAAAGGAGACTGTTGGTTGTTCCTATTTTGTCTTTTGTATATTACAATTGTTCTTAAATAAAGCAAAAGTAATTTAATGAGTAAAATTGCAGAATGTGCAATATTTGTTATCCGATTACTCAATTAATCACCAGAATAATTCATAGAATACTCGATTACTAAAATAATAGTTGCAGTACTACGAAACACCTTCATCCCCAAGCCCAAATATGAAAAATATGTTATTTAATCATTTGGGGCTGTCAAGGCTAGATCGAAAGGCACAAGATCAGAGAGGATAGAGGGCTTTTGTCGATGGCCTTTGTTCCTTAAGAAACATAAAGTCTTATGTAAATAAGTTAATGTTTAAAAAGTGTGCCCCTTCATTTCTTCAATGGGGTCTGAAATAACAATCCACCAAGTGCCAAATGTGAGTAGATTTTCCTTTTTTTAGTGAGTAAGTCTCACACAAAGAACAGTAAATCAAGGCTCCGTTGTTAAAACAGCATTACATCTAGTTAAGAGTGAATCTGGGACAAATAAGTGATAAAAAGAGTCTTAAAATGAATCAATAATGAAGATAATTGTTAGTTGCATCCCAAGTGCAAAGACTGAGACTTATTTCTGACTTGCAAAACGACCTGCCTCCCATACAACAAGGACTGAGGTCAACAGTTGGAGCGATGACAGCCATCAACAAAAATCAAATGATGTATTTCCAATTCAGTTCCAATCTTGATGACTTAATAGAAACATTGCCCCTCACAATCCTGTGATAATCCAAGGTAGATCTTATATTTCAAGTCCACAGACTGTCAAAACTTCCCCACTCTGACACGTCAAGATACCCAGAAATCTCCCTTTACCCCCCATCTCCTTCACTCCTTCCTCTCCTTAGTGTTTCATTTCCTGCTTATAGACTAAACAGCAGTTCCCCACCATTTCATGTAGAGCACGACAGATCATGATAGCGCCAAAACATAGGCTGTAATATACCATTCACAGTTAGATGAAATGAAAAACAAATTGTCGGTTGAACTGTGAGATCTCCGCCGAGTGGCGAGTGTGAAAGTCAGAGATGATGAGCTCCGTCTGTGCTTATGTGAAATGTTGATATGGTTTTCTCATACAATGATTACACTAATTTATGTACCAAAGCCTGCTTTACACAAATCTGCCAAGGCCAATAACTGCACTCATAATCTCCAGCATCTAGAATAATCACTTTGTGCTCTATTTGTTTATAAATGAAATGAAGCAATTATCCTAATGAAGATCAGCTTTCTTGTTCGGCGGGGATTGCAACAAAAATGTTTTGTCTTTGTTTTCGTCCATGTTGGCGAGCTGATACCTTAATCGTCAAACAATAGCAGCAACAAAAAATGTTACTTTATGATAATTAAGGACATGCAGTTCACAGTAGGGATGCTGAAACTGTTGCAGCAAAGAGATCTGCGCACTTCCTGACCTACAGTCTAAACCACATGCATGTGGATGATGCTAAATGTCAGCATCAACAATATGTTTGCTTGTTGCCCTTGGTGAACCAAAGATATAAAGTTGCATAACAGAAGGTCACAGCGATTTGAGTGTTAATATTGACTCTGTCTTATTGTTATAATAAAAAGAGAGCCTCCCATGCAGCAGCTTTATGAGATACTGTCTTGATGCTAAGTATGTTTGCCGTACTTATCTCTACTGGAGCCTCTTATACAGGATTATTTTGGTCTATATACTCTATAAAAACATCAAGAACACATTCTGGTGATATCAAACTAAAACTAAAATGAGTTTCATATTGGTGCGCTGATAGAAAGAAAATGAATCTGCCTTGAAATGCTTCACTCTTAGAAATAAAGGTGCTAACTAGAACCATAGAGGGAATCCTTTTATGAATGTTCCACTTGGGTTACACATAGAACTATTACCCAGAACCTCCCATGTGAGGTTCTAGTTCCACTCAGAAACCTGTCTGGGGATCCTTTCCACCTTCGAAAGGTGCTAGCAAAAACCCTTAGAAGAGGGTTCTGCCAAAAACCCGTTTATATTCCTGGGATTTCATGTATAATCACCCAGGGGTTCTACAGAGAACGCCTTGTCATTTAAAGTTGACATCTGGCAAATACAAGGTTTTCACTCTTTGAAATAGCACTGCTAACTAGAACCATAGAGGGTTCTTCAGCTTGCCCTCATAGGAAAACCCTTTGTGGTTCCTAGTAGAACCTTTTCTCCTCTGGGGATTCTATCCAGAACCTTTCCACCTTGTAAGGGTGCTAACAAGAACCTACCCATGAGGTTCTACCAATAACCTTTTTGTATTCCAAGGCTTTTATCAAGAACCAGGGGGATTTATCAAGAACTCACCCAGGAGGTTCTACCGAGAACCTGTTTATATCACTAGGACTTTTATCTAGAACCCACCCAAGTGGTTCTACCAAGACTCAATTTATATTATGGTACAAAGGACCCCTGATGAACCCTCGATGAAAATGGATTTTAACAATACCATATCCAAGGGGTTCTTTGGATGAAAAGGTTCTTGACAAAAAGGTTCTTCAGAAGCAAACGTTTCTCAGCAGATCCTCAGCCCCTCAGAAAGAACCCCTTTGGAACCCATATTTCCCTGAGTGTATTGTAGCACAGTGAAAAACACCCCTTCGCATCAGCAGACAGACCGAAGAACAGAGCGCAGAAATGGTTAAATAAATCACATGAAGCAGATGCCTCTCTCTCTCTCTCTCTCTCTCTCTCTCTCTCTCCCTCTCCTTCTCTTTCTCTCTCTTACACACACACACACATTCATTAGTGAAATCCATCAATCAGCATTTCATGCAGTTTGGGTTCGAACCACACCAAATGCACTAAAACAATAAACGTCTGTCTTTCAAGTCGCTATCTGGACTGGAACACATCTGGTGGCAAGGCTCATTTTGGTTTCCACATCGTTGAATGACATTACAGACTCAATGGCGAGCTGAAAAATAAAGTACCCCTAAAAATCTCGCTCCATTTTCCCTTCATCTACAGCCCCTTCTCCCTCTTTCTCTCTTTACACACACACACACCCCAAATCTAGTTCCCCCTCCCTGCACTAACCTCTCAAATGCTATTCCACCACCCCATCCCCCAACCAATCAAGAAGTGAATATAAAACAGCATAAGGAAACTGGGCGGCGGTGCAGACAGACAGAGAAACAGACCGACAGACAGACAGGCTAGGAGGCTGTTGCTACTGAGGAACCCGTGGCCTCCCGAGGTGAAGACAGTTTAAAACACCTTGGCACATTGAACTCCTCTACACAAGTCGGGGGGATGAAACACACACCCTAGAAATCTAGCTGTGGGGCCGAGAGTCAAACCTGACTGTAGTATTTGGGTTTCAAGGGGCAGTGACGCTAATTAGGGTTAATGCGATTTAATGAGGGCCACGAGTCGGACCAGGGCTGCTTCAATTAACAATCAACGTCAAAACTGGAATTACTCTGACGTCTTGTGATGTGGCCGAGTTTCGCAGTTTGCCACGCGTGTCACCAAGCCTGAAAACCTGCTATCAGTCTCATCCTAAAAGCAGTCTGGTGATTTCTTATAATAAGCCGGCTTTCTGCCTGATAGATTGCGATGTGACGGCAGCGTAGAAATGATTTGGATAGCAGTAGTATATCACAAAAGTATATTGGGAAGAGTTTTAAAAAATGCACTGTCATGACTGAATTCTTGGCAGCTAATACAATCAATCATCGACATAAATAGCCTGTTTCTATGGACCCAGGTGATTAAGTAGCTAACCAGGCAGGATAAACTATACTATCTATTTTCAGCCATACATGACTTATGACCCTCTTAACACCTCTAGTAGCTCTGAGTCATGTCTGGTCGAGATTATAAAGTACAGAGCAGAGCAACGGGAGTGCTGCAGAGTCTGGTCGAGGCTCTATCACCTTCACTATCCTGTAGGTTAAAACTGAAGTCCGTGGCGCTAAATCCCTGTTATGGGCAGTACTGTATCTTCTCGGCCTGTTTTCTAAACAGTCAACTGCTGTCCTCAAATACCCCATGAAATGCCTTGTAGGTGCAGCTGCAGTATAAAAACTACAGTATTATTGATGTGGTGGAACCATTCGGGAGGGGAGGGGGTTCCTGTGTTGGAACACTGCTGTAACACAGGTGAAGAAACATAAACACATTACATGGAAGGTGAAGTTCTGTATGCAACTAGGGTAGGGCGACTGGTAGGGTCGGGTACTTGCGCTAACACCTGCCATATATCAACCTGGCTATCTGTCTGCACCTATAGACATATGGGTTTAACGCATGCATCATCCCATCTCCTAATGTATCTGCCTTGTGAAAATCTTGAGTCTAACATTATTCTCACCCCTTGCTAAGTTACATGATTAGGACGTATATAGCACAAATTGTGTGAATCTCGTAACAATCACCTCAATTAAGCAAATGCTACGCTACAAAATGCTTTACAATGATGGAACACTCTCTATCATTCCAGCAAAGTACCCTAAGTAAACCCCGAAATCTTCATTAAAATAGAAAAGAGACTCGTTACTGTTATCTAGCTAACATTAGCTTAGCTCAGTGTTTCCGCTGGTAACATTTTATCCATGGCAATTTGCATGTCACACAACCCTGCTGTGAAGAATGCAGGACACTCGAAGGATCGGAATCAGGAATCGTTAGGAACTGAAATTCATAAGCAGAATCAGAATCAGAGAAGGAAAACAGCCTGTAGAGCCAGAATATTTTGACATCTAACACTGTGAACTATGGATTTACTTTGACCAAACCAGAGCTGGTGATTGTTGAAGCAGTGGAAAGACTAACCAAGATGGTTTTGGTGAGTTTCATGTTTCTTCTGTCTGCCTCGGTTGAATAGAGTTTGTTTTGGGATGAGTTGACAAGGCAATTACAGCTTGTACTAGTTTGAGTGTGAACATGAATTCAGAAGATGTACTGCTGTATTTTTCTGCTTAATAAGGAAAATTTGTGTAAGTCTTGACATTTTGTGAGTTTGTTTATTGGTCATAGCAACCTGACATAGAAAACTTGCGGCTCACTCACAACTCCCAGCTCAATGGGGGGGGAAACATCCACGCAAATATATCAGTAATCACTGGTTGCTGAGCTAATGGTGGTGAGTAGGAAACTTTTATCATATTACCAGGCCCACAGGGAATCTGCACCCGCAGAATTCCAATAACATGTCTGCGGAATTTTTGCAGATTTTGAATGAAGACAGATGCTGCTTGTGTAACTCAAAATGATATCAAGCACCTTACCAGTGACTTCTTATACATGTGTTTGTTTGTATATATGTTAAAGTGATAATTGTTGGGAGATGAATGATTAATGGTTAATGGTTTCCTGAATTAATTTCTGCTCTCTCAGCTCCACATTGAACAATGCATTTTAGTCGTCGTGTGTCCTACATTATATGCTGGTTGACATTCAACAAATGTTCACAATTTCTTTTTAACTGTTAGCGATGAAATAAAATGTCAAATGTAAAGGTGCTACTAAAATCCACTATGTCTTTCAGTGCTGCATGAGGTGATTTTAGGTTGATTTAATGCTCTTTTTTTCTCAAAAACAATCTGTTATCTTAAATTATTATAATCAGCAAACTAACAAAAATTTTCATTCTGCATCACAGCTGAAAAGTGTCATGAAGTCTCCAGATAACGTTTGGACCTGCATATAACTCAACCCTATATGCAAATCACTTTATCCATCTAGTTCTCGTCTAAAATGGACTGAACGCAGTTCAGCATTTTCCTTTCTTGTGTTTTAAACAAGTGATCAAAAAAGCAAAGTCTTCATAAATGCAGTTTTCTCCTACTGTAATGGTCTGTGCACAGAACACAATCTAAGCCCCACTGCTCCAGAGAATAACACTGTAGCTACTTATCATTAACTCAAAGACACAATCAGCCCCAGGCGATCCGGCTTCCCTCCATAACCTTTTGACATTGCTGCTGGGAAGGTAAATGAGAGAAGAAGTTAGACACAGAGAGAGGGGGAGAGGTGGGGAGACAGAAAGACTTGATTATGAATAGTGCCGGGAAGTGGTTAGACCAAAAAAATAACTTCACAGAGTAGTGTGTTTGAGGGTAGATATTTGAAATACAAAAAATAATGTTCATTCCATGACTCAATTTTATGTTATCTACTGTATGATTCGGTCTGAGTTATCTGCCTAGAGCTGCATTAGAACAATAAACTTGCCTCTTTGAGTATTCCCAGCTCCAGACCGCGTTTTTCCCCTCTGGTGTGCATTAGAGCCATGCATGGGTTAACATTTTCCCAGTGAGAACGGTCGGGATATTGCAACTCGGACTGGCCAGTCAGCAGAATGTTATGAATGGGCACAATGAAAAACCCCAAGTCCACGCTGTCGACCCAAGAATGCTTGCCTCCATGTAATTAACTTCTCTCTGTGTACAGAATGAGGTACTGCTGGAATAACTCTTTTCTTTCTCTGTTTCTATTACGGTCATGTTTTGAAGAGAGAGGGGAAAAAAAACACACACATTCTGAGAATTCAACATGGAAAATATTTTTGCCTGTCCATACTTTGAAGTATCCCATGACTAATACAGTGATTTGGATAGTGGTGGAAAGGAACGGACAACTTGAAAAGGGGTGGTACGTGCTCTGCAAAGAGCTGGCCTCGTTGCTCTTTGCGTGGACAAATGTCAGCTGCTTGATTCAAAGATGTACAACAAGGCATTACAAAGAAGAACATGTGGGAAAACCTGGATTAACGTGTAAATAAATGAGGGTTATCTTGTTAAACATGTTCCATACATCTCGCCTCAAGGTATATTAGCGATTAAGTATGCACTGCACACACGCATGCACCCAATACTCAAATGATTTGCTTGAGAAATCGCTTCTGTAAGTACTTGTAGTGCACAAAGTGTGTATCAATAAAGTGTTTGCTCTGCACTGCGGTGAATATGGGTTCAGCATATATAAATAACGTACAGTAACTTGGAACAGACTGCAACTATGTAAAGAATAACATCTGCAAACCATTGGATTATAAAGCTACAGTATAACTACAGTATAATTACACGAGCGCCTCTCTCTTGGGCACCGTGCTGTTAGAGGGAAGAGGGATGAGGAGAAAGTGGAACAGCTACAGTAATCTATCCAACTTCATTTCACCGGAGTGATTCTGCCTGGGGGTATGCACAAGTCATAATGCATTTGACAAATAGTCTCCCGCTAAAACAGGCATTTGCGAAGAAGTGGCCTTCAGCGCTGGTATACACAGCTGAGTGTACACTGAACAAACAAGCCTCCCACTCAGCGAGGGAAAGATACAGAGAGGCTTCAAAAAGATTAGGAGAAATCTTGGGCGAAAAGTAAAGATGACTCACGGTGATTGTGCAAGTGCAGGACAATGCAAGTTGGACCGAGTTGAGAAGAGCAACAGAGCCGTGGGGTTCATAGCGAAAATACAAATCGATGCCTCTCTCATGTGCTGCTCTTTGCGTTGTTCTGAGATGTGGATGCACAGGTTGTTGTTTTATGAGGGAATTTACAATGAAATCTAGACAGGCACAATGGCGTTTTTGTCTTACATAATCTCCTTATCATTTTTGTGTTTTGATGAATTTGGGTTTGAAAAAAGAAATCAAATTATAAAGAATATTTAAGTCTGATTGTAACATACTTTAAAGCCTCTGGAAATTTGGCTTGGAATAGTAAAAACATATATATGGTATCAAAGCTGAGTGTTTCATTAAGCATCCACAAACATCTGAGTGAAAATAATGTTCATGACTGTTAGAAATACTATTACAAACATTTTTCTACTTACACCATTTCTCAAAACAGTTTAAGTGTGGCAGATCACATTTTGACTGACATCTCCCTCAGGAATAACAGCACAGAGGCTAAGCAATGAACTGCTGTGAGCAGCAAAATGTATTTTAGCCACTTTTAAAAAAAGACCCACCTAAAAAATCATAATCAAATTAAGTATGCGCTATATTTAGAGTATTTTCACCACTTTACTTTGCCATCACAGCCTTTTCCAATCAGAAACTGAATTCAATCAGATTTTATTTGTATTGCACCAAATCATAACAGTTAACAGGTTTGGACTGGAACCTTTATAAACCCGATAGTTCCCACCAAGAGCAAGCACTATGCTGACTGTGGAGAGGAAAAACTTCCTTTCAACAGGCAGAGCCCTCAAGCAAATCCAGACTCTGAAACGACCGTCTGCACTCGTTTCTAATCCACTAAATTTCTACCACAAAACAGCAATTTTACCTTTCGGTACACAAGAGTTGCTAGACTATCGCCACCTTGATCAGTTAGTTTGTTTGTTTCATTGTGTGACTTTGGTGTTTTTACATGTTAGTGCGGATCCACACTTACATTATTTATTGTGGATCGAGGCAGCGGTAGTCCAGAGTGAGTGATATAACGGCTCCATTTCAGTAAGCAGAGAAGTTTTTCACCCATTTAAGTGGATTTTTATGACTGCTTTCACTGAAACCAGTGTGTGAAATAACATAATCGGGAACGTGTACAAAACTTAATATCAATATTAAATCAAAACTCAATCGAAATAAGCTTTAATTTCAGTAGTACATCACAGTATTTTTTTTTTTTTCATCATTTAACGCCCGTTACATCTCACTCAAAATGTAAATAACAGTTCTCAGGGCATAAAACCAATGATCTGTTGGTCTTTGCAAATCCAGACTCAATAGTCTAACAATGACATAGCTGTCAGTGCTAAAAAATAAAGTTAAACCAAAATATAATCAAATAATGTCCCTAAAATCAAAAGTCAAATTAAATCATGGATTTGGAGAATAATGACGCCCCTATTGATTTCTTTTAGTTGCTTACTAATAGATACATGAGACTTTAAATTACATAGATATGAGGCTATTGTGGATTTCCAGTTGTTTTAATGTCAAATTGCAGGGAAACCGTTGCCTAAATCCAAAGGTCAAGTACATTCATAGATTTGTGGTATTGACTTATCCTGTCAGCATGATCCATATTCCTGGCATGCATCAATCAATCATCAGTCTGAATGTGGCCAATCAGCTTGAACCAGTTTCAGCTTACACATTCTTTACGTTCCTCAATTATTAACCCCTTCAGGTAGAAAACAGAACAACCACAGGTCCAAGTATAGGCATACATATGCACAAAAAAAAGTAATTCTCATAAAGCCTAATAGTCACCCTGAGAAAAAGATGTGTGCGTTTACACCACCAGAAGAGGAAGTGATGGGTTTTTTAATATGGACTGTCCCACTTTGTATTATGCTCACTTCCTCATTGGTTGTTAATACTACACAGTAATGCATAAACCCACTAGTGAGTTTCTCACAAGCTATATATATGTATATATATTCAGCCTGTTGTAAGCGTAAATGATGGTGACTCAACACCTTCCAGGAGGCACTGACTGGAAGGGTTTGGGACTTTTGAGCCTGTTCATACCCTGTATGTTAACATTTCTTAGAATAAAAATTATTTATCACTGTAGTTTGTGCCAAAAACTCAAGTCATAGTTACTTTTATTTAAAGGGATATTCAGACTATTTGAGGTGGGGAGGTGTGAGGTACTTATTGATAATCAGTCTGTTGTCTACAGTAGATGACTAGTTTGAAGAAGCAGCAGAAACTAAGAAATGTCTTGATGTGGACAGGGTCGGCAGCAAACCGTATTTTACACACACAAAATTAATATCCGTTAATAAGCGTACTTTATATTTCAAATATTTTTATCACTGTTATATAAGTCAAATATCGCTCACCCGGCAACAACCAGACTCCATTGGCAAAATCAGTCATTTTACATTACAGTTGCTGGTCTACCACTGCCTTGATCTGTTAGTTTGTTTGTGTTATTGTGTGACTTCAGGGAATCCAAACTAACCTTCTACAACACTGAAGTCACACAATAAACCAGTAAAAACAAACAGAGCGAGGCAGCAGTAAACCAGCAACGCCCATGTTCTGTGAGGTTAAATTACTGATTTCACACATGGAGTTTGGTTGGTTTGGAGGCAGTGATATTTTGCTTGTATAAAGACAGTTTCCCGTCAGCCAGCCTTTTCTGATGGGAAACCGCCTTTATACCACCTGTGAAAATATACTAAATATAGCATACACCTAAAATTACATCTTTTTTTAAGGTGGCTAAAATACATTTGCTGCTGACCTCTGACTATCGATAAGTACCTTATATAACCCCACTTCAAATGATCCAAAATATCCCTTTAATGCAAAAGTCACCTACAATCATCTTCTCAATTTCCTGCGAAATATTCCAACAAAAAGCATTCAAACCCTGCATGCAACAGCTATAACTCACTGCATAATGACTGTGAAATTAAAAAATAACTTTATTTTTTATCGTCTTTGAAAGCTTCCCAGTTAACACCTTCGGGTAATGTAGCATTAGACCACTGTGGCACTACTCCAGCAGGTCAACTCCATCCTGCTCCTGAAATGAAGCTGCCATCAAGATGCACCACTGCCAGAACGTCGTATAAAGCTCCTGTATCATTATTCAACAGTTATGTGTGTGGCAGCAGCAGTGGCACAGCACAGATAATATGTCACTTTACATCTTAGTCACAGCTGTTACTTTAGTAATGACAATGTTATACGATTCTGCCCTTGAAACCCAAACCTGCTTCCTACCGGGCCAACAACCTCTACGCTCGCTGAATCATGACAACTAGTACAGTTCACTGTGTTAACACTACAAGACCTGGGACATGGTCTCAGTCAGAGAGCCAGGTCTCATTGTGATTAAAAATATACATCCGCAGCTACTGTGCGTGTAACTATTATATGTGTGAGACAGACCTGGCCATACACATGTAACATTATCACGAGGACAGAAAGATAACAAAAACCCTTGTATGGGAGTTACCAGTTAACAGGCTTGTGTAAGGTATAATTTAAGGTTAAATTTAGACTTAGAATCAGTTTATGTTAGAGTTAAATGGTTGAAGTTGATGTTACAGGAGGTTAGGGGTTAAGGAATAACTGCAGTTGAGGTAAAGGACTCATGTATTGTAATTCAAACCTCTCTCCAAGTGAATGAGTGTGTGTGTCTGAGTGTGGTGTTCATGTATACATACAGGTGACTGTGTGTATGAACAGGGGAGATTAACAATTCAAATATTGTACTGTGCTATAATGTTTCACTTTGTCATCAGCGAATGTTAACTGCCTGCCTGCTGCTGGCTTCACTCCAGGTGCAAAGGCAAGCAAACCTACTGTATCTGAATGGCTGCAGCCAGGTATAAATGCCTCCTTCTAGCTCGCTGCCAAATGTTTACACAAGTTTTTACCTTGACCACTGACCACATGAAAAAAAAAACTTGTAATCTTGCACTATTTGGCAGGTTTATCGTTTGTCTAAATGCAAAAGCTTTATCAGTTAAGCAAAGAGTCAGCTCCGGTGCACAGCACATGGAAAGAGTAGAGCAGTGAAAGACTGGTCTCTTTACAGTAGACATGACATTCAACTAAAATATCAGTAACTAAATAATTCAGGAAACTTGACAATATTTAGTTGAATAATATGATGATTTGTGGTACTCTCCCTTAAACTAGAAGCTTCGCAGTTTTAATTATTTTATGGCACTTATTCCTACTTCCAATTAGTGCAAATGTATAAAAAAGATTCTACTCATATTGGATACGATTTCCTGCGTAAAAACGCACAACCTCTTGCGCATTGATATGAACACAAAGGCTTATTAACAAATTTACATATTTCATACTTTAGAATTTTAAGCGACAAACAATGTTTGTTTTTTTCATAGGCCGCTGGTGAATAATTAATTCATAAGAACTTATTATGTGCGCGCTGGTGAGATTAAATGTATGTGCAAAGAGGTGTTGATAACCGAGCATGTGAAAATATGCTACAGTATATTCTGCATGCAAACACTTTTATCGAGCAATGGAAGCAAAAAAAAAAAATTAAATGCAAATTAATATGCAGATTGCTCAGTTGCGAGCTGCAGAATGTACACCTAAGAGCATCACAAATACTCCAGACCCATAACCTCACATTTAGACGCAATCTTGATAGTTGATTATTGGACTAATTGTGCATTGACCCATGTGGGAACCTGTGCGGAGCAGATAAGATAGTGTGTTTTCGCAGTTTGCTCTGCAAGGTATAAATTGCTCTATATAGAGAACTGTACAGAGGTCTACATTCATTCAGTTTTAAGGATAGAAAAAAAAGGCACATATTCTTTTTGTGCCCAGTTTGTTCAGACAAAGTATTCGCCCAGTACTCCAAGTGCTGTACAGAGAGTCGTGCACTCCAACTCAGCTCGCAGGACAGCTACAGTACACACTTTTTATCCAGATGAACACATTATCAAATTCTAATTATCAAGGAAACCGGCGTGCACAGGCTGAGAACAGGTGCCATGTGTGATTTTCTGAGTTTTAAAAATTCTGCATATGATAAAGAGAACAAAGTTCATTGAGAACGCAGCTCAATCCAATCTAATTTATCCAGAGGGAACTTAAAGTGCAGCACTTGTCACTAATAGTCGTCTGATCACATACAGCCTATGCTACATATGGGCCACCATAACCAGTGTGTTCGTGCACCATGACGCCGCAGGCTGCACCACTATAACCTGGAAGCAAAGTGTAGATAATCTTTACCTTGTTGGAGTGGTAATAGTCCAGACCGGAGTCAGTCGGTAACGTACATGAACCCACGCTTGAAGGGGGAGCTGGATAAAATCTGACGTCCATCTCAGAGTCCGCAAGACTGACGGCATGAAAGCGTAGCTCCAAAAAACCGCTGCGACCTCTCTCTCTCTCTCTCCTGCACACACACACACACACACACACGCACACACACACACACACTCCCTCTCTTTTTCTCTTAAGCGAACAAAAAGTAGCAGAAGAAGAAGAGTCGCTCACTCTTCACTCCGTCCAACACTTCACTTCAGCACTATCTCGGCTCTCGGCACGGTGATGCTCTGATATAACATCCCTATAAAGTTCACTTGGACACAGGGAGAAAGAGGAAAAGGGACAGTTGTCCGTCTCAGTGTACACAGGGAATAAAAAGTGAAGCGGTCAGCGAAGTTGTGTCAGCGAGCCGTGCAGCAGGTAAAGGGTGCAGAATTGATCTTGTCGACGGCTTCTCCAAAAAACGCTCCGTGCTCCGCTCCTGGTTTCCAGACGCGCTGTAGCTTTGTCATGTGGGAGCGCTCGGATACATCCATGCGTTACTTCCACACAGTGAGCGGCTGCCAGGCTGCGACCTCTACCGGCCAGAGGAGGAACAGGCAGGCTGACAGGATGGGATGGGGGGTGCAGTGGAGAGTGAGTGAGCTCTCCCAAACTGCGGTCAAGTTCCCTCTCAGTTGGCGGGACAGAGACAGGCTCTGCGTTACAAGCTTACCTCAAGTTATTTTAACTGTGGTTAGAGTCTAATCAGTCTGATTTAAAGATCTGTTTGCAATTTGTTGGTGTCACACTTGTTTTCTCTAATTTAACTCTGGCAGTGTCATCAAGATCACAACCAGCTCCTAACCTCTTTTTGGCTCTAGTCCTGCACTGACACTAAACTGATATAAAAACTGCAGTTGAATGGGCCATTACACCAATGAGTGCTTTTTCCGTTCCCAGGACATCACATGCATAATTATGCATGAAAGGTATCTGTATAATACTTTCTATTATTAAGCAAAGTGTACTGCACTTTGCCCTAATTGCAACTTGAAGATAAATTGTGTAAAACCTTATTAAAAGCTACCTAGAAATATAGGATTAAAGCCCGTCCTCACTCTTTAACACTACATTTAATGTATTTGCTTTGCTAAAAACACAGCTCTGTTACGCAGCCCTGGTAGGGTTCTCAATATTTTCTCAGCCAAGGACCCCTTACAAGATACCAGAGACCCCCTTAAGTACCTTAGAAAAAAATTATGTAGTCTAGTTTCCCACACTTCTTAGTTATGTGATAGAACAACCCATGAGAAATGAATTAGAAAGATGCTAGACGTGTTAAAAATATTTGCATCATGTCAACAAAGAATACCCATGTAGACAGAGCCGGTTTCCACCATTAATGGGTGACATGTGCTTGACTGGCGAGAGGAAGATCTCAAAAAAAAATTCACAGGCCCCCTGGCAGAGAGCCGCAGACCCCTGGGGGTCTCCTGACCTGTATTTGAGAACCACTGTTTCAATCTATAACACTGCATCACATTTTATCAGCAGAACACATGTTGTTAAATGTAAAATCTTTGTTTGCAAAGAAATGAAGTGGAGTAAAACATAAAAAAAAAAAATCACTTTGAATTGTTGTGGAGTTGAAGTATAAATTGACCTAAAATGGAAATACTCAAGTAAAAATACGTCAAGATTGTACCACCGTACTTGAGAAAATGTATTTTCTTTACATTCTTCTAATGCAAAAATATGCTGAAATAAATCATGCAGCTGAAGAATCAAAAGATAACAAATATGCCAGGCTGAAGTTTATGGAAATGTCTTCCAGTTTATGCCCAAGAATCTGTAACATTTCCGTCTTGTGTAATAAGATGTAAAAAGCTTTGAATATTTCACTCAATGTAAATAAACATCATATGTCTCCAGCACTGGAAAAATCATATAAATAATATATCATGTCATGCTGATGTAAAGAACAGTTTTGTAACTCTGAGGCTATTTAAGAAAAATGAATCTGCTAACAGCCCCATTATCTTTCTATGATTGGAGTTTTACTATACAGTCCAGACGAGAAAATCGAACTCCAAATGCCAATAAACTTCCTCAGTCCTCGCTGTCACATTTGCCTTTTGTTTCTTTATAATGTCACTGACTGGACCGTCGTGGATGTCTATTAACACTGCAGCTACATGCTGAATATTAGGAGAGACACAACTGAGAGTCAGTAAAGAAAAATACAGCAGAGACCAGACAAAAGATCAATTACATGTGCAGTTTGTATATTTTTCATATAGTGTTTCACAGGAATGCCAGTAAAAAGACTTTCTAAAGGTGATCAACACATTATGGGTTAATAGCAAAAGGAAAAATAGGAATTCTATTTTCATGAATGCATGAATTAGTGTTTTCTATCCCTTTTACGATGCTACACTTAAAAGATTTGCATCTCTCTGATACAACTTGTTATGATGTGTAATATAGGCCATAAAGTTCATGCTAAAACATCAATTTTGTTCAACTCTATTTGACCTGCTCGACTCCACTACACCACTGCCTACAGCTATTTTGGAAATTTTTATTTTTTTTTCACTTTATTTCATCTTGATGCCTGTCTGATAGCCGGTAGGCAGTTGAATACACACTGAGAATAGATAGACTTCTCACGGTAGTTGAGATAATCTACATTGCTACTGTGCTCCAGTTTTGACCCTTATGCACACACAAACACACGCACGATCACATTTACACACACCTGGACAAACGCAAAACATACTCACACAGCGGTCGACACAACAGGATGTAAACACTGAACAATGTCCAACCAGAGCTTCAAATAGGTTCAGAGAGGGAAGAAAACACCGCTCACAGCCAAATGTGTATCACACTGGTTTTAAGAATAGGGTGGAGTGGTGTTATGTGCCCACTCGTACGTGTAGGAAAGTGCTATTAATGTGTTTTTGCAAGGCAGAGCAACATGTAAGTTACGTGCTCCGGCTGGCGTGTGTATTTCTTTCCTTTTTTGTGTTTTTGTTGCATGTGTTGGACTTTTTGCACAAGTGTGTGTGTGTGAGTGTTTGTGTTAACCAAGCTGCTATTGTCATCCCAGTGGGTGACTTGTTGGCCCCCTCAGGACTGTGCCTATGTCCGTGGAGCTATTACGCGGCATGGTGGCTCTGGCCCTGGGGTGTGAGCCTGCTTTAATACCAGGCACAGATGGGTTGCACCGTGGGCTTGCTGTGGCGGTCTGCCATCAGCTGCCAGCTCAGGCTGTCCTGACTCCAAGCTCGTGAGGTTAACTGTCACAAAGACGCCGATTTCTCCTTGTTCTGTAGCTCTGTGTCGTCGCTGTCTGTCTGATTCTTCTCTGCCTGTCTCTCACTTGACTGTCACATCTTCACTCAGGCTCTTAGTCACTGCTACAGCAGACGCACAGGGGAGACCAGGGGCAATTGTAACATTTTTTACATTTTTCTTCACAGACAACCTGAAATACACTATCATCTTTTGATACAACAAATATATACATACACTAATCAATAATACAATAGACATTTTTCACTAATAAGGAAAATACTATAAAATTAAATTCAGTGCAAGTAGTCAGAGTGTTACAGTTGACCCCTTAGTGTGAGCTTTTCATTCTCACACTGCAAATATGCATTTTACAGTGATAACAGAAGATTTAACATTGAAAGTGGAGTAATTTTTGAAACGCTCAAGAAAAATAAAGTAGTTTATCTCCAGCTGACACATTTTAAAATGAGAATCCTGTGAAAGGGTCTTAAATATGTTACTTACTGTGATAGACAACAGAAATACACTCATTAACACCCGAAAAGAAAGCACAGGGATTAGATTAAGTGCAGCAAAGAGTAAGCCAATCCACTGTATCCCAAATAAAAGAACACCTCAAAGTAATCACTACTGTAGTATCCAATAATGTGTACGGTTTAAATTCTTTTAGATGTCAGGCATCATATACATTCAAAGCAAAAGTCTCTTTCTATTGTTGCAGAAAAGTAGGCAACTATTCTTGTGGTAACTAGATTGTAGATATTTTTATTGAGTATTGTAATGCAGTGTCTCAACTGCCTATGATCATGCAAACATGATACAATCTCATATACAAGCTAGCAGCAGCTAGCAGTTCATATTAATTATCAACTAACAACCAAAAGATAAAAATCAATGTACATTTAAATTTGCAACCATCTGAACTTTAGACAGTAGAAGAAAAATATTATACACCCCCAAAAAATCTTTTGCAGAGGTGAAATGATCCTGCTTCTTACTTAGCATGTGCATTGTAAGTGTCATTACTATAGCTTGTTTCTGATAGGGGGAACTGAGTGGTTTACTATTGCCTGCTGTTACAAGTGCCCCAAGTCTCCCCTACACATATCTGGCATGAGTCATGGCTTCATGGGAAAGGAATGTATGTCGACTTTTATGTTGTAGGGCTGCGAAACACCAAGTACTACTGAGAAGGAAAGATGGTTAATTATAATGGGGAGTTTAAGAAATCTGATAAATGGAAAAAAAGAGACGTGGGGTGGAATTAGTCGCTGGGTGGAGGGGACAACAACGTAGTGACTGGTAGACATGTAAATAAAGCGGATATGACAGGAAAAAGTCAATGCCACGCAGACTTTATAGAGGTCTAACATTCAACAAGAACTTCTTTCCGACGTAGGATGCAAATCACACCGTCAAGCAGACCATCTTGAAATACATTCATCCACTCAGAGCAATTAGCAGAACAAACACTTTTTATTGCCTTGGTAAGAGCTCCTGCTCGCACCAGGAAATGAGAGGAAAATATAAAACAATATTTTCCATTAAGGGTTACGACCCTGCCGGTACTTAGATGATGTCAGCACTACTGGTTTTATAACTTCTTCTGAGCTTAAGTGATCTTACTTTTCGAAAATTGATAACCAATTTTCCTTTAGTAGACTTGTAGAAGTGGTGACTCTAAGCCCTCGAAAATGCTAGTTTCTTAAGCAGAGGAACTCAGTAATGTTGAGTAATGCTTCGAGCTCTTACAGGAACAATTGGCTTTGGAGAGAAAAATGTCAGTTTTAGTGAAATTGGTGTACAATTTCACTTTAAAACAAAACATTTACAAAGATTGGCACAAGACAAAGACAGAAAACATTTCCTTCCCTTCTACTCTGCCCCTTCAGAGTTCTCTTCTTTCCTTTAAGTGAACTGTTAATTCTTCTTCCACATGGAAATGTGCACTGATTACCACCAATGAGCGATAAACAACACCAAAGAAATAATTCTTCTTTTTATTGTAAGACACAGAGTGACTGGGATTTTTGCTCATTTTCTGCCTTTGCCTTTTGCTTCATTTACAAGTGATTTTATTACACTGAGATATTTGTTATTTTTCCCTTGTCTCAGTTTTTATAGAAAATGTTCAATTTATATATATAAATTACAAGATTCCCTTAGGAAAATAAGACAGCACCACTTCTACAAATGTAAAAGTCTTTATTAGCAAATGTAGGTTTAAACAGTATGTGTAACTTTCTTCAATATACAACATTAAAATAAATGTAACTTGGTGTATCATATGTATTTTATATAAATATATGTTTAAAGCTTTGAAATAGCATGACGGTATGCATGGTGCTGTGACTGTCAGCCTTCAGAGATTTTCAGATGATGAGGTGAAGTTTTCTATTATTGGTTGACATAACAGGCGTCCTGGAAGTGCTATAAATGATTGTAATATCAACATCCTAGCACATTTTTAACCTGTTATTATTAAAACAAGTGAATTGTGGAAGCTTCTGATAATGATGAGCAAGAGTCTACAGCTATGAGCCATTCTAGCTGCTGAGAGGTGTACTGAGGCACAGTGGTGCTTTGAGCTAAGCGCTAACATCAGTATGCTAACAAATGGTCACAGTGATGTTGTAACTATGCTGATGTTTGACAGGTATTATGTTTGAAAAAAGACAAACAGCTGACGCTGGTGGTAATGTGCTGTATGGAGAAGTTAACCTTCAAGGCTCTCTGCCAGAAAGTCCCTCTTGGTTAGATTTAGGGGGAAAAAATAAGGATTTGGTTTAAAGGGAAAATTCAGTGGTTTATATGGGGATGTCCAGTCAGTGTTGATGGTAAATTCAGTCAGGTGGACCAATAACTTTTTCAGTGCTGCTAAGCTGAGTTCTCCTGCTCACAGAGCCGTGCAGCTGTGCCTACATGTGCCAGAATGCATTGCGTGCAAGCTTCAGAGCTCATGCCCATGTTGCTGTGTATAACCACCCTAACCTACAGCTATCACTTCAATGTCCAAAACATAGTGTGACATGGTAAAAATACTCATCTAGTGTCCCCCATGGCTTCCAAGAGGTGGAAATTAGCTGAAATAGCCTGTAGTTCTTTCTTAACTCCAATGACATCACTGTGACATCACTGGTGCAAGAAGAACAACAGATTTTGCAGCAGTAGAACTCAGCTTTCTGAGTCGGCACACACTGAGAAATGTATTGCTTCAATTGACTTCATTTACCATCAACTCCGGACATCTGTAAGAAATGTGCTGGATTTTCCCTTTCGCAAGATTTCTGCCAGAAAGGTCTTTCTGTCAGTAAGGCCTGAGGGCTAACTTCTCCCATGTGCTGTCAGTTTTGCAAGAAGGGACAATTGCAAACATTGACCTGATGATGGTGCTTGATGAAAGGTCAGAGGCTCATCAAAGCTTTTAAAATTCATCAACATGAATGTGTGTGCCAAATTTCATAGCTATTCATCCAAAAGTTGTTGAGACATTTTTCTCAAAACCACATGCCAGCCACATGGTGGCGCTATAGAAAACATCAGAGGATCTCCAAAGTCAGTGGGATTTATCCTCTGGTGGCCGTGAATGTCAATTTCATTGCCACCTATCCTGTCGTTTGTCGAGATATTTCAGTCAAAGTTAACTGATACATGACAATCAATGAGGTTCTGCTTGTATGATGGGAAGCAAAGACTTTCAGGAAAACAAAATAAACAGTTCAGTCATACTTCGTTTTAACACACAAGTCTGTCACAGAACCGTGAAGCATTAGGTTAAAGAGGTAGAGCTTGGTTGATCCTTCTTTTGGAACCCTGTAGATCCAAGTTTGAGACAAAAAGAACATTTTTTTCACATGAGTGGGCCACCAATGCATAAAAATATACCTACACAAAATGTTAATAACTGCCTTGTAAATTATTGTAAATCTAAGGTCACGAGTTAGATGCCTCAGGTGAAGTGAATGGTATTGAATGGGAGTTTGATTAAAAGAAATCGTTGCATTCATGTAAAATCACTCAAAATTATTAATATAAGCAAGGGAAGTGGTTAAAAGAGAGGCGTCCTTCATCAAATAACCTCCATACACTGTATGTTTCAGAGGTCCCACTGTGCACTAATTCAGTGTGTTTCTTAAGTGGCCTCCTCCTCCTCCTCCTCCTCCTCCACACGAGAGAATACACATTAGCCTACTCTCTCATCTGTAACAAATAAGCAGAGTTATGCAAGTGTTATTTAATGTCACTATAATAAGACCCTCCTAGCTCTTCAGTAGTTATGGGAAGTGAAGCTGTCAAGGTGCAGCTTCGTCAGACACTGCAGGACTCTCATTGTTGGTCATTTTGTGTAAAATATTAATGCTTATTCTTTTGTAAAACAGGTCAAAGCTTTCAGGTTCAGAAATTACTGCTAGAAGTTTTAGAGGTCAAGTGCTTCCTTTCCTCTAGTCTAATCAGAGCAGTTATTTTTTCATGTGGATGTTACACAAAGTCCTCTTCTTTTAAACCCAAATTTTAGGTGCCTAAATTTCTCTCTGATTTAATTTAGCACTAATGTAAATGATGCCTCGGTCCACTGGTAGCAATTCCATATAAGGTTGTCCTGACAAAAGCAAACAGCGATGCAATGGTAAACAGGAAATAGTTCAATAGGTCCATTAAGCAGAGAGATGACTCATTAATGACCTTAATTTACACAGAAAAACACACAGTTTTTGCTATATTACAAAGAAGCAGCACATTTATGGAAAAAATAAAACCAATGGGAACTGATTATGCTGAAAAGACTCACCTTTGCTTTGATTTGTGTTCTGTGAATCACTTTGTGATAGAGCAACAGCTTGTAAAAAAAAAGCTTTGTACCTGCCTTTATAAATGACTTTGCCTTTGCCTTTGGTCCTCATACAACGGATTTCACTTTATGTCAATTTAAGCTCAATCAGACTGGTACTCAGGTGTTTAATTTTTCACTTTCACATTTCCACTCATCTCCAGCTACCTGAATGTGGTGAATGAAAAACTATTCAGCTCAGTTTGTCCGTTTGGCTGCTACTCCTCAACCATGCGCGTCAAATGATTTCTCTTATTTGGTTCAAAACTGCTGTGATCATAAACAGAGGACAAGAAAATGAATTTAAATGGGACTCTAGTAAAGTGTTGTGGAGACAAACAGTGGAAATGATGACATGACAGGGTTTGGTGGAAGACAATTCTGGGTTAACAAGGCATATAATGGCTTCAGACACAACATCGAGACTTTCTAGACACAGCAAGTAGCTTCTTGTCTAAAACTGACACACTTACCAAAACCTCACAAAAGGGTCCTTTCTTGTCTCGAGATATTTTAATGCTGAATGTTACTGACCTCCAGTAAATTTTATTTGCTTCCCTATGAGATCATATGTCTGAATGTTCTTTCAGAGAGAACTGCTGCACATGGCGAGTAAAGATGTGCTGTATATAAAAAAGCCCGACACATCTCATCCCAGCTCGTCAAAGACCAATGCTGTTTAGACAAGACCCTCTGTGTTTTATACAGCACAGCACTTCATTTTCATAGTCTTTTTAACACGTGATTGATTTTGTGAAATGGTCGCAGTTTGGGTAGGTGTAGGCAACAAAACTACTTTGTTGGGTTTAGGGAAAGACCGTGTTTTGGGTGGGATGGGGTTTGCACTGAGGTAACGTGAAAGCCTGGTTAATCTCATAGAGCCGCTAAAGGGACATGACAAAACGTCAGTGTTTGATAACTTGACAATGAGGACGAGCTGACCTGTAACCCGTAAGTAACTTAAAGTTGCTTGTTGCTGCTGCTGATTGTTGAGTCTCATTCTCAGGTCATCAAAGACCGATGCCTTGGGTTGGTGACTTGGGTCACACCACGAAACCAAAGCATCGGTATTTGACTGCCTGGGAATGAGACTCAACAGTCAGCTATCTTTCTTTAGAATCACTTGTAGCAGCTTTAAAGTTGCCATGTTATGTTAGTTTCCAAGCTCATTCTTTTATTTTGGGGTTCTTCCAGAATATGTTTACACGTTTTCATGATCAGAAAATACCTGATTTTACTCATACCCTATTGGCCACACTTTATTTTAACGTCTGTCTTCTTAAAGCGACAGTTTAACCCCAAAATCAAAAACACCACCCAGCATTTTCTCCTGTTTATCCATCTAGATTGTTTTTGATTGCCTTTTCTCTAGTATAATGGAAATAAATGGTACTTGGCCTGTGGTGCTCAAAGCACCAAAAAATCATTTGAAAGATTCAAAACCAGTGTCTCTTTACAGAAATCATGATGTGGTTAGTCAAGATAATCCACAGAGCAGTTTCATGTAGGAACTAGAAAGTAGTTCCTCTTCTTCACGTTTTGAGAACCACAGGACTTGTGCCATTAAGTTCCACTGTTTTGGAAAGAAGGCAGACATCTCTACAGCAAATATCTTCAAAAGCAGGTAACTCACACTAAAACATTATAGACTGATAAATAGTATGACAGGCCAGAAAAAATATATGAATTTTTTATTTTAGGAGGAACTGTCTCTTTAAGGCCTCAGGCTCATTACATATTCTGTTCCAAACTAGCTGTACATTATGCAAATATGTTACATAGTGATGTCACCAAGTGACAGAACAAAGACTGGATTATAAATGACGCATTTCAAGCCGTTCAGCAGGAATGTTTTCTTTAACTCCCTGTGATATGAACTTTGGTCTTTGTAACTTTGCAGATCTGTCACACGAACAAATAGACACACGTTTTAAGGAAAGGGACAAACCCAAAAAGTATTACATGGCCCCTGCAGACATTTCAAATGACAAAATGCAAGACTCTGACACATTTCCTGGCACGGCATCAACTGAATTAAAATGTGCAAATAAACTAAAATGTATGACAGTTCCAGAATAACAACAATTAGATAGCCAAAGAATGCTTTGCAGAATTTGCACTTCTCTTTACCAAAGCACAGTTGAGTTCTGTATCAAAGCTTGTGTGAATAAATTCTGTGTGAGGCCGTGGCAGGCGCACCACAAAGGGCTGTTCAATGGTGAACCTTTGCTAACCTTTTCTAGCCACTGACCTTCAATAATGAGACTATGTTGTCTCTTGTTCCTTTGGACAATCAGCCATTGAAACAACTGCCATTCACGGAGTCCGCTCCACCCTCTGCATGACCCATGTCCATACTAGTAATTAGCTGCTGTTGCATTTCCACCAGATGCAAACCATCCACAGACAATATTTACTATTCATATACAGATGTATGACATTTTATTGAATTACATATTATTTGTTATGCTGTTTCCATCTCAATTAGATGGACAAGTGGTGGGTTGTCTGTACCAGAAACACAAATAATCCAAATAAATTCAATTATTTGTACAATTTTTGATATTTGCATGTATGTTTGATGCAAAATAATTAGAAAATGTGTATTTTCAGCCTTTAGATGTGCCCCTAGAAGCATTATTTTAACTCATGTTTTTGCAGCCCCATCATCCCCTCATCCTCCCATTCCACTCCTGAATAAACCCTCCTCTTCATCATCCTCTCATTCCCCCGACCTTCTACTTATGTTGCACATGAGAAATGAGGGGGGGATGGGAGGGAAGATGAATGAAACAGGGAGTGGGGAATGAAAGGGAGGGGGGGAGAAAAAAAGAAGAGAGCAAGATTGGGAAAAATGCCCTTTGACTGGATTTAAAAGTCTGTGGCATTTCATTTTCAGAGAGAGGGGAGCTTCATCTCCTTCAGATCCTTTAAGGGCCAACCTAATTGATTAATGTTTCCATCTCATTGGGAAGAGGAGGGGGGGGCATTTGAAGCTTAACCGGAGCCTTTCACATTCCCAAGTCTTAAAACAGAACCACTACAGAGAAGAGATGATGACAGAATGAAAGACAGAGTGATGAAACAAAAGTCTAAAATTCCAGTAGATGAGTGAAATATGTTGAAGGTCGAAATCATTTCAAGAATATACTGAAGAGAGAGGAATGAAGACGTGTCCTGCCCACTATTATAAGATCTCCCAGTAATGAAATAATGTACATGGTTTTAGCAATGAGGTATTCGGTTTTCAAAGAGGCTGTTTAGGTTTCTGCACCTGTCACAGGGAGCCAGCAGCAGGCACTTTATGTGATTGGGAAATCTAATGTAAGAAAATCCATTGCCTTTCCATCCGAGGAAAAAAAAACATGCCAGTGATATTAAATCTGTGGTTGAAAGGGAAAATATATATTTATATCTTGATAATTTAGTGCTTTGAACAGGTGATGCTTTCCCCCGATAACAAAGTGTTTTATTTTTCAATTCATGTCACATGATACATGCGGTCTTACGCTAATTCCAAGCTTTGCATGCCCGAGACATCAGGTCACAGGAACAGAGAGCCGATCATGACTGAACAGAAGTGATGGGAATTAATGAGAGGAGAAACTCACAGCACTGCACACTCTTAGAAACGAGGATTTCAAAAAGGTTCTGGGCTCAGGTTCTATCCAGAACCATTTGCTTCTCAAGAAGACTTTGGAAGAGTGAGTTCTCCAAGTACTGTTGTTGGGCGTTCAAAGATGATTTCTCAGTTTAAACACTGGTAACTCTGACAGATTGTAAAAACGAAATATAATTTATGGGATTCATCTGTATGATATGATATGGTTCTTCATAGAACCCTTGGAAGATAAGAGAGTCACAGGTGAAACGCTTATAAAATGTAGAATTGTGGTTCTGGATTAAACCTTCGGTTCTCAAGTGGGGACAAGCAAAAGAATTCTAAAAGGTTCTAGTTGACAGTGCTATTGCAAACAGTGAAAACCTTGTATTTCCTAAATTTCAACTTTAAATGACAAAGTGTTCTCAGCAGAACCCCTGAGTGGGTTCTAGATGAAACCGTTGGATTATAAAATTGTTCTTGATGGATTCCAGTAGACCTTCTGGATGGAACCTCCAGAGAGGGCTCTGAGTGGAACCATTATATAAGGATTCTCTGTAGAACCTTTCAGAAGGGGCTCTGGGTGGAACCTTTCACAGATGGTTCTAGGTATAACCCTCTTAAAGTGTTCTAAGTGGAGCCTTTATAAAAATAAAGATTCTACCATGAACTGAAGGGGTTCTCCCATGGGGACACGCCACAGTGCGTGGTTCTAGCTAACACTGTTACTTCAAAGAGTGAAATCCTTGTATTTGCCAAATATCCATTTCAAAAAACAAAGTGTTCTTGGTACAACCACCTATATAAGAAAATCTCATGGTTCTAGGTGTAACCCTTTATGCTGTATTCCAAGTAGAACCCTTTGGAAGTCATCCAAGTGGAATCTTTATAAAAGGTTTTGGGTGGAACCTTTCACAAATGTGTTGGAACTGACTTTAAGTTGAATCTTGTGAAAGGCTACTTTTATAAAAGGTTCTACCAGGGAACAAAGGGGATTTTCCCATGAGGAGAAGCTGAAGAACCCTCTATGGTTCTAGTTAGCACTTTAATTTGTAAGAGTGTAGCTCTGCATACTCAGGTGTAAGTTGATCAGCCCGGTGTGATTAGAAATTTCAGAAATCACTTAGTGAAAAATGCAGCGTGATTACTTGCCCTTTGCATGCTTTTGACAGCAACATGGAAATATTTATACATCGAAGACTCTGTGGGCATTTCCCATCATACAACAGAACCAGTGGAGAGAAGCCAAAACAGTGGTGACCTTTAGCCAACATGGTATACTAAATATGAAAGGTCAGCTCGCCTGGTGGGGGAGGGTGCCACTGAAGTCTAGCACATAGCAGACACAGACAAAATACTGT
Organism: Lutjanus erythropterus; assembly: GCF_056507025.1. Lineage (NCBI taxonomy): Eukaryota > Metazoa > Chordata > Actinopteri > Lutjaniformes > Lutjanidae > Lutjanus > Lutjanus erythropterus. Next base: position 33,126,135 of record NC_139318.1, on the reverse strand, counting down.
AATATCTATCAGGCAGATCCCCATGCTGCCTTCAGAGGTCATTTGAATGTGAGGAGCGTCGAGGCGAGAGGGAGAAAAAGATACATGGTTCAATCTCACATTGCCGCTGTTGAATTTGAGACGCGCAGCTCTGCAGTATGTTGGACATTTTTATATAAACCTTATTAATCCTGCAGCGTTTTAAGCTGGTGTTAACATCTGTTCCACTTCCTGAGTCAAAAAATACTGCCATTTAATATAATTTGTGTTTATTTGTTCGCTGAAAAAAAAACATGAAACTCCTAAATAAAAGCAATGCAAATGACTTCTATTCACTGTAATTAAGGCTCTGTTTTATTATTCAAATGTCTTTAGAAATTGGAGACAACTATTTAGCTGCCAATCACTCTGAAAGCATTCACCAACAAAACAAAAATTATTACCTCCTATGCATTTAGCCTTTGTTCTTCTAGACTAGATTACAGCATAATAAGTAATTTGTAGCTTTCTTACTATTTGACTTTAACGTTAATACTATTTAAGTGAAAATCAACCACTTTGGCTATAGTCTCATATTCAGCATTCATAACACACAGAGGGGAGATTTGTAATTTTGTTTTTGGAGAAAAAAAAAGATTATCTACGAGCTTGGGGTATTATTTTTTGATTAGATTGCTTTTAAATTAAGTTTAATCTTAGTTATTTCATCTAAAGAAACGTTGCTTTCTAACCCATATCCCATAACATGAATCTGATCATAATCCATTAAGTTAATTAAAACATTTACATGTTTGGAAAGAGAGAAACTGTTTTGATAAATGGCAAGTCAGGCTTTTTACAGTGTATACTTGCAGCACATTCTGACATATAATATGCCAGATGGCTTTCATCAGTCATTTCATACTAATGTCTTATTGACAAACCTATAAATGACAATGGTAATCTCTATTGACAATCCTTTTAATATAGGCCTCTTAGTGACATTGGTAAGAAACATCCATAGTGTGACTTATATGCAAGCATTCATTTCCTCTCTGCGGTTGTGCAGCTATTGTGAGTGTTTTAATTGAGTTGTATGGCCACAAGGAAGTCTGACATGAGTAATGACCGGTGGTGGAAAGAGTGCTTAAAAATCTGTACTCAAGTACAAGTACTGTTACATGCTAAAATATTACTCCATTACAAGTGAAAGTGCTGGTGTTAGACATTCACTTCAGTAAAAGTACAAAGTATTTGTCTCAAAAACTACTCAGAGTATTAGTTACTTTTCACTGTTGATGTCATAGTTACCTCTCCAAACTAGAGTTGTAAATTTTGTGCGTTTTCCTGAACCAGTAGTTGAAAATGTTAACAACTGATTTATCATTAATAATAATATAAGACACATGACACATTTTATTTTCTTAATTTTCTTCTCATTTTAAGTCAAAGTTTAGGTTTCCTGATTCAACAAATGGCTCCACTAGACAAAACAATATCAAATGAGGTGCAGTTACTTCCATGGCTGTTGATTAAACGTCAATGAATACATTTCTAATTGGGTAAATTCTTAATGGCAATTAATCGATTAATGATTAACCATTAACATCCTTAATCCAAATATTTGCTGCCACACCATTTTGTTTTGTTGTTCAGTTGTACGTCTTTGTTTTCATTGGCTGGTTTGTGATTAGTTCCCTTGACTGGCTACAAAAATATTAATTCATAATTGTGCTCAGTACTCAACTATGATTTTGAAAGTAACTAAGTGGATTACATGGTGAAATGGATACTTAAGAACAAATAAAAGTACAGACTTGAAAATCTACTCATAAAAGTACAAGTACCCCAAAAAACTTACAGTAATCTGAGTGTTTTTAATTAGTTACTTTGACCCCTGATAACGACCACACAGTACCAACACATAACACTAAACATCTATAGCTGACGCAGCTCAAAAAGAGTCGAGTGAATCCGCGTCAAGATCAGGCTCATTCTGCGTCTCCTCCCCAAATAAGATGTTGAGCATCACAGCAGTTAAAACTGATCATGCATTCAGGTCCAGTATTTCCAAGTTTATCACTAAGAAATGGCTTTCAGTTGTTGCATACGTATGCAGGGGAGACTTCTGAGGGCTGCAACACTGTTTGCATTTCTCTCTTTTTTGCAGTTCTCAACCAAAACTTCTCTTTTTCACTAAACTAATCTATCCACTAATTACCAATACCATTTAAGGATGATTAAATATCTCATATCGCTCACAATATTTGTTTGAATAGAAACAGACGGACATTGCAACTGACCCCAAACCCCTGGGACAGTTGCAACATTTTAAAATATATATACATATGTATAAACATGCTATGTAAGAACAATGGTGTTTATGTCTGGTTTCCATTATTTACATCCTGCTGGGGCATTTTCATTGGCCCCGTTCATGTGATGTATGATATGCATCTGGCCAAAATACCTCATAAATGCACCATACGACACGGGTCATCTCAACAAGCTATTAAACAACTGACTGGTCCACAAAGGATTATTATGGGATAGTGAGAGCTGGAAATGATTTACTAATTGTGTCTTCCAAATTTGAGTCAAAAGTGAAAGATGCTTTTTTTGTTCACATTTTTTTGTTTGTTTGAAACAGGGCGGGCCGTGCTGCTCTTTATAGCATGTTAGGGCTAGAAATGCTGACTGCAGAGGATCCAGCTCCTGAAATTGTACATGATTGTGTCATAGTTTCCACCACAACAAATGGCAGCCTACAGGAAGCAAAGAACTCAGTAACTTCCTGACTTACAGTACCTCTCGGCCACAGTTTCGATTTTGTTGAATGTGGGATTTTATGGTGTTTTTTGAGAAAATTGTTGATGTATAGTTGTGAGAGGAAGTACACTCATGACCACAGATAAACTGACTGGTGTTTATTTTATGATCAGCTAATCCAACACTAAACATACAAAACCCTATGATTATTGAAAATAGCTGCTCAGTTCACTGCACGGCATAGATCTGATTTGCCAAAATTACAGAATATTAAAGCTGTGAAGTATCATTAGAAATGTAGTATGCACTGATGTTCAAAAGGGCTGGGCAACTTGCTTTCATAAGCGGACTGGCCATCTGGAGAGCCTGGAGTTTTCCCGGTGGCTAGCCGACCTGTGGGGCAGGCAGCGAGCCAAACAAGGCTCATACAAAAAGATTTTAAAACGTCCCCGACTGCTGTGACAGCTAGAAGGGCAGGGGCGGGAGGCTGAAATATGAGGAGAAAAAATGAGACATACAGTGTGAAGAAAGATCCAATTAAATGCCACAAAATGATTTATTTACAGTATATAATGGCCTAGCAGAAGAACTACTATTAGTGCAACAAGTGTTACTTCTGTTAACATCAACTTCCTGTATGGCACATTAACATTGCAGCTATACTGCAGAGTTCACCACACTGAACCACCCAACAAACTGAGAGACACGACTAAAAAACATTGTAACTACAGTGATAAATTACAAAATTTTCTGCCTCAATAGACCTTTTTCACAGCAGCCATATTGATATGAAATAGTAAGGTGTTACCTTTGATTCTAACTGAGGTCCCATTCCAGTTAGTGTGACAGAGCCTTTCCAGTCAGTCAACATGCACAATACCAACACCCTGACTGTGTCTGACCTGAATGGAACAGGGCGAACTAGTATCACTGGAAACACCTGTGGTTACACTACTATATGTCGTAAAGGCTGCTGTGAAAAAGGTTTATTACACTATTTGTATTTCAGGAAAATTAAAATATTTAAACATACAGTTAAAGAATAAAACAAAGGTTCTGGTTAACAAGAAAAAAATAAGCATTCATGCTGATGTTTTGTCAGCACAGCAATTTGTGATTGTCAAAATATCATCTACCGCCATCGCAGCATGAGAGCTTTTATTGTTTATATTACTTAGACTTATGTAACTGAATTCTAATAGAATTAAACTGAATTTTAAAGTTGCTTTTTTTGGCTGTTTTGGGGGGGGTATAGAGGTGCATTGCTGGTATGCCAGAAAAGGAATAACGGATCAGTATCATGTTATAACATGAAAAAGGTTTATTGTTATAATAAGATATCTTCATAATATAACAAGATATTTTCTTATTCTAGCAATATACTATTTATGTTGTTATAACATGAAGCATTTTGCGTAACATACATGACTGTTACTCACTTAACTAATGTACTGACTTTAACACAAACCATGATCTTTTCCTAACACTATCCAAGCAGTTTTGTTGTCTAATAGCTTTTGGCTTCTATTTTGAAAGTCTACCCGGACATTTCAGATTTATCATCACTAACTTGACCCACGGAGCCGTGCACGTGCAAAACTGACACTAGAGGGTCACCTACGGCATCGTAGTTTAAAGTGTGTAGGAGCACCGACCAAGATGGCGTATCAACACGTTCACATCCGAACTCATCACACACCAACGCAATGTCACGGCCTCTCGGCGTCTGATACCATTTAGCTGCAGTATCTCAGAAATCTGTTTACTGCTGTGAAACAGCCTTTCAACATGTGATTAACGCTGTGAACGGGTCACACTTTAGTTAGATTTAGGCACAAAAAAATACTTGGACTAGTCAGGATAAAATCCTGTTTGGGGTTACCATGACTACGAAGTCATGTGTCACTGAAGCGACTCACAGCACGAGACAAAAGTCACGTGATACATTTAATGTTATGTGCATTACATTTTGTTGTTGTTGTTTTTAACAGTTCCTCTAACTTTGGGAGGGAATTGCTGATTACCAACCTTTTAAAAAAGTCAATAAACAAGAATTATAGAAATAGAAACAGTGTTTCTGACTGATGGGCTTAGGTTTATTGTTGGGCTCTGACCTCAGATGGAGTCGTGACAAAGACATCAGTAAATTCATTCCTCCTTCAGATAATAATTCAGTTTATAAATCAAAATGTAGAGATGTAAACACTCTGTTCCAGGATACTCTCAGATCTATGAATCAGAGTGAATGCCTTTGGGTTATGTAATGCTGGGGCAGCATTCCAACCACTCATCCAGAAACAATCACAATGACAGGTTTATCTTGACTCTATCATAGTTTACTCCCAGAGAAGGTGATGTTTTTGTGTTTTTGGAAGCAAAATTCTTACAAATCATTAGACAAAATGATGAAGACATTTAATCTCTCTGTGTAGTTCTGTGAATGACAAATGAACAAGCAGCCATCAAGCTCTGTCTGACTGTCATCAAAGGACTTTTCATTCCCTGTGTTGTGACTCGGAAAAACATTAATTATGAATATCTGAAATAAAGAAAATCTTCATTTCTTTTCTCCCGCCTGCATCTCACTTGTGACAGGAAGCATTTGCAACCAGTGCTGCACTGCATCATTTTAATTGTGGTTTAAAAAAGAAAAAAAAATGTGGAGACACCATCCACTTTAGAGAAACTAATCTCACGCATGATAATCAGGGAGAGTTTCTCACAGATTCTCTGCCAGCAATTTCCATCAGCACAAAAGATGTATCTTGGATTTTAGATAAGTGAAAAGAGGAGAGGATCTACAGATTTATACCATCTTGTAAAGTTACATAAGCCACTCTAGGCTCATGACATACTTAAATAAGCAAAGGTTATGTAACAGCTCTATAACTGCACTTTACCATTGAGTAGCAAAGCAAATTAAGTAGGTGCACAGGAATTTACAAGTGAAGCAAAACATTGTACCAGATTCCTGCTTTTGTTCTCTGTGTGCATTAAGCTGTGTTTTCACATAAAAATAAAGGTACAGCTGTAAAGTATTTCCTCCGCCGCTGGTGACTCACAGGAAGTTAAAGGAAAAAGTGAAAAATAAGTCAGAGCTGCACGAACGCTCAGCACGAACACACACAGTGTTTCTGTTCCTGAACAGACAGTTGCGACTGCCTGTGTTGTGTACCCATCTATTAAAAGAGAAAAGGGGTGTGGTGGTGAGAGCTGGGAGAAAGTTATTTATCACTATTCTGTGTAACTGTGCCCCCTTATAAATTCAGAATAGCTGCTGTTATGAGTAAAGCCTTTCATGGAGTCATTAATATTTGACAGAAAACATGGCTTTTTTTATCAGAAGAACATTTTTTACCATTTCTTTCCTCTGCTCTTGATGTGAGCCTTGTGTCACGCTGCATTACAGGGTTTTGCTTTTATCTCGCTTGGTTCTATTACTGAATCAGCCACACACCTCCCATGTATCCTGTCCTCCCCCTCTGAGAGAGATATATGAATTAAAATTTCTACTTGTGTTAAAAGACAAAGCGTTTAGTCCTCCTCTTTGATCTTCACTTTCCCTCTGCTTCGCTCACCCTCCTCCTCCTCAATCATAAACGTTATCACAGCGTTTACCAAACATCTGCATCATTATCATTGGTTCGTCATTGTCATGTCATGTTGTATAATCCTGCTCATGCTCGATGGATATGGAGGTAATATTGAAAACAGATGCAATCAAGTGAAAAACGGCTTTAGAGGACAGTGATTCCTTGTGTTGTGTAAAAAATATAAACAACCCATTCTGTTTATTTTGGTGTGTTCACATTGTCCCTATAAAAGTAACGGATAGATAACAGACTTTTATTTTGGCGAATACAGAACATCTAGAGACGCTGAGCTACTGTTACGTATCTAAGACACTTTTACATAGGCGCTTTATACAGTATTAGAACTGCAATTATTTGTTAAGGAACTGTCGACAAAAAATAAGGGTAGGGGAGACCGGGGTTGGTTGGCACGCAGCTATTTTCTGAAGGCCACAGACACTGAAATGTTTGCTTTCTTGACCTGCAGACATCTAGTAAGTGAAGAGATCTGAACGTCACCAACTGTTTAGTTTAGCGAGAGTAACATTTCACTTTTATAGAAAGAAATGAACTGAACATATTACAAAAATGTATTGATAGGTTTTGAAAATGTGTTACTTTTAGTATAGACATGTATTTTTAATGCAAGATCTGAAAGTCTGTCAGTGATAACATCATTCATCATCATCTTTACAAGCTCGGGTCCAATGTGGGCGTCATTGATTGGCACACTGATTTTGAGGTTGGCATATGGTAAGACAGTATTATAGGGGTGACTTGGGTTGGTTGGCACACTCGTCACTTTCTGCCATATTTCTTTGGCATAATTCACATTAAAATGTTCTAACCAGCAGAAAATTTATATCTGGCCATTTCAAAACCATTTTTTAGCAGTTCATCAGTGTGATGTGTAATTCATTTTGCCACTGACCATTCAAAATCATAATAATTAACTAGTGATATAAACATTGCCTTTAATCTTTTAAAATAGTTTTTAATCTCTCAAACATTAATCTCAAACACATCTTTATTTATAGCTGAAGACAATTTTAGACACAATAGACAATAGACAAAAAGATTAGTAGTTACACCCTTGCTTTACAGTATACATACATATATATATGTACACACACATATACATATGTCCATAGTCACAACACATGAAACATTAAGAGCAGGTGCACAGTAACATTTTGGACATAGTCTGATTAAGATTCCCTCTGAAATCTTTATTATTGCTAAAATAGAACCTGTATCGTAACGCATAAACGGGCCTTTACCATGGTCACCAGAAGAGAATATTATCTACTAATAGTGCAATATGGGTAATGGTGTCCACAAAAGAACATTAACAGTAAAGCGCCTTACTTGAATGACCTTTATGCCTTTGTATAACTAAGATAATAATGTTTGTGTGTAATTATAAAGCATGCACATGGCAGTGTGACACTGGTTTGGAATGCACATCAAATGTAAGATTGTGTAGTCTTATACTGTATATATACGGTACGCAGCACTTGTGGTATCAGAGACCTCTGACACCAAAATCTGTACAGGAAATATCATTTTGGCAGTGATTAACAAATCCACAAAGCTGTCATGTCTTAATTACAGCTAGGAAATTAAATCATGCAGTCAAAGATGTTAGTACAGGAATAAAATAGCTAGTTTTTTGCCAATGACTGATGAAAAAATTACTATGTTGTAAAGGGAAAGGCTGTTGTGCTGTGAAACATAGTAATTAAATCAATGACAACATTTAAATGCCCACCTTATCACCATGTTCTTTTTACTGTACTAGCCCACATTTGTGTGCTCAGTCACAGCAAAATTTCGAATGCTTTTATCCTAACACTTTTTCTGACACTTCTTCAACCCTTTACATGTCCAATAAAACTTGAAGTGATTTTTTTTTTACTGCTAATCCTTCAACTGACAGTTAATGACTTCTTTATGTTACACTACAACTTAAATTTCAGCTGCTCACACAGCGCAATACCGCTCTTCAACCGACATTTCAACAGCCTTCATCTTTTACTCTTCAACCAACAATTCAACTGCTTTTATCTTTTATCCGACCGACATTTCAACTATTTTTACATCTCATGCATCTCCTGCTTTCCTCTTACTCTTTAACAGAAAATTCAACTGCTCCCATGTTTGAGGCCCATTTTGCAAGTGACAACTACTTTTACCTTTCACATGTCAAATTATTTTTCACCTGTTTCCATCTTCTGACATTTCAACTGCTTTCATCAAATCTCAGTTTGTATAGTACAGGCCTATGTATCATTAGATTTTGTTATCTCCTTTTTTTCAACTGATATTTCAACCCCTTTCAGCGCTCACACTTTGGCAGTCACTTCAAACCCTTTCAGGCCTCCACAATTGAACAACAACAAAATTCTTTAACTTTTCGTGCTCATTAAACTTTTATTGTTCAGGCAAACTGTGTGGTTCTTGGCACTTCCTCTTCAAACAACACCTCCACCTCAATTAGCCTCATAACCTGCACTTTGACTGAAATTTCTACAGCTGTTCTCAGTGCTTGAATTTCAGTCGAATCTTTCTTTCAAATTTCCTTCTGACTTTCATTTCGATGGAAACTTGAACTTCATGCAGCACTCACACTTAGATTGACACTTCAGCTTCATTCAGCGCTAACACACGACTACAACTTCAGCACTAAGCATTAAGTATTTGTAATACAACTGCCACTTAAACTTCACCTCTTGCAGTATTTCAACTACTTCAGCAAACACACCTACAATTCATGAAAACATGTTGCTTTTTCTAGATAAATCTCTTGTTCATGGTATAACTTTTTTTTAAATTTTGTTACAGTTGCCTTAAATTGTTGTCCAGTATTGTTTTTGCAGTTTCACATTTCTACCCTGTAACCTCTTATTACCTGTCCTAACCCTGGAGGTGTGTCTATGGAAAGCTAGTTAACTGTACGTATAAACTTACATGCATAGTAAGGGCACAATAATTAAAAAAATGGTGGCCCTCAGTCATGAAAATAACAAATATCCCATCCCATTCCAACACGCCTAGGTGTTGGCTGTCACGACTCATTACACAACATTATGATTAATATAGTATATCATATTCATAACAGATGCGACATGATGCACCACATTTTAAATAAATGTCTGAAACTTAATTTGAAGTGTAACTGACAAGATTTTCACTAAATAAATAAGTTGTTCAATAAATAAAACAAAAAACAGACTGGATGAATAAAATAAACACCTCAGTCTCTTGAACACTTCTTGCAACTTCAGTCTACAACCAGCCTGGCGAATAAAGTAACATAAAATATTTATTACAAATAGCCGTATTGATCATAAATATTCATTGGCACAGGACTGTTATCCTGAGAGAAAATGTATTGACAGAGTTGGCATAACATTCTCCAATTATTCGAAGGAGCACCCAGCAACTAGAAAGAAGCCTGTCCTTACTACATCGTATTCATCTTATACATCGTTCTCCTGGTTCTAATCTAATATTCTCTGTATGCATCTCAGCTCTGGTGCTCTTTCCAGTAATCCGATGTTTACTTTACATCCCAGTGGTACACAAAATGGGAAAAAAAAGTTCACAATGTAGCTGTTTATTTTCTCCATTTGCATCATATATGCTCTAGAGTTTTTGCAGTTTTTTCTGTCAGGTTCAAGAATTTTTATTTGCCTGTAATCGTGCATCAGGAAGAACACAAACTGAGATTTTATCAGCTGAATTTCAGCTGAATTCCGAAGCGATTCAAACATGACAAATGGTTTATACAAGATAACTAATTAAAGATCCGGCTTTAGTTTAAAAACATTATAAAAACAAGATCTATTAGTCATATTTTTTCACACTATACTGTGAAATGATACTACAAAAATGACACATTTGTTATCCAGCCATCAATTCTGTTTATCAGCTAATTAATCTATTTCGTTTTCTGTCATCTGTGAGAAAACATGTACTCTCAGTGCTGTGCAAAATCAAACAGTCTCTCATGCTCACATCCAGCCAGCAACAGTCTCACTGTAACAGTTGCTTTCAGTCTATTATTTCCATCCATAATGTGCACAGGTGCAGCTTAATTCAATTGGAAGACACTGCTGTGGCTATACACAAATACGTCTCCATGTTACCAGTAAAGCCGTTGTCATGGAGATGATGAGGCTTATATAAGCTCAGATGTATTTTTGTTCAAAACGAGTGCATTGTCTTCACTGTGTGCTCATTTCATTATGATTTGTTTATACCCACACATATAACCAAAATGTATTTAACTGTCTCTGTCCTTTTTTCAGACGGGCAGAGGATAAAGCAATGCACTTTAACATGCTTTTTTTTCCCCCTTTCTTTTCTTTCTTTCTTTCTTTTTTTTTTTTTTTTTTTTGGATGGCTAGCAAGGCTTGAAGGATCCACTCTCAGACAGAGACATTTTATGCCATCTGCAAAAGTTGATAACAGGCAATTTTGCATTTCCCCTCAGTATCACTTTCATCAGTATCACTGTCACAAGCAGAGCTACAGCCTTGATATTAAAAACTCAGATGTCTGGTTTCACAAAAAACAATGAGATTCTTACCTCTCAGCCAACTATGCTCTGACGGTGGCAAATCGCGGGGTGGGATTGTCATTCACTTCACCTTTAACCTCCTGTCTGCCTCTGGATCCAGCACCTAGCAGCTTTCAGCAGAAGATTAAACAGCTATTGACAGAGCAGTGACGTGATTGACAAGTTAGGGTTTCCTTCCTTGTCAGAAGGGGCTCTGTGTCTGTCTGGGCCATGTCTTCCCAGAACTCACATTTCACATTCCAGCGCAACTTGTTCAACTTCTGAATTTCTCTGCTGTGAAATACGAGGGGAAATGTCTGGTCTGGCGCTCCACTTTTCACACTGTTTGTCTAAAATGACTCCTGTACATCGACGGGGGGATAAAATTCTTGAATAAACTATAGCGCTTGGGTGTTATGTAAAGTTCTTACTTTGCCGTTTGTGTGCCTTAAACAGGGTTTTTCTCTCACGGTGCCCATGTCCAGTGTTCATCAGCGCAGCAACACCTACAGTCTGCAGCAGACACTTGTCTCAGATGAGGGAATTTTCAGCCTCAGTGGAACATGTGGGAGTAGGTAGTTACAGTATATTCATTTTAAGCCTTTGACTGTATTTCAAATGAAAGAAGGGCAGTTGGCGGTGGGTATCACACCGCTTATGCTAAAATGACTTCAAACAGAAAATGACAAAAAGTTTTGAATAAGCCCTGTTTAGTTATGATTTTATCTGGAGAGCCCCTGTTCACAGCTACAGCACACGTGCTTTGTATTCTTAAAAGATGATACACATTGTGTTTCTTAAAGTAGATTTTTTTTTTTGAAGTGATGCTGAAAGGGGTACTTATCCATAGTCAGTGTATTAGCTACAGTAGATGGCCATCAGCTGTTCAGTTTGGAGAAGCAGAGAGGAGTACCAGCACGGAAGCTAAACAACGTACAGCTGTAGACAGGTTCAGCAGCAAATCCTACTTCAGCCAATGAAAAAAAAATCAATATCGGTTTAAGTGTATGCTATATTTAATTTGTTTTTAATCACTTTGCCCTTCAGTTAGGTAGCCTTTTCTGACAGGAACCTGCCATTAAGCCAATATCTCTTTCTCCAAGCAACCAGACTCCTTAAGCAACGTCAGTAATTTTCCTCGCAGAACATGAAAGTTGCTGATCTACTGCTGCCTCAATCAGTTAAGTTGTTTGCGTTAATGTGTGACTTCAGTAATAACATTAAAAAAACCCCCACCAAAGTCAGACAATAACATAAACAAGCTAACGGATGGTTATTGTTAGACCCTCATCAGTGTGACCAGTTGTCCTCACCAGAAAAACATATATGCATATTGGTTGAATGTGCAAGCAGCTTATTCCAATTTGCATGTCAGGTTATTGTTAGGCAGCACCCCCTAGTGGACATAGTAATTAAGACAGTAGTATAAAGTATAAGGAGCAAAAAAGTCCAGCAGGTGCGGTGGTAAAGTCCTGTGTGAAACTAAGACTAAACATATCAGTCTAAGTCTGTCACTGCTGGTACTCTCCACCTGTAATATATGTAGTTTTGGGAGTAACTGGCAATCGATGTGTTCTGTTGTGCAAAATTTAAAGTTACCTCAAGGAGCTTTTTAGAATTAGACATGGAGTAGCAGAGATTGCACTGCACTGTAATGCTGCGACCTTCTTGACCATGTGTACGGGTAAAATGTTCTTTATATTTCCATGGTAAAAGCACATTCCTGACTGTGTCCTGGCTGTGTGCTGTCCTCTGACGGGGAGTGTGGAAAGTGCGCTGTGTGTGGACACAATTGCTGCACACGTCTTTTAATCTTTTTACGTGAAATGCATGCCTCATATGAATTTTAGAGCAAATAAAACAAAAAAAATCCCTATCTATTTTTAGACAATAGACAATAACTGTATTCAGAATAACACCATTTTATTTTAAATTCTGTATTCTGTGTTCTGTTACACTGACAATGGATAAGTACCTCTTACAACCCCCCTTCAAAAAATCTGAACTATCCCTTTAACACTTTGACAGCTAAGTAGCAAGAAAACAGAACACTGTCGGAGGGAGGTCAAAAATGAAGACACGTTCCCCCTAATGTTCCTGTCAGATGATACAAATATGTACGGCAGGTAAGTTAGCTCTATATCAGTGAGAAGGGACAGAGAATGATAGCATAAGGCGTAAAGCTGGAAGGACTCGTCTCTCTGTCTCTCTCAGTCATCTGGATCCACCTGTCCGCAGTCAGAGCCTCTCAGAAGATTTGCTGCCGTTTGGGGAATTCGTGGCTGAACGATGCGTCAGGGGTTGTCATATAAAATGTGAGTGCTTTCCCCTGAGTAATTTAATCAGAGACTTTTATGGAGGCATCAGCCAGCACACTGAGAGACAGAGTAAAAGGATTGTAATTGGACTTCTTTCATTCAAAGTAATATATGGAATATGTGGTATAATTACAGCGCGGGGTAATGGCCTGTGGACGACTGAAATGCTAACGTGCGGTGATTGGTTTAATGTGTGTTCATGACGGGGAATTTGCACCATATTGACTTGAGACTTTTCTTTGGTGGTATTTCGTGTGGCTTTCATAACCTCCCCGCCACTCACTGCGACCATCCAGGATGATGGAATGATTGAAAACTTTGTCTTCTCAATAAATGAAACTTAGCAGAAATGGTCTATTATGTGCCAAATGAGTAATTTGTGTGGGCGACGTCTAAGGTCAACTCCACCATCATTAAAAAGCTCTTGAATAGTCTGGAAACCCTCTTATGCAACGCTGCTGTTTGAATAGAAATTGCTGTCGACTTTATAGCTTGTTAGCTACTTTCATTTCACCATCTGCTTGTCATGAAATTTTGGTGACAGCAGATTGTTTTTGTTCTGCATATTGTGCCGCTGCCAAGAAGGAGGATTTAATAAGTTAACTGAAAGAGGTACAAGTAATGTCATTAATATTCAGTGCCTTTCATGAGGTGGGATAATAACAGATTGTCAATTTGTTTTTCTGAAGGTAATTTATTAAAATATCACAAATAGTAAAACAAGGTCCCACAATATCATTAAAATACAAGTGTATAAAAAAAAACTATTTTCTCTCATATTTTACATATTCAAGTATTAACATAACAAAAGTATTATTTATTTATTTACTGATGAAAGTTTTTTCATGAGCTTATCACTCTAAAACAAATGTTTTGGCTCAACAAGAAAATTTAACAGAACAGTTTGCATCAATCCTTTTTAATAATGACAACTTGTCATAACCAAACAATGTGTCTCTAATTACCCTCTAATAAGGTCTAATAAGCGTCTAACTGTGGAAAATAATACACTTTAGTTACACTTCTGCTGTAATGTGCCTCTAATTACCCTCTAATAAAGTCTAATGAGGGTCTGACTGTGGGAAACAATACACTTTAGTTTTTATTGAGCTTATTATACAGCCATCACTCGAAAAACAAATGTTTTGGCTAAACAAGAAAATTCAACACAACAGCTTGGATCAACTTCTGATGAAATTATATTTGACCCAGTTCAGGGAATTAGCTTTTCCTCTACAATCAAAAGCATTTTTTTTCTTAATAATTAGTAGAATTTCAAGCTTTTAAGTTGATTACTCATAAAAATTAACTTGTACCAACTAGTTTTTCCACATTATTTAAGTTGACAACTGTTTAAAGAATTGAGTTGCTCCAATTAGATTTTATTGAGTTTGAGTTACACACAATATTAGGTTTACATAATCATCAACATTATGTCAACACAACCATCAAAATAATGTTTGCAACTTTAAAGGTTTATCTAATTCAGTGGATAAGAACATTTAAATTGCAAGCATGCACTTAAAGCGACTACAAGAGTCTTTCATATGTGTTGTGTTTGGAGGCCCCCGTTGACAAAAGTGGTTGTGTCCAGCGTAACGACCGCAGAATATAATTTCAAGAATGAAATGATCTAAATGAAAATCTCCTCCTGTTTTGTTTTTTTTTTAGTGTATGACTCTGTGTCTTTGACCGGGAAAATGTAAACATATCCAGTCTTCTCACACATGGTCTTGTTTTGATATCTAGGTCATGTCGACCGTGTTTCATAACCAGTTAAAGGCTCCTCGTAGAAGCTTTAAATTAAGTTTCTGAAGAAACACAATCAGCATATTTGCAGACTTCCCTGCGTGAACTGTTTGAGAGTTAAAACCCTCCTGAGATCCTTCTTTTTTTATAGTTTGAAGAAAATATCTTTGGTTAGTCTTTGGTTCAACTTAATATCTTAGACTTATTGAACATGATTACTCAAGTACAACTGAATGAATGTCAAGTTTATTTGTTTTGACCTATTACAAAATTACCTCAACTTGTCTTTTCAATTTTAGTCAATTTTTAATATAAAGCAGCGGACACTAACTCTTTTAAGTCAAAACAAATAGCAAATTTATATAGGACTAAATAAAATTATGTTAATCATTTGCTTATTTGTCTTGCTACTGGTTGAAGTTTTTTAATAAGCTTATTATACCGCCTATAAACAATCGATATTTTACTGATCTTCATCTGTGTGGTTGATCCCGAAACGACGCCGTGGTAACTCCTTGTTCCTGAAAATGCCGTGCATCAAACACTAACTGCATTTGCGGTGACAGAGAAATAATTCTTTACTGGAAACCAGGCAGTTCCTGGGCGGCTTGAGAGTTGTCATGAGGCGTGCTACATGTTTACGGTACCTTGGGCCTTTCCGTTCACATCAGCCGACTCATTTTTCTGTTTCCCAGCTAAACCAATCAGGTGAATCTGCTGTTCCATACAGCCTCTGTCTGTGCAGCGTGGGTATGTGTCAGGGTGTGTGTCAGTGTGTGTGTGCCAGTACAAGCAGTTTTAACCATAAAGTAGACAGTATATTACTATAGCATAGTGATAGAAAACTCAAAATGACAAACTATGTTTATAGTTACTTTCCTCCACATGCACAGGGGTAATTTGAGTAAAATGGGGTAAAAAGAAAAGCGGGCTTGTATGTACTTATCCATAAACAAAATGATCATGTGACCACAAATCAAGGACATATAGCTCACAATACTCTGTCAGGCTCAATCAAAGTTATGAGTCTTGCGTCTTAATTAAAATAGATATGATTTGGATTTCATTACATGTTAACTGAAGTCAATGTAAGCTAGAAAACAAGGTCAGAAACTTAGTGTAATCATGAATCTGAGTCACTGTGTGAAACAGCTTTGTCAGAATGGAGGCTGTGGTAAAACGTGCCGGTGATGCCGGGGCAAGCTGAGTCACTTGCCCCCAAAAGGTTTAGACATGCTGAATATGTGCAGAATAACCCGTATATTTTACACGTTATAATAACCATCAGCGATAAATGGTGAATTGATAGTCAATTGTTGCACTGTTAACAAACAATATTAACCTTTAAACTGTAAACGGACCAGATATTTTTAACTTTGTCCTGCACAGGTATACATGACACAAGAGGAGTACATACAGTGTCATAGTGAGTGTAGGAAACACAGGAACATGTTGATTATATACATTATCTGGATGATTATTGTAAAGTCACAACTGATGTTTATTAACCTTTACAACTGCCTAAAAATTAGTTTATAAAGCATATGAACATTACTTGAATGCTTGTTATCAGTAATATGATTATCAGCTAGAGTTTCATTAAATAACTCACTTCACCGTTCATCATTGATAGTTATCATGAAGTGTTTCCGAGTATTATTTTCTGACAGTCTACAAATGTGATCAAAATGGCGAGGCAGTATAGGCGTACGAAAGACTGACAGCTTCCGTGTGTAAATGTCAGAGGGGAAGTCCATTTGGTTTGAGGCATAAAATGACGCTGGAGAGGCATCCTCAACAAAACAAGTAGGATGAGAATTTCCTAGAACCGATTATGTCAGCCTCGCAAAACCTCATCAGATTTGATGATGATAACATGGAGTTTTAATTTGCCAAACACGTCAGGAAGTGTGCAGACCTGTTTCATGGACTAACATTTGACTCATCAAGCAGGGATGGCGTTTTTAATTTATATTCTTTCTGAAAACTTGACTGAGCATCCGTGTTTATTTTAGTCCCACCTTGGAGCAAATTGTGCCATAGAACTAACTTTTTTTGTTTTGTTTTTTTTGTTGTTGTAAAATGATATTACACTAGAGAAGCGGTTTTCAACAGAGGGTCTGTGGCCCCCAGGGGGTCCTCAGAGTTACACTAGGGGTTCTTCAAATCATGATGGTATCATCATCATGATCTTTTTTTTTTAAGTTTTTATTTTTTCCAAAATTTTAAATATACATTAACTTATTTGCAAAGATAAATCGACCTACTCAAAAAAGCCTAAGAATTTAATTTAATTTACACAAAATTAACAAAAGGCTACCCATGAATCCTCATTAATAATGAGCTAAATCACTGTGTGGCATCTGTTCATTAATAACATAACTAATTAGCTACATATAATAGAAAAACATATCGGCCAATTAGTCGTATTATTATCCCAAGTCTAAAGACATTCTTGTGAGCTACAATAGATCATGTTGTCGTTTCACAAGCGAGAGACTCTGACATGCTACAACTGCTGCAATATAGTATGTAATAGTGAACAACCGTGTGTGGATCAAAAAGCTTGGGACAGAATCATTCCTATATACATGCTGGTTAAATAATTTGTTTACGATCAAGCAGTCTCGGCCATTTTATACCTTACAACATGTCGAAAACCATTTTAAAACTATGGCCGACTCCCAGCTGGCTCCCCGAGGCCGGTGCTGCGCGCACATCGAAATCACGACAGGAAAAAGAAAGCAGTCTCTTCTCACTGAAAAACATTGTTCCTTCAAAGCTTTATGACAAACGACAGGACGAGATGCCGCAGTGAAACTTTGTGTTACTTAAGGTTACCTTGTGTACTCAAACACCAAGAAACAGTTTGCTGGTGATGAGAGACAGAGAACCGATGCGCGTACGGGAAAGCACCTGTGGTTGAAGCCACCCTCACAAAGTGGATTGATAATGCACAGTCACATGATCCCCCCCTTAGGGAGGGAAAAATTGCAAAACTGTCCGTGTCATTACTTTACATTCATGTAGCTGATATACAAATGTCAATTAGATTGTGATCAGTTTTATCAGCATAAGAGGTTTCCACTCTATTAGATAACTTGTTTTAATTTCAATGCATACAAACCAACCTGAGGTGTTTGTATACATATATAACAAATACAGTTAGTTAGTATTTTGCAGTAAAATCACAAAATGTAAAATGTGGTTCATGTTACCCCATTCTCCCCTACTTGTATAAGAGATTTTATTTGCGTCATGTGACCTGATCTAGATGAGCTCCAGACCTCTGCTGCTTCATATATTTGAGTAAGAGGAATGCATTTTGCCTAACAATTAGCAGTGTAATGTAACCTGATGACGGCGCCACCCCAACGTTCAAAACATTAGGTCTAGTCACACTTTCCATCATCTCGCTCATCATGAAACATTACTGAAATGAGATCCAGGCTGGGAGTGAACGCGCGTGTGCGCGCGTGTGTGCGCGTGTGTGTGCGTGTGTGTGAGTGTGTGTCTCAGCAAGAGACATAGGGAGAGCGGCAGCGAGCGAGAGAGAGAGAGAGAAAGAAGCAGAAGAGGACAGCGTTTCACAACCCTCAGATAAACTCAATGTGACAAGATGGTTACTTTCTCCCTCTGCTGTGACAGTTAATTCTGGACTAGGAAAAATGTCAAAAATGTTTAGCTGCGCTTGAGCAGAGTTAATTACAGAGCCCAAGGCAACTCAGACTAGGGCTGCTAATGGCCTTGACTTACAGATAAAGCTCCATTTACCAAGACTATTTTTTTTAGCCACTGATCTAATTTACTTAAAATCAAATATTTTGGCAGCAGCAATTAGATTCTCACTGTTTGGGGTAGAATTTAGATTACACGGCAGCCCGGTTTTGTTTCACCTGCCATTGAACTGATTAATGTTTATTAGGATTTTATTCTACCACCGTTGTTCTTTAGTTGACTAATAAGACATAACAAGCCATAGCTTGAATCAAATTACACAAAAAGTAGAAATAGCATGTTCTTTATTGGACAGTAAACAAACACAACTATACCCTAATTAGACACTGAACAATACTCGAATAAGACGTAACACACCGTCGTCTGTAACAAATCAGATGAAAACTAGAAGTATTATGTTTCTGAATAGATGGTGTTGCATACTTTATTTGACCCTTATTTGACTTTATTAGAGGGTAATTAGGGACACATTACAACAAATCTGTACTCTAAACTAAAGTGAAATCAAGTATCTGCTACAAACAAACCTGATCTATGAAGTAAAGGCCAAATTTAAAGCAGATTTCACTTTAGTTAACAGTGCAGTTTTGTTGTGATGCATCTCTAAAACTTATATAAACTCTAATTAGGGTGTAACAGTGGAAAATAATATGCTTTAGTTTACAGTACAGCTCTGTTGTAATGTGTCCATAATTAAAACTTCTAATAAAGTCTAATAAGGGTCTAACACTGGGAAATAACACACAGAACGCAGAATAGTTCTGTTGTAATGTGTCACTAAATCCTCCCTAATAAATTCTAATAAGGGTCTCTTGTGGAATATTATATAGTTTATGTGTCCTGAATTAACCGCTAGGGTCTAATATTGTTAATAAAGAACATATTATTTCTAGTTTTTGTTTAATTTGATACAAAGTGCTGCTTGTTACATCTTCTTAGTTTACTGCAAAATAAAGTGTGCTGTGCTGTATTGTGCATAGAGTTTTGCTAATGCATGAGAAACGAAACCATATATGTGCAAAAATGTCCTCAACGCTGGTTTGACATTCATGCTCCGAACTGTCACACCTGACATTTAGACCCTCTGACCACCTATAAAACATCTCGCTCTCTTTCTCTTTCGCCGCGTGTCTTTGTCTCTGTCTCTCTTTCTGTCTCCTTCCTTCCTATGAGGTCAGTGGACCACAGTGTTAGTGTTTTCAAGCCGCTCTTACATGTCTTTGTGGTTGCATCACTTCCTCCGCGCAGGTCCCTCTTGGTGCTGCTGCATTGACACGTGAAAGTCTATGAAACAGCAATCAAGACATCAGTAGCACCGGGGCCAGAGCCAAGTGAACCCAGTCCCAGAGATCGGGACCCAGAGATGGCCCGTGAAATGAGTTGGAGTTGGAAAATCACCGGGGGGATATTCCACGCCTCGCTGCCAATTTCACTATCATAATCAACCTCAGCTTGTAGAATGATATTATAGGGCCAACTATTTTCGCTGACACTCTATAACTGTGCATAGATTTTTGTGGTGCAGGAGATAAGAGAACAGATAAGAAATGTGCGGGGGCTGAATTGTAGATTGTGAAAAAAAAAAAAAAAAAGGAAAAGCTGTATTTTCGTTAATCTGATCTTAAATGTTCTTGTTTAATTTTGTAAATTAGCTTGGTTTTGTTTGATTAAATGTGTTAATTGCATCCAGACGCTGACACTGAACAAAACCATGAAAGTAAAAAAAGTTAAGAGACAAATGTTTTGCTCATCTGACCATCATCAGTGTCTTATATAGTATCTGTATATACTACATATGGATATGTATACATGATTATACTGTACATAATCATCCACTCCATATCCATTTTGCACAATTTGTAGTGTTTACAATGTACAGAAAGCTTGTTTATAGAGTTTAACTAATATTACAGAAGAGGGTTGCTCTAACATCATTATTAGGATGACAGTGATGCTTATGGACCTCGTCTCACGGCCCTGCTCCTGAATGCATCACTGTGGTGCTAATAACGACATTAAAGCTCACTCTCAAGATGTGATTAAACAGCAGGTTATCAACAAAAATAAAATAAAAATAGAAAACTTTTTACTGGTGTTAAGTTTGTCTCCCTGGAAACACCTGGGCTCTGTCTAATAACTGGAAAACTATCATGTCATGTCAGCAGAACCATCTCTTTGGAAAAGGGGAGGCACTTTCAAAAACCACTCTGCAAATGATTGTATGAACCATCTCTCCATGATGTCTGACACGGGCTGACTTTAACCAAACAGATCAAACTCTTGCCAAAGCCAGCTGGAAGAAGAGCGAAGACCTTTCCATCGAGAAAAGACGGTTTTTTTTGCCCTTCTTTCAATGAAGAAACAGTCTCCAGTTTTGATATAATTAATGATATCACAGTATCTACATTAACCTCTTCGGGAGCCGCAATTGTCTGTTGAGAAGAGTGGCCTCCATGGACGTTTCACGCTGTCATCACACCTAGATCCACACCCGTAGCTGCCAGTAATCCCTCCTAGGGCGGCGATTGGTTGCACTACTTTTTGTGCAGACACAAACAGATAACTTGAAGCCTGGATTCTGATTATGAAAATGTAAGGGGTCATATAGATCTCACTTATTATCAGGTTATCTCAACATTTTGATATTCTGCCCACACTACTACAGAAGCATACTATAGATCCCAATACAGCTATAATTTTTTAGACAATACATAAAAACCATCATTGGACCATATACAGTGTTTTCTAACAACAACAGTCAAACAAGCAACTACCTCTCAATGTATTGTAACCACCGATGTCTTTGGAGTAACAAAAAACATATGAACATATGGCGCATTTCAGGGCACCTGATATCCATGCAGGTTTATTACATGAGATAATTTATAAACACTTTTGATGAGGCATGGTTGCATTGTAAAAAAAACTGTTCCTCATTGGAATAGAAATGTTAGACCTGAAACTGAATGTCATGTCAAAAAGTACCTTGAAAGTTGTTTGTTATCCTACGGCAGTATTGTTACCGGTCTGCGGTTTATTGTAAACTTCACTTGAACCAGTAAATCACAGTAGGTAAAGTACAGGTTCTGATTTCTTACATGTTATATTGTTACTGACTGACTGTAGCTTTTCTTTTCTTCTTCCTCCACAACAAAGCCACATAACTGAAACCTGGGAAAAAACCTATAACATCATCGAACAGTCCCTACCACAAAGAAAAAGCAGTGGTAAATAACTGCGAAGTAATAATGTTCCTAATTCTAAATCAGTTTGTTGCACCAAGTCACCTGAAGCAGTAACTAATTAGTTATTGATTTTGTGCCAATAGTACCTTATGCAGATTAATCAGAGGAGATTTGTTGAGAAATTGTTGCTGGGAAAGTAAACACTGCATGGTTCATTAACACAGCATCCAACAGTTTGCATGGCTCATAAAATCCAACAAGTTTGACCTCAAATATTATATATTCTATGATTTATTTTGGATAGATGTTCATTTATCAGAGTTTAGTTTCTGATTTGTGTCTTTTCATGGTATCTGCCCGAGTGTAAAGTTTATAAAATGTTACTGAAATGTCTTGTTTGTTTGAGAAATGTAAGTCAATTCCTTAAAGCCCCAAATCCCAATCGTTCTGATGACATACAGTAAAAGTGAAGTGAAAATTCACATGGATATTTGAAGAGCTTGACTTGCAGGTTTTGTGTTTTTCAGTTGACCACAATTGAGGGTAATATGTACTGATATAAATACACTTTTGACAGCATCAGTAACTTGGTGGTGTGAATCTTCACACAATTTTAGTCCCTGTGTTACTATGATGCTATTTATAGACTCGTCAATCATTTTTTTGAGGTTATAGAAGGTTTGAAACTTGAGTTTTGGCGGTGGGTGACCCAGTTGTTTACATCTGGATTATAGTTTTTTGCAAAACTCAACCTTTTTTTAAAAAAAATATTGTTAACATTGTCCAGATCTCTTTGCAATTTTGAGTAACATTATTGTTCCAGAGCTTCTTCATCATAGTTCACCTTGTTTCACACAAAATCTACCACTATCATCTGCTTCCCATACAGTCGTATTCTTTTTAATTACCAAAGAGTACCCCTGTGTTTTACATCATCGTTTTTCAATAAACCATCCCTGTAGCTATTAATGTGCCTTTAAATTATTTAATCGCTCAGGTGCAAATAAGTGGATAAGTTTTACCTTTTACTTTCTTCTCAGAAGGTCCACCAATAGAAATGGCTGGGAACGCATGAGCACGCTGCCTCTCTGCTACATAAACACATACTATTCGTGTAAACATACAACACATACATTAGCTAGTAGTTTATTTAGATCAATAAATTACTGTTATTATATTTATCTTATATATTATTATTATGTGCATTATGAAACAGGCTGCACTTTACTACAGCAACAAGGAGTGGTGAGTATTCAGTTTCAAAATGAAATTTGGTAACCGTTGTTGATATTTAGGACGAACATGCTCAATGCTCGCCCCTGTAGCGGCTGTGCACCAGAAAGCTTTCACCTATTTCCCCATTCTGTCCTCAGCAAAAGTAAGACCTGTTTGTTGTCTTGTTGATACACGTATTTAATTGATTTAAAAGAACTTAAAACAGTTAAACACACAATATATTCAGTCTGTCGCTATGGGTCTCTCTCACATTAAAAGAATGACAAAACACATACAAAATGATGCCATGGGAGTTGTGTTTTCTCACTGATAAACAACCACCACAGATGATGAAAATCTATCTGACATGACTCAGAAATCACGCTCATGGACGAGGTAATATTAAAGTTTTATTCATGTTACGTTTAGTCATGTTTGCCAACTTCCTTCTTCACTGTCTGACATATCCTGTGTTTTCCCAGAGATTATGGCAACTAGCAACTAGCTAGCAATGGCCAACAAGAAACGCACCATTACCATGAATAAATTATGGATTTCTGCATTTAAACATTGTTGGAAACATTTGGGATCATGTAAGTACCCAACTCAACAAAATATATAACATATGTCCAGCATTTTTACACGTTTTATTGAAAAACATGTGACATATTAAGGCTTTAAGGTTTAAGCTTAAACAAACCCACAGCGGAGGAGAAACACTGTTGTTGAGCAGCCTTTGTTCAGTTAAGTGAAGTGCTGCGTGTGTAATAAACTGTAGTTCATTGTGATATTTAGCTTTTAGCCACGTCTTAATCTCCCCAGCAGGTGTTCTACTGTTGCGTTTGCCGACTCAGAAGTAACCTGATATATGTTTATACACACTGACAGATCTTTTGTACTCTCTTTTGTAACCATCTAAGGTTGTATCTGCCCATGAAAACAGTTGAATATAGATTTAAACACTTTTGTCACAATAACTTGCTAATTAAAAAACATCTCTGAAATTGATTTCCCCGCTATTAATGTCAGTCCAAAAATATCCCCCTGAAATTCCTGAAAAGTTTTCACTATTGATTTTATAAAGGAGAGAGACCTGCGTGCGTGCACAGAGAAAATCGAGATCAATATATGTCTATTATAGACTACAGCAGGAGACCTTTGAAAATCTATTTATACCAGGGAATAAGCTCCTGCCTCAGTGTGTGTCTGTGTGTGTTAGAGAATGGCCTTTCTTACTGTAAATCTCCAGGACATTGCACAGATCTCTCCGGCAGCCGAAGCCAATCATTTTCATTCACTCGCCATGTACATCTGCCTTTGCTATGAATATGGCTGTCAGTCCCATAAAGACCCGCACAAAGGAACACACTCATTAGTATTGTGTTGCACTGTGCTTCAGCATCAAGCGCCTACCACCCTTGACTAATTTTCTGTTTGTATCGAGAAACAAAAGCTCTCCAAATCCCCCCGTGGGCTCCGGAGTGGCTTTAGCGCACATCAAACTATGCTAATTACCTTTTGCATGATTAATTGGACCAATTAGAATTAGTAGAGGAAGAAAATGATTCTTGGCAAGGTGCGAAACATTAATTAGTCATAAAAAACGTTTATTAGTGTTTAAATTTAATCTCACAGAACACAATGGGATTAAGGGGAAAAGACAGTTAATATGTGGCGTGTTCAATCACTCCCGGAATAATGAGTGTCACTGCTTACAATGTGCTACACACACACACACACACACACACACACACACACACACACACACACACACACACACACACACACACACACACACACAGCCTCTGTCCCCAACCACAGTTACTGTACACTCTTAGAAATAACGGTTCCAAAAGGGTTCTTCCTGAAGGCCTGAAGTTCTGTCCAGGACCATTTGCTTCTGAAGAACCTTGTTGAAAAGAAAGGGTCTATGGTTCTTTTGCAAGACTGACCTTTTTATCCAAAGAACCCTTTTTGGAAGTAAGAGCACTTCAGGGGTTGTTGAGATCTTTCTAGAACCATTTTATCAAGGATTTTTTTTTGTACCATACTACAAAAGGGTTCTCAGTAGAATCCCCTGAGTGGTTTCTAGATAAAACACTTTGAATTTAAAAGGGTTTTCCACAGAACTCCCTCGGTGGGTTCTAAATTAAAAGCTTTGCAGTATAAAAAGGTTCTCGGCAGAACCCTCTGGGTGAGTTCCAGATACAACCCTTTTGCAGTAGAATCCCTTGAGTGGATTCTTGTTAGAACTTTTAGAAGTCAGAAAGGTTCTGGATAGAATCCCCGGAGAGAGTTCTGGGTGGAACCATTGTACGATAGAAGGGTTCTTCTTTAGAGACTCTCATAGGGGCTTCTGGGCAAAATCTTTCACAGATAGTTCTGGGTGGAAGTCCCTGAAAAGGGTTCCAACTGGAACCTTCATTAAAGATACCAGGAGCCAAAAAAAGGGCTCCCCTGTGAGGACAAGCTGAAGAACACTTTATGGTTCTGGCTAGCACCTTTATTTCTGTGTGTGTTCTGTTAGAAAACAGCCATGTTCATCCATCATACAAAGTGGCAGTTGTAACACAAACATTCCAGCTCTGATTGATGAGTCAAGACCGTACAAACGACTTACACACAGTAATCCTGCAAAAGATTTATGGCCTGAAGGCAATGCATTACAAATTTGCAATAACAAAATCACCAACAATAGCAGCAGCAGCAGCAGCAGCACAGGCAGCTAATGGTGATTTAGCTGTGGCAGCATTTATAATGGTGCGGTATGGCATCAGTAATAACAACCTTGCATTACACTCGTTTACACAGTGAGTGTGTCTGTAGGATGGGAAATGACAGCCGCAGGGCAGTTGTTTATGATGGCGACAAAACCCAGCAGGTACAGTACGGGCAGTGAGCAGCGTGTGGGTGTTTTCTCACATTTGGTATGTTCATGCAAAAAAAAAGAAAAATAACACAAGGAGTGGCTTCACACCAAGGTAATTATAGTTAACTAAAACTAAAACTAGATGTGGAGAAACCTTTTAGCTAACTGAAATTTAAAAAAAGACTGAATACTAAATACTAACTGAAATTATATTGTGAACTTTCAAATCCAGCTAAAATAAAAATACACAGGAAATCTTTTTAGCTTTCGTCTTTGTCAGTCTGATCAAATTTGTCACGCAACATGCAAGAGGAGGCATTGTGCACGTGTTTTTTTTTGAGAGTGGGATGTCTGCATGTCTGTGAGTCAACTGCCTTCAGTTGTTGTGTTTGTATTGCAATACCCATTCAGAACTTTTTAAGTCATGCCCCTGACAAACATTCACTATATTACAATGAAAAAAAAACAAATCCTGAAACTTATAAAAACAAAACTATTACTCAACATTTTCAAGCATTAAAAAATAAAACAAACAAAGCCGCTCTGGCCACTAACTGAAGCCAAACAAAACAAAACTTAAAAAGGAAATAAAAATTAAAAAAGAATGAAAAATATAACACTATCATAACTGTGTTTCACACAGAACAAAACCTTGGCCTGTAAAAGACAACTGCAATCTGCATGCACACATGCTCTACATACAAATGTTGTGTGTGTGTGTGTGTGTGTGTGTGTGTGTGTGTGTGTGTGTGTGTGTGTGTGTGTGTGTGTGTGGTGATCAGTGCACCATGCAACATTGTTCCAGATTAAGTGCATTAGAAAACGACTGCAGACGTTTGTTTCAAGTTGTTTAACAAAGTCTGCTCACAATCTGTTCTAATCCTCTCCCTCTCGCTCGTTTTAGAGTTACAAGCTTGTTGCTTCGTGCCAGGGGAAACACCCAAACAAGTAATGAAAAACTGAGAGTTAGATGTGAAATATGAAACTAACAAAAAAAAAAAAAAAAATCACACTTCTGTGTGTTTCCACATCGTAAACACAATGTAACTGCTGCAGCAACGAGAATGTTTGCTGGTTTATCACCATAAGTTTATCAGCAGAAGTTTGCTGTGGTTTTGTCATTTTGTGTACAATATCAGAGAAAAATTTTCCCACCATTGATGAGGTTACTCTGTTTTGATGGGACTTGGTTTGCAGTCATGCATCTATTGTATATGTGACAAAACATTGGTTGTTATTGCACAAATGACACTGACACTGACACTTTAGAGTAATAAACATGCACCAAATGAGAACACTAAAAAATGTAGATTTTGAGTGCTTCTGTGTGGACATGGCTGACATTTCTGATTAACATGCACCAGTTAAATAAGTGGGAGTGTGCACTCTTACACATTACACAGAAATTAATCATCAGCTTAATGCAGTGGTTCCCAAACTGAGGGGCAGACCCCCTTGGGAGAGCCACTGCAGGGGTGTGTGTTGATGACCAGGGTAGACATGCAGAATTATATAAAGTTAAATGAAAATGATTTATGTGGGGAAAATAAACAAACAAGAGTTTGCGGTTGGGAGCATGAACTTTTTTTTGGGCTTTTTTAGAGGGCATGCCAGGAAAACTTTGATAACCACTGACTTAATATAAATATTTATTATTAATGTCAATTTAAAGCAACATTATGCAACTATTTTACCTTAAAAGCAGCTTCAAATTAATGTTGATGGTACAGTGATTTGTTTGGTGGATCTTTCATTCCCACTCTGCACCCCGAATGCCGACTCTGGCACAATGTAATTTGGGTTTCCTGTGAGAAGTGTGTGACACTTTACAGCACACCGTCAAACAAGGCACGATTTGTATTTATGCCAGTGATATAAAAGTGAACTACGCCCCAAAGTTGCACAAAAATACAAATTCTTATACATAATAGGAGATGCATTCAGAGATGCAATGAATCGATATATTGCTCAATCCTCTGAAATTATCTTTGCAGCAAACCATTCTAGACACCCATCTTTCTTTTAGTGTAAAGAGAGTAGATATGCGAGAAACTTTGTTGTATTTTAGTTCAAGCTTAGTTTTTCTCCTCCACTCAAAAATGTCTTTTACTTTTTTTTTTAACTTGGATATTTGAGCTTCACTGACAGAATAATGTGTCATGTGTACAGAGGGTTTTTAAACCTTTATTAAACAAGGAGTAAAAAAGAGATTTAAAAAAAAATCTTTTTCAAGACTGTCCCGGTCAAGACAGGCAGCAGCACAGAGCACAGCTGCAGACGTAAGAAAAGCATCAAACAATTAAAAAAAAAAAAAAACATGGTGGAAAGTTCCTCTGTGGTCACCTTAAATCTAAGTTAGTGTACCTACGAGCGTCATCACAACTGGTTTGGAATTCAGTTGTGGTTCAATATGCAACTTACTGCAGCGCAATGTGGAAACTTGAAAACTCTGAGAACTTTTCATTAAAGACGCAGAAAGTTAAACTTGTATGCATATAAAAAAAAGAATATAATAAGAATGTTTGCATTATTCATAGAGTCTGGATTTGTCAATAACCATAATTTAACAAACTTGTTACCTTCCACTTCTTAAAATGGCAGGTTTTGTCTGCATCACTCTCGAACATTTGTTAAAAGCTAAATTGACTGACGTGATGTTGCTTCTGTGGAACTGATGAATGACCTGTGTTACCTGTACGCTGAGTATTTTCACATTGTTGACGCTGTAGTAGCATATGAAGACTGTTAAAACAAGCTTTTTTCATCTGGGCCCTTATGACCCCACCACTTGTCAACACAAAGCGGCACCCTTTTTCCCGCATGTCTTAAAACATGTCTGAGGGTATCTTTACATCATGTTTGTTTCTATGGTGTTAACCATAATGAAAGTTAGCGCTCGCTTCAGTCTTCACATTAAGAAGGTCACAGGTGCAAAAAAGACTCATAGAGGAGAGGCCACGGGTTTAAAAACGTTGTCACAAATTAAGATCTGGCTTTTCGAGCTGAGGGTGTAAATGGAAAGAAAACACTTGTCACTGTGAGTTGGCGGCTTTTGATTGATGTCAAACACAGTGAACTTAACTTTTTTTTTTTTTTGCATCATAAAAACAATTTTGAAAACGTTCTTCAGAACCTTGCATCTTTAAGTTGAATCAGCTTACAGTGTTTTAAATTGTGATGATCCTTCACTATATTAGACACGTTTTATTAGCGATGTAAAAGTTGTTGTACATTGTTTTCATGCATTTGCCTTCCTTAATTTTTAAGTAAAGTTTATTTGTATGCACCTATGACAGACACAAAATCACAGTGTTTTACATCAATAGAAAAAAAACAGACATAAAAAAATAGACTATTAAAAAGCAACATTAAAAATAGCAAAGACAGGACAGGGTTGGCAGTTAAAATAAACAGCAACAACGAACAAATGGGGACAGAATCACAAAAACATGGTTGAAGATAAAGCCAGTAAAAGCAGTAAATAAAATGGAGCAGCTATTTAGAGAGGTTAACAAAAAGCCTGTCTGAATAAAATGTTTTCAGGAGTCTATAGAGGGGAGAGTGTTCCTTAATTTGGGTGCAACAGCTTGAAAGGCATGGTCGTCCTGAGTTTTATAGCGGGATGGAGGGACAGTCAGTAATTTTTATGAACAAGACCTGAGAGCCTGATTGGCCGTATAAGGGTGGAAGACGTCAGCAATAGTTATTTAATTAATGTTAGTTAGGTATAATTCAGCACAGGTCCAGTTCAGAGTTTCCAGCAGAATGAATCTGAATAGTCAAATATTATTCTAAACTGAGAAATCACAGGTATAGCTCGCCAGCAAATCAGTTCTAAAATCTCATTCCTTTTTCTGTTTTATGTGACTTATATGAAAATCTTTTGAGCAGAAGTGATATAGAAGAGCAATAATGTCCAGCACTAATTTAATACCTTATTACCATAAGCCTGGTGCAATGCATGCATAATAAATTGTTGTATCTTTTACACGGCTCAGGCATATGGTTGGGAGACCGGATTCTCTTCAAACTGCACCAAATTTGCATGATAGGATGTGAGAGTTGGATGGATTTGGGGATTATATGAAACACAGCTTCCATTTCCAGTTCATTGTACTAAGGAGAGGTATCACATTTACACAGATGGCAAGGAACTTGGAAATGCACAGCTTCTGTGAAACACAAAATGTGCACAAAAAATCACTTCAAAGACAGAATCTATACTGGTTTTTTTTTTCTCCAAAAGGAAATGTGGTGATTTTTTTTTTTTTTTTTTTTTAGGGCAGCAGCAGCTTTCTGCAGCTCAGATGGAGCTGATCAATGTTGTTAGTCGTCTTTAAGCAGCATGGTCACAGTCTCACATGGAGGTCATAGAGACCCTGCCAGGACAATCATGATGTCCATTATGTTTGGATCATTCTGGAGGTCAGTCTAAGGAACATATTACTGCACAGATGACTGGCACCACCCCCCCCGACAATGTACGGCCATCTAACTGTATTTTAACACTATAGTGGGCACTTATATGCATTGTAGAGGAACAAATAGCCTGGTGACAAAAAACTGTTGCTTTAGAGGGGTCAAATGTTATGAACCCTTTTATGTTTTATGATTCTTTTGTTCTTCGTGTTAAAACTTTAGAATGTAATTTCATTTCCTTCCATTCTTACTCTTATGTATTGGTCGCCATTGGAGACGCACCCAAATCCGAATACATTATTCCCTTCAACTGAGAGATATATTTTATATCTTTAAAAGTTTCTTATTGCGCAATGACACCAGTTAAAGGTGGTGGTAATAAAAATAAAGCCAGAGAGAGAGATGAAAAGCACAGTATGAGGATGTGGAAATGTATTTTATAATTAACTAGAGAGCAGATCTCTGCCAGGGAACCCAAAAAGAATATTTGGAAGTAACTCCTTTGAAATCACCAACATTGTGTTTTGTGAGGTCACAGTGACCTTTGACATTTGACCACCAAAATCTTCATTGATTATTAATTGGCTATTACATTAAATGCTTATTTTGATCATCTTTTAATTGCCAGGCATTTTCTAGTTTATTTACTCCTCTCTGAATAGTTTTGGGTTGTGGACAAAAGTCGGTTTCCCCCCATTTTCTGACATTTCAGTCAAGTAATAGAGTATATAATAGAAAGATTAATCAATAATGAAAATAATCGTTAGCTACAGTTTGTGCCACAGTTGAAGAAATTCCCTCCAAGCCTTCCTGAGATACTGCATTCATGAGAAGGAGACAAACATGACATTACAGTGACCGAGTGATCATTTGTTCCGAGTTTGAAGACATTCCCTCAAGGCGTTCTTGAGATATTGCATTCAACTAGAATGAGACAACCCAAAAACATAACAGCTGGTGTGGAGCCATGAAAAAGGTTTCTCAAGGTTTTTTAAAAATTGTACATCACAGAGGTCCTTCCACATGCAGTCATGAATGGGCACAAAAAATTAGGCTGATGGGCCCAGTTATATGATATAACCCCTTTAAAAAAGTACCTATATTACTTTACTTATGGTATCAGAAGTAATTAGTTATATTACTCGTCAAGAGAAGAGAAGAGAAGAGAAGAGAAGAGAAGAGAAGAGAAGAGAAGAGAAGAGAAGAGAAGAGAAGAGAAGAGAAGAGGATTTTCAGGAAACCTTCAGTGTTACAGCAGCAAAGTGGATCACAAAAATAAAAAGAAGTGTCAATAAAAATCTAAAAAATACAAGCAAAAGGAAATATAAAAAATATGAGCAGTTTAAACAAGAGTAAATATAAAAACTAGCAATAATATAAACAGAGGAAGTATAAATTCAATATAAACAGACTCAGCAGTTGAATTTACACCACTGATTATTGCACAATGAAGTTAAAAAAAATCACCTGAGCGTAATGTTGATGAATAATACACCTGATTGAAGTATTAAAATTCACCTGTGTGAAATATTAAGAAGTGACATTACTCCTGATTAAGCACTAATATTGCACAATTATTGTACATTATAGTGCAGACGAGTTGTCAGATTTGGTGAGCATGTGGTCTACAGGGAGTAGTGCTGGTCGTACATATTGGTTATTATATTACTGCATTACTTTTGTACCTTTTTTGGTGGCCTTGTTGCGCCCCAAAGTTGAACCGCCGATCTAGTGAACTGTTAACACTCAGAGAGCTTTTGTTGTTAGGTGTCCAGATGTCGGCTGTGGTGGAAACAAAGTCGACCTCTCCGAGTGTGGCCTTCAAATTAGATTCCATCACCACAGATTCTCTCTGGAAGAGCCAAACAAACTAAAACTAATGACAATCCTTCCACCTGAGGAAAACATGCCTCTCTCCCTCTGCCTCACGCTCCGTCCTTCATTTAGCTTTTTGGCCAGCGGCTGACATGACCAGCGCTGACCTGCCACATGTGCATCATCAAAAGACAGCCTGCCTGGGTCAAAAAGAAAGTTATTAACTCAGAGTTACCTGGATTGATAACTGTAATGTAATGGCGTCTCTGTGCACCTCTAGATGTCATTCTGCTGTTGATTTAGACTATGTTGTTATGACATGTCTTTCTTCCATGCTGTCAATCGTCTGCTTTGACAGCAATGATTACCTTCTTACCATGTACAAAAACCTTTCTATGTTGTTACCCAGGCATCATGGTTCGTACTTTCAAATCACAACTTTATTGTGGAGTATTTTTATCACACTAAGCAGCAGGAGAAAAAAATCGACTCAATTAACTCTCAGACACTTCAGATAGATTTTATCGCTGGGCTTGAGGAGCGTGATCTTTACTTTGCCCCAGATTTTAGTTTCATGTAAAAGGGACTCCCACGAATATGAAAGGCAACCTCTCTCCCTCACGCTGTCAGTTTGAATCTGCTCGGCCCTGACGTCTGACTCAGTATCCAACCACAAATACCAGCGGCCAGGTAACGTTGATCTGTAGTGACGTCAGGGACAGGGGATTAGCCGCGTTAATCAGCACTGTTTTCTCCAGGTGACACTAACGCGTCTCGGTTCGCTTTAAAAGGTCAGGCACAGCGGTGGAACTAGCTGCGGTTCAATTTGGTGTTTTGTTTTCCGTCAGTATCCGACAGCTCTCTCTTCTACTGTCCACTGTGCTGACAATACAGTGTCAGACAACAGTGTGCATTTTAATGTATCTACGAATACAAACTGGAAGTCGATATATGTGAACAATTTATCTCAGTATATCATAATAATAATCAAAGGTTCATTCCTTCTGTCCCTCTGTCTGTTTCTTCGTTTTTCTGCAGTCAGAGTCTGTGTCAGCTTCACAGAAGAAAAACATCACCGTATAATAAAAATGCTACATGAATCAGCTAAATGTCCCTATTAAACCCATCAAATCTGCTTTTTAACATGCATTACTCCAACTGAAGTGAGAACATTTTAGCAAAAATGAAAGTCTGATGTCTCATTTGAAGTGTCAGTATTTAATTAGTCAAAAAAGTCTGGCATGGACTGTATGGGACCATATCTTTTAAGCCTATGGATGTTTCAAACACTCTTCATAATTTGTTGATAAATAAATATATATTTAAAAGGAATATTAACAACACACACACACACACACACACTTCGTCTATATCTTTATCCTGTGTTGTGCTGCTGAAAATGACAAAAAAAACTGTTGTTAAGCTGTGACCCTAATGCGACACTTTCTTTACAATAGTTTAAAAAAATGTCCTTCAGATATCTTTACAATAAGTGATCATTAGGATTTGAATACTCAAAGCCATTTGGCTGTGGTTCGCAAATGGATTTGGCCGGAACAGAATTGGAAAATTATATTGAAAAAAACGATGAGTCCTCTCTCAATTATACTCCTGGATCATAATCAAAATTGCACCAAAGATGCATAAATCCTCAATGTGCTTGTGAGCCACTGTCCAAAAATCCCTCCAGCGCCAACATCACCTCACAGTCGATGTCATATTTGGTTGTACTGAAAATATTCATCATCAGTGTGATTTGCAACTCACAGCTCAGTAGTGTTTTTGGTAACGGCAGTTGAAATGGGTGTTATTTCAAGGGCGTAGGGTTGGTTTTAACTTGGTTGGGACATTTTATGCTGTGCAGTCAATATCAAGGGTGTAGGTTTCGTAGGTTTCGAGTCCACCCCCAGGACAAACACTTCAATTCCTGCATTCTGGTGTTTTTTGTTTTTTTAACACAAATTTTTACCTTTTCTGCATACATTTATTCTGGAAATGTCATTATGTACTGGAAAACAACGCACACTGTCTCGCTTTCTTTTCCGTCAGCAGCAAACAGTGTGCAGGAATTTCTCTCATTGTCTTTATGTTGCGCCTTCCTCCCGTCACACATTCAGGTGCACAGAGATTTTTTTAATATATATATATAAAAGAAAAACACAAAATTCAGGCACCAGGTGACGAGCCAAAATATAAAGGACTATATAAAGGCTCTCAGGCAAGCGGTTCATCAAAATAAAAGTCCTCTGTTACTTTCATGTTGTTACTGGTTGGGATGAATGCAGGTGATCTAAATATGTGTGCGCTCTGTAATTGTACTCGTGCAGCACAACCACAAACAGCTTGAACCTGCAAAATGTTTACTTTGTGTTTATGTTGTAGCTGGTCAAAATTTTGGTAATTTAAATGATTTTTAGACTGTTCAGTAGTTTAATCTGTATCTTTTAA
The DNA here is from genome assembly GCF_056507025.1 of Lutjanus erythropterus. Taxonomy (NCBI): domain Eukaryota; kingdom Metazoa; phylum Chordata; class Actinopteri; order Lutjaniformes; family Lutjanidae; genus Lutjanus; species Lutjanus erythropterus. The sequence continues at coordinate 33,091,516 of NC_139318.1, read as the reverse complement.
TCTATAATTTATTAAATTTTATAAACTGAGCATTAAAAAAAACTAATAACCAAAAGGTGTTAAATAAAGACAGTGGAGTGAAAAGTAAGGTAGGGTGTGAGTTTCTTTATTCTCTTCATTCTACTTACTTTTATTTATCACATTTTTAAAAATGTTTTGTGTTCAAATTTTTATTCTAGCAATTTTATTTATTTATTTATTTATTTATTTGGTTTTGTTTTATTTGTTTCCTGTCTGTGTCTTACATTTGCATGTGTGTATGAAAGGTGCTATATAAATAAAGCTAAGTTGAGTGGAGTTGAAAAGTACAACAAGCAGTATAAAACTGAATTACTCAAGTAAAGTATGGGTACCTCAAAATTATACTCATGTGCAATACTTGAGTGCATGTATTTAGTTACTTTCCACCACTGGATTCACAGAAATGCTCGAACTCATGGTTAGACACTGGTTGAGCCAGATTCATTTACATAAACCAGATCCAGACTTGCAGCGTTAGACACTGGCGTTATTTCAGTGTCAGACAAACCTGTGGCAGGTGGTGGTCCCTGATCAACATATCTTGTTCTGAGTGGAAAAACTCTTAATTTCACTTCAATTATTCCGATTGCATTGTGGCAGTTTCATTTCACATCTCTTGTACTTGCCCTGTATGCAGTGGGGGTGGGGTCTTTTTTTCCTTTTCTTTTTTTTTTTACATCTGTCTTAAATTACTGTCAGTGAACCCCTACACAGATATACAAGAACCATCAAATTTCAAATTCTACATATGGATGTTAAGTGAACCCCCCTGAGCAGTCAGGAACCATGCAGTAGTGTAAATCATGTCAAGCTCTAAATCTAAATATTCAAAACTCACTTCTAAATTCAAGGCTGTTTTCCCCTCCTTTTTCCATCGAGGGTGAGCGTGCGACTATCATTGTGCACAGCAGCTGAGTGTGTCTCTTTCTTTGTCTGTGTCACTCCGTTTCATGTTTTATAATTGTATACTTCAAGGCCAATCTAGAGCACAAAGCCCTCTAAAATTAGCTTGCCTGTGAGTCATCTTTGAAACCATCCCATAAAGGTTACATGATTCTCAACAGCAGTAACTGCAATCAAGGCCTGTTGACTGTGATGGGGGACTTCAACCACAGAGACCCGAGTGCTGTCTCGTTCTTTCACATGCTCTCAGTCAGACCTCATCAGGTTCTGTGAATGGACTGGGAGGACTCATCCCGCACCTTAAAGGAAATGTTGATGGTTTAAAGTGAAGATTTGTGAGTCAGTGAATTGTTATGTTATTGTTGTGATGTGTGTGAGATCTTTCTGTAGCAAAGCCCGTTTTTAACTATGCGGGTGGCAACACTGACTGACATGAATGACAAAATGTCTGTCTTTTGTAAGGGATTTAAATTTTATGCAGGCATTCGTGGTTTCCAGAGGATGAAATACTGACTTTCGTTTTCCCCACTGACACCACCTGACATGTGTGGTTGTGAGTGGAAACTCTCCACAAATATTGGAGGGATTGCCACGAAATCTGCCCCCCCAAGTTGAGTAATTCAGCTCACATCGATTCACTTCACTTCATGTCAGTTCAATTATATTTGTACAGCGCCAAATTAAAACAGTTATCTCAGGACACTTTCTGATTAGAGCAGGTTTAGACCATACCCTTTGCAAACCAAACAGTTCCCACCATGAGCAAGCACTGAGGCGACTGTGGCGAGGAAAATGATACTTTAAAGGAACAGTTCACCCCAGAATCAAAAATATGTATTTTTCCCCTTGCCTATAGTGCGTTTACCCAAATATGGTGTGAGTTGGAGATATCAGCTCTAGAGGCATCTTCTTTCTCAACAGTATAATGGGACTAAATGTCGCAAGTCCCATGGGGCTCAAAGCGACCCGAGAAAATACATCTGAAAATTTCAAAACTAGTGTTTCCTTCCAAAAATCATGACCAGGTTACTCAAGATAACACAGACTTTGTTGTGAGCAGTTTAATGAGGAACTAATCTTTCTTTCTAAAAGAAAGAAAGTAATTCTAGTAGACTCGACTGCAGAAAGAAATGTTCCTTCATGAAACTGCTCACAGCAACATCTGTGGATTGTCACTGGATTAGAATTTTTTCAAACATGTTTTTTGGTGTTTTGAGTACCACAACCACGGGACTTGTACCATTTACTCCCATTAAATTGGAGAGAAGGAAGACATCTCTATGGCCAATATCTCAAAAACTCACAACTCACAACAAAACCATCTAAATGGATAAATCGCACCACAGGCCAGAGGGAAAACATGCATTTTTGATTTTTGGGGTGAACTGTTCCTTTAACTTTTCATCTAGCCTCTTCCTCATGTCAAAACTTTCAGTCAAAATGAAATGGTAAATGCCTTTTTAACTCTTTTAGGTTATATCTTTGTCATTTTGTGTACTTATTAAAAATACATTCCAAAAAATTGCAAAAACCTATTTCTTTGTATTGTTATAACAAAATTCAATCATGTTTTCTTCCAGTAAGACAAAATATCCTTACATAGGCTTAAGGCAGGCAGTTTCAACCAATAATATAATGACATCAACCCATCAATCAATCATCAGCATTTAGCAGCACGGACCTGAGGTTCATTAGTTAGCCTGCAAGCAACTGAACACTTTTCAATATTCAAATCAACAGTATGCCCTTCCTGTCATTTCACTTCAAAATGAGTCACAACATGGAAACTAGATGCTCTCAAAGTGCTGTTTCCTGAAAAGATAATGACATTCCCATCAGCCTCAGCTGTATTTGATGTTTGGTGTTGATTAGCAAATCTAGAAAACTAATACACCGAACTGACATGAACGTGGTATACCTGCCATGCTAGCCAAGTATGGCAGCAATAGCATGTATGGCTATATAGTTGGCCAGCTCACATTAGCTATATTAATTTTTCATATTCAACGTTAATCTGTGATGGGAATTACATTAATTTATGTTGTAGCTACGTCTGTTGGGCTTTTGAATTGTTGTGCTTTAGAAAACAGTTAAGCGATTTGTAGTCTTGTCACTTTCTTAACCATATCTTGGACTTTTTTTTTAGAGTGACTTGAGCACAACAGTTTCAGTAGGAATAAGCCCATGACTTTCGATGATAAGAAGTATGTAAGTCAGTGAACACATTAGTCAACACAGTAGGAACTGGTGATTTTTGCCAAGTTTAACAGGTCGTGTTTAATTGACTCATAAAGGCCTGATCTCTGCTCTTAAATTATTCATGTTTGCAATTTGAGCATTTACAGATTTAACTTACTGTACAATAATTACTGAACAGTAATTCAAAATGCACTTCTTTCATTTGAGAGTTTCACTATTAACACAGGCAGTGACAGACTCAATCAAGGGCTAATTTGAGAATGAAATCATGCCGGTAGGTCATATTTTGCTTTCGATTTGCTGTTTGGGTCATACTTTTGTTGATGTTGGGATTATGGATTGGAGCATTTACCATGCACCCTTATCTGCTCCCTCAAAATATCTGCTCAAAACTGACAAGCAAAATAAGTGCCTTATCCGTCCAGATGTTTTTAAAAGAAAACACTGGGGGGAAAAAATGACAGCAAACACATTTCTTCAACTTGTCAATGATGTCAGACATGTTGTCTTACAGTACAAACACAATCAACTTTATTATCGTTTAAAAACTAGGATTTATTGTCTCTATGCAGAGTATTTTAGCGCACAAAGTCTGCCATTAACTCTCGTTGTTTGCAGTTACACTCAATTTAACACCTTTCTGAAAGTACTGTAACACCTTTCAAGCTCCTGCAACTATTGACGCACGCAGTACCTGTGGTTTTTATCCGTGCACCTTGCCTTTTATTTTATTGTTGCTAAAAATGATGCTCTTGCAGCAGAGAGGGGAGAAAAAAAAGACCCTGACTGCATGAAGGTAATTCATATGTATTATTCATCTCTGCCTCTTCCATTTATACTTACAGTTGGCTGGAGTTGTATACGATGAAAAAGCCAGAACACACACTGGATGAGAGGCTGCTTGCTGCACTTATGTTGTTATTCCATGTTTTGTTGCATGTTACTAGGATTTGTGCTGATATCAATGATGATTACATGTCATGTTTTGTGGACTTTATCTGACATTCAAATAAATTTCACCTGACAGTTGCATTATATTACTTTCTAATAAACTGAAGAGGGATATAGGATGATTTAAAAGGTAAAATGAGATATATTCTGCTGCAAGAAGAAGACACAGCAAACGTAAAGCGTTGCAACACATGTATCTTCGTTCCTGCTGTTTAAATGTTGAGCATCCTCAGTTACTCATTATTGTTTTTACATGGTAACTGCAGCAGAGCATGTCCACTCGTCCTCGCTGATTTACAGAGAAATGGGTTTAAAATGTTGCTCCGTGGTCTCTGAGCCTGTCATGGAGGAAGTCATTTTTCTGCGGCACCATTGCTTTCAGATGTGGTCAAACGGCATGGTCTCTTGATGCAAAAAAAAAAAAAAAAGAACACACATTTTCTCAAAATGAAGTGTTTCGAGAGAAATGAGTTGCTGAGGGAGAGCACCTTCGTGGAGACAAGTAATATAAACTCACAGAGAGAAAGCAGTGTGGGAGACAAGAACCAGTTTCATAAAGTTTGAAGTTTTCCATCAGCAGGGACCACCAAATACAGAGCTGACAAACGACCAGCCAGACAGACATATACATATGTAGGGCACTTATGGTGTAAAGCAAACTTTATTACTCATTAAAATTGCATTGTATCTCAACATCTGCACACATTATACTAAAATGTTCCACCGAAATCAAACAGACATAATTACAATTTTTACGTTCAGTAATAAAATGTCATTAACCAGAAATACAAAGCAGAATACATGTTTCGTATATTTTTATCCTCATTTGTTTAACCAGCTGGCTTTGTGAACAAAATGATCAACAGAATGGCGGGTATTTTCGAGCCTTAAAGAGCAGCCTCTTAAGTAATAATGAGAGTGAGAAATGCAGTGCATTTAAGTGAAAACCCCGATTAATTATGTATGATTAGAGGACTCTTAAAAGCTTTGGGGAGAGAAAAGAAAGAAACTACATAAACAGAACACGAAGTCCAGAATGGCTGGATGGATACCAGACGTGAAATTGTAAATGAACCTTAAGTATACAGGTGACTGCAGAATTATGAGAGATATTGCTTCTGCATGGCTGGACGCTGCGGCTGACCGTTTGTGCACAGGTCATGTCACACTTTGTGCTCAGGTACTGGCCATTGTTCGCAATTTTTATATCAGTGTTGGGCTTTATGCTGTAATTTACTGAATATAAAAGTCAACTTTTAGCCAGCATGCCGAATAAACATTTTATTTTATGATTTTTTTAAATTAAAGGGATCGTTTGGATTTCTTGAACTGAGGTTGTATGAGGTACTTACAGTCAGTGTATTACCTGCAATAGATGGTGGTCAACACACCCACAATTTGGAGAAGCATATATTAAATATAATATTATCATTGTTAATTAAGATTATTGTTACCTTGCCATCAGACAGTCTTTTCTGTATGGAGGCCAAATATTGCTCTTTCTTGCTCAACCAGAGTCATTTTACCTCTCACATAACACAGGAGCTGCTTGTCCACTGCTGCCTAGATCTTAGTTTGTGTTACTGTGTGACTCAGATGAATCCGAACAAACCTTTTAAAACACATTAGTCACACAAAAACACAAACAAACGCACTGATCAAAGCAACGGAAGACCAGCAACTCCAAAGTTCTGTGAGGCAAAATTATTGATTTTGCCAGTGAAGTTTTGTTGCTTTGGAGAGAGCGATATTTGGCATATATAACGTTGGTTTCCCATCAGAAAAGGCTACTTAGCGTACACTTAAACTGATGTTTAGATGATTTTTTTGGGTGTCTAAAATACATTTAGCTGCTGACCCTGTCCACAGCAGTATAATTCACATGCCGGCCATCATCTACACATAAGTACCACAAATCCCACTTCAAATAATCCAAACTATCCCTTTAAAATCTGTTTTACCATTCATGCGGAAATCTGCAAATGTCCTTGCATTCGTTTAAACGTATGTTTTATTTGACTTATGTTCATATTGAACTGATAGAAATGGTCCAGTGTAAACACAAGAGAAGATAACATTGTTTACTCGGCATATTCTTGGACGCTACATGTATGTTTTATCAAAGAATGAGTCACTGAGCAGAGGTCATTTGGAAATATCAATCCAGCTGGAAATACAGTCAGACATGCAGGTCATGCTATACACTCCAGATAACTTCTACAGACCTGTCTTCTCCTCCTCTTTCATCCCCCCCCCCCCCCACACACACACACACACTTCCTCCCTGTCAGTGGCATCGTGCATGTTTTCACCTCTAAAGTGATTGTACCTGATTTATATGACAGGCCTTTAACCCTGCGTGTGCTTGTCCATCAGCATCAGGCAGAAAACACCCAAGGGCATGTGTGAGCAGGACCAAATCTGGCTCTCTGTCATTCAGTGGCTGTAACCTCCAACTAGAATGCACTCCAACAAATCACATTTATTCCCTCACTGTTAGGATGGGAGTCGATCACGCAAGGTGAGAAGTGCTGCGGGTTGTAGGCATCAAAAAATATACTTCAACCATATCTTAAATTGTTTCTTTTTATTTAAAATATATACAACCATTTGTATGTAAATCATAGAAATAAGGTATTCTGAATGCACAGTGACTGGCAGTTTGAATATATCAACTTTCAGCTTTAGATAAGGCCTGCAAAAATGTAAATTTGTAGAAAATAAGAGCTAAAAATTGAAGCTTACACTTGCTTGCCTGAAAACACAAATTTCTAAAATACTGTAATGAATTCAGAGACTATAAGTAAGGAAACAAAACTGAATGTTGTCTCCACCCCCAGTCGGTTGATGGTAATGTGAGTCAATGTATTAATGTTGTAATGGCCCCACTTACTGTTCATATATGGTAGTACAGGCTGTACTGGTCAGATAAATGAGCCTGTGAGGGGTCCTGCAGGCTGCAGCTGAAATGATGAATGTCAGCAAATATCCCCAAGAGCTCAGGGCCCACATCTGTCACGCCCGTGGTTAACTGGAGGGGAGACAAATACAGCTTTCAGATAATACTCAGGGTGTATGAAATTAATGTTTTAGAGATAAGGATTATTTACCTGTCAAAATTTCAATTTATCATCTCCTTAGTAAAAGTCACTGCATCCTTACAAAACCCTGTCACTCTGAGGGTACGAGGTAGATTTATTTAGCGTTTAAGAACACCGGGTTGTATCATGAGATTAAGCTGTAATTTCTTTGTTGCTACTCACAAAAACAAACATGAGATCTGAGAGTAAACCATCTATCATTAATATTATATCATTTTAGGGCAGGCAATAACAAAATGTACCTACAACAAAATTAATAAAAGTAAAAAGTAAAAGTCAGAGGTACCAGCAAAATATAAAGTCGGTCAATCAAAGAAAAAGTACTTGTTATATACAACGGCCCTATTTTAGATATTTTAAATATAAGAAACATTTTAATGTCATAGCTGGTGGAAGTTGAGCTCATTATCTACTTTAAAGATTTATATAAAGTGTTCATACACTGTATATGTAGCTTTAGTCATGAAGTCATGAATAATTTGGTGCATCTTATTTTATGGTCTTGTATTATTCTGTCTGTATTTTCTTGTTTGTGTTTCATACTGTCTGTGTGTATTTGTTGCTGAGTCTTTTGTATCTTAAAGGCCTAGTTAGGGACAGGCTTTGCAAATTATCTTAGGTTATAAATGCTATAACACTGGTGGGTACTTTCATTTCAAAAAATGCATCAGAAATTTATAATCAGATTTTTTTGTTTGGTTGGTGGTTGGTTTATAAAATCTAAAAGAACAGAACAAAAACAAAAACAAAAACAAAACAAAAAAACCCAAACACAATAACTAGTGATTACTATACTGCAAGTGCAATATTTTTCTTTGCTTAGAAGTATACAATAAAGTACCACATGTATGTCAGGCCATGATAATAAATCTCTATAAAAAATATATTTTTTATGATATATAAATATAAAATGATTATATAATAATTTTATATTCATTTTGTCATTCTTAATTGCTGTGCCTTTTATACTGTTTTAAATGATTTCTCATCACTGTGCTATTCTTCTTCTTATTATTATTATTATTATTATTATTATTAATGTTGTTATGTTTTGTTTATAATATTTTCTATTGTATTCTATTGCACTCAAAGTCTTAGATATTACTATTTTCTATACGGATTAATATCATATAATGTAATATCATATCATTTCGTGTGGTAAATTTGGAGTCAGTATGCAACTGTTTTTTCGTATATTTATTATCTTGGCATATTTTGTCACTTACTCAGTCGCTACAGCCAATACACGCTTTGATTTATGTTACACTCAACTGCAAGACGTGTGTATAAACCGATAAACTGTCAGTTGTTGTAATTTAGTTTTTATAATGAACGAGCGGCAATACTCACGCAACGAAATAACAAACATGTTTATTCTGTGGACTCCGGAAATGGATTCGCGGTCACGTGACTCCTCTGTTTACAGGCATCCGGAGAAACATGGAGGACACCGCTGGCAGTAATCCCCAATCTGTGGGATTTACAGAGAAATTAAAGTCTTGGTTGTCTTGGTCATGGACTTACGTGTGCTTCATTTGGTTCGGCATGGTGCTGATCATGATCTACGTGCTGTGGAGTCCGCTGAAACTGCAGGAAACTCTTACCTCAGGTGAATAAATGCAGCTGCTAGCTAGCTATTGTTAGCATTCGGCTTTAGCGGGGGAGCAAGCGGGAGCTGCTGGTTTGACAGTTCGGTATCTGACTGATTCAAACACAAATAGAGGCGACTTCCTGGTTATGTTTTATGCGAGTCTTTAAAAATACATTTCCGGCTCCTGGTTATATTATTTCTTTTTAACAGCAGCGTGTATTGTTGTCAAAATTCAGTAGTTTGTTGTTGTGTTGCCAAGTGCTACTTTGGGCATCATATAATCAAAACATCTCGCCTGCTATACAAAACCCACCTCCTGTGTTTTTATGTTGACTTGCCAGCCATGTTTTTTTTATTACATGGTTACAATAGAGGACACTAACTGTCTTGCTGCAGTGTGACATTATACTGACTGTCTCCTCTTTTTCCCCTTTCAGCCTCAGTGTTTTTGAACACACTGACCCCCAAATTCTATGTAGCTCTCACTGGAACCTCCTCTCTCATCTCTGGACTCATCCTGGTAAGTTATCACAATAAGTTATTCCTCACACCAGAGAATACATGTTAAATAGTAACCTTTTGCAAAATTATATTTGCTTGCAGGTGACTTTATAGACACATTATAAATTTGTATTCAGGAAACCAGCCCGATTGCATAACCCCCACTAAGTTTCAAACTTAGATTTGGCTGACTAGCTAAAAGTTTGCTAGTGCTAACATCAAATTTATATTAATAAAGTGACAGGTTTTCCCTGTACTGTAAACCATACAAATTTATTGTCAGCATACACTGAAATTCATAAATGAAATGCATCCTTGAGCAGCTCTGTACAACAAATTGTATGCCACTTAAACATATGTTCCATATGGGACAGTTTCCACAAAAACATGTATAAACAATCAAAACAAATACACACAGTGGAAATCACATTATATCCTTTGGATTTAGATCTCCATCAGCAGCATACTGATTTGGTTGACAGGATGCACTGATGTACAAAATGTGTCTCGGTATCTCCTCCTCTTCAGTCAACATAAATTCAGCTATTGTTTTATGTTCCAAAAGTTAATTTAATTTAATTTTTCCCTATTCACTGTTATGGGTGCCTTAAAATTTTATGAGAAAAATGATTACTAAGCACTTTCTAGCAATGCATGAGGGGATACTGAAGAAGCTAAGGCCAAACATTTACAGATCAAAGGGTTTTCCCTTACAAGAGCCTACAGAAATCCTCATAGGGATGTTATGCCACTCATTTTTTCCTGAGGTTAGTCTAAGTATTTTTAAGCAACCAGGCACAGGATTAAACACGAGTGGAAGCCTAGTTTTAGAAGAGTGTCACTATTAATTGCAAGGCTGTAATGAAAAAGAGTTGCAGTACACCAAGAAACATCAGCCCTCGGTCTAGTTCAGTGGTTCCTAAATTGCAGAGTGTAAAGCTGGCAAAGGCGAATTAAATACAGAGCAGAACAAAAGTTGTATAGATCTGTTAAATTTTGGAGCAGTGAGTGAACAAACAAGTGTGATTTAATGCTGGCAAGGCTGTCTAGATTCAGGTTAGCAACTGACTTGGAGACAAGGGTGATCAGATCCCAAAGTTTGTGTGGGACAGTGTGAGACACATTACAATTGCTGAGATGTGGTCTAAAATTGCAAATAAATACAAATAAACATTTGTATTCTGCCCCTTAGCTTGTAACTACGTTTTGTTCAGTGGTTGTCCAGTGGTCCAGGGTGTTTAGCATGTGAAGGATTTAACAAATATAGACTCACATCTGCTGTGTCACTTTACGTCATATTCCCCTGTATGTGTCATTGAAAAGTAACTCTTAAATAATAAGTCTTTGTTGTAACAGCAGTTCTTTCTCTTTGTGGTAGTTTCCATCATATTCTGGCTGATCTGCATAGCATAGGCAGCAAAGATGGGGACATGTTAACCTGCATTTGACCCACATGAACACAGTTTGATTGACATCAAACAGCCCCCTGATGACAGCCTTTCCTGCTTTTTTGGCAGTCATCTCATCAAAGCCGGTTAGAAAAATTGAGCCGGTCAAAATGCAGGATGTCGTCTCAATGTGTGGGAGGCGGGACAAGGGGTAGAAATGCTGTGCAGACACTTGATCACTGTAGCAGACAGAGAAATGGAGTTCATGGTTATTACAGCCACAGAGGCTTGCTTTGTGGGGTTTATTGTAATTTGTGCTGACTTTAAGGTGCATAGGTAAAATTATTGTTTTCCAGGTTCTAGACAGAAGAGGTTGAGGAACCACTGGTGTATTGATATGATAGCAGTTGCAACTGAGTATTTGCTGTTGTATCATATGCTTTTTGTAAAGTGTGTTCTTGCCATATGTTTTCTCACCACAGATATTTGAGTGGTGGTATTTTCGTAAGTATGGGACCTCGTTCATTGAACAAGTGTCAGTGAGCCACCTACGTCCTCTGCTGGGTGGAGTGGAGAGCAGCTCCACGACTGGTCTGTTTGCATCAGTTAATGGAGAGGCAGAGCCAAGGCCCAGTGTGTCAGGTATATATGTGCATAATAGAAAACTCTACAAACAGCAAGACTACTCATAGTATCACATGTACTAATAACAACATCTTTCTTTTGGCAGAGTGTAAGGTCTGGAGGAACCCTTTGAATCTGTTCAGAGGTGCAGAATATAACAGGTTTGTAATGCTTCATAATGTCATAATTTTTATACAGATGCATACCTTCTTGAGCAGACTGTGTCTTGGGTGTTAGAAAGTTAACTCTTCACTGTGGATCATAAAACTGTTTGTACTTTACTCTGTGCTCTACAGATACACGTGGGTGACAGGGAAGGAACCGTTAACATACTATGACATGAACCTGTCTGCTCAAGACCATCAGACCTTCTTCACAGGAGACACTCCGCAGTTAAGGCCAGAAGATGCCGGTGAGTTTTACCCATATATACTGACTAAATCTCCAGTTTAGTAAAAAGTGTAGCAGACATAGATGTGATATTTCTTTGTTTTTTCAGCTGTACAGGCAAAAGACTGCTAGCATATTTGATTTGAAGAATTTTCTTAGATTCTTTGTGAATATTCAGATGTGCTTTTTTGTGCTTTTTGGATGCATCCAGTTGAATATGTCAGGACTGGAACGTGGCATCTCTAATAAGCTTGAGTTCATCATCTCATTACAGTGATGCAGAAAGCCTGGAGAGAGAGAAATCCTCAAGCCAGGATCAGAGCAGCTTACCAGGCCATAGAAATGAACCATGAGTGAGTCCTACTCTTACACAGTTACACGTCATCTCCATAAGCACTACATCTATAGAGTGCTGAAGGGATGACGTATTTTTGAAAACCAGCATGGAAGTTAGCATTGCTCTGCTTTCCTCCACAAAAAAACCCAACACGATTTTCTCATGGGATGTTTGAGATCACAACATCACATGAGAATACCAGATTACAAAATAAGATCTGTGGCAAACAAAAGTTTATGATACAAGATAATCTGAAGGAACAAACACCACTTTTCTGATTTTTGAGCTAATGTTAGGCCATAAACAAACTACACCACGGTCACATAACCTCACATCACCACCACTAAGTGACTAACGTTTGGTGTGATGATGTTTAATGTCCCTGACAACCTCCGCAGTCTTATTTAGCCACGTGTTAGCAGCCATCTTTTTTTAAGACACGTAAATGTTTAAAAACCTGACAAGTCGAGGATTTACTGACGTGTTTTATGTCTAAGAACAAATCGGAAACATCTCTTAAGCTTATTTAACCACATCCCCTATTTCAGACCTTATGTCAGGATTCTAACTCAGAAGAAAAAAGTGCTAATATGTCCAAAAAGACAAACTCCAGAAAGCCTTACTTGAGTTATGCAGGCAACCACGGGAAAAAACACTAAGGCATTCTGTCTCCTTGTGAAATTGCATTATTAATTTATTCTTCAAGCAAAGAAAAACAAACAGACCTACGTGTATCTGGGTGACCCTGGTGGAGACATAGAGTTGACTCATTCCTCCAGCAAACCATAAACATAATATACAGATAATATTTGAATAATATCTACTGTTGTAATGCAGTTAAAATGTTGCTTTAATTAAGAGCATGAATGTAATCATATCACAACCTTTTAATTAGCAATTTTGTGCTCAGATTATTGCCTTGATTACTTTAATTTTGAGGAGCATGCAGTCATTATCACTGTTCTCTTCTTGTGTATGACAGAGTAAAATATGAGGATGTGCTGTTGAAAATCTGTCCCTTCGTGTCTTACACGTGTGTGTGTGTGTTTGTGTATGCAGATGTGCTGCAGCCTATGTGCTCCTAGCAGAGGAAGAAGCCACAACTATCACAGAAGCTGAACGCCTCTTCAAAAAAGCACTAAGTATCGGTAAGAATGGATTTCAATAAACATTCCTTATATATAGGAAGATAACTAGTTAATGAGTAACTACACAGTTTTAATCCTGCTTGTGTGACATATTTTTCTGTACATCAGAAATTTTCCAACACTGCAAGATGTAGTGGGAATTTTCCATCTGCAATTCTATCTGTGTTCATGTTTTAATCTTCTACATACTGACAAGTGTTTTCTTTGTGAAATGTCTCGTATTTTCGGTTTGTTTTCCGCAGCTGGAAAAGATATCAACTTACTGGTGTACATTAAACGCAGACTGGCGATGTGTGCACGCAAACTGGGACGGATCAAAGAAGCAGTAAAAATGATGAGAGATGTGAGTTTCCATGAAAAACTTCAAAGTGCTTGCTGCTGTAGAGTGTGCGTGATTTGTCAGATGACCCATGCAGCTGCTGAGGCAACATGTTTACTGTCTGTATGTTATGTATGCGTGTTAATGTATGATATTTTATCTCTTTACAGTTAATGAAGGAGTTCCCACTGTTAGGAATGTTAAATATACACGAAAACCTCTTGGAGGCACTCCTAGAGCTTCAGGCATACGCCGATGTCCAAGCAGTCCTCGCCAAATATGACGGTATGACTGAACCTGATAAAAAATCAGCGCCACTGCCACTGAATCAGAATGTTGAGTGTATAACTTATGTCACTTGACCCAACTGTCTTCTGCCTTTGTAGATATCAGCTTGCCAAAATCAGCCACTATATGCTACACATCTGCATTGTTGAAAGCACGGGCTGTATCAGATAAGTATGTTTCCTTTTGTTTTGTATTGTTTTAAATATCTACTGAACGTTGCCACTTGACATCAGTGTATATATGGCTGCACTAACAGCAGCATGTAATGACTTTGTGAGCAGTGTGTCATATGAGGTGTTTTGTCTCAGGTTCTCTCCAGAGGCGGCGTCGAGGCGAGGGCTAAGCACAGCAGAGATGAATGCTGTGGAGGCCATACACAGAGCTGTTGAGTTCAATCCACATGTGCCAAAGGTCAGTCATTTGACTAACGAGTGTCAGATATCCTCATTTACACGTGGTATTAACATGGGATCTGTATCTGTATACGTTATCCTATTAATAACCAATCCAGTCTCTCCTTTGGGTTTAAACCTGGTATTTTTAATGCATTCTCCTTGTCCTCATTATGATCTCGAATTTGTCCTCTAGACCAAAACCTGCACATGAGTAATTTGGTTGTTGAGTTAGGAGACACTTTAGAAACTTTGTGAATTGCTGTCTACAGCAAATTCTTAATTATTTGCCTTCACTTGTAAAGTCGGCAACTACAATAGTTGAAGTTATTTTTTTCTTTCTATAACAGATGTTGTGTCAGTTTGTCCTGGTGTGTTGCATTTCTGGCATGTAGACTACTCTGTGACGCATTCATGGCTTAAAATAGATGTATAATCAGTAACTAGATCTCTCTTCCAGCCTTCTTACTTGTTTGCACTCCTAATTTCAACAACCTATATTTTGTCAGCTAAAAATCAGTATCTGTATTATGGATGCCAGCACGTTGTACAGATTGCACCTACGTAAGATCCAAATACAATATGAGCCAGACTACCTCTAGATGTGATCAGGTAGGTCAGATCATAATATGATCAGGACACATTTACAACTTGAATTAACACGTGTTGTTCCTTATCCGGATAACGTGTCCAGATCACATTTTAATACCAGATGTAAATGGGGTCACAGACCCTGATGGTTATTATGGGCCATGAAAAACTAATTGATCACTTAAGGAGGTGATGTTTTCATGGGAAATATTTGAAATCACTCCTCCCTTTTCGTCTTCACAGGTATTACTCCCATAGATTATGAAGGATTGTTATTTTTTTATAAAATGGATAGTTAACAACTCACATCTTGTTCCTGTTCCTCAACTATCCAGATTATTTTTGATTTAGGTCACTGTCTTGGCTGCATGCATCGTGATTAATGATGCAGTCTTTCTGCATCAAAGTATACAGTATTTTCATCCATACTGCAAGTGGTTTGGGTAGACTGTTTAGATTTTATCAGTCACATTTTTTTCTATATTTAGTCTATTATTTGGATGATGCAGGTCTCACATGACATGCAGAACAAACAGACAGGTAAACAATCAGTCGGTCAGTCAAAGATGAGTTATGTCAGCACTGACAGGTTGTGCAAGTTATAAACAAAGCAGTCTTCATTGAAGACGTGCTGTATACTGGCTCACCAGCAGGTGTCAGTGTGTGTCTTCATACAGTAGCTCTTCATTCCTTTTAACACACCTGTAGTGTCATATTTAGACCCTAAATCTTGGTTTGTATGTATATTTACCTATTGTTTCTCTATATCAGGGATTTTAGTGATTATTGTATTTATCATAAATCAATTCAGGACAGTTGAATGGGATGCTGTTGGATATTTGATGGACGCCCTGATGATCAACCGCTGATACAAGACAATGCAGCATTATGGTGTTATGTGTTTTTAAAGGTCGTTTAGTGTGAATTTCACATTTTGGTCCTGAGAAAAACAGTAAACATCAAACAGATTGGTCACAATTGTGCATAATAAAAGACCAGTTCTATATAGAGCTGAACCAGTAGGGATGTGGGAGTACAACTAGATCTCTCTCTGGCCTTTCACATCAGTTCCCACAGGATTAGATGTCACACATGCACACACAGAGTCATACACAACTAGCAGCAGCAGAGTTTTGTCTCAGTTTAGCCTTTGTAGTGTGGTGTTGTTTCATCTCATGCACTCCTTTCCCGAGAAGAGAATCAGTGTGTGTTTGTGTGTGTGTGTGTGTGTGTGTGTGTGTGTGTGTGTGTGTGTGTGTGTGTGTGTGTGTGTGTGTGTAGGTGGGGAATGCGTCAGCCAGCACTTTGATCCAGCCTTTGATTTTTAAAGTGAGGGCCCTCATCTTCAATGTCTTTCCAACTGCTCCCTCCCCACTGTGCCCAGAGGCAGCCGTCCTCTCTCCTCTCATCACGTACCCTCATCCTGTTTCTTATCCTCTCATGTTCCCTCATCCCCTCTCATCCCCTGTTTGAGCCAAACAGAGAGTCTGATGTTGGACACACCACTGCCAACTTTATCACAATGACTTCTGTGAGTTAAGGTGAAGAGCTAAATGACATTATGAAATTTGTAGCACACCTTTCACAGGGCAGAGGATTATTGGGAGGCTCATCTTTCAGCTTTTGACCGGTATCCATGGGGAAGGAGGGCGGTTGTTGCTTTGTGTTGTCTGACTGTCTGAATGAAGAGTGCACCTGTGGCCTTTTTAGACACAGGCTGGCCTGTTGCCCCCTAAAGTAGGATCTGAAGATTGAAAAAAGGGCTTTTGCCCGAGAGTTCCCCAGAGCCTAATTCTGTCCTTGGTGTAGATTGTAGACTCCAGTTTCCTAAATCATGTAGAAACTTGTGCATGCTGTGGCACAGTTTCTTTTTTAAGAAAGTTGTCAGCCAAAAAAAACACTATCATCATTTAACTCATTAATACATTAATTAATGACAAATTACAATTGATGATTTGAGTTCTTTCATACTGTTAAGACAAAAACATAAACGGTGACTGATGCACAAAAGCTTGAATTAACAGACTGCTAAGTTGTGTTGTTCAAATGAGCCATGCTTTCTGCCTACTGCAGCTCTACAGAGGTGAGGGAGCACTGTCAGCGAGAGAGCCGGTGAATCAGATAAATAAAACGTTATTTCCATCCCTGCGGCTAATCGCTACAATGCCTGCAGCTGAATACAGTGTCATTTGAAGTTATATCCTCACAAGAAAAAAAATAATAATAAAGCAAAATATTAATGAATAAACTCAGTATCTGTAAGGTAACTGGAGATACATCGAAGGTGACTCAATAATGAAGGTGATGTTTGTTTGTGTTGCTATAGAGAAGCCATACCAAATACCAGCGTTGCACTGACCTGCAGCAAGGAGAATAGAGCAGCCTTGGCAAATCTGAGTCTGTGCGGACTTTTCTTAATTTCTTGGCCGTCATCATTAATATACAAATTGGCTGTGGTGGCTTTAAGTTGGGAGAAATGGGCTTGTGGCAGGGACGGTGCAACTTTGGTCCCTGCACCAGCTGGATACCAGCTGGGTGTGGGAAAAGTGAAAAAAAAAAACTAAAAACTTCAGTTAAACTGCTCAGCAGATCAGACTGTAGTTGTACTGTGTAGCTTCCAGATGTGAGTGTATGTGCAAACAGGGCAGTTTTAAAATGAAGTAAAAGTTGAAAAAAAAACCCCTCAATGACCAAATTGTACAAGTGGACTAACGAAGGAACAATGTGAGGTCAAGCTTTAAGTGTGTGGGGGTGTTATCAAGTGTGCCAAGCAGATTATATATGAATATCATGCAAGGCTGCATCACATGAGCTTATTAAAACAGCTGAAAAAAAGCTATACACACACTGAACCCACATCCACATCCACATCCACAAACACACACACACTTTCATTTTTTTCATTGCTACCTTCCTCCCACATGACCCATTTCCCTTTCGTACAACGGCTCTCCATCTTGCCCCCATTTACCTCCTTCTCTCCTTTGTTCACTTCTATTTTCCTCCCCTCCTCATCTTCTTGTCCTTCTCCATTCATCCTCCTCCTCCTTCACTCTTTTCTCCATCTGTCTGTCCATTTCAATCAGCTCTCTCCACCAGCCAGTGGTTAAGAAACTGACAGTTTGCCTGATGCTTGGACAGCTGATCAAGTGTCCCTGCTATCTGAATCTGCCATGCATTTACATTTACTACCATTTTGCTCCATACGCATTCATTTTGAGGCAGTCGGGGTGACCCGATCCCATCTACCTTGCTAGTTTACTTCACTTTGGAAGGCAGTTTCTCATCTCACCCCATTCTGGTTGACATGTTCTCATCTAGATCGCCTGTCAAGGCTCAGGAAGGAGGACATTTGCTTAGTTTACCTCTGAAATTGGGTTTTTGGTTTGTAAATTGAGACAGAGCAGCAGTCCTGGGTTTGCTCTGAATTAAGATGGATGAGGTTTGATTCAGACAAGGAAACAGGAAAAGGGGGTAGTTAGGATTTTCCTCATCCCAACCCACTTTGGAATAAATGCTGCAAGTTTCCTGCCACTGTCCACTCCCTGAAAAGAGGTTGGAGTAGCTAGAAGGGGTGTTTACGAACTGTATGAAATTCTTAATCTTCGTTTGTGTTTCTAACCCCAGCACCTGTTTGTCTTTGCGTTCTTTTACTGTACTCGTGCGTGTTTGTCTGACCCTTATAGACCAACTACAAGGCTGATGTCATTGTTGCCTGTGTGTCCCATTGTGAGCGGCAAAGTGCTGCAGATTAGAATCAGAAGGCAGCTTATGAGTTATGCTCTGGGCTTATGACTGCCCAGGGATAAAAGGAGAACACATGAAACTCAATCCCTTCATCAAAGAGGCGACAGGGAGTGGAGAAGCAGACCGAAGAACGAGAATGGGAGGGGGGGGGGGGGGCTCGGTTGGTAGGCCAGCACAGAGGACTGAGGTGTCACCAGGTCTAATGCCGTGGCATGCGAGGAAGGACAGCTGAGCAGCCAGCGTCTCTAAATGGTTAATCTTAAAACACCCAGACCTACATGTGTGCCATATACTGCTCATTCTTTATCAGCAGCAGACTAATATAGAGGTAGAAATATGTGTAAAACTGCAAAATATTAGGGATGCTGGAATGCTGTGTAAAATGCAAATTAAAACAGAATGCAATGATGTGCAAATGCTTTTCTACCTATTTTCAATTTAAGCTCATCTGAGATGGACTGATGCAAAGTGGGAAAGTGCACTGTGGATTGATAATTGTTTTCAGAAATTATGGATGTTGTGACCTCTTGGCTAAAGAGGAGAGGGTCCATCCAGAGTGTTACCAGCTCTAACTGTTATGGGGGTGTGTTAGTGCCCATGGCATCATGGTTAACTGTCACATCTTTGAAGGCCCCATTAATACTAAGAGGTACATACAGGTTTTGGAGCAACATGTGCTGCCATCCAGATAGCACCTTTTTCAGAGACGTCCCTGATAATTTCAGCACGACAATGCCAAGACACATTCTGCATGTGTTACAGCAGCGTGGCTTCATATTAAAAGTGTTCACGTACTAGACTGACCTTCCTGCAGTCCAGACCTGTCTGCCGTGTGTGGATTACAACGCTCAAAATAGTACAACAGAGATCCTAGACTGTGGAGCAACTGAAGTTGTATATTAAGCAAGAACGGGAAAGAATTTCACTTACAAAACTTGAACAATTCGTTTCTTCAGTTCCCAAATGCTTGTTGAGTGTTATTAAAAGAAAAGGTGATGTATGACATTGGTAAACATGCCCCTGTCCCACTTTTTTGGAACTTGATGCAGGCAAGTTCAAAATGTGTTTATATTTTCAAAAAAACAATTAAGATATAAGACAAAAAGTGTTTGCAAATCATTGCATTCTGTTTTTTTTTTTAAATGTCTTACACAGCGTGCCAACTTTGGGTTTGGAATCAGGGTTGTGCATGCAGGTTTAACCAAAATAAGAAACTGGCTTGCTTACAGATCATCAAAATGATCAAATGTGAAGTTTAAGATTGGGCCCCATGCATGTCCTTACATGTTGTATAAAATGAACGTATGATGTTTTATCAGTTACGGCAGATGTATCACGCTCCACTACTGGGAAGTGGTAGGTTTCCTCTTGAGCTGGCTGTCTGCCTCAACACTGGTGCCGGGGGAGTAGAGGATGGCGAAAGGTTTGAGCTCTGAAGAAAGGAGACCGAAGTGGTGAGGAGGATGAAGGCAGACAGTCAGATATCTCGGCTGGAACAGAGAGAGACCTGATTTAAGTAAGTCAGACAGGATAAGTGAGAAGGGCAAACAAGCAGCTTCTGGTGGTCTCTAGCTGCCGACTCTTATAGTGACTACAGAGGATGTTAGGGTTGAAAGAGAGGAGGCTATGAGACAGGACAGTCTGATAGAATGGTTGAGTGAAGTGGAGTGTTCACACCTGTTTGATTGAGCCTTTAGCCATGAGGGTGAGAGGCTCAGTAAGTGGTGATTGAGGAACAGACAACAGAGGGGTGAGGTGAGACTCAGAGGCTGCCATACCTGGTATCAACATGTATCTTGGATGATTCGATCACAAGTGGACAGCTCTAAGTATGTGAGGTCACACCTGGTATTACAATGCATCTCCAGAGGTGTCTTGAATGACCACTTGTGATTGGATCTCACCTCCCCTCACTATATTCAAATAAACACGAGTTCTGTCAGTTGAACAACCATCACTGTCCATGTTTTCACATCACAGAGGACGAAAGGCATTAACGACGGAGTCAGAGCCCGTACCAGCGCACCACTGAGCATCTCTCGTGCCTGCTCTTCTCAGAATGTCACACCATGCTTTTTTCCCCCCCAAGAATAGAAACAACTTAATGTTGTTTCAGCATTCAATGCTGACCTTACGAGAAGGCGCAAATTATTAAGAATTTGGTGTAGCCTTTCCACTTCCCCTGTTTGCAAATGAACATGTTTGCGAAATGGGTTGTTTCTAAGTGGTCCAACAGTAGCAGCCATCTCGCTGGGACACTTGTTAATGCAAAAATGTTACCGCGTAAAAATTGCAGAAATTACAAGAAGGTCCAAATAATTAAATGTTTTTATAGACAATGTTCCACAAAGTAAAAAAAAAATTCTCCTCACATGACACAAAATTTGCATTACAGTGAACCAAATGATGTAGTTAAATGTAAGTTGAGTAGGTGATCCTTTAATGTGACTTGCGATACGTTCACGTACACACCGCTAAAACTATATGGTCCTTATCCGGTCACTCCTGTACTTACAGGCTGTCCACTTGTGATTGGACCACTCAGTATGCATATTAATACCAGATGTAAACAGCATCTAAGAGTCTGCAGCCATTCTAGTGACTCTGTGAGGTTGACAGTGACAATACTAACATGCTGATGCTAAGCAGATATAATGTTTACCATGTTCACCATCTCATTTTACCTTGTTTAGCCTGCCAACAGTTTCTAATTATCACTAAACACAAAGTACAGCTGAGGCTGATGGTTTGATAGTTTTGCTGGTAAATGTTAATATCAACATGGCAGATTGGTCATACTGTAAAGTTAACATGCTGACAATTACAAGATTTAATGTTCACCATGTTTAATATCTTAGCGAGCCACGAAGCTGCAATTAGGTTCACCTGAGACTGATGGGAATGTCATTAGTTTTGCATGTTGTTTGACCAGATGTTAGAGGAAAAGTCAGATCATGGATGTCTGTGCCAGATTTCATGACAATCCATCCAAATGGTTGTTGAGATATTTCAGTCGGGACTAAAGTGGTTGACTGACTGGATGACCAACCAGTGTCACGTCCTGGGACACGGGCTCAGATCTTGTGAGATAAAAAAAAAACAGGGATGAGCCAGGGTGAAGAGCCTGGGCAGGCCGTGATCATGAGGGGGTCAGCGTGGAGAAAGAGGGTGAAACAGGGGGAGATGGGTGAAGCAGCAGCATGGTCTGGCTGGTTAGATGGATGGATGGATGGATGGATGGATGGATGGATGGATGGATGGATGGATGGATGGATGGATGGATGGCTGAGCCTGTGACCATGGAGGGGATTAGACAGGATTAGCTGCGGGGTAACCTTCCCAAAGTGTCAGTCTGAGATCCAGAGCGCTGTGAAGCTGGCCGCCTGGGAATCCAGCCCAGGGGGCCCCAGCCCCGCACATGGGTTTTGTTTAACACAGACCCCTGCCACACTGGGCACCACAGACATAAAATACATAGAGTGTCAGGTTCATCAATGTTAGTATATACCTATCAATGACTTGTGCATGGACAGAGCCAGACCTTAATTAAAAATATATACTGCAGAAAAGCAGTACACCATATACTCATATTGTTATTCATGGATTCGTGTTTCCTGTTTTTTTGAGAAAGCATACCTTTTCTATAGGTTGTAACTCTGCGATGTGAGCCTTTATCAGCACAGTGAACCGACTGACTCGCTGGGACAAACTTACACAGTAGGGAAAGAGAGGAGGGGCGAGTGGGGGATGTTACACATTCATGGAATGAATGTACTGTACTGTAACAATAACACGCGCTCGGAAAGCTTTGGAAAGCGTTTCCCTCCCACCTTGAACAATTGCAAAATACAGCTGTCAACAAATACCTCACATGAAGAAAATATGTATTCAGTCTGCAGGGAGTTGGCCTGAGGGAATTGCACAATCAAATAGAATAAGTGAAGTGCTGACTGAGAAACAAGTAGAAGATGTGAATGAAACCATTAAAGCTGCGTAATTAGATTTTTAAACACAAGGGGGCAGGTTTTCTTAAACAAAGGCTAATTGGCGCCTCTTTCTCACCACCTGCTGAGCTTAAGAATGTAAATATTCACTGGTATTTTATTTGTGGTTTAGTTGAGAAAAGAACTGAGCTTCTTTTGCATGCTGTTTTTTTTTTAAACAATGATTTTGCATTGCAATGCAATAAAAGCCTACAGGGAGACAGAGTGGCAGAGAGAGAGTAACGATGGATGTTGCAATAAAAAGGTATTCATGTAAGCCCACCAGTGTCTGGGCCAGCCAAGTTGTTCACATTTTTTTACCAACAATTTTACATCTGCTCAGTGCCATTTTTCTGGAAATGTAGCATACATTTGGCCCTGCATGAGACTGTTTTCTTAATCGTGCTCCTGCCTGCCCCACTGGATTTCTGACCATTACCGCCCGCTCCTGCAATTTGTGTGTTCCAGACCACCAGCTGCTGCCTGCAGCAAAGTTTCAACTGCCTGCTCCAGTGAGATTTGCATTGGCCTCCATATAATCCCAGTCCTTATGCAGTCCTCTAATGTATACCTGTTGGTATAAGTAAAGTAAAGTAGCATTTTGAAAAAAGTCTCCTGATTGTGTAACAGGTGCATTGGAGAAAGGTGCCACTGAAAAATAATGAGAGGAACTGTTTCGCTTATGCACTCCAATAAAATAATTCAGCAGTAGCGAGACAGTGTGTGGGATTTCTTCTGATTGGTAATAACACAGCAAAGATATACTCTCCTCCACTGCATTTAAACAGAACACTTTTGATTTTTTCCAGATACTTTGGCCAAAAGCTTCTCCTGTGTGGTCATTTTAAGTCACCATACCCAGTGTGTGTATTCATGAACGTCAATAAATGTGCTGGGGTTTCACAGTCATGTCAGAGAACTTCTTGTTTTTTCTTAATAAACCAGCGCTTGTTTGAAAACAGTGTGATCATCAGTGTTGGGGAACATTACTTTTAAAGGTAAGAAGACTACTGCCAGTGAAATATAGCCTGTGTTACAGTGTTACCAACTGGGAGAAGTACATCGTTTGAGCATTTTTGCTTCTAGCTTCTCCAAAAACATGCCAACATAACAACTACAAAAGTGCATCCTTTCCAAATCACATTGATTCACACTGTCAATTTTCTCTGTAGTTTATTTTTTATAGCGTGGAAGAAATTTTTCAAAAAGTGTGAGTATTGATTCAAAGTCTCTAAGTTTTGAAGTTTTGATCACTGGGAATTTCTTATACATCCATCTCAAGACTCAACTTAAGATGCTCACTGATTTCATACATAGTAAAACAACAGAGTACTTGAATTGCAAAACTAGCAAGTTATATTGCATGTTTCAACAAAGAAAAAGTCATTTTAGTGCTAGAGCAGTCCCACAAGATTTGTGTTGTGGGTGGTCCCAGACAGTCCTCTAGTGTGACCGCCTGACTATGGTTATAGTATGTATATGGCAGGATTAATAAGAGCCACTGGGACTCAACCATATACACAAAAAATTACATTAACAACAAAATGGAGAGCAAGCAGATTGCGCACAAATATACAGACTTTGTAACACTCCAAAGTGCATATACGCTCGACACTTCTGCTTTTCTTTGCCACGTTCAGGAGTTAAAACTCAACAAGTCATTGCAGTGTATACTCACCAGAGGCGTTGTGTT
Source organism: Lutjanus erythropterus (assembly GCF_056507025.1). Classification (NCBI taxonomy): domain Eukaryota; kingdom Metazoa; phylum Chordata; class Actinopteri; order Lutjaniformes; family Lutjanidae; genus Lutjanus; species Lutjanus erythropterus. Next base: position 33,067,349 of record NC_139318.1, on the reverse strand, counting down.
TCTTCCTCTTCCTGGCTGCAGTACTTATTGGAGATGAAGAGCTTGATCCTTCCTCCAGAGCACATCTTGAAGAGGGGTGACAGCGAGGCAGTGGCATATGCTTTCTTCCACCTGCAGCACTGGAAGAGGGCAGAAGGAGCCTTAAACCTACTACACTGCACCTGGGAGGGCAGTATGTACCACTGTTTCTTCTTCTTTTTTTGTTTTATTTAACTCAAATGATTTCTATCATTGAAATTAAATTGGTTCTGTCGAAAGTGAATCCACCTCATCTTATGTATGCTCAGAAATCACAGTTATACAGTGTTTTACTCAAGCCAAAGCATCTTCCTTTTATTCTGCTCTTCATTTTTTAAAATGTGTGTCATAGGTCTGGTTTGCACAGCACACCCACAAATACTCCACTTATGATTATACAGGGGTGAGATCATCGCTCACATGAAGCACAGGAAAGATTGTTATCATGATATTTTATTCGAATGTTAGTATCTTGTCACTCTGTTTAATAGTCGGCTACTTAAATGATTTACTGAAATTCGTGTCAGCTGTTTTAAACAGCCTCTTCGAGCCATAGTTTAAAATACCACTGATGTTGTTTAAAATATGTTCTTCTCATTGGACTGTTAAGTCATACTTGTGTGTGTTATTCATCTCAATTCAATTTCCTATTTGCGTCTTTGTTTGTCTCTACAGCCTTCCGGATAATTCCCTACCCACTGGAGAAGGGTCACCTGTTTTACCCCTACCCAGGATGCACAGAAACAGCAGACAGGGAACTACTGCCCTGTAAGTACAATAGCTAAAGCCTACGTGTAGCACATGAATTTACCCATTTGCTCCCATGTTTTGTTCTTGTTTATCTGCACTGGTTTATGGCTTGCTCTCTCTCTCTCTTTCTGACTGTTGCTGCAGCTTTTCACGAGGTGTCTGTGTACCCAAAGAAAGAGCTTCCCTTCTTCATCCTCTTCACAGCAGGCCTTTGCTCTTTCACTGCCATGCTGGCCATGCTCACACATCAGTTCCCTGAGCTCATGGGTGTCTTTGCCAAAGCAGTAAGTACTTTAACTACACACCTCAACTTCATCTCAAAGGTTTCTTTTTTTCAGAATTACAGATGCTGATTGTGATTCTTTTAATCATTACACAAGTTTAGATCAGAATTACTAATTATGCTTCAGTTGTTGATCGTTATTGGCCGATATTCATTCTAAGTAGTTTGATTGTTGGTTTCTATCAAGGCTGATAATGATGAAATGATGACGAAATGACAGGGTCTGAAATTGACCACCTCCAAGTGTCAAATGTTGGTGGATTTTCAGTTTGGCGAGTAAATCTGTCTGCCACACGCAGAGGTAAATGTTTGTACCAAAATAATCATGTGATAAAAGCCTATGCTGAGAGTCTGGACTGTGTTTTGGTTTCATTTACATGTCTGTGTCAGAGTAACACACACACACAAACAACAAAAATAACAAAAATTATTGTTATTGTCATTATATAATGTTGTTAAGAATAGTTAAATAAATTGATAAATAATACCACACAACAAATAAAAGGCTTCAAATAGACCCAGTGATCGGTGAACAGTATCAGCTGATACTCTTTCCAGTGATCGTGATTGGCCTCAGAAATCCTGATTGTGGCACCCTTAAAGGTCCAGTGTGTAAGATTTATGGCTTTATTCCACCAGACACAGCTGCGTCACGCTACGGGTGCAGTACGTCCACCGGAGCTGATCGCAGCCGTTCTACACAATGCTTGTGATTCCACCAGCAGCGTCTCCACCGTGCCACAAATACACACAAGTCTATTTTCAACAGGTGCTTTGTAAATCTGCCCAGAGCAGGTTGAGCAGGCAGGAAGTCAGACACAGAAACAATATAGAAAATCCTGTCAATTTTCAAAATAAAATCACCCTGTGCAGACTTGTGATCATAAAAATAGAAGAAAAATAAACTATTAACTATGTAACCTACTTATGGTAGTAGCACAACAATCAAGGAAAGACGACTGAAACAACAAAATCTGAGAAATTAAACATAATCAGGCAGGAAAAACACTCACACGTGTGAAACGCTGCTGGTGGGTCGGGGGGGGGGGGGGAATCTGCAAGCTCACCACTAGATGACACAAAATCCTACACGCTGGTCCTTTAAGAATTATGTATAAGTTTGGTAAGCGGTTACATCTTCGGTTAATGCCTGATCTTTCTATCTTTTTTTCCTGTCTGTTTTAAATGCATGTTGTTTGTGAGATGAACCTTTTAACCCCTCGCGATAATCGCTGCCTTCCATCACTGTCAGTAACACTGGAGGCTCATGGGAGTCGTAGGCCTGAAAAGTCTGCGTTTCCCGCCAAAACAAGCTGTAATCCAACTTAAGCTATCAGTGATTGCATCTGAATAATGTATGATTATCACCATAGTAAACTTATTTAGATTTAGAAACTTAAAATGCGCGCATGACTTCCTGTTACTGTTTGTTTATTCTAGAAGTGTCATGTTATCTGTTTTAGCCAGTTTGGCAAACTCTTTCCTTTGGCTAATCCTTTGTTTATGGTCACCATGTTTATTACATAGACTCATAGCCTCATAGCAAAAACAAGGCCACAGAGAACACGTAGTGCTCTTCCTTTTGTTATGGGAAAGATTGAGAGCAGATAGGATTTTTACAGCAGCCCTGGCGAGCCTGGTTTGTGTAATGTTCAGATGGAAAACCATTGAGGGAGGAACACAGAGGACCTCACTGCTGTCTGAGGGAAAACAGATTTTTCTGAATCTGCTGCTCTTGAACAGAAGATCCAAGCAAGGAAAGACAGTGGTGGTGGTGGTGGCAGTCTGCCTTTCCTTTTATTTATGGATAGCAGACATGTATAGCATAGTAGTTGAATATGTTTCATATATTAAATGGGATTAGAGGAGTACTTGATTTGCACTTGTCTGGCCCAGCTGATACGTCCACTTATGAGACCATTAAAGTGTCAAATGTATCAAGCACACCTCAAGTAGTTTCAGAGAGAGAAACCATATCGTAATATTTTAGAGGACATTTCACTGTTACCACCTTACTTAAATCACTGACATGTGCATTTTATATGCTCTTGTTATACACATACCTAATATACTGCACATGCTAGATCTTAACTTAGATCTAAGAATATGTATATATGCAGTACTGGTATTCATAAAAACAAGAGGCTGAATTCCTTCTAGGTTCCATGTATGACGAGTATTTGATAGATTTGTTAGAAAATTACAAAAGTGTTATCGCTTATATTTTAGAACTGACAGCAGAAAATAAAAATGGCAAAATATGCTGCTAAAAATTGTTTAGTTTACTTGACTTATAATCTAACAATGTCAGAAAAATCTCATACAATTTTACCTAAAAATTAGCATGTGTATGCTAATTTTTTAAGCATTTGTATACCCACTAAAAATAGCCGATTGATCCTTTCCCTATTGCCAGTAGAGGAGTTTGCCTTTATGATTTCTTTTTTTCCTGATGTGTGTTGAAAAGTCGAGACTCAACTGTCTGTGCAGGACAGCAGAGAGGAATGCATTTTTAAAAGTCTCTGTGTTCAGCTCAGTACTTTTGTAGCTTCTGCCTGAATTTCTGTGGTTTGAACTTTAGTTTCTCCCTTGCGTCGCTGTTTGTATTTTTAGATACCTGCTTTGTTTTACTGTTTCATGTTTTCCCTTTAGTAGATAGGATTTGTGTTATTTCTGATGAAAACTCAAAATTTGTGATTTTGCTGCTTCATAATAAAAGCTATTAGATAATAAACTAACACGGTACTTTTATTTTGAAGAATACACAGGAATTAAAATGTTTATCCACTGTTCAGACACTAAAGATGAGCGCTTCATCAGTAAATTTACGCCTTCAAGTGGGCGCAAACTCTGCTGCTCTGAGCTGATGCACTGAGTCAAACTGACTCAAACCAAACAGCACATGTGCACGAAAAAGGAGCAAAAGAACCGCAGTAGTTTTCGATGAAGGTGTCAAGCCTTCATTGCCTTCATTGAAAAGGGGTGAAAATGAGCATCTCCATCTGAGTGTCTTGTTTACATCACTGCTGACTGGAGCTGGAGCTGATAAATAAACTGCAGAGTCATTTGACCTGCGACTGAATGCTGATTGTACTCTTCAACACTGCCGACAGAAGCCAGATGTTAATTGGTGTTGGTGGATTTTTTTGTCCAGTGTAAAAGGGACTTGAGAGACTGAAATAGAAACAGAAAGAATGAACATGATTAATTTGATGTGTAAAAGTTTGTTGACATGTAAATCATGGATAATATAAAGTTTATCCCCAAATCGGATAAGTATATTGAACTGTCAGCTCTGTTTCTACAAACAACATTTAAAAAATGATAATGCTGCTTTGGCTTCCTCTTCCCTGTACTCGAGGAAGTTTCTGGTATAAATATGTTCCGCTCTGAACTGTGGATGCGAGTCAAGCTTTGCATCTAAATGCATCCCATAACCTGAAGAAAACCCTGCCTCCCAGTGTTTAATCAGTAAAACTGAGGAAGATCAGTGCTCCAAATGTCACATCTGTCTTGTTTCCAGAAATTTTAAGGTTTATGGTGGATTGAAGTATTTGTTTCATTTTAACCTCTTGTGCTCTTTAGCCATCTGGGATTTTGTGTAGGGGTCCACAGATTATTGGATCAAATTCAGTGTTGTTATTATCAAAATCTGTGTTTTCCTTAAAAATCTCTTTTGAGTCTCTTTGTCTGTAGTCATTGTCATAGTCATTGATTACTAATAATCTGTATTAGCTCTGGCCCTGAAAAAAAACATATTGGTTGTAGGTTTGGTTGACGTCCACAGTGAAACATCACGATGGACGATGTTATCCTTACCGGCTCTAAAACGGTCTTCGTCTCTGTACCACAATGTACAATGTGTTTAGAAAGAAACTAATAAACAGGACATGGAGATGAAGTGCAGTGAACAACAGCAACAGCCTCTTTTTATTTTCTTTCCCATATGTCAAAAACAGAATTTATGGCAGCTCTGAGGGAACACACTACCTCAAATACAGAAGGTTTTTAAATCACAATGTTATGATGGTACATGACTCGGTGGCTAATGGCTGTCAGCCGTAAAGATGGACGATGGCATCATCCATGGCTCAACCCTAATCAGCTGACCCGTAATTTCGTGATTTCTCTTGATTTTTCTTGATCGAGAGTAATAGAAATGTTTTTTTTTTTCTTTTGAATCATAAGTTTAGTCGATGAGGAAATATTTTACCCCAGAATATTTGTTTCATAATATTGTTTTAGTGAAATTGCGGGCTTTGTAAGTGTTTTGCTTAACCGTTATCTAAGAATGGGTGGTTTTACTGACTGAGGACTCATTCTGCTTTCTCTTCTTTTCAGTTCTTCAGCACACTCTTTGCACCCCTGGGTTTCTTCGCAGACAAGATGGAAAGCTTCATGCCGTCCAGTTTTTGGCACCAGCTGACTCGAATCTGACCCCAACTCACACACACACACACACACACACACAGACACAGACAAAGACACACACACACACACACATACACACCAGTACCACTCCAAACCCTCAGACAAAAAGTGTTTGCTCTCCTGTCTTCAGCATTACTGTCCACTTGCTGCATTGTTACTGATTATGTTAGCTGAGGTTGTATCAACACGGCGATACCACTCTTAAGATGCTCTCCCACACTGCTCCAGCAGCCAAGACCACAGTTAGTGAATACCATTCACAGTGATTTCACAGGGGCATGCATTTGTCAGTATGTTAGCACCGGGTAAATTTAAGTTTTTAAGTATCCCACAAAGCCTGGCTGCAGATTGTTTAAGTGCAGATCAAGCCAGGAACTTCTGTGTTCCTTCACAACAGTGAATTAAATCAAGAAAAATGCTAAAGCTAAATGTTTTAAATGCTCCTCTATAGATAAGAAAATGTTTACTGATGTGATTCCTATTCTTCTCTTTTCCCTCCTCAGTTATTTATGTGTATGAAAAAGATCCCGTCTTGTAGTTTGAATGGGATCCTACGTGTCCGATCTCAGCCCTCAGTGGCCCGCAGACGTCCCGTGGGGCAGATTTAAAAGTCTGTAAGGCCTCCTAAAAACAGAGCTGTGATTTACAGCCTCCAAGTGCCTGCAGTGTATACAACGCCTCTGCGGTTCAACAGTTGTTACCATGGCATGACACCTCAGCACTATATCACTGGGGCAACCGCCGCCCCCGCAACATCGAGATGTAAATGGGATCATCACCGGTCACAGTTAGGCCTCTCGTGGCATAACTCATTTGTGCTGATTGCACTACAGAATGTTATAAGTCAGCGTGGCAGCCAACTTCTTTCATCGCCAAACAAAAATGAAAGAGGAGCACATTGCAGAAGTCATACTGAGAGTGAGCTGGCACAGGCAACGTAAGTACGGCTGTAATACACAGGGTTACGGTAGTTTTAAATAGACCATTAAGAGTTCTTAAGAGGAGCAGTGTTAACCATCAGAGAAACAACTGGGGAAAAAAAATTAACAGACATGCACAGATGTATTGTACAAAGCCTTTACCTCTGCCTTTGACTGTCTGTTATTTTGCCAGAAATGGTACATGTGTTGATTCTACTGACACTTGTTTGGTTCTGACATTTCTGTCCTCTGTGAAAGCTCATTTCTGTTTTATCAAACTAAAATGAGCTGAGATGCCAGTATTACCTTGTTTTAAAGTATGATGTAAAAGTTGGCTCATAATGTAATAATCTGTCAGAAACAAATGTGCCTGGTTCAAAATTGTAATAAAGCCTGCAAATGTAATTGGAGCCCAACTATTACCGGACTTTTGAGGCCAATGCCGTTACCAATATTAGTGACTAAAAAAGATTCTGATATCAATATATTGAACGATATTCTTTATACAGAATCTAATAGACATTAACAGACATTTTTTTGCAATGGCCCTTCATTTGTAAGAAAAATGTGTAACAGAGGTGGTATATTTTACAGTGTAACAATAACCATTAGTGTCCAAAATGACATCGAGGCACTTAAATGGTAAACTTTCACAGAATGAATGATCAAATATATGTTAAATGCTGCCTATAACGTTGTAAAATGAAAACTATCTGCATTGTCGTGCATTTTGGAGAACAAATATGCCAATGATATTGGTCGACCCATATCTTGGTTGTGTAATATATATTGGTATAAGTCATGAAAAATTTAATGATTGAAATTCATTAAAATGGAAAACATTAGCAGATCAAAATATTAAGTTTTGGATGATGATAATATCACGTTATCCCATCTCACTAACAAGTTTATTACATTTAAACCACTTAAGGCAGACAACTTTACTATACTTTGTCGAATTCTGCTTCTCGATAGTTATTACATTATTGAGTTCACGTCCTGAGATGTATTTAAAGTGACATTATACTGACAACTCTTCACTCCACATGTAAAAAAACACTGATAATAAAGTGCCTTTTAGTACATCACAATAGCTAAACACACCCATTTGGTATTTCTGCGCCTACAATACTGATATCAAGTTTAGTGACAACTAAATTTGATAAACAGATGCCTTCAAACATTGGAATTTATAACAGAATTGTTGATTGCAGTCAAGTAACAATGGCTAACCAAAAAAGGCAAGCTGGTTGTTATGTAATGGTGCATAAATAAATGTGTGTCATTATCATACGCTGCACATTTGAATTTGAATTAATGGTAACCCTAATCTATTCTAAACTACAAATATTCTATTCACTGTCACATTTCACTCTGGCTTGTAATGTTGGTCTGTCTCAGTGTGTGACACTTGAAATGTCTTAATTTTTTAGTGTGCAGCTGAAATGTAGCAGTACGTGCTGAAGACAGGAGAATGTTTGAACAGATGTAACTTCACTTGGATGAGTTTGAAAGCAAAACTCACAATAAATTACTCTTTCAGTGCATTCTGTGGTGTTTGTTTTTGTTTGTTTGGAGGTTCTCAGGCGACTCAAGACTCATTCCCGGGTCATCAAATACAAACCCGAATTCCACTGGTTAAAACGTAAATAAGAACAGAATGCAATGACTTTCTGATCCTTTTTCAACTTATGTTCAGTTAAATACGATACTGGGGCGTCCCTGAAAAAGATGTTGTCTGGGTGGCATCATATGTTGCTCCAAAAAGCTTCATGTACTTTTCAACTTCCACAGGGCCTTCACAGATGTGACAGTTACCCATGATGCCATGGGCACCAACACACCGCAATTCCATCACAGACGCTGGCTGTTAGTGCTGGTAACAATCTGGATGGTCCTTTTTCTCTTTGGCCCAGAGGACGTGGTGTCTGTGATTTTTCAAAAACAGTCTGAAAGGCCACAGTGCACTTTTCCACAGTGCACTCAGTCCATGTGTGATGAGCCTGAGCCCAGAAAAGTCAGTGGCGTTTCTTGATGTCATTGATTTGTGGTTTTGACTTTGTATGAGAGTCTAAAATTGCATTTGTAGATGCAGCGACAAACTGTGTTTGCCGACAACAGTTTTCCGAAGTGTTTTTGAGCCCATGTAGCATCCTTTATACAATTACGTGAATTTTAATTGCGGTGCTGCCTGAGGGGTCAAAGGTCAGGGGCATTCAATGTTGGTTTTCAGCCTTGCTTCTTGTAGAGATTCCTCTGAATCTTTTATTGACTGTAGATGGTAAAATCTCAAAAATTCCCAATTGTGTATTGAGAAATGTTATTCTTAAACTGTTGGCCTATTTGCCCACGCAGTTTTTCACAAAGCGGTGAACCTCACCCCATCTTATGCTTATGAACCACTGAGCCTTTCAAGGATGCCCTTTCATACCCAATCATGATACTTTCTGCGGTTTTGGGGGCTTGCCATAACCTTCCCGGTTTCTTTGTTGCTGCTGTCCTAACTTTTTTGGAACATGTTGTAGGCATTACATTCAGAATTAGTGTATATTTACAAATAACAAAGTTATTGTTATATTATTATAAGTTAGTATATTATAAGTAACTTATGTTTTTTTTTTTTGTTTTTTTTTATGAGACTCAGCAATGAACTGTCTTACGGAGCTGACTAGCCAGTCATGGGCAAGATTTTCCAAAGCTTGAAAACAGCCAAGAGGAGAAGCAGAAATCAATTTTCTCTCAGACCACTTGGATTACATTATGCTTCAAGGTTATTATGGAACTTTTGTCCAATGATGCCAAAAACAAACTGCTAACCCTGTGAACATATTGAAAACTTAACTTAAGTTGTTTGTACCTGCAAGACAAACTGGGTTGTAAAGAGACTTTTTGCCTTATCAAAAACTCCATGACAGTTTCTACAGGCATGGGTAGACAGGTAATCTCCAAAGCAAACTATTTTCATAAAGGGGGAGACATATTTAAATACTTTGCTTTTGTATGGTGGATATCATTTCCTTTCACCTCTTAAAATCACTCGTGTATTGACAGGGAGCTGGTATCTTGTTCAAGGACAAACGACTCACTCTGCCACCCTGCTGCTGGTCCTGGACTATATAAAGCCAAGAGCCATCATGCCCATCTTTATGATTACACCACTCCAGCGCCATCAGCAGACACTTTTATGTGGCATGTTCCCAGTGAACCACTGGTGCCATAATCATACTCCATACACTCATGCTTAAAGTGGCGAGCAGCAGTAATGAAAATCGCTGTCGAGGACTGTTGACGGGTGCTCAAGTGTTTGCTCTCAGTGCCAGAGCGCGGTTTCATGCTGCATGTCGAAACATGAATTGCTCATTGACCTCTGCAGCGAAGTGCATCACAGTCAGGGTAACAGCAGAGCAAAGGAGAACACAGAAACAGTACAATAACCCATACAGGAGTTTCCTTTTAGTGTCCTTTATGATAAGAGATACAGACGTTTACAACAAATATGTACATATCCTGTAGGGTTAAAAAGAAATATAAAATACTATATTGATATATACTTGTGTGGGAAAGTGGGAAAATGATTTCTTACACAGACACACAAACACCTGAAATCTCTGGTGGAAAGATGCAGTCCTACTACATAAAAGTTTTTATGTGTAATCACCACCATGATGAATTAATGTACTCTTGTGGCCTAGGTTCTTTACCAGATTGGTCAATGAAGGTCAGTATGAAATAATAAAAAGGTGTATTATGTCTGTTCATGGGTCTGTTTTCATGTGTACACACTGATCCTTCCAAAGTTTATTATGGGGATCCTAATAAACTAAATCTAAATGAAACAAAACATGCAAAACAAAACAAAACAATACAAAACAAAAACAACAACACCCCCTGCCTTCTCTTATTGTGGTGCTAATACTCTATTGTAACAAAGAATGGGTCAACATCAACACTGAAAAAAATAATAAAAATGTAAAAAAAATAAATAAAGAAAAATACGCACATACTTAAAGTGAGGTTCCACCAGAAGGAATTCCCCCAAACGGAAGCTAACTATTTCATCATAGTATCAAACTAACGCGATTCACTGTCGCGTGACATTCTACTGCTGGAGCGCAAATCAAACGCACCCTGTGTGATGGGGCGGGTTATTTAAACAGTCAGTGCCCTGGCCTCGAGCTCATACTGCTGCTAATGTAGCTAGCATTTCATTAAGCGAACGGTCGCGCCCTGTTTTTGCTAGCTTAGCGTTGTAGTGAATTAGCTAAATTATGCCGTCCTTTCTGCTGCTGCTCTTGCTGGAATTAAACAACTTCATTAATCAGTTTCAAACCGGAAGCTGTCAGTGACTCACCTACAGGACCATGGCAACTCTTCCCATCAGTTGACTGCCTCACTCTGCCAAGGTAAGAGCTGTGCTGCCCTCGCTAACATGCTAATGTTGAATGATGCTTTGGCTCTGTTTGGCTGTTTCTGAGCTTGATGCTTGGCAATAACATTACATTGCTGATGCTGCTGGCTGTTGCTGCTGTGCGGATTCCTTCATGAATACGAACAGTGTGTTTTTGATAATTTCTGCTATGCTGCTTTCATCTTCTCTTGGGCCTACTTTTTGGTTGTGGTTTGGCATAATCAGCTGTGCTGTTTTTCTGAAGTGGTGAAACTTGAACACTCCTGCGGGAGTATTTTGAGTGTCATGGGCTGATTGGTTTGGGGGCATATTTCTCCCCTGGCTTCTGTTGTTTGGCATGTTTTTCTATTTAGGCCTATATTAGCTTTAGGAAGGTAAACATAACTGTTTACTTGCACACAGCCCATTCATATTGTTTGTGCATAACACACATTATTGTCACGTTCACATTTTCTCCACACTTCATCCTCAGCAAGTCAATATTAAAGCAATGTGTAGAGATGACGGCTTGCTTTACTGTATTTCATATTCTCACAGCTAACATGCTGAACTCCTGTGCTATGGATTAATGTATGAGCATATATTTTTCAGAATTTAATGCAGATTGTTTCTTATTTTTTAAGTTGTATAGGCAGCATTTTATATACAAACATTTTTAAGGCATTAAAAATAGTTACAGCTTGCTGTTTCAGTTTTCTGATATTAGCTGATATATCTAAGGGTATATTAGATTGTTTATTATTTTTTTTTACACAGTAATATCAGTCCATTGTCCACAAAAATCTATTATCAGTTGGGCTTTAGTCTTGTTGAATGTTTCCCAAGAACCTTGATGTTTTTTTCCGTGCACTGATTGTTTTCTGTTGCTTATCTGTGTGTGACATTTCATAAGAGGACATTGTCTGCTGAAGTCATCAATTTTTTTGTCAGTTTAATGTGCTTAGTTCATAATTATCCTCTGCATAGCGAAATGTCTTACTCATCTCAGCTCCCAGGCTTGTGTACTCCCTTTGTGGTCAGTAGAAAAGTAGCCACAGCAGCTGGTGCTTGTGGCCTGTATAAAATAGATTTCACATAATGGTTGGTGTCAGGCTCTGTGTCTAATGTGGCTGTTGGGGGCAGTTTTAATGACCACTCTGCAGTCTTTGTTGCATTGATTTTCATAAACGGTTGTGGGAAATGAAGGAGTGTCTTAATACTATATATCAGTTCTGTATATTCTCTGTATTCACGTGATAAATCCAAAAACTGAATGAATTTACAGATTACGCATTTGATCATTTCACATCCAACAAGCATCATTAGGTTAAGGTAGTGAAGCACTGATAATTTTTCAATACTACATGTTTAAAATCAATACAATACCAATTTTTGTTAGTATCAAAAATACAGAATCCATTAATACTTTTTACTTTTTAATACTAGTACTGTATCAAAGTTTAAAATTCTGGTATAGTGACAACTCAATAATCAGTAGCTGAGTGTCCTGCTGAAGTATCCTTGACAGACAGACACTAAACCCCAATATTCTCCTTCATTCTACTGGATCTTAAATTATACTATAAAAACTATGTTGTATAATCCTCAGTTTGTGGGAGTCTTTTCATTTGTAAATGCTGTAGAAACATGATGCATGAGAGATTTACGGTCAGATTTTACTTTCTCCCAGTAACACACGTCTCTTGGCATGAATAATAAATAAACTACACTATAGCAGCTATACTCAAGTCCAATTTCATGTCCACATAAAGCTCTTAATTACTGCTGATAGGGTCACCAAGGCCATCTTGTCTTCCAGGAAAAACACTGAAACTACTGGGACATTTTGCCAAACATTTTCAACACTTCTCTAAATAGTCTAGAGAGCAACAATTTCACAATGTATACATATCAACATATTGCCATGTTGCTGTACATCATAGATATTAATCATGTAATCAGTTGGAGGTCAGTGTTTTGGACTGGGGGACGAGTCAGACAAGTTCAAGGACAATTTTAAACGTGTTTACTTATGAAATTGACACAACACTGAACGGTTTTTGACTCATTACAAGTTGTAAGCATGGAGGATTACAACATCTCTCTCCTCTGGTTTCTCTGAATGTGAAACATCCATGTGGACCACACTGTTAGTCTCTCCCCTGGGCCAATTTTAGCTCTGAAATGTTGTTAAATTGAGATGCCCATTTGATATCACTATGATGGCAGAGAATGCCTGCGATGCCGCTCCTGTTATTTTTACAGAGTTCAGCTGGATCACACATTGTGGGGGACAAAGCAGCACGGATACTGCAACAGATTTAAAGATCAACAAAGTATTCTTAATCTGCTCTCTGTGTATAGAGCTTAGCTAATTGCTCAGTCATTTACTTTGCAAAGAAAATTCCCAGATGTTACGATTCCTAAATATTTTTTATATTTGAACTTTTGATGATATATTGTGAGATCAATTTGTTACCTATCTGAGCCAGTCTGCCAGTCCAGGTACGTTTCTGGAAAATATTCTCTGGAGTTGACTGAACTTTAAAACACAAACGTGATTGGTTGCGTTATCTTTATCCCATCTCTGCCATTACTGAGTCAGGAATAAAAAACAGGAGACTACAGACTTATAAGCAGGAAGAGAACAGAAGACCTCTAATGGGAGTGACAGAAGGTGGATCAACAAGGTTTTTATATAGAGACAGCAAGGTATTTTAGGACCTGCATTTCAAAGGTGCAAATACCTCCCCAGACAGTGATAAAACAAGGGCACTGGTGGACCAAACACTGACAGAAGAAAAGACTTGACTTAAGTGTAAAAATTAGGGATACCAGTATCGGATACCAGTATCAGAAAATGCTGGTGATACTGCCTAAAATCCTGGCTTAGGCATCGGTGAGTAGTGTTGCATGGTATACCGAAATCTGTGGATTTTTTGGATACTATTTAATCAAAAATGGTCCAGTATTAGAATTTTTAAAAGTTCGGTAGTTGTTGTTGGTCAGTGTTGGTATATTCGCAAAGACTGAAGCAAATTTCCGTTTGCAGCACACTCAACAGACTACGGTTGTTTGCTATTTCTCTCTAGTCTCTTTTCTATTCTCCCCTCTCCTCGCTATACGTGTGTGTGTGTTCCCAAAGCAAAGTATATGGGATCAGAACAGAATCCGATGTGACTCGCAGTGTTTATTCCTTGAGAAGCTCCGTCCTACCTCCGCCTTTCTCCTCCAGAGCTCCTTGGAGCTCAGTTATTTGCCGGTGAGCAGTGGCTCTGTCTCTTGGCTCTACACTCTGCAAAGTGATACACACAAACTTTTCACTTAAGTTGAGTATTTTCAACTCACGTTTACTTGTGGTGCTTAATACGATGTTACATGGCAAACTAAACTCGAGTTTCTTGAAGTCTCGTTTTGATGCTTTTTAAAATGTTTTACAGTTAAATCACAGACTAATGACACGAGCTACAGGTCACTTCTAAACTACAGTGACTCTGTAGGATCAACAGCTGGTAAAAAAGGCACACTGACTCCCACTGTAAATATAGAGAACATAACAGTGCCCATAGTGATCATAATGTCACTGAATTAAAAAAAAGTATATCATACTGTTGCTGGAGTAATGTTTTGGTGAAAATGTCCTGTTGGTACAATCATGGTTTGTAGTTTGGGAACTAAGCAGAGAGTAATACATTTACATTGTGATGGGCGGGTCTATAACACATAATATATTAACAACTGACCCAATAAATATAACCATAAAAAAGTAATATGTATGAAATTAAAATCAAAAAGTATAGATGTCATTGTAAATGTATTGTGTACACGGTTTTGCAACAGCATGCTGTATGTTCAGGGTTAATGTCCTTTGTGGACTTAAATATCATTTTGGTATTGGGTACAGTGGTACTAAACTGGGTATTGGTATCAGAGTCAAAATGTTGGTATTGTGACAACACTATCAGTGAGTATGTGACTCTGTATGCTATCCCTGTCTAATTATTTTTTAACTTACTTATTTTCTGATAGGTATTGGACTGATACAAAGACTTAAGGAATTTTATTTTATGGAAATGAAAAAGTGGTATTGGATTTCCAGTAACATTGTAGCATCTGCCTTATTGAACGGTGAAAAATTCATGGTGTCATTCATGGCTAAAGTGTAACTACAGTACTTGAAGGATGGATTTAAATGAATTCATGTAACTACGACATTCACCCTCAGCTTGCTGTAGTGGTCTGTGTTACAGGTGTTACTGTTGGGCCTACACAGATTAAGTCAACATGTGATTGCCCACTGGCCCCAACATCATCTTGCTTTTAAAAAAAAATAACAAAACCCATTGAGATCATTCCACATACCAGTATTAAAGTTGAACAACTCTCATCCAGTGGCACACACCCAGTCAGCCAGAGTTGAGTGCTCTGAGTTGGGTGAGAAGTGACAGAAAAACAGCTGTAGAGCCAGACTTTTTTAAACATCTGACTTGGTGAATTAAGGATTTTTTAAAACTAAACTAGAGTTGGTGATTGCTGGGACAGTGGACAGACTGACAAAGACGATTTGGGATATATTGTGGATACATCAGCAAATGCAGGTTAATAGGCTGACAGTGGCCGACCCTACCGCTGATTCCCACTGACACTCTGATTGCAACCTCCAACTGGCTCAATCAACTGAGAAAACTCTGCAGCAAAGGCAGCAGACAGATCAGTTCACATCTCTGCTGAGCGAGCATTTGATATACATCCCAATGCCGACTTTAAAAGGGTCTTTGTCTCCACACTGCATGATCATAACTTAGTTGTCTTTGTCTCTGAAACCTGAAACAAAGCTAAACCATGGAGGCTAAGCTAAGAAAAAAAAAATGGCATTAATAACAACAGCATGATTGAAACAAGCACACTAAAAGACCAATGTAATCAAGTGTCTTGGGTTCCATGAAGCTCATCCAAAGAGACCAGAATGTTAAAGATCAAAGTAAGAGCTCTACAGATATTAAGCGTCATTGATGAATATCTTTTCTTGTAAAATGTCTGGTGTAATCAGTACCACTAGTGTTGTCATACGTTTATTACCGGTGGGAAAATTTACTCACTGTGGCATCCCTACAGCAAATATAAATCCATAGTACAGATCAGTGCCGGCCCAGTGGTTTCCAGTGTGGATTTAGGCATAAAATATAAAATTCCATAACAGACTGAAATCGTCAGTGTTGTGCTTTATTACACCCAGTCGACCTGGGGAATTGAAATATGAAATTTCGAGGGCCTGAGCAGCACAGGCCCAGGTCGGCCCCCACTGTGCGTGAACAGCTCTCACCTTTCTAATCTTTAAGAAAAACACGGCCAACAGACTCTTCATTTACATTCAAAACAGGCTCTTTTGTTTGCAATTAACTTTTGACTTGTGAACGTTTGACACGGTGTGTCATGTGGCCTTGTTCAAAGCACTTTACTTTGGCTCGCCTCCTCATTACGTGGACTTGAAAAAATGTGTTGACTCTCAGCATCCACAGCTTGTTGTCAGATTCATTTAGATCTATAAACCCCTCTGAGGGTTGTGTCTCCAATGGCCTAACATGATGTCTGGCTGCATTACCAGATGTTGAAAAGTCAAATTCAGGGTCCGCAGCTACTTCACTGCTCTTTCTGCAACGTCTTGGCCCGGGTTCATGAAATACTTCACTTCTTACAGACCAGTCAGAGCCAGTGAATATGTGCACAAAGGACTGAAAGCACAGTTGCTTAAGATTGTATTGTCAAAGCGTTCTGTCACAATATGATGACAGAGGAAACATGCTCTGCTGGCCTTTGTAATGAGAAAAATTACAACTTTAAGATACAACCCACCACTGTGAAGCACACATCCGTGGCAGAGTGTGTATAATGACTGGTTTGAAATGGTGACAGGACCTCATGCAGATTTAAGCTCTCATAAACACACACTTTTTAAAAAATATTTTCCTGTGTAATTAGGATGTTGAGCAGCATTTAAATGTTGTGACACCTTTATTATTGTACATAAGGCCTAGTTTGAGGGAAGTAGCATTTAGTCATCAGCAGCAAAAACTGTAATGCTGACAGCGATGAAGATGAAGCTGATTAAAAAATAGCTCAGTGTACCACTCTTAATTTAAGACATCATGAACCTTCATCATAACTTAACAGAATCTTGTTTCAGATCAGCACAGTTTCAGTGAGACCCAGGGGTACCCAGTGAAAACAAAACGCATATAAAGCTCCTGGATAGTGATCCAAGGGGAAACACTGGGTCCAATGCCACCTTAAAATCTGTCTCAACAGCAGTGATCCGTATCCTTAAAAGCTAACTTGAACTTAGAACAGCATCAATGCAGGATGTGGGGAAGTTTTTTTTTTTTTTAAAGAAACTAAAGAAAAAAGCTAGCCTAAAAGTGATAATATATGGTAAGATGTCAAATAAACATTTCCGTAGCATTTTGGAGTGTCATCAAACTAGAAGCATGAGGAGTGGATGAAACTTAAGAAATAACTATGACCAAGAGAAACTGGGAGTAGCAAAATCTTGACAAACAACAAAGGCTGCAGGCTAACTGGGTGTTCAGATCGAAAACAGCTGTGTTGGTGAGGGCATGTTGCCTGACGGGTAGGCTGACTAATAGAGACAACATTTTTTGAAAATAGTCCAGTATTGAGTAAGATCAATTAGTGTTAAAACAGAAACAGCCAGTTCACCAGAATCCATTTACAACAACAATTTATCTTGTCATCTTGTTTCTTACTGCCATTACTCTGATGTCAGACCTCTCTCTCTCTCTCTCTCTCTCTCATCTAGGTTGTTGAATTAAGGGTTTGTTTTGACCAAACCAAAGATGGTGATTGTTGGAACAGTGGAAGGATAAATCAAGATGGTTTTGGTGAATTTTATTTTGTTTCTGTAAAGTTTGAATTAAGTCTGTTTTGCAATGATAAAAGTCTGGTGGCTTTGATAAGAGTCATAAAACAGCTGTTTCTGAGTTTAAAAAAATGATGTTACTCTTTAACAAAAAGGTGTATCTCTCTAGCGATCATTTCCGTGATGTTGTCAGACTTTGAATAACAATCTGAGCCTGTCAGTTACAAAACAAGCCCTTTTATTAGACGTACTTCGACTGTGCACAATTCCTTGTAGGGGTCACACTGCAGCCCATTTCATAGATAATAGCAAGAACAGCTAAGGGCAGTTTTAAATAATTAATCCATGGGTTTTGAGGCCTATCAGACACCAAATCACTGCACAGCAGTTTGTAATATTATGCTACTGGATCTGACAACGTTGGGAAGATGTCCTGTCGAAAATCATTTAATCGTCTTTCATCAACCATCAGGTAACAGAAAAATTTCAGCGATCACTTTAAGTTTTCTACATTGAACATGTGCATGCACGCACATGATTGGCGTACACAATGCCTTGCTGAAAAACTGCAATGTGGACCTTCTAAGTGTTGTTGAAAGATAAGGGACTGAAATGTCAGTTGAAATGACTGAGGGGTCTTTGTGTTTTTACGAACTGCTGTTGTCTCTCTGAACACGGCCGACGGACAATTGCTTGAAGCTGTTGGTGTAATGCTGAAACAAAAAATGGAAACAAAGACAAAGAAGCAGAGGTAGAAATTATGAAGTTTTCCATAAGGCAACACAGCCAGAATGTGTTAGACCAGTTACAGACAGTCAAACATGTGGGATACTGTATGAAAAATGTAAGCTATTTCGACAGCTGTCCATACAAAGCTTCATTTTCCCTGTTGGTGTGTCCTTTTTACTCTGCAGCAAGTACCAAGCAAGATGCCACTTGAACTGAAAGTCTTTGCTTGTTCTCCTGTTTGTGGTTTGTTTGCGTTCACAGTGTGATTGTCTGGCCTTAGTCGAGTAGGAACTGTCTCATAAGCTCCCCCTTTTTGTTAGTTCGTTAGAGTTGCACTAATTAGCTGCAACTGTCATTTGTATTTTATATGATTAATGACTTGATATCATTTTAAATGACACAATGTCAGTGTTTTTACAATATCTCAGAAGATCTCTTCATCTTTCATTATCTCTCTCTCTCTTCAGGCTAAATATTACTTTTGTTATCGTCATTAATTTGAGCTATGTCATGTGCTCACACAGACTTTACATACTCTTAAACAAGCAGACATAACTCTTTATCTGCCTCAACCAATGGTGCATTTACAACAGAATAATATATATTCAGCCATTTTGTATCAAAGATCCAAAGTTTGTCTTAAAAAAGCACAACAAATAGTTTTCAGAAACACTTATTAAAGCAGCACACGATCAGTAACTGGGTCTAATTTCCAGTTCAGCGTCAAGTTCTCTGTGAAGTCTCTGCTTCAGGAAGTGTCACTGGATCAAAAGCCAGAGGTATTACAGTTAAGAGATCCCAATTATATATCCCATAATAAAATGCAGTCATGAGCAGGTTAATGAGTCAGTGGCAACTGTGATTGGTCAGGTCTCCTCGTTAGGTTACGTCCAACCAATCGGGTCGCTTGTGGGGCTTGCAGGTGTGAATGTCCACCACCTCCTCGCAGTCGTTGCACTCCACCGCGCAGCACCACTTGAACTTGCACTCGCACTTGGTGACACGTTTGACTCGCATGGTATCGTAGCCCCGCCCACAGCACATGACCTCACAGCCATCTGTGCCTCTCGACGACTTGTTGCACACTCTGCCTGCTGTGCCCAGCGACCCTGTGGAAAAAAATACATATATTTGCATTAAAGACAAAATCATAATTTTCTTCTTGCATCATGTATGCTGTCTCTGAAAATGAATGTTATGCTATTTAAATAAAGTCACTTTTAATAACACCAACTTTTAATAACACCAACCAAGATTATAATCTTATTCTGAATTTAGCCTGATCATAAACACTAAAAACCTAATCCAAAACCAACTAAACAAACATAAATAAATATATAACAAATAAAGTCGGTGTTAAGGCAGTTTTGTTGTTTGATCAATAAAAACTATATGTTAAGTAATAAATATTGAAATTCTGTAGAATAAACATCATCTTGCTAGTTTTTTAATTTGATGAGTACAATTAGGCTTGATGTCTTTACTGATGAAATTCAAATTGAATGGAAGCTTTCTGAAGCATAATTATAAAGACAAAGAACAGTCAAAAACTAGAGACTGTATAACCAACAAAAGGTTATAGCCTCCAAAATGTATTAGCTAGATCAGACACTGATGTGTAGAGGTCTTCAAGAAATTCAGTTCAGTTTTATTCAAACACTTAAAACTGCATTAGTTGTTTTTTTTTTGGCCACTTCGGGGCAGTAGAGCAAGTTGTAACCACAATATTGACATATTGTAAAGTTGATATAGCAAATATTTGCTTATAAACACATCCAGCAGATGTGAAACAACATAATTAATTTTAAGATGTCTTTCTTACCACCCAGTAATTCCAGTAATCACTCTCCTTTTAGCTCTGTATTTGGGCTTTGACATTATGGCCCGATGGCCACAATCTGCTCTGTGGCCACCAAATATTCCATGTAGATGTCCCCCTGTAGTCATCAGGGGTTTTGTACCAACACTGTGAGCCTTCATAAACACAACATTACACTTCCACAAATATCCCGAATCCTTTGCATCTTTTAGTTCAACTTTCTACTTAAACTGTTAACATGATCCTTACAGAAGGACCAGAAAAACAAAAGGCAGACTAGGAAAAAAATGAAACCGCAATGAAAATTGAATGAAAGCAGGAGTTTAAGTGGCAAGAATGTGACTCATCCAAGGATGTAATGTGTGCTGTTAGTTTCCTCACCGAGCTGAGAAGCCTAGCTCGTTTTTCAGAAACAGTGCCTTCAGGAAACACGACATTGAGTTCATGATAAAAGTGGACAACACATACAACACGTATCACTTTTAAGGAAGCCTGTGTAAAGCAGTTGTCTTTTCTGTATCACTTTAAATACATGATTTATGTTTTTCCATTACAATTCTTATTTTTACTGGAGAAAAGACCACTGAAATCATGATGTCACCCATTTTTCCTTTATCAAATCATTGCAGGCTTCTGCAATTTGGACACTGTACTTGGCTGTATTCTGATTTTGATAATACTGTGATTAATTGTGCAGCCCTAGTCAGTAAGTGTAAGTTTACATATGGGCCACAAAAAATGTACTTTAGCCACCAAATATAGGGGCTTGACCTTGGTCACTTGTTGGGCCAGTGCTTAAAAATATTAGTCTATCCTGTTGGTCCACACGTGGTTCTTCAGCTGCTAAATGTTCATGAGGTAGTTAGAAACTTTGTGTGTCTGATGCGGTGCAGATACTGTACAGTTTATTGGAGTTTTTTTTTTTTTTGCTGAAGTTGTTGATAGATGAGTTTGCAGATCAGAAAACTAAAACTATGAGCTGAAAGATGCTACAACACTCTGTGGAGCAGAGAGGGACAGCAGAGTTAGTGAACATTTCTCCATAGGTTCTTCACGTTGAATGACTGCTTTTGTATAATACAAAGTTATTTGATCCAGTGATAATAAAAACATTGATAAGTGCAGCTTTAAAGGAGTTAAAACTCTTGATTATTTTGGGAATAACTTGTTGAATATGCAGTACCTCTCGTCACTTTTCTCTTCAGTGGTGCCTTATTGGTTTTCCCAGTTACATATCAGTTCCACTTAATTCCATTTTGGGAAAACCTCCAGGGATGACATAATGTAGATATCCAGAGCTGCTAATGTTGGCAGTTGACCACCAGTGGATATTTTGATGCTGAAAACTGAAACTATTTTTCCAAAGTGAAATATCACTTTTCCCACAGTCCTCAGCTGGGTATTGGCTTCCAGACGCGCTGACAGATTAGTCTCAGAGCTAAACACAAAGGTGTCCATGTACTCAGGTGTTAAATCTCGGCCTAAGATCAGATGCCACGTCTAATAACAGAGCATCCCTGAAGTAAAGACAAAAGGATAAGAGGAGATATTCCCCTCAGGCTCTCAGAAGTGGAGCTTAATACTGACCAAAGGAAGGATTTGAAAAATAAGCCTGCATGTATCCTTAGGCTGTGAATTCCTATACAATGGAGATTAGTGGTGAGGAGGGTCATAAGCTTATTTTAAGATCACCTTTTAAGGAAAGACAGCCTTTCCATTACCCCTCAGTTGTCAAGCTGCAGCCAAGCTAACAGCAGGTGTGGTAGAATCTGATAACTTGGTACCATCATGCACTACTCATCTAACCTAACCTATTAACAGTGAGGTAGAGCTCATTCACGCTCTATTAGAGATTCTGGATTGGAGGCGAGAGGCAGAGTTTAACAAAGCAAAGCAAACACTTGGAATTAAAGGAAATGTTAAAGGTCAAATCATTGAACTTTAAGCTGTAAAGGAATGTGAGCCTCCAGTGGACGAATCTCGGATTCTCATAGATTTTGTAGAATTGACAGAGGACCAACCGCCTGTATATTAGAAATCACCACATTATTTAACACAAGCTTAAAATGCCTCAATGAATCTCAGAATGCAGACAATGTTTTGATGATTATAAAACCCAAGTAAAATACAGGCACAAGTAGGTACATACTAGACTTGTCCCAATCAAGTTTTTTTTTTTTTTCAAAATCAATAATGAGTCTAATCCAATACTTTCATTCACCTAGGTGATGATTTAAACATGTATCTGACATATCCAAACAACAGCTCTAGCAGCCTTCTAATTCAAATCGGCTTCCTCATTATACAAAAGCAGATTGTCTCAAACTTTTTCAGCCAAAAGAACAAAAAGAGAAATTTTGTGTCTCCCTGGGACCCAAACTTATAAAAATCCATTATGAATTGTCACATCTACATTTTTGAACTACTGATGAAGAGCACAACAAACAGTGAATTTTAAATTAAATCCGTTTGTCTAATTATAAAAGGACATCACAGTAATAATCAAATTTGCTGCGTAATGTTAAGAATCTCATAACTGTAGTGATGGCCCACATTTCCCATCATGCCTGGACTGACAGTTTTCACAATTTTATGTCCCAAAATGCAAATACCAGGTTACTTTTTGTTAGTGCTTGTATACTTGTGTCAGTTCAGAACATGGTGGTTTATGTTAGTAGCCCAGTTGTATTTTTCTTTTTTTGCTGGTTTATAGTTTTAACCATTAGTGAGCTGGCGCTTACATTTCTTGACACCAGCTGTATTTTACTACTTTATTTAAAGTTATTTTCCCCTCTGTTGAAAGACATTGAGGTGTTAACAGCACTGTGAGCTGCTTGTCTCTTATTCTATGCTGCCTGTCGCTATTGGAGGAAATGTGCTACCATTTTGGGTCCAGACCCTAAGTTTGGGAATCACTGCAGTGGACGTGTTGCTCTGTTGGGGAAATGTTTGCTCCACTCTGTAGAGGGTACTTAAATCAGAAAACAGCTAAATTTCTTTTTGAGGATTTTAAGTACAGCTGAGAGAATACCCTCTTTATAATAGATCTTTCTTGTCATCATTTTAATTCTTCTTAATTCTCCTCTTATTTAATGTTTGCTCACAAACTACTATAACCTGCTGCTTTTCCTTTCAATTCTCTTTTCCCATGTGCACACACACACACACACACACACACACACACACATACACACACACACACAAACACACAAACACACACACACGCCCACACCCGTCTCTGTTCTGTCACTGCACACATACCGACCCACTCCACCTCTGTCTGTTTCTCTCTCCCTCGACTGTTTGTGTCTGTTCTGTTAACTTTCTTTGTCAGCAGTACATTTCCCAAAGTTGCCCGAAAAACACAACCCATATTTTGGATTTTTGGAGCAGATGAACTGCGTGTGGAGGAGGCTCGTTGTTAATGATGTAACCGATCACTGTGTTTCTCTGAAGCATGTGCGATTGTCGGTCGACCTTTCTGCAACAGCAGAACAAACAGGTATGGAAGTGGTAGAGCAAGGAGAGACTGTCCACTAGTTAATCAATCGTGAATGACACTGTTTTCTTGGATGGATATTTTTTAAAAATAGATCAACAAATGTACTTTTGTGGCTGTTAATGTACCTGGGTGGCCTGCCAAATTAAGTTTGTGTTTTTCCCCCATTTTTAATCATACTTCTTAATGACAAATAGCTATTTCTTCCTCACTCACCTGCTGTGCGGTCCATGAGACAGTAATCTGGCGAGTTCTCCACGTAGACTAACTCATTCTTGGTGCTTCCCTTGAAGTCCTTGTCAGCCACCATGAAGCCCGTCCCGTCCTGGTTCATGGTCACCTCGATAGCGGTGTTGTACTTCTTGCGGAGGTAGTCTCCAGTTCGCCTGAAGTCAGACATGGCCAGCCAGCAGGTTCTGAGAGAACAGGAGCCGCTGACCCCGTGACACTTGCACTCCAGCTTCATGAAGCGCTTCACTGCCTGGAGCAGAGGTCAGAGGTGACAGGGTGTTAAGCTGATGAAGTTGCCCATGGCGCGATGTCGAGCTCAGTTTTTAGCTAAATGTTCTTCACTAATTTTACTTACTGTTACTAACTGTAACTTACTGTTCTTCAAAAACAACACAGTTTATTGTAAGGCTACATGGATAAAATTATTCCTCCACGATATATTTACTATTACACTTTGATATTTATGTTGTGATATTCATTAATATGTTTATTTGTTCTAGATGTCTGCAAAATGGTAATGGAATGGAATGGACTGACTCCCCAACAATAAGTTCATTAACTGATCAGTCAATCAAAATTGAATCCACAACTAATTTGATAATTGATTCATCATTTAAGCCAGTTTTTAAGAAAACACTAAAATCTAAGAGTGTCACTTTTTGTTTTAATAATGTGGTAAAGTAAATATCTTTTGAATTTTAGACTCTTAGTCAGACATGACTAAAATTCTGAAAATGATTATTAGTTGCACCCCAAACTGATATGTAGATGAAATAACCTGTTTTTATCTAAATTACCTGTCAAATAAATGTAATTTATTTCACTGATGCAACACTGAAGGACAACTTACTGTCTTTTCCTGGAGCTTTCAACTCAGGACTCAACACTAACTTTTAAGTGTCGCCAAGCTGGGAACCAGGCCTCAGCTTTTGATTGCCGAAACTAAAATATGGTTGCCATGTTTTTGTTGCCTCATATATATATATATATATATATATATATATATATATATATATATATATATATATATATATATATATATATAGAGAGAGAGAGAGAGAGAGAGAGAGAGAGAGAGAGAGAGAGAGAGAGAGAGAGAGAGAGAGAGAGAGAGAGAGAGAGAGAGAGAGAGAGAGAGAGAGAGAGAGAGAGAGAGAGAGAGAGAGAGAGAGAGAGAGAGAGAGAGAGAGAGAGAGAGAGAGAGAGAGAGAGAGAGAGAAATTAAGCTTTAATCCAAAAACCTGTGGTTCTGTAGGATGTGGTACCTTGAACTTCTCAATTTGATTTGTTGCATATTGAGACATATGTTGCAGTACAGTTTTCCATCCGGCTCAAAGATGCCGGGATAGTTTGCCCGCAAAGACTGAATGAAAAACAAAAGGGAAATTTCCCTTTTGTTTTTCATTCAGGTTTATTGGGTGCTTTGTCAGTTGAATCAATTTGCAGATTAGTTTGTGATATTGACGGCCTGACAGGTTAGTTAAATTTTTCACCGCACAGTTGCACATGCAGTATGTCTGCTCCAGTTCTGACTGTAAGCAATATTTAAATATTACTAATACAAGAAACATTAATATTATTTATTTGCACATTTTACTGTTTGTTGCCCCTATTTTTTTCTACTAAAAAATTGTTGCCACTGAATTTGTTGCCATTTTCTCAAAAGGATTTCCAGTGGCAACCTGGCAAAAGTTGATTAAGATTGATTGGCAAGAGTGGTGGTCTTAAACAAGCTTTAAAGGGATGGCTAAATATACTTGATAAAAACTACATAAATGAATCTCACAATCGCCTACTTGAAATAAAACTTTCTGTTAGATTAAATCAGTAAATAATTTATAGGGTCTTTTCTGAAATTTTCTACAGGTAAATTTTGGTTCTAGTAGTAGAACTGTAGTAGAACAAATACTGAGACTAATAGAAATAATTCTGCCAACTGAAACACAGAATGCTGCTGAAGCTCAAGCTTTAACATTCGAGCTGCCGCTCACCATCCGACCGCAGCGGTTGTTGTGCAGATTCATCAGTGCTCGAGCGTCTTTCACCATCCTCTCTCGAGCGTCTACGAAAGCCTTTGCAAACTTTATGCCGTAGTTGATGTTGTCGCTGCATCCACCCCAATCAAAGTTGCCCCTCTCGTCACTAGCTCGCCCTCGCTTTTGGCTGTCGCAGTTGCAGATCTTTAGTTCCCCCTGGCTGCAGGCCCTGGTGATGGCGTAGACCACTCCCGCTGAAGAGATGGCGTACACGAACGCTGCCTCTCTGCTGCCTGGGTGCACAGGAAAAAAAATGTGTCATTGTCAATGGAAAATTGTTTTTACTGCTAGTTTTCTTTGATAAATGAGAGTATTGTAAACGTTATTGGAGACTACACAGGTTTTGTTGCTTTTTTTGGTAAGACTGAAGCTGTTCTTTTAGTTTCTAGGTTCAGTGTTAGTGCTCAGCCTTTCTGCAGTATATTCCAGACAGCAGGAGCAGAAATCAGTCCATTTATGGTGGATGGTCCAGACAGAGGTAGCAGCATGTCAGCTATAACATCACAGTCCAGCCGACTCTCCTTTCACCTTTTTAATTTGCACAGATGGCAGCTTTCTCAGTCACTGGGCTATGTTTTCATTTCAGGCAAGAGGAGATTTCGGGGGTTATTTGGTCTGGCTTTCCCACCCACCTCCCGTTCTCATTCCTGCTCACGCAATGAAGCAGAACACAGGCGCAGGCGATATGTCAGGGAGTAAAGCTTTGTCTGGCTGCCAGAAACATCTACCCAAATATTTACATCTCCTATTACTGTTTATACATCACCAGTGTGGTGATCTGCTACTTGTTTTCGGAGGACATACACTTTCCCAATCTTCCCTCATTCCGGAGAAGGTAAAAAACCCCACAACACTTTCTCTTTCTGTTTGTATTCTGAGCCAGGGTTGATTTAATAAGACACCTATTAATTCTCTGCTTATCTGCTCACAGCAGAGACATTTACGAGGATGATTAACTCGAGTGTCACTGACATAAACAACCCCTGTCACGCACATGCAGAGAACCACACAGTGTGCAGACTTACTTCTCAGCATCACCCGGCCAAACACGGTGTGGTCGCGGTCCAGCGTGCTGCAGTTCCAGCGGTGGTGTCTGAACTGGTGCTGGCACTCTCTGATCCACTCTTTGGCGCCCTCGCCGATCGACTGCATCAGGTCCGGGTGCCGCTGGCACAGCTGCCGCTGCTTGTTCACCAGGCCGGGAATGTTGTCGCAGATTACCCGAGCACCCAGCGCTCCAATGTACCTGCAGACACACATCCAGTATTGATAATGAGAGGTTAAAGGGACATTCCACCAATTTTACCCATATGGTTTCCTCAGGTTGGCTGGGGTAGGTGAACAGTATATTGTCTTCTGTGGCTCTGGAGGAGCTTTGTCAAGCCTAAGGAAAATAACCACTGATGATATTGTGATAATCAGATTGGCCTTACACAGCGTTAGGCAGCGTCGGCAGAATGGAATCAATGGGAAAACCTCTTGTAACTCTGATTTGGAAGCTTTCACATTTTATTCCAAGATGGTTACCGACACTGCTAACTTTTTATTCACACCAGTAAATAGCCTGAAGTAGCTACTTTTGTAGTGTTTTGTATTTGTAGCAGTAGTACTAAAAACTGACACAAACAAACTGTATATCTCATTCAGCAATAGCTGAATCAATTGTAATAGTTAGTAATATTCAATTTTATTACGTGTAACTGTCAGCAATGATGGCTTTGTCATTTTGTCTTTTTTTGTATGCTTACATTTTTTTTTACCAAGTGGAATATAATCTAACCATCAGAAATCCCTGATATCTCAAACATGGATTTAAAAGTTAGTATCTTGACACGAACAGTTATTCCCACTTGGCTGCTTGTAATTATGGTCTGAACGATATGACATGAACGCAGACGTAGAGGCTACAACAAGAAAGTCTGTGTCACAAACTTGGGCAGTGGGTGATTTCCAGGCAGGGAGGGTTTAACGACACCGTGGAGCGGGGGTTCTCGATCACTGATAACAAAATGACATTTAATCAACTCACTTAAAACTTTTTAGCAACATATACTTAACAAGCAATTGATTAATATCACATGATGGGTCAGTGTGAAGTAAACACACACTTTTTCAACAGCTACATTTACATCAAGCCTATTTGTAGAGATCGTTCACTAGAGAAAACTAAGCTGATTTAGGAGCTGATAACAAATCCTCCAGTGTAACGTTAACAGATAGCCGATATCCTGTCACTGTTGAACATGAGCTGCACTTAACATTATTTTGTGGCTGGTGGAGGCTGTGCAGCCATCGTCCACTATCGGAGCCGTGTTCCACCAACACTGATAGTTCGTGAAACATCTATCGGTGCTGATTAATTGGCCAGTCTCTATTAGAAACTGAATAAGCGTTATTCCCAAAATGTTGAATTTTTTCTTGAAGTCTAGACTATTGATTGCATTCTCATTAGTGTGCCTATTTTCCTTCACACCCACAGCCCTTGTCCACTTGAGACTCAGATATTCAGGATGTAGAAGAGATTATTAAATTCCTCACGTTCAGTGAAAAGCACCTTGTTCCCTGTGACAGGCCTTTTGCCTCCTGCTCTATTCAGACATAATCCCTCACTTTGTAGCAACTCTTAAAAGGGCAGATCACATGCTGCTGGTATTGTGACACTGGGGGGCCTCTTATCAACAGGACATGAGGACAGTCATCTACAGTGCAAGTGACCGTTCAGGCCTTTCCCTCCCATGCAGCCACACAGATCAACCATACGCAGCCACAGACCCCCCTCCTCTCCTCCCTAAGCCTGCACGCTCCACTCTCCATCCGGATATCATTATAGTCCTAATCGCAGCCACATTTGTGTCGCCTGCATGGCCACCGAGACAGAAACGGACGTAGCAGGCATGTTTCCACTCCCGTTATGGCCGTCCCAGTCCCGTTCTGACTGCGACTATCTGCCTGAGCAGTAAAGCAGAGCAGAAGCACTACTTGTGTTTATTGTGTGTTGTACATACCGGCTGTGCCAAAAGACCCCTGACTGTCTCGAAGAGGACACACACATAGACAGACAGAGAGAGAGAGAGACAGAGAGAAGAAGAGGCTCCTAGCTTTGCAGGAAGACACGTGGTGCTCATCTAAATTATCACAATGGTTAAAAATAGGGCCTAAGAATACAAACCAGGATTAAATAAGTATTAATCATCTGGACTCAAAGCGTCCAAGCCTCTCCTGCTTTCTGTCTCTGGAATTTCTCAGCGATTTAATCACATCTCTTTCATTGAAGTATTTGCATAAAGGGTTTGCACAAATTGGGTAACATATGCATTTTGGATCTCTTGGGAAATTACAATTCATAATATTATTTACAAAGGCTGCATTTTTAATTTAAATCCGCAGTACAGTCTAATTGTTGCAGGGTGCAGCAGGGCCATAATTCAAACAGCTTCACTCACTGTGGTTAGTTAAATATAAAGTACACATCAAATGCAATCTCTGCAAGTGTGACCTGATACATGAGAGCAACTATTTCAGGTGGGTGGGATAAGGAAGGAGAATGGGGGGGTGCAGGTTTTTTTTTTCCCCTCTCCCCTGAGCGTTTAAAACCTCAGGAGAAATCATCAAGGGGGCATTTATTCATGCACCAGCGCCTGCACCTGCCACTTACTCTGGGCAAGATGGATGGATAGGGGAGATTCCCCCCAACACCATTAATCTTCATAACACACCACACACACACACACACCGCTGTGTCCAACATCTCACCTGCCACTGATGTTCAAAAAAAATAACATCAGCATAAACATTACAGTGCAGTGAATGAAGATGAAAAAAGCACTATAGTTTCACTTTTTATTGGACTAGACATTTTATGGGAAATATGGACTACATTTTCGATCAATCATTTTGTTGGAAAAAAAATCCACAGAATGGCTTGATCAAAACTAAAGTTTTAGATCGTATTTGTCCAATAAGCAAGAATCTTATATACATATGCCCCTTTTGCCGTTTTCCACAAGAAAATATTCCATCTTTATACCTGACAGAGGGAAATGTCAGAGTAAATGAGTGAACTTAAGTAATATTTAGGTTTTATCATGTTTGCATCAGAACATTTTTTTCTACTCTTGCATCTGTATCTTTGCTTATCACTTTTTCGAGATGTTTATTAACGACTAAATCGTGATTATAATTAAACCTCATGTAATATTATGTCAAACATTGTATGTTGGATTTTGTTTGTTGTTTATCCTATGCATTTTTGTGTGTTTATTACTGTTTTTATTATATGTACAGCCCTATCTGGTAATAATAAACTTCGGTTTGACTTAATTATCAGTAAATGCATTTCATATTTCTCACTCACCACCACGATGAATCCACTCTGGGTGTGAAAATGAGCAGGAGCAAAATAAAGATGAAGTATACTTTGGAGATGGGTTTGGGTTTGGGGTGATGTTTTGTCCCCATAGCCTTGCTGCTGCTGCTGCTGCTGTCTGATAAGCTCCGAGGTTTCACCAGACAAAACATGTTTCTTCCGTTCATGTGTTGGCAAAATCTGCACAGTCAGGTGTGAAAGTCCTTGATGAGTGTCTGCCGTCCATCATTGGAGAACTGAAAGAAGTTCAAAAGGAGGAAAAGTAGTTCTAAACTCCATCAGGTAAACGATAGAGATTTACTGTCAGTGCATCCATAATCTTCAGAGGCGTCGGAGGTTGGAATTAATGTGTGAGCAGAATGATCCCTCCGTCTCAGATGTCTCCTAAAGTCTTCTATCAACAGTAAATTCACCTGCTCTCCTCTGCTGTTGTGCACCGACTTTAATGTCACCAAAGCTGCGTAAAATACAGAATCCGATGCTGTAACTCAGAGGCGAAGGTGGTAAAAGTCAAATCAGACACGAGTAGAGTGAAGAAGTATTTCCGAGGATGGGTCGGACTCAGACACTGTGCACACCTTTTCCTCCTGCAGCCGGGAATGAAGATGCGCACAGAAACGCGCAGCGCTCCGCTGGTGCGTCAGCTGTCTGTGACCCCCTCCTCCCTCCCTCCACCCCCACCCCTTTGTCAAGAAATTACAAACAGCGGTATGTAGAGCAACAGACAGCAGGAATGGAGATGTGTATATTTAGTGTGATGGAAAGTAATCCCTGCCTGTGATGTCTGCTGGTTAAAAATCAACACGTCCAACTTTCTGCCACTTAGATACACAGCCGGTGACGATCATATTTGTATTAACGATTCCAATGGAGACTTTCTGCCTGCGCTCAGCCATCATGTAAGATAAGATACGATAAGATAGAACTTTATTAATCCCGAAGGAAATTCTTGTACCAGAGATTGCTCTAAAATTACAATACTGTAAAACAACAGAAACGTAATAGTTATATTAAATATAACATGAAATATAAAATATAAAGTGTATAATAAGTAAATGCAAACACTGAGCAATATTTCCTTTTGAATTCCCCAGGATAGAGTACAGTTTATAAAAGGAGTGAGCAGTGATGAAAAGTAACTAAGTACATTTACCAAAGCACTGTACTGTGCAATTTTGAGATATTTGTACATGAATATTAGGCTTACTTATAATATAATAGTAATAGTATAATAGTTTGGAAGGCAATACTGTGCTTTACTTCACTACATTTATTTGATATCTTTAGTTACTTTGCAAATTGTGATTATCAGTGCGAAACATCAATCAACTAATAAAACATGATGTATGATCACAGGTGAAACTACCCATCAGTATATAAAGTAGCTGAAAGTGGCTCCATATTTACCAGCTGCAACATGAAAGAGATTAACACATTAATGCATCACTAATCATAAAGCCAGTAATGTGGAATTCTTAAGTGGGTCATTCTTCATAATTATTCTAAATAATTAAATATATTCATGTTAATATTACTGTGCTTTTACTCAAGTAAAGGTTTTGAATGCATTTTTCTTTAGTATTTGGACACTGTAGTTTTAGGACTACTTTTACTTAAGTAAAAGATCTGAGTACTTCCACCATTGTGAGAAGGCAGAGCTCTAAAATTAAAAACACTCTAGAGAAATGTGTTTAAATTTTTGTGCAGAAATGAACCAAAACATTTTTTTATTTTCATAACAGAAAAATTGAAACCATCGAGTTTAAAACCACTAAAGACTGTTGTGGAATATTTGTAAACTCTGCAACTTAACTAAAAATCCTCCTTTGACAACCATGTTGAAGATTTTTAGTAGTATTGATACGAATGAAAACACTTTGCACGATGTTACTGCTCATTTATCAACATAATTAGAGCAAACACTGGTGTTTCCAGTGAATAAAAAGTAGACAGGTAGGTCTTTCCTGATGTGCTTTTGTGTCATTAGTGCCGAGGAAAAAGTTTTGCTTGGGAACCTTCAGCTATGAGGGGTCAAGCTTTCATGCTTTGACACATCATTAAACAGGAACTTGGTGTCTCCATAGAGATGGGTAATCCTTCCCAGGGGGCATTTTATACATCGTTTCATATGCCTGCTGCTCCAGTGTGATCAGTCTCAATACAATGCCCTTGCAGAATTAAATACATGAAAACATCTTTGCTGTTGCGCTGAAGCAAATGGAAGATTTTAACTGGTAAAAGCCCAAATTCAGAGGCAGTTTGACAATTGTAAATATGCACAGATTTCAGTCTAAAAATTAGAATTGTTTTCTGAAAAGCTGCCCAGTCGTTTCATCAGGTAGTTTCAATATTAGTCAGTCAATTTTATTTATATAGACCAAAAGCACAAATCACAAACTTGCCTCAAAGGGTTTAACAATCTTTACAAAAACACCACTTATCCTTAGACCGCCTGTCTGGATCAGAAAAACCTGCCAAGAAAGAAAAAAAAACCCTTTAGTGTGGAAAACAAAACAACAGAGGAGGGATTTCTCTTTCAGGACACAGATTAGATGCCGTATGTACTGAAAAGACAGAAATAATACATTATGAAGAAACTAAAAGACAATATTAGACAAATAGACTGCTAACATTTGAAAAATATGTATCTGGAAGGACTTCAAGCAACTTCCAGGTGCAACTGGTAGAACAAAACTGGTAAGACGTGAACCACACAGCCTCTTCTCTACCACGATGACCTGGAAAAGGGAAGAAGGATTCACAAAAAGGGAGAGGTGTCCTGGAAAAGTATCTAAGATGTCTGGACTGAGGCACCACCACATGAGAGAAATTAGTCTTTTCTGGTAGAAATCTTGCTTTTTTTTTCTTTTTCTTTTTTAAATCCAAGCCATGATTTTTTTCCCCACTAAACATACTCAAGAAGGGCTTTCTGGGGAAAAAGCCTTTTTGGAAGTTTAACTTCCAACAGCAAAGCACCAACATGCTCAGAAGTCTCCTTTGGAATAGAAGATATAGTATAAGAAAATATTTGAGATTTGAAAAGAAGTGTCATTTAGATATCCTTCATTTATTGTTGAGGGTGGGAAAGGTTTATGAAATAATCATAATTAGTTTGTGTCCCAAACCAGACACCTGTCACTTGTCAGTGGTTTGAAGAGACAACTCTACATACAGTAGAAGTAGCCTCCTACATTTGCATGGTGGTTGACTTTTGACATACGCTGATCAGGCACAACATTAAACCACCTTCCTCATGTTATGTAGGCCCCCGTTGTCCCACCAAAATAGCCCTGACCTGTAAGAGGCATTGACTCTACAAGACCTCTGCAGATGTCCTGTGGTATCTGGCACCAAGACATGAGCAGCAGATCCTTTAAGACCTGTAAGTTGTGAGGTCCGGCCTCCGTGGATTGGACCTTTTGTTCCAGCATGTCCCACAGATGCTCAACTGGATTGAGGCTGCAGCTACACGGACCCAAACACAGCAAGTGATGCACCATGTGCTCTGACACTTTTCTATCATAGCCAGCAATTTACTTTTTCAGCAATTAAAAGCTGAAAAATTCAGTAGCTGTTCTGTGGGATCTGACTGGACGGACTCGCCAGTGAGCCTGAGGTGCCCATAACCCTGTCTCCAGTTCACCAGTTGTCCTTCCTTGGACTACAGATACTACTAACTACTACATACCAGGAAGAGACCTGCCGTTTTAGAGATCCTCTGACCCAGTTGTCTAGCCATCACAATTTGGTCTTTGTAAAAATCACTAAGGTCCTTTTGCTTGACCATTTTTCGTGCTGCCAACACATCAACTTGAAGAACTGACTGTTCACTTGCTGCCTAATGCTATAATGCCTGGCTTCTCCAACTTTTGTATGCAGCCCAATATAGTTGGTTTCTGTTAGAGAATGATTAATAACTTCTAAAAAGTTGCTTTCATGCCATACAACTCTGGGTGGGAGAGTAAATACCCCCTCTCACCCTTCAGCTCCAAACACTTGAACCTCTCCTGTAATGCCGCCACAGTGCATGTTTGTAGTTCAGCTCATATCAACAGTCCCGATCCAGAAACAGGTTTGTCTCATTGAGCCAATGTGGAAACACATGACCCGCTACCTCAAGGACATTTCTGGCTTGCGTCCCCTCGACTTCAGTGAGGCACTTGGTGCTGTGTTTGTCCAGCAGGTAGAGAGACACCGACGAGACGCTGTGTGCGCAGAGTGTGTGTGTGTGTGTGTGTGTGTGTGTGTGTGTGTGTGTGTGAGGTCACTTTAATCAGTGTAAATCCAGGGGTGTTAGTAAGAGACCTACAAAAAGGTCAGTAACAATGCAGCTGCCTAAAAATACCACAGCGCAGACAGCAGATGTAATAGTGTGTTTGTGAATGTAAACGGTAGGGGTGTGCATGTCTGCTTGCAGTCTGATACAGTGATTTGTTTACCATCTCATGAAAGCCAACTGCACTGTAATGAAGACCTTCCTTAGCAATAAAATAGGCTACAGATGCTGTGATTACCTTAGACCTAGCCAAGTTGTGACTAAACTGTGGCTGGAAAAAATGTTTAGTATCTGTATAATATATGTCTTGCATGTTCTTGCTTGCGCTAGTTGTACTAGTGAGGGCTGGGACGACTTACTTATCTCCCAATTGTGAGAAAGTTGAATCATACATTTTGAAAGACTATGTATCACATTAATTTATATTTCCTAAAACACTGCACAACCCATGTCAATCGGTTTTATTGGATTTAGTGAGGCTTATTCCGGCACCATCACTGCTGTGCTGCATGTGAAAGTAGAAAATTAAATACTTCATGAAGTCAGCTGTAGGTATTCCTGCTCAACAAGCTGGTGCCATAAGAAAATCATAAATAATATAAGATATTAGGCCAAAATTAATTGAACTCCAGAACCCCAAAATAATGCTAACATTTAAATTAGCACTCTTTACATATGAAATTTTACTTTTTAACTGTTCCCTTAAAACCCCAGACATTACTGCGTATAAAAGTGGTAAATAAAATGTACAGCAAAATGAATGAAAAGTATATATCGGCCCAGGGATCGCCATATCAGTGTGGTCGCATCTTTAATATTAAAGCCAGTTTCCAATTGATATTGGTGAACTCTTACGTCTGTAGTAAATGGTCATCTTAAAGTTCAGTAGGACTCTCCAAATTACAAAGTTTCTCATCTAGAAATAGTTGTTTTTTCATATTTTTCAAAACAACAAATGAATGCCAATAACATTTTGCTGTCATTCATAGATTAAAGTTTTCTAGACGGTCCTTTCTGTCAGTGGACGTTCTGCCCGCTTATTCTATATGAAACATGCTCATAGCCCAGCTGTTTGTCCTTCAGTTATGTCATATCTGGATTTGGAGCAACACTTGGATCCTCATTACATGTGACCCTGTCTTTCTTTACCCCAGGACAAGCTATGGATTTTACAGTGACAACTCTATAACAAATTGCTTTACAGGGAGCAGGTGATGGCGGCGATAACACTCGTCATCCGGCCCTCCCTCTTGCGCTGTCTCGCTTTGAGCCAGCTCCAGCTGTGGTCTTTAAGAGGCTCAGTGTGGGGGCCCGGGCTCCTATTCTAGGCCCATCTCATGGCCCGGGCTAATTTTGGACGGAGAAGAGGGGACGAAAGGGAGGAAAGAGAAAGAGGGCAAGAGGATAAGGAGGAGATTGGAGCACTACAAGCCGCAGCAGAGATGAGCGCTCAGATGATGATGATTATGACATTGTTGTAGGACGAGTGCAGTGACTGCAGTCGTCGCTGATAAAGGCTAGACGGACTGTATGTTGCTCATGTGCACCAGATCTGAAATGAGAAGGTCATAAATTTATGGTTTAACTCTTGACAGGTTACGTGGCTCCCTCCTTGACCTCAGTTTTGTCATCTCATTCACACAACATGAGTCAGCCATGTGTCTTATTGTCTGTCTGCATTTGTGCGCCACAGTCATAAAGCACAGTACTTACCAGATCCACCCAGGACGGGACATGTGGCTGCAGCAATCCTTTTCAAGTTCAAGTTCAAGTTCATTTATTTATACACAGTATATAGTGCTTTAATCACAAGTATGTCTTATGCGACCTCACAGAGAAAAGATCCAACAAATCTACACAAGAACAAATTGCAGCAACATAAAATTTTCACATCTGTGCCAGGAAAAAGGATTTGCCAACTTTCTGAGGTTGGGCACTTAGAAAGAAATGTAATCTACTGCTCTGAGATTTATTCTGAGGGAAAAAGTTAATTATTACCCCTCTTGTCATGTGGAATCCTAACAGAAGGAGAGCCAAGATCCATTTTGGGGTCATGACCCACGGCTTGAATAAAAGTTTTTAAAAAGGCATGTTTCTTATCCAAGTCATGCAGCCCAGAGCCTGGAGTCAGAGTTTGAATATTAATGCAAAAAAAGACATTTCAGGTCATTGCAGATATGCAAGACATCCAAGTTTTGAGGCATAAGCTGGCTCAAACAAAGCCAAAAAGAAACCAAAAACCTGAATATGTGTAATGTACAAGCTATCCTTGACATTTATTTTATGAAAAGCCAATGGTTTTTGGATCTCTCACAACAATCACACAAGGTATTAAAATTTAGGCTGAAATGCACCAAAAAGTATTCATATTGAAACCTGATTAAATCATAGTTACTAGCTTACCTGAAAAGTAAGAGATTTAATTTAAACCTCTCTTTAAGGTTTAAAGTGAAGTTTTTACTCCAAACTTTAATTGTATTTAATGCCAATTCCAATTTACAACAAAGTTGAATCTAATTTAAACGGTATTCCAGTTTTATCTTTTAAATTTACACTTGTGGAAAATTAAATTTTAAAATGGCTGAGATGGATTGCTAAAAATAAGTTTTTCAATTAATGTAAAATGACAGCCTGAACCCAGCTGAATTTTGTCTCTTCTTCTGTCCTTCCAAAAGGAGGAGAAATTGGCGCTTCTCTGTTGAGCCATTATGCCTAACTAGGCTAACTAATTTCATGGCTAATTAGATAAGAACATAACATTTCTTTTATACTTTAGCTAGATAGTAAACAATATTACATTTTTTTATTTTTACTGTTTAGCTATCCAGTAAACAGTGTTTTTTACTTTTTAGCAAGCGAGCAAAAATAATAGCCAAAAGATAACAGCTACCTCTTTTCCTTTTTTAAGGAAAAAAACATAAATTCTCTGATTCTAGCTTCTTAAATGAGCATATTTAATGTTTTGTTTTCATTAGTTGCAACCCTCCTCTGATTAGGATTTATCTTAGATTAAATTAATCTTTGTTGGTGCCACCCAGACATAGACTTTATTATGTCTTCTGCTCAGTGTTGTGTATTGTCTCTCAGCAGACAGCAGCAGTAGGGTAGAGTAGAGCGAGCAGCCATGCTGGCAGTGACAGCAGCGAGGACGTGGCCTCTCACAGCTCATCAACCTGAGCCTGTGTTTATGGAGGCTGAGAAAGATGGGGCTTTGCTGGAGGACCAGGCGTGCCTGTGCTGGATTTGGGATGCGGCCCTGCTGTCCTGCACTGGAATGTTAATTAGGTGAGCTGAGCAGAGGAGAGGTGACCCGTCCCGTTAACCAGCCAACCCTTCCCCAACAACCAAGAGGGGGATTTAGTGTGACGGAAAGCCCAGTCAGCGTGTGCTCTGCATGTATCTGCTGGTCATGATGTCATGCCACGTTGACTGATGGAGAGCATCTGTCTGTGTGTGTGTGTGTGTGTGTGTGTGTGTGTGTGTGTGTGTGTGTGTGTGTGTGTGTGTGTGTGTGTGTGTGTGTTAGAGAGAGCCACTATATATATATATATATATATATATATATATATATATATATATATATATATATATATATATATATATATATATATATATATATATATATATATATGGTGACATTATAGGACACACAGAAGATCTTTGTCAATTGTATTTCTGCATTTTTTGTACACTTTCGCAACTGCAAACTCATCTCTACCACCCAGTTAGTCTCACAAGTTGCATCACTTCAACAACATACCACTTGAGCACTGTTTACAGTTGAAGCAACACAGGGCGCAAAATAACAAACAGTTCAGTCCACTTAAAGTTTCATAACTTATCTTCACAACCAAACGGGAGCAAAAGGTGAGACTCTTTTCACCATCCAAATATAGTCAAAAGATGCGAACACATGAAACGACCTCCATTAGATGAGTGTCTCCTAATCTATAAAATAATAATGTAATCCTCCCAGAATCTCCACTGTTATTTATTTATTTTAAAAACTGTTATAATACACAAAAAAAATCCAAAAATATATTTTACGGTGCAAACAGATCAAGTACACAGCAATACATAAAGGAAAAAACAGATCCTGTTTGTTGTAAATAAAACTGTGGTACATATCAAACATCTGAGGAGTATCTGCTGGCCTACTGTACGCTGCTTAGTGTAGCTAGTTATCAAATACTGACCTCTAGAGGACACTCTTTGGCAGTACACTACTAAAGGCACTATACTGTGCTGTATGTCTGTACTGAAGAATGCTACATTAATTGAATTGTGAACGTGAAGAAGTCAGCAAATTGGGGTCATCAATATGTAAACCATTACCTGAAGATGATCTATTGGCACAAAATGTGCCTCATAACTATTTTTTATTCAAATGCATTTATTCATTTGTAATCAGTGACCGAAACCGCTCATCATTTTCTCATTTTTCTCCAGATCCATTCAAAATATAAGACATAATATTACATTAGGCAGGAAAAAATATATATACTACTTGTGGTTGTCAATAACATTTACTTTACTGTTAATCAATTAATAGGACAATAGGAAATTAATTGCCAACAGTTCTGATTAATCTTTCTAGTAATTTTTCAAGCAAAAATGTCAAATCAGTTCCCTGTTTCCAGCTTGAGGCTTTTTTCTGCCATTTTATAGACCAAACAAATAAAACATAAATGCAAAATTAATTGATGATAAAAATATTGATTAGTTGCCGCCCTGCACTAAATCTCTGAAACATGCCGTAAACGTTCTGTCATTAGATTAGCACTGTTGTTGCCATTAAAACCTACACAACTGCCTTCTAGCAGCATAATATAAAAATTCCTGCGAGGATAAATAAAAAAGATGAATACATAACAATCTTTGGGATTAATTTATTACATCTGTCACTTTCCAGCTATACAGTACTGTAAAGGATCTTAAAAATGGAGATAACCAACGCAACAGTTGTGTTATGATATTAATCAAAGTCGTGGCTGACTATAAAATACTTGTGTTTTTATAATGGTTTATTATAATGACAAAGGCATTATATTCATCAGAATAACTAACCTTAAAAACAATGGTGCCTGCATATAATCAGAGCCTATGAGATTATCATAATTATGCATCCTTAGGGAAATGCATGAACAACACTGATTGGATTAGATTATCTGTTGTGTAAAACTATCATACATTAATAACTAAGGAACATTTATAAAATGAACTATACATTTTTATAAAAACAACAGCTAAGTACATATGAGTGCACATTGAAATGAGACAACATGACATACATTGGTCCAAAGACTACTTGTTACATTTGGTCTTAAGATTACAGTATTTGTTGTAATAACACATAACATACTTGAGACAAAGTAATGGGGGAAAAAAAATTACCTCTTCATTTGATAAAATGATTTGTAATCTTTGGAAATATGAAACCATGGAGGATTTTGTAACAGTATGATGTGCCCAACATACAATATTGGCACATTTGAGATCAAAACTAAGTTGTAACTGCTCATTAGTACCAGCACCTGAACCACTAACTAAAATAGTGCCTCAGCTCATATTTAAAATAAAAAAAAAATCTAATAAATACAATTATAACAGTGTTTGAAGGGACCTCTGTTCAAATAAGCATCAGATATAAATCCTGTCAGGTACAACCCCAATTCCACAAAAGTTAGAATGCTGTGTGAAACTTAAATAAAAAAAGAATGCAATGATTTGCAATACTTTTGGACTTATATCCAATTGAATACAGTAGAAAGACAAGATATTTCCTGTTCAAACTGATTAATTTTAACTGTCATATCTGTGGCACCATTGATGTTGAAAAGTACATACAGGTTTTGGGGCAACATTTGCTGCCATCAAAGCAGACATCCCCGCCTATTTCAGCCAAGACACATTGTGCACGTCTTACAACAGTGTGGTTTCATAGTAAAAGAGTTCAGGTACTCGACTGGACTTCCTGCAGTCCAGACTTGTCTCCCACTGAAAATGTGTGGTGCATTATGAAGTGCAAAGTACAACAGTGACCCCAGACTGCTGAGCACCTGAAGTCGTGCATCAAGGAAGAATGGGCAAGAATTTCACTTTCAAATGTCAACAATTAGTGTCCTCGGTTTTACAGTACATCCCAAATTTTTTTGGAATTGAGGTTGTGCAAAACAATATCTCAATCATAATTATGTGATGTGGATTAAACCATCGTGTCACAAGCAGAGCAGCAGCTGACTAATTTATTGACGAATCAAACAATTAGTTAATTAGAAGAGACGACCATGTCCAGTTCTTTGACTCCCTCCTGGCTCGAGGTGAGGCCGCAGCTGCCTGAGAGCGGGCTGTCGGAGAAATGGCTGGCAGATCTGGGCACCGCGGCCGGGGATGGAGGAGCCTGAGCCAGACCGGGTTTCTTCGGGGGGATGGGTGGAGGGTTGCCCCTGTCCGCCCTTGGGATTGTGGGTGATCTGATCCCCTGTGGAAGTGCTCCTGCGGCCCTCCCAATGACCGGAGACAAGGGCGCTGCCAGGCTGCGGTAGTCTGTACCAAAGGGTGAATTGTTTGGTGCTGCGAGCTTTGCTGCAGCACTCTGCTGGACAGTGGTGAAGCGGGACAGGACTTGAGTGACAGTGCTCCGTGCCATCTGCTTGACTGGGCTAGTTTCTACGGAGGAGCTGCTGCTTACAGGGGAGACGTCCTTTGGCGAGAGGGGAGGCTGTACGGCCTGTGTCTGAGGCTCTGCTTCAACAGTGCCCTGGAACTTATGGCGAGCAGCGTGGAAGCGCTGGTTAATCCCCGCCTGGTAGGGAGACTGATAGCTACCAGGGCTCGGGCTTCCTGGTGGGCGTTTGGCGAGGAGGGGCGAGGTGCATGGGGAGGAAGGAGGGAGAGCTGAGTGAGTGGGAGAATTTTCATTCCCGTTCTGTAGGCAGGTCTTCTCTGAGATGTTGTTTGGAACGTGGTGTCCATTGGTCTCCATCGGACAGTGGTGACCGTTGACTTTTGGCTGCATGGGTTGCTGTCTTCTGTCTTCCTCAATGTCCTCAACCTTAATCATGTCCACTGCTGTCTTTCCTGGAGGAACTTTTGTAGCCCACTCCTCTCGTGTCTCCACTGGAGCTGATATAACCCCCTTGACATCTCTCATCGTGTTCGCCTCCTCCAGCTTCCTCCTCAGCTCCTCTACCTGATCACAAAATGGGAAGGAAAAAAAATTAATTTCAAGCAGAAAATTCTCTACAACGCAAACTAATCTTCCCCTGCATTAAGTAGATCGCCCTCGGTGTTGTAATCTGTCAGAACAATAGATAGCCCTCAGATTTTTCTGTCATTCTTTAAAAAAAATGAGTTTATTATGGAAAATATTCAGTTAACGTGCCCTTGGCTGTACAATTCAAGCTAATTTTCTTCTCTTGCACTAAGATTAAAGGAAATAACCTGAGGTAGTTAGAGAAATGTGTAATCTATGCCACCTGCATGAGTGTTCACACCTGCTGTTGTAGCTGACAACAATGAGCTTCCTCCTTCTTCAAACGCGAGCGGAGCTGCTCTCGCTCCGTGTCGAACTCGGCCAGCTGCTCCTCCACCCTCGCCTCCATTCTCAGAGTTCTCCTCTTCTCCTCCTCCAGCTCCTTTCTCAGGGCCTGACAACCCTCCTTCTCCTGTGTGAAAGAAAAAGTCTGTTCACCCAGAGAGCAAGATACAAAATACAACATGTGCAACGACAAAAGGAAATAAATCGCCTCGCTTGGATTCAAAATGTTAGTACCTTGTCGAGTTTACGGTTGAGCTCAGTCAGTCGGTGACCCTCCTCCAGAGCCCTGGCACTTGCCCACTTGCACTCTTTGGCCAAAGCGCAAGAGAGCTGTTTGTGCTGAGCCCGTTCTTCTTCTAGCTGGTCGGTAATCCGCCGCTGTTCTTTCTCCAATCGCCGGACCTGACTCCGCTCAAATTCCAGCTGCAAAGACAGACACACAATAACCAAAGCTGTCAGAGATTGTAAATATTAGGACTGTGATGACCTCCCAATTCCATACTATCACAATAGTTGCATGCCAATTCGATATGTACTGTAATTTGCAAGTATTATGAATCAGTGTAATGATTTATCGCAATTTTTGTGTGCTTTTTCAACACTAGATCATGAGAAAAGGTTAAATCATACACTATGAGACTATCATGAGTCACATTTCCAGAAACAAAGCACACCACCTCCTTCTGAGTATTATTTCAGTACTACCATTGCTATATTGCAAACTAAATAAAATACTTTTTCAAGTAAAATGCTACATTTAGCTGTTAATGCTCATCAAGCGACTGTCATAGGAAACCAACAAATAAAATAAGATGTTCAGCAAAAATGAATAAAGCTCCTGAAAAGTGCACACAACATAAATTTGAGCCTAGATACGTAAGAATCGATTCAGGAATTTAAAAAAAGAATCACAAAGCTTAAATGAATCACTCCCCGCCCCCCACAACTAGTAAACACTGTTTTTCTTCTGATGGTGTGGGTAGCGCTTCAAAACTTTTGACACAGTTTTTCAAAACTCTACATTGACTCCTGTTTGATACATTTTTTACATTACATTATTTTGACAAATACTTGTAGTCCAACCCACATCACTATTAATTAGAAGGTACCTGTTGTTGTAAGCGCTCCCTCTCCTTCTCCAGGATGTAGGTAACATCGTCTCCCTCTGCTGTGTCCTCAGCGTGCCTCCTCTTCTCCTCCTCCAGATCTGCAATGACCTGAAGCAAACACAGTGGGGAGACAGAGAGTCAGGAATGAAATTATCTCACAAGGTCGCTTGGTATTAAGGCAAATAACTGTTATTTTGAAGCAATAGGATTCCTCTATTGTACACAGAAATGCTGATGGAAGTTAAGCTAGGCAACAACATCAACAACTACTCCTCTAAATGAGTGTCATGCCCAGGCCCGCCTGAAGAGGAAAGTGTAGTCTTCGCTCTGAAGTTTTACAAAGCCTAAAATGATAGGGTGCTTTGTGTTTGTTCAGTTCCAAACATGAAATGGGGATCATTATTTGCAACAGTAATTTAAATATTTAATACCAAAATGACAGAGTAATTTCACATCTAAAATGGTAAAGTAAGAATTTCTTTTGACCAAACCAGAGTTAATGATTGTTGGAACAGTGAAAAGACTAACCAAAACTGTTTTGGTGAGTTTTATTTTGTTTTTCTGTAGAGTTTTAATGGATTGCGTTTTACAATGAACTAACAGGCCAATTAAGCTACATTAGTTTGATAAAAGGGAGAAACTTAGATTCAGAAGATGTATGGTTGTATTTCTTAGTTTTAATAAGGAAAATAAATAAGAATATTTCCTTTTATATTTTAGTTTAGTTTGTTTAGGCGTAGCAAACTTACATACTGTAGTGAACTCACCACTTGTACACATCTCCCAGCTGAAACTTAGACACACACATACACCTGTGCAAATATATCAGTAACTGCTGTTTGTTGGGCTCATGGTGGCCGGTGGGAAAACTATGAAGTATCGCCTATATTTTTACTATAATGCCCATGCTACTGCAAAATAAATGTTTTTGTGGTCTATTTTTTGTTTGTATAACACAAATATTTGATACTGAAGTGGAACTTGGATCAATCCATAATAGTTTTGGCATAAGCAAGCATAGCAAAGTTCTAGTTACTGATGTGTTTCATGTAAAACTGATGATATTAACAGGGAATTACAGTAATTTTGTGATCACACAGATTGGGTATATATTTAACTCATAATAAAGTCA
Organism: Lutjanus erythropterus; assembly: GCF_056507025.1. Classification (NCBI taxonomy): domain Eukaryota; kingdom Metazoa; phylum Chordata; class Actinopteri; order Lutjaniformes; family Lutjanidae; genus Lutjanus; species Lutjanus erythropterus. The sequence continues at coordinate 33,022,946 of NC_139318.1, read as the reverse complement.
GGAGACAATAGTGCGTTGTGTCTATAAATAATAGCGTGTTCACACTGTAACCTTAAGCTCGCATGAAACAAAAGAAAAAACTGGAAATGTGACATCAGTGTGCAGGTATTTTATTTTTCTTTGTTCAAGTCTGTTACCCTGCATCTGTGGAAGTACTTTTGGGTGGGTTTGGAAATAGTTCAAGCTGAAAACAATTCTGGTTTTTAATTGTTTGTTCTGCTATTCCTGGAAAAAGTATTTTGGAAACAAGGTTTTAATGAAGAGGGATGATTTAATCAAATTAGTTTTGTGTAGCTTACAAAACAATTCTCATTGCACTTTACTTTGTGTCTTTTCATGTTTTTTTTTGTTCTATTAGCTTACTACTTGCTGTCTTTTATATTTGCCATTTTTTTAATCTGCATAAGGATCCAGCTCATTTCTGCTTCCCCTAATTAAGAACCCCCACATCCACACCCACCCGTCTGTGCCTGCTCTCGGCTGCGGCGAGCTGAGCCAACATCTTCTCCTGCATCCTCCTGCAGTGGCTCACCACCAGTTTGAGAACCACCAGAGGGTTGGAGGTGGGGGAGGAACAGCCCAGGTCTTTGTTTTGGCCCCCAACAGCCTCACTGTCTCTCTGCAAGGCCAGGAAGGGGTCACTGAGGTTGTACCTGCCGTAGCGCTCTTGGATAAAGAGCTCTTTACGCTGGGCCTGTTCAGAAGAGAAGAATAGTGAGAGGGAGAACGGAGAAGGGAAATGATCGATTAAGTAGCTACAGTCTGTTTGTGGTCTGAAGGTCCTGTGGCAGGAAATTTTAATGAGTGTAACTGCTTGGTTATTTATGCTTTTGCATGAATGTCCTTGTTTACAGAGGGATTGTAACTTGGCTGTGATATGTGAATCTTCTCTTGGATCGGTTTTCTGGCTTCCCAGCCTCGTCTGAGTCTCAGCTGTTCTTGCATGCTGACTCGCAGCTATGCATTTTCAAACAGATATTTTTTGCCATGTTAGTGGCGTAGCTTTAGGGAAGATATCCAACACCTCGGTCCAGACTGAAATATCTCAACAACTATTGGATGCAATTCCATGAAATATGGTACAAATATTCATATTCCACAGATTAATTAATTAATCCTTCTGACTTTGTTCAGGCTTTGAGTGAAATATCTGAACAAGTGCTGGGTGGACTGGTATTAAATTTGGTACACCCGCACAGGATGAATTATAATACCTTAGGTAATCTTCTGACTTTCCATGCAGCACCATCATCTGGGCAAAAATGTTAATTTGTCCAATACTTTGGTTCATGACCAAATAAATGTAAAAATGACACTTCTTGAATTTTAGCATGCTAATATACAAAACTAAGGGTGCCTTCTTTCAGCATCACTTCAAGGTCAGTCAAGAGTGATGTGAATGCAAGCTGCACAGAGGAAAAGGTCAGCAGTGAAGTAGTCAGTGTGGCAGTAAATGTACTTTGTAGGTTACAGTTTGTCAGTGAATGAAGGCTGCAGCTTCTCAAGACCAAAGTAGAGCTCCGGTGTCGTTTCCCAACTGCTGGAATAGCATGGCTATGATGATCAGCTCACCTTGGGGGAGTACCATCCACAGTGGAAAATGACGTATGTTGTACCAAAAGCAAGTTGAACCATACCATACAATGGAAAATGCTCCTTAAAGGTGCAGTTTGATCTATATGAAGTAAGGTTGTATGAGGCACTTATTGATAGTTGGTGTATTAACTACAGGAGATGCCATTTAGGGTGCCCCCAGTTTGGAATGAACTACTGTGGACAGTCATTAACAAAACGTATTTTTGGAAAGAAAAAATACAATATCAATGTATTACAATTGCTTGGCCTAACGCTGCCTTGATCTAAACAGGCAGATCTAACAGATCAAGGCAGCATCTCCCATGTTCTGTGAGGTCAAATTATTGATCTTGCCTGTGGATGTTGGTCGGATTGGAGAGCGATATTCGACTGGTATAACAGGGGTTTCCAGTCCAAAAAGGCTGTCTAACAGCAAAGTAAAACAGTGAAAATATTTTAACTATAGGGTAAACTTAAAGTGATATTGATTTTTTTAGGTGGACCTTTTTTATGTGGCCCATATACCTTTTGTTGCTGACCCTGTCCACACCAGTTCATTACTTTGCTTCCATGCTGGTGCATCTACTCTCACTAATACAGTGATTATCAACAAGTACCTCATAAAATCCTATATCAAATAATCCAAACTATCCCTTTAAGTAGAGCTTTAGAGGTGCTAGCATAGCTCTACGCCTTTAGTTTTTCTCAATTTTCTGCCTCAAATTACAGAAATAGCACCAGTGCACAGTATGTAACAGCTAACATTTCTAGACAATTGATTGGTCAAATCTAACTCTAGTTGCTATTAATTTAAACAGGCAGCATTCAGTCAAAAAACTGACATTAACACCACTGAACTTTGAAGATGATATGATTTTAGTTAAAACATGCTGCTGTCATATCTTTTTCATTTAAACAGGAAACCAAATACTGCGTTCCACACACCCTGATCAACATCTCTAATACTTGAGTGGTAAATAAGCAGTAGATAAAAGAAGGGGAAGAGAGGGAGAGGAAATGCTTAAAATACAACAGAAAGAGCACTAGCAGGAGGAAGGAGCAACAGATGGTGTGTGTCTGTCTATCTTTAGCAGGACAGCTGCTCTGGACTGGGCCTTGGCCAAGGCAGACCTATTCTCTGTTTAACTCATGACAAAGGAGGGATAATAGCAGCAAGACATTTCAGGTTCAGCAGATGCCTTTGGGTCTGCTGTGAAAAGGGGCTGAAGTGTGTGAGACAGAGAGAGGAGGAGAGGAAAGGAGAGGAGAGGAGAGGAGGAGGGCTACAGCAGAGCTGGCACTGTGTCTTAGTGAGGTTTCAACAAAAGAGGATCAGGAGATTAGAGAGAACAGTATCCTCTCTAGCAGGGTGAGGACAAGACTCCTGATGACTGATATCAAGATTACTTAAGAAGTTTAAAGTGTAGTCAAGAGTTCAGAATGGGCCTGCAGAGCAATATTCACTGCTCTTACAGTGCATTTAACCGCTGACTGTGTGTGTGGGTGTTACAGTCATAAGTGTATCATGATTCCTCTGAAATGACACTATATTAGAGTAGAAATATGATAGTTTTATCTAGGACACACCAATCCAAAGAAATTGACAAAGACATTGGATGAAAAGAGGTTAGTCACATCAGGCCTGATACCCATTCCACTTAATAAGGTGTGTATTGGATCAGTGCATCCCTAATATTCTCAAGACAAATAATTACTGAATAATTTCTTGCATATGAATGATTCTAAAGTCCAACTTTTTGCAGCCGTAATCTCTCTGGCATGACTGACACTTTTGTACAAATACGGATTTATGATAAGCAACTGGAGGCAGCATGTGAGAAGACACATAAGACAAAACACTGAAGGACCAGTGTGTAGGATTGAGTGTCTTGTAGATGTTGGCTTGCAGATTCGGCTCTTGTTTTCTAGCTTCGTCATCGCTCATGGTGCAATGCAACAGCATTGCAGGCTGTGAACTTTACAAAGTCTCTTAATAACCACAAACCATTAAACTAACTGTGATGGAAGTAGAGAAGAATTAGAGACAGAGGGCAGGTGACCTGCTGTCAGCAGCCTGACAGGAGGGAGACACTGTGATGCGCTCGGATTTTTATACCTGAGGAAGATGCACACATTTCCTTTTCTGACTGCGAGAAAATCTGATGTTTTCACCTTAGTGGCCAGTGGGAAAATTTTAGGATATTACCCAACCCTGACGCCTTATCACCTGACAAGTGGCGACTCCAGAGTCTCAGCTGGGAAGTCTCACTACGTTACTTTTGTTCACTACGTCCAATTAACACAATGAACTCATAAAGAAATGAAACATCCTCACATCTAGAATGAGCTGAATTGGTTCATTAACTCCTTGTAAAACATACTGCATTCAAACTCGACAGGAAAGCATGGACAACTCACTAAAACCATTGTTCTTATTCTTTCCACTCTTCCAACAACCACCAACCCTGGTTTGGTTGAAATGAATCCTGACTTCACCTCATTAGATGTCTGAAGAGTCAGGCTCTAAATACTCCTTTTCATTTCACTCATCACCCAGCTCAGAGCACTCGGCTCTGGCTGAGGGGGTGTGTACCGCTGGCTGAGAGTGCATTGCAGAGCAGCGGCTGTCACTCTGCAGACCATTACATTAGCAAAATAAAATATCACCTCCAAAAGAACAACTGGCAATGGATTCAGCCCATCACCCAGCCCTATTTCACCTCAAGGATAATGAATAAATGAAGAAAGGCATTAAAAAAAATCTGATTCCACTGACATAATTCTTAAATGGATAAAGCCGTAGTAGAAACATGGCAGTGCAACATGCAGCCTCCAGACCCATGGACTCTGCAGATATACAGAGTTCATTTTAAGGTAACAAAAATATGATTCTTATTTTCAGGTGATTATACACTATTGACAGTACACTTGTGAATATTATGTTTAATCTTTCCATATTTTTCCAATAAATCCCAGTAAATCTTACACACTGGCACTTTACAATACTAAAATATAATCATACTATGAATATATAGAACTCAACAGGCCTTATCAAAGCAAATGAATTGGTTTTCAGAGTAAACGCAGATATTGTTGACAGGGTAGAAACAGAGAACCAAAGTTCAGACAAGACTCCACAGCACATCATGAGCTTTGTGATCATCATCTTCAACAATATTGGCTCATGTCATGGCATAAAGAGAGGTGGGCAAGGCTGCGAGGCTCTGCTGCTGTTATTTGATCCAGTCCGAGTACGGCGTGAAGGCGGATCAAACAGCTTGGAGGGGTGAAACAGGAAAACGCAGGGTGCCCAAGGGAATTCAAAAATGCCTCTCAAACGCAGGAGATATCTAAAGCCCAATGACCACACAGAACTTTAACAGAAATCTTTTGTGCAATGTAAAATATCTTATGAATGCGGCATATGGTCCTTGTTCTAACTGTGTTTATACAAGACAGGTTTCACATCTAACTGACTTAAAAAGAACATAACATTCATCTGCCAAAGATCTCCTATGAATGCATACTTGTGATTCACATACTGTCCATCATTTTTTTTAGGGTTGGTCCACCCCCCCCCCCCCACAAAAGGTAGATATCCAGTTTTGAAGAAAACTCCTTCAAAGAGAAATGTGTCGAAAGACCTGGCCCCCAGCCAATCCCTGTTCCCGTCAATGACTGTCTGCTCTGATGTGTCACTTTTACGGTCTAAGATTAAATAAGCTTAGATCAGGTTTTCCATTCTTGACACCTACAGCTCTTTGCTCGAGGATATATACTCAGGGTGACTTTCATCACTGCAGCTACACGCAATACTGACAGAACAAAAAACACGCAGTTTGTAAGCCATTGCTCATTCAGGAGGAAAGCATTTTGAAACATACAAAGAAAACACATACTTAACAGATTTTTTTTTTTCTTTGGAAGTTTCTAGAGGGAGAGTTCATTGTACTCCTTGTTATTTCCTATTTATTCAGTCTGCACACATTTCCATAAGTGGATAATTGGCCTTTAAATTCTCAGCTTTTTCTAAATCACAGGACCCCTATTAAACGCAGCCTCTGTCTCTTTCTCAGCTCCCTGTCCAGCCCCCTCAATGCACATACAGAATGTGCACTTCCACAACACAAAAGGAGGCTGTTTTCCTCTCCATCAATCCTGCGCTGCTGCACAGAGGGTGGAAGGAAGTGAAAAAGAGGGATTACAGGAAACACATTTCTGACATTAGGCGTCTTAATACTTAACACCCAAGTCTACCAGGGCTTATTACATCATACTGTACATGTTCAGTACCCATAAACATTCAAGGCATGTCTGCTATGCATCACAGTCTACCTCCATTATTCATGCTTTTGTCTGTTGGCTACAGTTCTTGGCAACCTGTGTGCTTTTGCTTGGGAAGCCGTCTTTGTGCCATGGCTGTGCTGGTTCCAATCCAGCTTATCTTTTGCTGACACATGCCTGGACTCTTTCAGTCGTACAGTGTTGGCGACAAGATCTGGATAATACTGAGGGAAGGTGATATATGAACTTCTTACCCCTGGAGTCCTATATATTTCAGAGCTGCTTAAGGAGATTGCTAAATAGCCTGAAATACTCATGCACGTACTTTGTGTTCTCTGCAGAGGAACTGGAGAGTAGTATACATCACAATCAGACGATTTTGGGTGAAATGACACTAAATTCGATTGGTGAGGGATGCATGATAATATTGGTGTAATTGTGATCAAAGTCATTGGTACTTGTCCGATAAAGGCTTTTAAGTAAGGGATAATGTACAGTGCTGCGCCACCATGTCTGGGGTTATTACACAATAAAGACCTACTCACTGAGCATTTTTCTGCTTATTACACAGCTCCTTACTTAGAGCTACTATGTGTTTTTAACTGGTTATGACACAGCCTCAATTTATTACTCTATTATCTATTTATTTCTCTATTACCACTGGGTTGGGTTCTCTGTGAAATCAGATGAACAGTCTGTTATTCAGAAATAACAAATCTTAGAATGTTTTAATTGACCAATAAGACTCAAGACTTTAACCCAGCTGTTAAATGAAATGAAATATCGTATTGGCCTGAAATGCACTTCTGCCAATATGACAGACCGAGATGACACTTTAATTATGCTCACATGAAGCAATTTTTAAGCGTTTTAAATGGACAAAAAAGTTGCTATTTGCACTGACTGTTCAGGGTTGGTCATGTGAGGAGAAGCCAAGTCACATTCCTTCAACACTAGAAATTTAATTGCCCATCATAAGAGCTGATCATTCTGAAAAATTTCTGAAGAACATAGGGAAACAGGCACCAGCAAAATACAAACTGTCAGCAGTACTCTTCTTATTTTGCTGGAGTTAATGTGCCCATTTTGAAAAGCTGTGTATTTTATGTCTGCATCTGCCAGTGGGCCATTATGGCAAGAGTAGGCATAACAATATGTTAATTCCACTGCATGAGGGACTTGATGTTCTCTGCAATGCAGTGGAAAAAATGTGTGCATATATCGGCAATTGGCCAAAATGAGTTGGAAAATAGTGGGGAAAAAATTTAACACTGTGCATCTCAAAACTAAAAACAAAATTATTTTTCCCTACTTCGAGTCTGCCCCACCAAAAAACACACAAGGTGAACCTGTTTGAAGTCTGTCCATTTGGAAGCTCTAGCCAATCACAGTATGTGAACTTCACAGTTAATTAAAAGGCTCATTTCCATTTTTGAGTCCCCCTTTTAACTTAAAGTAAAGACTCATATGATTTTCTCAAAGCAAAGGGACTACTGGATCACTGCAGGGCTTTGTGTGCCAAATACAAGCATTGCCAGAGCCTAACTTCCTTTTGAAAGCCACAGCGTGAGCAGCTGCAGAAGTGAGTCACGAGGGGAAAAAATGCAGCGGATAGTTAGAATGCCAGTGATAGTTCTGCATAATTAAATATAGAGCACCACAGAAAAACCACATCATTAACCTCACATCCTGTACTTAACAGTGTATCCTGTAGAAAATCGCTGATAAGGATGTTATATTTTTGAAACACTGAGGATGGAGACTGCACATGAAAACTTGCCAGTTCTCGTACTTTTAACCAGATAAGCCAAAGGCATTGAAATCAAAGACGTGAACAGACGTGTTATTATCACCTTGGTGATTTGTAGTTGAGCTAAACATTTGTCACATGACACTCAGTGCAGCAGTGACACATCAGTTAAGAGAGACATGAGCAACATGACTGGACCTACTTCTCTAATTACTGTAAGTTCATGTGCTTATCTTTTTGTTGGAACAAGACTCGGAGTCTGTAGCCACGCTAGCAGCGCAGTACTTTTATCAAAATATTAACATCATCATGCTAACTTGCTCACAATGGCAATGTTAACATGCCAATCTTAAGCAGGTTTAATGGTTAGTACGTTCACCATCCTAAAGTGTTAGCGCCAGTATATGCAAAGTGTGTCTGAGTCTGGGAATGTTTTGCAGGTATTTTGTTGTACACTTAAGTATTGGAGAAATTTTGATTTTATGATGGTGCTAGATTAGTAGTTCTCAAACTTTTTTCTGGCATGCCCCAAAAGCTGCAAAAACTTCCCCAATTTAATAAAAAAAGGATCAACAAACAAGCAACTAATAAAAAAGGATCCAAACTGACTTTTAGAGAAATAAAGTCAGCATGAGCATCAGCAAACTCTTGTTTACTTTCACATAAAACATATTTATTCATCTTAATTTCACTCCATATTTTTTCCCCTGGTTCTCAATGCCCTCCAAGCAGTGGATCTGTGCCCCCCACTGTGAAAACCACTGCACTAGATGAAACATGAAGTGAACTGAAGTTATTACCATCCATCCTGAGGGGAACATGAATATGGTTTGTGAAGATTCTCAGTCATCCCAGTCATGGTATTCGTAGAAAAGGTTGTCATAGGCCCCTGGACTTGATAGAGTTCTTTATTGATTTTGCCTATCATCCAAGAGGCTTCTTCAGTTCTTCACAAAATGTTCTACCTTTACATCCTTTTCTACAAATAACATGAATGTTTGAATCAATCAAATTTTATGGTAATCCATTCACTCAAAATGACAAATGTCATAGTGGGCCACAAGGTGAAGTCAGGGAATCACCAAAATCATTGGGATTCATCCTCTTGAGACCATAAAGGTCTGTATAGACTTTTGTGTCAGTCCATCTAGTGGCTGTTGAAATACTTCACTCGATAAGTGAAAACTTTGACTTACTGGTGGTGCTAAATGAAAAGCCTCAGGATCAACAAAGTAGAATTCATCCTCTGGGGACCATGAATGTGAAAGTACAAAATTTGATGGTAATCCATCTGTAGTTGTTGAGATATTGTTGTTGAGTTCAACAGTTATATCCAGTGTATATATATATATTTTTCTCCCAGAATTCTATGAGTTAAGACTTACAGGCAGAGCTTGAGTTGGACTATGTGCCAACCTAAGTAAGCTAGTAACAACTAGCCAACTCAACATGTTTTTAGTTTGGAGATATTTAGTATCACAGCTCGTAATGTGTGTAAGCTAACATCCGACGTGGTGGAAGTTGTGCTGTATTGTACAATATTACCAGTTTAACTAAGCATTTGCAAATGTATCAGCACAGTGACGCAGTGGTTGACACTTTTGCCACGCAGCAATAAGGTCGTGGGTTTAAATTCCAGTTCAGCGTATCTAAAAACAAAAAAAATATGGGGTGTTTTTTTTTTTACTGATAATGATCTTTATTCATGTGAGAGTGAGACACAAAATTCCACATCACCAGTACCTGAACGGAAGAATGGCAGAAAGGTATGAAGTCGTGGTTCACCTTTGAATAAGTGTGCATCCCACAGAGAAGCGGCCTGTTCATTTCAAGAGATCAGTTTTCACTCCCTGCTATCAATTTCCTGCAGGTCAGTGATTACACCCGTCATTAAAGCTCTGTAAGAGTTAACACTGCAGCATTGATCTAATCCCGGACCTGAATGGGTTAACAGTTTGAGCCAGTGGAGCCATGAAAGAAGCACAGCCATATTCCCCTCAAGCTCCAGTTAAGGCCAATGTTTATTTGTTCACTCCTACTCTCGCTCACATTGAGTCATCAGGCACCCAGCGTGCTGTAACTCTTCTTGCCTTAGATGGCCAGATCTCAGGGGAGATGTAGGAATGTGGTCTAGACACAACACATGAACATTCGGCAGTAGACTCTCTTAGACGGCTGCTATCGAGTTCACTTGCTGCCACTCCAGTTTGTTCTTTCGGTGGTGCATTTTACACCAGGGAAGTGAATAGCATTCCAAGAGCAAAACGGTTGTATAGCTCAAATATTAATAGTGAGAATAAAGTCTACAGCACTGTAAGGCACGGACATATTTTGCAGAAAGCCTCCATCATTAAGCTCCTTATTCACTGCTTATCTCACGTGTGTGGTGTAACAGCCGTGCTACTAAAGTAAGTTCACAGCTGTTTTAAAAAATGACAAAACATCCTCAAAGCAATGCAAATAGTGTCTGGAAGCTCGAGTATGTGGGCCTGCAGGACACAGTACAGCAAAGGACCAACTGTGGGAAAATAGCCTGACAATCCTTTAATTGAAAAGCAGCATTAACCCTGCCAAAGTAAGCCATCCTAAGGTTGAAGTTGCTGGGTTGCTCTGGGTCAAACTGTGCGTTGTACTCTACATTGGGACTATTTCTTAATTGAGTTTGTTCAAGATCACTAGGATGCTTCTACTCATTTAATCTCAAAAAAGGATGAGTTTTGATACAATCCCCAGAGAGAATCACTGCATTCTCCAGAGGCTCAGACATTAGTTAGCTGGGACCAAATTGGATAAATCCAGAGGAATATTAGCTTGAGACCACATGGCTTATTTGTTTCCATACAGACAACTCTCTTGACAGGAAATGACTGGCATTAACAGGGTTACTTAGATTAAATCTTAATTGTTTTAGCTTTCTCATCATTATGCTGCCAGATCCTTATATAGCTTAGGTCTAATAACATGAACAAATACATGAGTCTGATCCGTTACAACAGGGGTTCTCAAAGTTTTGATGACTTGAGTACCACTTATGGGAGGCAGCATATGATTGAGGGCTGCACAGGAAAACTCATTAACTTGTTGTGGGATTTGTCAGTGGTCTCATTAATTGTGATTGTGTGCATTAAACACTTCTTGAGCACAGAATCCACCTGTTTGCAGATAAAACGGATCACATTATCTTTTTCCCATGAGCTCCAATGAAGTAAGAGTTGATTCATTTTTCCTGAAACCTTCTTTTCTCCTCAACCATACAGGGCTTTTTACTGTGGTGGTTTTTCCATCTCACTTTCATATTAAACTGCAGAGTTGTCCACTGAAAGAAAACACTAGCATTGTTGACAGAACTTAATTTCTGCAACACTCATGAGGTTCCGCTAGTTGCATGCAACCAGATCTTTGATCATGGCTCGAAAAAGGTGGTCCCAAGTCGCACTGTTTGCACTATTGTTGCACTATCGCTTAGCTTCATTGTTAACCATTGTAGCCACGCAGATGGATGACGCACAGCGATAACACAAAATGACGACGCATACTGATGACATTTTCTTTGTGTGATACGTTAAAATGTCACACAGTTTGGTTTGCAGTAAACTTATATGATTACTGAAATCTGACAGCCTGTAGCAGGCTTTGAATCATAATGCATGCATTTTATGTCACACTCAGGGGCAGCACAAAATGCTTCTGAGGGCTGCCAATGGCCTGCAGGCCATACCTTAAGAAACATCGTGCTAAAAGCATGTGTAACACAATATATCCATAAGCAACAGTCTTAGCAGACATACATCACTAACCCATGTCAGTTTGTGCAGGCCCACCTCCTGTTGGCTTTAAAAGTTAGTAGTTTATCCCTTCCCACAGAACTGTGGCTTTGGTTAGCTTGAATTTATGTCAGCTGCAATAATGACGAGCAAAAAAAAAAAAAAGTGTTCACAGGAGCCTCCCAAACCCCTGCTACAACATAATGTCTTTCTCATGAGTGACAAACCTAAGTAGGCTTCCATGCAAACTACAAAAAGAAGCATGCAATGTTATGGCAATATGCTATATCACTGGTTAAATGGTTATAATTTGTTAACAGCTCCATTGAGGGGTACCTTTAGGGCATCAATGACCAAGTCGCGGGCCTCCAGCTCTCCCTCCAGGATGCTGAAAAGCATCAGCAACTCTGGCTTGGTCAGACTCTCCATATTCAGCTTGGACTGTGAGGACAAAAAGATGAAAAGAGAAGAGCTTAGTTGACTTAATTGAATCTAGATGAAACCGAATTCTAAACTTGGACAAAAGTTTTCCCACAATAATTTCTCAGTTATTTAATTCCAGCTTCAAAAACAAAGCCTGATGTTTTCCAATTCCCCCAAATCAGACAGACATCTGATCTATCTGATCTAGCCAACTGAGTTATGAGCTTTGTGTGGATATGCAGTTATTAACTTGTGGGAGGGAGTCATTTTGCAGTGCAGAACCAGTCTACAAAATATGCAATAACATTTTTCTCCTGTATGGAAAGAAACCAGACTGCTTATTTGACAACTGCATAGCAAATCTTATTGAAGTAGTTAAGGTGTGAGGTAAAGCTCAAAATGTAAGGATATTGTACCAAGAAATGCCACTACTGTTTACTACTGGCCTTTTTTAGTTGGCTTAAATATGTTTTGCTGCTGTCACTGTCCACAACAATTCATTGCTTAACTTTCTACACTGGTACTCCTGCTGCCTCTCCAAAGTGGAGGGCATGCCGACTGCCACGTACTGTAGTTAAGACAATGACAATCCGTAAGTACCTCGTGCATACAGCACTACTTGAAACAATTTTAAAACTGCAACAATACAAATCAACATCTGAGGGTAAAATTTTCCATCAAAGTTGCTCATTTAATTATCCCAGTTTTGGATATTTCAGCTCAATGAGGTGAAACAAACATGGCAACAACACAAGCCAACATGTTCATCAGGCACAGATGGATCTCGCATATCAAATAAAAGACAGTCGGCTTCCAGCGTCCAAGCTGTTCATTCATCTGTCTTAAATACTTAAGGCTGACTGATAATGTGCATGCAATTGAACTTTTCAAGTTTAATGTTGAAAATATCGTATCACTTTGTTTTGTTTTCCTGCTGCATGTCCCATTCATGGCGTGGGTACTGTTACAGTCGGTTATTTTGTGTTGGAAATGTGATGTGGTCTCTTTGTAGTGTCTCTGCACTGTAATCTCACAGCTGTGTTGGTTCTGCTGACAAGCCCTGCGGTGTCCATACCTCAAACATCCAACCGCACTCTGGCCAACTGAATGTATGCGGGCCTCTCTTTGAAATAAGATCAAAGCTGTTGATGTTCTTACACTAAGCATCCTTTGTCAGATGAGAAACATCGTGTGGGATCTGTGTAGGAACTGAACTACATTGCACTGGCTGACTACTTAATAACAGAAGTACAACTGTAGCTTGAATTGCCAAAATATTCTGCCTGAAAATCTCACTCACCAGTGCTTGAAATTAAAGATGAACCATTGTGCTGGGGACACTAAAATTAGCACCTGGGACACAAAGATTTGATGTCTTGAACAAGAGAAACTTATAAGCATCACAGTATGGATGAATTTTCCCAATCTCAGAACCCATTGGTTATCATCTGATGGTGATTTAGCATTCATATGCATTCCCATATATACCATTACATTTGCATGGTTATTTAAGGTTGTCTTGTTATCTTGTCTTGTTGTCTCATACTTGTGCCAGAAAAGTTGCACATGCTACATGAGCTGCACCATGTTGATCATGTGCTCTTACATCACATCTAATGTGCAGTGTATGAAAGTGTCTAAATAATAATTGTACTGTCAAAATTTGTACAAAAAATGTGTACAACCTATTGTACTTGTCTTATGGAAATGTTTAATGAGCAGCAGTTTCAGAATGAAAAAGAACTTCAGTTTGGGACAGTGGTAGTAAAGGTTGGGACAGTTCAAAGTAGAATTTGGGACAGTTGTGGGACACTGAAGAAAAAGGCAAATTTTGAGCCCTCACTGATGTTTATTTGACACCTGAACTAGCATTCATTCAACAGGCCCAGTCTCTGCTCTGAGCACTCTGTGGTCACCACAACTTTCCACATCGTGAAGTCATTCAGAGGGGGTGGGCTGATCTCTTGGAGCACTGGTTGCATAATGAGATACAGGAGCCACCGGCCTTTCATATCTGAGAAAGTAGCTACAATATTTCTTCAATAACATCCGCAATATGGAAACCTGAATATGACAATGCTGTGACAGGATGGCTAATTGTTAAAAATGGTGCCACACGTGAGCTTTTTTTTTTTTTTTACTGCATTTACGTGAGAAACCTAAGTAGAGCAGTGTACATAAGTGAAAGAGGAATAACCCTGTGGAACTGCACCTACAGTCTTAATCCCTACAGCAGCGTCCTCACAAAGAAGGCACACAGCGTTTTAGTCCTGCCTTCACCAGCACTCATGGTCTGTGGCTTAACCACAGGGGTAAAATGCTAATTAAACTGTAGCGTACACACCTCCCTTGGTTTTGGCTTTACGGGCTTGCTTGCTAATTTCACAGGCCGCTGTAATCACTGTGAGAAGAGTATGTGCAGTGTTATGAGAAATGTCTGGCCCAGCGGGGGCCTACATGTGTCATCACGCTTGTTTGGATCCTCATATTATTTTACCTAATTCCCGCTCCAAGTTAGAGTTGGTAATCATGAGGGTATACAAACACTAAGAGATAGCATGGGAAATACAAATATTCCCACACGTTCTCCGTGGCTCCACTTCCGATCACGAAAGCCTTGTGTCCATAATCCTTTTATCCCTGTTTGTTTTAAGCCTGGTCAGCCATGTGCCTCGTTCGCAACACTGTAAACTTATTAAAAACACACACACAAGCTTTTACTGCAGAAACATATGCTTAGCTCCAAGGGGTCATGGGTGTATGAGTTGCTGCTTGTTACTCTTAATGTGTACAGTTTAAGTGAAAAATTTACCCTCATTCGACTAAACCATATCAAAATCCACTTTTCTTGGTCTCAGAGATGCAACCATACCATAACCTCAAGGTCTGACATTACCATGTTTAAAAGTCTATGATACGATATTTATTACAGTATTAAAAAACAAAGTAAAATGATGACTTAAAAAAATCAATAATACTAATCTAATATATACAACATTTTGTATTTGTATAAAATTTGCTTTTCCCATTCGCTTAAAGTGCATCTGCTTTCCTTATTCAATTACATAAAATAAGAGTGGCTAGCCATAAGCTGAGCAAAAAAAGATAGGTATGATTTGTGTTTGTATGTAACTGCAAAACAAAAACAATGCATTAGTCTATGAAAGCTCATTTCCACCATGTAAAAGGAAAAAAAATCAAAATTATAACTTTTAAACTCTTTTTATCTTAAAATTTTGAATGTTTATCTCATCATTCTGACTTTTTATCTCATAATTTCTACTTTTTAACTTATAATTAGGACTTACGATTGGAATATTTGTTTTCATTTACTGGCAGAAATGGACTTCCATAGGGTCAGTAGTAGTCCTTTTAAATAATAATAACAATCAAGTAAAATAACCATGTAATATTACTGGAGATATTGTTACAGTCAGTAAGGTTTTGAGTAAGGTATTGAGACATTTTTATTGTGATATATGATATATTGTTACATCCTCACTCAGGACAGTTTCAACTGCTTATGTTCAGTCGCAGCAAAAGTTAACCTATAATAAAAATACGCAGAGTATTTATTCATAGGTTTCAGTGTTTCTTGTAATCTTCCCTCACATCATCTTCCAGCTGTTTCTACTGGGAAGGAGGGGGATACAATGTGTGCATGAATCAATGTCACAGACTGTAAAACCTCTTTGGCCCACAAACCTGAAACTTGAATGAAGAGAGGGTCAGCTGAGGAGAAGTACAGCCTGAGATGTCTGCTGAGTTTCCTTGTTGTGGTAATCAGGATGTCTAACCAGATGCAGCATGTCTGGATACTAAATTGGATTTGGTAGCCAACCTATTTTTTTGAGTAGGCCACTTAACTTATTCACTCAGCATGCTCCCTACTGGCTATGATACAACCTAGTCTTACAAACACACTGAAAAGAGGCAAATTAAACTAGAGTGTTGGCACTGCTGAGTAAATAAGCGTTACTTAACAACTGGAGCTAAATGAATTCAATCAGGACTATTAGGATGATCAAACATCAGCGTCTGACTGAAGATGTCACTGAGGGTTTTTTTCTTCACTGAAAAGATGTCTGATCAGGAAAGCCGACGTTTTGTCACGAATAAAACACATCTTGATGTCATTTGAGCTTATGAAGATGCAGTCCAAACGGTTCGGCCATTAGCCTTGACTACTTTTGCTACATCTTTTTTTTTTCTCTTTTCTCTTGGACCAAAACTGTAAACACGGAAAAACTACGTTAAAATAACCGTCTCCAGTTTCAAACCGTCAACGCTAACTCATTTTCTGAGGCTCGTCTTACCTTCATATGTCCCTCTGAGGTCTTTGAAAACTCCAGCATGAACTTTTTCTCCTGTCAGAAGATTTGTTTCACTTGATTTGCGTCCTCTGATCCCGACGCAGCGGAACACTAAACGGCAAAGCTCCCGTCGCAACTGACGGCGAAGCCAGCCAATAGACGAGGAGTAGTTCCGGGCGTTGACCAATGAGAGACGAGCTTGTGTGAAAGAAGGCGGGAACAGTGACGTCCCAGGTCTTGGATCTTGGTTGGATTTCTTTGTTTAGTGTTTCTTGAGTGCCTGCCTCTTCTTAAAGAATGTCTTGTGTGCACGCAAAGACTTTCAGCAAGTTATTTTAACGACTTCACAGGCATTTTACCGGACGAAATGTTAAAACACGACTATGGTTTGTTTGTTGTCCGAAATAGTGACGTTACTGTGACTTTGTAGTGACTTCATTGCACTTTTGTACACCATCGTACTGGTCTTGTTGTCATCTCCTGGGATAATATTCCTATATTATGTTTATATAATAATTCAATGAAATTTTAATTCGTTGATATGCTTTAAGGCTATATTATCATTTTTATTTAGTATCCTTCTAAATACAGGATGGATGGATAGATGGATGTACTTTATTGATCAGAAATTGGGAAATTCTTGTGCTACAGCAGCAGGTTATCCAGGCATTACACAGAAACAGTAAATACACAGTAGTATATATGGACATAAGAACAAAGAACTAAACATAAGTATAAAAATAACACATCAAGAAACAAAATATACTAAAATAGCTCAAACCAAATAGCGTGAAAAAAAAACAGATTATAGAATATTTAACATAAAAAATACTTCACTAAGCCATATCATTTAACATTGTTTAATAAATTATTGGAATATTATTGAGTTCATCTTAATAAATGATTTATTTTCAATTTTGTTGGATAATTGAATATTAAAACAATGCAATTAAATTTTAGAGTTTATCATGCTTTGGGTGTTTCAATCTGTAAAGTAACTACAGCTGTTAGTTGGGTTAAAAAATAGGATATTTGCTTTTGTAATGTCATGAAAAATGAATATAAACGATCTGAGAATACTCAAATAAGCCTACAGGGGTACTTATGCTTAAGGTACTTACACTTAATTAAAGTCTACTACAAGGAACATTCATACTGTGTTGATTTTGGAGGCCCATGTGGACAAAAGTGGCAGTGTTTTCACTGTCATAACATCAAAAACAAGATTATTTAAATAAAAATATCCTCCTGCTTCCTGTTAAGTTGCTGACTTGGGTCTACTACCCACTGTAACTTTACTTGGGAAAATGTTTCACAGGCTCTTGGTCTGCATGCTGTAAATTGTTTGATCTGGTTTCAAGGAGAATTAGACCCAGTGGCAAGCATCAAGAATAACTATAGAGAAATAGCCGATCTTCTTGTGAATGGTCTTGTTTACCTAGATCATGTAAAGGTATCAGTATTTAACTGAGATGGTTTCATAACCAGTTAAAACCTACTTTAGTATGTTTAAGTATACCACTGGAGTAAAGGTGCTTAGTTTGTTTTTCCCTACTGATATGATGAACATTTGATTTCATTCTGCTGTAAAACTACAGTTGTACATGCACACAACATACTTGTCTAAATATTGATAAACAAACATTAAATTCAGTACATGACCATGTGCAGACAAAAATTAAATAAAATCAACTATAAACAGCATTAAGCAAACCTCTGTAGGTCCATATGTCATTATATCCCACAGAGGCAATGAAAGTTGCATTAAATATTATAAATGTCAATGTATAAACCATCTGTTGATTGTTTTATATGAATTATTCAAGCATTAGTAATTATTCCAGGAAAAGCATCCCTTTCATTGATTCCTGGATTTGCGGGATTACAGTATTATTGACTGCCATCTGGTGGCACAGTCACTGTAAGAGCCAGAGTGGCTGGTCTGCAGAGCTTCAAGACGTCTGTGTGTTTGTTGGAGGAGGAAAGAGAAATGTCAGCGGGTTCACCTGGGAAATCAAAAGCTTTAGACTGAAGGTGAGCTAATATGACAGCCAGCCTCAAACTCTAAAAGCCCTTTCAAGAGAGGAACAGTTGGAGGTATTAGGGTGACGTTTACCCCGTTTGTCTGTGATTTCAGAGGCGCACTTCACCCAACTCCTGTGTCTTATTAGCAGCACTCGGGCATAACACAAACTGGAGTGTGAATGTCTAACTCTTTTGGGGGTGGATACAGCTGTGTTGTTGTTTTTGTCAGCTGTGAGGCACAGAGCTCCAGATGCCAGTGACAATAATCAGATGAGATATTCACTGTGCTATAGACCTGAAAATTTAAGGCTGTCTCAACTGCAAGCTGGAGCCCCTCCTGTAGTACTTAATAGCTGCCAGTAGAGTGCAATGCTCACACAACTCACGTCAAAGTTACAATAACCACAGTGGTTTAATCACTCAGCATCTACATGAAGGGAGTAGTACAGAAAGTACAGTGTTTTCCCCATAACTGTGGTGGAACATAATGGACAATCCAGCTCTATTTACTGTTACTGGCTGCTGCTCTATTGATGTGTTGATGATAATTCACTTCAGATATGATCATCAGACAAATTTTGTCAGCCAATATAACAAGTGTCCTTGCCCAGAAGGTTTCTGTTTTACATAATCTTTGACTAGAGCTGGAATGCAGTGTGGTAATCATTGGTATCGCCTGTATGCTTCTCTTCTTTCACTATAGCTCCCTTGTCTGTGTATTACAGGATGTCACGATTCTCCAAATCCGCAATTTGATTTTTGATTTAAAAGAGAAATCTGTAGGCTAAGATATTTACTGAAATAAATCATAAAATGACCATGATATGTAATCAGACACTAAGGAAACATGTTGAAATACTCTTCTATAGTTAAATTGAGTAATATGTTAATGGAGTCTGGCAGGCAGTAAGACAGGCAGTCACTAAACTCCAACTCTAGAGTGTGTATTTTCAGAGCTTTTGTTTTCAGGATATGGGGCAACTGACGGAGTTATCAAGGACTCATTGTCAGTTGTCATTTTATGATGTTGAGCTCGTCTTGTGCTGTGTTCCTACAGCCTGCCTGAGGTTTTCTGAACCTGGAGAGGAGGAGGCTGGGGGGAAACAGCTCACTTTAACCATGGGTATAAATTAGAATTTCAACCTATTTAATACAAAGCCTATGGCTCCAACTCCAGCACAGATTTTCTTTTTCACCACTGACTGTAGCTATGCCATTGTGAAAGACGTGATATGTAAAGATCAACAGATCACTGGTTTTATGCTCCAACAACTGTCATTTACTTTTTCACATTCTTCTTTCAAATTCCTGGTGGCAGCGCATTGCCACATTCACAGAGAAGTGTTTCAGGCTATGAAGGATAGTTAAGTGTAATGTGGCCAGAAAAGCATATAATAATAACTACTTAAAAGTACTGTGTTTGCTGTCACAGAGGAAAAATAAAAAGTCCCTGCAGTGTTACTACAGCATCCTCCTGCATTCTTCACAGCAGAGAGAATTGCAGATCCAGCCTTTCATTTCAACTGGACCAATTTTGAATTAAATATTGAAATTGTGACACCCCTACTGTTTTGTGTCATCTGAAATTGTCTCTGAAGTGAAACTACCTGTGCTGCTGTTTTGACTGGGGATGTTATGAGCGGCTAAGTTCTCTGTGAATTAGACTAACACTAGTCAACTAGTGTAAAAGTTAGAAAACACTTGATGTGATCTTGTTTTGCTAGCGTATCAGTGCTAGCATGAGGAGCCCGCTCTCATGGCAGGTTAACGTCCACAAGCCAGTGCTGAATGTGGTCAAGCATTGTTTGAGTTTTTATATGCCAGTTTATTCTGACAGAGCCTATATAGATAAGAGCTGTCCGTTCAGGTACTTTGCTCCTGCTCATGCCCCTGACACTTTTTGGGTTAAAACAACCACTATAATTTAACTGGCTTGAAATGCTAATTCCAAGGCCAGTTTAAATACATTAAAACAAGAAAACTACTATGAGCCCAAATCCTCTGGCTGGTTCGGTGAACAGTTTGTCTTTGCCAATCAACAGTTGGTGTTGTTATATAGAAAACATTAAAGAAATAGGGGTTCTTTCAGTCTCTCTCCATGAAAGGGGATGAATTACCTGTACAACCTGTTTTATTTACTAGTGGTTATCAAATAACAACAAAGACTAAAGTTAATTGTCATCTAGGGCTGCAACGTCTATAAAATATCAGTGTCCATTAAAGTTTTTTGAAGTCAAAGTTGATGTCTGTAAATGTCTCGTTTTCAGTCCAAAACCCAAAGATAGTCAGTTTAATATGGGAAAGCTTCATATTTGGGAAGCTTTTTATCACTTGTCTGGTCAGGCAAGATTTACTTGCCCGACATGACATTTTACTTGCCACGGGCAAGTGGGCAAGCGGGC
The DNA here is from genome assembly GCF_056507025.1 of Lutjanus erythropterus. Taxonomy (NCBI): domain Eukaryota; kingdom Metazoa; phylum Chordata; class Actinopteri; order Lutjaniformes; family Lutjanidae; genus Lutjanus; species Lutjanus erythropterus. The sequence goes on along the minus strand of NC_139318.1, from coordinate 33,002,410 downwards.
AAGCCTTATTGGTGAGCCATGCTATTATCTCAGTGGGACCTTCCTTGCTAAATAAAGGGTAAATAAAATGAAATAAAATAAAATAAAATCTGCCAAATACTGTCATTTTCTGTGTACTACTGCAATCTCAATTCATTTTAATTTCTTTCAGTTTAATGAGCTTTATTGGCATGAAAAGACAGCACTTGATATCCAAAGCAAACAAATATTAACAACAATAATAAAAATTAAAAATTAACCACAATAGGTCTAAATAACTGTTGACAACAGTTACAACAACAGTGATAAATGTATACCTATTCATACAGTCACAAACGCTAATAAATCGGGCACGGTAACTCAAATATAACAATCAATCGGTTAGCACACAAACAACAACAGTCAATTTGAACATGAAAAAAGGCTTCCTGCTGGCACAGAACAAAAACACTTTGGTGTAGCAATTTGGCTGGAAGTTGCAAGACACACCACCTTGTGTCAGCGCTAAATTGGCACAACACACACACACAAATGAGTCCCCTTTCTATGACTATGCAGCATCTTTGTGCTATTTGGTAATTGTGTCCCTTTTTTCTCACTCTGCTATCTTGAGGGTATACAGAGAGCAAAGTCAGAGAATTGTCACTCCTGATAGGCTGCCGGTGCAGGGAGCCTCTTCAGCCTTAATAGAGAGTCTCTATTTCAGGCTCTTCAATTAAGCCGCTCTGTTCAGCCTGCTGACTGGCTGCTGTGGAAAATCTGTGTCCTCCGAGTCTTTGTCCTGTGTCCTCGTCTCTCCCTTCGCCAAACAATTTAAAGTGTAAAACAGTTTCCATTTACTTTGGTTTAGGCCTGAAAAAAAGTGGTTGCAGAGGTCATTGGCTCTAAATTGTACAATCTAGAAGGATTTTTTCAGTGTTTGCTAGTAAAATCAGCGCATTTGAGGTTACTGTAGAATGGCACTGACAAAGTGTATCGTAAAGAATATCAAAATTTAATAAATGCAGTGATGCGATGTTAATATTTATTCAGCGACTGTACTTCAGTACAAAAGTGAGGTCCTTGTACTTAGTATTCCTATTTCATGCTGCTTCTACTTCACTACTATTCAGAAAAAATATTACAGCTTTACATTTGTTTGACAGCTAATTATTTTACAGATTACACACAAAAACATATGATCAGCTCATAAAATATCATGCACTGAGGACGAAACTACCCAGTATATTAAATATTGGATATTAGCTCTACCTCGACAAACTCCAACAGGAAAATATACAGACATATTCATTCATCAGTAACAATATAATATAAAACAGTCATAGCGTTTTTTTACTGCCTCATGAGTACTTTTACCTTTGATACACTAAATGCATTTGGATATACTTTTACTTAAAGCAGCTCCAAAAAACTTTGATGTCATGTTGATTTTTGAGGCACCTGTTGACAGTGTGTTTATGCAGATGTAGATGGATGTACTTTATAGATCCAACACTGAGAAATTCTTGTGTTACAGCAGCAGGTTATCCAGGCATGGCACAGGAACAGTAAATACACAGTAATATATGTCAATAGAAGAATAACGCATGAAGTAACAATAAATTAAAATGGCTAAATATAAAATAGTAGATAAAGCCTTACCTTACATACCTTACCATAATAAGATATAGGCCTAAATTTATATAACAATGCAATCACAATGTAAAGAAAATACTTCTGCAGGACTATACTAAACTATGAAATGTAAACATCGAATAACATTATGTATATAAGACAAGTGAGAACAGCTATATTTATTAATTTAATTAAAAAACTTGCAAAGAGCAATGTAAAGATGTAAAAAGGTGGATTTTTATCTGGTTAGCATGTGCATTGGTTTTGAAAGCAAATGAAAGAAAAACAACTTATTTTTAATACTATTTATAAACACAGCTGTTTGTGATGGCACCATATATCTATTTGTAGCTGTGTAAATTAATAACTGATGATAATAAAACAAAGTAGACTTTTTAAGGTTTTAAGGTTTTTTTAAAAAAAGGAAACTATTTTAGGACTACAATTAACTCATCTAGTTGCTCCCTGGTGATTTTGCTGAAAAAACCAAAGTTATAAACATTCTCTGGTTAATGTTACTGAAGCAAGATACAGCTCAGTAGCAAGGCCAGTCTGAAATGTTATGTTTTAAACCAGTTGTATAACTTTAATGTCCACCGTGACCTCCACCATCTCTCAATATATTTCAGCAGCAAAAGGGAAATATTACATACCTGTCTCGGAAAAAGACAGCCAATTTATGATCGTTTTTGAATCCCTTCAAGTCCTGCATTTTTCTCCATCCGTCGAATGACCGACCAAGGTTAACTTGTATTTTCTCCCGGGCTCCATCAGTCTATTTTTCTCTTTGCTGATCCTGCCCCAGTATCAGCCATAATCACTGAAATAAAATTCTCTACAGGGAAAAAAAAAAAAGTCTGCTCCCTGTTAACTGACTAACATACCAGTCACTGAAACTTTGCCTGGGAAAATATCTGCGTACCACAAATTGTTGGACTCTGACCCAGTCCGACCCAGTGGCAGGCATTGAGAATAACTAAATTGCCACTGCCGTTATTCACACTGCTTTATCAGCTTCTTCATACAAAGATCAGTAATCCACCAACCCAGTTTAGCTCCCAGCTTATACTATATTTCGTGTCCTTCGTCTCTTTCCCACTTTTACAACTATTCTCTTTTCTCTTAAAGCTGGAAACTATTTAAACCTTAATACTCCACATCTTTCATACACTGTTGATCTTTTTAAACTTTTAAAGCCAACAATGCAATTTTGCAAGAGCTTTTCAACATCCGGCTTTCCCACTGCAGTTTCTTTAGAAATTGCTCCCTCCATAGAAACAAAACACGACTGTGGTTGACTTTGGCACTTATGTCCTTCAATCGTACACTGGGCTAGAGACTCTATTCAACTGTAGCCAATAAATCCAGTTTTGTCTCTGATGGTCTCTTTTGCTCGTGTAGGTCATACAGAGTCATCAGTATAAAACTGAGACCGTGTTATAATGAGTTTATTACTCCTTTAAGTGACATTTCCAGTTCAGAACCTTCACTTGTAATGTGATATATTGTAGTACTGTCATTTTTACTTAAATGGACAGTTCACCCAAAAATATTGGCTGTAAAGATATCTGTCTTCGCTCAAATACACTGGGACTAAATGTCACTTGGCTTCTTATGCTGAAAGAGTCAATAAAATAAATTGAAAAAAATCAACACCAGTGTTTCTTTCCAGAAATGATGACCCTGCTTACTCAAGGTAATCCTTGTTGTAAGCATTTCATGCAGAAACAGTATTCTTTCTAGTAGAAAGAAAGTAGTTCCAGTAGATTCTGCTTGAAACAAGGTCTGTAGATTATCTTGAGTAATTGAGGTTGTGGAAAACAGGCTAAGTGCCATCTGGCTACATTATATTAGAGAGACATCTCTACAGCCAATATCTCCAAAACTTGGAAACTCACACCTGAACTATCTAGATGGATAAACAGCACTACAGACCAAAGGGAAATCTGTAAGTTTTCCTTTTGGGGTGAACTGTCCCTTTAAGTAATGTATCTAAAAGTATCTGCTACCACTGGATGAAAATCCCTGTATTTCTTTGGATTTCTTTTCTCTGTTTTGTGTATTTCTCATAATTCAGTTCCATAATTAATATTGTTTTGCATAATTAATATTGATAAGAAAAGCAACGTAATGCTGAAACCTGCATGCTCACAAATCCTTTTCAAAAGACACACCTACAAGTTAACATTTTGTTGTGTCAGCACAACTTTTTGCTCTTTTTGTACTTTTTTCCCACCAATCTTCCCCCACCCCCTCTGTCTTATCTATACTGACATAATCGCTGACCGAGGTGTTTTTGTCAAGTCCATATCTAATTTTTCCAAAGGTGTCCTGGCTTTCAAAATCCAAGTCCAAACAGAACATTGACATTTAGCTCAGCACAGAGGGAGCATCATGAAAAAAAGTACACTTTGACTTTCAAAATAGCAGCATGATTCATACAGAATATTTCCCAGAAGGTTATGCTTTGCTCAGATGGGGTCTTTTCAGCTGCATGAAAGCTGTTTTAAGGGAACTTTTGAAACATTTTCTTTTCATGGAACCTGGAATGGATAAATCCATATTTAACCCCCAACATCTGTGGCCCCAATCAAGTCTGAATGAATCTACTACAAAACTTCAATCTCTGTTACTTCTGCCGTATCATTCCCTGCTTAAGTGAAAGTATTCCGGCATTCAAGATGAATATTTCATCTCCATTTCACACCTGGCGCTCCATCGTAGACATAATGGTGAGATGACACACCGTGGTGGCACAGACACGATCAGAGGAGGGATGGAGAGAGGGAGGAGTAAATATAGCATCAGAGTCTTGGCAGGAGCCGACGACAATCTAGGACCTAATCTGAGGCAGTTATCAGCATCTGTTGCCTGGCACCCAGTTCTGTGGGGGTTTTAGTTATTCATCTATTGCTCCATATCTGTCACTTTTTTTGCATCTGATTCCCCGTACAGAGGATGCATTCAAGAGTGTGGGAGGATGTAACCTCTCAATACCCCTCAGTGAGTCAGTCTGTCAGTAATACACACACACGCACATGCACACACACACGTCTACGTGCTCAGCTCACCTGATTGCATGTGTGTGGAGCTGTTAAAGAGTTTAAGGTGGGGAAATTGATTTGTTTTGCCACTGGCCATGTTAAATGTAAATTGCCCGAGTGCCTGACCTTGAAGCGGTCCTGATTAATCATTTGCATATCTCTAGAGTGGTAATGTGTCTTCAAGCAGCAGCCTCTGTCACTGGTTACTGATGTATTTGTTTTCTAATCATGTGGCAGCAGGTGCATGTGGAATTTAATATTTAACGATTGCTTTGTTATTCATGTATTCACTGTATACGTAGGCAAGTCGCTTTGATCTTTGTAAGGCATTGATTGGACCCTAAAACCTCTGCAAGACTAAACAAGTGTTCCCTGTTAAAGGAATGGTTTGGTTTATTTGATGCGGGGATATGAGGTACCAGCATATTAGTTAAAGTAGATGCCGGTCAGCACGCTGCCAGTTTGGAGAAGCAGACAGGACAACCATCACAAAACCTTATCAATGTACTGCTGCAGACAGACTCAACGCTTTACCTTGCTGTCAGACAGCCTTTTCTAATGGGAAACTTAAGACGTTATGTAAGCCAAACATCGCTCTCTCCAAATCGACCACACTCCATGGGTGAAATCAGTAATTTTACCTCACAGAACACAGGAGTTGCAGAACTGCTGCTGCCTCAATGTGTTCATTTGACTGTTACTGTGTGATGTCTGTGAACTCTTCTTGCATAATAGCAGTTTCCTGTCAAAAAAGTGGCTGTCTGATGGAAGGGTAAAGCTGTGAAAGTGTTCTAAATTTAGTGTATACTTAAAGTGACATAGATTTTGTAAGTGGCTTAAAGTTCCCATGAAGTCAAAATCGATCTTTAAGTGTTTTATCAAATATCGCACCGTGCATCACCTGTATGCCAGTCTCTGGCCCAGCTATGACAAAAAGTTGTTTTGTAGATATTTTGGGGTATTTTAATGGGACTTCATAGTTTTTTCTTTTCGTGACAAATGATTACAAACTGTTAATGACTCATCCTGTACTTGGGGGCGTAGACTAAATTTACATCCAGTGAAACACTTTTATGCTCATTATGCTGCCTCAGCATAGAAGCAGAATATGTCTATTTCCTGGAGTGGACTCGAGCATCTCTGAGGCCAGGTCTCACTGTACAAAAACACAACTTCATAATTTTATTCATTGATTTGAGTGAAACTGGATCATATTCAGTGGTTTATCCACTGATGTCCTCCATCTGCAGAGTTTCATGACAGACAGATGGCTTTAGCTTTGCTGCTATGGCTTGACCACCACATGGCTCCACTCTGAGAACAGAGTCAACAGCTCTTTACTGCATATATATGACTTGTGACTTTTCGCATTATTAACTAAAAGGCACTGAAGGAATATAAAATGCAATCAGCATACTGAGTGACAATGTAAATACTCAACAACTTTTGCAGTGATCTCAGATACTCTGTGGTTAAATGTCTTTGACAGGTTTATATAAAGTAACTGCTTTAAGGTGTGTCGCCCACTTTTCTTCACAAAACAGAGACTATTTAAAAGTTTGTAAAAGACCAAAACCACACATTCATTCACATTCATCTCCAGTGGGGGAATGTAACTAAGTACATTTACTCAAGTATTTTACCTAAGTCTAATTTCAAATTACATCCATATTATATTACTTTATAGTTCTAACTTTTTCACTCCACTACATTTACCTGACAGGTACAGTTACTAGTTACTGACAGGGAACATTTTATTGCACAGTGGGTACTTTTACTTTCATACTGAGAACAGCTGATAATGTTTACATACATTCACTCAAGTAACGTTTTGACTGCAGGATGTTTACTTGTAGTGGAGTATTTTCAGTGTGTATTAGTGTTTTTACTGAACTAAAGGATCTGAATACTTTATCTAGCACAGCTCACCTGTCTGAAGATCACCTGGTCCCACTGTGAGGCTGAGTTTCTCTGTCACTATGTTCTGAGAGTTTATCATCGTCCTCTGATTGTTGTTTTCTAGGTTCTTTAATTCTTCTTTTCTTCTAATGTTCTCCTTTCAAAACACGTTGTTTATAGTGGCTTTGCAGATTTTTTGACTCCATTGTAGCAGCTGATGTGCTAAACTCTTGCAAACTATCAACACATTTCACTTTGCGGTGTTAGTTGCTGATGTAGATCGAGTCACTCACTCTCTGCTGCCACCCAGAGGTTGCTGAGGGCGCAGGTTCTGTGCGCCCCACCAAACTCCTATCTCTTATATTAAGAGTATCGAACTGCACATGTACAACTTATAGCAAGAATAAATGGGCAAAAAAATTGCGCCCCAAGCCAGAAACATGTGACCTAGCCGTAACTATGGACATTGAAAAAAACATTTTTAACAACGCATTTTAGTGCAGATTATACATTTTACTCAAAAACTACACTTTACTGTCGCTGCTCATTTGAAGAAACATGCAGTATACATTTTAAAGTAATTAAGTCTTCTTCACTGAAGTTTCAAGATGTTGGGAGAGGTGGGGTGGCGCCCTGTATTGACCAGCCGCCACTGGTAACATCATGAACAACAAATGGAGAGTGGAGTTATTGTGCTACATGAGCCTGAGAGCACAACATTTGTGACTGAGCTGCAAGGCAGAAAACATAGCAGAGAATGAGTGAACAGTCACAGGAAGTGAGAACAAGTTCAAAATAAAAGTCTCTGAACAAAAACGCGTGACCACGAAGAATTCACAACATAAAATACAATATTTTGTATTTCTATATTTTTATTAAACACTGCAGTATGACCTCTGTCCTTCCTTCACTCATGGACTGCTGTAGTTTAGTTACAGTAAGCATGTAAGCAATAAGTACTCCATGAACCATTTCATGGGAACTTTAAATATGTTTTGCTGCTGACCCTGAGCGGAGTTGGTCCACAGCAGCAGCTAGTATCCCTCTCTGCTTCTCCAAACGCGGGGTGTGCCAAATGGCATCTACTGTACGTAATACACCAAGTACCTCATATAACCCCACTTCAAAAAAATCCAAACTATCCCTTTAACTGTGTTATGTAAGTGTATGTTCACTTCAGTCACTAAAAGATGAGCATGATCTCTGGAAGGATTAACTGAAGAACACATAACCAATCTAATTTATGGTTGAGACAACAAAAAGTCTCTGAGCTTAGACAAACTATAGCCCACTTAGGTATGAGCTGACACAAACAGAGCCAAGTACAAATCACTGGCTTACAAGAGAAGAGAGACAAATGGAAGTTCGGCATGTTAGATGTGATTTACCAGCACCCTGGGTGACATTTGAACCAACTTTTTGACAATGGTCTTTTCTCCCAAACTACACAAACCAACCTCATCAATTTGGATGTGTTATCAAGGCCTGTGAGTTATAAACCGAGAGTGTTTTGATTAGCATGGGGCATGGAGAGTTTTATGACCCTGTCTGAGCTGAATACACCTGAGCTCATTTTCCTGAAGGTGAGCTGTTTTTGTAAACGATGAAAGGAGAAATACATCGCCTGAGTTTGACGGCTCGGAGGCACTGTATGGCTAACAAAGTTTGATTTAATATGTCATTACAGTGTGAAGTGATTGCCATCTTAAACTCAAATACTCTTCAACCTAAGTAGCTTCAAAACCTTGAAATGTGACTTATTGAGTCCTTTATGATGTATACAAAGTATTGAAAAGGATCACTGCTTTCCCTCATAAAAACCAATTAACTAAACCAGGCTTGCTGGGCTCAATACTTGACCCAGTCTTCTGAACTCTAAGAAACCTTTTCTTCTCTGCAGCTGGCAGTATAACGTGATCAATACCACACATGCAGACAGCTAATAAACCCATCAAAGGCTACACATAAAAGGGCAGTGTGACAGTCCGAAGATATCATTTCATATCATTTCCTGCTCCCAAATGAGACTCAAAGTACTGTCTAAAAACCACTATTTGAATAAATAATGGCACAATACAGAACATGCATATCTCTGTTGGAAGAGGCGGCCTGTTTATCCAGGCAACCATCCAGGCTAAAAGCACCGGATAGCAAAATTATGAATGGTAATTTAATCACATAATGGCTCCTACACTCTCCAAAAGTCTAATTCCTTGTGTCTGCTCCTCTGTAACAAGTATGCAGTGTGAATTTTAATGATGGGTATTGAGGACGATTGTTTTATTCCATTTTAAACAACTTTGTTCGAGACTGATGGAAAATGATCTTCAACAGATTCGATATAATAACTCAAAGGGGAGCACATGGATATGCATGGCTGATATGAACACTGTTATGAAACTGAATTAGATTATCTACTTCATAAGAAATATCTAGGCTATAAGAACTCAAGAAAGGTCCTTCATCATCTCTTCTCCTGCTTTACAATACACTTTAAGTATTTATCTGGAGAGAGAGAGTTTTCACAGAGACAGCTGATAAGAGACAGTTGATAAGATTTTGTGACTTTTTATATTAAATGTTACAAAGTCTTTAAAAGTGAAGAGAGGACCACCAGAGGTGACTTCTTGAGAAATATTATGCTGGTGTTTCATGAGTACATGCAGTCTTGTTGATTTAAATCTTAATAAGAATTCAGTCCATCTGCGACACTCAGACGGCAGCTGTCTGCACAGAAACACAAAACGAACTTTCATATTCAACTCAATCACCAGGCAAGACAAATTAATACAGTTCAGCAAAACTCCATGTTTGCATCAATGTTTACATCAATCATCAGTGTTTTTAAATTCTCACTTTCTGGAATATTTGTGCTAACTACAGAATAGTTCAGGTTAGAGAGTGACAGTAAAGTAAAACAGGTCTGTGACATGAGGTGAGCTCTGGTTCAGACTACACAATATTAGCTTGACAGACATAGGGTGTTGTACTTATTGAGTGACTGTTTTATCCTGTGTAGTGTATCATAATGGATGACAACTGACGCTGCATCTGGGATGTCTCCCGTCCCGACCGTAAGACTGAAGTGTTACAATTTTTTGCCCTCTTTCACCAAGTGTGACAAATTCCATGATGTCTTCTGTGACTTTGACCAATAGAAGCACAGAGCATTCCTCGGCGCACAACTGTAAACATGGCCAAGTGAAAGAGAAATGTTGTTGGTGCTGTGAGGTGGAAATGTGAAACAGAGGAAAGGTCAGGGGGATTTTTGTCCTTTGTTTCTTAGGATTTTTGGAACACAAGACAGGCAGCATCATACGCACCACCTTGGATGTAATTTTACATTTTTCTTCCTGGAAGCATCTTTCCTAGTCACATTGCACAGGTCGTGAAAGATGGCAAGCTCTGACTGGTTAGTCTGTCGTGTCTCTTGGCCAAATCATAGCAATTGACTCTATAATCACTTTGTTAGTTAGCCGGTCATGCTAGCAATTTCAGCTTACAATAGAACAGACAAAGAGTCTGTTTATTCCATCTCTCACACTTTTGCTTGTGTGTGCCAAATGTGCACGAGGCATGTTGAGAAAAGCAAAGATATGGCTGCTGAGCTACGATAGTCAGATGCTGGTTCTGGATAGGGGTTTACTGAATGGTTAGTTTCTGCAATGGAACTGAACGTAAAGTGTGAAGTGCAGCAATTCCAGGTCTGTTCTTATTCCAGCACGATAGCGTCAACAGGGTAATAGAAAGTTACTGTAATTACCTATCCAGTTTAATTAAGTATTGATTTTGTCAAAGTGTTTTATTCAAGTTCTCCAAAATGTAGTAGACCAGCGGTTCCCAAAAAGGAAAATTTGGTGTCTCTGGACCCAAACTATCTCCATCATCTACATTTATAAACTGGTAAAGAATATAACAAACCATAAATTTATAATGTACACAAAATGTCTTTATTTCATTTTAAAAGGATAACACAGCAATACTCAAATTTGAGTGTAATATTAAGTTTCTCATCACCTCATAATGAATGAATGAATTTGTGCTGTCCGCTGAAACACTGGAGGGCTTTTAATTTGTAGCGACTACAGGAAGTGTTGAGTTCGTATTATCAGCGTAATGCAGTAACTTTAACAGGGCAAACGTAAGAAGATCAAAACGAGGCTTTGTATTGAAATATTATGCCTGTACGGAGTAGTCTGTTAAGTTAGCTGTTTTATGTTCAACAATGCCAGTGTTGCTTCTTGTTACTGTTTGCACCTTATTTTAGTTGAAATGGCCATGTTTGTGCTAGTTTATAGATTTACACTTTAGTGAGGCGACTGTTACATTGTGCTGCTATATTCAAAAGTTATTTTCCCCTGTGCTGAATATCAAAAACGAACTCTCATTTCGTGCAGCCTGTTACTATTTGAGGTATGGATTTTACTCTGCTAATAGGCAACCCAGTAAAAACTGGTTTTGGAAATGCTGAATAAACAAACTCTACTAACTAAAATCAAATGAATCAAAAAAATCACTGTCAGTTCTTGACTGTTAATTTGTACCTTTTTCAAAACACGTTTTCTTTAATATGTATGATTATCACCCTAGTGAACATGATCATTCAGTCGGTCTTTTCCCCTCCCCTCTCACTGATTTTTGGCTGTAACTAATCGATAGTCAAAGGATTGATTGCTTTCGGAGCTGGTGGAAGTATCCCACAGGACAAAGCGTGGCGGGGTGTTATTCAGCTGGTGTGATTCTGAAAGCCAGGTGCTTTTCACTTTTATGTTGAAATGGTGGCACTATCGATTCAGAGACACAAACGGTGAGGGCTTTCAAAGCATCCCTCTACCCCCCTCTGTATCAAAGATCTGTTTGAGGGGATTTGCGGCTAAGAAAACCAAAGATCTGAGCAAATACTCCAAGATATCAATGAATGATGTGAAATAACAACTGTTTAGAGGAAGAAGAGCAGCAGGCAGCGAACAGCGTCTGAATGAAAGGCTGATTTTGTGAGACAGAACAATGTCAGCATGTCCAGATGAAGTAAGTTTGTTGCTCTTGTATCAATTTCATGACAAGAGGTTTTGAACTCATCAAAGTATGCGTGCTAAACACAATCGAGCTGATCTGTAGCTGCTGGACTCAGGTAAACACCATTCGACTTTGCCGGTGAGTAACGTAATTTTCTCTCTGATGTGAAATCGCAGGCTGTGACTGCTCATATAGTGCGGTGTTTACCTCCAGCTTTGTCATTATCGCTCGCCAGACAGATTGATTCTAAGGCTCAATCAGACCAGTTGAAGTAGATTGTTTGTTTGTACGTCTCTCTGGCTTTGGGTACTATCCTTTGTGCAATGCCCTCTTTCAGACCTGGAAATAGGCCACAATTTCTAACTGTGGGAAAGATCCTTAGAGTAAGCACCATATTCTGTCATTTTCATCAGTAAGAAAGAACATTGAAAACTCTGAGATGACAGACAAATTGTAGAGTGCAGCATCTGGAGCAGCTACGAGGAGAAACTTGAAGAAAAAGTCTTTTTTCTTTTTTTTTTTTTTTTTTTTTTTTTTTACAAATTTGAACTGATTTTAAAAGAATTACTGCATCATAGCAGGAGAGGGATAAGATGAGGCTTTAGAAAAATCAATCTTTAACAGAAATGCCAAATGGATGTAGGTATTTAGATAAGGTATTTCCCACACATCACACACATACCATGCCAGGGAGGAAATTGGACACGGCCAAAAATGGCTAAATTCCACCGGCCCAAAATTTTAAGTACTCAGTCATACTTCACTCTAATCTAATTGAGTTGGAAATTAAAGCCCCGGAATAAGGTTAGTGACAGAGCTTTTATAAATGAGGTATAATAATAGCCAAAGAGAATTGGATGTCATGATATCACCAAGTCGGTTTTAGGATTACCAAGTCGTATGGAAGGTAAAATACCCGGAGGCAGAGTAAAGTAAAATGTGTGTAGGTTGTTTTGTGAGAAATGACAATTAAATGGATGCCAATAAAGGGGTGTTTGTGAGTGACGTGCACACACATCCATACATACTGACTTAAAAAAAAAACTGCACGTAAATGTCAGAACAGCAATCTTCTTCACCATTGACGTATAGAAGTCTTTTACAGACAGAATTGAATAAATCACTCTATTAAATGACAGATATGTAATAACTCTGTCTAGTGAGCTAAATGGTGAATACAGGATTATGTCTGCACGATGTCCACACCGTCCTCTACAAGCTAACAGATTTCAATTGTTAGACTTTTAAAGCCTGTCAGGTTCAGAGCAGTATGCATGTAGCTTTCAAGCTAAAATTAACTCTGTCCATGAAAATATCATCTAAATGTCATCACAACATCAGACCTTACATCTTGTTGTGTGCGTATACGGCCACTGACCCGTGGCTGATTGGCCGCAGTCTTCACACCCTGGTGCCTATTGTACCAGTTTCTTTGATTTTTTTTTTTTCATGTCCCTCCAGCTCCCTCACACTCACACAAACACAATTCTTCTATTTTGAGCCGTCAGCATCCCAGACTTTCTGAAGTGCAAACTGTATCTTAAAACTCAGAAAGTCCACTGCTCAACAAAATTCAGTGTTTACGTGTTGTATATTATATGGTCTTTGTTTACACATCAGCTCTAATGGACCCTAAATATAATATTAGCCTACACCTAACAGTTGTTTTCAGTATCAAGGAATCTGTCACTTTTGTTCTTAAATCAATTAGTTATTTAATCTATAAAATGCCTGAAAGTAGTGGAAAAAAGTACATGAAAACTTTCTGTAGCTCTCAAACTCAAAACTTTGAAGCATCAAGTTTGGTTTTATGGCTGTTCCCATCTTGTTTGGGTGAGAGCATGGAGCTGGGGGAGGATATGCATTGCTTCGCCTCTATCTTGATTGGATCTGACTGAGTCCCAAGGGAACGCCATGGGAGCGACTTGTCAGTCACAAGGTAGCCACTCTCTAAAGCATACCCTGCTTTACCATACATCTTACTCTAAAGGGGACCTACACTGACAAAATGAACATCATACTATACTGAAGAAGACTTGAAACTGTTTACTCATAAGATTATGGTTGAACTTATTTTTGCAGCCTGTAAAGTTTCCCCTTCTTGGCCATTTGCTAGATTGAAGGTTTAAGGCACTTCCACATTGGCTTGACTTTTCATACACCGAAGCTCCGTCCACTGTTTATATGGAACCAGTGAGTTTGGCATTTTCAGTCACAGTGGCACCGGGGAGGGTTGGACAAGCAATGAAGCAATTTTTGATGGACTGGCATGAAATCTGGTACAGATATCTATGGTGCCACGAAGATGAATCCTCATCAATTTGGGGATCCCTTGACTTTTCACCTAGTGCCCCCATGAGGTTGACTAGTTTTAGGTAAGGGTGAAATGTCCTAAATTACCGGATAGCCATGAAATTTATGTTTCCTACACGTTGGTCATCCACTGACTTTTAATTGAGTGCCAACATCAGGTCAAAATTATAATTACTGTGTAGGTATGGGCAATTTGACAAATTAGCTGAAAAAATCAAGCTAGAGGACAAGTGAGGGGAAAATGGCCTGTAGAGCCAGAATATTTTCATATTTAACTCAGACCAACCCAGAGTTAAAGCTTGTCTAAGTGCAATAGAAGTGAGAAACTTAAAATCAGAAGGTGTGCTGTTGTATTTTTCTGTTTAATAAGGGAAATAGGTGTAAGAATATGTCCTCTCTTGACATGCAGGCAGTTTGTTTATTTATTGAACATAGAAAAGCGGTCATATCGAACACATCACCCAACACCAGTAAAAACTATGACTTTCCCATCAGTCTCAGCTGTAAAAAAAAATTTTTTAGACCGATCACAGATCACAGAAAGCATTATACCTGCTAACAGCAGCATTTTAGTGTGGTTACTGTGAGCATTTAATGTTCGATGTTAGCATTCAGATCAAAGCACCACTGCGGCAAAGTACAACCTTGAGAGCTGCTAGCAATGGCTGTTCTTGGTCTTGTTGTTTATTAATTGGCTTAAAAAATTGATCAATTATTAGAATATTTTTAATTAATTAATCATTGGATTTAAAAATTTAAATCAGACTTCTGTCATTCAAATAATCATTAAATCAACACCTTGTTTCAGCACTATGTAATTTATTGAAATATTATTGTGGACGTCTTCAAACTTGTTCAGCCTGCCTCCCTCCCAGGACAGTCTAGTGGCTGTCTTGCGTCTAATTAATGCTTTGATGTCTCTGAATAACTGTGTTGCAGATAATGATGCAAACCATTAAACAGTAACTAGGTCAAGACAGGAAAGGCCCAGTTGGGCTTTTATATCTTCCTTTTGTCACATTTCCACCTATTGTCACAGCATTGTGTGTACAGTATGTGTGGGAGTGTCATTTGTTTGCAAGGGCATACATACAGCTGTAAATAATGCAAGCACAAACCCCACCCCAACATAGAGAAAACAATTCTGGCTCCCACATCACATCCAATCTAAGCTGATACAGGACGACACTTGTGTCATTTGAACCCATTGAGGCTGATGATTTTGTCAGCCAGGACTTCTATAATTGAAAATATTCATTACTGTATGTAATTTATTACTTTGTCATAAATCAGCCTTGGAGTCCTTGGACCATTCACTGCGCTCATTAGAGTTTTAATTAAAACACTGAACTATGATAACGTTGCTATTTTCTGAAGGGCAATGACACATAATGGAAAAAGTTATGTCTCTTTCCTTTTTATCTATTGTGAAGCACAATGAGTCACCACATTTGACAATACAGTCAACACTACCTCACCATGTACATCTTCACATATTTAGATTTTAATTTTTAAGATTGAAAATTTGAGCTTGTTCTTCAAGCGGTGAAACTGAAGCATTCAGAGACCCGTGTGATATTACACCTCAATTACATTTATTTCTGCAAAAATCATTAAAACTCCAAACATCCTCAATGAGCTTAAGATATTAAGTTGAACAACAACTCCTCAGTCACACTTGGGAAGATTATTAACAAATCTGATTTCCTTTCACATTCTCTCAGTTTGAAGAGTCAGCTCTTCATTTCACACACAGAACTTAAGCTTCCTGTTGGAGCTACTTTGTTCCAGCATCAGCACAAAGACAACATGTGAAACTGCTCTTTTGTTAATTTATTAAATTTTAAGTGTGAGGGTGTAGACACTGAATTCAAGGATACAAGGAGATTTATCTATAATTTACAACAATCTTATATAATTCAACATACTTTCGTCTGTGATTGAGTGATTGGATTGGCTGAAGAGATTAAATAAAAACATATAACAAAACTAATTTACATAGAGGAGGGCTGTCTGGAAGTCTGCTAATATGCGTATCATGTTTGTACAGAAACTGAATTTAATGAGTTGATTAAATTCTGTACAGTACATACATTCCACCCATCATTTCAAGCCAGAAGACTTCAGATTAGAAGAACTTGTGCTTATAAGTTCTGTAGTGTTCTGAAAATAAATATAAAATTTAAATTTACTTAACTTGAATAAAAAAAAAACTTGTTTATTTACATTAAGTTGATGAGAAAAGATTAGTTGATTCCACTAAATTTCTATATGTTTTTCTTACAGCGTGTCTTGATGAGACAATCGCAACGACCGCTGTTTACATTTTGCACTTTTTTCATGATTTCAATGCACATTAAATGAATAAGTGAATGCTTAAAAAAACAGCAAGCAATACGAAGGCCAGTAATAATACACGCTCAAAGATGGGTCGATACCAGCTGTTGGTGACTTGACTTCAAACTTAAATGCTGTTTGTTTTGCCCTGTTTTATGTTGTTTACATTTGTATTTTGTTGGTGAAACTCTTGAACTCTGCGTTAGCATGTTCCTGCTGATGCGGATGCTACCACAGGCCGGGGCGATGTTGGACTAATGTTGTCATATTGGTGGACAGTCAGGAGAAACTGTGTGAACATCAAGCCTCACGTGAAACCAAATAAATAACAGGAGTTGTAGTCGGATGCTGGTAACTGGTTTTCATGTTGCTTTTTTTTTTTTTTAAGTTTATACTTTGACACATTGGTGTTAGCTTTGTTTTTTATATGAAAGCTGGTTCTGCTCTGCGATCCTGTGCGTGTGTTGCTGCTGTATACAAATTCACTTGATAGACATGAAGCAGAATGTAACACTATAGCTACATGTTGATAAAGAAATGGTCAAACTGCAGGAATTCATTTGCAGTGTTGTGTTGCTATGACTACCACCCAGCAGCTAGCCTGCTCAGACCATAAAGCCGCCTGCTGGGAGGTGTGGTGAGATCCACAGAAAACATTACACCTAGCATTACTGCGCAAAATTACTTCATTTATCATTAATGAAATAATTTGCAAAACAAACAAAAGAATGGCGCTTTTATCACTGAGCCAATCTGAATAACTGCAGGACAAATCCCATCACCATGACAGCCATAATCCCACCCTAAAACAATTAACATACCTTTATTGTCATGGCATTCTCATGATAGCTCTTAAAACAAAAAAACTCTTACACGTTTCAGCGTCAGGCCTTCGTCTTCCTAACAGAAGCTTGTTTAGAAGAGAGTGCCTTGGAGTGTGCGTGATTTTTGTGTACATGTATCCTTATCCAAAGAGATACCTCAAACAAACTAGTTTTGAATCCAGGAAGCACATTTAACATTTATTTATATTCTGTGAAGGACACTGACTTCTTTTTTTTTTTTTTTTGACTGCTCCTGTTGGGGGGTCACCACACTGATTGTCTGTTTCCATCTCTGCATCTCTTCCTCTGCCGCACCAATCACCTGCATGTCCTCCCTCACCACACGCATAAACCTCCCTTTACTTTACTTTTTTCTCATCGAGAGGCTCCTGTGATGAAACTTCAGATCACTTGTTTATATCTTCTGTATGCGTACTTTAAGGGCTGTTAATTTAAAAGCAAAATGTACTGTACCAGTGATTCTGAAAAGATAGCGTAAACAAACTCCTTTCAGGACGGATCATTTAAATCCACATTAGAGTGCACTGCATTAATGTGTAATTGGTTAAATGCTCCATAACATTCTCACACCTGCACTCTCTGGATCCATTTGCTGTTGACAAATGAGTTTTAAACTCTGCCGTAAAGCTTTCTGCTCATCATTTCGGTGAGACTTATGGCAGTGTGTATATATGCCAATTTCTCAATCTACCCCCACCTGATTTGAATGTGTTTTGTGTGCTTTTGGCTGTTATGAATTTCACATAGGATTTCTTGTGGTGTTTATTTGCTCTGCTGCTCGATGCTTAAGGGTTTCCCAGAGTCAAAATAATTTCTGTCTAAGTGGTGGGCTTCCAGGAGCAGCTGCTTTACTCAAGGTACACAGTACAAGGTCCATTTATTTATCGTTCTACAACACAGGGCTGTAGGATGAATTGAGGAGTCTTGCAGCCCGAGGAGTATGCAAAAACTGCTCCTTTGTCTGGTGTTGTGGCAGCAGATACTTCGGTAATTCTTGCTAGACAGTAGCAGGGTGAACATTACGTGGCTGGGGTGGGTCTTGTTTTTTAGTATCCTCTGGGCTGTGTACAGACACTGTTGAGAGCTGGTATTAAATTGGTTCCAGTTCCTGATTTGTCAGTAGGGAAGTACTGATAAGCTCCTGAACAAACAGTGCTGCTATCTATATTTATGTAGTGTTAATTGACTCTAATATAGCTTACATTTTCAAATTCCTGATAAACTGATGAAGCTGCCAGCATGTGGCAGTTACATTTGAGACAGTACAGCTGTATTTTACATCCTTGTTTTGGTGGAACATGGGGAGGTGAGCCCTGGGACTGAAATGTCTAAATCCCCACAAAACAAAACTTCACAGCTGCTAGCTTGTTTATATTTGTACCAGAAGTCCACCCAAGTCCAACTAATTCTCCATCGCTAGACAAGGGAAAGTGGCACAGGAAAAAATACCAGAATGTCACATGGCTGTCACTAAGTTTATTGTGAAAGATTTACAGCCCTTCACTACACTGAGGTCCAGTTAGTTGAGGTATGCTTGGTAGCCAATAGCCAGCAGAGCATAAATCGATAACTGCTAGGTAGCGTGAGTTTGAACTCGGTGTGAGCTGTCCTGAAAACCAGACATAACTAATTTTGTGTTGCTTATAGTTAATATTTTCAGATGACCACAGCCCTTAAACCTCAGTCGCTCCAGTTAAAAGGCTGCTGAATCTTTTCTCGTTTTAATGTCCTATCTTTATTTTTTTTGCACCAAATCAGTATTTGTATTGATAAGCAGCATCTGTACTAGGGGTGTAACGATATGTCAGTCTGGATCGATATACATCAGTGTTCAATAATATGTCCCATATTATACAAAGTCAAAATATTCATGTATATCATCATCTTTAAGATAGATTTATTTTGAAATTTCCATGGCAAGTTTGTGTCACAAGTGTCTGGTTTCAGTTATAACATTGTGGACTTTTTGTGAGTTGACATGAATGTAATTGCTTGTGTTAAATGGGCATCAGTCACAGACCACTAAACTGGATTGAATCAGAATCGTGTCATGGCAGGCTATATGATATTGGCAAATATTGTATTGTTGTGCAAAGAATCAATGTAATATTGTAGTGTGATGAACCTTGTGAACCGATATCGGTATTGATAAAATCCAATACCTCATCTCCCCAGTGGCACTGATACTTGGTAGATGGGTACCAGTGATGCTCTGGGTGGTTTTAATCACCTGCTGCTTTCCAGTCAGGATGCTTTCTATCTCTTCCCTGTAGCAGTTAACAGAAGAAGAAGAACTTGGCAATTTTGCTTTTTCGAGTTTCCTTAAAGCTAAATCTTTCAGCACACAGCTTTTTGCAGGATGTGCAATGATGAGGTAATGTATCCATTTGTGATTATGTAAGAAAGAAAACTGAAGTCAACATAATCTGGTAATGCTGTGCCTTCATAATAATAAACCAAGTGCAAGATGTAGCTCAGCAGAAGGCCAGCAAATGTTATGTTAAAGCCAGCTGTATTACAGTAATGTCCACTGTGATCTAAACCTCCAATCTGTTATTTCACAGTGTATTTCATAAATAAAACAGACTTATTACATAGCAGGAAGACGAGGGCCAATTCAGGATCATTTTGATTCCTTTCAAGTCCTGCCTCCAAATTCTCTCCATCTGCTGAATGACTGACCAAGGTTAAGTTGTTTTTTTTTTTTTTAGCCATGCTGTATCACTGTCCATTTTCTTTCTTTTTTTTCTTTTTTTTCTTTTTTTTGTTGATCCTGCTCCAGTATCAGCCATAACCACAAAAATAAACCTCTCTAAAGAAAAACAAATCCCCTACTTCCTTATTCTGGAAGGCATTGAGAATAACTGTATAGAAATGTACAGTCTTGTGATAGTCTTGTTTGCTTATGTAGGTCATAAGGAGGCATCATAAGCAATAAATTGAGATGGTTTCATAACCAGTTAAAAACTCCTCGTAGTAGCTTTCTTTTCCAGCCTGATCGTGTTTGGTCAACTCTGCAGTCAGTCTTTTGTCTCTCGTGTTTTATTTTCTCTGCATTTCCACAACAGTTTTGATCAATAAGCTTCATGCATGTTAGACTGTGGTACGATTTTGTGTTTCTGATAATGAAGCTCGGGCTTGGATTTTTTATTTTTTTTTTGTAAGTGAGTCATAAGATGACTGTTGAAACACAATCAATGCTACTGGCTTTCATCTGAACTCATTTATCCACACCCACACTGTCTCTTTGGGTCTATACTCCATCAAACTGATGCTCTGCCTTTGCTTTTTTCCCTCTTTAAGATACACACTTGTGATTTTTCATACTCCAAATGATTCAGACACCACCGTTCTTCTATTAGCTCTTTCCTTTGTTATTTTCTTGTAGCCTCTTAGGCACACTGCTCCTCCAGCTGCTCTGTAATTGTCCGGAGGACACCTGTGGCCCGTGTCCACCTCATTACCTTTACTTCCGTTTCGTGACTGCCACGTCTCTGTCTCTTTCTCTCTAGATATTATCCAGTTTTTTAAGATACTATCTTTATATATATATATACATGTATATATACAATTTGATGGTTAAAATGGGATGCAGTGCATTGTATGATTTAACAAAGAAGTCAGATCTGCATTCATTCCCTATTGAGTCTCCACAGTATCCATCTTGAATAACAGTGTTATAGTGTGTTTTACTGATGAATGGGTAATGGATAATTCTTGTAGAGTGATTCTTATCAGATAAAGAAGGACATCGAACCCTCTATTTACAACATTCCTGCTCATGATAAATATTCAACAGACCAGGGCTTGGCAGAAAGATTACAGAAACCCCAAACCATTTGCAATCATCATGGGTCACATGGTGAGGGCTGTTTTTATGTATAAGTGATGCAGTGTGAGCTGATGCAGAGAAAATTATGAGACTATAGGATGTTTGTGGTTTTCATCTTGGCGTGAAAAGGGATCGTAAATAATGCGAGAGGGGTTAGTTTAGCAGAGAAAAATCGTGGTTCAGTGTAATGTTAAAAATCTTCTGTGCACAACTACATTGAGGAAATACGATCCAAGGCTTTTGAAGAGCTCTCCATCATCATCATCGATTTAGCACTGCACTACACACTACAACACTGTTGGACTCACAAGCGTCCAGAATCAAAAGAATCAAAATCAATGCAGCAGAAACATCATCTTTTTTTGTTTCATGCATTCTTCAAAACCTTGCATCTACATTATCCATGTCATAGGTCAGGCTACATTATCATTACTATTTTGAGGAAAATATGTAAGTATATATAATAGAGAAAAAAGCGTATGGATGTAAATGATCAATGATCAGAGTTAGCTTTTTGTAGGACAGGGTACCAATACTTTTTTCGATGCCAGTTTTATAAGATACATTTTAACAAACATAAAATTACATTATATAGTAGTACAGTACAATCACTGCAGAAAAGTAGGTGGCAATAAAATAAAGACTGTCTCTGTGTACTGCCATGTTTTTCCTGTATGCCTGTGTGTACCGTTACGGGTTTTAGGAGGCGAGCAGACAGGTAGGGAGGCGCAGGTGATCACACAGGCAGAGCAACAAGTGGGTGCAATGTCATGACAGTGCTGCGATGGTGCTGGTCTTATGCACAAGCCTGCAGCCTGTGTTATGCGTAAGTACAGCAGACGAGAGGCTGATCCTCGCTGTTTGTGAGTTTCCTGAAATCTGTAACTGACTGTGACATAAACAGGAGGGCTTTTGCGTAGCAGAGCATCAGGACAGAACTGGATATATCAGGAATATATAGCAGTGGCTCTGGAAGAGTGGAGCTTCTCTGCCTGTCAGCCAGTGCCCAGCATTATTAGATCTTGGTATAAGCTTGCAGCATGCTCATACCAAGAAAGAAATGGAAATGACTTAAGAACATTAAGTATGTTTCATATTTACACATGTTGCATATTTACACATCCAGCAGACATGGCAGACATTAGCATTCGTATTCACTCTCCTTTTAGCTCTGTTTTAGTCTCTGCCAACAATTTCTGAGGGGAAAATCTTTGTCTTTAGCTGCTGAGTGCTCTACTGTAGTCACTATCTAGTCACAAACTTCAGCTGCTCAGCATAGAGACAGTGTACAGCAGGTTTTTAGAGCTTTTGTGTCTAAAACATCTGCCTTCTGCTGCTGCTGGAAATAATAATACACTTTATTCATAGAGCACTTTTCTGAGTACTCACTCACACACACTCATAGTAGTTTAAAGATCAAAGGAAAAATAACACACTAAAAAATATAATACACAACATTAATAAATATGAAAATCTGTTCTGAAGTGGTCAGTTTTGAGTAGTGATTTGCAAATGGACAGATCGGTGCAGTCTCTGATGTTTGCTTTTTGTTTTTGGAGGGGGCAGCTAAGGAGAACACTGATGAGACTTATGAGAGGGAATCAAAAATGTAAAATTAAAGGTCACGCTACCATAACAATAAGCTGCAAGAAGCTGAGGGGAACTGGGGAATCTGTGTAGCTTCATCACTACAAGTTAGGCCTTTCACATTAACATTAAGTCATTTCATCATCTAAAAATGTCAATTAGTACAACTTTCAAAGTTCAGTTTTTGATTCATACACGTACAGCTGAAGATTCAATAAAATTATGCCACAATGATAGAAAATTTTCTTAGGTCACAGGCATACAAATAATATAAAAGCATACACCCATGAAAGACTCAAATAAAATTGGCTATTTTGCCTTGGTTAAAATAATGAAAGTAAAATAAAATATTCCAGTGGGAATGAAAGAGTTTTTGTAAATTCCCTTTTTCTCCAAAGACACTCTGAAACTGAAGAGGAGTAGCTGAAAGGAGTGGAGGTGAAGGGTCTGTAGCGATGGAGTGTGCCTTGCTTTCAGAATAGTACACAACATCTGTCTAATACTAATGTGTATTGTAGTGTTATTAGTGTCAGCCACTCATGAGATATGGCAATTCACAGCTACAGCAGAGGTATCATAGCTTCCAATATATTAAAGACATCAATATCCATTCACTTAAGGTTTATCTCTGAATGTAAAGTAAAGATGAGAGTGTAAGTTGTGAGCACAGTTATTGTGAATTGAAGGTACTCTCTCATTCATCTCTTCAAATAAACCATCTCTGTGTTTTTAAGTTTTAAGTTTTCCCTGTGGACTCAATGCCACAACTGAAATGCAGAGAGGAAAACTTTGTTCATATTACTATGAAAACCATGAAGGATGGATTGGAGGCCGAACCTAGAAATAACCCTGAATAACAGTTCCTGACATAATGATGATCAAACATCTAAATAAAAGATCTTATTGTAGAGGTCTAATCTAATTCAAATGCCTCAATATGAGAAACGGCTCCATAAATGGCAGCAGATGAATCCTGCACCGGGTTCTGTACTCTCATGGAGTTGGTCTTGTGTTTTGGGGGGGCTGTAATTCTTAAAATTTGGCTTTCATCCAATCAGCAAGTTGTGGCCTCAGGTGCAGAACAGCTAGAAAAATACCTTCAAATCTCAGCTGTTGCTTTAGCGCTGGTCAACAAAAAATGGATGTTGAGTTATTACAGAAATAATACCAATTTCTGTGCAACAGTTAAACGCAAAATAACCAATGATTGATTATACCTGCGTTTCTAAATGCCATAACTTTATTTCCTTTATATCCGTGGAAACTGGAGCTAAATAACTCAACAATTAGATTTACTGAAAAGCCTTTCCACACGAGAATTTGTTGAAAATGAGCACCAACTAATGTCTTGTTTTCCCTCTCACTTGAGAAAATATAGTTTGAAATAAAGTTGTGAAAAAAATGTGATGGATTAGCAAGAATTTAAGAAAATATGCCTCAATAAACAAAATTGCATTGCATCAAAAAACATTGCATTTGAAAAAAACGTTGACATGATCATTTGGTTGCAAAGTTATTTGCATATCAGTTTCCTTCTCTGGAAAGCACTTTATTCTCTCTTTACTTTTCTTTGCATTTATGCTCTTAAGATATCCGTCTTTTCTGAATATTTGAAAAGCCTCTACTGTCACTATCTCATGCAAAGTACTGTGAAAAATTGCACGCAAGTGTTCCTCTCTAAAGTTCAACTGCCACCCCAGAGGTTTGAACATGTCATAAAAAGGAGTGAGAGAGTGAGAATGGGGAAAATGATCCGCAGCACAGACAGGGTTATAGTGGCATTTGGCAGATTGAGGTGATACGTAAGAAAAATCACAAATAAAAGGCTGAATCTGCTGAAGATGATAATGGCAGAGTCAGAAATCCAGACTTTATTGTTTCATTTAACTTTTGTTTAAGCTGCTTATATTTCTTTCAAATGTGTCTGAGGGAAGGCAGTGATATATCTCAAGATACTGGTATTGTGTGAATTTGTGTCTACTGATGTCTTCCGTAAAAAAAATAGTTTTGGGTTTTTGAAGTGATGTTTGAGGGACAGTACTTCTCCATAGCCAGTGTATATGTACAGTAGATGGTGGTCGGCACGACCCCGTTTTGGAGAAGGAGCTGGAGTCCCAACATGGAAGCCTGGCCATGCGCTGCTGTGGACAGGAGCAGCAACACAATGTACACTCACCGGCCACTGCATTAATTCTTTGTGGTATAGATTCAACAAGGTGCTAGAGACATTCCTATCCTAACGTGATGGCATCACACAGTTGCTGCAGATTTGTCGGCTGCACATCCATGATGTGAATCTTCCATTCCACCACATCCCAAAGGTGCTCTACTGGATTGAGATGTGGTGACGGTGGAGCCCATTGGAATAAAGTGAACTCATGTTCATGACAACAGTTTGGGATGATTTGAGCTTTGTGACATGGTGCGTTATCTTGCTCGGGGTAGCCATCAGAGGATGGGTTCACTATGGTTGTAAAGGGATGGATGACAATACCTAGGTAGGCTGTGGCGTTTAAACAGTGCTCAACTGGTACGAAGGGGCCCAAAGTGAGGCAAGAAAATATCCCCCACATCATCACACCACCACCACCAGCCTGAACTGTTGATACAAGGCAGGATGGCTCCATGCTTTCATGTTGTTTATACCAAATTCTGGCCCTGCCATCTGAACATCCTAGCAGAAATTGAAACTCTTCAGACCAGGTGACATTTTTCTATCCTTCTATTGTCCAATTTTGGTGAGTCTGTGTGAATTGTAGCCTCAGTTTCCTGTTCTTAGCTGACAGGAGAGGCACCCGGTGTGGTCTTCCGCTGCTGTAGCCCATCTGCTTCAAGGTTTGACGTGTTCTGCGTTTAGAGATGGTCTTCTGCATACCTTGGTTGTAATGAGTGGTTATTTGAGTTTCTGATGCCTTTCTGTCATCTCAAACCAGACTGGTCATTCTCCTCTGTCCTCTGGTATCAACGAGGCATTTTGGCCCAGAGTTACTGCACCAACAACAACTATGCACCAACAATCATGCCACCTTCAAAGTCACCTAAATCACAGCCCCTGCCCATAGCAGTACACTGCTTAGCTTCCTATGCTGGTATTCCTCTCCACTTCTCCTAACTCCGCTTTCTACTGTAGTTACACTGATGATGGATAAGTGCCTCATCTAGATTTCAAATAATCTGAACTATCCTTTTAACACTACAGTGTCAGAGTGGGTCTAGTGTATTCAGTGCTCACTGCAAAAGAAGTGGTTACTCTAGAGAAAAAAATACAGTTTTAAAGGAAAAAAAAGAGCAAAACATACCTAAAATGCTTTAATTCTTAGACTACATGCCGCTATAAGACCACAAAAGCGAAACTCTGTGCGAGAAACCCTGCAACTTAAAAAATGTTCAGACTCAATTCATGAATATTTTACACGATGTGCCAGAACTTCATCTGAACATCTGAATGTACTGGAGTCCATCAATAGCCTATCTGTCTTAACATCCAGGCCACACACTCTCTCTCTCACCCTCTTCCCCTTTCTTTGCCTCCCTCTCTGCTCTAACGGCCACACACAAGGTCGTCCATTCAAAGGGCCTCCTCATCCAGCCACAGCAGTCCCCCAAGGAGCCTATGTACAGACCACGCTGCCTGGGATTGAAGTGTGAGTTCTGGGAGGGAGAGCCAGAGGGGCTCATTGCCTCTTCCTCTCTGATGATGAGGCTCTATAGGGCTTCCTTTGACACCCACTCTCTGCTTTGCACAAAGTTTGATGATGAAGGCTTGTTTGAGGAAAATGATGGCGGAGGGAATTTTTAATACTGCCACAATACTTAACACTTGTATGAAGGCCTTTGTGGCTAGTTGTGAAAAAATAAAGCTGTAAAAACAGATTTCACTGATTGCAATGCTGCAGAAAACTGGCATGGATTTGTTTGGTTTCCAGATTAATTCATTAATTAGCAAGAAAATACATTATCACTTAAGTCTATTTGAGTTTTTAATTCATTTCTAAAATGAGTGGTGTCATGCTAATTTCAAACCCATAGCTAGCAATTAATGAACTTAAATATATTGTTGCATCAATATGCAGAGCTTCTAGGGAAAGTTTTTCCTGATCCAAATCGATGGTGTGGTATGAAAAGCCCTTTTAGGCAAATTTGTAATATTGCACTGTATAAGTAAAATTGACTTGACATCTAATTTAACTGAGGATTTGTTTAAGAGAATGTGCCAACCCAGAATGATAAATGAAATAACAAAGGCCTTTTAGCACCTTTCATGTGAATGTCCAGTCAGGATAGATGTAGTCAACAGAAGCAAATCTTTGTCTGCTAGCTGTAACTCAATCAGTCTTCTACCTAGTATAATTATTGATGCTCTCCGGGTAGCTGACAGGACCATTGCTAATACCCAGGTCTTTAATTTTACTCCCTTCACCACAACAGAGATCATAAGGGCTCTAAAAGAACTCAATCCTTGGAAACAAGCTGGCCCAGATAATTTAGAGAGTCTCTTTTTAAAATTGGTGTCTGAAATTAGAGCTGGACCACTGCGTCACATTGTTAATCTTACTTTGTCATCAAATGAAATCCCCAAGGATTGGAAGTCTGCCTTTGTTTTTCCCCTAATAAGAAGGGCTTACTCATCTTCTCTTTTAAACTGGAAACATGGAAGTCATAATCTTCTTTTTATGGATGTTTTACGATTTGTTGTTCCCAAAGTCCAAACTGAATTGGAAAAGAAAGCTTTTAGGTTTTTTTGGCACCTAATGCGCGGGATAATTTACAGACTGATCTGAGTTTAAAGCTCTGGTGAAAACTCTTGTGCAAGTATTTTATACGAACAAGTTTTAATGTCATTCTGGTTAGCTGTTAATTACTTTTACTGTAACTGTGTTGCTGTCAGTTCAGGAAAACATGCGGAAGCTGTTAAACGTACAACTTGGTTAGTAGGAAAAGGCGCCATATTATAAGCTGGTTCATTTTTCTCGGAATAACGACCCGACAATTCAGCCCTCTGATCTGTTATAAACATATAAACAATTAAAATGTCCCTCTTCAACCAATTCATTAACAAACTC
The DNA here is from genome assembly GCF_056507025.1 of Lutjanus erythropterus. Taxonomy (NCBI): domain Eukaryota; kingdom Metazoa; phylum Chordata; class Actinopteri; order Lutjaniformes; family Lutjanidae; genus Lutjanus; species Lutjanus erythropterus. Next base: position 32,974,881 of record NC_139318.1, on the reverse strand, counting down.
AATTGATTGGAAACCAGTTTGTTTGTCTTACAAGCTATAAATTGACAATTTTGAGCGATAATTGCAGAGGAAGGAGGATAGCGAACATGACTTAAAGTAACGTGAATAAAACGTATACATTACCTTGTCCTTTGGACAGCTCCTAAAGAAAAGTCCTGTGATCCTAAGCAACTTCAGATGTCATCAAACTACGTTTTTTTGTTTATTGTTACTGTTTTAATGTGAGAGAGACGCCTGGTGGCAGACCTTAGATATTGTGCATTTAACTGAGGATTTGTGTAGGAGTATGAACCAAGTATGATAAATTAAATGATCAAAGCCTTAATGTAGGTCTTGTTTATTTACCTCCTTTTGATAAGACCTCATTGTGTTGAAAGAAAGAAATAATTATTTGTTTCGATTGTCTTGCTTATTCCTAAATCAGTGTGTTAAGTCACTTTAATCCTGGGGCCAGTTGGTATAATAATGGCCTGAATGTCAGACCATATTTTCTCTCTGGATATTAAATTTGAGGATTGTATTACATAATGAAGGACAACACATTTATCACAACAGCAGACGTTGCTTTTGAATGGAGCGAGTGTTGGCCACCGCGCTGCAGAGCAAGCCTGTCACATTAAGCAAATGTTGCTTTGGACTGAATCCTACCTCCATCCACAGAAAAACAGTTCAGCAGGTTGACAGATTGAAGTACCTTGGACTCATTATAGACAATAAATCAGTTTGGACTCATTATAGACAATAAATCAGTTTGGACTCATTATAGACAATAAATCAGTTTTGACCAGCACACCACTGCTATCCATGAACGACCCGAGCATGAACTCCATGTCATGTGGGAGCTCAGAGCGCTATCTGTTGCCTTCCATTGCCTTTTGTTACTCTACAAAAAGATAATACTGTTGTTCTGTTCCCCCCTGCTTCTTCACCATGCTGACCATCTAACCTCCCTTCACCCGCCCTCTCAGACCTCAACAACAGAGCCATCGCACACACAGCACTCACCATAGTAAATGACACTGATCTCCCACTCAATCCACACTTCACATTACCTCCATCTGGCCTCAGATACACGTGGACTTTCAAAGAGAGGAAGGTCTGCTTTGGCAGAAGGTTTTTCCCTTTTGCCACTGCAGCCCTGAATAAAATACTTTACTAAATACTACATTTAGTTTTATGTGTGTATGTGAGCATGTGTACTGGTGTTTGCAATATATGGGGATAGGGTAGGAAGGAACAGGTCAGTGAACATCCGACCATACAATATATAAGAGATAATCAATGAACAGGTGTGCGTTAAACAGTTTGAAGGCACGACATGGAAGTGAAGAACCAACCAAGAGGAGTGACTTCAAATCATTAAATGCACACCCATAAGTTGATTATCCCGCTTTTACCATGGTCATTTGCCAACAATATAAAATAAAAGCATTTGCAGATATTTTGGTCAAAGTTCTGCACGAAAGTTATGTAGTGAGAGCTTATTGTTGTCATGACAGGAAACAATTCCAGTCCGTTTTACAACCAAACCTAGCTGGCTTGCTGCAGTTGATAATAAGAAACACTGCTTTCTAACTAGAAGCAACAACTGTCCACATTTACAAGCGATATCATAGCAGTGCACTTGAGATTCTTCCCTCTGAAGATGAGTAAATTAGGTGTATTAGGAGTTACTTACTCATAACTAACGTAATTTTCTTAAATCAGCCTCGTTTTTATATAGTTGGTGTAAAGTTTATTTGCTTGTAACTCCCCAAAGTTCCTTTTTTTCCTTCCAAACCCTGTCTTTTTTGAGGGTACTCCTATAAACAGGCGGCTGTGGATCATATAAATGGTGTTGCTTCTTCTCAGCTGCGTTAATCTCGTTCTTTTGACCGCTTTGATGAGGGGCAACAGCATCATCGAGGATATCACATCGATTTTGACCAGATAAAATAGGCTGGAGGTGCATAAAAGTTTGCTCAAATAGAGCCAGGGCGAGCAATTTTTCAAGCAAGCAACAAGTTGCTTAGCCTGTCTGCTGACACATGGAGCAGGTTAGGACGTCGTCATTTAGGAAAACTGAAGCAATCAGCTGTTCGCTCATGGTGTGAGTTCTGACATCTGCGCTCTTAAATGTTGCTACAGTTACAATTTGGGTAGCAAATGAATTTCAAGTGCCGATTAAACCAAACTACATTTGTATTAAACTGTTTTAACACACGCCTGCCAGCCAATCGTCATCATCTGAGTAAGTATTCAACCTGACCATGGTATAAGTCCACTTTATTGTTTCTCTGTAGCCCATTTGTGTGTTTTCCTCGTGAGACATGGTCATGTGCAGATTAGGAATATAGATTTCATTCCTGGGACAGTAAAGACTCATCTTTTTAACGAGGAACTGGAATGGAGAACAAATCAAGTGATCCATCTGAATCATCAGTTCCTTTTATTGTTAACAGAAAAGAGTAAGGAAAAACTCAACCAAACCCTTTTAACAGGGAAAAATGGAAGAAACCTTAGGGAGAGCCACAGAGGAAGGATCCCCCGCCCAGTATGGACAGACGTGCTATAGGTATTGTGTGCACAGAACAGAACAACAAGACAGAGGGTTAGAGAGATGCAGCTGTTATTAGCAAAGTTAGTTTTATTGTCATTGGCAGGATGAATATGGATTATAATTATTAGAGTTAAGAAATTTATTCAGACTGACCCACTGAAAGGATGATGTTAAAAGTTGTATAAGCGTAGGTGGCTGAAGAAATGTGAATGAGGCAGACTGGATTTAGATGGAAACTGTTGAAATGATTAAAATATCAATAAGTAGATCTCTGGAGGAGTGAATGTCTTCCATGTGCCACAACTGAACCATTGCATCAGAGTGAGATGGAGTAAATGAATGATTTGTGACCAAAGGAGCCAGCAGAGAGCCAGAATGCCACCCAAAAGGATTTCTTATTAAAGAGCAAATTCTAAATGAGACTGAGATCACTGGATATTTTGTAGAATATGAGCGCGTGGTGGGCAATGATGGAAAGAGTAAAGCTGATAAAGAGGATGGTGAAAAACATTTTCTTTTCAATCTGGAGCCAGGCGGGCATCTGATCTTATTGGAGCCAAAAGGAGAGTATATGCGTGGATTGCATGCCCAAAAGTGGAGTTTGATATGAGAAAGTCCAATTCCACCCTCTGACTTGGGTCTCTGCAAATAGTCTTTCCTTATTTAATCAATTCCCATCCCTATTCTTAAACTTAAATCTAATTTATCTTGTTGAAAAGAGGAGGTCCTTTTATGTTCTGACCATTACGGTATTTTAAAAAACTGTACATGTTGCACAGAGAGTGGGAGTAATGGGGGCGCTGAAAGGGGCCCTGCAGCTCATTTACGCCAATAAGTTTAATCTAGTCATGTTAAACCTCCAGGAAAATACTGTTGGAGGGATACAGTGCTCATATTATCCTTAATAGATATTAGTTCTCAAGAAAGAAAAGTAATTTAGCAGCCTTTTGATACTTAAGTCATACTGTAATATTCAAGTGCTCTGCAGTGAATTCACTATACTGATCTGCTGTATCACTGTCACTGTCATTACCATACTGTGGTATTTTCTGCTATAGTAAGCAATACAGCAGCATAGTATTAAGGGTATCCAAAGTGACAGGGTGGGTCTGTCACATGTGATGGTAAATCGAGGCAGAGCAGAGGGAAGGAGGGCTGATGACACGGAGCTGGCACAGCGAGAGAGACGCACATTGTACTTTGTGCTGGAGAGAAGGAGGCGCGCTGCTCCTCTCCATCACATCTCACTTTCCAAACTGACGAGAAAAAACGAAAGAGAGTCAGGATGTGAAATCCCCTCAGAAGACGTCCACAAATCCCGCCGCAGACCAGTTTCTCCTGGAGTGGTTCCGTAGACGCGGTTGATTCTGCTCCATCGGCCGCGTGTGGTGCGCTCTGCTCGGTGCAGGAGGACCGACCGACACGGAGGAGGAGAGGAGAGGTGCCGCTCGCTGTTTCATCCCGCTGGATGGATCCGACCTCTTCCTCTCTCACTTGTATCTGAGGACTCGGTCTTTATTGAAACACTTATTCTGTTTGGAAGAGTTGGGATTTGTTCCCCCACCCTCCACTTTTATCGGTGAGTGCGTTTTTGTTTGCATTTCACATCTTTTCTGTCTGAGAATATGTTTAGTTGCGATGGGGGAAAAATGCATATATTAGGTGAACAAATGCATTACGTGTAAGTCAGCTACATGAATGGAAAAAAGTATTTTATATGTACAAAACCCCTCTTTTCAATATATTTTAAGGTCTAAACATGCAATTTAGTTAATGTCAAATTAACTAGCTAGATTTGATATGTGTTATTTCTGAAGCAATTCCAGGCCACTGATGTTTTTAAGTTTAAATTAAACCACCTAGAAACTGCAATAATATTCACGCATAGATGAATGTGGAGCAGTGGCTCCTTGTTCCGATTCAACAGGTTTGCTTCAGTCCCGACAGTCAGCGCCTTTTCCAGTTAATGATGCTCAGTCAGGACAGATAGGTTTGAAGTTCTAGATGTGTCTAATATTGTGAATTTAGCCAATTAACTGCATTGATCGTATTCACTGTGTATCTTGCTGTAGTTATTCGTATCTGTAGCAAATGTGTGTTTAGGTCCAAAACAGAAGTCATAGGTTCATGAATGAAACTCAACAGTATCAGTCAGTGTGAGCCAGAGGTTTTCAATGTGGGGCTCCAAACACTTTCAGACTAGGTTCATAACATTATATTAGTTATCCAAAGAAGATTATATAGAATAATCTAAATGTATATGATTTGGTTAAAGAGAATTTTAATGCTTTTCCTGCTTTCTCTGAGTTAAAAACTAATAAATGCCTTTGATTATACCTTTTTATGTATTTGGTCTTAAGTGATGTCAAACAACAGTAAAAAGCTATCTTGGCTTAGAGCTCTTGGTTGAGAGTCTATGGCAGGCATATTCAACTAGCGGCCCACGGACCAGATACGGTCCTTTTGAAATTTTCTATGGCCCGCAAAGACGCTGTCTGCAAATCGGGCTGGCATGTGTGTAACACGATGAATTAAATATCCTAAATATCTCTGAGCTACTCTGAGATATCACAACCATAGACTGTATGATATGAACCAAGGTGGTGTTCGTTATGTCTTTTTAAAGCACCTATGTGCTGTGATTGGCTGCGGTAGAATTACACCTGCTGTTCATTCAGTCAAGCCTCACGTTGCACTCTGGGCTGGTGAGCTACAGAGAAAGTCACATTAGCTGAGCTAACAACAAGGTTTAAAATGTCTCTCTCAAAGCTAAAGAGACGTAAAGTTGGATGTAAAAATCTACAATTCTAGAGCAAATGGATTGACAACTATTTATTTCCTTTGTCATCCGCAAAAAGTAGTAAACTGCTGTGTTAATTGTCCAATAAATGCATCACTGTGATGAAAGAATACAATGTGAAGAGGTGCTACACGTCAAATCATGGCCGGTTTTCTTCCAGTTTTCCTGAGGGCTTTAAACACTATATTTACTAACATTATGCCAAGAATAGTAAGAGTTATTTGTAGCCATTAAGTGAGAAAATATTCTGTGAGGCCCACGATCCCTCAGTGATTTTCGGATTTGGCCCAGTCACTGTTGAAGCAGAATCACCCTGGTCTGTGGAATCCAATGATATAATGATCCCATAGACATCGATGAACTGACTGAAACAGATAAACTAAGATGGGTTCCTTCATCCAAGCTTTGTCTGAGGGGAGGCCTGAAGTCTGAGACTTTGAGTGTATGCAAAGTGTTACAGGATTTATACTGTATATCCACCGAAATCATGGAGCATAAACTTCATATAACCTTAATGTTGAGGTAGTACTGTAGTATGCTAAAATCTGAAAAAAAAATCTGACTAGATTTTACCTTTACCTGTGTGCTGGTTGCTCAGCACATGGCTTTAGTTTTTTGCCATCAGCTATTTCCTCAAATTGGATGACATTTTGGGCAGGTTCTGCTGGATTTGGACTGAAAACAGGGGAGAGTGACTGGAAATTTAATAGAGACGAAAACTCATTTGGAACTCAAAATGTCACAAACTTCACGCTGATTTGTTTAGTGCCAAGATGACAAAAACTGATATTTTAGTGGATCATCTAGTGCTGCTGTTTTCAGCTTTATGTTTCCTCTTTTTCGTTGCCATTTCTCCCTCAGATGTCAGTTGATTTTGCTGAAAGTTGACTATTTTGAAGACTCCCCTTCATGATGGCGACAGGAGTAGCAGCGTGGCTCCCCTTTGCCCGGGCAGCAGCCATTGGCTGGATGCCCGTCGCCAACTGCCCTATGCCCATCGCACCAAGAGACAACAGCAAGAGACAGGATGAGTTGATCGTCCTCAATGTCAGTGGCCGGCGTTTTCAGACCTGGAGAACCACTCTGGACCGTTACCCTGACACCTTGCTGGGCAGCTCTGAAAAAGACTTCTTTTACAACGAGGAGAGCAAGGAGTACTTCTTTGACCGGGACCCTGATGCCTTCAGGAGCATCCTCAACTTCTACCGGACAGGGAAGCTCCACTACCCTCGCCACGAGTGCATCTCGGCTTATGATGAGGAGTTGACCTTCTTTGGCATCATCCCCGAGATCATTGGCGACTGTTGCTACGAAGAGTACAAGGACAGGAAGCGCGAGAATTTAGAGCGACTGCAGGATGATCAGGAGGAGACGAAGGACCAGAGGCTGCCCAACATGAACTTTAGGGAGACCATGTGGCGGGCCTTCGAGAACCCCCACACTTCAACCATGGCCCTGGTATTCTACTACGTCACCGGTTTCTTCATCGCCATCTCCGTCATAACTAATGTGGTGGAGACGGTGCCCTGTGGCTCCACTGCCAACCAGAAAGACATGCCATGTGGCGAGCGCTACACAGTGGCGTTCTTCTGCATGGACACCGCCTGCGTCATGATATTCACAGTGGAGTACCTGTTGCGCCTGTTCGCTGCACCTAGCCGCTACCGTTTCATGCGCTCAGTGATGAGCATCATCGACGTGGTGGCCATCTTGCCGTACTACATCGGCCTGGTGATGACCAACAACGAGGACGTGAGCGGGGCCTTCGTGACGCTGCGTGTGTTTCGAGTGTTTCGTATCTTCAAGTTCTCCCGTCACTCACAGGGCCTGCGGATCCTGGGTTATACACTCAAGAGCTGCGCCTCAGAGCTGGGCTTCCTCCTCTTTTCGCTCACCATGGCCATCATCATCTTTGCCACGGTCATGTTCTACGCTGAGAAGGGCTCCAGCTCCAGCAAGTTTACCAGCATCCCAGCCTCCTTCTGGTACACTATCGTCACCATGACGACGCTGGGGTGAGTAATAGTTATATGCACCCCTAAGTACACAGACACACAGGTAAATACATTCACACGTCCACATGGTTGCTCACTGCTATACTGTATTCATTACCCAAGTAAAACAATCATTTATGATGTTAATAAATGCACTGGATGTATTTTTGTGGATTTTTTTTTTATAAATAAATTGAATAATTTATGAAAACCACTTTGAATTTCAAATGAGCATTAAGACAGCCTGCCCCCATACTTCAGTACACTACAGCTTATTTGAGGCTGACAGTGTGAGTAAGGGTGGGCAGTGTAGCATTCATCTAACAGCACAAACACTCGTGGCATTTTGTTTGCCTCACTTAGAGCTCGCCAAATAAGGAGACGGTGGTTGACAAGATACAATACATCTGAGCACTGAAGAGATGCTGCACGAGTTTGTGTGCGCATTAAGGACCTGGCTGATGCAGAGCTACTTTTAGTGTTTGTGCTTTATGCGTAAATGTTACCCTTTCAATTTTAGCCTTTGATGCACAGTGTGAAGCCTGAAACAAGACGAAGAACAGGGCCGAGCCATTGGAATTAAAATACATACTGTGGAAACAGTTACAGATAAAGAGATACTGTAGTTCATTTTATTTAATGTGGGGCTTCAAGAAGTTACTTATCCATGGTCAGTGTATTACCTACAGTAGATGATGGCCAACACAACCCAAGTTTGGAGAAGCAGCAGGAGTAACAGCACGGAAGCTAAGCAATGAACTGCTGTGGACAGGATCAGCAACAAAGGGTATTTTAATCATTTAATACAGGTCCACCTATAAACAACAATATCAGGTTAAGTGTATATAGTGTGTCTATAGTGTCTATATTTAGTATGTTTTCATTTCTTTACTTTGCAATTAGACAGCCTTTTCTCAGGAAATACTAGTGTTATGTAAGCCAAATATCTCATTTTACCTCACAGAACACAGAAGTAGCTGATCTACTGCTGCCTCACTTGGTTAGTTTGTACGTGTTATTGTGTGACTTTGGTGAAACAGAATTATCCTTTTAAAACACCGAAGTCACACAATAACACAAACAAATTAACAGATCGAGGCAGTGGTGGACCACCAGCTCTCATGTCCTGCAAGGTAAAATGACTGATTTCACCAATGGAGTTAGTTTTGGAGATAGTGATATCTGGCTTATATATTGCTGGTTTCCCGTTGGAGAAGGCTGTCTGACAGGTGAAGTGGTGTAAATATTCTAAATATAGGGTTTTTGGTGGACCTTTTTGAAATGGCTAAAAGACTTTTTGCTGCTGACCCTGCCCACAGTGGTTCATTGCTCAGGTTCCGTGCTGATGCTCCTCTCTGCTTCTCCACACTTGTCAGCTGGTGTCTACTGATGGTAATGCACTGACTATCGATAAGTATCTCATACAACCCCACATTAAATAATCCAAATGTATACCTGTAATCAGACGATTCATAACTATCCAATAAACTACCAGATATTTAGAATTTTTCCACCTCTGCACCCAGGTGACAATGATTTTACACAACTTCTTACTATCTTTAGATGAACAGTGATTTTTCTGCACTGTATTTCTGCATTTCCTTTTCCCTAATTGGACCACACACCAGAAGCACCATATTTATGGCCCAGGCACTGGATATAAAATGCCTTGTGAGGAATTAATTTAACGTTATTATAAAGTCAGATCTCTCTGCTGTGTGCCTGGAGGCGAGGTGTCCCATGAGAAATCCTCTGTCACCTTTATTATGATTCCACTCTGCTCTTAATCTTTTCACACAAGCTCGCTGAGATTCAGCGCCATGAATGGCGGGGTGAACTTGAAAGTGTTCCCGAAGTTTGGCTGAGTGAAGTGCTCTATTATGAAGGCACAGTGGAGGAATAGTTATGAGTTCCTAAAAATCTGTTTTCTCTCCGGCTCTCTTTGTAGATAACGCTGTATATGCAAATGCAAAACTGCCGTTTGGAATAAAATTAGATTTGGTGGTTTCACTAATTCAAATGAGTAACAGACATGTACTATTTCTTACAGTAGGATAAATGACTCTTAATATGATGAGGCAGGATAAGCAATAAAGAATATATTCAATATTTCTAAGTCTGTCTTAAAACCCATGTGCTCATATGTACATTAAAAAACATTATTACCTTTACCAAAGAGATTATGTTTCCATTGCTGTTTGTCAGTCAGCAGGATTATGGGGAAAAAAACACTTGGTGGAAGGTTGTAGCATGGGCCAAGGAAGAACCCATTAAATTTTGGAGCAGATCCATTGCAAAATAAGCTTAATTCCTTGCTCATGCGCAAACATGTTGTAATTAAAGTGAATGGTGTGCCGTGACCAAACATAACAACAAACTGTAACAGCCACTTCAACATCACTGTAGAAACAAATGCAGCAGTTATGCCAGAAATTAGCTATCAGAGATGGGGTTTTTTATGGTGGGGGATTCATCCAGAATTCTGAATTTTCTGACCTGAAATGTGACCGTTGTGAATCATGCAGATCCATGAAAAAATACATTATGGTCACTCTACCTTCTCTGTCTTCTCCTCTGTGTATTTGTCATTACATTGCTTGTTTTGTTTGACAGAAAGTTCAAAACCCATTCATACATTTATATCTTGTAATTATCTCTCTATATAGTACCTTCGGTGTCAGTGGTGGAGTCTGCCAGTCTCCCACTGGATTTAATAAGCCACGAGAACTAAAATCTGTCATAGCTTTTAGGACAGACTTATGACAGACATAATGTGTACCTATCCTTTAAAACAATAATAAGCAGCATTTACCCTAAAGATCGTGCCCTCTGCTTGTATTCTGCTATTTTCATATTTTCTCATTCTCATGTACTGTGGTCAAGACATTTTACAGTTATTAAGGGAAAATGTAGCAAACGACGGTTAGATCAAATTCAGTGTCTCTGCTCTCTGTGAGAGCTGTGGAAGAGTTTTACACACATAGACACACACAAGCAGAGCTGACTGAGGATTGTTTCAGCTGTATTGACACAAAATCCAGTGCTGTGCAGAGGTGTGGGTCTGTTTATGTGTGCTTTCCAACACAATTGCACGGAACAATCGGAAACTAACATTCACTACTTTGTTTTCGCTTTTGGCACTCGATCTCTTAATTTACTCTCTTATGTCTGTCACCCTCTCTCGTTTGTTGAGCTGGGGGGAAGGTGCCAACTTTGAATGGTGTGTTGACAAACTATGATGCATATTTAACCTTTAACTATTAATGAGGATCTGCATTTCCCAAAAAAGTTAAATAAGATATCATTCAGGTCACATTTTTTTTACAGATGTGCTTCTCCAAACAGGACCACAGGCTAAGAGTTTTAAAACCTGTTCACCTTGTGCCCAAAAGTGCACCATTTTTCTGCATTTTCTTCATTATTGAGAACGATCTGTTCAGAGATTTAAGATTACTGGAGAGAGGTGAACATGTGGGCTGTCATGCTGCAAGATTCCTAATGATTGATGTATGTTTAGTTCACCTATTGAGGACTGACATGTTTCACTGGCAGAATGGAAAGGTGACATTATAATATCAGTATCATGAAGTATAGAAAACAGTTATTCTTCAGGGTTACTATGGTCAAAGTTTTGTCTTTTTCATCCATAATGAAATGGAAACTAACTGAAAAGTCAAGCAATGATCTTCAGACATTAGTCTCTTCTTCTCTACAGCGTAAAGACTGAAAAGGCTGCCTGACCTCACCTGTGCTACAGTGTTTGTGTGTGTGTTTGTGTGTATATTATAAGAGGGTCTTTTGTGCCGCACATGAAAAAGGATAGAAATGCCAAGGTGAAAGCATTATGTAAATTGTGAACCCTGAACAATGAGTTTGAGTGTGGAGCCATTATGTCCAATGCACAATAGGCAGCAGCGCTGAGAGTCTATCTACAGCTCCGACAATAGTGATCCTCATCGCTAACCAAGGACAGTCTCTTGCAATCAGGAAAACTATCATTTGATGTGTGTTCGAGCCTCACGCAATCATTTTGTGAATGTTCAAATGCAGCATTATTTCTCTACAAAGCCACGTACGTTTTAGTGTTTATTAGAAATGGTAATATATTGTTTGACATTTTCTCACCAGAATAAATATCTAAAATCCAAAACATAGTATATTCAGGTATATTCGGATTTTCTGTGATCTTACTTGATTAAAATCTGTTTATTTCTTTTGCTTTTCCAAACAAAATCTAGTGACATTTACCAGTCTACAGATGTAGATAAATAAAAAATAAAGTTTGAGGTCTTACTGTGTGAATTCAAAATGTTTGGGATTTTAAACAACACAAAAAATTCAACTGGGATATACTTTTTAATTTAAAACCAGAAGGTATATTTTTTTATCATCTGATTCAAAGTCCATTTTTCACTATGGTCAGTTATCAAAATTGTGCTTACAAAACAAGACATGGTCATTTTGGGAATTTGTGACAGTGTCTCAGTTTTCAATAATGATAATATATAATAATAATAATATAATGGAATAAGAAGGAGCAGCCAGTGAGCTGTTGAGTCTGCAAACCTCCACTTCCTCATCAAGTAGAGCTGGGTATCTGTACTCAATACCTTTATGATAGCAATGAAAATAATCCAATCCAGGTAGTATTAGCATTTCCCCCAGCAAAGTTTTTAGGCTCTGTGGCAAGGAGGAGTGTTAGAGGCTGCACATCTCCATCTCCTTAACAAGCAGGCTGGCATATACAGTCGTTTATACCTTTCAGGTATTGACCGAAATAACCCAATACCAAGTGTTATCAAAGCTCCTCCAGTCTAAGAATACTTGCATTTAATTTGGTCCTTCCTGCCCAACATAAATCTGAACAGTGGGCAAGTTACTTTCAAAATTACGTATTTATGTTACTCTCATTTGAAAGTAATAGTTTTATAATATTAATGTCTGTGTAGAGCAATGCGTTGCACCTGCGTTATTTTCACCAAAATAATCGCATTAGGACAAGTCGGCATTATGAAATGGAAGATGGTGATGTTGTTTCCCAGAAGTATCCCTGCAGATGCCTCTGTATGCAACACTCGCGGTAAAACAAAGTTTCAGTCGCTCCTGTCCACTGCCTCTGAGCAGGCTCGCTCATGCTCATGAGCTTAACCATGTCCTGAAGCATTGATTTAGATTTTAACTCTTATCATTTCACAATACATGTGAGGGTGATGCCAAATAAAAAGGCACTGGATAAAAATTAGGTTTGGGAGAAAAAAATCAATTCTCCTAAGTATTGTTCTTGTTTTTTTTTTTTGTTTTTTTTTACAATACCTGAATTGGTTTTTGGATTGCTGAATCAATTTCTTATTTGTGTTATAAAAAAAACTGATCTCCAGAAGTGTATGATTCAACTTTTTCACATGGTTTAGTGTTTTAAAAAAAAAAGCAAACAGATATTGCAATAAATTGTAAAATTGAATCACAGTACTTGTAGAATCACAATACTTAAGAATTGCAATACATAACAAGTTGGCACTCAATTGTTGTGATATTATATTATATTATTGTATCATCCCAGCCCTACAAACATTTTGCTACCCACAGGAGGTGGAGCAGAGTGTCTACATAATAGGCTGAGAAGTTCAAGTTTGGTATTTTATGTTCCAAAATGCAAATGTTACTTTGTGTTTTAATCTATTTGTTAACAACATGGTCATTTCTATTGGTAATTGTGATTTTTGTGCTGGTTTACATTACATAGTTATTATGGGACATATATATATATATATATATATATATATTACTTAAAAAAAAATCAAAAATATTACTGTATCATGCTACCCCCAAGACTGAATCTGAATATGATCTGTATTCAGTTGTTTGCAGCACCATGCACTATAACCTCCTTTCTTCAAAACAACCCTCCTCACACAAACTTACCATAAATGTGTAAAAATTAAAAACAAATAAAACAGGTGCAATACAGTCTTTGTTCTGCAGAACTCCAGCCCACACAAACATAGCAAAAGCAGGTAGGTAATAATAGAATATGCTCAACTCGTGGTACGAGTGCAGTATGTGCCCCCCGACTTCCACCGGTTTCGTTAATGTGCAGTAAGAGCAGCTAATCTGTGCATAATTACAACTGGAAGTGAACAGCCTGCAGCCGTTCGCGAGGCTCAGTGTTCCCTCCTGCCTGTCGCCTGTCGATCGGTTCACCTGCTGAACGGACATATGCCGAGGTGATGAGGTCATCAATAACCCATCTGTCAATGCACATAAAAAGCCACGGGGGAAAAGTCACATTAAGTGAGGCAAGAAAAAAAATCACTTATATGCTTTCTACTCCCTGGAACTCTACTTGAGCTTTTCTGGTCATTTAATCAAGAGCGCCGGTCTATAGAGTTTTTTTTTTTTTTATCTGCAAGTTTGGCTACTTGTGTGCATGATGGTGTGTGTGTGTATATGTGGTTGTTATGAGTAATGGCTAACTGCTCTGTAAAACAAATATTATGGTTCATTTCAGTCACAGGAAATGCAATATATTTGTCACTATGGCTGGTAGGGTTAGGCAATTAGATGACTATCTCCTATTGGTCATGAGCTGAATCTGCAGGTGGGTTGGGGGTGGGGTTCTTTGGGGCAATATTTGTCAGTTTTGCTAATGTAATTGCTGCTCCGTGACGCGCTCTCATCCAGCGGCACAGCACACACCCGATTGCCCTGAGCTGGGTGAGGAATGACATGAAAATATCCCGTAGAGCCAGACTCTTTAAACATCTAACGCTTTCAATTAAAGATTTATTTCAACCAAACCAGAGCTGGTCATTGTTGAGACACTGGAAAGACTAACAAAGATGGTTTTGGTGAGTTGTACATGCTTTTCTGTCGAGTGCCCATTGAGCTCGTCTGAGTTCAGTAAAAGGGAGAAGCTTGAATTCAGAAGGTGTACGGTTGCATTTTTCTGTAAAATAAGGAAAAGGTTTGAGAATGTTTCATTTCTTGACACTTTGTAAGCTTATTTTGTTTAATGGACATAGCGAACTTGTTGAGCTTATGTAATGTAGTGCTTTGCGCACATCTCCCTGCTGAAACTCAGGAAGATGAGAGGAGGTGGGAGGGAGGGATAAAGCTGTCTCCGGTTGCCGGTTCATGGTCTGGCAGTGGCCGACTGGAAAATTTCAACATATCGGCCAATGCTAATTGCTGGTTATCATAAATGCATTTACAAAACAAAACATTTTGGGTATTTTTGACAGTGGATCAGGTTTCAATATAGCAGGTATATAATAGAATAAGAAGGAGCAGCCACAGTGAGCTGTTGAGGCTCCACACCCTCAGCTCCTCACTAAGAAGGGCTACTCAATATCTGTATGGGTCTCGATATAACCCAAACAGTATTGAAACTTACCCTGACAAACATTTCAACATTTCAGTCCTTTTTGTACACAGATCTTGGGGAAAAAAAGACTATTTGTATGTTTTTTCTGGCAGCTAATCACCACCAGTGTGTAATGCAACGTGTAATTGGCCCGCTGCCGCAGCAGCTATGACTCATACAATCTGTGGTGTTGAGAAGTCAAGCGCAGTGTATTTGATGGAGTTGGCGCCATCTAAAATGTTTTGAAAGTACGGCTGTTATGCATGTCACAACACACATTAAGTGGAAAATCAATCAAAATGAGCTTTCAATGTCAGTAATCGAAATCGAAGGCAGAATCTGCAATTCTTGCAACTTCTTTTCTGTCTTTTTAAGAAAAATTCTTTGATTCTTTACTCCTTTATGACAGTAAACTGAATTTGAGGACATCATTTTGGGCTTTGGGAAACAGTGATCGGAATTTTTCACTGTTTTTTGACACTTTTATCAATTAGTTGGGCATGTAGAAGCCAACCAACAGCCTATAGGGCAGAACATTGCTTTTTCTGCACCGGAGACGGCCTTTTATCACATAATGTTGATCACTGGGTCACCATAGAGGGCACTTAACCATTTTTATCTACCATTGGTACAACCAAGAGGGCACTTCTTTTTGCTTTTTGTTTTTCAAACCTGAGTCCGCCAGTGGTATCAAATGATGTATTCTATTCCTATCTGTATTACTTTATGGGTACTGGTATCAGTTTTTCAAATGATACGCAGCTCGTCCTGTGTACTTAGACAAGGCATTCCACTGAATGGGAGTCCATATTTTAGGTCCAAATGTAGTCTCTGGCAGAAACACATAAATTCACAAACAGACACATTAACTCTTGGTGAAGACTTTGTAAGGCCTGAAAACTGAGAATTTTTATCAGCCAATCAGGCATGAAAAATATAAACACACCTCAGAAAACATTCAGTAACAACATGAAATATTCTGATGTTAGATGTCAAGTCAACATTTTGATCACATGAATTTATATTCCCTGGTAGCGCATTCTCACACACACACACACACACACACACACACACATATAGTTATTGCCTTTGATCTTGTCTCGCGTTTATGACCTGCCTCCCTGCGTCCTCTCTGTGTCTGCATGAGCCCAGACAGCGCAGCAGTTCTGGGTAATGGGCTGGAGCTGAGGGAGATGAGGGGGAAAAGGGACTGACTGGCTGTATAATCAGCTGCTCTCACTGTCCAGGAACAGGGGTGTTAAATCAACCTCAGGTGGCTGGTAAAAGGATCTGGATTGAATCTCTGCGAGGTCCGCTCCCTGCGGCTGCCCCACGCTGCCGGAGCCAGCCGGATACACGGTCATTGGCATCAGTGGGACAGAATTCCAAAGATTGATGAGGATGGAGAAAGCCCTCTCTTTCTCTCCCAATCTTCCTCTTCCTAACTTATCTTTCTCTCCCCCGTCCTCCCCTCATCCCCCCCTGAGTCTCCCCGGGGAGCGGCTATTTTGAGAACACAGACTGTGTGTGTGAAAGGGAGTTATCTGTTTCAACTATAATCTGATACACGATACAGGCACGGTGGATGAGAGCGGCCGTTTCTACCTGCGTGACAGGTGCACAGGAAGCGAAGGTTCGCTGGCACGCCACCGGCTCTCTCAAGTCTCCCACGCCTCTAAAAACATTATTAACCCAATAATGAGAGAAATATTAATGAGGTGTGCATTGAAATCTGACTCTGGTGTTATAATTAGAGTGATTCTCCCAGTTGTAGAGTCCTGGTCCTGGACGGAGGCTTGTTGAAAGTGAGAGAAAATGTTGTTATGCATGTAGGTCATGTTCCCATCTCTGCCTTAATCAGTGGCTATATATAATCTGCTTCTTTCTTCAGAGAGACTTTTAGCTCGCTCCCCTCTGTGTTCTCTGCTCAACATCTCTATTAGACGATGTGGACGGGGCCTAGGGGCCAAAGGAAGGAAGAGGGAGGTCAGACGAGTCGTGTTTCGAGTCCACACGAACTCTGTGGTGCAGGGTTAGTCAAAACGGGAAGTGGCCAAGAAAAGCCAAACAAAACTTAGAGCGTTAGAGCGTCCACATTCATTAACCTCACGGTCAAACATATGCACATGCTGCAACTAAGGATTACTTTATATTATTTATTTTATAAATTATACTTTGCATGTAAAATAGAAGCTCTGTCACTAATCAACATTTTTTTTTGTTTGAGCCACAACTTTATGTTGCACTTTTTGATCCCAGTTGTTATGCCTCTGTGCTGGCAACAATTATTTGGAATTATTTGAAATTACGCACAAACATCCACTTGGACGATCTTGGACGAAGGATGAACTGATTAGATTAGAAAGGTCGAAGGTCACTGTGACCTCACGAGTCCCATTCTTGTAAATGTGATATCAGATTTGGTACAAAAGTCCATTTAGACTCAAGGATGAAGTGATTAGAATTTGGAGGTCAAAGGTCAAGGTCACTGCTACCTCAGGTAAGGTGTGTTAATGGTTCACTCATGCATGTACTGCATTTAGATGCACTGGGTTTTAATGGTTAAGATGCAAGCACATCAATTCAGACGGCCTGTATCAGTAAAAAGCTGAATGCGAATCGTAAAAAAAAAAATTGATGCAGCACCAGCGGATCAATAAATCTCATTAGGACGTGCCTATGTCTTAATTTTTGGCATCAAGGAACCGCCGCTGGTAGTTTCCTCTGTCTGCTCTCACTGAGCACCTGATTCCCTGCTCACACAAAACAAGCCCCATTTACCGTAAGCTACAGTATCTCATTTACAAATAAGATTCCTCCTAAGATCACCACCGTAATGTTCCCTTCTCTCTGTCTCTCTTGTTACTGGATTTAGTAAAACTATCAGGATTTCTTCTTGCAACTAATAGCACCTTACAACTATAGCATTAATAGAATCGAAATGTAAAGATTCACATTGGATCGTATGAGATTGCATTGTGGCAGGGCTGAATCGTTTGCTATTTAAAATCATCATATCATTCAATATATATTGAGATACGTCTTGAAACAGTCTCAGGCAGTGAGATGCACACCCCTACAGTACCCCATGTCCCCATTCTTGTGAATGCAATATCTCAGGAACACCTGAATTGAAAAACATGTTTTTGGCCATACTTTATTGTAGTTCTTCAGCTCTTGGCTCTCACCAACTCACTTGAGGATCTTAAGTTTTTAGCACTATTGCTAACTTTAATGGACTGTTTGTGTGACGGCTGAGTGTGAATTTGTCATCCATCTTGAAACTTAAGAAAAGCATTGCTGGACTGAAAGCTTATCTCTAAGTTTTTCAATATTACCACGGTACCTTGGTAGTGCGTGCACCCCAGTTTCTAAAGTTGAGTCCTTATCACAGCAGCCTGAGTTCAAATTCAGTATGTAGCCCTTTGCTGCATGCCCTCCTCTCTCTTTTCCACCTTTGCTGTCTATCTTTTCATGTCCTCTCCAAAAAGCAAAAGGCCAAAAGACAATCTTTTAAAAACGAGAGGTTATCCTAAGAAAAACACAAACATCAGTAATTTCAGTAAATGCTCAGCATTTGCCTGACATTTGTTCAAGTGTCGACACGCAGCCTTTGTAATTATGACTTCTGTCCATCGGGGCAAAGCAGGAAGTAATGTGATGTTGTAGTGAATTCTTCAAAGGTTTCAGCGTGACTGACATATAATGTTGTCCTGCTATTAGAGGTGTTGGTTCAGAAAATGTTTGTTTGTGTCATTCTGAAGGGTAGTTACTGCCCATTGTTCTGACAGCCCATTATTTCGAAACCTCAATAGTCTGAAAAATGTCCCATGGGAGTGAGAGACTATGTGTTTGACAGCCCATTATCCCGTAAGCAAACGCCCATTGCACCAAAAACACACGCATTCCCTGCAGTTCTTAGTTCAGTGACTGTTGGCCCTGTCCATGGTGCTGAATTTGTGAGGGGTTTGTCCTCAACAGGCTCTTTCTGGCCTTAAAATCTCAGCACACCGAGTTTGTATTTTTCATCAGAAATTCTCACATGATTAAAAATAAATATGACCTCATGTTGTGTCCATCACATTTACACATAGACTCCAAAACTTTTGTCAGTTCGTTTCTGTGCTTATTCGCATCCATCAAATAACAATGATTATAGTAGGACGACGAAATAGAGGATGTGTGTGTGGCTGCACAGTGTGGACACAGAAAGGGAGGACAGCTTAGCCCCTTCAGGTGCCAAATGCAAGACGTGGGCAAAGAGTGGCGTCATTTTAGGACGGTACCTTCAGTGGAGAGAAGCAAGGGAGTAAATGCAAAAGAAGGAGCAACAGAGCAACAGCAGCATCACCTTGCAGGAGCTGCAGACAGCTTGGCCCCCAGCATGAGGGGACTCACTGCAGAGAAACTAACCTAGAAGCGAGAGCTAGGACCACAAAATCATCCTCATTCCCTGGTAGCTCAGTTGGTAGACTGCCCACCCGATAAACAGAGGCTAAGATTCCTCAACAGCGGCCATGGGTTTGATTCTAGCCAGAGGCCTTTTGCATGTCTTCCCCCGTTTTCCTCCCTCATTTCTGTCTGTCTAAAGCTGTCCTATCAAGTGAAGGCCCAAAAAATCTAAAATTGGATGATAGATTGAAAAAAAACTCATACAAAAGAAATGCAAACTTGTTGTGCAAAGGCCTTTACACCAAACAACATTTCAAATGTTTTTACTTTCAGACAAATTTCCAGTGTCAGAATAAAACCATGAGAGTTTTACCTCAGCTGGTTCACGCCCCTGTCACCAAAGTTGTTAAGTGGGTTACACTTTGGAACAGCAGGGACAGTGTGTATTTTTGGAGCAATCGGCCTTTGGAGAAATGGGCATTTGTTTCCAGGATAAATGGGCTGTTGGACAAATGGGCTTTTGGTCCAATGGGACTATTGGGACTTGTGGACTATTGCGGGTTTCAAAATAATGGGCCGTTGGAGCAAAGGCATGGCGTTGTTACACAGAAATGGTTTGAACAACCTGTTGAACAGGGCTCCGTCCAAGTCGGTTTTGGAGTAATGTGGCCTGGTTAATCATTTAGTCAAATCAATGTTCAGCAAAGACAGTCAAAAATCATAAGCTCGCCGAGCCTCGGTTGCCAGATTTCTTTTTCATTCAAACAACCGTCCAAAACCCAACGTTATTCAGTCTGAAAGAAACAAATGCAGGAAACATTTCATTTGACAAGCTGGAAGCAGTGGCGATTATCAAGACGATTGTCAGATTTATTGTGGTTTCATTTTCTGTCATTTTCTTGACAAACCATTTCAGCAGAATACTTGTTCTTACAAGCATTCAAATGTAGACAGCAGACATGTACACAAAGACTGTTTCATCTTGTGCATCAACATTGCTGTTATTTAGTCTGATCTTTTGGAAATTGGCATCTTTCAACAACTGATAAGCCTTGTTTGTCTGTGCTTTGCCTTGAAGTCTGTGTTTCTCGTGAATGTTTCAGAAGATGTTAATGAGGTTAATTGTCTTAGTTGACCACTGATCTTGATGGCGCTGTGTAACTACATAAGCGTGTCTGGAGCAGTGAGTTTGGTGACAATGAAGACGGCAATAATCCCAGGCCTGGTTTGATGAAAGGTATTCTTAACTGCGTTCTTAGCTCTGCACCCGGCTCAATGTAGGCTAAAGGGATTAATTAATGCTGGGTAGAACAAAGCCTCTCATGTTGGGAATTAATCAATAGGATGTTTAAATATTGCATGTACATGGTAAAACCTAAAATATTTAAAGTAGCCGTTGCCTTTTTTGATCTGTGTGAAATTTGTGTGTGGTTTCTTGCCTTTTGATTTCCTTGATATTTAAATAATTCTATATTTTCCTAGCCTTTATTTGCTGGGTATATTATGTTTACAGCCGTGGGAACAATGGATAATTGTAAGAGAAATGAGGGGTTTAGACGGCCAATTAATTCTAGAATGACATACATTGTTTTGTTAATAATTCAGGACTTTGCACCATGCTGAAACAGAACTGGAATGTGGAGCTACATAGTTTGTAAGAGGGGGAATGTTCAGTGATCATCAGAGGTTACATATTGTGCTGCTTTTCTATGGCAGCCTGCTTTCAGATACAATTAATGGGCTATTTTGCTGCTTTGCTGAACCCCTGGGGTCAAAATGAGTGCAGCTCGTATGAAATTAGAAATATTCCCGCCTTTATCGGGCCGCGATGCTTGTGGAGCCAATTTCCCAACACAAGGTTCTTTAATAGAAACCTTTCTAATGATAGCTGTGGAATTTAATTTAGCTCCAACACGGGTTCATTTAACACCTAAACTCATTTTAAAAAAAATTAAACTTGCAAAGGATGGTATTCTCTGGGAAGCTTAATGACCTCCGTCCATTCTCACTGTTTCTCTCTATCTCTCTCCTACTAGTGTGGTAAAATGACAGAAGCTCTATCCTGGTGTAACATCATCCATTACTCGCACACACAGACGCACGCACATACACACACACACACACACACACACACACACACACACTACCCTTGACATACACATATGCACATTCTGTATAAATGTGGATGTGTGTATGTTATCACAAGCTGACCTCTAGTGTGACGGCAGTAGACAAGAGAAATCATCTGATAAGGCTTCAGCCCTGTTTCTTTCATTCTTCATCCTCTCTGCGCTCACTGTAACCTTCACCAGTGCTGCCTTCAAGTACCTTTTTCTGGGTTGAGCAGAAGCACAACATGTGCTCAGAAATCACCTGTCAAGTCATCAAATCATGTGCAAAGCAGTGGCTCAAAAAATCTCACAATACCCTGGCTTCAGTTTAGCCTCTTTGGCTGATGCATTGCAGGAAACCAGTCTTCCTTAGAGCACCACAAAAGTGGTATCATCCTCTTTTCACGGCGATCAAGCAGTTTTTCCCCAGGTGTGTTGGATAAATGTTGACTTACAATGATCAATTTAATACTGCTCCAACATTTCATGAAAGGAATAAAAAAATAACTTTTAAACATTAAGGAAAATCCCAAAACACCTTATGGAGCCTTTTCTGTAGAAAAAGCAAATATTGATATATAATCCATCCCTTAAGGCGCCATTATTTTCAGTCAGAACTGCTTGTCAGAAGGTCAAATAGCTTTGAAAGCTCCTCTTCCTCCTTTCCAATAAGGAGATTTATGTCTGAACTTTTCTGTAGGGCTGTATCCAACTTATAATTTTGTTAGTCAAAAGGATTTGGCTGTTAAATATGAATACACTATCTGTCCCTTTTTTTTTTATTCATATAGACTATCAAGCAATGCTTTATTGAACTGTCTGATTTTTAAACAGTGTTTGAACAAGACATTTAGGGTGACAGCAAAGTTCACATAAATACAGTGAACAAGTCGAGTTTAAGCCTTGATGATGTCTTGACAAACTTATGTGTGCTTAACTACGTTCAGTTTGCTTTTTGCCAGAAATTAAATTAATGAGAGCAGTGAGACTGTACCAAAACATTTAAGTTGTAGGCCTTAAAACCAAAACAATGAGCTGAAAGACATTATAAAAGTTCTGTAGAATTGAGGAAAACTAGTGACACCTTAAATATTTTTCATAGTCATATAATTAATTGTTGATGCGAAACATTTATTAGTGTAGCTTTAAAACTACTCCAGCATTTGGTATAAATAATTTAAATGACATAAATAATTGAACTGATGCTTCTGCAAATTAAATTGTGCACTAACTGATTTTCTTTTTTCTGAAGGTTTTTCCTCACAGTCTAATAGTTAATGTTTCACACCATCACTGCACTAACTTATTAGGAAGTTTTTAATTAATTTAGTTGAGTCTTTTATGTTCACATTCATCTGAAAACAAACAATTTAGACATCACTGAACAATCCTTTATCCATCTTCAGAGCGATCCAGCTTGAAAAGGACCGAACTGTTTACTCTCGTTTTCTGCCGTCACTGGACTCCAATTTTTTCCTCTTTTATCTTTTTTTCTTTTATCTCGTTTTCTTTTTCTAGCCCTAATTGTTTAGGACTCTCTTTTTGCCAGTTAGGTATAATGATTGTTTTTCCTTCTTGACTTGCGGTAACAAAGCACAGATCTCAGTACAGTAAACACCAGCAGCTTTAAACAGTACAGTACAGCATGTGCAAATGTCTTAATGTATTCTGAACATAACAGTAAACATGACTGCTTTCAGACAGCAGGATCTATGCTTTGTTGCATAAAAAAAACTGCGAATGTATCTTTGATGTTTTACCCTAACAAATCACTTATTGGTCCTTTAATTGTGATTATGTCATATTTAAACAACTAGTGGCAAGAAGACTGACAGCCTCTACATTTTTTGCTGCTGGGTTGGATTTTGTTTCATGTCAGCTTACCTGCAGAAGTCGTTCTGCTGCAATCAGGAGCTGTTACTGACTCTGATCTTTTTTTTCTTCCTTTCCACATCAAAAGCAGAGGAGGGGCTCCTGGGGTATGTTTGGAAGGGGATGGCAACTTTTTTTGTGACAAGAGGCATCAGTTAATTTTACTTTAAGAAACCACAAGTTGACACATTTAGCACCTTTCAAACATGCAGCTTCTTAAGTTGTCTTGTTTGGTGGCATGAAGTAATAATTGTTTGGCTGCTTAACAAATATATGAAATTGTTCTTGACATTTTTCTGAAGCCTCATGTTTGATCTCACCCTTAAACAGAGGTGCGGTTGTTGTTGTGCCTTGGAGCAGCGGCACCAAGTCTCAGACGAGTGTTTGTGCGTGTGTGTGTGTGCGATTGAATGTGGTGTGCTAAGGTCAACAAAGTGAGAAGTGAAGGGAGATGATGTGAAATAGGTTATAGGAGAGCCGAGGAGAACAAAAGCATAGACGAAAAACAAGAATCTTTAAATGTTATGGTCTGAAAATATCTTAGGGATAGTTTGGTTTTTATGAGGAATTTATCCATCGTCAGTGTAGTATCTACAGTAGACGGTGGTCGCCACGCCCCAGTTAGGAGAAGCAGAGAGGAGCACCAGCACAGAAGCTAATAAATATCCTGCTTTGGACGGAGACAGCAGCAAAACATATTTTAGTCACTAAAAACCTGCCCATCTGAAAAAAATCAGATTCATTGTACGCTACTGTATATTTAGAATAACTTAACCTCACTGTCAGACAATCTTTTTGACAGGAAACCTCTGTTATATAAACCAGATATCATGCTCTCCAAGCCAACTCCACTGGTAAAATCAGTAATTTTAGCACACACTTTTAGTTTCTGTGTTGTTGTTTTGTGACTTTGGTGTGTTAAAGGGTTAGTTTGGGTTCACCAAAGTCACACAATAGCACAAACAAGCCAGGTAAAGTTATGTTTTTATTAAAGGAAGTTGGTTGAGTGTGAGAGAGCGATTTTTTGGGCTCACATAATGGTGGTTTTCCATTGGAAAAGGCTTTCTGATGGCAAGGTAAGGCAAAAAATAAGTCTAAATATGGCGCACACATAAACCGTTCAATCAGTGCTTGAAATTAAGGATGGCCTGTTGTCCCCAGGACAATAGAAATGTCACCTGGGACACTAAGATACTGTGGGTACTTGGGCAGTGGAGAAACTTCAATGATATTTCAACAATAATTATTACGTTTATGTGTCATGGACTTATATGAGATGCTCGAATTAAAATAAATGTGAGGTGGCACTGTCATGAACTCTACACTATGTCACATGTGCTTGCACTGTCACAAAGTGTATTTATGTAAATCTCCATTACCATATACTAGGGATGTTCCTGGCGACTAATTACCCTGTTGATTAAATGCAAAATTTAATTTAGACTAGTCGAACACTAAGAAAACAATCAAAAAGCAGTTAAAATTTAGCAGAATTTATTAATTTATAATGTTAAACACTGTCCGAAAAAAAATACTTAATCACAGTCAACAACTTAGTACTTAGTACTTTAAATGCCGCTGAAATGCATGTTTCTTTGCACTGTGCAATACAAACCTTACACATTAATGTACAAAACATGACAACAACTCACTAAACGCTTCACCTTTTCAGACCGAAGAGGTTCACGGTGTCTGCAGGTAAAAGATCCAGAGCTAACGTTAGCTGCCAGCCTGCCACACAGTGTGGCTAAGTGTTAGCAGTGCTAGCAGCAGCAGCAGCAGCAGCTCCGCTTGCAGGTTCATGTCTGTGTATGTGCTTAATGTGGGTACATTTCTCTAGTCGAGTGAATATATATCAGCTTATTCTGTCACAGTCTACATTCATCTGTCCAACATTGCTGATATGAACATCCAGGGTTGCCACGGTGATTGGGGCATACGCGCTCGGCGAGAGGGGCTGATGTCTGACGGTGCCGCAGGCTCTACTAGTTGCCAAATGAGAATTACTTTTTTCAAAACATTAAGTTCAAATTTCTGAACAACTAGTATGTTGTTCACAAAAGATTGGAATTTCTCATTCATTTAAGCAATTTGCAAACATTTTAGCATGGGTTCAAAAGAGTAAGAACAATTATTAACAAATTTGCACAATTACCACCTGCACATGATTTGCTGATCAAAACTGTTGAGTTGATTCTCAGTGAAACTGTCGAACTCGTCACAATTTAAAACAAATATTCTTTCATTGCTTGAGCAATCACATGCAAAATTATCCATTCAGTCATTACTATTCAGTAAAAAGATATTTGTATAGATGAAACATTTTCAGGGTTGACTGTCACGGTGAAAAAACAGCTTTTTGAGTCGTACAGCTCACATTGTGATAGAACAACTTTTTATTTTGGTGGCACTGGCCAGTTTACTGACAGAAAAAATAGGTTTTGAAACATGAATGAAATGTTTTGGGTGAGTTACTGCACCTTTTGCAAAAATGCAATACGTTTGTGATGTTTCATCAAACAGCTATGACCACTGCATGCACAGATTTGAGAGAGTTAAGACTGTTTTGAGAAATTAACCAAAACCATTCAGAAAAACTGTAAAGAATAATTAAAACTGATTATGGCCAAACACCCACATGTTTTCAATGTTTTATTCAGATAAAAGTGCAGGAACAACTGGAAAGCTTCCAGGGTGCACCACAGTGAGTCAATGAAGTGAAACAAGTTACTAAAATAAAGTTATTAAACTATATTTATTATGTAGAGTGAAAAAAGGAACTTCAACTTCTTTTGGGACAGTGGTTGTAAAGTCTGAAATAGTTGAGAGGATAGTTCGGGACAGTTGCAGGACACTGAGGATTTGTTTAAGTGCTTAAAATTCAATTTGTTGCTGACCCACGTTACAGTAGTATGTTCCTCAGCTTCCATTCTGGTACTCCTCTCTGCTTCTGCAAACTGGAGGCGTGTCGCCCGCCATCTACTGTAGCTAAGACACCAACTATTCATACCTCATACAACCCCGCTTCGAATAATCCGAATTATCCCTTCAACAATGCGATGGTGGGACATCATCGGAAGAGAGCAGAGATTAAAAGGCAAGAGAAGAGTAGGAGGAAGGTGAAAAAGGAAGTGAGTGTAGGCAGGTGTAAAAAGAAAAGGAAGGAAGCCAGTGAGGAGGAGAGAAGACGTGATGCTATCTGGTACAGTTTCCAACATGCTATCTCAAGATGTTTGTATCAGGGTGCAAAGGAGAACCTTGAATGACACGGCATGCTATGCACCCCGAATGAGCGAGTTATTTTTAGATACTTGGCCCTTATCTCACTACACAGCTGGCTCAGAGAAAGGTAAAGAAAATGTACTTATAACCTTCAGTGTGCTGTGAAGGAGGATATGGATGAGTAGTGGAACTGTTAGTTTCTGGGAGGACAGTCGAGGTTAATTGTCCGTACAGTGAAAGCAAAATGAAGTTCATAAAGAACAGAGAGAAATTACAGGACTCTTGATTGTCATGTTTGGTCTAAATAAATCAAAAACTTACATCAGATGACATGAAAGTGTACGTTTCACCGCCTGTGTGTGAGTGTGTGTGTGTTGTCTACCGTACCCTCCGGTGCATGCCTGACATTACATATAATACCAGCATGTTTATTTATATTTTCCATCGGTCTCAAACGCAGCTTCAGGACACAGTGTCATGCCTCCCATTTCACCTCACGTTTAAATATCAATTTATATGCAGCCAGAGTTCAGCAGATGTTGAAAAGATGTGTATGTTTTCTTTCATTTATTTGAATCAAGTGTTTTTCTTTCTCCTCCGAGATCAGAAGTGAAAGTGATGATGTGTGTTTCATTCAAACATTCATGAAGCAATAGATGAGATCCATTAACCAAAATGAGCTTTCTGATTGGACGGCAGAAGCAATCGACAGTCGTGAGATTGTTGTAATAAGTGCATTCATATTCAGGGGGGTTGTTAGATTTATATAGTGTCATCATCAGGGAGCGACACACAACAGATTATTCTTACTGACTTGAGCAGCCATTTGCAGTGATAACAGTCATTATTAGTGTTAATTATGCGTGTCCATGTTCATCTTCATGCCATCCAGGTTGTTTTTTAATTTACTGAAACACCTCATAATCAAATAGAACAAATGATTTAGGTGATGTTTGCAGCAGGGGGCGGTATCTTTCTTATCCCCAGGCTTGTAAAGAAAATAATTTAATATAAAGTGGGTTTTTGAATCAACAACAACTGCATGTACATTTAAATTGCTGTATATTTGTATTTGGAAAGGATGTGTTTTGTTTTTACAACTGTTGCAGCAGTTTTCTGGAAGGGTTAGACCTCCATCAACAATTATTATGAAGAACACCTTCATTATCAGTAGGGCTGAGTACTGTTGGTATCTGGGATTTGGTACCGGTACTGAATCGGTATCTTTTTCTTACACTCAAATATGTAACAGGATAAAATGATGAGATGATGAGAGTTTATATCCAAAAGGTCAGAGGTCAACTTCACTGTGACATAATGTTCAGCTATTTATCAGTCCTCTGTAGAACATAATATTTCTAGGGCTGACACCTTCTGATTGGTTGTGCTCTTGTCCAACTGAATTCCTCTCTTTGGTCAGGCAGTCGCTGGTGTTTACTTTAATAAGGAGAGAAGCGTCTCTTAATCCGTTATTGACAGGGACATGTATGTAGACCTGAATTTATTTTTGAGGGAGAGGCCATTTACTGAACATTTGTTTGGCTCCAAACTAATTGATGTTAAGAAGAAGAAGACAGAGTGAACACATGTAATTTCCCCAAGGGATCAATAAAGTCTCTTATTTTACACATACAGGCCAGAAATGGACATGCGTTAATGGAAAAATGTTAGATTGATGGGGCTGCACACATATAGTCAGGCACCCTGACCGGTTAAGGGTTCAGTGCCTTGCTGAAGTACATCTCAGCAGTGCCCAGTATGTGAACTGGCACCTCTCCAGCTACCGGTTCACTCCATACTTTTTGGCCCGAGCTGGACTGAAACTGGCTACCCTCTGCTCCCTAAGCCAAGACCTTACAAACTGAGCTACTACCACTCATGATTGACAACTTCAAGCTTGAAAGTTTTGCAGTGCTTAACTGTTAATGTTCATCAACAGTAGTTGATTGGATGCAGTTTTTTTTTGGTCTCTTGTTGCTGTATGTACATTTACTTGATAGATATATCTGGATACAGCTACGTGTGAAAAGACATGGTCAACCTGCAGGAATTCATTTGCTCGGAAACACTGTGCAACTTTGATTAGCACCATTTATGCTGCCAGGTAGAGTCACTGTGGCTGATTTAGTTTATCTAGAGATAATGTGCAGACCAACCAACCAATCGATTGGTTGAATAGAAGGCAGAATTTCAGTCATCCAAGATTTTCTTAAGTTGGTTACAGCCCTAATAATTAAGACCAATTATGACCCCTTAAGTCCCCCTAATATTGGTTTCATACTGCAGTTTCGAACATACTAATAAACCTCACACATTGCTGTAGCATTTGAAATAGCATGTTGGTTTCAAGAATTTCAGATGTGATGGCTAATGCTATTAAAAATGCTAAACTAATGTCAACCAAGACAGTGAAAGAACAACAACAGCGTATCTAATGAGCTAATTAATCAGCAAGATGTCGATGAAGTTGTTGATGCCTCACTTAAAGTTTTGCTGCCCATGGAGGCTTAATTTAGACTTTTTAGGTGCTAGCTGCAGGCATGCTAATGTTAGTTGCAGCTGCTGTGGTGGACTTGGCTTTCAGGCTATGAAAAACACTTCAGTCTAGCTTTTATATGTACTGTATTTTTAGTTTGGTTAGATGTGTTGCCTTTCCCAGCTTTGCAGCTAATTGTGAGACCGATGAATTTTGGCTTGTTTGAGATTAGACCCATTCATCAGAGGTGAAAGTAGGCTGGTGCAGTCCAGTGCTCCATACCACTAAAAAGATTTAGTCTGGTGTGCAGTACTGGGAAAAGGGGACAGCAGCTGCCTGCCGAAGGCCACATACAAGAAGCAAGAAAACTCATCTGATAACATGAGGTCAACATAAACAACGATCAGTTTTCTTAAATTCTTCCAGTGTATTTGTGCCCAGCACACACCTGTGTGTTTTTAATCCATGCTGGAGGGAACCCCTCTGCCTGTCCAAAACTGTTTAGGTACTGCTGGCTAACACTTCAGCTGCAGTTGACTGTGGATTTTTAGCAGACAGTTGTTTCTTGCAAAAATCTCCCAAGTAAAATTAAAAACAAAGTAAGCTGTGGTGTTTTCATTCCAAAGACATCAACAGCAGGTCAAAGCAGCACTGTAACATCTGTGGGTTATTCTGAAACTCTGACATAATAACAGTGCTGGTGCACATCTTTAAACACACACAGTGCCTGAAAGGTTCTGTTTGATTTATTGTTTCTGTACTTTTGTTTTTATCACAACCAAACCAGCACTAGTCATCAACAAGTGTTTTGCCTTGAATAAAAAAAAGCACTTAGAAGTTGTAAAAGACATTTTGAGACATTTGAGCTTCTCATCATCATCTCTTCTGTCATTTATGTGCCAAAAGGTCTAAAAAATTCTAAGACGGAGACTTGTAAACTCTTCAGCTGCTGGTGATGAATTTCTGCTGTGTTCAATACGATGACAGAGGTCAGAAATTCCCAGTTGAAATTTCCAGCGTCTGACACACTTGGTGTCATGCCTTGAGGTCAAAGTGTGTAATAAACAAAGCTGACCCTGGAAAATGTAGTTTATTTGGAAAGTGTACAGACAGTTGAAGCCTCCACAGCCTCACAAGAAGAAAAAAAAACAACACACAATCCAAAAACAAAAGCAACAAGTGCCATTATACATTTTATTTTATGCCACTTAAAACCAGTGGTGAGATATTTTAACATCAGTTTACATGTAGAACAGGTTTAACCGTTTATTATTTTAATTCCCTTGGATGCTGCCATTGTTGTGTGACATCAGAATAGGAACTCTGACATTGAGTGGCGTTCCACTGTACTTTTTCTACTAGGAGGCTGGAAATATTTTGAGTTCTAAGTTGTCTGGAGTTCAAAAAAACTGTAAAAACTGACTTAGAAAATTTTGTCAGCATTCACTTCTTATTTTGTCACACATAAATCATTATAATTTATAAATAATTTGCTATATATTACATTCTTTCTGCACCATACACCATACACACACATACATACAAGAGATGAAGGTTGGGGTAGTACTGCCAGCAAGAACTTGAATCTTCTTTCTCCCCTGCCTTTAATGTTTTTTTTTTTCCTTTTAGCCCGCTACAGCGTTAACTAGCCAAGAGTCTGATCCTTTAACACACATTTTCCCAGCATAATTGAAGAGTAAAAATAAAAAAAATTCAAAAAAAACCCTCAAAATTCAGAATAAACAAAATACTGACAAGTTGCAGCTCTTGCCAAACAAAACAAACATATTACTACACCTAATAGGCTTTAATTTTGGCAAAGCAGTAGTGTGCAAACTCTTCAGTAAATTAATAAAAATGACTTGCACAGTTTGAACAAGCAGTTTTATAAGCTGAACTGTCCAAAGCACTGTGCTGATGTAAAAATTAATGCCCTAAACAAGCTTTTCGGCACGCAAGCAGCACTCGTTCACTCACAGTTGCCATAAAAGGTAAGATGACTGCCTGACCTGATTTTGAGGTTTGATGCCTCCAGCTGTGCCGGGTTAAAAAAAAAAGAAGTAACCGTGTGCGAGCCAAAAGTGGAGTGAACAATGACGCTGCTTTTTCAACATGAAAAACACTGACAGAGAGAAGAGAAGAATGAAACAGATGTGTCTCTTGGCTTTGTGCCGAATGAGATGATTGCAGAAACACTCGACAGGTTAACTTGCATGTAATGAACCAGTGCGTAAACTGAATTACAACTTATTTGATAAAAAGCTTGTAGTAGCATCTCTACTGCAGATCTATTAAACAGGAGCACATTACATACAACATTTTAACTGTTTTGGATTACAATGCAGCTTTCAATCTTATAAGAAGAATCTGGTCTTTCAGCTTTAGCAATTTTTCTTTTCAACCAGTATTTCAACTTGAGTTGCAGGGAACCTTTATTTTTTATGTACTACATTGCTTTTAGACACACAAGACAGGAACACAATGGAGAACTCAGAACACAGACAAAAACAATAAACTTTTTAAAATCTTTCTCAGATGTTTGCAATATTAAAACAGGCAAAGAAAAAAAATAGGATGTGGATTTGATTTTTTTTGTTTTTTTTAAACTGTCTGCAGTGCGATTACTTAATTTTATTCATTTATCAGTGGAATTTGCATTTTGTCTTGGTGGTCTTCACAAGTTTTTTTTTCCTTCCTTTTATGCATCCAAGCTGGCAACAGTTGTAGCTGGAGGCATTATGTTTTTGTGTTGTTAGTCCATCAGTCCGTCCGTCCATCCCCTTCTCCTGAATGCAGTAGCTTTAGATTTTGGAGGTCAAGGTCAATTTGACTTCACAAAACGTGTTTTTGGCCATAACTCAAGAATTCATATGCTAATTATGACCAAATTTCACAGAAATATGTAATAAAATGATGAGGTGATGATATTTTATATCCAAAAGGTCAAAAATCAACTTCACATCATGATAGGGTTCTACAAAACAGTGAAACTCTGCCCAACCTCTACTTCTGTGTAAAAATAGTGTCTAAAGCTGGCTTTACATGGTGAAACTTTAAAGCAGATAGTTGCAGGTTGCAAGTTGCATGAGACAAAATTTACATGCAACTTGACAGTTACACAAAGCTATTCAAAAACAAGAGTCTCATGCAATACAGTTAATCATTCATTTCACTAAAATTATCTGGCTAGATTGGTCATCATCTGTTTTCATCTGTTTTATTGTGTTTGTGTTAGATTATATAAAGTGGGAAGTGTTATTGTAACTACACTTGTAACTTTGTAGCTTATTTCGTTTTGTTTCCTTGCTGGATAATATTAATATGGACGTGTTGTTTTGCATTTTCTTCTGACGCTGGCTGTTCCAGAGAATAGGAAGAAAACGCTGTCAGTGCATTAATTCTTATGGATATGCCTTGCCTTGGCCATCTCACGTTTGTTTGTTGACAGTGTTACCAGCCTGACACGAAGTCTATGCGGATAATCTCCTTCTGAAGTGTCCAATAGATCATCTTATACATATTTTTGGTAAGCTGCTGTAAGTTAAAATCAGTTGGAATGACACCATTTTCAACCAGCTGAAGCTGCATGAAAGTTTCACAGTATAAAACCAGCCTAAGTGAAGACAGTTTCTCACTGAAAATTACTCACTGGAATCATATGTCAATAAAATTATGACTTACATTTTGCCAAAACACACACTTAACACCTTTTAAAAGAATGTCCTTGAAAATCTGCCGTACATACATGACTCTGAATAGACATGGATATAAACTGCAACCTGACTGGTTGGTGGAGCCTTACAACTGCGAGGTGGTAATTATGATTTTTAATGTGATCTTTTTAAAGTTTCTTAGTGTTTTCTGTAATATTAATATAGGCACAAATTAAAATGACAACAATCAGGATGGGGATTTTATTTTACAAATACCATCTGCAGTGCAAACACTTAATTTTATTCATTTATTTTTTTCCTGCATGACCAGTAGCTAATTTGCATTTTCTCTCCATCACTGTTCTGTTACTGGAAAGCTTGAAATCCTCACAAGAGCACCTGCTTACTTTTTTTCTCATGTGTTTCTTTCTTTTCAGTTTTTGGGTGAAAATCAGTTATAAACCTTAAGTTGGTATGACTTAGTAAATGAACCTCTCTTTAAATACTGTTAAATGTGTGTTTTGTCTCTCTTTCTAAAGCGCTTCATAGCCATAGATTTAAAAGGTGCTGTATAAATACATGTATTTATATAGTGTAGACATTA
Source organism: Lutjanus erythropterus (assembly GCF_056507025.1). Taxonomy (NCBI): domain Eukaryota; kingdom Metazoa; phylum Chordata; class Actinopteri; order Lutjaniformes; family Lutjanidae; genus Lutjanus; species Lutjanus erythropterus. The sequence goes on along the minus strand of NC_139318.1, from coordinate 32,941,855 downwards.
TCGTCTAAAAGTTCTGGTGACAGTGTTGCCAAGTGTCTCCACGGCAATAACACAATTCAAAGCAAAAGCAAACAACCACAAGTGTTTCACTCATTACCATTGTAACAGATGCGAGGCCTCCACGAAAGGCTCCATTCAGAATCGTTATCCTCCATCAAACCGGCGTGCAGCTCCGTTCTCGACCACGTCAACGCGACACGTCTCTCTTGAAGGGATTCAACAGCTCTGGATGCCAATTATGTTGACATCTCGAGGCTACAGTGACCCCTCAGTGTCCTCACAGAATAAGAAAAGTCTCTCCCGGGCTTGTTATCCTCACACGAGCAGCCTGGTTACTTCCTTCACAGCTTTAGCGTTTCAAGTTCAGGTGCTCCTGAAACCAAGTGCACAGCCGTTGTTACTGCAGAGAGAAACGGTGAGAGGAGCCGTCTCTCCGGATGAATGTTTCTGTTGCTGTTAGATTTTAAGTTTGTATTCCTCCTTGCATTTAATTCACCATGCGCATAGACTCTCTGAGGATACAGTCTGACAAATTAATGTCGTCTCACTCCTTTTTTTAATCAGTCAGCTTCAAAGCACTGCAGTCATTTGGGTTAAGGTTAGTATTTGGTTTATTCATTTTCTGTAAAACATCATACACGAATTTAGTAGAATCAATGTTTTAATACTCTAGTTAAATAAATTTAAAATTTCTAGTTTCTATTTTCAGACCACTGCAGAACTAAAAAAAAAAAAATGAAGGATACAAGGACATTTATTATCACAATACAACACAGGGTTGTACAACGAAAGCAGAGTCGTAGTTCCTTCAGAATACATGTAAAACACAACGGTAATTAAATTCAGAATGGAATAGGGTGAAAATTTGTTGTTCTGACCTTAATTAATGTGCTGATGTGAGGTCACTCAACTCATTAACACGTGTAGAAAGAAACTTCATCATTAGCAAACTTCTCTTTCTTTCATAATAAATAAATTACTACACATACTACACTTAGTAGTTTTATATGTTGAAAACTCACAAGACAACTTTGAAGCAAGTATTCAATCCACACATTTTAAGGTAGCAGAACTTACATTTTTAAAGTTTAACCAGGTTAAAATGATTCACAATGTTGGTTCATCCTAAATGTTAGGTTTTAATTATTTGCCTGTTTCCATGATACAGAATTTAAGGCTAATATCTTTTAGTCTGGCCGTATTTAAATATCCTCTGACACTCCTGACACGGTCCTTTTACTGGAGTTTATGCAGATTGCTCACGTCCAGTGATTTTGCCGTAATGCTTGTGGATCTGTGCTGCTCTTTATGCAGTGTTTTGAAGGCTGTATTGATAAATGATCTTTTCAGTTTTAGACGGACGGCTTGATCAAAGTTAATCTATAGTGGAAAATAGTAATCACAGCTCCTGTCGTGACAGTTATGGATGTGACCTCCTCTCACAGACACCTGATAGTCCAGGTGACCACATGTTTATTTAGAAAGACAATGGCTGACACTACATCATTATGTCAGAACTGAGACATCCATCATTTTTATTGCATTTTCATTATCCTCTGCACATACTGTATGCATGTGTGATTAAAGGATCCATTAATCTCTTTCTATATATACATTTATTGATCATATTTAAATGCAGTGTCAGTTACTTATTGACAAACATGTTTATGAGCAGGGCCTGTGAGATGGACTGAGATTATCTGTATATACAGTATTAAGGCTGAGCTGCTAGTTTGTTATTCAGCCCTATTAAGATGCAACATAATCAATGTAAATGCACATTAATACAGCAGTGAATTCATTTTTTGGTATTGATTCCTTAGTGTTTAATCTTCATAGATAATAACAATTGGACTTTAATGCCTCAAGTTGATTGTGCTGATGTATTGCCCTGCCTATACCTTGTGCGGTTGCTCCTTGCGGTCATTTAATTTACTGTATTGTGAAGTATAATGTCATAAAGGATCTCTTAGAAGTAGTTTGAGCTGTTTAACCATCCAACAAGTATGTCTGAAGAAGCACACTGACCACTGCGAGTCACTGACAGGGTGGGCGATACGACCTACAATTTCATTTACAATTTCAATCAAAGTATTTTATTTCGTTCGTCTATTTTTTTCCATTGACAGTATTATATGATGTTATTACAAAAATAGTAAGACATACACCACTCAAAACATGGTTCAGTCTCTTTTCAATTTATTGGCAAATGCAAGGGAGCAAAGCACATGTGTTTATTGGCTCCGTCTATCGTCTTTAAGTATAATATGGCAGCAACAGACACACATGCCATCACAGATTGCGCAGCAGAGGTGGGTTTGAAGTCAACCGAGCTTATATTGTAGTAAGAAGTTCCACAAGAAGAAGAAACGTGATGTTCCAAATCCATCCTAAAACTCTGCTTATTTAACTGGCTTCAAATGAGGTTTCATGGTAACATGTTTTCACTTTCCTGTCCCTCATTATTACAACATTAGTCCAAAATCGTCCCAGCCTGTGAGAGTACAACAGATACTAGCCACAGCCCTGCAACATGCTAACACCAAGTACAACAGGTGAACCTGAAAATAAACAGTAAAGTAATGTAAAAAGTAGTGGAACTTAGAGCCTCCAGCTTTGAAGTCAGCATCGATTGACTCTCGAGCTTCGGTTTTGAAGCAAAGCTTGATTGGTTCAGAAAGTAGTCTGAAGTGAAATGGTTAACTTAGTGCAGGCGTATGTGTTTACACTAGACTGTCTTTTTATATGGCCAGTATTCACATTAATATTACAGAATTCTTGCCAAACATATTTTAAATAGCCATATCATCAAGTTCATCTCTTTGTCCTTAAAAAGCTAATGTAACACATGGAATTAAATCCTCCAGCGCTCCTTTCAGTACTGTGTATGCTCCACTCAGACAGATATGCCGATTAGTCATTTTTTTAAGTCCCTGTCTAATTCAGTCCTATACGCAGCACGCAATGACCCTCAACACTGAATAGAAGATAATTACAAGTAATTCACTTACAATTTTTTCTACATATGCTTTCTTTATTGAAGATGTTTTATATGGTCTATTTGGCATATTCCCCACCAGACATTTTAGCTGCAGATTTTTATCTGCTGGAGAACTGCACATGACAGCGACAAAAGTCCCACATATGTCAGCTAATGTAAACCCTGGCACACGCACGAGCTTTCCAGTTGTAATGGAGACATTTCCATCAAATATATAAAGTCAGTCCACTGGGTCTTCACTTTTGAGGACGGCACAGGTAGATGAAGACTTGTGTTGATTCTTGCTGGTAATAACAGAGACATTGGCGTGCTTTGCTCGTAATGTTGACTTCCACTTTTTTTTTTTTTTACACAGTCTGTATGTTGTAGCGGTGGAGCTGGAGTTAGTGAGTGAAACAGAAGTTGCTGGATGAATCCAGTTCTACGAGCCACAGGGCAGCACAGTAAAGCATATTTGTTTTAATAAGCTAAAACAGTTGTGACCGTAATGACGTTATTGAAAAATCTGTTTTGTGGCAGAACATAACGGTGACAAAACTGGCACACCCCGAAGTCACGGTGCTGAACACTTTCACGGTGTGTGTAATTATAGGTGTCTTTTACTCGTCTAATATCAGTCAGTTAATGACTTTTATTTGTTGTTGGCCCTGTTGATGTCTGTCTGGAGAAATGAAATAAAATCAATAGAGCTTCTCAGGAGGGGATGGAAAGTGGTGACTACATCCTTACTGTAAATTCCTCTGATCATCAAACTTTTGACAAGTATTGAACTGCATCTATTGAATTCAGTCTGGCAACTTTATTAAATCCATTTCAGATAGTTTAAAATGTCAAGCTGAGAAAAATGTAACCAGAGGGATATTAAATCTCCTCAGCACGGACCACAGATGAAACCACCTCAGCCTTCAGCAGAACACATCAGGAAAATGTGTTTTATCCTGAACTGTGAGCCACCCTCATCCCTTTCTGTGCTGAATTCCCACACTTGGTTGAACTTGTTTATGAATGACGGCACCCAGGTGGGGGTAAAAAAAAAAAGGACAGAACTGAGAGAAGTGAAATGGAGAACACAGATAGTGAGTATTTTCAGCAATTCCTGTTTATTTGAGCAACATTGTTGCACAGCACCATTGAACTGTCAAGCCTGTCAATAAGACTCGGCTCCAGATTCAGTGGAAATCTAAAAATAATATCCCATGACAGCGGTTCACTTCCACGTTCTCACGCATGTTAGTTTTTCTGCTCTCTCTTCTGCTGCCTTACTACCGCAGCACACCCACCTCTTTTCTTTTGGTGTAAAAGAAACAGTTTTTTTGCATCTGTTTCTGTACGTTTGACCGTAAGCTTTCCATCACCATCATGTAGCATGTAGAGATAATAATAAGACGACCCTTTCAAAGCCATTAAAATGTAATTGAGTGGTCAACAGGAGATAATGACGAACCAAATGGAGGAGCAAATTGACCAAGTTTGGAATTTAAAGAGCTCCGTGCATTTCAGAGCGGTTCATAATAAGCAGCAGCTTGGGCCGGCAGCTTGGTTCTCCTGTGAGCAACATAATAATCATGTGCCATGACTGTCCAGTACATTAATTTGAATATCAGAAGCCAGTAATAAAATACAGCGGGTGTTCACACATCACGTGACGCTGATGGACTTGTGTTTGGCTGCAGAGAGCTTGATCGTACAAAAACATGCAAGAGAATGTCTGAAAGTAATCAATTATTACACAAGGAAATCATCGGTGTGTTAATATCTGAGACATTTATTTTATATTTACTTTTTAATTACCTTTATATTATCATTAGCTACTTAATTTCTTATTGTTTGATGCCTTAATCTTTTCTCCTTACTGTACAGAAAAACATTCAGGTGTCCCATTTAACGTGTTTAGATAAAGTATAATTAGGTCTGGGTGATGTATTGATATTATATTGATACTGTGATGAGACTAGATATCATCTTTGATTTTGGATATCTTTATATTGTGTTAAGTGTTGTCTTTTCCTGGTTTTAAAGGCTGCAAACAGTTATATATAAAAAAAAAAACTCATCGTATTTATAATTTATGAAAGCATCAAAAGTAATCCATACAATATTGTCACAATACTGACAAATATCTATCTTCTGGGATTATAACACCCAGTCCTATTGATAAATCTGTTAAAAAATATATATATTGATATTGTCCATATCCCCCAGCCATAATATATCTACTTTATTTCTTTCAACTGCAGGTTTTGTAAATCTTTCAAAAAATGCTGAAGTTAATTTACAGGGAAACTTTGATATTTTTCAACCTATTTTCACAGTTTTGTGTCTACGTGACTAATGAGGACAACAATATTTGAAATTAGTTCAGTATTGAGGGAGAGCGCTGCAGCCAGCAGCCACGAAACAGGCTGCAGTGTTAGTCCTCACGGGCAACTGTGAAACATCAAAGCATGTCCAAGAAAACTGCTTGTTTTTCCACCGACAGGCTCAGATAGTTACTTCTAGTTAAGAGTCTGGATGTCTACATAGACAGAGAAGTAAGAGTCTTTTAAAGCTGCAAGAAGGAACTTTCATATTTAATTGATTTTTCCACTGTAATAACCACAAAGCAGGCCTATCACATTAAAAATAAACTCATCTAAATCAGTGATTCCCTCCACTGGTCGGCTGTGGAAGTCCTGCAGTTGGGCCTTTTGGGGGTCATGAAAAAAAATGTTTTTGAGTTTCAATTTTATGAGTTGAAATTACCCTATTAAATTACCATAAAACATTTCTAATTCATTTTTTAAGTCATCAGAACTAATAAAACAAAGTCATGGGATTTAATGTGTTATTCTTCAGTTTAACAGGTGTAACACCATGTTTGGTACGTCGGCACTAACGCCAGAATGTATCTTAGTTCTTGTTATTGGTACATTTAAACTCATGTGTTGATCAGAGCTGTGGTTGAAGGTTTGGGCAGACTTCAGAATATTTTCATATGTCAAATTTGGCCATGGCTGATCTAAATAAAAATCTCCTCCTGCTTCTTTTTAACTGGCTGCTGTACATCTCACTGCAACTCTGATGGTGAAAATGTAAAGACAGGCTTGTTTTAATCTGATTTCATTAAGAATCTGACTTGATGTCAGGCAGAAAGAACAACTAAAGAAACAGAAACAGACAAATTATTGCTCTCATCAAAACCACTAGACACCATTTACAGAAAGAGTCATCATAAAACACACTTCATAAACTCGACAGAAACAAAATAAAACTCACCAAAAACCATCTTGGCTCGTCTTTTTTTTTTTTATTGCTCCAACAATCACCAACTCTGGTTTGCTTGAAATATGTTGTGTTAGATGTCCTTCTCTGATGTTCACGTCCCTCTCACTGATATTTTCACATTAAATGCAGTGAATAAATGTTTTATTTTGACCAAACCAGAGTTTGATTGCTGGCGACGTGGGAAGACAGTCAAGGTGGTTTTCATGACTTTTATTTTGTGTCTCTTAAGTTGGAATGAACTACATGTTGCAATGAAAAAAATTCCTGTCTGTAAATGGAGTTTGGCGATTTAAGTTAGAGCGGCTGTTTCTGTTTAAACAAAAAGGCTCTTACTCTTAACCCAAAAAGGTCTATCTCTGCAGGAATCTTTTCCATAATGTTGTCAGACCCTTAGAATAACCATCTGAGCTTGTCAGTGGCAAAACAAGCACTTTTACTGGACTTTCTTTGAGGGTGCAAAGTTTATACAGAATGTAAACACAATTAAATGCTACTAAAGAGATTCCATGTAACAGCAGTAGAGAAAAGTATTTTCCAAACGATCTAACCCAGAGATATGACAACCAACTATTATGTTAATTTCCCCATTAATAAATAATGTTGACCTGATTATACCACCTCACCAACATTTCTATCTATGCAGACTGTGGCTGAGGTTGTTTTGATCCGAGGGCGGGGCAGAAAAAAGATTTTGATTTAGTGTTAAAGTTTAAAGAGTTTCATATGTAGCAAATCCAGGAAATGAAAAGAAAAAAAAATCTTCAGACACTCTTAGAGATAAGTTATATTTAAAGTTAAAAGTTTAATAAAGTGCTGACTGGTTTCAACCTCACAAAGTGTTAAATTTGAATGCATCACATAATAAAATTAAACAGTCACCAGAATTAAATCAAAATATTGGCATCACAAAAAGATTACCTTACAAATCATATCAGGTTGATGCAGCAGGTACAATTAAGAAATTTACGTTCTAATTAAAACCCTAATAAACCCAGGATTCATGTTTTAACCATAGAGTTGTTTCATTGAGTTCTTCAGATTAATTTATTCCATGAGCAAGTATTATCCTTTCAAAATTTCCTATTTTCCTTCAACATTGCAGAGCTGCTGTTGAATATATTCTGCCGTTCTACTTCTGCCTCACTGAGATGTTTTTGATGCTGATGATGATCCCAGGTCATTTGTTCAGCTTCATAGGTTGAACTCACAAAGTGTTCTCTCACTTTTATCATGTCAATCAAAAAGCTTCTTTTCTCTCGTCTTTAGTAGTTCTGTATCTTCCCATCACTTGTCGGCTGTAGAGTAACTTTAAGTTTCTTTGCCGGCTCCTTCTTTTCAACCCTATTGTCACATAATACTTTAAACATAGATAGTTGTTGCTAATAATTGACAGCTGTTTTCACCTCTAAAATCCGCCAATAACAATAGACCCATTTCTTGCTTTACTTTATGCTGTTTACGAGGTTCATTATTAGAACCAAACTCCATTTTAAAAGCAGGTGTTTTATGAGAGGGACATGTTTTTCACAGTAAAAACTTTAGTTACACCATCATTAAGACTTTTTTCTGATTCACTTCGATCTGCATGTACAGTCGGCACAAATGTAACATCATTAACTACCCCGTGATGAAGTGTTTGCCACAAACGTACTCTACCCGTATTGACTAGCCCAGAGCTACAGTGCAGTGTTTTCACCACAGGCTTTATACCACGTAGCAGGATAGAACGGGGTGGGCTTAAGCAAGACCTTCAAAGAGTGTTGTGTTTATGTACAGATTATTTCAAAAGTAGAGTTGGCTTCTATGAAATGCACATTTTCAATAGCATAATTTATTTAGGAATAATTTGCTGTGGGGGTCAACTTCATGTGTTTTAGAAACAGAGGTGGACCGGCGCCCAGGATTTAACTTTCTTCAAATAAAAAAGCTGCGGACCATTTATCTTAACTGCCAGTTATGTTTCAGTCGTTGTATTTTAGTGGAGTAAGGACACCAGTAAATGGTTGGCACACTCCGTGGCACACAGTATACTGGAGCAAGAGACTGAAAATTGTCCCCCCTTTTCTATTAATTCAATTAAGAATCGATTTAAATCGAATTGGACACCAAAGAAGTGGAATCAGATTGGATCATGAGACTCCCACTTGCTTTGTGTATCTGTGCTCTTGCCACAGCGTCACCCTCATCAAAATGCACAAGTTCAGCCTTGAATTGGAATTTAGAGGAGAGACGACATGACTCCTATATTAGTCTCAGGGTTTTGCTTTCAGGGCCATTAAACTTATTATTGGCCTCATTATATTTTTGTGTAGTCTTGATCTGCTTGTTTGGACACCACTGTGGTTTCTGAATTTTTCTAAGTGGCCCATAATGAGGCACCAATGTCAGTTGCACTTTTGGCTTAATTTAATGGCACTTCTTAGTGGCAAAGGGTCAGATATAAAAGAGTGCACAGAGTGCCCCGCTGTTGCTCATCTCACTGTGTGTGAGCAAACGCATTTTACTTCCATTTATTCTGCACATGCGACTCACTGTTCGTCAATGCTTCATAAAAGTCTTCAGGAGATTGCATAGATTTGTTTTCCACACAGCTGTCACCTCTCATCCAGCGGTGATTGCCACCATTGATTTCTTGTGTTTCCGGCCTCAGGAGAGCTCATCTCTGTTTGTTGTATCTGAACCTTTTTTGTTTTAATAATTTAACACAAGGGTTAGAAAATGGAACCGAGGTTTACAGAGGAGTAATAATCGCGTCTCGTCATCTCTGGCAGCTCATTCAGTCATATGAAACGGTATCAAATGAGTTTTGAGTTTAAAAAGTTGTATTGTTTTTTTGTTTTCCTTCACATTAAAGTTATAATCCTTAAGATTCATTCTTGTCCTTCAGTCAGTGAGTCCTCCAGACTCATTTTTTGTTTATACCCCTACAATGATGCATTGTTTAGTGATCTGATGCCTCTATCAACAACCTTCCACAACTGTTGCAAAAAGAAATAAATTTTATGATGTGACAGCACTGTGGTTAAGGTTCTGCTCGGTTTAGACACAAAAAAATACCTGCTTAAGTTTGGGGAAATGCAGTCATTGTATTGCAAGTGACAAGTCATTTCTTAAGTTTTCAACTTTGAGTCAAGTCCTAAACAAGTCATAATGATGTATATCAAGAGGCAGTAACACTGTAAATTAGTTCCAGTTCCTGATTGTGTACATTAATTTGCTTTAACGCCATCAAACTCCTAACCATCCCCTTTGATGATGACCTAAATCACTAACTGCTAAGTAGCCTTAGTTTGAACTTATTGTGAGCTGTCTGACTAGTTTTGTATTGCTAATTGTTTTTAATATTTTCAACTTCAGAGGGAGAGAGATGACCACAGCCCTTAACCTCTTATCCCGGTTGAATCTTTTCACTTTTTCATGTTTTTATTTTTTGCCCCACATTATGGAAAGTAGCATTCATAAGAGGATCAGTATTGATAAAATCCGAGCAGTACTCATCTCTACATAATGCCCTCTTCACCAAATAATGCTTTAACAGCAGAGCCTCAAATTATCATTCTTTGTGCAACTTAAAGTGTCGAACAATGTAGGAGGTTGTTGTGTCTCCGTCTGTAATTTTCAACATGCACATTTTGAATACTGCATTTTTTTTTTGTTTAAAAATAACATGTTGTAGGAAAAAAACATGTTTATTCATACTTATAGTAGAAATAAAAGTAGGAAAAATAAATTGATTAATAAAAAATTGAAAAATAAGTGGAAAAAAAACAAACAAAAAAGCTCACATCAATTAAAAAACATGAAGTTATTGAAGACCACTTAGTTAAAATACATCTGTTCTTAATTGTGACCTTGCAGTTATGCTTTTCATGTAGTAAACATCCTTAACCTGCTCCCTCCATTGTGTTACTGTGGGGACCTGCAGCATCAACCAGGAGACTGTTGTCATCATCGCAGTTAAAAGTAATACCCCCAATATAAAATAAAGTAGTTTTAAAGGCAATTCTATATCTAAACATTTTTACATTTTTTCCAAAAAACCACAGCCCCTCCACTGACTGGAGGTACTACCAGATTTTGATGTGACAAGAGTTCTGAAAAACCTAATCCTAAATTTCCAGTCAAGTCACGGCATAGTTTTACACACAAAACTGAATTATCTTTGATATCATCTTTTCCATCTGGAGCTCAGTAACGTAACGTTAGGTCTACATGGTTCTCTTCTTCTGTTCTCTTCTTCTTCTTGATTGGATGCTGTCAGATTGGTTCAAACAAAGTGAATCTGGGGAATTAAGTGCTGACTTGGTCAGAATTAATGCCGTTAAGGTTAGTTGACTGAAGAAATGAAGGGTAATTTTATTTTTATTTTCAAGCCTTAAGGCTCAAGTCCAAGTGAAGTCATGAGTTAAGTTTTTTTTAAGTATATTTGGGGCTTTTAAGCCTTTAATCATATAGGACAGGCCAAAGACTCTAAAGGAAAAAGGGAGAGAGCGCAAGTGAACAATATGCAGTTGAACCCACGGTTGCTGCAGAGGACTCACAACCTCCACACACGGGGCAAATGCTCCACCAACTGAGACACCAGCCTTTTTTAATTTTGTCAAGTTGAGTCTAAAGTCATCGACTCAAGTGTGACTCAAATCGAAGTCATGTGACTCGACTCAACTTCGGTACTTTCCTGTGGCTGCTTCACAATAAAAACCTGTGTTTTATGCTGCTAATAAGGAAGGAGGAAGGAAGAAATGTTTGGTTCCGTAAGCACAGAGTTAATACAGCTCTGAAACGACTGTAGGAGAACAATCAAAGAACAGGGAGGCTTCTATCAGTTTGATAAAATAATAAAAGTATATGCATAAGCAAAAGTATATGATAAGCAGACTCGTAACAATGTAAACCGCTTTATATAGAGAGAGAGATAATTACAGAACTGACTGGCTCTTGCAATTGCAGACCTCCTGTAGACACAAGGGGTTCATTAATGCCATATGTTATGTCACGTTCAGTGTGTTGAGACCAGAGACTCGGCTCATCACGCCTGTAACATGAAAGAGTTTCTTGGCAGCAGCAGCCACCAGTGAAGAGACATCAGACACATACAAATTAGTCACTCATAAGTCAATGTAAATAATTAACCTGCTAATAATGGTGGATCTAGTCAGGCAGTTATGTTCGGCTGCCATACGAATTTGTTTCTTCACAGAGTACCTGGGGTGCTTTTGTGGACTGATTTTTCTACCTTCCTGCAGGCTTTAAATAAACCAGGCGAGTGTTTTAGCCATGTTGGCAGCATGGCTCTCACGATGACAGTTTTGGTCGGCCAGTCCACCACTTTGGTCCAGACTAAAATGTCTCACCGTCTATCACATAGATTGCCATGACATTTTGCACAAACACTAATGATCCCCAGAGCACGACTGACTTCGATGATCCCCTGACTTTTTTCTCTAACGCCATTAATAGGTCTGCAACTAACAATTATTTTCATTATCAATTAATGTGCCAGTTATTTTCACAGCTGATTAATCATGTAGTCTACAGGATGTCAAAAAGTAGTTTGACAAAAAAACAAAAAAAGTCCATCACAATTTCCCAGAGCCCAAACTGAGGTCCTCGGATTGCTTCTTTTGTTCAAAACACAAAGACTCTTCATTTACTTTCCTAAATTACAAAGAAAAGCAGCAAATCCTCATATTTAAGAAGATAGAACCAGCAAATATTTTTTCTTGAAAAATGACAATTAATTGATTATCAGAATAGTAGGCAACTATCGATCAATTAATTAATTAACACTGTAGCCCAAGCCCCCGAGCAAGATGACATTTTTGTCTTTTACTGAAATATCTTGACAACTGTTGGATGAATTCCTGTCAAATTTGATACATATTTCAAGATACTTGCAGGATAAATCCTGTAAGTACTTTTGTTGTGCAGATTGAGAGCAGCTGCTCAGCAATGCACTTTCATTCAGCTGCACAGTACACACTCACTGAGCCAGCGGACTAGTGGGAGGAAAACAGCCTGTAGAGCCAGAATATTTTCACATCTAACACAGCGAATTAAGGATTTGTTTCGACCAAACCAGAGTTGATGATATTTTGTTTTTCTGTCAAGTTTAAATGAAGTGTGTCAAACAATTACAAAGCGATCGGGCGTGTTGCAGTTTGGTAAAAGAGAGAAACTTGGATTCAGAAGGTGTTTGGTTGTATTATTCTGTTTGATAAGGAAACTTGGTGTGAGAATATTTCCTTTCTTTACACCTTGTGAGTTTATTTTGTTGACCTGCACAAATATATCATCAAACGCTAGTTGATGGGCTGATCAGCAACCATCAGGGTTTTTTTTTGTTGTTGTTTATTTTTTTGGTGCTTTCATTTTTTATCTGGTGATTTTTATAGACTACAGATTGTCTTAACATCTCTTTCCCACAACTTTGATCCTTTGCCATAGATTCATAAACCTGTGCTTCTTTTTCAGAGGTTAAAAATTCTTCATGCAAAACTGAACTCAATAAATTGTGTGAGCATTAATAAATCTTGTGAAATGTGTAATTAACTGCACTTAAAATATCCTCTCCTGTTATTTGTACAGCCTCCTATTAAATACATAAAGGAGATCTGTGCACTTAACTGATAGCAGATCTCAAGCTTCCAGACTGGTGTGTCTGTGTGATAAATAAAACACACAGACAGGGCACACTGTGTCTAAATCTTTGTTAACCTGGCCTTTAATGGAAAGTACAATTTTACCATTTTACCATTGGCCAATAGAGAGTTTATGATCCTTAAAGTATAATAATCTTGAGGTGCAATGATGATGAATCAACCAGTAAACACTGCTCAGGTAAATTGCTGTTGACAAGCTGATAAACAGTACTGTGATGTTTTAAATGGTCAATCCAGGAGGCAAATATATATACTTAAAAAAAATGATAACCTCATTCCCCAGTTAACACAGTTTATGTTCCTACAATAAAAAAACTCGACAAGTCAACAATATCTGGAGGTGGGTGGCAGCTTAGTCATCAATCACTCATTAACTTGTAGTTTGCAGGGAACAGTCTCAGATTTTCTGAAGCACAGGCTGATTTTTTATCGTGCATTCATTCAAACAATCTGATCAACATAAGTTGTTCACATGTCATATTAGAAAGTCTGAAAGGTCCCAACTGTTGAAACTGTGACCTGTGAAGATCTCTTTTTCTCGTTTCTGGAAATATCTCTCTCCTCCTCATCATCTCCTCCTCAGCGGCTTTGCTCCTTCATCCTGGAAATCCTTGACATCCTTTTTACGAGGTTACATGAGAGCTTCACTCACCTCTATATTTAGCTGACGCTATAATGACGAATCTGTCGGGCTGACAGAATTCAATTACATAAACATAGAGTTTACAGCGGCACCGTAATCTCCAGAGTGATTTCTCCAGCTGTGGGGACATAAAGCTGTTACTACTGATAAATAAAGACTCTTACTGTAGCGCTTTAAAGTTTGCTGTGGCAGCTTTCTGTAGAGTCTATTTGAAGGATCATACAGTCTTCAGCAACTAGTTTGCCCTTTTTTCAAGAAGCATCCCAACTTGTGCATCCATTGTCCTCTCAGAAATGTCAACTTTAAAACCACTCCTGGTATTTGTTGCTGCATTTAAAACCACTCTCTAAGTTTAACTTAAATCAGGCTATGCACAGAAGTTTACCGAATAATTTAACTCATCATGATGCCGTTTGTTTTATCATCGTAAGGCACTGGTAGGACTGTGCACAATGAAATTGTGTCACTGAGCCAGACTCAATGACTGGTCCACAAGCTGAGGATTATTAGAAATCTTCACCATTGTGCTGACTGTAGTGAGTCCAAAAACAAAAAGTGCCAACATCCCAGGAAACCGTAGGATGTTTGTAGCTGCCCAAACTTTGCTGAATTTTGCCAAAACAGCATGAAGATCCAGTTGAAATATGAGAGAAAGGCAGAGGAGATAAGTAATGCAAATCCCAGAGTTTTGTCATTCCACAATTGGCTGGAAAGTAAAATAAGTCCATAGCCGGTTAGTACTTAGGCACAGCAGAGCTTTGAGCTAAATGTAAACACTACATGGCAACATCCTCAGTGACTGTGCTTACATGCTCATGTTTAGTGGGTATAATATTGTTTAGGTATAGTTCAGCATCTTACTTTAGCATGGTAGCATGCTAACATTTGCTAATTAGCATAAATGCAAAGTACAGCTGAGGCTGTTGGGAATGTTAATAGTTTTGCACGTATGTGGTCATAAACCAGGTTTTAGACAAAGTGATATTTTGACCTGACAAGTGTGGGAATCTTCAGTGTAATCATTTTGGAAACATGGAAATCAATACCAATTTTCAGTGCAATCCATCCAATAGTTGTCGAGATAGTTGGCGCTTGAGGAAAAGATATGATATCTTCAAAGTTAGTAGGATTCTTCTTCAAACAATGACACTTAATACCTGTAATGTCAGAGCACTTACTTTGATCTTTAATGTTAGATCTTTAGATATTTCATTTACTTTGAACAGAAAGCTGGTTCATTAAGTTTCGAGCTGCACGTCAATCAAACGTCCCCCAACAACTGACGTCCACAGGAGAGTTGTACATGCTGGTTGTAATGTCAGCTTCTTGTCATGGCTAGCTTAGTTTAGCTAAGCACCAGATAACGCCCTCATGGTAATATATTTAACAACATAATACTTACTTTTATGTCTGCCTGCACCCACAACTTATTGGTGATATGCGGCTCCGTATAATTGCCCTTCCAGTGGATTTTAGTCTAACTATATCCACTTGTGAACCAACCTCCTGTCAGCCTGTGATTAGCCCACAGTGTTACATTTAGCGCCTGCTCCTCTGCTTGATTAGGGTGACCAGAAAATAATAGGTGAAATTCAGGACAAGGGAGTTGGGGGTGAGTGTGTCATGTCAGAAGGATTAAAATCTAATAATTAAGAATAACATCAGACTCTAACTGTTATGTTATATTATGTAGATCAGTTTTAGTTTGTGAGAATGATATGAGGCACAGTGTCCTGACCGTGTTTACAAGACACTCAAACCACTACGCACAGGTGCCAGATATGTTACAATAATTTTAAACATCTTTTCATTAAACTGTATGAGCTTACCAACACATTTTTTTTTAGATATTTTTATGACGAATTCCTCCCACGGTGGCAGCTGCGTTCTCTGTCATCAGGTTTAAAAGAGGTCAAATGACATTAACAATCTGTTGTTTGTGATGTGTGACTATTTAGTGCGATAGACCAGTGCAAACGCATCAATAATGCGGCCATATTTTGCAAAAACCATCAAGATATTCTCAGTATCTAACACCAGGTATTATAGCCTACATAAGGGATTTGATCATAATATTTTTTACATATTTATATGTGGTTCGTATTATCTGTTACTCTATGGTTAATTTTCAGGTCTGTGTGTAATTTGGGGTTGTCCTGTCCAGAGAAAACACTTTCAGTTTAGAATTGTCTCATCCATTGTCTGACTAAGTACACTTACTTTTGGCAAATGATGTAAATAGGGTACACCTGAATAATACCATTATACCATGGCGAACTTATCCAATAGTTGCTGAGGTAACTTTATTTCTGGACCAAAGAGATGGACAGATCACCAATTCTGTCCATGTCACTAGAAAAAACTATAAAAGCATGTTCAATAATAACATGTTATATTTCTATACCTTTAGTTTCAGCAGTCAGACATTTTTGACAGAGATGGCCTATAGGATTTAAAGTGCAGTGATAGAGTCAGTAGAGTAGAATAACAAACTAAATACATGAGAAAATTGAGACAAACTGTCTCTGTCGACTGTAGCTGGGTTCCTCTGGCCTTCACATAATATCAGTGAACCATTTCTTTCACTGGACAATGACTCTCTGTGGACCGCAGTAACGAACTAACCAAATGTGTTATTTCCTCCCAAGGTCACTTCATTCAAGGTGCAAAAAGAACCTGCTGCACAAGGACATTAGTTTTATTTTGGGTGTACTGCTTTTAAAGAGAAGAGTGCTCCCGTCTAAAGCTCTGGTAATGTATTCCTCCTATTCCCACGTGTCTTTGTCCACAGTCCTACTATGAAGTCGATTATCACAGACCTGCTGTTGAATCATGAAAAGAGGACAATGAAAGTTCAGATTTTTTTTAAGGTCTTTGTCATCTGCAGTTGCTATGACAAACTGTACAGCAGCTGATGGTGTTGTGTTTTTTGTTTTTTTTTTCCTCTGAGCTGCCATAATCACGGAGAGGAAAATCACTTGCAACTGCTTCTTTACAGTCATCTCTCTCATGTTTCTATTCTGGAGTTGAGGTCAAGTCTGAATCAATAAGTAGCTTGACTGCAAATGCGCACACCTGCTGTGTATGTAACCATTGTCACTTTCCTCATGTACAACTGTAATTTCAACACTGACTGCAAAGACAGCATCTGTACTGCTACTTCTGCCTACAGAATATATATATATATATATGATATATACACATATAAAAAAAGATTTAAACACGCTGTCACACAGATATAATACCTTCCACATCTTTTAGTATAATGATAGACACCATAAATAGGACAACTGATCATTTCGAATGATGGATTCTCACACAGATACAAAAACAGTTTTCTTCACTTTAGTGCAATCAGTCCTGCACGAGCCCCCATTTATGATATGATTCAGCTCACTCAGGGGAACAAGAAGCAACAATAAAGTTCAGTATTTGCAAGGAACTGAGATTATTGACACGACAAGAAAACAAGAGCTACAAGTAACTCTGTCCAGTATTTAAAACTACACATGGCCCAGCCTCCAGGTAGTTAAAGAGTGCCTATATTCCAATTCACATAACAGGGATTAACATCTATTAGGCTGAAACAATAGCAAGAGGCACAGTGGTGAGCTTTTCAGTTAAAATCCCAGCCGCTCCGACTGACAGGCTGGCTAAGTATTTATCAGGATTCCCTGGACTGCGGAGCTGTGTGACTGGCAGGATGTCAGTGCTATAACATCCTATAGCAGCTATAACTTATCTTTACTGAGTATTAAAACACTAATTGTGGCTGAAAGGATAAACAGCAAACGTTTGTGTGAATGAGTTTATGTAATAGTGGATTTCCTCTATACTTAAATAGTGGAAATCCTGTTAATTAACATTAAAGCACTATTTTAATTTACTCTGAGTTGAATTACCCCATCACCTTTCAACAACCAAAACAAATTTTAAAAAATTAAAAGGTATAGTTTTATGTGTACAAGTACAAAGCGTAAATCTTTTGTGTTGATAATCCAAGTAACCTTCAAACGGTGGTAGAAAGTAATATTTTTTAATGCTGATGCCTATATATAATCGAAACAGTACTATTGAATTTCCACTATTCTTGATACCCAATTTGATACCATGGTAAAAGATAAAAACAAGAACAAAATTCAGCCATTCTTGTTGTTCTTTGCTACCTGAAATATAAAAACTCTTCTGTGGTTTGTGGACTGATGCTGAGACTCTGGCACAAATCACTGTCAGGAGAGCCTTTTTCCATGTTGGGAAAGTAATGCACAAGTGATTTCTGCTCACTTTTAAATTAATTTTAACAGATTATTAGTACACATCTGTAGGTCTACTGTTTTTTTTTCAGCCTGGTGTTTGGTGGCTCTGTGTAGAAACAGTTTCAAGATTTAACCTATTTTGTTGTGTTGACAGAGCGCACTGGATGCGCTGCTGTGTGCACTGCTGCAACCAGCGTGTGTGTGTATTTGACAGACAGGGAGACAGAGAGGAGGAGAGGAAGGTGGTTTGAGGACTGTTACACACATTGTTTCTCACAGTCATTAATTCTTACTCTGACTGCTGCTTTGTCACTTGACCCGCCTATCGTAATCCATGTTGTTCTCTAAAGTCGATCCGAACCTGTCCGCTCCGTGGATTAACGGAGTCAATCAGCACATCACTACTTTCTTATTTTGGACAAGTCGAAGTAGAGCTGTTGGTGCAGCTGCACATGTCAGTATCTTAGACATGTTGTTGCTGTTCAGTGTTGATAGGCATTCTTCTCCTTCTGCTGCCATTTAACAGCAGACTACAGCAGTTGTAAGTGTTTACACTGTCCTTGTCATGCCCGGAAGAATTGCATCTCCGGTCCTGTCATGGATTTGACACCGAAGTATCAGTTCTCATGACTTCCCTGTTTAATATCAAAAGAAAGACAAGTCATGTATGATTCCATTCTTCCATGCACATTACAATCTATTATACATGGTCATCTTAGCCAGTAATATTTTGTTTTGGATGGATTTTTTAATAATTAATTAAATAGAACAATACTTTGTGTTGTGTTGTATATTTTAGAAGGGGACTTGTATATAAGGAAACGCGGGTTACAGTATGTCAGTGACATCATTCAACTGAATTATTCTATACATTATATGTAGTAGATATTTAACACTAGCCAGCAATGTTTAAGATTAGATCTGCTCTCATTTAGGATGGGAGAAATGTGTTAACACCACCTTCCCAAAACTCACAGGGGAGAGGGCTAACATTTCTCTACAGCTGCCACACTGACAATGCTACCTACAGATGTGTCTGCAGATTTTTTTTCCAATGCTGATTATCTCAAAATGCCAAATAATGCAAAAATGCCCAATTAATCAGTCTACCGCTATGCTCTCATAAAACATCCTAATGGTCTTAGCTGTCATTGGCTCTACTAACATCTGCCAGCAGCAGTTTCAGTAAGCCATTTCAGCCACCAAAATCAATGATTAAAATTGACAAGACCACTTTTGTCTGAAAGAACCAGTTGTTTCAAAAATTATTATGAATTTTGAGTGATAAAACTACCACAGTTATTATTGGAGACTGCATATGTGCAGTGCTGGACTGGTAAAACCTGGCATATCAACAGTAACTTAGAGGGAAGACTTAGCTAATGGTCAATTACACGAGGATGCCAAACTTCATAAACTATTTATAATACCACAAGTTGAATTATAGAGTCGTAGGGATCTGCACCAGGCCAGAAACACTTGAAGGCTTTACAAGGGAGACTCAAACAGCTGACAAGACTTCATCGCAAACATGATGAATTTAAAAGTTACAGTAATTCATGGTGATCCAAAAATGCTTCGTTATTCTGAGGTGTTGTCTATGTTTAGACTTTGTTCGAAATATCTTGTTAGCACTAAGTCAGACTGGAAGAACCAGGGCAGCGCTTCAAAGGGAGGAGTCACCATGGAGACGAACCGACTCAGTCTAAATTGTCTCCTGTGGCCTTTTCTCTTCTGTCATTGTCTCTTCAGACGAAGCGGCAGCACAATGCTTCATTCCCTCGAGCTGTCAGCAATGTGTTCCTCTACTGTCCTCAACACAATAGACAGGCTGTCTTGTTTGGTGCTCGTCCTCAAAAACCTTGGGGCTTTGGGAGCCTTGGCACAGATACAGTATCACTGTTGCCACAGGAAATGCTCTTCTAGACTTCCATTTTTAACCAAAAATTGGCAATTATCTGGTAAATCTCACTTGTTAAGTATATATATTTTATTATGCTTCAGGGCTAACGATTCAATCGCTTGTTTTGAGATCTGGCTTGATCCAGTCAATGAATTAAACCGATCATTTTGACAGTGCATCACCAAACGTGGTCGGAAAAACGAGGCTTCTCTTCTCTGCACAGCATTCCACCATTAATTACACCAGGAGGATACATAAAAGGCTCCACGTTGTGCTGTTTTCTTCTGTTGATAGCCATCCATGAGACCCCGGGGGATATTTAGTAAGCCCGACGCAAATTACCGTCAGGGGTGCCAAGTTTTGCTACCGCAATTTTTCAATTTAGCTGCAGATGTAAATGAGCCTAACATCAGTTCATCAGGAGTGTGAAACAATGTGTTTTCTGCTACTGAACTGGAATATTGGTTGTAAAGACGATTTTCGTTGTGGAATTGAAGCTTGTGTTCATCATGCAAGAGGATGGCTATATGACAGAATTAAAAAAAAAAAAAAAAAAAAGGGTTAGGTATAGGGTTACAACAAAACGTTCAGATAAGGAGAAAAATATCTGGAGCAAGCCATGTTGAAAATTAAGTTGATGACAGTGAACCAAGCACAAGGGTGTCTGCAGCCCCTGCCAGCACCAAATGGCACAAAACAGTAAGGTGGTACTTGGAAAGCTCAATATTTTCTGAAGTGGTACGCACTGTAAAAAGCGCACTAGACCGATCCTGCTTTAAGCCATCAAAGTCAGAGAAAATACAAGCAGGAGGCCACCGAAAGAAACAGAAAGCCGTTCAAGCTGCTCTTTTGTTTTGTGGTGGTGCTGCTAAATGAAGGGCCACTGTCAATAACTCCATAATGCATTTTTTACTTTGCTGAAATGTATTTTTCCGCTGTCAGGAAAGTATTTTCATCATCGGATGTCATCTCACCATTTCTCTCTCTGTCCAACTCTCTAACTTATTGTTTTCACATGGCTACATAAAATTTGTGCTGCAGCACTGAAAATATGCCAACTTATTACTTCCTATCCAATTACAATTTACTTGTCAGGCCTTAGACACCTAAATGATCAGACTTTGAAGTAAAAATTAAAATTATGTCTCTTACTTCAACAAAAGTGACTCCTGGTGACCTTGAATCTTAATCTGTGATTCATTGCAAAGTGAGGGAAGTTCTGTTCACTTGTGTTCTTTAGATAAGGAATGACAGAAAACAATTTTCACTTTATCTTGACTTTATCCTTTGCACTTTGAAATTACATACTAGTTTATAATTCAGTGTCATTAGATAAATTTAAATTGTTAAATTGTCACTATCAGAATTTCTATCCATGAGTTCAGTTAACTAAATTACCACTGGATTGTTAGACTTAGGTCATCAAATTATCATTATTTAAAAACACTGTTATGTTATTTGCATATATACTTCCCACCATCCTTCCTTTTCTGAACTTCTGCACTTCAAACACTTCCTGCATCTTTATTACACGAGGAACCTGAATCATAAGAGTTATACTGGAAAACCTTGTTCCTGGGCTTATTGTGACTGACAGCAGTAGGGAAAAGCTGCCATGACGGATAAAACTTTACACAGTAAATGATCAGATTAGACAATATTGGAATCCAAGCTTTTTGTAAGTGGAGACTTTAGAGTAAATAGCTCACAGACTGAAGTTACTTTAACTGCTAACAGAAATAAAAATTAGAAGTTTTTATAATGCAAAATATTTTACTCAAACTTGTCAAGTTAACAGAAGTAAACATTCTAAGTTGGACAAACTGAAAGCCTTTAGCCTTTGAATTTTTGTTTTTCTCAACATAATTTACAGTGGTCATTGTTCAGCATTATTCAGTCAGATGCAGCAGCTATTTATATCATTTCACCTCAAGTAGGGCTGAGCAGTATATTGATATTATATCTATATTGTGCTATGAGGCTATATATTGTCTTCAATTTTGAATAACATTATATTGTGATATGGCATAAGTTATATATATTATATTATTGAATTGAATGAACTGTTTCATTATTTGCCTTTACCAACTTAGTCATTTTGTCCATATCACTGAGGATTACCTGTAAAAAATTTCATTGAGTTAATATTTTGTGAAAGCACCACTAGTCACCCCTGTGATTAGGGCTGCACAATTATCCAAAATTTTGTCAGAATCGCAATATGTCTTTCTGCGACTTTCTAAAACGCAGGAGGTGCAATATTTGTTCAATGCAAAACTTTTAAATGAATGAATGAATGTCGTGAGGCAGAGATGTCCTGTCCTGCATGTCAAACTCTACTTAAGAAAACATCTTCATTTGGTACAGAATCCTGCAAAAAAAAAAAACACACCATAATCATTTTAACACATTTTTCAATCAAAATAAGATATTGATTTAAAAATTATCATTACCTCTAATATCACGAATCATGTCTCAATTGCAATATCAGTCAAATTGACTGTACTTATGTATTTTTTCAAAATCGTTCAGCCCTATTTACAATATTGTTGCAATATCGTTATTGTATTTGCTCAAAAATTTACTGTGTCGTTAATATAAGTTTAACAAAAGCTCTCCGGCTCTGTGTTTGGAAAAGCTGCAAGCAGCAACACTGGAGATCAAGCAGTTGACCCGTTCTGAACAGACACAATTTGAAGTGACACAGCATGATTCCTTTGTAAAGAAACCTTGAACACAGGTCAACCACTATAATTCTTTAGAGTACACGCGATGTTCAGAGCACTCGGTGGTTATGGGTTTGCAGCGTTCAGGCTACTTCAGCAGGAGCCGTGTAGGTTGTTTATTACAGAGTAACACTTTGAGATGCTTTATGTCCCTCATTGTGTTTTCTCATTTGGTCCAGTGGGGGCCACCTACAGTATCTGGTGCTCAAGTGGCCAAAACAAACCTTCTAGTGTTGTTGATCAGCCCATCTTTTATCTGTATTTCTAAACACCCTAATTCACACAATGCGAAGTGTCAGCAGCCAGAGATGGGAAACAGAGGGACTGCGTTGTGTTAATGGTTGAGTGGCTGATGATGATGGCTCGGCTCTTTTTATAAGTGAGCCACAAGATGACCACTCGAGCACAATGAATGTTCCCGGCTTTCAAATGAACTCATTGAGCCCACCAATTCCAACTCATCTTAGTCTGTCTTTCTGTCTGTCCCTCCCACTCCCTCCACTTCTAATTCTATTCGATTAAACCGAATTTCTGCTCTCGTATAACGCATCATCTCTTAGAAAATATATGTAACATTATGGTGCAAACAGGTGAAGTGATCAAGCAGTACACATTAAATCTGACGCTTAGCCTTTTATCAGACTACAGAGGACCAGTTTCAGACAACAAGCAAATAGCAGTGATGTTAACTATTCAAACTCCCATGACTCCTATAATCACAGCTGTTGATCAAAGCGATCGCTGCAGCGTTTTTTAGCACATCACACCGTTTAGCATGCGGTGCAGGGATCAGGCAGAGAGCCAGCACTGCCTTAAGCCCCAGCATATACTATGAAATGCTAATGTGGCTCTACTTTAGGGAAGAGTCCAACTTAACAGTGCCTGAACATTAAAACAGTGATCCAGAGGAGGCGGGGGAGGAGGTTTTCAACGATAATGATTCTGTATGTCAGCATCAGTGATGGATGTCCACCCACATCTAAACAGGTGGCATCCTGCAGGCACAGCTATCACAGCCTCATCCATAACACTGACATTCTTGTGGGGCTGTGACATTATGGATTTTTTCTCACTGCAGTGACAAAGCAACATACTCCTGCATGGCTCTTAAGCACAACTGCTTTAGTAATAAGTTTTATTGGACCTCATTGAAGCATACTGTCATAAGTGTAGCGTAGCTTCTTTGAGGAATAGGTGTGTAAGTGTGTGTGGCATGCGAGGGAAATGGAGTGAGCAGCAGACTGCCGGTGCTGATCATAGTGGAGCAGAAACTTAAACTTAGCAATAAGTTGCCAGTCTGGCGGTAAATGTACAGTACAGGTGACAGTGTGACAGTTAATAACACTGCAGCATCTCAGCACCAAGTGAAGGAGGTTAGTCAAAAGTAGGCTGAGCAGGAAAAGCAATGCTAGTTCTAGCCTTGCACAGCAGTGTGGGTTTGTTTTTGTTTTTGTTTTTTTGAGAGCTTAAATAAATCCAACACCCAATGCCCGTGTTGAAAACAGTTGTTGTTATTTTGTTAGCCACCCACGAGCAATCCCAACATGCCTTGGATTGAGTCTGTTGGCCAATCGGAGGCTGTGTTCCTGACTTGTGTGTGACGGTGCTGATCATTAGGCTTATCAATAGATCAATGCGCTGATCTCAACATGAGTCTGACCCTTAAAAATAAAATTTGCAGAGATGATGGTAATGAGCTCAACTCTGGCATTGCATGACCACAGCATTGCAGTAATAGAGTTAGTGTCACAGCCCCACATGCTTGTATATATTCTGTTTGCATTCCAGGGTGTTTTGAAAAAGCTTTTTCTATAAAATTAGATAGATGGATATACGCTCACTTGCCGCTACATTAGAACACATTGCTAAACCTAACACAGTTCAATACAGCAGTACGGTAATGTTATTCAATTCAATTCAATTTTTGAGAATATAGTTTGTCTCTTGAACTGTATTGCATTAAATAGAGAGGTGTGTCTGGTATTTAGCTTACTATCCGTGATTTGAATGGGGTGGACAAAATAATAGAAATACCTGGAGGGTTTACTGTGAAGTAAGATTAATGGCTCAGCGAGGTATTTTGAGTCTGAAGCCTGAGGAATTTTCAGTGTCATGAAATTGGCTCTCTTTTAACCTGGCTAGATCTCCATGGTAACCCCCCAACTTCGTGTCGGCCAGAGTTTCGGATTAAATCAGCTGTGAAAAGCACAACCCTGTCACCGCTTTTTCTCCTGACGATATTCTTTATGGGCAATATAGATTCTCAGCTGAGAGAATACAGTATATATGCAAAGTTGATGAGCTACACGTTAGGACGTCACCGAACGCAGCTATGTAACATGATTACTGTGGCACAAACTGTATGTGTCGCGTTGCCATGGGAATATAAAATGCATTCAGTTGACGCAGAATTTTTTTTTTTCCTGCTTGCTTCAGGTCATATTAACACTTTAAATTTTGCACAACAAAGCATCCACACACAGAAGAACGTTGAAGCAGCTGCAGACTTTGAATGATGTTTCTATGCTTGATTCTGATTTGCTGCCATTTTAGCAACACAGATTAGAAAAATGTTAGTCTATTGGTATTTACCATGATAATATTAATCAAAAAATATGCTTTATATGCTGTATCAGTCTAAAGTTAAATGTGCAGCTGTCAGTTCGAAATAAACGTCAGGCATTGAGAGCGCATTGCTTACTAATTATTATTAATGATTATTAATTTTCTGCCAGCATTCCTGTCTGGCCTTATTTGCAGCAACAGTGCTGTGTATTTTTTTAATATTCTTCAAAGCTTTACGTTATAACAACCCGTTAATCTTGACTGAAGTAGGCGGCTCACAATTGGTCCATTTGTGTAGAAGAAGAATCAAATGACATCGAATTGTCCCATCCATGGGAGCCTGAAGAAGAAAGCCTGAGTTAACAAATAAATTGATAAATTTTAGGTTTTGTCATGCTCGAGCTAAGAAAGGTTGGCTATGTTGAGTTTGCTTCTTAGTCCAGCCTTCTGATGCTGTAATACAACACAACTACAAAACTACATTCTCAGAAATGATCATAAAGTTGAATCAACAGTTCTCTAAAAAATCTCCACAATAATCGAACATTACAATCTTATTGAATGTAGAATTGATCGCAGAGGCGTTGCAATAGACTTTATTTTTGCTAGGTGGAAACCGAGTATATGTATTCACACAAACCTTGTCATAGGTCCAAACACACAAATAAACTCAGGACATCACTTTTAAATGACCACTGTGCTCAAGTCACCAAAGCTGAGATCCTAAAGAGCATCAGGTTTCATCGATGCCAAAAGAAGAAATTAATTCTGTGACCTTCTTGCACTTCTGTTGTGTCGCTTTCAAAGACGTCTGTGGATGAGCTGAGATCATCAGGACTGAGCTAAATATGTGTGTGTGTGTGTGTGTGGTTCACTGCGGCATAGATTCATTTTATTTTCAATGGACTTTGATTAATTGAAGGTTTAAGGTAGGAATTAATTAGTTATTTTGAGTATAAAGTGTTTATAGCCGCAGGGCTCACATTTCTCCATAGTCATCAAGGTCCAAACATAGGCAAACTTAACACCCATTACATTTTATTTCACAAAATGAAAAAAACAGTGCAATTGCGGCTTAAAACCTAATGAAATAAAACAAGAAAAAGTGCAATCAGGGCTTAAAACTAATGACAGTAAAAGCACTGCAGCAATTTGAACTAATTCAGTCTTATTCAGACTTCTAAATAAAATACTGTTTTGTTTTGTTTTACAACACAACAAGTTAATAGGGCCAGTAATAACAATTACAGTGCAAACACAACCATTGCTTTGCTAAAAAAAAAAAAAAATAGGGATTAACAGCAGGAAAAGTTGTTTTCAAGCCAGGCTGGATTGTATACTTCAGGTTATATTTACTGTACATGTGGCAGTAGTGGAGTCGCAGCCACGCTTCTCAGGGATAAAGAATGGGAGTTGGTGGGTCTGACTAGTCTCGTGTTCTGCTTACAATTTTGATTTTGCTCATAGATTTTGGTTCTTGATGATTTTTAATCCCGATTCTTTGAGAGGCCGGGTCAAAACAGGTCACATGTTTATTTCACTTTAATTGGAAACTATTTTGATAATCGTCATTTTTCATGCAAAACATTTAATTGTTCCAGCTTAATAAACATGAAGATTTGCTGCGTCTCGTTTTGATTACTTAAATAATTCTATTTTTTTTTTTGATTAGTTGAGTGGTTTACACTATTGCTTAGACAAAACAACCATTGTGAAAGTGTCACTTTGAAATTTTTACAATCCAAACAATCATTCGATTAATGGGCAAAATAATCAGCCAATTAAGCTATAATGAAAATAATCAATGAGCTTGCATGAAGGATCTGAGTACTTCCTTCACCACTGCCCTTCTTTGTCTATTACAAAACTTACAAACAAATAATTATATGAATTGATCCAGAGCCTTGGACTTGAACTTGTCATTTTTGTGCTGGTTTAGAAACTTAATAGTTTTAACCACAAATGAGCTGGCTAGTACGTTTATTTACTCTGCCAGCGTTTGCTGATGAGTTTGCTTAGGGTGTATATCCTCAGTGTTTAAAGGATATATAGAGCTGATGTGAAAATTTGCTAATGGCATTCTTTGTGTATTGCAAAAGCTAAAATGAATGCACTGTAAAAACTATAATGGCAATTTTTAGATCAACACACAGAAACTAGTCTGGGTAAACTGAGCATCACATGACACCTGATTCTCACAGCGTGCGGTGGAAGATTTATGCAGATTTAACTGTACGAGGTAAAAATACACCAGACCAGGTGCCTACTGTAATTTTAGTGTTAATGTGTGTGATAGCAGGAGATGGAGGGACCCAATGTGTTTTACCCTTCGCACAGATAGAGATAGTCAGATACTATATATTTCAATCACCACGTGATGTGAACCTTCAGGAGTGAGGAGACTTTCTTTCAGTTTGACTGTTTGATATGTAGCTTAAGGACGTCTGCAGAAATACTGAATATCTAAGACTTTTAGCAGAAAAATGCTGTGACTGACTGGAGAATGTATATAAATCTGTTGACATGTACGATACATAATCTGCTTTATTACAAATGTTACCATAAACTAAAATATTTAGATTATTCTAACAATTATTTTTCGATTAATTTATTAATTAGTCAATTAATTTATCAATTATTCTTCAAAATTCTACAAAGATCTTCTGGCTACTTGATTAATATAATTAATTTGCACAAATACAAGCAGTGCCATATTTTAAAATGTGTTTAATTTCCACAGTATTTAAAGGGATAGTTCAAAAAAATGAAAATTCAGTCATTATCTACTCCCCAAGTCTCCCAAACAATAGAAGTGAATGGTGACCATTTTTCAAATATAAAAGAACAACCAAAAGAAACACATAAAACGCCTCCATAATGTGTGTTCTGTGTCGGTTTGTTGGAACTGAAGTGAGCTGAAGTGAACTGCAGGGCTGATTTGGACTGAGAGAGTCACTGAGGCACATTTGTAACTGAACACTGGGGAGGGGGAGACGGCATCACTCCTGTGTCAGTTCATGGGTCTTGTATAATGTTGGCTCCGGCACGTCACCGAGCCATGTTTTAGGTCCGCCCAAAAAATCCTGAACACAGAAATCGTGAAACGGTCAGAAGTCAGTGCTACATAGCTCTCAGTCTTCTCACATGTTTCCAGCAAACTATGTTCTGACATGTATGATGTGTTTAGAAGAAAAACTCCTTTTCCTTTACACGGACTTTGAGCCATTTTTCTCACTCATACACGGCTGATAAAATAAACAGAAAATATAGAATGGCCGAATAACAAGCTTAAATGATTCATGGTGGAACAATACTTTAATAGCAGCAGTGTGGAAATGAAATCTAACATGGGGAAAATTTAAGTGGCTACCAGAAAACACTTTCCTGGTGTTGATAATCATAATATATCCTCTTCAGGGGCTGACAAAAGGTAAACAGGACGGTGCTCTATCTAAGATATACACTTAAGATGATCATGTACAAGGTTTTTTAGGTGCAGCTTGTTCTCTGGGAGATTCCATGCTTGCACAACCATCACGACATGCCCACTTACATTATGCAAATCAACATATGTTTGTAATCCATGGCTAAGGCTCAACAATAAGATTTGCCTGCTTGGCCAGGGCAAGGAAAATGCCATGTTGGGCAAGAAAATCTAGCATCTCACTTGCCCAACCAGGCAAGTAGTTACAAAAAAAACTTGTTATCTGCTAATGCTGTACTTTTAGCTGTGCAACTGTTCCTCTGCCCTCTTCCCAACAGTAAGAAATGACGCAATGATAGAAAATACCATATGTACCGTAAATATTACATGACTTTGCTGCAGCAGCCAATCGAAACTCATCATTTCAATGAGATAAATCCAATCTCAGGGGCCATATCAGCCATAAGCAGCTGTAAAACAAACTTTCATGTGACGGCAAAGGACACAAAAATGTAGCTCATGCAGTGATGACAGAACATGAAACTAAATTGAAACTTAAAACCTCATTGGTATTAATTAAAGTGCTGCAGCCAAATAGGCCATCTGTTAATGTGAATTTAACTCTGTGGTGGTGGAGTGTACATACGCTATCATGAAGCTAACACAAGGCTCCGGTCCCCTGGGCTGCAGGCAGAGGCTGAGCCAGATGAGTGCCTGATCACACTGCTCAGCGGTCCTCCAGGGACCTCCGTGAACACTGAGTTCAATGTGGTCTGAGTTTCAATGTGCAGTCGTCCGTGACTGCTTTGACTGAGTGCCTGGACTCCTCAAAAACTCAACATGATTCTAAATGAGTCACATCAAACATAATTTATGTTTAAAAGAAGTTAGGTATGTAATTGTTTTTTCTCATGGTCTGTTCACACGTAGTTAATGTCACAGCATTGGCACACATGCTTCAGACTATAAAGACAAATATAAAAAATCCTGTGAAATATGTGAAAAAGGACTGAAAATGAAAGGGCTACCATAAAGGTCTCGGATTGGCTGTGTAATCTGATACAGGCTTTACTGTATGCTGCAGGCCGGTGGAAGATATACCCACCTTTTGAATAATGAATATGCCAGGCTGAACTCCAAATCCTAAAAATCAGTGTTTTTGCTGCATGTGGGAGCAGACAGCGGGCTGCTCTGTAAGCTGCCCCGCTGCTTAGGTCAAGTTTAAGTGAAAACCGAGCAATTAAAAGACAACATTCTGCTCGACCCAAGTCCAACTTTGTCAACTGCATCATGTATTCATATATCGCAAAAGGAGTAGAAATACAGTAACTGTAGATATGGATATGAGGTGATAAAATATTGGAAATGACCAGTACCTATCACTCAAACCTTTCTGTCTTGTGAATGTCTTAATAGGTACCAGAGAATACCTGATCTGAAGTTGCTTGCACTAGTATAGTGCCAATCAATACTTGAAGAAAACTTGGTGAGGAACTGACACTGGAGAATACAGTAACTCTAGCTTTTATGGAAAAGAAAAAGACTAAACCAATGTGTCTTTCTTCTTTTGATGGGTGATAAAAATATAGTCTAAATACTGTAACACAGTCCCCTGATTCTCGACCAAAGTGTCAGTGGTCATAAACTGTTACACAAAGCCTTGATGCGATGGCTTCCTCCTATGCAAACTACCCTGTCTGTTTTAAGCATAAGTGGGCGTTCAGACAAGTAAACAGACCTGCTTTAAAACAATGCAGGGGGCCGCGCTGGTGGGGGTGATTTATTTCAGGTACTGGTGAGACATGAAAT
The DNA here is from genome assembly GCF_056507025.1 of Lutjanus erythropterus. NCBI lineage: Eukaryota > Metazoa > Chordata > Actinopteri > Lutjaniformes > Lutjanidae > Lutjanus > Lutjanus erythropterus. The sequence continues at coordinate 32,911,602 of NC_139318.1, read as the reverse complement.
ACGATCCAGGCAAGCCCAGTCTGAGTATGAGGGCAGTGAGGTTGAAGGCTTATCAGACACAAAACACTACAGATCTCTGAGACACAATTAAAACTCTTTTTTATTTTATCTTTCCTGTAGAAATACAGATTTTATGAAGTAATATCAGTAATGTGCGCTTGCACGTATTGAATTACCATATTGGAGTACTCTGCATTTGGGGGTGTTTTTGAGGGGTGCATCTTGATGCCTCCGTGTCTGCAACAGCTGTGGCCAGAGGTATTATGTTCTTCATTTGTCCATCTGTTGCATTCTCGTTAATGTGATTTCTCAAGAACGCCTTGACGGAATTTCTTCAAAATTGGCACAAATGTCCAATTCGATTCAAAGGTGATCTGGTTAGAGCAGGTCACTGTGACATCACATCCACCCGATTCTTGTGAACGCGATATCTCAGGAACACCTGGAGGAAATCTCATTACTTGAGACACAAACTTCCACTTGGACTCTGATTAGCATTTGGTGGTCAAGGTCACTGTGACCTCACGAAACACATTTTCGGCTGTAACCCAATAATTTATACACTAATTACATAGACAGTCTAACAATTAGTGAATGGAGCATCTGTGACATGAAGTTTCTGATGAGCTGTTTTGAGGCTCTCAGTGTTGTGGCCCAGACCGTTACTATCTGGGCAATACCTGACTTGGCTGTGTCCCGGCTGATTTAAAAGAGGTGGCACATGGGTGGAGCTGGAGTCGGCCAAATAAAGCGACTACCTGGTGGCTAAGTAGTGACGGTACTCACCTGTTAATCAATGAGGCCACATTCTTTTCTGTATAAATTATATTAAGGCTTAAACGAGTGAGTTATATAAAGATTAACCCCCATACAGTTATGATGAACAGGAAAATTAGCTATAGAGAGCGAAAAGGCGTACATATATTTATTTATGTTGGGTATTTTGATGTTGTTGTCTGTTGACTTGCTTTTGAAGCCAGCCTGAAGTGGTCACTAAGGTAACTGCATTCTCCGCAGTGATCACATAAACTGCAGCTTGACATGAGGTGTAAATCCATGAGGCAGAAATACTAGTTGAGAGCAAAATTCAATCTGAATGCAGCCAAACTAAACCCAGCCTTGAAATCATCCTGTTTGTGCTGTTACAAGTTCTGTCTGCACACACTTCACAATACACTTTAGTACAAGGCTGTATTATCAACTGTAGTGATGGCTGTTCTCCTGCAGACTTGAACCTCTCTATCCATATAGGTCAATGCTGCAGTGCATTTCTTTCATACAGAATTTGTTGTGAATTACCTTTCTATAATGAGAAATAAACAGGGTTTTATCTATTGGCCTCGTTTTCCATTAGTTTATAATGGGCTGTCTGTATTTTTTGCATGTAGAATGTAGGGCCGTCTGGACCTTTTGCACACATACAATAAGCACTCTGGAAACACTGGAAAACAGAGATACTGGCGAAAGAACAGTTTCAGAAAGCTAATAATTTTGACCACCAGAATCCACAGAGGCATGTCTTGTATTAAAAGAAAGAATGAATTGAATTCTAAGAGATAGGTAGGTGAAAAAAATATGATTTCCCCTCTGACTTCTACCTTCCATGTACAGTGTGTCCTGAGATTAATTTGTTTCCCTGTGTATGCAACCAAAAAAAAAAAGAAAAAAAGTTATTCATTTCTCATCCTCTGCATCCACAAAAGAGCCTTGATCTCAGTATGGCGCGCTGCAGCGTTTTTCACCTGCCCAGTGGTGAGAGAGGTGCAGCTAAGTGGCTGGATGTAATTTGTGGAATCTGCAGTGCTTCTGCTCGCTCTGTTTGATTGCGGTAAACAAACATCTCTTTCAGTCACTGACAGCTGGACACCAAAGACGCCCCCAGATAGAAAAACAAAGGTGATTTGTAAATTACAGGGCCTTGTTCTAGGTGAATTGCACTCAGTACCCGAGAGTGGTGGCAAAGGTTGAGTTATTTGATTTTGGTGGTAGCCGCTTACCTCTCAATAGAGCACAGAAGAACAAACTTTAAGTTCAAACGCTTTTATTGGATGTCATTGCCTGTGTTACAACAATGCTAAACCTTTTATAGAGTGTCACCACCACTGGCTGAAGGGGTCTCTCTGTTTTTGCGTATTTGGAGGACAATTATCTACTTATGAAAGGCTTCATTTAACAGGCAAATTCACCAGTTGTTCAACCTGAACTAACAATTGACCCTTCCTAAGTCATGCCCCTTTTCACTCTGTGCTCTATAATAAAAGCTGAGCAAGCTTGGAACTTCGGTCAGCTTTCTCCTTTCCTCTTTCATCTGCTTAGATATGCTATGAGTAAAGCTTGTCTATGTTGAACAGAAGACCACAGGAAAAGTTGATCAGGTTACAGGAAATTTTAGCCACGTTGGTGACATACGTCTATGGATGACAATGGTAGTCAGTCAGTCCTGCACATTAGTCCCGACTGAAATACCTCAAAAACTATTGGAGAGATTGCAATGAAATTTTGTGCAGACATTCATGGTTTCCAGATGAGGAAACCCACTGACTTCAGTGATCCCCTGAATTTTCCTCTAGTATCCCTGTAAGGTTGACATTTTGCTTTTTAGCAAATTATCTTGACATTTAATGGATGGATTGCCATGAAATCTGGCACAGATACCAATGGTGAACGGAGACTGAGGGCAGTTAAACACCTTAAGTAGCTGTTTCTGATTTGAACCAATGCGAGGACGGTACATAATTTCAGTTTTCCAAATGTGTTTACAATATCTTCTGCCACAGTGAATACAAACTAGGACAAGTCATATAGTGGAAATGTTCAATTATTGGTCACACAGTCGGCAGTTAAAAGATAACAAAAGGCCCGGTTTCTACCTGGATATCGTACATCATGGAGCACTGTCAGGTTCTGCTCATGTTGGTGTTGATCTGGATTTTCGTATCAGCAAACTTTAGAGGACAGCACACATGAACATCTTTTAAGACAGCAAATGATTTAATAATGCAGCCATTTCACACTTCGTCATGAGTCCAGGTTTGTCCCGTCAGTCCACACTTAGAAAACGTGCTACTTGTTTACCAGTCACCAAAAGAGGAAGACAGAACATTTCTTGATCATTGAAATGACACATACAATTGTACGTTACTGGGATTGGTTTGAATGATGTCTGAGTTGAAGTCCAGCGGTCACACCAACCTAAACAAGGGGGCAAACGTCCCTGACTTTTCCTCTAGTGCAGGGGTCAGAAGCCTTTACTCTAAAAAAGACTATTAATGCTAAAAAGACACAACTATTAAACTCTCCATTTTCCTCAGAGACTCTTCTTTTTTAGATTTGGCATCCATCGCCTCAGGAGACTCAAGATGATCCACAGGCTCAAGCGCAACCAGGGTGGCAAATTAGCACCAGCCATCAGCCAATTTCTGGTGAAATATGAAAGTGGCTGCTAGATTTCAGACACAAAATAATGATTTACTTTTGAGTGGGTTATGAATTTGAGCATTTATCTCTCAGTGGCTGGTAGATATTCTAATTTTGAAAAAGTTAATTTCCCACCCTGAGTGCAACCAGTGAAATTACCCAGAAACCAGTTCAAAGAGAGAGGTATTCAACAGCAGTCAAACTGAGGAGTCCATAGCACCTGATTTTTGCAGCATGTGGTGGAAAATGTATGCTGATTTAATTGTAAGAGCTATTATTCTGATAGCAGGAGATTGATGAAACTGGTTCCACTGTTGTTGGGAAGTGTCTCAACAATTATTGGATTGATTTTCCTGAAATTGGGTACAGATTCATGTTGCCTTCAGGATTAATTTCAACAATTCTGGTGATCCCTTCACATTTCATCTAAATTTCAGTTTGTCCAACACTTTAGTTTATTACCAAACACCTGTAAACCTAATGATAATGCCATCATCTTTACGTTTAGTGTTAATTAGCTAATTGTAGCATGCTAACATGCTATAAACCTGATAATCGTCAGAGTGTTGACCTCTTTAGTGTGAGTACTTTACCATGCTGACATTAACATTTAGCTCAAAGCACTGCTGTTAGAACAGTCTAAGAGCAGCGTGCAGACTCACAGCTTTGTTTAACCTGCCATTGCATTCAAAATGAGAAGTCCATTCTGACCAGGGCTGACCCCTCGCGTTCATTGACTGTGCTGAGGAATGATTTAGTGATAGAGGCTTTGATGAAAATGCAGAGAAACAGGGAGCCGGTCTCCCCATGCTTTTCTGCGGACCACTAAAGGTTGAGGTCAGTTTGAAAGGGCACGAGGTGAATCCTCAAAGACTGAGTGGGTCTCGGGGTAAGTTGGGCTGTGGACTCCCCCGTTGAGCACCGCGGCGGGTGGAGAGCTCTGAATAGCACGAACATGTTCTGTTCTCTCTCACCAACCCCGGTCACTATGAGATGAAAGCAGGGGGACGGTGGAAAAGACGTGGCGTGAGGGGGAGCATGGAGCTTCAGAAGAATCGGTATCCATATATTTCTAACCGTTGTCCTGAAACGTGTGCGATTTTTGTTTGCTTTTGTTTTATTTTTGGCAGTCGGGCAGGGTCAGGCATACACACGTGCAACCTTTTCCCTTTTATACATTGAAATGCGTTCTGCTTATCGTCTTCTTCTTGGCAGTCATATGATATTGCTTGTCACTTCTATCATCTCATCTCTTCATTCCTCCAGCTATTGTGGAGCTGATCTTATCAAACCCTGTCTCATACTCACATTTTATGTTAGCCCTCTCTCTCATCATAAAGCCTCACCTACATTGCCTTCCAGTCCTCACCTTGTCGTAGAGTTAGGACTGATCTCAGGAGACCAGAATGGACACCTTGTTCCCTGTCACACTTGAAAACAGGAGCCTGGCAGGATGCCACCTGAAAAAGCTTTTTTTTTTTTATGTCTCCTCACAAGTACCTCAGAACTATTGTATAGAGGTAGCCAGAAGGCTGTCTTCAAGAGGTTCACTCTATCCATAGCTGAATGACTTCTCACTCTCAGATCTCGACTCAGAGATCATCATAACCTGACCACTGCTCTGTGAGTACAGAGTGCTGTGAATTGTGTGATTCATGTTGAAATGAGGGCGCAGGGACACTGAAAGAAAAAATCTGCATACTGTCATACCTGGTGAGTTTTTAAGGCCCCTGAAAACCAGCTTTCTTAACCAGGTTCTTGCATAAAGAAAATAATCCTGCATGCCCATAGAGTTAGAATCACTGAATTAGATGTGGCTTTGGCTGTTGGAAATATCCGACCTCACCTTTTTCCAGCAATCAGTGTTTAACATTAGAGTTGCAAAGTAGGAGGAATTATTTTCAGTGCCTTTGGTTCCAGAGGTAAAAGTTCCATTCATTCATTTTATGTATAAATGTGAAATGACTGACATTATAGATGGACTGTTGATCTGCACGATTAATCGTAAAAAAGATAGCGATCTCAACTCATACATCTAATCTCATTTCTAAATGACAATGATTCACTGGCTTCTACGGGACAAAAAAATCACAACACTCAATCTCAGCCACCAAACCATGAAAAACTTCAATAATGCGATCGTTATACAAGCATCGCCATTCTATTTTTTTATACTCTGCAGCATTTAAGTTAATCGCTTTGAGTAGGTGTTCTAAAGAGGGGAAAAGCACTTGATTATCAAGCATATATTTGACATGTTATGGGATCTGTTCAAAGCCCTGTCCATGCATTTTGTACTTAAGCATCTAAGAATGCAATAAATGTTTTGCTGTAAAAATAAGAATGATTTGAAAGAATCCTGGTCTTGATTCTTAGGGACAAAAATCATGATTCACATTTTAGCAAGAATCATGAAGTATTAGAGTATTATGTATTATGAGTATTAGAAATGTATAACATTAACTACAGTTGTACACTTGTGACTGGCTTCTTCCCCATAGTAACAGCTGCCAAGTTTCATGTGCAGAAAAAAAATGTGATTTCTTAGAAACAGATTTTAAATAAGGTGCTCGTTTTCCTTACCTGATAGTTGAACACATTAACAATCAATAATTGAAAAATCATGGACAATTAATACATTACAAAACACGTTTTATTTAAACAGTTCTAGCGACACACTAGCTATGTGAAACATTAATTAAACAATTTAAACCAAGGGCATAGAATTGGGTAGGGACGGCAGGGACATCCCTCCTAATATCCAGGGATTACTGAAATGTCCCTAGCACTAATTTTGCAAGAAAAAAAATAAATAAATACAACCACAGTTGTTCATCAGCATCTAGCCAATGTTAGTGAAATTCATTGTGACGAAACACTTGAGCTAATTATAGGCACAAAAAAAAGACCAGACATTCATGTTCAAGCAGATAAACTTATTTTTTGTAACTATACAGTCATTCTGAATTTGATGCCTGCAACATGTTCCTAAAAAGTTGGGACAGGAGCAACAAAATACTGGGAAAGAATTTGTGCGAAGTGAAAGTCAAATATGAACAACATCCAGAAAAGCTGCAGACTTCTGAGCCTGAACTCATCTGAGATGGACTGACACAAAGTGGAAAAGTCTGCTGTGGTCTGACGAGTCCACGTTTCAGATTATTTTCAGTAATCATGGATGCTGTGACCTCTAAGCTAAAGAGGAAAGGGACCATCCAGATTGTTACCAGCACTAACTATAAAAGCCTGCGTCTGTGGAGGTATGGGGAATCATGGGTAACTGTCACATCTGTGAAAGCCCCAATAATGCCAAACAGTACATAAGGGTTTTGGAGCAACATGTGCTGCCATCCAGACAGCGTCTTTTTCAGAGACATCCCTGCTTATTTCAACAAGACAAAGCCAAGACATATTCTGCACGTGTTACAACAGCGTGCCTTTTCAGTAAAAGGGTTCAGGTACTACACTGACCTGGCCGCAGCCCAGACATACTGAAAATATGTGGCACATTATGAAGCACTAAGACCCTGGACACTCCAGACTGTTGGGCACCTGTCATAGCTCAAGCAAGAATGAGAAAGAACTTTGCTTTCGTTCTCAAACGCTTCCTGAGTGTTGTTAAAAGGTAAACATGTCCCTGTTACAACTTTTTTGGAACATGTTGCAGGCATCAGATTCATAATGAGTGTATATTTAGAAAAAACAATAAAGTTAATCAGTGTTTGTGCTGCATTCAGTTGAATATTGCTTGAGCAGTTTTTGCAAATCATTGCATTCTGTTTTATTTTTGTTTTACACAATGTTCCAACTTTTTTGGAACTGGAGTTGCACATTCACAACAAACTCACAGGAAGCATCAGGCAGGTCTTATCTGTCCTCATGCCCTTCATCGTTTATGGCTCTCGCTCTGATTTTTACCCTTCATCCTGTTTGTATCCTCCTCTCGTCGCCTGCAGTCCTCCAGGTGTCCAGACCTTAACAGCAGTCTGCAAACGCATCATGATGTGTGACCTCTACATGATGACATTATTGGATATAATCAGTGTGAGGCTGTGCTAGCATGACTCACAAAGGGACACATACACAGACATGTAAGGGCACACACACACGCACACACACACACACACACTAACACAGTAAATTGTCTGCAGGGCTCTAAAGTTACTGAACTGGCTGATGGGTGTAACTTATTTAACAGCTATAACGGGTTATTTTACTGTGTGATAGAGCTCATTAATCATGTTAAGAGGCGTCTTCTGACATGTTGCATAACACTGTTTGTTTGTCACGTCAAGTAAATATATTTTCATCTCTTGGGGAATTCGAGAGACTGTTGATTAGTTTGTTTCTAACAGAAGACACACAAGTGATAATGTGGTCTGAGCTGGTCCATACAGTGCAATGATCAATTAATTTATTTGTTGTTGTGCTTTATCTGAGTGGTATTTGACCAGGAAAATTCATTTTGGCTTTCTTTTCAATTAGAAGAGGCAGAGGATGATGTGAGTTTATTAAGATTTACGGTCTGATTTTGACGGAACGGTTCACTCAGACAAGATTCATCAATGGCTTCATGTACGGCATTGCATAACGATACCCAAAATTAATTTACCACCCTTGTACGTGGTGGAAATTTCAAGCTCATGAGATAAACACGATCAACATTGCACATTGCTTAGAGGAAAAACTATGCAGCGATAATGACCTGACCTATTCTTAGATTTGGTGTTTAATAAGAACCGACAATTAACTTGTGAGCCTAAGCTTCACTTCATCAGCCTCACCTGGGCCGTGAGCTGTGCTAAACATAGCATAGTAGCATGCATGTCAACAACTATTCACTGTTTACATGTTGACAATTTCAGATTTTCAGAAAGCACACGCAGAGGGATGCAGACCAGTCGCACAAGGTCTTCTCCAATATAACATTACCAGTGTTGTTGGGCATTTTCGCCCCAGTTGGGCTAATTTTTATTTGACAATGCAGAAAAAATAGTTTTAGGCTGCTTATAAAAGTTTAAGCTACCATTTTCATGGATATCCCCTGACAAGAAGTTATAAATACAGCAGTAAAGTGTTGATTTATTCTTCACTCAGTTCAGTAGACAGACAGACTTATGATTGATGGACAGAATCAAATGTCATTTTAGTTTATTAACCTACAACTACACTGAAAATTTTTTTGCCCTGAAAGAAAATAATAAAACAAAAGACTGAAGGTGTGTTAATATCAAACACTTAGTTTTTCATCTTGTACTCATGATGGGGACGATCGGACTAAATTCTGTCCCAGCACCATGAGACAAATCCAAAATAGTTACTGTTTTTGTGATCAAACTTTGTGTGTTATTTTGACAAAAGCATCACACACACCACACGACAGACTTTAAAAAAGTTTCTCCTGAATGGAAATAAAAAAAGTCTACTTTTCTAACAATTAGACATCTTTGTTGCTGTGATTGGGCTACTTGGCGTCAGTCAAATCTAGCAACACTGAACATTACACATGTTAGCATACATGCAGTGCATGTTGACATGATGAGGCTATGTTAACATGATTATAACTCAGACAGTAGTATCAGGAAGAGATGTTAATATTTTTCAGCAGCGGCTCTACGGGCCTCCAAGTCCCTAAATTTAGTGGCCAAAGTACATTTTGGTGGCCCAAATGTAAATTTATGCAAAAACTATACAGAAAAGGTCATTTAATGCAACTTAAAGCTTAGTAAACCCAGACTTCAGTAGCCCCTATCTACTGTCAGCTAGTCAGCGACAAGCACTGTGCTGTTTTCATGGAATGTTGAACTATTGAAAAAGATCAGTGCACACCTGAATGTGTGATAAATTTATTACAGGATAGTGCATAAGATGTTATATGATGGCACTCGCTTTTTCAATATTTTGACTTATGGGTTATATAAGACAAAATGCATATTAGGATTTATTGTGTTTTAGTGAGCTTTTTCAGCTCTTCTGTTTGGCTGATGACACATTAATCAGTTTCAGGTGGTGATCAATCTCAGCAGTCATCTGATTGGGCGATTTAACACTTTGATATTTCTATATGTGGGGAAATGTTTGGATGCTGCCAGTATACCTGATGTCGTTCATTTGGACCGAAACGCCGATATTTAATATCAGTAGGAAGCGAGACAGTGTGCGGGAGTTTCTCTGATTATAGAATGAAAGGTACAAACCAATCGGGATATTTGTCGAACTGCAACGTTGTATTTGTGGGCCATGGCTAATGTCGAACCCTGAGCATGCTAAAATGTAACATGTGACATGTTTAATACATTAGCATTAACATCATATTAGCAAATTATAAACCTATTTTAAAGCTACCCATAAAATATGTACTTAATTTGTCAAAAGTATCTATACTTAAGTACTTTTTCAATACCATGTGTTTAAAACAATACAGTATGCTGTAATTATAGTATCAAAAGTACCAAAGCTATAAAAAGAAATTATCTAAGTGCTTATTCAAGACCTCAGTTCAATCTTTATTGACATGCCTGACATTTGGCTTGCAGCAAAACCAGACAGTTCAGTGATTTTTCTTTTCTGCACTGAGTGCAAGTTGTGTTGTGGTATTGTATTGAGCTTTAAAATTCTGCTATCCTGAAAACTTAAGTATGTACATAAATAGAAAGTTGGACAGACATCTTTATTCTACACATGTGCAGGATCAAATGTGAATCTTCTTTCCTTGTTGGGTGGCTCACCTTTCCATGCTATTACATACTACTCACACTTCTGCCTGTACTGCCTGCACTCGCAGGGAGTGACGGGAGATGAGGAAAATGAAATGAAATGCAAGGTGAGGGACAAAGTCGAGGGAGATGGTGAGAATCACAGAGACACCAACAGGAAACCCGCAAGACTCTATTTGCATTTCGTGTTCATTCATTCATTCACAATTGAGTTGTAAGACGCACAAATTACGTATAGCCGAGCAACAAAAGGGAATCAACCAGCATGCAAATAGGAAACAAGAAAATAAACAGTGTTTTCCATTGGCACAGAATCCCCACATTATCACCCCCATGGAAAATGTCAAATATAATTTATTCTGCGACTGCCAGGTAGCTCGGGGAAGCTTTGCTGCCTAATATTTAAAACCTATCGCAGCTGAGCAGATGTTTGCCCAGGGAAACTGCAGAGTAAATAATGTTTGTTTAAAGGCCTAGTACATGGAGAGACAAGCACAAACAGATGGTAATAGTCTTGGAATTACCTAAATGTATACGCCTAAAACTGACATCAGAACAAAATCCTTGTCTGGGCTGCAGTTGCTCTGCCTCACATTCAGCCGGCTAATGCCTCTGTTACTGATTTGAAATGCCTGCCGCTATCACTGCCAGCTGACCTCATCTAACAGTGCAGGTTCAGACGAGTTCTTTCATCCGTGCTATTAAAGTACAACATGCAACAACGACCTATCATCCCTCTTTCTCTGACAGACTTACTGTTTCATAAATGTATTTTAGGCTTGATAGAGCTGCACCATATCAGACTTTTTCTGAATGACAAAATATTAAGTGACAAAGATTTTAATCAGTGAAATATTAAATTCCTCAAATTGCCACCATGAAAATCATTGCCTCTGCTTTCTTAGTATTGGGTTACAGTTATTGAATTTCAGGCGGTCTAATCTGATAAATTTAACTGTTTCATTACAGTTTAAGTCATCTGAGAATATGCCTCTACTGCTGGAAAATCCAATCTGTTATTTCTTAGATCCTTTCTGTTGTGCACATTGTTAGTTACAAGTTATCAGATCAGATTTCAGGCATCTCGTAGAGATGAGTTTTTCACTACTGAACAAAAAGAGAACAGTCCAGACTAGAGGTGCAATGATTAGTCAGTTAATCAATACGTTCTTAACTATTAAATTAATCACCAAATATTTTGATAATCAATTAATCATTTTGAGTCATTTTTGAAGATTTGTTTTAGTTTATGACAGTAAACTGCATATCTTTGGGTTGTGGACAAAACAAGACATTTGAGGATGTCATTAATGAATTAATCTAGAAAATAATACAATATACAAACAGATAATGTTGTAATGAAAATAATTGTTAGTTGCAGCTCTGATCCAGATGAGGAGAAAAATGAACATGTGGACATAAAACCACCAGTGCAAATATGGACTTTAGTTATAGAAACACCCTCAGTGCATGAAAGGAAAGGAGCAGGGTTTGGTGATATGGTCGAAATCAGCGTCACAATATTATATGATTTGCCAAACATATTTCAAAATACATATGAAGTATTCAACCACATGGTCACAGCAGTTAACTGCTCTGCATTACATGCATCCAAACTAGATATTGACCAGGACTCTCTGGAAAAGGAGATCTTGTATCTCAATGGGACTTTAATGGCTAAATAAAGAATGAATAAAAAATAAAATATTTTTCAATAATAAATACTACAGTAGCTAGCTTTTAATTTATACAGTTAAAATGTATAAAATTGCTCTAAACACAATATAATGCTGCGATATGTTAACTCTGGTGTGAACAGCAGCTTGGCTGTACACACCAGGGGCGCAACTCTTTGCACATAAAGAGGTGATTCTGCTATTTTGCTCCTCTCTAAATAGATGTAGAGCTGATCTTTGTAATAACCTCATGAATTTAAAGCCTTGAACATGTTCCTGAAAAAAAAACAAAAAAAAAAACAGGACCATTGTGAACCGTGAATCAAACTGAAACTCAAACAGGAGGCAGAGAGATGAAAAGAGCTGGAGTGTAGGATGCATATGAATCAGATTACATACGTTTGTATATGTATATACACACACATATGCATACATATACATACATATATATATATAGGTATTTATATTTTACAGTAGATTATCAATATTATTATTATTATTATCATGACAAATTTGCTCAAGGAGCACAAAAAAAGAGAACAGACGCCATAACCTTTGAGTACAGCCAAATTAATTAGCATGGTCACTGAATGCATGCTGGCAACAACTCAGGATGTGTTGCAACACTTCCTCATCCTGTGTGTCCCCAGCATAACATAATAAAATTCAACGCCACAAACTAAAGCCACAAAATTGGACTCCCCCCAAAAAAAACTTAAATCAACACTATAATCTTGATCAGTGTAAGACTTTATTCAGGATTGTTGCGCTCGCCTGCATCTGTTTTTACTAGGTAATAAACTGGCAGCTCAGCGTGTGTGCAGATCTAAATTAGAGCAAACTCTGGCTGGTACTTAGTTTTGTGCCTGACTGCAACATGTCCCCTCTTGCCAGACTTTAGCTGGACCATCCATCACCACGTTCACCCTCGTGCCCCAAACATGAGAGGACGATTCTCACTCCCATCTGGATGCAGACCATCTTTAAGCAAACGCCAGTTCAAAGGGACAAAACTCTGTGGGGGTCAGGAGATCCTGTATCCTTGTATGTCCCAAACCCTGTATTTTTAAACTAATTGAATGCTGCTTAGTCAAAGTTAGTAGTTCTCTTTGACACTTTTCATTGGTTAAATATTTCTAAAACCTACAAAATACTGAGATTCAAAGTTTGCGCCTGACATTGAGACTTAGAAAGAGAGTGCAGGGGCAGAGGGGTTGTTTAGTTGATTGCATGAATATGTCCATACTGCCTGATTCATTCATCCTTTATCTGTCTGAGGTTTGTGCAAGTTTGAATCTGTGGCCCTGAATGTGGCTCTGAATCATCAGTAGTAGTCTAACTGTGCTGTGTATTGATAAATCCACGGTGCTGTCCGTGGTGCTGAAGTAGCAGAAAGATTTGTGATTGACCCTTCCCTAAGCCCCACCTCCAAACAGCAACAGTCCAATCATAGCTTAGCAACTATAACTATAGCTGTCAAGCTTTCCATTTCTCTACATGTTGAAGCGGTGTGCAGGAGGCTCTGAGAAGAGCGATACTCTGCGTTTCATGAGTGTGGCTGGATGGTGGTGGTTTTTTTTTTGTTTGTTTGTTTTTTTTTTGTTTCTCAAAAATGTGAAACATGTGGGGAATGGATGAAATTCTGTCTTCACCTGCTGTAACATAAGTAAACATTAGCATACTCAGCTAACTAACACTAGCTTACTAGCTGCAGTAACTTTGCCTCCAGCAAAACATGTCAGATACTACTGCATCTGCATTTGTTATTTGGGGGTTTTAGGAAGAGGATGTGGGCTGATGCAGAATAAAAGTGGGCCGACGACGATGCATCCCACTCTGGCTCACTGTCTCAGGTGTAAATTGGATTAGCTTAGCTCTTATTCCAGCTGTCTTATGCGGTCATGGCCCAGCTCATCTGGCTGGTTGACCTGTCTCAAGGTCCGTTGCACTAATTGACCCCCTGCGCTTCCTTTGCTGAGCTAGCTTTAGCCTCAGTCTTTTAGTATTAACGTTATGAGGCGGTTGCTAGGTAACTTTACATGTGCACTTTCATTCACAGGGTTCTTGTTTTAAAACATGTCAGATGGAAAAATTAAAATGTAGGCTGGAGTCCTCTCAGCTAACTGAAGTCAAGTTAGCTTTAGCTTACATCAGCCAGCAAACCTTACAAAATCTGACTGTGAATCATTATTTTTTAGCCGACATAATCCACAGTCGCCAGCTAGAAATGAGAAGTCTGTAAAGAATCAAAGACCTCACGTTTCAATGTTAAATCTGCCCCCATTATCCCTGTAAACTGCAATAAATGCAGTGCGAGAATGGAAAGTTTGACAGGCTTAGCAACAGTAACTAAGGAGGTCGGTGCTTAGCAACAGGTCATTTGTACCTTTTTCTCTCAGTCCTGCCCTTCTGTCAGTTTCATCTTGGTTCTACAATATTCTCTAAACTATAAACCATAAATGCTCAATTATATACTCTATTATATCCTATATACTCTGACAAGCGCCAACATATAGTTGCAGAACAGCTGAAGGGCCATAGAGGCACACTGCTGCCTGTAGTTTTTCTTTACAGTTTTTCTCATTCCCTTAGGCTCTATTCTTCAATGGGATTTTTTTTTTTTTTTTTGTTTAAAGCAATAAGTTCAAATCTCTGGACAATTAATTTGTTGTTCCCAACAGATTTGATTTTTTTCACTGCGTGTGTTTTGTTTTTGTGTAAAAAGAATAAGTAGAATTGTCTGCAGTTAACCACAGGCACATTGCTTGCTGATCAAAGCTGGTGAGTTTGTTCTTAGTAACACTATTCAGCTCATTTGAGCCATCGCATGCAAAACAATTCATTCAATGATAAAAACCAGTCAGAAATAAATGTCTGTAATAACATCTATGACATGATTTTTTTTTTTCAACTTAACTACGGCAGGTTGTTTTGTATTTTTTATTTGTTTTTGGCATGGATGTCATTTTGTGGCAAACTTTTCTGTTCACTATGTGACTTCACATGAGGTGATTCCTCTGTTTACTAAAAGCTTTAATGTATACATACAATTCTGTGTCCTATACTGTAGTATTGAATTTTCCCATTAAACCTTTACCTACTATTGCTCATTGTGACACAATAGCATGTAGCTAAACAGAACTGACATTCTTGTTTGGGTGAGTTACTACCTTTTGCAGATGTGCAATAGTACTGTGGTGTCCCATTAAACAGCTGTGACAGCTGCAGCTCAGGTTGTTTCAAAAAATGAGCCAAAGCAATGGAGAAAAACCGTAATGTTCCTTTAATATTTCCATGATCATTTAGTAGCATCTGTACTGCTGGAAATACACCCCCAGACCAGGACACGTCTATAACAAAATATTCTCGGGGAGACATGACACAGTCCCATCCCACCCCCACAAAAATATTCCTGTCCCGTCCCATTCCCAAACCCGGAAGAATGATTCCCATCCCATCCTGTTCCTGTCAATCTACAGTCAAATGCCTGCAAAAAAACAGCCCTATTGTTATTATGATTTCCACTCCTGTTGATTTTTTTTTCCCTGTCCTATCCCAGTCCTGTGATCAGTAGTGAAATTGACTCCAGATGTCAGAAACTCCTGATGTCAGAAAAAATGTCAGCCTCTACTACAGATATAGTTTTTTATTATAGGATTAAGGCTATCCCCTGTTTTAAAAATTAGTATGGATGGCTGGGTAGGTAGAGAACAGTGCTCAGAAAATGGGGTTCTTAAACAGGGAAAAAATTACCCAATATACATATACTTCTGCAGCACATGATACAATCATAAATCTAGTGCTGTATATATATTAAGATAATATTATACACAGAAAATAAATAGTGAGTATAAACAAAAGTGTAGGCAGACTATAAAATATTGCTTGTTAAACTGAGGAGGCATGGATACATTTCTTCTTTAGGTCCTCCAGAATAAAGGTCTGTAAATGAGTGCTCTGTTGCACAATGTATCTCATAGAATACAGTACCTCATATGAAAAGGAAAATAATCTATTATTAATGTGAATTAGTATCATATTCAAGGTATCAAGAGAGGCAGTACCTTCATGTAGCTGTTTGCTGGTACTGAATCTGCTACTGCTTCTTTTCTTCCTATTGAAAAAAAAAACTTATGTAAGGAAGGGAGGCCCTGTGTCGTGTGTTTTTTTTTTATCATCTTGGTATGAATTTAATCAGCCCAGGGGCATGGTTTACTGAACCAACAAGGGAAAACAAAGATGCTTTAATTAGGAACATCAGAGGAGAGAAAGTCAGCTCAGTTGTGAATGAGCTTTATGGATGCCTGTGGGTGGGGGTATACGTCTTTATTAAGCCACAGCGATGATGAAAAAAAGAATTTGTCTCATACTCATCAGACAAGATTGTATTCATATTCTGGCTAATTACAGACATGCATCACCCAAATATCTCATTCTTATTAAACAGCAGAAGATACCGATATATGAATGTCTTTGAACTGCTTCTGTTTGATTTTACATTTGTGACAGTATTTATGAGTCAATCTCTGGAAAAAAAAAAAAATTGACAGTCGCTTTTCTGTGGTGTTTGAAGTGAATCAGTTTTCTAATATTAAATAAAATACGCATATCTTAGAAAGTATGCTCAAGGTTGACTTTATGATGAAATTTTCAGCAACATTGTAATGCATGTCTGACTTTTGTGGAAGATAGGCTCTTAGTGATGTTTTGCATTCACGCCCAATAAAATGATACTTTCCTTTTCTTTTCTTCCCTTTTCTCACTGCATTAGAAGCCCCAAAGGCCAGCGGCTTTTCTCTTTTTTTTTTTTTTAACAAATCTTTCAAGCTAGTTTGTTGATTAGTTTTATTAAATTCCAGTGGATAACAGTTTCAAGAAGTAGGAATAATTCTTTTGTTTGTGCCGTTGAAGCATAATGTTCTCATTTCTTTGTGTGCATGTCGTTCTGTTCATTAGTTTTGTCCCTCATGAAAAAAACAACTAAGCAGCTTGTACTGTTATCATTTAATTAGATTCTATCTTTGTCTGCAGACTTTAATTAAGATAAGTTATTAAAGAACCTCTTCTCTGTTTTGCTGAATTTTGTTTGGATGCTCAGTGCCCTAAAGTGAAATAGAGGCGTCCTAAAAAAAATCCTGTTGATAAGTCCAGGCTGTTAGCACTTATCTGGATCAGTGCCTTTATAAGCTTTTCTATCTTAATGACAACTTTACTGAGGTTTAACTGATGCTTGGTCGCTGTACACGTTTGTCCACCAACAAAAGACGATTTGTCAAACCTCACCCCGCATTTGTAACGTAGAGGTAGACAGGAGAGACACAGAGCGGTGATGAAACAGAGCGATCACACAGTTAACCTTTCCCGCTGCGATGCTTCTGGCAAGACCCGTGTGGTTTCAGTCATGGATGAGCAGAAAAATAGCTAAGGATGAATTACCCAAATTTATATTTATTTGGGGAAGTCACAGTGTTCAGCACTTTCACCGGCATTGTTTTAGGAAGTGGTTGTGTTACCATGGCAATGACATGTTCATTCAACCGTCTTCACCAAATTCAACATACACCGTACAAAACGGCAACAACAACACCTTCTTTCTCTTAAAAAATACTCGGTTTCTGTTACTCTGTATTTTATAAAACACCTGCAGGTTTCACTTTATTTGGACTGATTTGTTTTTAGCTCTTTAATATATCAGCTGATTTTTGTTTTTAAATTGCTTTAGTTCACTTTATACATATACAAGTACAACAAAAACATAACAGCAAAACACGTAAAGAGGGGGGTTACAGTTCACACAAAGTTTGCTGTTTTATTTGCTTATTAAAGCATTATACAGTTTACATTATGATCAATAAAAATTACACAGTTCTGATGTCTTTATTTCTAAACCTCACCCATTTTGGCCATTTTCTGTTAACACATCCTTTATCACTCTGAGAGAAAAGGTCAGTCTTTTCATCACATACATTTCCTGCACTATATCTAACCACTGTCTCTGTCTGTGTAGACAGTGGGTCTAATTATCTTCCTTGTGCATCACTTTGCCCAGGTATAAAATATAACACTTCTTGGGGATTGTATATCCTAGTTACTCACTCAATACTGAACACTTTTTCCCAGAATGACTAGTTTTGGACAGCAGCAGAAGACATGCACATGCTTTGCTTCTGTATGGCCACATTACTTCCAGCAGCCTTAGTTGCCTTGTTGTCTGCTTGTTATGTTAGGTGTAATTTTTCCAATTAAATTCTCTCCAGTTAAGTGAATTTGTGGATGTCTGTAGTGTTCAAAACATAGGATACCATTCCCCTGAAATAATATATTAGCTGATTTTTAGATTGATTGAGTCAGAAGTGACACACATTAAAAATTAACGGTTCAGTTGGCAGCCTTTAGAAAAACAGCTTGTTGTCATATTTACTGAAACTGACAGCAGGACATGAGACAGATAATATCATTCTGGTGCTCCTGATGGCATTTACAAGTATCCTCTGTGCTTGAGCAAAAATAACCAATCAGAGCGAGGACAGAGGTGGCTCGGACCGAGCTTCCAACCCAAACTGTCGGTTTTTGACAACCTGGGAGTGAGACTCAACAATCAACAGTCTTTCACCAGAATCGCTTACTCCGGTTTTAAATTTGTTCAATGCTAATACTCAACACAAACTGCAGTTACTGTATATACTGTTGTCGATTCAGTGTTAACACCTTCTGTACCTGGTTAGTAATGGCAGATGCATTGAACAAGTCACTGCAGAATCCGGTGATAAAGTATCAGTCTGATGAAGTGCATTGTGGCCTATTTCAATTGAACCCCCGCTGGTTTGATTCTGACTGTGAAATCTTTGTTGCCAACAAATCCTCTAAATTAAACGACAAAAGGCATAATTTGTCCGTCCCGTTTAAAAACAACACATAGAAGTGTTTTCTGATCTGTAGCCCCCGTTGGCAGGAAAACATAATTTGTCTGTGCTTTCCAAAACCATCACAAATCAATGAAATAAATCTGTTTTATCATGTGACAATGGTGCGGTTCAGGTTTAGTTAGGTTTAGGCACAAAAATGTCTTTGTTAGATTTATGCAAAGTGATGGTTTGGATTAAAGACGAGAGATTAACTTTGGGTTAAAATTACAGATGTAAATGATTAATAATTAAATGATTATTGATAATTAGGTTTATTAGAGATTGGCATAACAATGAGCATATATTATTATAGATGTTTCACCTCTCCCTGTTTTTTCCCCCATTTTCCCAAAGTTAGAGCAATTATGTGCATCATTACATGGTTTTTGAGTTTACAAAAGAAAAAGTAAGTACTCTTAATTAACCCATTTTTACGGGAGGAGAAAGCAACGCTCAGAGAAAGGCGGGAAAAAAAGAACAACAATTAAAAAACAAACAACAGCAAAACAAAAAATCTAATTACAATAAAAAGACCCTGGTCTGGATTCTATACTCCTTTGTTGTATTGCATTTGAAGCTGCAACCAACAATTATTTCAATTGTCAATTCATCTGTCCAACATTCTCTCAACCAGTTAATTAGCTGTTTAGTCTGTAGAGTATCAGAACTTGGTGAAAAATGTTGATCAGTGTCTCCGGAAAAAAAAAAAAAGCCAGAAAATATTTTCATTCGAGCAGCAGAATCAGAGAACTCTTAACTTTTTTTTTTCTCGCTTTTCTTGCTAATCTTAACTGATTGGTTATCCGCCATTGAGAATATAACCGATTTAAAATGTATTAATCAATATTGTATGATACCATTTTTCCGGAGCTCAAAGTTTTTCTCATGGTTCAGTTTGTTCTGCCTCGTAAGTTTAGAAATGGCAGTAAATGCGTCAATTTTACAGTGTTTGAGCGATTTTTTTTTTTTTTTGAGGACACACAGACAAGAGCAGCTGTTTGTTGATTACATTGTTTGTGTTTAATGAATTAATGTTAGATAAAATTTAAAATGGGGAACAAATCTTATTAAATATCATTGATTAACTGATTGCTAACATTTGAAACTATTGCTTCAGGAAAATGCACAATGTGTTATTTATACATCTAGATTTTTTGGTGTGAGATGCAGAGGATTGGAGATTTCAGCTGTAGAGATGTCTGCCTTCTCTCAAATATAATAGGACTACATGGCACTCAGCCCGTGGTGCTCAAAGTACAAAACTAAACTCTGTCCAAAAAATCACGACCCAGTCACTCAAGATACAGACCTTGTTATGAGCAGTTTCATGTAGGAACTACTTTCTTTCTGATATAAAAGACAGAAAGTAGTTCCAGTAGATTTTAAACTAGTTCTGGTGGATTCCAGTACTGACAGGAAGAAGCTCCTACATGAAAGAGACATTTCTGTTGAGTCTTTCAAATATTTGTATGTATGTATTATGTATTTTTTGGTGCTTTGAGCACCACAGGACTTGTGCCATGTAGTTCTATGATACTGTAATGAAGGCAGAAATCTCTACAGTCAGTACGTCTGAAACCAGGCAACTCAGACCAAAACAGAATAGACTGATAAACAGCCAGAACAAAAATATATATTATTGAGTTTGGGGTGAACCGGCTATTTAAGGTTAACAGAGCCTTGTTGTCATGGTTATAATGATAACTACGTGATTAAAGTTCAGGAACGATTGTGGTCATGTCTCTTGTGGTAAAGTCTAATATTTTGTTGACTCATCCATCCACCCGGACCCGACCCCGACATGAACTCTGGCTCTCTATTAACAACAACTGACTTCCTCCTTTGCTCTAGTCATAATTTCTACAACCTCTGAAAGTCATAAACATGTCCTTTTGGGTGCCTGTTGAAACAAGTGATGCTGCCATTCTTCTTTGGGGGACGGTGTCTTAGCCCTCCATCTCTAATGGTGAAACACCAAAAAAAAAAAAAAAGACAGACTACAGAGACAGAGTACAAGTATATTCTCATCTTCATTTATGAAGATAAGAGTAATATAAGAAGAAAAGCAGTTGAATGTCACTGTAACATCACAAGGCATATGAGATTTTAATGATTTAAACCATGCATAAGTGTTAGGTTTCTCTAAAATCCCCTTCTTTACATCATAGATGGATGCCTATCAAATAATGAACAATCTGTGATTAAGGCTATGGGTTACTGATGGTGAGTAGAACTACATATTTCATGCAGGCCTGCTACATAATAGCATGAATCTGCTGTCCCACCCAGAAATAAAGTAATCTGCTGCATATTTCATGCTTAATTGTGATTTAATTAGCGAGGATTACCTCTTCTTATATAATGAGGAAATGAAATTGGTTAAATTAGGCACAGTGGAAATGAAGTGCTCTAAATTTAAAGGTGTCTGAGAGATGGTTGTTTTTAGGATATCCCAAAAAAAAATGAAAGATTTATAAGCTTCTCCCACTTGTTGGAAGAAACTTTACGGCATAAATGCTGGCAAAGTGAGTACCAAAAATAGTTTATTTTTAAAGGTTTTGCCTGAAAATTTACCACAAGAGAGAATAATGATATTTTAATCACTGGCACAGTGATACATGTGAGATGTCCCACTCCAACTGACAAAAAAACTCATAAAAAGCAAGTATTGGAGGTGTTTGATTCATCTATCCACAGACAGTCTAGAAGCTTCACCCCACTGTGAATGATCCCTTCCCTCCAGGATACATTTGAGGCCAATTACACTCTGCCTGCTGCATCACAAATACCACATTTGTATCCGTCTCTTCATGTGGACTCCTGAAGTGGGATGCCACTCCTCTCGAGTGATACAACAGTACCTTCTCAGGTCTCCTGAGCCTTTCTGACAGCCTACTTTCTCCTGTAACCTACTTAGGAGGCTTTTTAAAAAGATCCCAAAGAAAGCATTTTCATTTCTGTGCTCATCTCACACTCTCAAAAGGAGCCAGATGGAGAGACAGCTGATTGGAGGTTAGAAGTGAGGAGGGATACACCGTAAGTGAAGACAGACACGTGGGAAGGTGGTTAGTGGATGCATGTGATTGGACAGTAGAAATGTAAATGCAGTAGCTTTCTGCTATGAATTCTGACTCTTTGAGGTTACTGTAGCTCTTCACTGTGGAGTGTTGAAGTCAGTGAAGTTAGCAAGGTGAAATCGGCATCTATTAGTTCATTCCCACCAAGCAGTGAAAAAATATGGCTGAAATAATTGGTTAAAATAATATTACTATGATTGCAATACTAATTTACATTAGCATGCTAATGGTAATTCCCATTGTGTTTCTGCAGGTTGCTGTGTGTTTCTTAAAATTAAACCATTGTTGTTTGTGCAATTGTGTCTTAGCTTCCTCGGCATCGCTAGCCGGCTAACTTTGTTTCAATATTCAGGGGTTGAGCACAACTAAGTTACAGACAGGTGTTGCAGAGATGAAGGTGAACCCGGCACGGGGACGTATGTTGGATGCTCGCCTGCAGGGATATGAGACTTGATCTGCCATCGACATGTCCAAAATTGGTAGACACTGCCCAACCCAGCAGTTCATTTTCACATGACAAAGTGATGACAGGTGCCAGGTTAAGTTTGAAGTGGTCAATCCAGCATCTAGATTCTTTTGTTTGTCCTTGTGTGACGTTATTATAGTCAAAGGAGCTCGAGATGTTGGATTTTGCTGTAGCTGACAGTCATCTGTGGCCGTGCGCAAAAGATCCATAAGGTTATCCATGATTATACAGAGGAGAATGACATTAAGTTAGTGAGATTTTTTTTTTAAGTGCCAAAGAATTATAATATATATTGATCTCAGGTCTGAGTCAAGCCTCAGGTCTTTTGAGGACAAGACTTAAGTCACTGTATGAAACCTAAATGTGACTTAAGTCCCACTCGTAGCCTCGAGTCCCCCTCACTGCCAACTAGAGGTTGAATGAACTGTGAAGTGACAGTGTCTGTCATATAATGTCTCACTATTGTTACAGACTTGTCAAGTCAAGGGGGGTTTACTTACAAGTACTGGATACTATCCCCAGGGAAAATTGGACTGGATTTCAAGAACAGAGAAACAGACCAGAGGTGGGTTAGCTTACTGAGCTGCAGGCTAGCAGCTAGCAGGTCCCCGGTCCACGTTGTTCATACAAAAGTCATTGGGATGGACAGTGGTGAAGCTGTAGTGTGTCCTTAGCTGAGCTATGCAAAAATTGGCACCTCTGTGACACTCATTCAACCTCCGTGCGCTCCTGACACACCTGACCGTCATCAATGATGAACTACTCCAGTGGACAAGTGTGAACCTCACAGTTCCGTCCTTTCAATAACACACAGTTATCGCTGAAAACCCATCCATAGGGTTTGGGGGAAAGTAAAAAAAAAAGAGGAACTATGACCCCTATATCACTCTTAACACTTTGTAAGTGAAAATGTATTTGTGCAGATGGAGCCTCATTTTGCATCAGTGATAGTAACACTAATTTACACCTCTGCAACAAGTCTTAAACAAACACTTCCTGCTCACCAAACCAGATTTATCATCTTCTGTAAAGCTGCTTTCTATCGCAGACCCCTGTTCTCCTTTATTGTCACCTTACAGCAGTACACTATGTTATAGCTTTCATTGTTTAATCCACTGTTTCGATTTGTTGTCCATCAGCGTCCTCAGCTGTGTTCAGAATCCTGTATTTTGAAGATGAAATGTTTTTGAGCAGCTGTTTAGAGATACTTGTACAGAAGGATGGCGATAAGCCAGTAAACCACTCAGCACACTTCTTACTCGCTAGTGATCAGCTGCGTCTGGTCGACCATCTGTGGTGGATAACAGGTCCCTGCTCTCCGACTCATATCATCTCATTTTTCAGTTTTTTCTGCCAATATGTCTCTATCCTATGAGCCGTCTGTGTTGTATCTATGTTGTATTGATGCAGCTACAGTGGCTGGCTGGTAGAAGTCCATAGTATTTTGAGAGAGAAGCCTGATAATGATCTCTGCTGGGTGTAAGCCTGGAGGAGATCATGTGATGGGTCGTGTGCGTGTGCAAGTGACCAACGGGGCTGGAGCTTGTCCTCGGCTTTTGCATAATACTGGACCTTTTAGCCTAATATTTCTTGTCCAAATTTATGACTGCATACTCAAGGACCTCTTGTGGTTGTAGTGATTCACAATTTTTTTTTTAAAAACTTGAAAAACCTGTCTTATTGACTGCTCTGTTTGCTCTAAGCCTAGCTGAGTGCTGATTCTTCACTCCTCTGAACTGACCGGTTGGGGCTGCAAGGAATGAACAACTGCTTGGCTAAAAACACAGCTTATCTAGTCTGTTGCAGGCAACATTTTGGGGCTAGAAACCTGACATTCATAGAAAAGTTTTGTTTCATCTTAAACTGGAGCATCTGCAGATTAATTGCACACCCGATATGTCACTATCCAGTATAGTTAGAGCACGATACGAGATGAATAAATCCCCAAATCCCCTCTGCATCTGCTCGGCCGCCGTGACGCATTCAGGGTCCACTGGTGACCAAATGAGAGATGCAGACTTTGCAACAATGCACAGTAAGTCACTTAATTCTGCACAGATTTTCATGAGATTAGGTTTTTATAAACATTAAAAGTTAAACATGATTCTGGTTACATCTCCAAGTTGTTATTATTTTCTTTTTAAACGCAACTAAGTTATGGATATGTGGTGTCAAGACAAAGACTCTTTTAGACTCAGCAATGATATCATTGTCCATTGTGATGTTTCACTATGGAAATTGTCACATGGAAATTTGGTAGCCATTACCCAGCCCTAATCTACACTATACAAAAAAAACTCTATTAAAAAGTTTGCAAATCTCTGCCAGTTGCATCTGGCTGTTGTGGTGGTGTTGCAGTAGTTGCATCACCATCTGTTGCCTGACAGAAATCTGCTCTCTACTGAGTGCACTCTTCTTGTTGAAAATTAAAATAGTCAAAACAAACTTTTACCTCAAGACCCAAAGACAGTAGATAATAGAATTTCTTTTGAAGAGTATCATTGCAGCCTGTCTAAGAGAGTAGCGGGCAGTTGTAAAATTGGCACAGGGAGAAATGAAGTGCATGAGTAACTCACTTCCATCTCTTGAGAGGTACTGAATTCGCGCTTGAACAAGGCCCTGAACCCACCACTGTTGAACAGTATAAGAGCACCTTCCCTTCACACATACCTAACTCTTGTGTTGAAGACAAGCAGATAAACGGGGAAGCACTCAAAACTCTCCACCAAAACAAGAAATCATCACCATGGTAACTAATAGACGCTTCGGGTGTTTCAGCTGTTTATTGTACTGTAATTCTAGCAAGTCTTGTTTTCTTGTGATCAACGTGCGTAAAGACTTAGGTATATTTTACAGAATGTTAGCTTCGTCATTGTAAACATATTAGCCTGCTGTTGTTTGCATTTAATTCAAAGTGCAGCTCTGCCCATCTCCAGCCACACAGAGGTGCTAGCATGGCTGTAGACTCTAAATCATAATCTCGAATAGACTGGTTCATATATACACGATGGCCGTCAGACAAAAATAGTTTAGCTAGCAAATAAGTCATGGCTTGTTTTATTTTTATCATACGTTCTTTGATTGTAAAAGGCACTATAAGTTAAATGTAGTAAATTTTTAGGCTTCTTGTATGACCCAAATGCGAGACTGACCTCACATTTTTCGTATTTGTCTCTTCCTCAGGCCCACCCCTTTTTTCTCTGTGCTCCAATAACGGCTGAGCAAGCTTGAACCTGTTTCCTGTACTTACATATGTGCTAGGCTCATCTATGTTGAAAAGAAAATCACATTTTGAAGATTTATAATTTGAACTTGATATGAGATGTTTTGTTTTGATGTTTTTGCTTGATGCTTTTTTGTTAACATTAGCTAACCTAAGATGTGACTGTTACTTTTACAGGTCCCACAGCAACATCTTTTAACCATCTTCAAAACTTGATTTTCTTTTCAACGTAGACAGGCCTAGCACATAGCATATCTAAGTACTTAGGAAGGCTGAATTATCCAGTCCCCGTGGTTCTGATTAAGGGCGGTGGAAAATAACAAGTCAGCATTGCTGGAGTCAGACTTTTAGATGGTTTTATTTCCCATTTCCACTCCACACTGGTTTGGGATGGCCCTTTTTATGATAAATGCCCCATGAAAACACATAAAGAGACGCAAAGTTGATTGCGCCTATAACACACTACTTCCTGCACCAGCACTGAAAGTTGTTTTGCAAAATTGTTCTGTATAAATGTCTCTGGCTGGCCTTGTCCCCTTAAAACGCAATTGCTAATGCAAAACACTTCCATATCAAAGTAATTTGCAGGACAGCTGGTTGGCATGCCATATCCAGCAGTCCTTTGATATTATGTCAATTCAGTGTGGCTCCTGCACAGTCAGTGCAGAGTTTGTTATTGCTCTGGTGATGGAGCTCAATCACAGAATTACCAGATTGGCCCATTAGGGAGGGAATGACGGGACAGCACTTCTTGCTTATTAATTGCCACATTTTCATTTCCTTGCCCCTGATACGACAAAGGAGGCGAGTTCCCCAGATCCATTGTTAATTGGCCGGCATTCCATCACATCATGGAAGAGGAAATTCAAGTACCATTGATCAAGAGCCCCTTCCACTCGATACACCCCTGATGACAGAGATTAAGGCCAGTAGGAAGAGAACCAGGACTCAAGCAGGGATGAGAATCTTAATTGGTGGCAGGTTAAATCATTTGCTGCAATTATTTGCTCCTCTTGTCAAACATTACAGTCACCAGACGTCACATGTTCTCGTGCTGGAAAGTTCGCAGGTCAATTAGAAGGTGGAGTCCACAATAACGCTGCAGAGGGAATCCGTAGTTCCTGACTGTAGGGACACATAAAGGTGGAAATGTCACCCGAGTGTATATGAGAGGGTTCATTTGGAAGCATGTTTTTTATGATGTTATTATGATTTATTGAGGAAAAATAGAGGTTAGACCCTATAGCAGGTCAATTTGTTTCACAGTGACTCAGAGATGTTTACGCTGAAGCCAAATTATAGCCTTTTCACTAATAATACACACATATTCTTATGAGGAGGATGCTGCATGAGTGGAAAGCCACAGTACAAAGGAGACCTATTATAACAATGGGTCTTATTCATAAAGCAAGGTGAAGTAAATTTGTACAGGAAGGATTGTAAAGTATTTGCACTCAAATAGTTGAGTTTCTGATTAAAAAATTTACTGAGCCTTTGCAAACACTTGGCGAGTTTTTACTCAGTATTTCATCATTTTGAAACAGTCTATGGACACATGGAAACGTTAATTCTTCAGCTCGGATAAGTCCATCTGCCATTCACTTCAGTCATATAGTTCAACAAATCCTCACTTCGCACAGAGGAAGAATGTGATTAAGAAAGCTTATTGAATCACGCTGTATTTTATTGCCATGTTTATAACAGACTCTGCCAATAATCTCTTATTGTCTGCATCCACTGAAATGCAAGTTTTAGCTGGCTTAATGCTTTTATTGTAGTCTTTTTATCACAATAAAAAAGTCAATACCAATCCTGTTGCCTTGCTCAGCACTCGTACACAATTGTTCCTGAATGTTCTGCTGCCCCAGCACTTCTCTGAGCTGCACACGCTGCTACATCTCCGCAGAGGAGTGAAACACAAAATACAAATATGAATTTCCTGTCACATCCTCAGGACACCATGCTTCATTACTTCAGATGATTGTGTAGCTGAAATTGTCAATGAAACCTGTCTGACAGCGTAGAGAGAGAAACCCTACAAAGAAAACCGTGCAGCCTTGACAAACAGAAGTGAAAACCAGAGAACAGAGAAGTAATCCACGAGGGTGGAGCGGAAATGGAAACACATGCAGCAATTTACATGTATGTGAAGGCATCTGTACAAAATGATTAAAGGAGAATTATTGAAGTCTCTAGTGTTCAAAAAATGAGTGCTGCAGTCCAAATAATGAATTGTAGCCACTGACTGTATATTAAATAGGTTGAAATCCTGTTCAATATACAATCTATGTTCGAAGCGAGTTGTTTCCACCCTCCACTTCTCCCTAGACTCAAGGAAGCTCAGGTTGGTTGCCTGAAGGATGTATGAAACTGAACAGGAGCGCTACATTGTACTTGACGAGTGACAATGAATCCGACACTGTAAGTTGATCAGCTGTTTATAACCGTCAGTTGTTGGTCAATGTAAAGCTAAAAAAAAAAACAAAAGACCACTGCTCTGAAAATGCACACTTTGAAGTTAGAGTTCAGTCACTGCCTGCCGGACTCCATTAACTTATTGCTCAATTTATTTAGTTATGAACATCTACTCCTTCTAAAAAGATGATAAATTATTTGTTATGACTCATAAACAGACAGTAACTCAAACATTCAGCATTAATTTGAACTGAAAAGTAAAACCGTTGTTCCAGCCCGGTGTGGAAATTTCAAAGAGGAACACGCTGGCTCTAATGTTGTATTTCTGCAATCTATCATGACATATCATGGTCATTTTATGATTCACTACAGTCAATATGTTACACATTTCTCCTTTATTGTAAAAAGGCAAGGTGTAATAAGCTGTAGACTTCAGCCTGCACCTTCTCGCTCAGTATAATTTGCTTTGATTTTTATTTATTTATTTACATGTGTATTTGAGCTGTGAATTGAAATATGACCGAAATAAACTAAAAACTTAAAAAAATAAATAAAAATAAAAACATACTGATTTTAAGTTGTAGACCCACTTTGTGATAATTTGGTTAACAGAAACTGACCAAGAACAATTTTTTGCATTTTCGTTGTGGATCTCTTCAATTTTTTCTGTGAAGTTTGCTTGTACAAGTTTATGATTCAGCAAATACAATAGTGGAAAATGACTGCACAAGTTAGCTTTATGTATTTATTTGACAGATATAATTAATAGTTATTTGCAGATTGAGATTTTATATTAAAAACACATGATATGTTTATGAAATAGATATGATATGATATGTTTATGATATGTTTATGAAATAGACATCTGAAATGTGCCTTAAGATACCTTTTTTTTTGGCAGTTACACCAAACTGGCGCTTTCCCAGAAAAATCCAATATTTCACAAAATTAATACAAATGTGTGAAGCAGAACATAACTTTTTCTTCTTGTCTTCCAATTAACCACCTCACGACCTCCACAAATTTATTTAATGACCCTTTGGAGGGGCACGACTCCAAGGTTGGCAATAATTAGATTGAAGTCAGAGGCATTTTTTATTTCCACAAAGAGTTTTTTTATTGTTGATACCGTAAGTATATTTAGCTGATAATACTTCAGAACTCTGTTTTATTTACTACAGACGTTGAATGCAGGATTTTTGCTTGATTATTTTTACATTATTGTGTTGTGCTTTTACTTCACCCACTGGGAATACCACCTGTTCATGAGCATGTGTGTGTACATGAGATTTGTTCATTAGCATAATCATCACTCCTGAAATTACTGTGTGAGGCTTCCAGTTCTTATCCATTTGTGAGCAACACTGATTCCAAGCAGGTCTCCAAAATATAAAAACAAGAACTTCCTACTGCAAAACTAAAAGTAAAATCTTAGCAAATTTAGCGGTGTCAGTCTTGTATTAAAGGGTTAGAAAAAAAAAGAAAAACTAATAGTACAGCTGTCAACGCTGTTGTCACCACAGAGCTGTACGGTGACAGAAATAAAAGAGGAACACTTTAATATGGAGGTAGATGCCAAAAATGTCTTGCTAAAGCAAAATAAGTCCACGACTTAAATGAGAGGCAGTCAAGAGGATGTGACAGTCACAAAGATGGACGAGAATACATTTCATGATGTTACACTGTTGGTGCAATGAAGACTTGCATAAAAAAAAGAAATAACACCAAGCCAGCTGCTGGAGTGTTACAACTTCTATCATGCTAAAAAATACGACCACAGAGAATTAACTGGCACAGGTTCAATGTTCTGTGGCGAACTTTTGTAAAATCCTTGTTATTAATTAACACCCTTGACTGTTAAATGAACTGCACTCAGCATCCTGTTGCTCGCAGCTCATAGGCACAACATCTCTAATGTTCCTGTAATTTATTTGGATCATTGGCTCCATGTTACTAACTAGCTGTTTGCAAATCACCCCAACAGCCAATGGCACAAAGCAACGAACACCAGAGCCACAGCACACAGCCACTGCCAGCCAGCCACAGCCAGCTTAACTTCAGTGACAGTTAGCCAGTTAGCCACATCTGCATTGTATCACTCTTGGATGGCAGAAAGAAATCATTAATTATGCCTTTTCTTTGTACTGTTACATCATTTATTGTCAGTTAAAATCATCACCATGTCTGAATACACAAGTTATTATAATGGACTATGTACAACATATTCACTCAGATAGTATTTTGCTCCAAAAACATTAGCAAGCAACAAGCTGAGCTAAGTTTTTTTCATGTATCATGTTAGCTGATGAAGTAATTTGGCAAGCTGCCAGCTAACAAATTCACTCTGATGGTGATAACTTTAGCGAACCAGTAAGCTAAGGTTAGCTAGCCAGCTGCAGCCGAGACATGTGGCGTGGATCCTTTTCCAGCAGTCCTGCAACACCAGTCAACAAAACAACCTGCAAAGGCTACAGCCAATAAACCAGCTAGATCAGCCCCAGGAGGCTGGATGAATTAGCTGACGTTATCCACACAAGATGGTATTTTGCTCCATTAAAGATTAAGTGTGTAATGTTAATTATTAGATTCCAGATGCAATGAAGCATCCCCACAGCATAATACTCCCACCACCGAGTTTCACTGTGGGGACGGTGTTCTTTGGGTTATACGCCTCTCCCTTCTTTCTCCAAACATAAGCAATGTCTCTATGGCCAAAGAGCTCTAGTTTCATCTCATCTGACCAAAGGACACGCTTCCAGTATGCACAATCTTTCTCCAGGTTGTCCTTAGCATACTTCAGTCTGGCTTGAAGGCGTCTCTTCTGCAGAAGTGGAGTTTTTCTTGTTCTGCAACCTCGCAGTCCATTCCTGTGCAGAGCTCTAGTGATTGTCTTCTTTGAGACTACAATTCCTGATTTGGCTAAGTCCGATAATTTCCACCCAATTCCAATGATTTGAAAATCACGTGATCGGATCGGGACATCCCTAATTTATACATATAGACTGCTTCAGATTACACACTGTATCTCTGACATTAAAATAAGTAAGGAGCGATATAAAGCTTCCATACCTGTAACTGCAAGCTTTGGCTAATTTTTGAATTTGCCTTTATATACCACATTAACAAATGTTTACAGTACCAATGTTTGGCATCTTTTTAGTCAGCACAATATCACCTATATGACCTGACAATTACTTTTTCACTTTGACACAGTGTACTAACATACAGGACCCCAAATCACATAAAATATGATGAAATTTATCAGATTTATAGGATCATGTCTCAGTTTTTAGAATGCGAAATGTGGTTTCAACTGACCACAGTTCTCAATGTGTCGTCGTTTTTATGCCGCGACGTCTTGAACCACACAGTGCATGTGATTTGATCATCCCGGCGTGATTAGAGACTTTAAGGGGTTAAAGAAGGACAGCCTTTTAAAATCCTCAGACCTGCGGAGAAAAACCTAATGGAAAAGAGTCACCCAGTAGAGGACAGTGGATGTACTGGGCAGGAAGAGTACACTGAAGCTGCATGAATATGAAGCAGGGAGTGGAAAAGGACAATGCATGACTGCACTGTGCCCTGGGTAAATGAAGGTTAAGAAAAATTGCCTTTATTCACTGTTTTTATTTTCTGCTATTGTGCGGCTGGTGGCCTCTCATACATCATCCTTTGACCAACAATGAACCTCAGTTGAACCTGCTTTATTCACGCTTTTAAATAAACTCGCTTTTGTCTCGGTCATTTTCTAACATGCCCTCTGTGGCAGGTTAGTTTGCCCTTGATGTTAACTTCCCCCGTTGAGATGGACCAGCCTCTAATTTAAACAGGAGCTCCCATAGGTCATGATGGATGGTGCTTTCTTTCCAGTGGCAGCAGGTCACACAAACTAATATCCCACATCCCTCACATGCTTTTGTATGTAATAACAGACATCAGGTTGTTCCTTTTTCCTCCTGTTTAATTCCATCCCACCGCCTCGCTCCTTCTCTCCTCTTGTTTCTGTTATCACCCTCACTCCTGCTTCCCTTCAGTAGAAAAAAAGGTATCTCAGCTTTTTTTCTCTGTGTAAATATCAATACAGCAGGTTGTTTACCTTTGCAGTCCCCATGGAAAGACGGTCCAGCCAACCATTGCTCGTGTTCACTTTCTTGAGGTGTAATAGAGTAGATTGGTTTCTGTGTTCGCTCTGACCTGATGAGAGGAAAAGAGAGGGTCATAAATGTGTCCTGAAGTGTAAAAGAAAGCAAGAAAAAAGACCACAGCAGTGCTGCAGGTAAGTGTTTGACCTGTGAACACTGCGTTACCTGCAAGAAAGGGGAAGTGTTTGGCATGATTTTAGTCGGATCCATTTTAGTCATAGCTAGTAAACATTGAAAAATAAAATGTACAAGAATTTAAAAGCATCTTAAAGTTGAGATTATTTTGACACATTTCTGAATGAAACAGGGTAGGCAGGCAGGATGCTGTTGCTAGCTAGCTAACGAATCTTATCACTGTGTTGCTAAAAGATTGATTAGATGTCATGATGTTATTGGTTGAAACCGATTGATCTACGTCTGAGCCTAAAGGGGACCATATGTCAGTTCTGTGCTTAGTGATTGTTCCACTGCCCCTAATGTGGTAAAAACAACAGACTGCATTTGCCGAAATGTAATCCCGGTGCCTGTTGGCTATCATTTCACAACAATTTAGCTTTTTAAAAATTGTATCTGCAGTCTTATGTAGACATGTGTTGGTAAAGATTAGCCAAAATGTCATCCAGACCTAAAAAACCCACAAAAAGCATCAATGTTTGGGTCTGAAGTGGCTCATCACACTGTACACGGTAAATGGTTCTTAACTCTTACAAACTGCTGTAAACATCCATCAGCAGTGGTTTTCAACTGGTCCAGGTGCGCCTTGAGATTTTGTGCCAACCATACATTACTTACTGCAACAAACAACTGCACGGTGGCCTGGTAGCTTAGTAAGTGGAGCGTTCGCCCCGTGTGCTGAGGCTGTAAGTCCTCTGCAGTGGTCGTGGGTTCAACTCCCACCTACGGCCTGTTGCTGCATGTCATTCCCCTGCTCTTTCCCCCTTTCCTGTCATATGTTCAGCTGTTCTATCAGTAAAGGCATGGAAGCCACAAAAACATTTAAAAAAAAAAAAAAAAAAAAGACAAACAACTCCACAAAAAGTTAGGAATGAATTTTAAATTTACTGTATCAGTCTTTTGTACGTACTTATTTCCCAATTAAAAAAAATTCAAAATCCAAAAATCCTTTGGAAAAATGTTAGTAATGTGAAACCTGATTAATTGATGCCTTTTTTTTCCCACCTGCACTCTGGGAACTCTGATTGTCTCTGATTGGCTAGAACTCATTGCCTTTTGCATGGATATAAATCTAGGTTTATCTTGAGATTTTGACGTCTCTGTTGGTGTGCCCTGGGCATAAAAAGTTTGAAAAATGGCTTGCAGACAAAGTTTCTGATTCAACTTTGATCTACTGTGATCAAAGGGTGGGTGCAAAGTTTTTTTTTCTGGGCGATAGACAATTAATCCCAATGTTCATATCGCTTTGTTTTACCCTCAAACTAAGCAGATAATAATGCTAAACTGTTACTTATTTATAATAAGTAACAGCTAAGTAAGTAAAAGCTAAAATAAATGGAACACAATCAATATTAGTATTTTTGTTCGTGACTTGAACATGAGTTTTATTTCCATCTGTTCAAAGTGGCCCCAAATGTCCACTCATTAGCTCTTTGTTTGGGTGACTGGAGAATGTCAACACTTTGCCAGACACTCAAACAAACTCTGCACTTGTATCTACAATGGGATTATCCAACACCGATCCTAGCAGCATAGCATTAGAGCTGTTCAGATTCAAGGCAGATTATGTAAACATCATGCAAAGAGATCTGCTATTAACCTGCAGTGTCACACAGCTCGTGTGTCTGTCACAAAAAGCGATCAGGATTCAGGAGCTTTACCAAATATTCAGGAGATTTATATAAACGTGTTATTGTTAATCCTTTAAAGACATGAAAAGATCACCCATTGTTCAGCAAATTGATATTTCCAATGCTTAAACTTGAACATGTACAAATTATTCACCTAATTATCATTGTGTCCTTATGATGTTTGCTACTTTGATGAATAAATAACCAATTAAAATAGCTATTTTGGATCAATTTAACTTCATTATAGAAAATATATCTTAGTCCAAATGTCCTTTCTCTTCATTCAACAAAGGCCCCTGAAAAAACAGTCCATGAATAGATATAATCCTTGGTGACTTTAAGCAATAAATCCATCATTCTGTTTGTCAGCTTCAAATCAGTTGCACCAGATGGACACCAGAGGCATTTTACTATTTAGAAGGTGTAATGGCGTTCTTGTCAAAGAGTAATGAACCCAAAGTTCTTCACATTCTTCCTTTAAAGTCTTTCCTTGTGCTGCAGCCAGCGGCAGATGCAGGATTAAGTTTTGGGGGATCCAAGAGAAGCGGAGTTACAGTTCATAATTTGATTTTAAAAACTGGAAGCTTACACTCCTCAGTCTTTCTCCTCTGTCTTTACCTCCTCTTCTCTTTTCAGAAGTCTTCAAGTCTTGCTCAGCTTCGGCATCAGTGTGTAATTTATTCATGTGTTATGATCTCTACATGCTTCTAAAGAATGTTTCCAATAGTCCATTAAATCAGTTCTGGGCCACTTCAGCTGTAGCATCAGCATCCATCAGTGTGAAGGTAGCATTACTGTAGCATCTGGCAGTGACCCTCCATCTTCAATCACAACACCTGCTGTGCTGCTTTTTCCACTGCTTCATATCTGTTGATGTTACTCAGCCCAAAACAGACACTATTTTTGTGTTTTCCATCCATAATTAACACTTTAGAGCTGTTAGTTAGAATTGGACGAGCCCAGGGGAATCCTTCAATGAGTGTTTCATGCAGCACATTTGCACCTAAGCACAGTCTGTCTTTTCCTCAAATTTACTAACATTATATGATGTCCTCTGCTGTTTGATTTAAAGTCTGTAGAAAGATAGAAAAATGTTCCGTGTGTTTGTCATCCATCTCTTCATCTTTCAAGATTTTGCTCTTCTGGTGGATTTGAGCTTGTTCTTTCTGTGAGCGTTGTATGGTGAGATGCATTGTGTAGCCAGACCATTTTCACTCTAAGAACGTTTTGTCACCACCCTTCGGCAGCTCGTACAAACGCACACTGTATTAGAGGCTGAAAGAGACACACTGGGCTTTTAAGTTACTTTAATGTAAACCCATCCCTGGCTGTATTAGACACACCTATAAAGACTAAGAGAATCAGCATAAGGAGGAAGGGGGTGGATGAATGGCTCAAACAAACTTTCACCCAGGAAAGCAGAGTTTATGAAAAACAAAACATTATTAAACATTTTAAGGTGCAGAACATTACATGTGTCACATGACTTGCATCATCTTACTTTCAACGCACATATAACCTACTTATTGTACCCCAAACATGGTCTTATCCTAAACCTAGCCAAGCAAGTTTTTATGCCTAAACCTACCTGAAGTGTGACCATTTCTCAGCATTAACCACAATGTTAGCCACATGTTAAAAGAGGCTTTCTGGCAGCAACATTTCCAGCCGCTAAGGGTACTCTGTGCCATGTGACAAGTCAGGATGAAACTAGTTGGACGAACCTCTAGAATTTGAAATGCTGCCCACACAGCCTCCATGCCTGGGAAATAGGCATGAAAAGAAAACAAAAACCTTTGCAAAAAAAAAAAAAAAAAAGACAGAGGCAACAGTCATTACAAATTTCTAGAGGTCCTCAGGTAATACTAGTCCTGTGCAAATAGGACATAATACATTGAACTGCAGTAAAACTATGAGCAAGAATTTGATTTTAAACCCCAAATTCATCCTCATTGCTATGCCTATACAGAGGTCTTTATCTGGGCAGAGAGTTGGGGTTGCAGATTTTGTGAATTTTCCTTAACCGATTGTTGAAAAGATTAAAAACTGAAAACTCATTAATAATTATTGGATACAAAACACGCATGTTTTTGTCAGCTGATGTTTAATTTAAACAATACTAGCAATACATCAGTTATGTTAAACATTAATTCATAAGCTACAGATAAAAAGAAACTGTATAATAAACCAATAAGGCTCTTGTTCAAAACAACCGTTCCCTTGTCCATCTGTCCTTAATCAATAAATGTCTCTGTCAAATATTGGACGATTTCTGCCATTTCTAGAGTAACAGGACAAGCCAAACTAAACTGTGAGAGAACCTGTGAGCTCCAGAGAAGTGGTATAGTAAACTACTTTAACTTAATGGGGACATTTTTTTGGCATTCAGAAAATGTCTTATGTAATTGGAGTTGATATCTAAGACTGTCTGAAGAACTGGGACCAGCTCTTGAGGCATTTTGTAGATTTTCTTTGTGCGTGTGTGTTGATTGATGACTTACATATCCAGTAACTCTGGTCATTTATAGGTTTTCTGAGCGTTTTCAGGTGTTCTCATACAGGTGATCAATCTTGAAGAAATAAATGAAAATGACAAATTACAGTGTAAGCTTTTAACACCTGTCAGAGCAGGAATAACACAGGTCCCGTATGATTAAAAAAAAACCTTATTTTGTCCTTTAGCTGCTCTTGTGACAGCAGTTTGTAATGTTCCTCATCACAGCTGTAACAGAGTCTGACTTGGTTTGACTCTGCTGCTTTCAATTCTGCCTCCCATAAGCAGGAATCATTCAGCCAGATTGATTGCTTTGGTTTCATAGTGCCTATTTGATGCAGCACGTCCTCTCCAATTCTGTTTTATTTGATGCCCATCACAGATCTATCAGGAGCACGCTGTTCCTTCCACGTGTTGTCGAAGCAACAGCAGAGCATCTTTTAATGAAGAGCAAAACAAGCAAGAGATTGGAGAGGATAAAACACATGACCGAATAAATTCCCTTGCAATTGATTTTGCCACACGCTTAGACCTCTGTTTTAAAGTGTGGCAGGTGGAGAAAGGAAAGTAATGAATGCCATTTACCGGAGAAATAGCCCTACTACAGTGTTGTTGCATCGTTTAACTACTTTTTGAGGCTTTTCCTGAAAAATTCATTGTTTACTTAATCTTAATTTACTCTATACAGGCCTGTGTCTCGAGGTAGCATGCTATATCTGTGTACTGATTTCCAAAGGTTAGTCCTGTCATGATGGCAAACTGTGTATTCACCATATTTCCTTATCTGGGAGACATGTGACATCCTGACCTGCAGCGGTTTGCATTATTTATACACAAATGTTTATATTTCTATCTCTGACTGTCAGTGACTCAATGACAGCCTAATTAATCAGAATTATTTGAACGAGAGGAAAATGCTAACTCTTGACATTTCATACTGCAGCTGTCCACTGCTGTGTGAAACTGATGCAATGCTGTTTATGCAAAGTACACCCATGGGACTAGCTGAAATGCCTCACAAAACACTGTAGATTACTATAAATAAATAAAAGACACACGGTATAATGCCTGGCCTCGGGCAAGAATGAAATGTAACCTTTCTCATTTACAACTTTTCTAAAGAGAGAGTTTAAGAAATTCATGTGAACAGGTGTATTTTTGGCACCTTGGACTTGTTGTTGCTGCTTTTATTAAACCCATTGTCGCCCGGCTTCTTCTGGGTCATAATCCACCTAATGTACGTAACAAATTTACTATTTTAGATTCTTTGATGTGTGAAATTAATGTTGAAGGTAGGGAGACACCATAATTTTAAGGTTTCAGTTGAGTTTTACTCTGTTGTGCATTTCATCTGTATAATTCTTACTAAAAGGCTGTTCTTTTTTTAAAATCACCAATAACTTAAAAGCCAAGAGTCTTATTATTCAGTGTTCATATGCATGTAATGTTTTTCATAGTACCAGCAGTCTGTGCAGCTGCGTATGATAGTCACAGCTCAGTGCAGGCTATTATGAGAGGCCCTAGAGCACATACTTACTAGTAGTGAAGCACACACACAATATTATGCATACATATATTTTACCAACAATGTGTTGGATTTTACAGTCAAAGATTAGTCCGATTGTCTGACAGATTGTGCGCCTAAACTGGTATATCATATTGTCTTGTCACATGATCAAAAGGAGAGTTGAGTAGAGAACATTAACATACAAATTACTCAGCAGTCATCTTTGCAAATCTGTATGACAAAAAAAAAAACAGAATTTGCAGTATTAATTGATTTGAATATTTTTTATTTGTTATAGATTGCCACTGACTATTTTACCAAAAAAAAAAAAAAGAAAGCTGTCACAGTGATTGGTTTTCCTTTTCAGGGACATAAATAACAAACACCACCTCTTCTTTGAACTCTTTGAATATTTCTGAGGTAGTGATGTCAATTAGAGCTGCAGCGACTGATTGGTTAATCGGTTATTAATCATTTATTAAATTAAACGCCAAACAGAATATCTCTGAGTTGTGGACAAAAATGAGACATTTGAAGACATAACCTCTGGCTTTGGGAAACACTGATCGACATTTTCTGACATTTTTTAGACCAAACAACTAATTGATTTCTCAAGAAATAATCAACAGATCACCCCACAGGCCTCAGTGTAACTGCACTGCCTGCACTGTCTATATTTACACTCCTGAGTCTGAAACTTCGACTCTACAGCAACATCATGCAGCAAAGTGGATGATAAAAGGTTTAAACTGATTACATTTTGTTGTTATGTAAATGCATCACAGATGCCTCTTACTATACCTATATACTACACTATTATACTTGTTTCTAATTGTTTTTTTGTTTGTGTACTTAATTTGCTCCCACTCTTGTGAATAATCAGTTGCATTTGTTTGATGTGATTTTAATTTCATTCTTACAAACATTATATTTTCCTCTAATTGTTTGGTTTTTTTTATTTATATACTGGTTGAATGATTATGAAACAGTTTGTACTGTAAACTTTTTGACAGATGTGCTGTATAAAAAGTTTGCATTATTATTGTTATTAGTGGGAGTAGAAGTATGTGGGCTGCGTTGGTGGGGACATGTTGCCTCAGGTCAGACCATGAAATACAATTCAAATCTGTGAGTATGAAAGTTTATCCGACACAACACTGTGATTTATAATGTTATGAGATGTAGAGAGATGTGCATTTATAACTTTTTTGATTCTGCTCATTGGTCTGATTCTTACTTGATTCATTTATTTATTATTTTTAGTCAGACTATGGCCTGAGAGCTACCTGGAGCAAGTCCATCTGTCATCATCTAAAATAGATGAAATGAGATAATATTTGTACACCATTAATTTCAATTCAGGTTTTATTCATGTGGCGCTGATGTAATTATATCATATCATATTTACCCTCAGTAACAGATGTGCTGCTCAGTTGGAAATAAGTAGCACCTGTGCATAGACTGTCAAATATCACGTTTCTGGAATTTAAGCCCACGTTGCGTAGAAAGATGTTTCAACATATGGTTGGTGTTTCCAGCCTGACTTGAAATAATCTTTTTACAGACATTACAGTTAACACTGCTGTCATCTTTCCTTGTGATTGAATCCATACTTTGAACTGTTTCTTCCTCTCCACCATGATTCCTTCTTGTTGCAAGTTTCCAGCAGAGTAGACGCGTGAGTTTGATGTCATTGTTTTGCAATGAGCAGCTGTCAGGAAAAAAGATGCCGGCGTCTATAAAAAGGAATTTCTGAACCCGGAGGCATGGGATTCAGATGGATTGGACAATTTTCGGTTTGATCGTTTCCAGATCTCAATGAGACATGATTGGACAACTCTAGAGAGTTATCGTGGCAGCAGCTGTTTTATCTTTTTCGTTCCAACGATCGCCAGGTCAACAATAGAAATATGCTGTTCTCCTTACAAAGTAATCTGCCAGGAACATGCACTTGATTGGCCAGCTCAGCATCCTGTTGGATTATATTGCATCTGTGTTGCATTCCTGCTGCATCAACAGAGTGGCTTCATTCAGATAAATGAGTGGACTGTGTTTTTGATCCATGCAAAGGTTCTGGCAGTGGCAGAATTTTCACCATCAGAATAATCAAATCGAATCATCAGCAATTATCTAGAAACAAGACAATAGCAACTAATAATGAAAACTCTTTTAGAGAGCTTTAAAAATGATGGTCTGGTCTGTGTTTCAGGACCTTTTGATTATAAGGTACATTCAGATGAGAGAAAGTGGTTGGTCTTCACAGAAGGTGGTCAGCACTGAGAGTGATGGGACAGTTCCAGCATGAAAGACAAGTCAACCTCTTTTTGTGCCTCCACAAAAGCAATCCTAACTATAACCATTCATCGTGTGAGTGTTTTAGTGTCCATCTTCATTAAATACAACACCCTGTGGTGAACTAAGCCACTGCAAAGAGCACCGTTTTGAATATTCCACCACAACGCAGTTGTAATGATGTTTGACACGTCATAGTGGGTATGAAGTGTCAAACACCATTACAACAAAGCAGTCAGAGACGCAGCCAGGAGAATGTCATTTCTCATCGGCTGACAGACGGTGAGGAGAGCGAACTGTGAAATCATTTGTCTGATTGTCTGGCAGGCAGCAGCAGCAACAATAACAACAGGCCCTGTGGTCAAATCTCCATCGCCTGTTAATAATCCTTCATATTTCTGACTCTGTGCCTCCTGTGCTCACACTACACATCAGCCTGCCCGCTGTGAGTTTTCACAACAACATGAGAAAAAGTTTTACTCAGGAAAAAATGGAGTCTGAGATTGAGTTTGGTGTGTGCGTGTGTGTGTGTGTAGAACAAGAATATATATTTTTTATTACTGAAAACATGATTAATAACTGAGATCGATCACAGAGCTCAGGCTCCCTTTAGCTATTGTTGCTACTGGAAGACTTTCCACGCAAAATTCTTTGTAGTTTTTCTTATACAATGGTTTCTTGATTTTTGAGCTGTGCTGCTTCTCAATTTCTACCAGTACCAGTTGTTGCTACGATGTTTGGTCATCATGAGTTTGTTAATAATTGTTAGCCTCGTGCGTTGGTTTAACGTTGCATTCATGGGCTTCTCTGATGGTCCCGTTTCCCAAGTTGCAAAGTAGTTCTTCCAGCTTTGGCGTGTTCATAAACTTCAACGCATGAATTCTGCGTGACCTTGAAATTTCGTCCGATCACAGCAACTTTTCCCCAAATTTGACCAATCATCGTAGCTTCCCATGAGTTCTACCAATCATAGTGGTCCCTCACAAGAACAACAAATCGACTTAATGTTTTATTATTAATTATTTTGTGTTTTTTGTTTTATCACAGGCACTGAAAAGAACATTAGGTTCATCGTTGTTATTGACATTTATAAATGTCCGCTTTTATATTTTATAATTTTGTGCTTAGCTTCAAAAACATTTTGCCTCTTTGTGGAATATCCCCAGGTAAACTTCTTCACTTACAAAGAAAGAATATTTTATTGAAATTTTTATAATCTTGCGCCTTTTTGTTAAGTTTATTTTGAACACTCAGAACAGAGTGTGGTTTTATTCTCCATGGAACAAGTTGTCTTTGATTTTTACTGAATTAAAAAATTGCAACTTTTATTTTGTAATATTCTCTGTCTCCTTTTCATGGCGTAAAACTTCTTAAAACACTGCAAAATGCAGCACAATTATTTTTTTTAGAAAAGCTGATGTGAAATCAGGTATTTTAGGCTGCAACAATGCCAGAAAAGGCCACAGAGTCCTTGTGGAACTAATTGTGGTTATTAGCGTCTGGTTGAAGGGTGGGCTGAGACTATGAGGCTGTGCTGAAAAAATCTGAAGCTTTATTATTAAGTTATTTTAGTTCAGACGTGTTGCTACCAGTAAATTCCCTAAAACCACTCAAATAGTGCTTTACTTGAGTTGTTATCCCAGTTCATGCTAATAAATAAGTTATATAACTAATCTTGGTCACTTTATTTGGACAGAACTAACGGTTACAACCTAATACCATGTCACAAATTAGGTCTACGTGTGAGCAAAAACATGATATGCAATGACTTAATAAATAGTTTTCAACCAAACATTTTCTTTCATTCACCAGGTTTCTGCATATATAACATCAACAAACAACAACTCAAGTCTTGTACAAAATTATTGCCAAATCTCTGACTTGTTCTGACTTGTGTATCAGTGAATTCTGCTAGTTGAGAATAAATTTTTCAGATTATTTGACACCACATAAATGCAAACCAGAACTCTCTGACTGGTTAAGTTTGAAACTAGAATCCTGTATAAGGGTCGTAAATATGCGCTACATACTTGATATCGTGCTAAAGACTGAGGCTAAAGCTGCATGTCATGGGTAAAAAAATCAGCATCCTCAGAAGATGATGGTGCATGTTACTTAGATGAACTGGAAATAAAGGAGGAGCATTATTTTGTACAGCAGGGTCGAGCTAACAGCCCTATTACTACATACAGCACAGTATAATAGGGTGTAATTTAAGATCAGTTATTTTGTTCTGACATCACCCTGTGTGGATGCTTAGCTTATAATAAAAAGCAACACAGAGGCTATATGATAGTTATGGGGCTTATGATTTATTGTTCATATTTTCAAACTGTATTCACTTTTAGCATTATAAGACACAAAAGCTTTAAAAGATAGACTCAGTTTTTTTTCGACCTAGACCCTATTTCGGTCTCAGTCTCAGTGACTAACAGGAACAGCAATTTTTAAAAGTACTGAGGGAGAGTTCTGCAGCCATCAGAGACAAAACCAAGTTCAGACTGTTATTCTTAAGTGTCTGATAGCATTATGGAAAGGATCCCTACAGAGACGGACCTTTTTTAAAGAGTGACAAGAGTAAAATAAGTTTTGTTCAACCAGAAACAGTTGTTTAATTGTTCTCACCAAAGTCATACAAATTCCTTTAACAGAAACAGT
The DNA here is from genome assembly GCF_056507025.1 of Lutjanus erythropterus. Classification (NCBI taxonomy): domain Eukaryota; kingdom Metazoa; phylum Chordata; class Actinopteri; order Lutjaniformes; family Lutjanidae; genus Lutjanus; species Lutjanus erythropterus. The sequence continues at coordinate 32,868,809 of NC_139318.1, read as the reverse complement.
CAATTTATCATCGTAAAACTCACTTAATTTAAACTAAAATGAAACAAAATAAAACTCATCTTTCCACGGTTCCAACAACCACCAGCTCTAGTTTGGTTGAAATAAACCTTTTATTCACTGAGGTAGAAATATTTGGGCGGTACATGCTGTTTCTCCCCGCTGTTTCTCTGATGTCCGACCTCCCTCTCGCTCCTCTCTCCTGATATTTTCACATTGAACACGGTGAATTAAGGGTTCATTTTGACCAAACCAGAGCTGGTGATTGTTGGAACAGAGGAAAGATGAGCCAAGATGTTTTTGGTGAGTTTTATTTTGTTTCTGTCGCGTTTGAATGAAGATGACGATGATAAAACTGCTGTTTCTGCAGAAGGGAGTCTAATTAGTTTGGAAAGTAGTAGTTTAGGAGCAATAAAACTACAACATCTTAGTCTTTAAAAGAAGAGAAAAGATCTGTAGTGATCATTTCCTTAATGCTTTAAGACAAGAGGACCTAGAAGAGGACCTGCATCCTCTCTAGTTATAAACAACTCATTCTAAGGTCACAAAAACACAGCGATTCTTATTTTCAGGTGATTATACACTTGTGAAAATGTACTTATTTTATATTATGTTCCATTTCTTCCATATTCTGACAATAAATCTCCATAAATCTTATACACTGGACCTCTAAGAGTAATTTTTGCTAGACTTTGACCAGATTATTTCACTGGGATCTGTAAATGTGAATGAGTCCTTTGTCATGAAAAGGAAAAAGAAGTCGAACCAGTGTATGAGTTTATAGCCTGTTCATTAATTGCAGTTTGCATCATCTGTTCTCATCTCTACTTTGTTAAGAAAAAAATGAGAAAAAGTAATTTTCAAAGAGGATTTGAGCAACATCACGTCCTTCCCTCTCGCTCATATTTGTTCAGGCAGAGCAGAAGGCTGGGTTTGTGATAATCCCCCAGCTCTTCAGTTTGTGGGTAGTAAGCAGGAGGTAAGTCTAGCGATTATAGTGCTTTTCAGCATGGAGAGTGGGAGCTTTGGGCCAAAAAAACAACAGTCAGAAAAGTGGAAAGCCAGCAGCACCCACCCACGTTTGGGCAGAGAGCAGCCCTCAAGAGGCACAATGGTCAACAGTGCATGGGGCGCTTACCTGTCAAGAGTCTCATTGTGTCGAGAATGCAGTGGAGAGGAAACTCAGAGAAGCCAACGAGGCCAAACAGCCAGTGAGGAAGAGAACAAAGGGTCTTTTGACAAGTGCAAGTGTTTTAAGTGAAGATTTGAGGATCAAAATCAAGTCCCCGTGCCCGATCAGTTTTTAAAAGTGGCTCTTGAGGAAATTGGTTGCTCGAGGACTTACAAAAACAGTCCCTTATGCAGAATTGTGGACTCGTCTCTCTGCCCTCTTATTGTATTCCCTGTTTTCTAATTACTCTGTTTTGCCTCTCAAAATGCTGCCAGCAAACATCGTTTCCCATCGCTTCCCGTCACACTGCTTAAACTTGATGTCAGCAGCCTCTCCAGGAGACAATTTCAATGTCTTGTCACCACTGCTTACAAGCTCGTCCGAGAAGTCTGTGTTTTAAAATCAATTTGTGCCACTACACGCCGTCATGGCCTACAGCTTTGGCCGGCGTCTCAACCTTGGTTTCCTCCTGGCCCTAGATCCCACTGGCACGGCTTTGTTATGCCCGGTCTGAGCCGCATAGATAGCAGCGGTCCTATCTCCCTACCTCTGCCCACCTGTTACAGCAGACATTCACCTGTGTAATCGAATTATCAGAAGCCTGAAGGAAGCTGAGAACAAGAGGAGTAAAATGGGCGACTGAAAATCACTCCCTTATTCACTCATTCACTATCACTAGAGACTTTATAGTTAAAGTTGCTCTGATTAATATTTTTATGTGAACATGGATCAAATTATCATGAGTAGGTGAGAGGGGTTGCTCACTGTGATGAAACAGCAGAGAATTATCACTTGTCTTTCAGCTCAGTGTTTTGGTTTTATGGCCCACAACTTTACTGTTCTGTCTCACTGTAACAGCTCATATCACTTTCTTTTTCTGATGCACCAGGCAGCAGTTTTCACCAAAGCCACTAACCAGAATAACAAGCGTCTAGGTTGTCTGTGCAAGCAGCTTATTACAACCTATATTTACATTTATTGTTGAATGCTTTCAAAAATAAAATAAAATGTAATTGTTTATTTTTATCGATTTACAAAATGCAAAGTGAGCGAACAGAAAAATCTAAATCAAATCAATATTTGGTTTGACCACCCTTTGCCTTCAAAACAGCATTAATTCTTCAAAGTACACTCGAACAAAGTCAGGGATTTTGTGGGATCATAGTCAGGTGTTTGATTAATCAATTATACCAAACAGGTATTAATGATCATCAATTTCATATGTAGGTTGAAACACAGTCATTAATTGGAACAGAAACAGCTGTGTAGGAGGCTTAAAACTGGGCGAGGAACAGTCAGACTCTGCTACCAAGGTGAGGCTGTGGAAGACAGTTTCATGTCTCAGGTCAGACACAATGACAAGGCTGAGCACAGCATCAAGACACAAGGTTTTTATACTGCATCAGCAATGTCTCTCCCAGGCAAAGATTTCAAAACAGACTGGGGTTTCAAGATGTGCTGTTCAAGCCCTTTTGAAGAAGCACAAAGAAATAGGCAACATCGAGGAGGTGCAGAGGTTAGCTAAGGAAACTTAGTGCAGCAGATGAAGGACATGTTATGCTTACTACCCTTCAAAATCGCAAGTTGTCCAGCAGTGCTATCAGAACTAGCAGAAACCACTGGGACGCAGGTACACCAATCTACTATATGGAGAAGTCTGGCCAGAAGTGGTCGTCATGGAAGAATTGCGGGCAAAAAGCAATACCTCCAACATGGAAACAAAGTCAAGTGACTCAAGTATGCATGAAAACAGAGGAACTGGGGTGCAGAAAAATGGCAGCAGGCGCTCTGGACTGATGAGTCAAAATTTGAAATATTTGACTGTAGCAGAAGGCAGTTTGTTCACCAAAGGGCTGGAGAGCGGCACAATAATGGATGTCTGCAGGCAACAGTGAAGCATGGTGGAGGTTTCTTGCAGGTTTGGGGCTGTATTTCTGCAAATGGAGTTGTGGATTTGGTCAGGATTAATGGCGTCCTGCCGAGAAATACAGACGGATACATATCCGTCATGCAATACCATCAGGGAAGCATCTGATTGGCCCCAAATTTATTCTGCGGCAGGACAACGACCCCAAACATACAGCCAATGTCATTGGGAACTATCTTCATTGTAAAGAAGAACGAGGAGTCCTGGAAGCGAGTCTGTCTGAGATTACATGAAAAAGTTTCCCAACATGTTTGGAACAACCCACAGAGTTCCTTCAAAAATTGTGTTCATGTGTACCATGAAGAATTGTTTTGAAGGCAAAGGGTGGTCACACCAAATACTAATTTGATTTAGATTTTTCTTCTGTTTGCTCACGTTGCATTTTGCAAATTGATAAAAAAAAAAATAAAAAAAAACAATTGCATTTTATATTTTTGAAAGCATTCTTACTTTCCAGCATTTCTTCACACCTGCACAGTTCTGTATATGCATGATATTTTGCATCCTCACGGACAGGCGTAGTGTTTCGTAACTGTACTGCTTCTACATACTTATGTCTGCGCTTCTCAAATGCAGTAGGAATTATGCCGTGGGACTGTTGGCAAAACACAAATAAAATACTGCACTAAGACAAAAAGTGAAAGTGCTTTCAAATACAGCAAAAGTCAAATCAGGGAACTACTTCTGAAATGTACAGGAGTGATTAAACCTTGGTGGTACATGGAAAAGTAGAACTAGCAGCTATTTTTACATTAAAATTGCAGATTTTTAAGTGAATTTCTGGAAAGTTTCATCTTTGTATTTCTCTTTGAACTACAATTAAATTAACTCAAAGGTCTTACATATAAGAGGATGCGGCAAAATTACACAATTAACTCTAATTACCAGTAGCTTGATGCTTTGAGAAATGATGGCAAGTAATTGCCTCCTCTGATCCATGTGGTGTTTTTATCAGCCAATATTTCAAATGGGGCACCCACTGTTACCAACACTGCTTTTATTCTTTATTTTGGGCCTTTCTGATGAATGGTAGGCAGCATAAAATTAAAGCTTTGTCTGCAGAAGCAGGATCAGGTCCCAAAATGCCGAGGTGTATTCAAAATCTCAATCTTCTCTTTTTTGATATGCCAGCTTTTCTGCCTCATCAAAAGGTTTTTTGTTATTTTTTCCTCCTTGCATTTTGTTTTTAGTTTTTGTGTATCCCAAGCCATGCATCTAACACCACAATGGAACTGTTTCAACACTTTGTCAAACTTTTCATCTGTCTCATTTCTAGGTATGGAGACATGGTGCCAAAGACGATTGCTGGGAAAATCTTCGGCTCTATCTGCTCCCTGAGTGGCGTGCTGGTGATTGCTCTGCCCGTCCCCGTCATCGTTTCCAACTTCAGCCGCATCTACCACCAGAACCAGAGAGCAGACAAACGTCGCGCTCAGAAGGTAAAACAGGCCTCATGCAGCAGCATTCCTTTAAATTGTTTCGTATATTGCCTCTTAATTTTCAGTTAAGAGAAAAAATGAGAGAATTCAACTCCAGGTGCACCAAACATTCTTAACCGTTCATATCTGTTCTTATCCTGGTGTGCTGGATGATGAATCCCACTTGATCATAAACTGGAGCGGTGTGACCAATAGTTTGTTAATAGCAGAGGTAACGCCCCCTGAATACTGTATAAGGACAGGTTGTTGTTCCGTGTGCAAATACTGACCTGGAGAGACCCCATGAAAAAGGCTGTTAGAACTTCAGCAGTAATGAAATCAACATATTGTGATGCTGACAGCAGAGAGATGGAAGGTAATTGAAGTGACAGAAAGACGGAGTTAGACATAAAACTTAGAATTAAATGATTTAGTTTTATAACTAACGAGATTTTTTCTGGAAGTACTGCATTGTGTCAAGTAACATAAATCAAAGTTGAGACATACGCCACTAATCTTCATCAACTTGATTCGCTGCAAAAACAATTTGTAAGACTGGCAACTCTTCCAGACTCTGGAGAGGCCTGAGCTCCTCGTCTTCCAGTATGTGACATAAATATTCAGCAGATGTGTGTGTTTATGTATAAATATCTGTTTTTGCCTTTGTCTTTACCATCGTCCTTTTGTAAATTCTTCAAATTGAAATTCTCAAGTTCACTCATACAACACTGGACCGGCTGATTATCTTCACCATCCTGTTTATAAAACAAAAAATTAAGAGCTTGTCTACTTTATTTTTAATACATTATGTCAGTTTATTGGCTCCATCAGCGTCTTCAAATGACTTGTTTTGTCTGACCAAGAGTCTAAAACCCCTGAAATACTGAACCTGAGATTATATAAAATAGATAAAAGCACCAAATTTGTGAAGCAGGAAATAAATGTGGACAGTAACAAAGTACATTTACTTGAGTATTTGAAATATAGTGGAGTGAAAATCATAAGTTTCCAAAAAAAAAAAAAACAAAGACAAATATTGTCATTTTGACTCAACTGCATTTCTAAGAAGGTTGTTGTTACTCATTACTTTTAGGCCAAGCGTAGTTTTGAAGTCAGCTGTTGCTGTTTTTTCCTCTTCTAAAATGCAGTTGGCCACACGCTGAGTTCCTCACAGAAGGAAACAAAGCACAGGACCTGCTTTCAACTGGGATTGATGTAAAAGCAGAAGTACGTCGTCCAGGCGCTCTGTAACAAGAACATGCGAGCTCTCCCTCTTTCATTCTGACAAAACTCGGTAATGGCGACGGCAGGAGAAAGACAAAATTAAATCTCAATATTTATTACAATTAGAAAAAGAGAAATAATTCCAGGTGAGCTTTTAATGTTGCATTGTTTTTTATTAGGGGTGAAAAATACCACAGAATTAATGTAAATGCTCCCCCTGAAGCCAGAAAGAAATCTATTCAACAGACTTGGAGAACTCCTTACAGTTGGTTTCAATCTAGTTTTATGTGGTGATTTTAATCAGTTTTAATCAGTTATTTCAGTTCCATCAGAAAATGACAATAGCTGTCCTTTTTTGTGTTTGAATGTATTTCTATGCTGAAGTGTTTATAGGTGTTTCTATAGGTTTTATGTAGCAGAGTGGTTTTACAAGCAGGTCAGTGCATCATTAGGTGATTTCAGAGAGTTATAAGCTTCTGTAAATGCATCGTGAAAATAATTCAGTAATGTACTGATATTAGAAAATGTACTTTGTAATTAGTACTCTAGTACTTTGAGTTGAGTAAAATTTTGACTGAGCAACTTTCACTTATAGCTGAGTAATATTTGACCAGGAGTATCTTTGACTCAAGTACTGGGGTTGAGTACTTTGTCCACCACTGATTATTATATAACTATAGATATTTAAACTTGTGTTTCCTTGTGTTGAACAAATAATTACTGGACTGTGAAAACAAGATAAATGTTTTTTCTCTCATCTTGGTGGGAGTGCTCTCAACCTCTTATAAATTTTTTTCTTACCTATAAGACGAGCAAAAATAAGAAAACACTGGTTTCTTGCATGAGGCCCAATATCTTCTGCTCTAACAGGCAGAGTCCAGGGTTATGTGAGGGTTAAAATGACTGCCTTTGAGTAGGAGCGAGTGCACATACGTACATATTACCTTACCAGAGTGCGCACTCTTGATTTTGAAAAGGCCGACAGGATTATTAAGTTAATGAGAATGAATGGGAGGTTGAAGTGTTGAGCAAAAACACTGGGTGGGTGGATACTAATGCGTATTCTTGAACAAACCCTTTGAAGGTCTTTTTTTTCATGTTCAGATGATTAAAATAATGACAGAGGGTTAAATGATCTCGAGAACAGATTACTCCCTTTTTTTTATTATTATTATAAAGGACAGAGGACGCATTTTACAAACTTAAAAAAAGGTGATGGTGAAAAGGTTTGACCCCAATTAGAAACTGTCTGCATTGAAAATCTCCGTCCTTCAACCTATCATCCCGCACAATTCAACACACACACACACTCACAGGAAATTTGCCCATCAGACCGACATTATTCATCATCCTTCCACACACGCGCACACACACACCCTCCTTATCTCTCTCTGTCTCACACACTTAAAATCCAAGGACCAAATGTTAGCTATCCACTCACTACACTCACCCAGTGGGCTCGACCTTTCTCCGGGTTTAGATAAGAGTGCTATTAAGTTAGAGAGCAGCTGCTGATAGCTAATTGAGGAGGGAGAAGTCAGGTTTGAATCTGTAGTGATATAAGAATCCTGTGTGGCTGCAGTTTTCTCATTAATATACTGCTTTGAATCAGCAGAACTAAAGTGGAGTTTTTCACCGCAGTTCAAACACAGTGGACTGAACTCATTTACACCGTAACGTGGTCCAGTTTTGCTCTTGTCAGGTTAAATTCTGAGACAAATCCATTTGGGCGGTAAGAAATGGAGTAGAGGGGCGGAAATAAATGGATGGATAAATGAATGTGCATGGTGATTCTGTCAACTAGTGAACCCTGATTTATTCTGCTGGTTTCAGTCACACACCAGCTCCTCTGACGTTTTATGGAACAGCTGCATTGTTTCAGGGGAAATGAAATAAAACGAAGTTGAAATACCATCAAAAAAGCAACAAGCATGATAGGTTACACCAGTGGTTTTCAAACTGGGATCAGGTGAACCCAAAATACTAGGAGGACAGACAGGGGGATTTTTAAAATTGTAGTTTCGTGGGTGCTTTATAAACCATAAAGATATTTTGATATTTTAAGGTTTTTGTTTTTTTTAATCACCACCAGACATAAGTCTGGAGGGGACCATGTGATCACTTGTGTGTGTGGCTGCGTGCGTGGTTGCGTATGTACGTGACTAACAGACGTGGAGCATGTCCACAGCTAATCTTGCATACTACCGGACCGATCAGCCTCATTTCTTTGTGCACATTCATGACGTTATGCTGAAAGATCTCTGTGATTAAACATTTCTAAAACAAATGCTGTTTTTATGAATCTAAGCTGGCGAAAGTCATGGACAGAGGCATTATGTTTTTAGGTCATCCCATTCTTATGAACATGATATCTCAAGAACCCCTTGAGGAAGTTTCTTGGGTAATATTTTGGTGGTCGAAGGTCGCTGTAACCTCACAAAACACATTTTTGGCCATAACTCAAGAATCCATATGCTAATTATGATAAAATTTCACACACATGTCTAATATGATACTAGAAGTGCTGGTGAATAACTAGTTACATGTTGTTAAATTACAAAATAAATGAAATTGTAATCCATTAAGTTACTGAGAAAAATAATGCAATTACATTAATTATTAATCAAAATGATGATTACAAATTGGTTACATCTAAATATTCTTTTTGGATTGCCTGGTGGAGATCTGCAGTTTATAATAATATCATTGTAGATATTCAACTCATCAGTGTCTCTACATAGTTAACAGTTTAATTTGTGTTTGAATGCACCTATTTTAAGTCGCTTTGGACAAAAATGTCTTCTAAATTAAACAAAAAGGCACAGATTTGTATTGGATTTAGAGAGTGTTTAAAAAGCAAATTGATTACTTATTTATGTGACTCATCATCTCCAAAACATTACAATACATCAAGGACATTATTTAACTGCTGATTGGATGTCAGGGTCACACAGATGTTCGACATTTAAATATGGACATAAAATCTTGAGCTGAACTAAAGCAATGACCTTTTCCAAGACTGTTGCATCAGTACTCAGCATTTCTGTTGGTCATTTAGTTCTATGTCTTTGTTTTATATTCACCAGGATAACTATTGCTTTATATGAATACTGAGGATTTTCCCTGAAGGAAATTTTTAATTTTCCACATTCTTAGCAGTGGTTGTAAAACGTGTTTTAGACCACGACGGGACACTAAAACTCTTCTGTAAAACTCATACTAATGAAGTTCTTGTAGAGTTAGCGGCTCCTCTGGCTTTTATACTTCCCATTAAATTAGTGAGAGGAGAAACTCTGGGATGCATAACCCACTTTAAACGAGGAATTAATTTATAAAAGTACTATTGAGCTATTAAATTAAAATTAAAAAGAAATAACATTTTATTGTAGCTTTTGTGCTGCAGTCACGGAGGTGCAATATCAATATTTTTAAGACCAACACTGGACTGATACAGACTAACTCTAGTCCCTCGTGCGGCAGTGAGTGGGTCAGACTGAAGCATTTGCTCAAACAGATTAGTAACATTAGAGGAAATGGTCTAATCAAAAGGTGCATTTAGTTTAGTATCTGTTCTGAAGCCATCTTTCTCTTATCACATTGTTTTCTCCGGCAGAGGGTGCGGGATGTTTACCCCGTTGTCATGGAATCGTACATGTTAAAATTTCCACTGGGCATGTCGTGTCTGTGCTACGTTCTTGAACCATCCTCCACATGGCTGCGTGCCCCACCAGCAGTATTTCAACAGCAGAATGTTTGGCTCACCTGATTATATTAACTGGCTCATATTTTATTGATTTGGACATTTTTCTTTGATTTTTGTGCTTGTACTATGGGTACAAAGCCTGCATAGTTAAATTGTTTCTTTTTTGTCTGTTTTTATGATGAGTAGTCTGCATGTGGTGTTTTATTTTGAAAACTGACGAGGTTCTCTACGCTGTGTGGTGTCTGACTTCCTGCACATTTGATCTGCTCTGAGCAGTTTGACGCAGTTTCTGTAAAAAAAACAAAACAAAACATAGATTGATGTGTTTTTGAAGCAGAGCAGGGCAAAGCGCCCCTCCTGGGAGGCGCTGAGGCACATCTGATTGAATCACAAGCATCAGATCAGCTTCGGTGGCTGCGCCACAGCCGTGCCCAGTGGAGTCTAAACGTCAGCTTAAACCTGCACTATCTGATTTTTTTGGTCACCAGGGGGCAGCAGAAACAAGCTGTAAACACAGAATTGACACATCATCACTTTCCACATTCATGTGGTGAGCTAGCTCCTGAGGAATCCCAGCCCTTTCTTCTTTGGCGAATCCCTCAACCTCCTCCAGATTTGATGGTCTTCTGGCACGGACCTTGGTCTTCAGTTCACCCGCAGATTTTTTAATGGGATTCATGTCCGTTGTTTGTGCAGGCCAGTCAGTACCACTCTGGTTTTCTGGAGGTAGTTCTTCACAGGAGCGACGTATGTTTTGGGCTGTGATCGTTTTGGAAGACAAAGCGACGACCCAGACCCAGTTTTGCTGCTGTTTGCTTGAGGTTTTCTTTCAGAATCTTCACATATCCTTCTTTCTTCATGATTCCTTCCGCCTTGACGACATTCTCAGTTCCAGATGCACTGAAGCATCTCAACAGCATAATACTCCCACCACCGTATTTCACTGTGGGGACGGTGTTCTTTGGGTTATACGTCTCTCCCTTCTCTCTAGTTTCACGTCATCTGACCAAAGGACATGCTTCCAGTATGCACAATCTTTCTCCAGGTTGTCCTTAGCATACTTCACTTCTGCAGAAGAGATGCCTTCAAGCCAGACTGGAGTTTTTCTTGGTCTGCAACCTCGCAGTCCATTCCTGTGCAGAGCTCTAGTGATCGTCTTCTTTGAGACTACAATTCCCGACTTGGCTAAGTCATTCACTAGCGTCTTGGTAGTTGTTCTGGGGTCTTTAGATACATCTCTCACTAGTTTTCTTTCCTGAGTCTTTGAAATTTTTTGCTTCCTACCTCTGCCAGGCTTGTTCTGTACTGTGCGGCTCTCTTTGAATTTCTTGATGATACTTCGCACTCCAGTTCTTGACACTTTGAAATGCTGTGATAACTTTGTATATTCTTCTCCTGGTTTGTGAGCATCAACAATTCTTTTTCTCACGTCTAAACTGATTTCTTCTGTTTTTGGCATGGTGCTTTCTCAAGTGACAGCTCAAACCCTTACTGAAGTTTTTATACTGTGTGTAAATTGGAAGATAACCCTCAGTTTTAACTTGATTTTACAAGCTTTGAGCTTTACAAAGTTAAAGCACATCATTGCACGACAGTGGTTTGTGCTCTGGCTCAATGAAAAGGTCAGTTCTTGAAGGGGCTAATAATATTGACCCTGGTAATTTTTGTTTTTTCTGAAATAATTCTGTTATTGTGTGCAAGTAGTTTTCTTAAGAAAACCAGTATGTTTAGAAATGCTATATTGAAAATTCCTTGTTCTTTTGAGAAAAACTTTAAATTTCATAGGGAGGCTAATAATTTTGTCCTCAACTGAACATGCTTTTTGTTTGAAAACAAAAAAGAGAAGGGATAAAAACAGAGAAAGGGGGAAACACAGCAATCTTTTTTATATTAACCCCGTTCATCTGTTCTCCCTCCCTATTACTCCATCTCTCCTGGCCTTCCCGTCCTCTCTAGGTCTCTTTCGTCTTCATTCTTATCTAACAACAGGCTGCTCCAGGCTCCCATTACAATTATGTAGTCATCTGGGGATTTGACTTTACAAAAAGGTCCCCTCATGTACCCATTGTAGCTTCACAGTCAGAAAATAGAAATAGAGAATCTAAATTGGATTTAATGATAGTCGTTCCCTTCTAACTACTGTAGTGTGTGTGTGTGTGTGTGTGTATGGGCCTCAGTGTGGAGCACAGTGTCTCCTCCTCATGTTCAGTCACCCACAGAGGGCAGAGGAAACATATCCTAATACTAATGTGCCTAATCCCCTGATAGGTCAAAAGAAAACTTCCCCAGAAGAAGAAGAAGACAGGTTTCTCTTTTAATTCCTCAGCGGTGCAGCGCAGTCGCCAACAGAGTGTCTGTGAGTGTCGAGGCAGTAAATGGACTGAGGTCATACTGGTAATGGGACAGAAAAGTCAAGTGGAGCCACGCTTAGAAATGGCAGGTAGTCGAGGAGGAAAAAAAGACCGGAGACGTGAGGGCAAAACAAGACGGCGGGAGCACGGGAGGAAAGAGAAGGAGGTCAGACGAGAGGGAAGGAGAACACAAAGGAGACGGTCAGAGACAGCAGAAGGAAAAAGTCTGAAGGAGAGAGCAGTGGAAATCATCAGAGGCTTCGTGGTACAATATTATCACGATACTTAAGTCACGATACAATATGATTGTGATTTAAAACATCTGCTGAGTTATTGTTACCCAAAGGAAAAACGTATCTTATTAGATAAAACAGATATTGACAAAGTTTTCGATGAGTTCATCTCACTTCAACTCACAACATGTAAATTCTGCAGCTCTCGGTCTCTCTCACATTAAAACAATAACAAAAGATGTAGTTTGATCACATCGTGAAGCAGTGTGGGATCATGGGAGTCGCTGTCTTTACTTTTAAACATCATGAACAAGGTAATACTAAAGTGTTATTTGTGTTACATTGAGTCATGTGCACCAACTTCCTGCCTCACTCTCTGACATATTTTATGTTTTCCCAGAAGTTATAGTACCTAGCATCACAATAGGAAACGCACTGTTACCTTGACTAAATTATGGATTTCTCTGGGTTTAAACATTGTTGGAAAGTTTTGGGATGATGTAAGTACAAATCTCATATGTCCAGCATAGCTGCTGACTGTGACATCTACTGACCTCAACAAGATCAGGCAGATCAACTGAATTATTAATCTAGTACTGAAAAACTTGAATTGAATTCAAAATAATTTATGGAAACAAAAGATAGATGTCTACTATATGTTTAAAGCTTATTATGTAACATTTTCCTGAAATATATAATGTATATGAACATAATTCCTTCCAGTCATCACTTATGAACCATTAGAAGTGTGTGGTGGCGTCTGTATCTCCAGAGACTCTTTTGCCTTTGCCTGTATTTTCTCATATTTTGCTGTGCTTTTGGCATTTCTGGACTTCAGCCTGTTTGACTGTAGGAGTTTCACAAAGTCGACTTGCCGTTTATCAAAACCACTAGAGTTGACTCTGTGCAAAAGTGTAGACTAATCGTTTATCTGTGGTCAGCCATGATGAATAAACAGAATTTAAGGTATTTAGAGCCAAGTCAAGGACTCTGCTGTTTCACCTACCCCTAGGTTGGTCCCACCTACATTAGTTAACCCTCCACTGGATGTATTTGAGATTTTTTTGATGAGAATTCATCATAATATTAGGTGAAAGAAAAAATACATCTCCCGAGGCTAGCTGACTACTTATTTGGAGTAGTCAATGACCACAGAAATGCAGTAGTTGTGAATACCCTGAGTAGCCCCCAGCCTATACAGCATGCAGATTTTGAGGTCGGGTCTCTATTCACACAAAATCTGGCATTGTGCAGAGGTGTGGGCATGTTTATTTGTGCTCTACAATGGAACCCTTAATGTTTTATCTCTCTGATTCACTGCTTTGTTCACATTAACAGTTCTCGCTCTCTTAACTCAAGTGTCTCTCTTCCTCTCTCTCATTCATTGAGCCAGGGAGGAGATGCAACCTTTGTGTTTACAAACAATACTGCAGATTCTACCTTTAACAATAAAACATTGCCAAGCAAAAAAAAACTGCAGCGCTGTGCTGTATTGATGTGTTTCCAGCCCCCCCCTCCCCCTAGAAGGAGACAGGCTGATCGGGTTGAATAAAAAGAAAAAGAGAGGAAAAGGTCATTGCATACACCAGTTTCAGGACTCACTTGTCTTAGAGGTGAACATTTCAGGCCTTTTCACTGAACTGCTGCAGTCTGACTGTCGGACTGTGGGTGGTAATGTTGGAGCACAGAGGCTTGATTTGCTCAGTCAACCAAGACCACAGATGGAAAAAGTATTATCACAAAAATCTGTCATCACCATCATTTCAGACCAAATGTTAAGGAGGCCCATTGGAACTTTTTTTCTGAGCAGGCTGTAATTTTAGCATAATTTATATTTAAGAAGTTCTCCAGCTGTTAAATACTTCTTCATCGCCCTCAATTGTTGTCCAGAAATATTTTAAAGATTCATAATGAGAGACACCATTGCACTTGCTGGCATGTTCCTCCATTGCTATAAACACAGGTATCGTAGCTCATTTGGTCCATCCCACAGACACCACGCTGCTGCTGCTGTAAATACTCGTCAGTGCACCAAACGCAGATTAATCCACAGCTGAAAATAGTTCCAGAAAAACTCTTGCTTGAGTAACATTTGCTAAACACTACAGTGGCCAGTTGTTTCACAAAATTATTTAGCCTTTTTGTATCCTATACTCAGCCTCTGAAAAAGTTGGATCATGCAATCATGGTGCTGGGAGGAGTTTTCTAAAGTCTCAGAAAATAACTTAAAGAGAAAGTCTGAGTTACAAATAGGTGGCATGGGGTTGTTAAAATGAGGAAAATTACCAGGCAGCTTAGTCTGATATTAGTTGCATCATGGGATCCAGTGACTTTGGAGATTAACTCTTACTGCCAGGCACAGCTGCATTGCGCTTCAGCTGCAAAGCGGCCACCAGACCTGATTGCAGCGATTGTAGATAAATGCTTGTGATTCAACCAGAAGCACTGCCACGCTCGCCGCTGTGCTCCGTGGATAATACGCGTTGAGTCTATTTTTGACAGAAGCCTCGTCAAGCTGCACAGAGCAGATCAAACTGGGCAGGAAGTCAGACACAAGAACAGAACATCAGTCACTTATCAAGATAAAACACCCTGTGCAGACTTCCAATCATAAAAACAGACAAGAAAGAAAACATTTAATTATGTAGCATACTTACACATGGTAGAAGCACAAAAATCAAGGAAAAATTACCAAATCAACAATCCGTGCAAGTGAAGCTGTGTTGAACATGGATCAAAAACAAGCTGCAGATGCAACTAGCTCAGTAAAACCGAGGTGTTAATCAGAATATTATGGACTTTGCTGCAATGGTTTTGACGATTCTGTTTTCAATCTGTCTCTTGTTGAAATCTACATTGAAATGCAATTCAAAATCACTGGAATATCCCTTTAAAAATATGTACCTCTTCAGTGTGAATGAGCTTGTGGCTGAGAATCACAATAAGAAGAGACAAGTCATAAAGTACTGAGGGGGACAAACTAATCCATTGTTGCTTTTATTTTGTGTGTTTTGAGAAAAGGAATAATTTGATTTTTAAAGGTCCAGTATGTAATATTTGAGGGACTCTATTAAATGCTGTCTCCGCAGAATATGGCAGAAATGGAGTGTTTTTGTTATTGTAGAGTGAGCTGTTTGTCCACAGAGGGTGCAGGTCGTCTTCATGGAGGTCGTTATGTTGCACCGCCATGTTTCTACAGTACCTGAAAGTGGACAAACCAAACATTGGCTCTAGATAGGGCCTGTTTTTGTGAATTTTGCAGCCACTGTATGTTCTTCATCATGCTTCAAAGGGAAGGTTGAGGCGAGTTGGCTGCAATCTGAAAACTCACTGCTGGATGAGACTAAATCCTACAGACTGGTCATTGAAATGTTGACTTGAGACTTGATGAAGATAACGACCTGGTCTTGGCTTGGTATTAGATTTGTGACTTAAAACTTCTGCCTCAAGACTTGACCAACAAACCTGACCTTCACGCAGAGACTCAGGACAAATCAGAATTTCATTCATCACTTCAGCGTGCAGGCTCCTCAAACAACCGTTTGAGCTCAACAGAGCATCAGAAAAGATTAAACACTCATCTATACATCAGTGCAACCAGTTGCAGTGCTCTTGCACTCACAGTGAGATCTGAGTTAGTTATTCTTTCATATTTTTGCTCTCCTTGTGTCAAGTAGAGCTTTTGATCAATAAGAAAAGCAGCCATGAAAGAGAAAGAGAGCTCTGTCGTGTGCCAGCGCTTTCTCTTTCAAATTCATTCACTCTTTAACTGAAGCTACGCAGAAAGAAGCCGTCAATGATCTGTCTTTCTTTCTCTCTCTCTCTTCATTTCACATACGGCGCACGTACATACACAATCATTATTATTACATCTCCGTCTCCGGCATTCCTCACATCCTCACAGGTATCTACAGTCTGACGGACAATTTCTGAAGCATCCAAACTAATTCCATTACTTTTGATTCGCGTCTGGGAAGCAGATATTGCCTCTGCCTCTCTCCTTTTTTCTGAAATGCATTTATTGGGGAAAGAGAAGAGCAGGACAAGGTTAAAGAAATCTCTCACCTTTCGTGTCCAGAAGCACTTGAGGCAGCTGTATATTGTATAGAGACGTCCTACAGTAATATCCTCTTCATTTTAGGAAATTCCCAAAACGATTTCTCTCTCGTTTCCTATCTGTCTCCATCTGTCTCCCTTATTCTGTTCAGTTATCACATCTATATTCTACAGGAGTTTTCACATTTTGTTTTTTGCTACACCTCACTGTAGACAGAGAGGAGGAAGCAAGTGTAAAAAGTTCAACATAAAACTGAGTTTTCATTCAGAATTTTAACAAATGAAAGAAGTTCCTGAAGATTTCTCTCTGACACGGCCAAGGTAGCTGGTTTTGTTTTTTCTTTCTTTAATCTTTTCTTTTTTCTTCTTTACAGTTTATTGGCAGTTGAAAAACAGTTTTCCATTCCAGTAAGCAACCTCGACTTCTTCTGTTCCTTCTTCTATTTAAATAAACTATTTATAGTTTATTTGCTCCAGACTTGTCAATGGAAATGTCCCTAATCTTCTGTTGAAAGGTTGCTTCAAATTACCTTCACACTTAGTTGGAAACACAGCTAATGGAACTAAAAAACATCGAACAAGTCGAATAGTAGCATCAGAAAATAGGAGGACTGATTTGAAAAATTATTCAGTGTATTCAGTTAAATCACATCTTATTACATCTATGTGACATTAATTTTGTTTTTGTTTTGTTGTTGCTTCTGTTTTTGAAAGAAAATCTTCTTTTGGTTCATTCTGTACCATATATGGTCTAGTTGACACCCCTGTCCTCATTAAGGCTACGGATAATGAGAATTTGCATGATCGATTCATGTTTCTTGACCATTATTTTCTTTATAGCTTTGGTCTTTGACTATTAATCAGTTGGTGGACTCATGGTCGACTGCACTGTCACCAAGCGCTGATAAAAGTTGAGGCCAGTTGAGGTTTTATTTGAAGCATGTCACGGCCGACACGCGGCGACAAATGGCAGATGTCAGTTTTTGGCTTCATGTCACCAGCTTCCATTGAAAGCACTGTCGCCGGTAGTCTGAACGTACTGTAACACCAGCAATCCTGATGTGCACTGCTCTTTCACTGGTCATCCAAGTGCAAACAGCATTTGTAGCTGGGCACGAGGCCAAATCCAGAGAGAAGATGTGCTTCCAGCCCTTTACAAGATTTTTTAAAGGTGTAATATGCAACATTTTCCTTAAAAAACAAAACAAAACTATGCATAGACTCATAAATATAATCCCTTTCAATCATCACTTTTGACCCACTACAAGTGAGTCTTGGTGTCTGTATCTGCGGGGATCCTGCCCTCCGCCTGTATTTCCTTATTTTCTCTTAATTTTGCTGTGCATGGGACGCTTTATGAAACCCAAAATGTCGGTATTTGACAACCTGTTATTAGACTCATCAGTCAGCTATATTTCTGGTGTGGTAAAAACAGCTCAGCCAAATCCTCCTGATTCTACCTTTTAAAGGAGAAAGCCGTATTATATTTACTGTAATAAATAATAAAATGACGATGATATGTCATCAAAGATCAAGGAAACATGCTGAGTTTAAATACTTGCTTCTCTGACAAACAGCCACACAACAGCCGCAACAGCCACAGTGTCCCTCTGGAACTATTTTCATAAGCCTGTTTCATGTTAGAGTTGAATAAATCTAATTAATTATGAATATTCACTGAATGAGTAAGTGTCTGTTTAAGAGTTGCAAGAGATCATCAGTAATCTTGTAGGAGGTGGTGATTTAAGTATAAGTGCTAAATTGAGCAATATGTTAATGGAGTCTGGCTCAAAGTCCAGAGTGTGTTTTTACAGAGCAGTTTTACATTGACAGACAATACAGTTATAAACTGCTGATCAACGTATACTGTAGGACTTGTTGTTTTTAGTTATTATCAATACATGTTGTTGCACTTGTCTTGTGCTCCTGCAGTGTTCCTGCAGCCTGCCTGAGTTTCCTCGAGTCTGAGGAGGAGGGGTCAGGGAAAAACTACTCGCTTCATCTATAGACCATATATTAAATAGCATTTCAACCTATTTATCTATGTCTCCAACTCACTCTCTGGACTGCTGTACTAATTTTTGCACGCACAATTGCTACAAACTGCTCCTTTAAAAAGCTTTTTGTGCAAGTGGGAAAACCATGTTAAACAAAATAATTAATCATAACAGAGACATGTTTAGAGGGGAACTTTAAACGATAAATCAGTAATCAAAGAAGTGAATTTTCTGTTAATTGACTAATTGATTAATGAGCCAGCTGCTTCAGCTGTAGTCTTCATATTCTTGTGTATTTCTGGTCTGAGGATGTTTTTCCTTGGTTGGGTTCAGCCTCTATAGTTACAAATAAGCCAAATCCTGATAATTTTTTAATAATGTGCTTCCACCTACCCGGCAATAGCTTGGGGAAGGCCCTTTTCTGTTTCAACATGATAATTCTCCTTCTAACAAACAAGGTCCATAAAAATATTTTTTTTTTCTCCAGTTTTGTGTTGAATAACCTGGCAAATCCCCACAACCAGGTTACAAAATCCTGTGAAAAGAATTACTAAGAGTGGAGGCTGTTATAGCAGCATTGTGATGCCCATGGTTTTCAAGTAAGATGTCACAACGACATAGGTGTCATGTTTGGGTGCCCACATACTTTTGTCCATTTAGTGCATGTTTGTGGGTGGCATAATTCTGACAGAACAAGCTCTATTGAGTTTTGTTCTCATGCATAAAAAAATCTGAAACTGTGGGGGTAACAGCAGTACAGTAGTAGCTGTGAAAATTACTACAGAGCTTGTGTGATGAGTTGGCAGATTCTCACCATTAAACAAGGCATTAGTCATCTTCTATAACCTCCCGCCCACCCTGTCTGATGCTGTGACCTCTTCTTCTTCCCACACCCAGAAAGCCAGACTGGCCAGGATAAGAATATCCAAGTCGGGCAGCGCCAACGCCTTCCTCCAGAGCAAACGCAACGGACTGCTCAACGAACTGCTGGAGCTGACGGTGAGAACGACCTCTGACCTCTCAGAACACTACACGAACCGCAGACAGAGAAGTAGGCGTGATGATTGCTGTGGAGCCTTCTCAAATGTGTTCATTAAAAATGACATGAAATATCAGCAGATTGTAATTCAGTATGAGAGATTCATCATAGTGTTCCTTGTCAAACATCCTGCTACTAATTATTTCAGTTCGCTGCAACTCAATAGCTTGGAAGCAGCAACTTCACATCAGCAGTATACACACACAAACATCGACACACACACTAAATGACAAACAATTACTCCCATAATTAACCAAAGGACAATTTAGAAGTCATTTAGAGGCTATAAAAGAGCAGCAGAAGTTGGAGTCATTACATTCTGGTTGTTATACAGGGCAGGGGTGATAGCGGAGGAGTTATGCCAGTAATCCTCCATGCAGGCGTTATCAGTGTAATCACACAAAGTACTTCTCTTAGTTGTCTTTCTGTCCTAAACTTGATTTAACCCGTGTCTGTAAAACTGGCAAATTTACTTGTTGTGTTGTTGTTGGTGATAATTAGATGGTTAGTGCATTAAAAGAGGCTGCAGCCAACTCCAAAACTGCACCAGTGAACAATGACACAATTGACAACACTTAAATGCCACACTCACCCAGACTCCTGTTCCTGCAAAAGCACAAAATATTCTGTCTTTCCTCCTCTCTATGATTATAGACATCTGCAGTGTTATGTTCTTGTCCATCATCACCATGCATTAAACCTATGTGTTAAATTTAAGTGTAAGTGTAATATTTACTCTTCTTTTAGTTCTGTTTTGGTCCCCACCAACTCCTGAGGGAAATATCTGACTCTTCAACTGCTAAATACTTCACTTTGGTGCTTAACTTCGAATGAACAGAACTTGTATGATTTCCGAAACTTACATGCAAGAAGTAAAAAGCTAACATGAGGCTATAAACAAACCACAAAATGGTCACATGAGCTCATGTAACCACCACTAAGTGACTAGTGTTCGATGTGATGTTTAATGTTCCTGACAACCGCTGTGGTGTGAGGTATTTACTGGCGTATTTTGTGTCGTAGAATAAAAAATATTCTGTAAAAGTCTCTAAAGCTTGTGTTAACAACATACCTTATTTGGGGCATTTTTCCAAAATCTGTTCAAAATACCCGCTGACTTTGAGATTAGGGAGCTAGAGGTGCAAAAGTGCTGACTTTTTCTGGGTTTTAGGACTCACCCAGCACTCTATTGATCTTCTCAAACTCAGCAAGAAAGCAAACAACATATTTCTTTACACCCAGTGTGTACAATTTACAGGGATCTATTGGCAGACAGTGGCAGAAATGGAATAAAATATTGATAGGTATGGTTCATTGGTGTATAATCACCTGAAAATAACAAAAGTGGTGCTTTTGTTACCATAGAATGAGCCCTTTATATCTACAGAGGGCGTGGCACTTCTTCTATGGATGCCGCCATGTTGCACCACCATGTTTCTGCACTACTTTAGAACTTAGAAATCAAACACTGGCTCCAGATACAGCCTTTTGCATTTTTCTGCAAGTTTCACAGCCAGGTTTTCCTACATGTGTGGAAGGGGAGGGTGCCAGGGGGAGGTGTTTGCAATCTGCAAGCTCACTGCAATTTGCCACTAAATCCCACACACTGCTTCTTTAAAATGTCTAACTATTAATTCAAACTGCATGTCCTTCTCTTTATGACCACTTGCAGACATGAGCCAACTTTCTACCTTTTAAAGAGAGAGCGTGTTCTCTTCCTTTTTTTTTTTTTTTTTTTTTTTACTTGTCACCACCATGGAAAAATGTGTTTGGTAATGCACAAGCAAATTGCCTATATCCTTCCCCTCCAGTCCATCACTCTTGCTTTCAGTGACACACTCCCCTCCTTGCAGATGGTTACTGAAATCCATTTGGATCTAATCGAGTCCAGTGTGAAAGCTCATGGGTGTCTGGAAGTGGTTAGAATTATCATATAAATGCCATCTGTGAGTGCTGAGCGACCCCCATTCCTCTGCATGTGTGTGATGAGGCTGCCAGAGTCCTGCCGCATCAAATTACGGTGGTGTCACTGCTGTCAGTCAGTCGCTGCGTGAGTCTGGGGTGCCAGTGAGTGGGGATATATGACAAAATGACTGGTTCTCTCAAAGCCTATAGTTAGATTAGAAGTTCTGGTCTGCTGGTCGTTTCTCTTTTCCCTGAAGGCGTTTTCATTTTTTGACATTTATTTGTTTCCCAGATCACAGACTCATTATCATAGATGGTGATATATTGATAATACTGAAAAGTTTTATGATGAAAGTTTGTCACTCTTCACTCTATAGAGTTACAGGATTTCTTCTAATTTGCCCACATCGCTAATTTTGCCACTGATCAAAACCGGTTTGGTGATGTAGTCACTGATAACAAGCAGCTGAACCAATCAGATCTTTGTAGGGATGGAGCGAGGGATTCACAGTCATGTTTCTGTGCCAATGATTGTAAAAACTGCAACAGACAAATTGACACAAAAAGGCAACAAATGTGGATGAGGTCAAAGCAGCTACAGGGGTTTTAGGAATCGGCAATATATAGACAAATCCTCTATCATAGTTTATGTCATATTATATAAAGACATATAAAAATATATTGTTAAGTAGTTAATTTTCTGGAAAATCAATGCAAAACCTGCTGGTGGATAAAATATCCAGATGGACGGACGTCTGCTTGTGACAAATAAAAGTTATTTACAATATTTAATGCAGAAATCAAACATAACTGTAAAGCAGTTCTACTCACTGATTTGCAATCTTGCTAAAATGGTCAAGGCTACTACACCCAGGGTGTGCCATCGAGAGAACTAGCCTGGTACAGTACAGTACATTACAGAAGAGGCAGTTTAATACAGCCTATGACACCTGTGTTGTCCAAAAGATTTAGTATGTCCCAATACATAGTCTGTCAAATGCAGTATGTTCAAAATACCAGGATGTCCTTCTGCATCCGGTCGCACTTTTCAATATGCAAGCCAGACTGCTTTTCTGGCCATTCTAACCCATAATCCTTTGTGATGGGTGTGTGAGCAAGAGGGTCAGAAAATGCATTAGACATCGCAACTACTTGAGGAAACTGGCGGCACACACTGCAGTACATTATTCTAGCCACTCAAACTTCTGCTGCCACATAATGCCTAAATTTATGTTGCCATTTTGTTTTGTTTTTTCTTCATACCACCTTTTTTGTGTCTGGTTCTTCTATAAGGGCTTAGTAAATCCAGACTTCATTATTCCTGATATATCAGTAGCTGATCGACAACAAGTACTGTTTACTGTTTCTGTGGGAAAAAGGTTCCTAGGAATTAGGATGTTTGCATAACTTTAATGTCGTGTTTGTGAAGGATCGCAGTGTGGGGATAATCTGGTGGCCAGAGTAACTTTTTGTGACCATGGGCCATCAGACCACAGTTAATGTCGAACCATGGTTTGTAAGTTGACTAAAGGTTCTCGAATTGGATGAATCAACTGAAATGAAGTAAAAGGCAATTCAGTCTGATTATCAGGCTAACATCTTCTTGTTTTTCAGCAGCACATTACCAGAATATCACAAATTATATTGGAAAATAT
Source organism: Lutjanus erythropterus (assembly GCF_056507025.1). NCBI lineage: Eukaryota > Metazoa > Chordata > Actinopteri > Lutjaniformes > Lutjanidae > Lutjanus > Lutjanus erythropterus. The sequence goes on along the minus strand of NC_139318.1, from coordinate 32,846,133 downwards.
AATGATATATGTGAGTTTTACCAAGGTTCCTATTGTTTCTCATTATGGGTAATCCTGAAAATCAATGAGCAGAACTGATTTACGGTGAGTTTTATGAGCGCTTACTGTGCACATTTATATAAACATCCATCTGTGATGAAAAACACTGATACAGGAGCGTATTCTAATAATAGTCTATAATCAGTCCTGTCTGAACATCTCCTGTATGTTAGACATTTCAGTCACAAGCCTACTCATCAAAACGTCTTTTTAGAAAGGGTGTTGAGAACTCGCCAAACAGGAAATCTTCTTAAATGAATGACAAGGCAAGTAACAATAGATGTATGCATCACAATAAAGAAAGGTCTCCTCCATTTAAGTCGGTAAAATCAAAAATGGTGAATCTGTGACTGAAATGTTCAAGCTCAAGGAAGATGGTCCTGAATACAGGGTATTTATTTTGTCAGGTATTTAATTCACTGGGTGAGCTAAAAATAGACGGTCCCATCTGCTAACTTTGTCCATAATATAAACTTGAAATTTCATAGATGTGTCTGTCATAATATGTATCTATACTGTCGTATAAAATTACAGAATACATGATAGATTTTATCCTTATCACCCACTCCCTCACTCCTTTCTGCACCTATAAAGATATTAAGGTTAAAAAAAAAAAAAAAGACTTTTTCAGTGACGTTAATGTTATCAGGGTCACATTTCAGATGAACTGTATCAAGCTCGTCTTCTTTCTTTGCAATGAAAGATCTTTGAACCTTGAAACAGGTCTCGGTCTCTAAAATACAGTGTCTTCAATAGGACATCTTTTAGGGGGCAGATCCACACATTGAGACATCAGGAGGCGTATTCTCGTGCCCACATCACTGTATTGTTCATGTGTCTGGAATCTGAATGAGAGTCCTTGGGCTGGATCGCCACCCACCCAAATCCTTTGAGGAACAATGTGCGCTGTGGGGGGAGAATTAATTTGTTTTCAGTTTTCATGTTTTTTGGCAATTGTTATTACTTTGAGACTAAGCTATATTGGAGCCTGAGCTTTGAAACCAAGTCTCGCTTGGAGAAAGACCAAAAACGGTTCCATAAGTTTCTGTTTTTCTCAACTCCTCTCTGTTTTTCCTCTTTCTGAAGCTTCACACATCAATAACTATTCAGCTGCCTTGAACATCACATAACACCCAGTGGTACCTACTTAGATAGTTAAGTAAGGGAGCTGGCAACAACAGTGTTTTAGGATTTATATTTTATTAGTTCAATAAACTGAAAGTGGGGAGGGGGTCTTTTTGCAACCTGCTTACACGAGGAACCAAACCAAAGGCAATAACTGTATTAATGGCTCAAAAGATGCACAAAAAAGAAAATTAATTATAAACAAATCACTTGCCAAGGCTGAGGGATCAATCCACGCCGAGCTGAAATGTGGTCCATTATGTAACTAAATGGCTAGTTAGGTATTTGAAAGGAAACAGTAGGAAATGCTGGCTACCTGCTCATAAAGACAGCGAAATCAATGAGCATGAACCAAAATAGTTCAGTTATAAATAAAATGGGCGACACGAGGCAGAACTAAAGCCTTACGTCACTGACATTTCATTACTGGTGACAAAGTTTATATCAAAGAGTCATTTCAGCACCAGGCTCACTGTGCTCAGAGTCAGAGTCTTCAGTAAGTGACAAGGACACACCAACAATGTAATCTGTCAACATTTATCAATGTTTTCTCTGTGTGTGTGTGTGTGTGTTTGTATTTTGTGTGGCTTATTAAGGATACAGAAGAGGATGAGCAGAAGCTGACTAAGTCCGTCTCTCTGATAGAGAGCCAACACCACCACCTACTGCACTGTCTGGAGAAAACCACTGTGAGTGCACTTCAACACTTCTCTCTCTCTCTTTCATTCCAGAACTTTCAACCTTCAAAATCCATCAGCAGCACTAATAAGGCTGAAAAGACTGAAGAAGCAGTGTATTATAATAACACTTTATACCAGCGAACAAAGAAGAACACCTGTGGTGATGGCAGAGTTACTGTAGTTTGAATTTTAGTTGTTTTTGTTTTTAATCTTTGTTTTCAATTCATATGAATTTTATTCTTTAGTTTCAGTTTAGTTCTAATTTATGTCAACATTAGTTTTGAAGTGGTATCCTTATGACTGTCATTATACTGTCATAACCATGTCACGACACCCATCATGAACATGGAGTCTTTATGAATGTTTTTGTCATTCAGTCACTCTGGTCATTTTAATGCAAAGCTGACATTGTTTGAAACGTCTTCACATTAAACTGAGACAAAATGTCACTATGACAACTGGTTGGTTTTCTCACTGGCAGTCATGGGACCTTTGTAAGTGTGTCATGAATGACAACTCACTTTAACCATAGATAGTTTAGTAATTAAGGATTCATCCTATTTTATATGCAGTTTATGGCTCCAACTCTGTATTTGGACTGCAGGGTCTCACATTCTGCCCATTTAACTATAATAACTTTGGGTGCAGACAACTATAATATGTAATCAGAAAAAAAACTAACCACAAATGATTTGCTTATAGAAGCTAAACACTCAACCTGCAAAAACGTTATAATGATGTGTTTCATTTCCTTTTTTTAATCTTCATTGCTTACAGTATTTCCTGTGATAAAGCATTTTGCGTACGTGTTAATGACATTTGACCCTATATTGATTCTCCGATGTGACCAAGCTTACTTTACACACCTGTATGCCTTCGTTAATCTTTACACAAACAGTGTGGCTGCGTACTTAAACCTCCAGGGAGCTGCAAAGACGTCAGTCACTTTGACAGGAGCGTTTGCCGCCTCATCAAATCTGTGCTTCAACATCAGTCAGAAGGAAGAAAAAAAAATCTTGGCAAAATTCTGCAAAATGTTTACATACATGCTTGATGCTTTTTACAGGGCATTTTGAGGAAGTAGCTGTTAATCTCGAGTCTTCACACAGTGATTTGAATGTTCTTTGAGTTAGTGTACTCTTTAGAGTGTTGAATTTTGGAAGCTACTGATTAGCAAAAGGTTTTGATGTCAAAAAGCATAGATCTGTATAAAATGCATGAGTTTTGAATGATAGTTTTACTATCAGGTTGTCATTATAATCAGTATTAATCAACTTGTATTTATTTGTAAAATGATGTATCACTCAAGGCATCATGTCCCTTGAGTCTTGTCTTTTATTTACTCCATGTTCTGTTTTCCTCTCTCTGCACCAGTCCCTCCCTATTTTTTCAAACCCTCATCCTGTTTCCTCTCTGCAGGCTCATGAGTTTGTGGACGAGCAGATGTACGAGCAGAACTGTTTAGAAACAGCGCTCCAGACCTACCCGTCACGCAGCCCCTCTATATCCAGCCACGACAGCTCCGTGGGTACCTGCTGTGGCCGCAGGGCGAAGAGAAACACTCCTCTGCCCAATGCCAGCCTGCCCTCCACCCACCAGGGCCCTCTGCAGGAGCTCAGTGCCATCCACATACAGTGTGGTGAGCCACCATCACACACCCCCAGGTAAAAATGAAGGACAGCAGGAACAAACAGCAGCATCAGAGAGGAGACAGAGTCTTTGTATCGAGGTTGTTAGCTGAATTCTGCCAACTTAGCGAGGGACAAATAGCAGTGTGAAGTCATGCCAGATGTTTGGGTTTCATGTGCCAGGGTTTTGAGACACTGCGTCCTCCTCTGTGCACCTCAGAGCACTTAAAAGTTACATTTGAAAACCTCATTAGCAGCCTGTCTTTTTCAGAAACAACCTCCCAACTCTGGATTCAGCAGTTGGTTTTGTAGAAAGTTTAGTTAAAGAACTTTGAGAAATGTCCCCTTGAAGTTTCGACTGTGCTAATAGTGAGTTTATTCAGTGGACATCAGAAGATGGGTAAGATCTGCAGGTCTAACCTCCTCTGAATGAGGAACATTTGAAATAAATTAAAACAAGAGACATCAGACCCTGGTCACTGTGAGTTCCTCCAAAGGTTCCTATAGTCCCACAAGAGTTCCTGTGGTTCATGCTTCGAGCACCATGAACAAATTTACATCGACTCAGAGACAGAAATCTCAAAACCTCATCAGATAAAACTGAAACTATGAGCACAACTAAGAAAACAAGTCTTAACAAATTTGCACGAACTGACCCTTTAAACAAGTCAAAAGTGTGTGATATCCAAATAGTCACTAGAGGGGAGTGTTGCACAATATAATATGTTAATATTTTGACATAGTCTCAGTCTTTCTCTCCAATTTCAAATTAAATTAGCTTTATTACCTATACTATGTTGACTGAACTTGCATAAATAATAACAGAACTTTTTTGAATTAACTTATTTTTAAAAAACAAAACTATTGTTGTTTATGGGGTCCTGCAAGATTCTTTTATTATATTCCCAATGGGTCAGATTTGATGTTTTCATGGAATAGTCTGACTTTTATGTATCTATTTACATTTTATTTGTCATCTGTGAACTTTCAAGTTCTTTATCTTCTGGACAGTTTTATCTCATTCACTCACTCAGAGGTCAGCCTCAATGAAGAGAGGCGTTTCAAAACTGAGGACAAGGAGAGTTTAAAAGTAAACCTCCTTTGCCAAACCAATCCAAAGTTTCTGGGAGGGGAGTCCTTGAAAACATGTAAGGGGTGCATGTTTGTTAGTGTAGTTGAAGCAGCTACCTTGCATTTAGAAATCCCCAGATGATTTGAAGGCAGCAAGATCTCCAAGTGTCTGGTATCATGAGACTATCGCGATCATTAGTTCATGTTAAGTCAAGATTACGTGACGTCTGTTACAGCTCAAACTGCTGTGTGAACTGACCGTTCACTGGCATTTGTAAAAAGTCTCTCTCCTTCTATACTTTTCTCTCTCAAGTCGTTCGAACCTCAACCTGAAAACCGACAACAGCGGCAGGATCAACTGCAAAGGCGGCCGGATCACCACAGCCATCATCAGCCTCCCGACGCCCCCGGCTTTGACCCCCGATGGTGACGGCCTCCACGGGCCCCCGCAGAGGAGGCCGCCCCCTCCCCCGAGTCACCCTCCAACTCCCAGCATCCAGACCACGACAAGCTCAGCTGGCACCAACATCGTCAAAGTCTCGGCTCTGTGACTCTCTGGCTGACGGGTGTACCTCAGCCCGGCAGGATGAAAGAAAGGAGGAAGAGGAGGAAGAAGAAGAGGAGGAGGAGAAACAGGTTATGCTACCTTTATGGACGCACTGTGTCCTGTCCCACAGGGTCAAGAAGAAGAGCACTGTTCCCCAGAGGAGTGACCAGCTGGTGTTTGAGAGAAGACGGATGATGTGGAGACGTTACTGAGGTAAAGGATTGTAGATATGTGAAGCGAGAGTCACACACTCGTCATGTCGTGTATGCACTGTAGATACGGACAGAGTCGCTGCATTTCTAATAGTTTCTAACAGGAGTCCTGATGTTTTACAGTAAATACTGTGAAAGTTGAAAGACATTGTGCAACTAGCATATCAGTACATCAGCAGACGCTGTCGACATACCACAAATTCACAGTAAATTTAAAGTGAATTCACAGTGAAATAGTGAAAAGGATATTTTGTTGACTTTAAATGTTTGAAGAAAGAAGAAAAGTGTTGACTGTGTTTACTTGAATTTGATCGGTCTTGTTTGTGTTATGTGTTGTTTGTCTTTAGTATTTTGAGGAAAAAAGAAAACAGTTGAAATCAGTTTTAGTTTTCTGTGTGGCGTCATTTAAAAAGTTACAGCACCCGATGTTGCTAATGTCGTATTTGCTGAAACTTGAGTTTGAGGTGTGCGAGACTGAAAAGACCGTTTTTGTTTTTATTACGTTGGAAAATTGTTTATTGTGTCAAAGACTCAAACCAAACTGTGCTTTTTAGTTGCGTCATGTTTAAATTTCTGACTGGAGGTTGACCTGACACTGTCTTCATGACACTATAGGTCATACTGAGGTGAGACAAAGCAGTGATTCGTCAGGCACTCAGCACTCCTGAAGACACTAATCTTAAAAAGGCATCACAAAAATGCTCTATTTTCAAAAAAGCTTAATTATTTCCTCAAACACCTGGGCCCTGCAGTTTCTAACAAATGTTACTCAAACAGTAATAAATAGTTCATTTGTTTGGGACTATTTTCAGCTGTGGATTAGTACAGTACTACACTACTAGAGTGCAAGAGACGGCAGCAAGACAATGAAAATGGGGAAAGTTCCCATGTTCACTGTCTATGGCACACAGGAATAAGCTATACCAGGCAGTACTTGTTAGTAAGATCGATTCATTGTTGATTTTTATCTTTTTATGGAATTTGTTGACAAAAATATTGACTATTTTGAGTCTTATGCTTTAATGAAATGATATACATACATTATTGTTACTATATGAGTCTATGATCCTGTTCATATAAATGTGATTGGTGATTTTTGTGCTGTGGAGTAAGAAAAAGCTGCAGCTGTTGTGCTGCCTCCACCCGCAGAGCAGCTAAGAGGGAATATAACATAGAAACTGATAATATTTGTGGTCATCATGAGCATGAGGGGCATTTTAGCACCACTGTCATATCAAACAACCACCCAGAACATTACAGGAATGGGGCCAACTCATGTTCAACAAAACTGAAACGAACAAGCTACAGAATCTTTAAATGGAGAGAACAAGGATAAAATATGCAAACATACAAATGGTTTTGGGGCATCACTCGTGATTTGGCTAGAAATCTTATTTTGTCTACTTCTCGTGTCTTTTTCCTTCTAAACAAAACAGAAAAAAACATAAGTGCAAACTGGTTGCCTTCAGTTCAATCTCTAAACCCATCAGCAATCGTCAGATGGCGATTTAGCCTCTGGGGGCATCAGCCAATGTTTTGGGCCTCCGCTGTAGCCAGAAGATATCCGGATAACAGATATCTGTGCCAAGACTTCCTCTTCCATGCACTGGGCATTGTTTATATTCCGATTAGCAATTTGAGACACAAGAATGGAGTTGAAGTTGAGAGAAGTTGCTATGAATTTTTTTTTTAAAAATCGTCAGATGATAGCAGATGGATTGCAGGATTGCTTCTCAGCCAATGCGTTCCGCCTCTTTTGCTCTCCACACAGACTGTTTACCTGCATGATTGGTCAATACTACTCAGACTACAAACAGAAACCAGAATGTTTCCAATACCAAAATCTTGTCCCTCGCCTACAGAGTCTGCATTCATATGCAGCTATCTGTTTATAGAGATTACATTCAGTTGTACCATTGTGTGTCTTGTGTGTTAAACTGTCAGTGAAAAGAATATTTTTTCACAGCTGAGTACAGTGTGTTCATGAGGTGGCATTATGAATATGTTTTCCCTCTGAAATAATTCTGACAGCTAAACACAAATTTTAACACTTAGAACTGTGTACACATAAAAGTACAACCCCGCTTACAAAACGTTACGTTGTGTAAAACATAAATAAAAACAGAATGCAGAAAGTGTCTTGGCATTGTCTCGTCTTGAATGGCACCGTATGTTGCTCCTCAAGACCTGTATCTACCTTTTAGCATTAATGGAGCCATCACAGATGTGGAAGTTACTCGTCAGACCACAGCACACTTTTTCACTTTCTGTCAGTCCATCCCAGATGAGCTCAGGCCTCAGAGAAGCTGGCGGTGTTTCTGGAAGATGATGATAAATGGCTCTAACTTTGCACAGTGGAGTCCTAACTTGACAAACTGTGTCAAGTGTTCTCAAGCCCATGTAGTATCCTTTATATAATTATATGGGCTTTTAATGCAGTGCAGTAAATTCAATTGAATATAGGTCAAAAAGGATTTGAAAATAATTGCATTATGTTTTTTTTTGTTTTGTTTTACACAACGTCCATTTTTTTGGAATCAGGGTTGTTAAATGAGAATACACTAGTTTGACAGAATGATCCCAACTCAAGGTCCTTTCGTTAGCTTTTCTATAGTTTTATCACACGTCTTTCATCAACAGATTGGAACTTGCTCAGTTGTCATGGAGACAGATCTTTTGACACACATACAATTTGCTTAAATTTTAATTCAACATAGATAAGAACTCCTAAATGTACTGTGGACAAAATCATAAGAGCTACAGAGCTCACACGTGAACAGGTCCATCACCACAGCAGCTGAGCTGATGAAGACCATGTGGAATGGTTGAGAGCTTTAGCAAAAACCACTGGAACAAGTGGACTTTGATTTGGGGTTTTTCTGTTGAACTCTGAAACCTAAGAGTATTAAGAAGTGGCTTTATCGGTGCCATCGTGAAAATCTCAAAGATGGGCACAGCAAAGACCCATTGAAACAAAATGACTGCAAATGTATTAATAATGACTGGTCTGGTTTATGGCATCGATATTATTTATATACCTACCGGCTGCACATCGTCGCTCATTTAAAGCTGATAGACGCCTGGTGTTTGGAATAGTTTGTGACTACTTGCCAAGTGTTTTATGGTTTATCTGTATGAAATAATGTGAGTTTTTTCGTCCTTTTGTTTGTTTTGCTAAAGTGGAAACTCTGGTTTAACTTCATGTGTTTTCCCATCATGAAGTGCCAAGTGAAACTGTTTTTGCTGTATTGGTATACTTTGTGTTGCATTTCTGTATTTTGTCATGTTCTTTATGCTGCTATATAAAAAAAAAAATTACAAACCCTTTAGATAATTTTCTTCTCACTGTTAACGCTGAAAATAACGAGCGTCAGTCCGCTCAGTCGTGGTGTTCATAAGTTGGATCTTGGTTACCACTGATGCAGTATCTATCTACACATTAGGGCTTTTTGCAGTATCATAGATCACCATCATGCTTCAACAACAGAAAGCACTTCTCTCACACCAGTGTGACTACTACTGTATGATGATTTCTTGTTGTCATTATATGATCGACTTGACTTCAAAAGGCATCGTGGGGGTCACTTTTTTAAAAGTCTTGGCATTGCTGTTTGTGTTGTTTCTTATCTTTTTATCCTTTTGAACTGAGCTTTTCTGTCTGTTTGCTGTGTTTACAGTATCCTGTCAGTTTATTTGTTATAACAACTATGAAGTGTCAGATGAAAATTAAAATCTGCCACAACAACTGGGTGATGTCTTTCTTCTTGCTCCCGTCACCAACATGGAAATATATATTTAGCTTCAGTTATTTTCTGATTGAGTCGTGTTTTATAATTTAACGCAGTTCAAACCTGAGTCTTTAGTCAAGTTTTATTTATACAGCTCCAAATTGTAACAGAAGTTACCTCAGTGTATTTTTCACTTCTCTGCACATTAGAGATAATCCTGCCATAGTTATAGTCATTTTGTTAAATGTCTGTGTTGATTAATTTGTACTATCCCCTATAAATAAACCAAATATTAACAGTCAACTGGATGAAAAAGCAGCTTTAAAATATATACAAGCATCATCTGACTGTTGATGGCTGCAGTTTTAGGACTGTCCAGTTTAATACTTGCAGAAATTCAACTTTGAAGAAGATGGCGTAACAATGCTACAAAAAATGACGAAAGCAATATTACCGACTAGCTGGTCAGAACTTAAAGGGGCACGGCACTGGTTTTACACAAAGAGCTGGGATGTAACCAAGTACAAATACTTTGTTACTCTACTTTAGAAGAGATGTCAGGTATCTGTATGTTACTCAAGTCAAACTTTTCTAACAACTTCTCACTTTAACTCCCTACATTATCTGTAATCACACACAACAGATGTCGCTAACAATGTAAAAGACATAAAAACAAGATATAACCAGACAAAAAATGAGATTAAAGCCTAAAAAGATGTATAAGAAGTAACAAAAATGTTGTAGCAAGACGAACCAAACAAGAGAGAGAGACTTTAACTCAGAGAAAATGCAAGGTTCAGTCAGCTTTGCACAGAAACAGCCAGTAGAAATATCCTTCAGAGGGCTCTGAAATGTACTCAGAGTCTCTTAAGTATCTGTACTTCTTGAATAAAGTATGTGTGTACTTTTGCCACCTCTGTTTAGACATCAAGTTTTACTTACTCATCACAAAGACTAGTGATCAAATGAACAGTGTATAATGTCTTCTGTGGCCGTGGGGGGAAAGGCTCCAAACTCTGAAACAATAACACTGGAGGTGGAGTTTGAAAGATGTGGGTAATGACCGGCAGAGAAGGCCAAATAAAAGATGTTATCAAGCTGAGTTATGGGAATTGCAGGATCAGTTAACTGAGAGAATATCTCAGAATTATGCTGCACTGATTCTGACCACTCAAACTTCTCTCTCTTGTGTCCTCTAATTTTCTGAAAGCACCTGAAATCGCACTGAAACACTGCAGCTCCATGTACACTTCTTACTGAAATTCAAACTAAGAAAAACAGCGTTGAGCATGTGTATTAAATCTTGGAAGAACAGCAGCAAATCTGCTTTACGCACGTCAATAAGAAAGTTACCTTCAAACTACTTTAGTCACATATTTATGTGCTTATCTGCACGTGTGTACATGTCTCACTAGATGGCAGCAGAGTACACACTTCATATTTTGTTGAGCGTACAGGGCACTTTTAAACACTAAACACATTCTCTATACAAAAGTGTTGAACTTATTATCATTAATTATTTTAAAGATCTAACTAATCAAACATTTAATAATTCATAATAATTCAACACTAATGTGTCTAAACAGCTCTGATAGGCTGAAATTAAAAGCAACACCTACACACATTACTTACTTTGGTATCATTTGTCACGTTTGAACGCTCATTGAAAATTTTAACAGGGAGTTAATGACTGTAAAACAGTAATTCTGAGTAACATTAAAAATGCAATCTACCATCTCAATTGATCCTGTGTTAAGTTTTTTTTTTTTTTTTTTTTTCTTAAATGTAATGAGACCAAAAGATATACTACACATATGTCAGGGTTCCTACTGTACACCTTCTCCAAAGTCACTTTTTAAGCATTTCCAGCAGGTAAATGACATATTTATATACATGTACTCAAAATTATTATTTTAGTTCTTCATCTCATTAAAACAGATGTACTGTGCTTTGTGCTCTATTCTTCATAGGTTATATAGAATCTAACCAAAGATTACTTTTGTTGTCAACTAATCCTTCGATTGTTTCCTCAATGAATTGATCATGGTATTGTCTGATAAAGATATTATTTTAGATTGTTCGAACTGATTTTTAGACAGATCATGGTTCATTTTAAGATGCCATATAGCTTGTTTGTAGGATGCATTCTTTATATGGTTTGTATTAGAAACCATGAGTTACTATCCTCTTAAGCAAATTAGGGGCCCAACTGATCACTATTTTCATTATTGATAAATCTGTCAGTCATTTTCTCCATTAATCAATTAATTGTTTGTGTCAGAAAATGGTGAGAAATGTTTATCAGTGTTTTCCAAAGTCCTCAAATGCCAGAGATATTTTTAGTTTACTGTCAGAGAAGAGTAGAGAAACCAGAAAATTCACATTTAGAAGCTGAAATCAGAGAATTTTCTTAACAAATGACTCAAATCAATTAATTATCAAAACAGTTGGAGATTACTTATAATAACTGATTAATTATTAAAAATAAAAAGAGACTTGACATCCTATATAACCTGACTGAGCCAGTATCCAAGCAGTTTCAAGCACTTACGAATGATATAATGAAATAAATTAACTTCACTCTGACTCGGAACACAATCATACCTTTTAATTATCTTTGGTAAGAAATAAAATCCAAACTTTAGCCACAAAATGAAGGAACATTGTGACTCAACTGCTTCTGTCACACAGAGCTCAGCACATACGGAGAACTCAACAAGCACCGACCAAAAAAACCTAAATGCTGTAACATAACATGATGCACAAGGTCAAAGGAAAGTTATGTTTCTGACACGCCTCTTAAACACCGCTCTCGCCAGGTGTTACACTCGCTCTCAGCTCGCTCTCGGCCACATGAATGACTCCGACGACCTTTCACAGCTCATCACCCATCATTAGAGGCTGTCTGGTCGATGTCGTCACACAGAAGGACTGGATGACTCAGACTGTGACTAACTCTGTTTGAAGATTAACCCTCTATGGTACCATGTTGCCCTCAGGCAACAAACCCATTTTTGCCCTGTCACATCTCCACAATGCATCCCTTTAAATGATGCGATACTTTAAAAAAGAGGTAAAACCATAGGGAACCATTAACAATGCTTTAAGTTGTCACATGACCTGCAGGAAGCAATTTTGAAACCGTTCTTGGCGGGCTTTTTCTAAGGAGACAGCTCTGCTATCTTGCTGCAAAAAAAAGACTCTCAAAAAGTTATTTTTTGTCCCTTTTCCACCTGGAAAAAAATGTCTTCACACTAATAGGTGAGTAAACTTCAAGTTTTGATAGTTTCATGCAACTTATTTACTAATTTAATAGTGGATACTTGTTAAAATGCAGCTGTTGCCCTGAGGCAACAACGTGCCATCATGGAAAGTTGCAATGTTGCCTGCAACAGTGAACCATTATGGAATCACTATAGCAAACACAACACTGAGCACTGGCCTATTTGGGTGGAGAAAAAGGGCAGATGCAGATACCCTGGATGTAAGGGTATAGTGAAATCACAGTGCACAAAATGTGTCACCTGCCTGTGCTTCACTCCTGAAAAAAACTGCTTCATGGAGTTCCATAAGCACTGAGCAGCAACACCACAAGTGATGGCAACACATGTCAGGAAAGACACAGAGGACTGACACAAAACATGCACTGAAATGAAGCAGTGATGATCAAACACTGGAATTTGTTATTTTTGTTTTTCAAATGGTTATGGTAATGGTTATCTGAGTTGATTTAAGTAGTTTAAAGTTTTATACTTTACACATTTATTTCAATGGGTTGTTCCTACATGGTACAATATTGCCTACAGGCAACATTTAGCCAAGAAACTTTTTAAATTCTTTTTAAAATTCTTTTTAATTTAAAATTTAAAATGAATTGTGACTTCTTGATGTTATTGAATATTTTTGCATATGTTTATGAAATAAACAATGTTCAAATTGGAAAAGGAACGTTCTTTTTCACTTATGCACCATTATGGTACAATGTTGCCTACAGGCAACGAACCCCAAAAACTTCCAAAAAAAAAAATAAAAACAAAATTTCTTCAGATTATGTTTATTTAGTCTATTTTGAGACATAAAAACACATTTCCCTCACTGGCATCATAATGTGTACCATGAGGGATATGACCATACATACATACATACATACATACATACATACATATGACCGTACATACATACATACACATACATACATACATATGAGCATACATACATACATACATACATACATACATACATATGAGCATACATACATACATACATACATATGAGCATACATACATACATACGTACATACATATGACCATACATACATATGACCATACATTCATACATATGGCCAAACATATGACCATGCATACAAACATACATACATATGACCATATATACATACATACATACATACATACATACATATGACCATACATACATACATACATACATACATACATACTTATGACCATACATGCATACATATGACCATACATACATACATACATACATACATACATACATACATACATATGACCATGCATACATTCATATGACCATACATACATACACACATACATACATACAGTCATACATATGACCATGCATACATACATACATACATACATACATAAATACATACATACATATGACCATACATACATATATACATATAACCATGCATACATACATACATGTGACCATACATACATACATATAAGCATATATACATACATACGTATGACCATACATACATACATACATACATACATACATATGACCATGCATACATACATATGAGCATACATACATACATATGACCATACATACGTACATATGACCATACATACATACATATAACCATACATACATACATATGACCATACATACATACATACATACATACATACATACATACATATGACCGTACATACATACATACACATACATACATACACACATACATATGAGCATACATACATACATACATATGACCATACATACATACATACATATGAGCATACATACATACATACATATGAGCATAAATACATACATACATACATATGACCATACATACATACATACATATGAGCATACATACATATAAGCATACATACATATGAGCATACATACATACATACGTACATACATATGGGCATACATACATATCACCATACATACATACATACATACATACATACATACATACATACTTATGACCATACATGCATACATATGACCATACGTATATACATACATACATACATACATATGACCATGCATACAAACATACATACATATGACCACACATACATACATACATACATGCATACATACATATGACCATACATACATACATACATACATACATACATACATACTTATGACCATACATGCATACATATGACCATACATATATACATACATACATACATACATACATACATACATACATATGACCATGCATACATTCATATGACCATACATACATACACACATACATACATATGACCATGCATACATACATACATACATACATATGAGCATACATGCATAAATACATACATACATATAACCATGCATACATACATACATGTGACCATACATACATACATATGAGCATACATACATATGAGCATATATACATACATACATATGAGGATACATGCATACATACATACATACATACATACATATGAGGATATATACATACATATGACCATGCATACATACATATGAGCATACATACATACATATGACCATGCATACATATATATGAGCATACATACATACATATGACCATACATACATACATACATACATACATACATACATACATATATATGACCATACATACATACATACATATATATATAAATTCTTTTTATAATTCTTTTAAATTTAAAATTTAAAATGAATTGTGACTTCTTGGTGTTATTGAATATTTTTGCATATGTTTATGAACTAAACAATGTTCAAATTGGAGTGTGAATTGTATGTATGACCATACATACATACATACGTACATATGACCATATATACATATGACCATGCATACATACATACATATGACCATATATACATACATACATACATACATACTTATGACCATACATGCATACATATGACCATACATACATACATTCATATGACCATACATACAAACACACATACATACATACATACGGTCATACATATGACCATGCATACATACATACATATGAGCATACATGCATAAATACATACATACATATGACCATGCATACATACATACATGTGACCATACATACATACATACATATGAGCATATATACATACATACATATGACCATACATACATACATACATATGAGAATACATACATACATATGAGCATACATACGTACATATGACCATACATACATACATACATACATACATATGACCATACATAAATACATACATACATACATACATATGACCATACATACATACATACATACATACATACATACATACATACATACATATGACCATACATACGACCATACATACATACATATATATATATATATATATATATAAATTATTTTTATAATAATTTTTAATTTGAAATTTAAAAATTAATTGTGACTTCTTGATGTTATTGAATATTTTTGCATATGTTTATGAACTAAACAATGTTCAAATTGGAAAAGGAATGTTTTTTTTCACTTAAGCACCATTATGGTACAATGTTGCCTACAGGCAATGAACCCCAAAAACTTCCAAAAATAAAAATAAAAATAAAAATAAAATTTCTTCAGATTATGTTTATTTAGTCTATTTTGAGACATAAAAACCCATTTCCCTCACTGGCATCATAATGTGTACCATAGAGGGATATGACCACACATACATACATACATACATACATACATACATACGTACATACATACGTACATATGACCATACATGCATACATACATACATACATACATATGACCATACATACATACATACATATGAGCATAAATACATACATACATACATATGAGCATACATACATACATACATATGAGCATACATACATATGAGCATACATACATACATAATTACATACATATGACCATGCATACAAACATACATACATATGACCATAAATACATATGACCATGCATACATACATACATATGACCATACATACATATGACCATGCATACATACATACATATGAACATGCATACATACATATATACATACATACATATATACATACTTATGATTATACATGCATACATATGACCATACATACATACATACATACATACATATGACCATACATAAATACATACATACATACATACATATGACCATACATACATACATACATACATACATATATATATATATATATAAATTCTTTTTATAATAATTTTTAATTTGAAATTTAAAAATTAATTGTGACTTCTTGATGTTATTGAATATTTTTGCATATGTTTATGAACTAAACAATGTTCAAATTGGAAAAGGAATGTTCTTTTTCACTTAAGCACCATTATGGTACAATGTTGCCTACAGGCAATGAACCCCAAAAACTTCCAAAAATAAAAATAAAAATAAAAATAAAATTTCTTCAGATTATGTTTATTTAGTCTATTTTGAGACATAAAAACCCATTTCCCTCACTGGCATCATAATGTGTACCATAGAGGGATATGACCACACATACATACATACATACATACATACATACATACGTACATACATACGTACATATGACCATACATGCATACATACATACATACATACATATGACCATACATACATACATACATATGAGCATAAATACATACATACATACATATGAGCATACATACATACATACATATGAGCATACATACATATGAGCATACATACATATGAGCATACATACATACATAATTACATACATATGACCATGCATACAAACATACATACATATGACCATAAATACATATGACCATGCATACATACATACATACATATGACCATACATACATATGACAATGCATACATACATACATATGAACATGCATACATACATATATACATATATACATATATACATACTTATGATCATACATGCATACATATGACCATACATACATACATACATATGACCATGCATACATTCATATGACCATACATACATACACGCATACATACATACATATGGTCATACATATGACCATGCATACATACATATGACCATACATACATACATATGAGCATACATGCATACATACATACATACATACATACATACATATAACCATGCATACATACATACATGTGACCATACATACATACATACATATGAGCATACATACATATGAGCATATATACATACATACATATGACCATACATACATACATACATACATACATATGAGAATACATACATACATATGACCATGCATACATACATATGAGCATACATACATACATACATACATATATATATATGACCATACATACATACATACATACATATATATATAAATTCTTTTTATAATTCTGTTTAATTTAAAATTTAAAATGAATTGTGACTTCTTGATGTTATTGAATGTTTTTGCATATGTTTATGAAATAAACAATGTTCAAATTGGAAAAGGAACGTTCTTTTTCACTTGTGCACTATTATGGTACAATGTTGCCTACAGGCAACGAACCCCAAAAACTTCCAAAAATAAAAATAAAAATAAAATTTCTTCAGATTATGTTTATTTTATTTAGTCTATTTTGAGACATAAAAACACATTTCCCTCACTGGCATCATAATGTGTACCATAGAGGGATATGACCATACATACATACATACATACATACATACATATGAGCATACATACATACATATGACCATGCATACATACATTTGAGCATACATACATATACACATACATACATACATATGGTCATACATATGACCATGCAAACATACATACATACATACATATACATATGAGCATACATGCATACATACATACATACATATGACCATGCATACATACATACATGTGACCATACATACATACATACATACATACATACATATGAGCATACATACATACATATGACCATGCATACATACATATGAGCATTCATACATATACACATACATACATACATACATATGGTCATACATATGACCATGCATACATACATACATACATACATATGAGCATACATGCATACATACATACATACATATATACATACATACATATGACCATGCATACATACATACATACATGTGACCATACATACATACATACATACATACATACATACATACATACATATGACCATACATACATACATACATACACACATACATATGAGAATACATACATACATATGACCATGCATACATACATATGAGCATACATACATACATACATATGACCATGCATACATACATATGAGCATACATACATACATATGAGCATACATACATACATACATACATATGACCATACATACATACATACATACATACATACATACATACATACGACCATACATAAATACATACATACATACATGTATACATATGACCATACATACATACATACATACATATGACCATACATACAAACATACATATGACCATGTATACATACATACATACATACATATGAGCATACATGCATACATACATACATACATATGACCATGCATACATACATACATACATGACCATACATACCTACATACATACATACATACATACATATGAGCATACATACATATGAGCATATATATATACATACATATGAACATACATACATACATACATACATACATATGAGAATACATACATACATATGACCATGCATACATACATATGAGCATACATACATACATATGACTATGCATACAAACATATGAGCATAGATACATACATATGACCATACATACATACATACATACATACAAACATATGACCATACAAACATACATACATACATACATACATACACACATACATATATATGACCATACATACATACAAAAATACATACATACATTCATATATATATAAATTCTTTTTATAATTCTTTTTAATTTAAAATTTAAAATGAATTGTGACTTCATGATGTTATTGAATATTTTTGCATATGTTTATGAAATAAACAATGTTCAAATTGGAAAAGGAATGTTCTTTTTCACTTACGCACCATTGTGGTACAATGTTGCCTACAGGCAACGAACCCCAAAAACTTCCAAACATAAAAATAAAAATAAAATTTCTTCAGATTATGTTTATTTAGTCTATTTTGAGACATGAAAACACATTTCCCTCACTGGCATCATAATGTGTACCATAGAGGGATATGACCATGCATACATACATACATACGTACATACATACGTATGACCGTACATACATACATACATACATACATACATACATACATACATTCATACATATGAGCATACATACATACATACATACATATGAGCATTAATACATACATACATACATACATATGACCATACATACATACATACATATGACCATACATACATACGTACATACATATGACCATGCGTACAAACATACATACATATGACCATACATACATACATACATACATACATACATATGACCATACATACATATGACCATGCATACATACATACATATGACCATACATACATATGACCATGCATACATACATACATATGACCATACATACATATGACCATGCATACATACATACATATGACCATGCATACATACATACATACATATATACATACTTATGATCATACATGCATACATATGACCATACATACACACATACATACATACATATGACCATGCATACATTCATATGACCATACATACATACACACATACATCCATACATATGGTCATACATATGACCATGCATACATACATACATACATACATACATACATACATATGAGCATACATGCATACATACATACATACATATAACCATGCATACATACATACATGTGACCATACATACATACATAAGAGCATACACACATATGAGCATATATACATACATACATATGACCATACATACATACATTCATACATACATACATACATATGAGAATACATACATACATATGACCATGCATACATACATATGAGCATACATACATACATACATATATATATGACCATACATACATACATACATACATATATATATAAATTATTTTAATAATTCTGTTTAATTTAAAATTTAAAATGAATTGTGACTTTTTGATGTTATTGAATGTTTTTGCATATGTTTATGAAATAAACAATGTTCAAATTGGAAAAGGAACGTTCTTTTTCACTTGTGCACTATTATGGTACAATGTTGCCTACAGGCAACGAACCCCAAAAACTACCAAAAATAAAATTTCTTCAGATTATGTTTATTTAGTCTATTTTGAGACATAAATACACATTTCCCTCACTGGCATCACAATGTGTACCATAGAGGGATATGACCATACATACATACATACATACATACATACATATGACCGTACATACATACGTACACATACATACATACATACATACATACATATATATGAGCATACATACATACATACATACATACATATGAGCATATACATACATATATACATACATACATACATACATAAATACATACATACATATGACCATACATACATACATATGACCATGCATACATAGATACATGTGACCATACATACATACATACATACATACATACATACATATGAGCATACATACATACATACATATGAGCATACATAGATACATACATATGAGCATACATACATGTGAGCATACATACATACATACGTACATACATATGAGCATACATTCATACATATGGCCAAACATATGACCATGCATACATATGACCATACATACATACATACATACATACATATTACCATATATACATATGACCATGCATACATACATACATATGACCATACATACATACATACATACTTATGACCATACATGCATACATATGACCATACATACATACATACATACATACATACATACATACATATCACCATACATACATACATACATACATACATACATACATACATACATATGACCATACATACATATGACCATGCATACATTCATATGACCATACATACATACACACATACATACATACATACATGTGACCATACATACATACATACATATGAGCATATATACATACATACATATGACCATACATACATACATACATACATACATACATATGAGAATACATACATACATATGACCATGCATACATACATATGAGCATACATACATATATATAAATTCTTTTTATAATTATTTTTAATTAAAAATTTAAAATGAATTGTGACTTCTTGATGTAATTGAATATTTTTTCATATGTTTATGAACTAAACAATGTTCAAATTGGAAAAGGAACGTTCTTTTTCACTTATGCACCATTATGGTACAATGTTGCCTACAGGTAACAAACCCCAAAAACTTCCAAAAATAAAAATAAAAATAAAATTTCTTCAGATTATGTTTATTTAGTCTATTTTGAGACATAAAAACATTTCCCTCACTGGCATCATAATGTGTATGAGCATAAATACATATGACCATGCATACATTCATATGACCATACATACATACACACATACATACATACACATATACATACATACATATGGCCATGCATATATACATACATACATACATACATATGAGCATACATACATACATATGACCATGCATACATACATACATACATGTGACCATACATACATACATACATATGACCATGCATACATACATACATATATATGAGCATACATACATACATATGGCCATGTATACATACATACATACATATGAGAATACATACATACATACATATGGCCATACACATGACCATGCATACATACATACATATGAGCATACATACATACGACCATGCATACATACATATGAGAATACATACATACATACATACATACATATGAGCATACATACATACATACATACATACTTATGAGCATAGATACATATGAGCATACATACATACCTATATATGAGCATACATACATATGAGCATACATACATACATACATATGACCATGCAACCATACTTACATACATACATACATACATACATACATACATACGGCCATACATGTGACCATGCATACATACATACATGACCATACATACATACATACATACATACATATATTTGACCATGCATACATACATACATATATACTTATGACCATATATACATACATATGACCATACATACATACATACATACATACATATGGCCATGCATACATACATACATATGAACATGCATACATATGAGCATACATACATACATATATATGAGCATACATACATATATATGAGCATACATACATATGAGCATACAAACATACATACATATGACCATGCAACCATACATACATACATACATACATACATACGGCCATACATGTGACCATGCATACATACATATGAACATACATACATACATACATACTTATGACCATACATACATACATACATACATGACCATACATACATATGACCATACATACATACATACATACATATATTTGACCATGCATACATACATACATATGAGTATAAATACATACATATATACTTATGACCATATATACATACATATGACCATACATACATACATACATACATACATACATATGACCATACATACATATGACCATACATACATATGGCCATGCATATATACATACATATGAACATACATACATACATACATACATACATACATACATACATACATATGACCGTACATACATACATACACATACATACATACATACATACATATGAGCATATACATACATATGACCATACATACATACATACATACATACATATGACCATACATACATACATACATATGACCATACATACATACATACATGCATACATATGACCATACATACATACATACATATGACCATACATACATATTACCATGCTACATTCATATGACCATACATACATACATACATACATACATATGGTCATACATATGACCATGCATACATACATACATACATACATACATACATATGACCATGCGTACATACATACATACATACATACATACATATGACCATGCATACATAGATACATGTGACCATACATACATACATACATACATACATACATATGAGCATACATACATACATACATATGAGCATACATACATACATACATACATACATATGAGCATACATACATACATACATACATACATATGAGCATACATACATACATATGAAGCTCAGTGTAAGTTCAATCACGAAGACCTTCTATTACACTGCCTTCATTCATAACTTTTCTTTACTCCTGCTCTCTCCTCCTATTCCCTCTAATCAGCTGTTTGTGGGCGTTCACTTTCGTCTTTACTATCCAATCAGATTTTGCCACGGTCGCGATAGCCAGTCAATTTGCTGCTGCCAAACTTTAAATCGCCTCTGTCTTTGCTCCATCAGTTGTCATTCAGTCAGTAGCGCGACCCTCCTCCACCCCTCTCTCCTCCAGTCATTGGACCCAGGTAGCCACAAGATGTTCACCTCGATCCTCCCTGAAGCCCTCTCCTCCAGTCTTCAGGTCCAGGCAGCAGGAGTCTAGAGCCACACGGTGTTCACCTCGATCCTCCCCGACGCCCTCTCCTCCAATCTTCAGGTCCAGGCAGCAGGAGTCCAGAGCCACTTCACCTCACCAGTCTCTGCTTCGCACCTCTTCACCACCACCACCAGTGTCTAGACCCCGGGGGGTTCTCTTCTCTACAGCTTCATCACCCCCATTTATATATATATATATATATACATATATATATATGTATATATATATATATGTATATATATATATATATATTGTTTCACCTCAATGGGGTCTAACCGCCAAAGACTGTTCATGTTTCATATATCATGCATGTGCCAATAAACCATTTCCCTTTTACTCTTAGTCTCTCCTGATTGAAATGTACATACATATGAGCCTACATTCATACATCTGGCCAAACATATGACCATGCATACAAACATACATACATATGACCATACAGACATACATACATACATACATACATATGACCATATATACATATGACCATGCATACATACATACATATGACCATATATACATACATACATACATACTTATGACCATACATGCATACATATGACCATACATACATACATACATATGACCATACATACATATGACTATGCATACATTCATATGACCATACATACAAACACACATACATACATACGACCATACATAAATACATACATACATACATACATACATACATATGACCATACATACATACATACATACATACATACATACATACATATGACCATACATAAATACATACATACATATGACCATGCATACATACATACATGTGACCATACGTACATACATACATATGAGCATATATACATACATACATATGATCATACATACATACATACATACATATGAGAATACATACATACATATGACCATGCATACATACATATGAGCATACATACATACATATGACCATGCATACATACATATGAGCATACATACATACATATGACCATACATACATACATACATACATACATACGACCATACATAAATACATACATACATACATACATACATACATATGACCATACATACATACATACATACATACATACATACATACATATGACCATACATAAATACATACATACATACATACATATATATGACGATACATACATATATATATATATAAATTCTTTTTATAATTATTTTTAATATGAAATTTAAAATTAATTGTGACTTCTTGATGTTATTGAATATTTTTGCATATGTTTATGAAATAAACAATGTTCAAATTGGAAAAGGAACGTTCTTTTTCACTTATGCACCATTATGGTACAATGTTGCCTACAGGCAACGAACCCCAAAAACTTCCAAAAATAAAAATAAAAATAAAAATAAAATTTCTTCAGATTATGTTTATTTAGTCTATTTTGAGACATAAAAACCCATTTCCCTCACTGGCATCATAATGTGTACCATAGAGGGATATGACCATACATACATACATACATACATACATACATACATATGACCATACATGCATACATACATGTGACCATGCATACATACATACATACATACATACATACATATGAGCATACATACATACATACATACATACATATGAGCATACATACATACATATATGCATACATACATACATACATACATACATACATATGGCCATGCATACATACATACATACATACATATGGCCATGCATACATACATACATACATGTGACCATACATACATACATACATACATACATATCACCATGCATACATACATACATACATACATACATACAAACATACATACATATGAGCATACATACATTCATATGGCCATGTATACATACATACATACATACATATGAGAATACATACATACATACATACATATGGCTATACATATGACCATGCATACATATGAGCATACATACATACATACATACATACATACATACATATGAGCAAACATACATACATACATATGAGCATACATACATATGAGCATACATACATACATACATATGAGCATACATACATATGAGCATACATACATATGAGCATACATACATACATACATATGACCATGCAACCATACATACATACATACATACATACATACATATGGCCATACATATGACCATGCATACATACATATTAACATACATACATACATATTAACATACATACATACATACATACTTATGACCATACATACATACATACATACATGACCATACATACATATGACCATACATACATACATACATACATACATATGACCATGCATACATACATACATATGAGTATAAATACATACATATATACTTATGACCATATATACATACATATGACCATACATACATACATATGACCATACATACATACATATGACCATACATACATATGACCATGCATACATACATACATATGAACATGCATACATACATATGAGTATACATACATACATATGGCCATACATATGACCATGCATACATACATACATACATATGAGTATACATACATACATATGGCCATACATATGACCATACATACATACATACATACATATGAGCATACATACATATGAGCATACATTCATACATATGGCCAAACATATGACCATGCATACAAACATACATACATATGACCATACATACATACATACATACATATGACCATACATACATATGACCAGGCATACATACATACATACATATGACCATACATACATACATACATACATACTTATGACCATACATACATACATACATAACTACATACATACATACATACATACATACATACATATGACCATACATACATATGACCATGCATACATTCATATAACCATACATATATACACACATACATACATACGGTCATACATATGACCATGCATACATACATATGAGCATACATGCATACATACATACATATGACCATGCATACATACATACATGTGACCATACATACATACATACATACATACATACGAGCATACATTCATATGAGCATACATACATACATACATACATACATATGACTATGCATACATACATATGAGCATACATACATACATATGACTATGCATACATACATATGAGCATACATACATACATATGACCATGCATACATACATATGACCATACATACATACATATGACCATACATACATACATACATACATACATATGACCATACATATGACCATGCATACATACATACATACATACATACATACATACATACGAGCATATATGCATACATACATACATACATACATATGACCATGCATACATAGATACATGTGAGCATACATACATACATACATACATATGAGCATACATACATACATACATATGAGCATACATACATACATACATATGAGCATACATACATGTGAGCATACATACATACATACATACATACATGTGAGCATACATACATACATACGTACATACATATGAGCATACATTCATACATATGGCCAAACATATGACCATGCATACAAACATACATACATATGACCATACATACATACATACATACATACATACATACATATTACCATATATACATATGACCATGCATACATACATACATATGACCATACATACATACATACATACTTATGACCATACATGCATACATATGACCATACATACATACATACATACATACATACATATGACCATACATACATATGACCATGCATACATTCATATGACCATACATACATACATACATACATACATAGCATACATGCATAAATACATACATACATATGACCATGCATACATACATACATGTGACCATATATACATATATACATATGACCATATGTAATGCAACGAACCCCAAAAACTTCCAAAAATAAAACTAAAAATAAAAATAAAATTTCTTCAGATTATGTTTATTTAGTCTATTTTGAGACATAAAATCCCATTTCCCTCACTGGCATCATAATGTGTACCATAGAGGGATATGACCATACATACATACATACATACATACATATGACCATACATGCATACATACATGTGACCATGCATACATACATACATACATACATATGAGCATACATACATACATACATACATACATACATACATATGAGCATACATACATACATATATGCATACATACATACATACATACATACATACATATAACCATACATACATATGGCCATGCATACATACATACATACATATGACCATGCATACATACATACATACATGTGACCATACATACATACATACATACATACATACATATCACCATGCATACATACATACATACATACATACATACATACATACAAACATACATACATATGAGCATACATACATTCATATGGCCATGTATACATACATACATACATACATACATATGAGACTACATACATACATACATACATATGGCCATACATATGACCATGCATACATATGAGTATACATACATATGAGCATACATAAATATGAGCATACATACATACATACATACATACATATGAGCATACATAAATATGAGCATACATACATATGAGCATACATACATACATACATATGAGCATACATACATATGAGCATACATACATACATACATATGACCATGCAACCATACATACATACATACATACATACATACATACATACATATGGCCATACATATGACCATGCATACATACATATGAACATACATACATACATATTAACATACATACATACATACTTATGACCATACATACATACATACATACATGACCATACATACATATGACCATACATACATACATACATACATACATACATACATACATACATATGACCATGCATACATACATACATATGAGTATAAATACATACATATATACTTATGACCATATATACATACATATGACCATACATACATACATATGACCATACATACATACATATTACCATACATACCTATGACCATACATACATATGACCATGCATACATACATACATGTGAACATGCATACATACATATGAGTATACATACATACATATGGCCATACATATGACCATGCATACATACATATGGCCATACATATGACCATGCATACATACATACATACATACATATGAGTATACATACATACATATGGCCATACATATGACCATACATACATACATATGAGCATACATACATATGAGCATACATTCATACATATGGCCAAACATATGACCATGCATACAAACATACATACATATGACCATACATACATACATACATACATATGACCATACATACATATGACCAGGCATACATACATACATACATATGACCATACATACATACATACATACATACTTATGACCATACATACATACATACATAACTACATGCATACATACATACATACATATGACCATACATACATATGACCATGCATACATTCATATAACCATACATATATACACACATACATACATACGGTCATACATATGACCATGCATACATACATATGAGCATACATGCATACATACATATGACCATGCATACATACATACATGTGACCATACATACATACATACATACATATGAGCATACATTCATATGAGCATACATACATACATACATACATACATATGACTATGCATACATACATATGAGCATACATACATACATATGACCATGCATACATACATATGACCATACATACATACATATGACCATACATACATACATACATACATACATATGACCATGCATACATATATACATACATACATACATACATACATACATTCATACATATGAGCATATATGCATACATACATACATACATACATATGACCATGCATACATAGATACATGTGAGCATACATACATACATACATACATATATACATACATATGAGCATACATACATACATACATATGAGCATACATACATACATACATATGAGCATACATACATGTGAGCATACATACATACATACGTACATACATATGAGCATACATTTATACATATGGCCAAACATATGACCATGCATACAAACATACATACATATGACCATACATACATACATACATACATACATACATACATATTACCATATATACATATGACCATGCATACATACATACATATGACCATACATACATACTTATGACCATACATGCATACATATGACCATACATACATACATACATACATACATACATATGACCATACATACATATGACCATGCATACATTCATATGACCATACATACATACATACATACATATGAGCATACATGCATAAATACATACATACATATGACCATGCATACATACATACATGTGAACAAACATACATACATACATATGAGCATACATACATATGAGCATATATACATACATACATATGACCATACATACATACATACATACACATACATACATACATACATACATACATACATATGAGAATACATACATACATATGACCATGCATACATACATATCAGCATACATACATATATATAAATTCTTTTTATAATTATTTTTAATTAAAAATTTAAAATGAATTGTGACTTCTTGATGTTATTGAATATTTTTGCATATGTTTATGAAATAAACAATGTTCAAATTGGAAAAAGGAACGTTCTTTTTCACTTATGCACCATTATGGTACAATGTTGCCTACAGGTAAAGAACCCCAAAAACTTCCAAAAATAAAAATAAAAATAAAAATAAAATTTCTTCAGATTATGTTTATTTAGGCTATTTTGAGACATAAAAACATTTCCCTCACTGGCATCATAATGTGTACCATAGAGGGATATGACCATACATACATACATATGACCATACATGCATACATACATACATACATACATGTGACCATGCATACATACATACATACATATGAGCATATATACATACATACATACATACATACATACATACATATGAGCATACAAACATACATATATACATACATACATACATACATACATACATACATACATATGAGCATACATACATGCATACATACATACATACATATGACCATACATACATACATACATACATACATATGAGCATACATACATACATATGACCATGCATACATTCATATGACCATACATACATACACACATACATACATACATACATATATACATACATACATATGGCCATGCATATATACATACATACATACATATGAGCATACATACATACATATGACCATGCATACATACATACATACATGTGACCATACATACATACATACATACATACATATGACCATGCATACATACATACATACATATGAGCATACATACATACATATGGCCATGTATACATACATACATACATATGAGAATACATACATACATACATATGGCCATACATATGACCATGCATACATACATACATATGAGCATACATACATACGACCATGCATACATACATATGAGAATACATACATACATACATACATACATACATACATACATATGAGCATACATACATACATACATACATACATACATATGAGCATAGATACATATGAGCATACATACATACATATATATGAGCATACATACATATGAGCATACATACATACATACATATGACCATGCAACCATACATACATACATACATACATACATACATACATACATACATACGGCCATACATGTGACCATGCATACATACATATGAACATACATAAATACATACTTATGACCATACATACATACATATATGACCATACATACATACATACATATATTTGACCATGCATACATACATACATATGAGTATAAATACATACATATATACTTATGACCATATATACATACATATGACCATACATACATACATACATACATATGACCATACATACATATGACCATACATACATATGGCCATGCATACATACATACATATGAACATGCATACATATGAGCATACATACATACATATATATGAGCATACATACATATATATGAGCATACATACATATGAGCATACATACATACATACATATGACCATGCAACCATACATACTTACATACATACATACGGCCATACATGTGACCATGCATACATGCATATGAACATACATACATACATACATACTTATGACCATACATACATACATACATACATA
This sequence comes from Lutjanus erythropterus, assembly GCF_056507025.1. Lineage (NCBI taxonomy): Eukaryota > Metazoa > Chordata > Actinopteri > Lutjaniformes > Lutjanidae > Lutjanus > Lutjanus erythropterus. The sequence goes on along the minus strand of NC_139318.1, from coordinate 32,814,305 downwards.
CATAAATTCATACATACATAAATGACCATACATACATATGACCATACATACATACATACATACATATATTTGACCATGCATACATACATACATATGAGTATAAATACATACATATATACTTATGACCATATATACATACATATGACCATACATACATACATACATACATACATATGACCATACATACATATGACCATACATACATATGGCCATGCATACATACATACATATGAGCATACATACATACATACATACATACATATGAGCATAGATACATATGAGCATACATACATACCCATATATGAGCATACATACATATGAGCATACATACATACATACATATGACCATGCAACCATACATACATACATACATACATACATACATACATACGGCCATACATGTGACCATGCATACATACATATAAACATACATACATACATACTTATGACCATACATACATATATATATGACCATACATACATACATACATATATTTGACCATGCATACATACATACATATGAGTATAAATACATATATACTTATGACCATATATACATACATATGACCATACATACATACATACATACATATGACCATACATACATATGACCATACATACATATGGCCATGCATACATACATACATATGAACATGCATACATATGAGCATACATACATACATATATATGAGCATACATACATATACATGAGCATACATACATACATACATACATATGACCATGCAACCATACATACTTACATACATACATACGGCCATACATGTGACCATGCATACATACATATGAACATACATACATACATACATACTTATGACCATACATACATACATACATACATACATACATATGACCATACATACATACATATATTTGACCATGCATACATACATACATATGAGTATAAATACATACATATATACTTATGACCATATATACATACATATGACCATACATACATACATACATACATACATATGACCATACATACATATGACCATACATACATATGGCCATGCATACATACATACATATGAACATACATACATACATACATACATACATATGACCGTACATACATACATACACATACATACATACATACATATGAGCATATACATACATACATACATACATACATACATACATATGACCATACATACATACATACATATGACCATACATACATACATACATACATACATACATCCATACATATGACCATACATACATACATACATATGACCATACATACATATTACCATGCATACATTCATATGACCATACATACATACATACATACATATGGTCATACATATGACCATGCATACATAGATATATGTGACCATACATACATACATACATATGAGCATACATACATACATACATACATACATATGAGCATACATACATACATACATACATATGAGCATACATACATACATACATACATACATATGAGCATACATACATATGAGCATACATACATACATATGAAGCTCAGCGTAAGTTCAATCAGGAAGACCTTCTATTACACTGCCTTCATTCATAACTTTTCTTTACTCCAGCTCTCTCCTCCTATTCCCTCTAATCAGCTGTTTGTGGGCGTTCACCTTCGTCTTTACTATCCAATCAGATTTTGCCACGGTCGCGATAGCCAGTCAATTTGCTGCTGCCAAACTTTAAATCGCCTCTGTCTTTGCTCCATCAGTTGTCATTCAGTCAGTAGCGCGACCCTCCTCCACCCCTCTCTCCTCCAGTCATTGGACCCAGGTAGCCACAAGATGTTCACCTCGATCCTCCCCGACGCCCTCTCCTCCAATCTTCAGGTCCAGGCAGCAGGAGTCCAGAGCCACTTCACCTCACCAGTCTCTGCTTCGCACCTCTTCACCACCACCACCAGTGTCTAGACCCCGGGGGGTTCTCTTCTCTACAGCTTCATCACCCCCATTTTTATATAAATATATATATATATATATATATATATATATATATATATATATATATATATATATATATATATATATATATACATATATATATATATATACATATTGTTTCACCTCAATGGGGTCTAACCGCCAAAGACTGTTCATGTTTCATATATCATGCATGTGCCAATAAACCATTTCCCTTTTACTCTTAGTCTCTCCTGATTGAAATGTACATACATATGAGCATACATTCATACATATGGCCAAACATATGACCATGCATACAAACATACATAAATATGACCATACATACATACATACATACATACATATGACCATATATACATATGACCATGCATACATACATACATAAGACCATAAATACATACATACATACTTATGACCATACATGCATACATATGACCATACATACATACATACATATGACCATACATACATATGACTATGCATACATTCATATGACCATACATACAAACACACATACATACATACATATGAGCATACATGCATAAATACATACATACATATGACCATGCATACATACATACATGTGACCATACGTACATACATACATATGAGCATATATACATACATACATATGACCATACATACATACATACATACATATGAGAATACATACATACATATGACCATGCATACATACATATGAGCATACATACATACATATGACCATGCATACATACATATGAGCATACATACATACATATGACCATACATAAATACATACATACATACATACATACATATGACCATACATACATACATACATACATACATACATACATATGACCATACATAAATACATACATACATACATACATACATACATATATATGACCATACGTACATATGACCATGCATACATACATACATACATACATACATACATACATATGACCATACATACATATGGCCATGCATACATACATACATACATATGACCATGCATACATACATACATACATGTGACCATACATACATACATACATACATACATACATACATACATATGACCATGCATACATACATACATACATACATACATATATATATATAAATTATTTTAATAATTCTTTTTAATTTAAAATTTAAAATGAATTGTGACTTCTTGATGTTATTGAATATTTTTGCATATGTTTATGAAATAAACAATGTTCAAATTGGAAAAGGAACGTTCTTTTTCACTTATGCACCATTATGGTACAATGTTGCCTACAGGCAACGAACCCCAAAAACTTCCAAAAATAAAACTAAAAATAAAAATAAAATTTCTTCAGATTATGTTTATTTAGTCTATTTTGAGACATAAAAACCCATTTCCCTCACTGGCATCATAATGTGTACCATAGAGGGATATGACCATACATACATACATACATACATGCATACATACATACATACATACATACATACATATGACCATACATGCATACATACATGTGACCATGCATACATACATACATACATACATATGAGCATACATACATACATACATACATATGAGCATACATACATATGACCATGCATACATACATACATACATACATACATACATACATATGACCATACATACATATGGCCATGCATACATACATACATACATACATATGACCATGCATACATACATACATACATACATACATATGACCATGCATACATACATACATACATACATACATATGACCATACATACATTCATATGGCCATGTATACATACATACATACATACATACATACATATGACCATACATACATACATACATACATACATACATACATACATACATACATATGAGCATACATACATTCATATGGCCATGTATACATACATACATGACCATACATACATACATACATACATACATACATACATACATACATACATACATATGACCATGCATACATACATACATATGAGTATAAATACATACATATATACTTATGACCATATATACATACATATGACCATACATACATACATATGACCATACATACCTATGACCATACATACATATGACCATGCATGCATACATACATACATATGAACATGCATACATACATATGAGTATACATACATACATATGGCCATACATATGACCATGCATACATACATACATACATATGAGTATACATACATACAAATGGCCATACATATGACCATACATACATACATACATATGAGCATACATACATATGAGCATACATTCATACATATGGCCAAACATATGACCATGCATACAAACATACATACATATGACCATACATACATACATACATATGACCATACATACATATGACCATGCATACATACATACATACATATGACCATACATACATACATACATACATACATACTTATGACCATACATACATACATACATACATACATACATACATACATACATATGACCATACATACATATGACCATGCATACATTCATATAACCATACATATATACACACATACATACATACGGTCATACATATGACCATGCATACATACATACATACATACATACATACATATGAGCATACATGCATACATACATACATATGACCATGCATACATACATACATACATGTGACCATACATACATACATGCATACATATGAGCATACATTCATATGAGCATACATACATACATACATACATACATATGACCATGCATACATACATATGAGCATGCATACATGCATATGACCATGCATATATACATATGACCATACATACATACATATGACCATACATACATACATACATACACACGACCATACATACATACATACATATGACCATACATACATACATATGACCATACATACATACATACATACATACATATGACCATACATACATACATACATATATATTTAAATTCTTTTCATAATTTCTTTTCAATTTAAAATTTAAAATGAATTGTGACTTCTTGATGTTATTGAATATTGTTGCATATGTTTATGAAACAAACAATGTTCAAATTGGAAAAGGAACGTTCTTTTTCACTTATGCACCATTATGGTACAATGTTGCCTACAGGCAACGAACCCCAAAAACTTCCAAAAATAAAAATAAAAATAAAATTTCTTCAGATTATGTTTATTTAGTCTATTTTGAGACATAAAAACACTCCAAACATTTTTTCCCTCACTGGCATCATAATGTGTACCATAGAGGGTTAAAAAAGAAAACATCCAACTGCAGCACAAATCAGCTTTGTTGTTGGATAAATTATTCAAGCAGGGCATCAAATATGATTAGAGGAGTTTCTTTTTGCTCAAAGATTGATGCTACATCAGTAGAACACACTGCTGTTGGAAAGAAGAACACACTTTATGTTCTCTGTTTCCAAACTTCTATAACATTTGACAGTTGCTTGTTGCTGCACAATATCAATTTTTGATAAAGTGAAGCGACAAAACATATATAATTACACTGAGATGTGATGTGAGGATGTAGCTCTGCTATTATACAAATGAAGTCATCATAAAAATCCCTTTCACAACACTGCAGCCACACTGTCATAATAGAAAAACAACTTTTTTAAGCCTTGATTTGAGAATTGTCAGCAGACATGTAAAAGGAAATGGGGAGCAAGAAGGGTGGGGAATTATATACCATTTATGGTCAGCACCCTAAATCTAAAGGTAGAGGTTAAGGGAAGTATTTGGATCCTTTAGTGAAGTAAAAGTACTACTGCCACACTGTAAAAACACACTGTTACATGTAAACATCCTGCATGAACATGAACTTCAGTAATAGTATGTTAAGTAGAAAGTACTCTAAGTATTAAAAGTGAAAGTAGTCAAGCAGAAAATTTTCATATTGTATCATCAGTATTAATACTGTTAATTATTAATACAATCGCCTGAGGCTTAGCTCATTTTAATTATTTTGCATAATATTAAAACTAATACTATCATATTATTATATTTTATAAGCTCATCTGTGTGCAAAAGTCTTAATATATAAAGTAAGTTAGTAGCTAAACCTTTTGAATAAATGTAGTGGTATAAATACGACAATATTTCCCTCTCAAAATGAGGTACAGTACAGGTTGGAAGTAACATAAAAATGAAACTACTCAAGTAAAGTGGAAGTACCTCAAATTAAAACTCATTAATGCAAGTCCTCCTGTAGTGACACATCCTGACCTTTAGATGGCAGTGTACTAACATCTTTGGAGGACAAATACTATTAAGTCTGCTTAAAAGGGACATACTTTATGTTTGTGTCAAAGGTCAATAATTAATAAATATTAGATGTATATATTTAACACATTGCATTAGAGTAAAATATATATATATTACAGGAAGTACAGTACAGAACATGAAGTTACTGTTAAGATTCGAGCAACTAGACATCATGTTTTATACTTTATTTATTAGCTTGATGTCATTACAGGATTCATAACCTCTAATTCATCTAATTCATCAATTCATAACATTAAAATACTGTGAACTCAAATTATGATAAAAAGATGTGATAGAGTAATAAAATAAAAGGATTAGAGAAATATGAAAAGTGTGTCCTTTTCCTCCAATATTTAGATGCAGATTAATCATTTTTAATGTGGTTGTTTGAGGTAATAAAATCTTAAAAGCATTTTCTTCCATTATTCCAAATACAAATTCCTTCTTCCTTCCATCCACCTCTCACTTCTTTCACCTTTCCTTCCATGTAATCATCGCTGGATAATATTAGCTTATATAATATTGTAATATTTTCTAAAATTGCAATAAAATGCAATGAATAACGCTGCACCTGAGGACAATTTTCTCATTGATTAACCTGTCAATTATTTTATTAATTAATCAGTGAACTGCTTTGTATTGGCTTGATGAATTGGTCTATAAAATATCAGAATTGTGAAAATCACAGCCTCAGATGAAGTCCTCAGATGTCTTTTGTCTGACCAACAGTTAAAACCCAAAGACATTTAATTCACCAACGTAAAAGCAAATTCTGTTACTAGAGGAGCCGAAACCAGAGGAATTTTTGTCATTTTTGTTTCAAAAAATACTTGATTAATCAGTAGCCCAAATTAATTTGAGGTTAACTTTTTATCGTTTGACTACTCAACTCTACAATTTAATATAAAAAAAACCCTGAAAAAAACTGTTACAGATTCACTCTTTATCTCTAACCAATCGCCACCTCATAAGGAATCTAATATGTTTGATTCATGATGTAAAAGAAGTACAGAGTAATAAAGTAATAACTCAGGTTGGACTTTATTATTAAATAGTTCATCAGTCCCCTTGAGTGAAGCAACAGCTGCTGGTTTAGAGATGAATATAAAGACATGATGTGGTTTTATGACACACTTAACAGTTTAGGAATGACAGTAACTACATTAGCTGGCAGAAAGTGCCTGGTCTTATTTCCTTTAAATCTAAAACAGGAAAGCATCGCCGTCATCTCATCCATTTATTCTCATTACTACAGTACAGAGACATGACATAACACAAGGAGATAATTACTCTCATATGTACAGTAAGACCATTAACAGACCCGGTGCATAATTTAGATTAACTTTAAACTCGGCTGACTAGTCCCGAGGTCATGATTCTCTATCAGTTCACACCAATTGTTTCAGGCTGGTGAAGTCACACTATATTTTTCTGTATCATGAAATCAATTTGCAAACACACAGATCACAAATGGTGGCAACATCATGTGTCACTAAAGATTATCGCTCACAAATTGCAGATAAATGTGAGAGTCTTACAGGGCTCTCGCATGGTGACAGAGACCAGAGAGTCTGGTTTGAGACCCTCTGAACTGCATCTATCTTTGCAGATGATGCGGTTCTGTTGGCTCCTTCAGATCATGACCTTCAACAAGCACTGGGATGGTTTACAGCTGAGTGTGAAGCAGTCAGAGAGTCAGTACCTCCAGGTCTGAGGCCAGAATTGTTTTCTGACAAAAATGGAAGATTGTGCCTCTGGATGGGGAGTGAGTTCCTGCCCCAGACGAAGAATCTCAAGGTCTTGTTCATGAGTTATGGTAAGATGGAGCATGAGATCGACACGCAGATTGGTGTAGCATCAGCAGCAATGCACCAGACCTTTGTGATGAAGAGGGCGCAAAGCTTTCACTTTGCTCATTGATCTATGTTTCAACCCTCACCTATAGCCAAGAATCAGATCGAGGATACAAGCAGCCATTATGAGTTTCCTTTTTAGGGGTGGAAGGGCTCAGACTGAGTGGACATCCAGAGGAAGCGCGCCATAGAGCAGCAGCTCCTTTACACTGAAAGGAGCCGGCAGAAGTGGTTCAGGCATCTGATTAGGATGCATTCTGGAGGCCTCCCTTCGGAAGTATTCTGGACAAAACCAACTGGGAGGAGACCCAGAGGTGCACCAATAATTCACTGGAGGGAGAACATATCTCATCTGGCCTGGGAGCTGAAAGCATAGCTGGGAGAGCCACTGTGACCCAACCCCGGATAAGCAGAAGAAAATGGATGGATGGAGGTTGAAAACCTGGTGCAACAGGACCCAAAAGCACAACAAGTGGTGGCAAACCTTTCTTTAGTTTTCCAACCCAAGGTATCATTTGGGATGATCAGTTGTTGACAAAGCATTCTTTCTCTTTCTATTCTTAGACTTAAAATGAATGCATTCATTGTTTCCCAAACCTCAAAAAAGTGAAGTAATACTCATTATTGTCAGAGAGAAACAAACAAAAATCAAACCTGCAACATATTTCAGCTTCACAGATCTGGTTTAATCTCGTCTGACAGCAGGCATCTGTAGCAGTTTCTGTTTACAACCAAAATACTGGCAGTGTGTGTGTTAGAAGTCATAATATCAGACAGTGGTTTCACTGCAAGGACAATTGTGTTTTGTCTTTTCTCAGTGGTTGGATTCATTTTTAGCCTAAACACAAAAACATAAGCATAACCAAACAAGTCATAACACACTGACTGAGTCACACAAAGGATGGTAATACTTTGTGTCTGCAGTGATGTGCAGTTCGACAGTTGCTGCTGCTGCATGTGTTCCAGTGCTGAGTGATCTGAGGAGACACTTCCTCCCAGCTGTCAGCATGAACACACACTGGATCAGGAAGTGGACACATGCAGGACAAGCAGCTGCAGGTTGGGGTCACGTTTGGGATGAAGCCGGCTGAAAGTTAAATAGACCCATGTGTCATCATCCCACTCTTGACTGATAAGGAGTGCAGTTATCTACACACTCAAATGGGCCAAATCAAACCTAGATATACATGAATATAAGCTACATTCATGTTTGTAAACAATAAATGTAACTTCTGGCTGTTCTGAGAGAAACTGTGCATGAATTTGTGATTTTGTTCATTTTTATCTTAGCACAGTAATGATTAGACAACTAACACGAAACTGACTGTTGTTTTGCTGTGTCAGTCTTATTCATGTATTTTATACACTGTGTATGATATTAATGTCTGTGCTTCTGCTTTGCACATTTCAGTTAGTGTCTAACAATACAGCATAATATTGATTTTAGTCCATATTACATTAGTATCTCTTGTTTTACCTGTTTTAAATGTCTTGTTTTAGGAGTGTCTGTGTTGCATATTTTAAATAGCACCTGACAACATAGTATAAGGGTGTTCTGAATTATGTATTAACATTAATATTCTCTTTTCTTTTTGACACATGACAAATGACACGGTGAATTAAATGGAAACCAGCATCTCAAAAATTAGGATTTGCTGCTTTACATCTCATTGTTAATTGAATATGTATTTGATCTCTTGGGTTTTGGACTGTCTGTTTAAGAAAACAAGCAAACTGAAGACATTATCTTGGGCTCTGCAATCTGTGATGGACATTTTTCACTACTTTCGGATTCATTTTAATGACCAGAAAATCAGCTAAAATCAGTGGTGACAACTATCACTTGTTTCTGCTTTATCATGAAGAAATAACCAAAGCAACCAAGTAAAAACCGTGCATTAAAAAATGTTGAGATTATGAAGCTGCTTTGAAAATGAGCTCATCCAAAATGGTTTAATGTCCAGCAGACAATCAGCTCATTATGCTGCTGTATTTCATTTGTTAAATTATTTATTTACTGTGTTACTTAGTTTGGTCTCCACTGTGGAAAACTGCTTTCATCATACAGCTTTTGAAAAAGTAAGAGACGACTGACGTAAACAGGCTATGCGTTCAATATTCTGATGCAAATGCAAAGAGACGGAAGCATCACTTAGTGTATCTGAAAAGCTTTTCTCTTTATCATCGTTAATAAAACAAATGTAGGCATGAAAGCAGTTATTGAGCTGCAGTCAAAATGACACTGAACAAACAGAAACCGTTATAAATCTGCTGTATGAACACAGCACAAGACTCTATTATCATATCAGCACTTTTTATATTTATAAAGGAGAACAGAATAAAACAAACAGGTCAGTCAAAGCTCTTCCTCCAAGTTAAAATATGCTAACATGATTGATTTGTTTTTTTCCCCCGTTTTATTTCTTTGGGGATCTGAGTTAGATACTTGTAGCGTCCGTCTGTCTGTCCGTCCATCTGGGAAAGATCAGCAACATCAGGCCTGATATTAAAATTTCCAGATGACAGAAGCAGCTCAGAGGACACAGAGTTTATTGCCGGTCAGCTAAAGGTCTTCGCTGGACACGGAGGAACTGGAAGGAAACATTTATTTTGATATTGATTTTATCATGTATGTGATGCATTATACTGTACGTATCCCACTGGACTGTATGTATGTTAGAGAGTCTCCCTCATCCATTTTCTGCACTATGGACTACTACTGTCCTTCAAGTAAACACTGTCGTTGTTTTGATTATTTAAGCAGCTCCCCCTAAATTGTCTTCCTTCCTTCCTTTTCCTTTCAGCAACACAACCATTTCAAACTAAAACAGGCCTCATACATGTTTCCTTGACATTTTTAGTCTGGAGTGAATGTTTTATATTCTGCATGTCACATGTGCAACCTTTCAGAAATGTCAAATCTATATACTGAGGTATGGGAGTGATAAACAACTTCCAGATTGTGTATATGCATCTCTTCCTTCCCTTGCTAATAAAGTATTAAATCCGGGTCAGGCAACAAAAGCCCGTGCAGGCTCAGGTGTTTCCTCTCTGTGTGCAGTGAAGGTGGCCAGGAAACTGTCCCTATGGCTGCTTTCATGACACATATGGTTTCTTTTAGACACATCCTCCTTAAAACTTCCTCTTTCAGCCCAACAGTGGCTGCAGAATCTGCTCTACTAATCCGACAGTGTTGTGGAACTGAGATATTTACTTTTCAAAGTCCAATTTGAGGACTTTTCAAGAATTTTCATGGTGCATTTTCAATCTTTTCCAGCACCTTACAGCTGTGGTACAGCACATATTAATACACATACACATACATCTACAGAGGAGGGACAAATTAAAGGAAAACACAACAAAGTTCTCGGTTTCAAAATGTGTCACCTGTAAGTAGACTTGGCATACAGCTGTCTAGAGCTACAAAGATTTATTTATTAATTGTTTTTTGTTTTTTTTTTATTTAAAAAATGTCCACATTCTCGACTTTTAGCTCCTCAAATATTAATATTTTCTGGTTTCTTCAGTCTTCTATGACAGCAAACTGAATATCTTTGAGTTGTGGACAAAACGAGACCTTTGATGATGTTATCTTAGGCTTTGGAAAACAGTCATCGACATTTTTTTTTTATAATTTTCTGACATTTTAAGGATCAAACAACTGATTGCTAAATCGAGAAAGTGATCCACAGATTAATCGATAATTAATTTAGCCTCAGGCCGCAAGCTACAAAGAGCACCATAAAGAATTTCCTCAATTTCTTTTTCTTTTTTTCTTTGCTTATTAATTATGTCTTTCTAAAAATTCATATGCTAAAATGGCATCCGAATGCTTAATTCATGAGTGTCTCAGGGCCTCCCCAAAACTACTTAATGCTCGTACTGCTCATCTGCAGAAATAATTCAGTAAGACAGTAGCCGTCTTGTGTAAGTAAACTGCTTGGCACTGCGTACAGACTGTTGAAAAATGAAGCAAAGCTACCCCAGTGGTGCTGAAAAAGGAGGAAGCATGAGGATACTAAAGCACAAGAGCACCACAGCCACAGCCTGTTCACCCTTCAGCCATCTGCCAAGAGATACAGGAGTATCCCCCCCGCTGTACCACCAGACTACAGAACAGCTTCTGTCTTGACAGCATGAGGCTCCTTTAATTCACCCTCTACACTCTACCATGCATCAGAGTTTTATTTTTTATTTTATGACTTTTTATTCAAGGACTGAAAATGGGGAGAACAAGGGACGTAGAGGGCCCCATGCCTCAGGCCCCAAAATGACTGAATCCGCACCTGAAAATAACTAAACCTGGCTGAACTAATATCCAACTTATTTTATTACTTTATCTAAAAAGCAAACTATTCAGTCTGGTAGTGATTTATTATAAAAGTTTCATTTCAATTTCAAGCAGTTTTATCCACAATCCAAGCACTCTTCAGACCGTAAAAACACTAAAATAAAATTCAAATGTTTCTGCGGATTTCCAGCACCGTAGGAACCATGCAACCGTCTGATCCTTCAGCCTTGATTCAAATCTCTCCAGATGTTTTCGTCTGTCTCTTCATATCTCTGTGAAACGATGACAAGCTGCTGTGAACGTCCATAATAAATGACGGATCTCAGTTTGATCCTAGTTTGAATGAGGTTCAGCCTGTCCTGAGACGCTCTCTCATTGGAGGAAATTGGACGGACAACGTAAGCGCTCCTCTTGAATGGGAAAACAGCAGAGAGGGGAAAAACCGAGCAGAGCAGCACACACACACACAGAGAGCAGGCTGACAGCAGCCACACACACACACACACACACACGGACTGAGGCTCTTGATGCAGACAGAAGAAGGACCTCATTATCATTTTTTGGAGTAAACGCATTTTCGTCATCAGGACTTGTTGTTTTTTTTAATCACAGGATTCGCGTCATTACGAGCCGTGCGCGCATTCCTCCACAGGGTTTGCGCATCTCCAAACGCAAATTGTTTTGTGCTCCCCACGAGAGCGACGTTTTAATTTCTCCTGCCTGCAGAGAGACCCCAGAGTCATGATCGAGCGGAGACTGAAGAAGCGTTTCATCTGAGATTATTGTGTTTCAAAAATGGAACAACAGCAGCAGCTCAACAAACCAGAATGCAAAAACATGGATGCGTGTCTGAGGCGACTGAAGCAAGAACTGGTACGTTGTTCTCTTCTATCTACACTTCTACGGTTAGAATCAGCGCTGAGAGATTAGTTTCTACTTTTATTATTCACATTTTAAACATTTGCGGGATTTTTAATGTTCACAGTAGCAAATGAAAATATATGAACAGATTTCTCAAACAAATATTCAAAATGTTTCTTTGGATACATGAGGTATCCTGACAGATCTGGTGTTTTAGCTTGAGTTGGGGGTGCATGTGTATTTTTTTTTTTTTTTTTTATCGCATTAATCTGTGTAGGCTTAAAGCTCTGAGCACACCACAGGCATGTGTACATATCCTCCTCCTCCTCCTCCTCCTGCTCTGTCCACACATCTGGGACAGATGTTTTAAGCCTAATGAGCTCAAGACAGTTTTCTTCAGTTTGTCCTAAAGAGGACTGTTCTCAGTCTGATGATGAAGATTCTCAGTGATTTGATTTGGTGCAGTAAATGTAATAATACATTGCAATAAATGCCAAAGATTAGATTAGATCAGTTGATTTATCTGTTAATTGATCAAAAAATTATTCAACAACTAATCTGATAGTCAAATGATCATTTGATTTACTTTTCAATCACAAATGCAAAGAATTTTCAGCTCCTTAAAGGTGAGGATTTGCTGCTTCTCTCTGTTTAATATCACTGTAAACTAAATATATTTGAGTTTTGCACTGTTGATCGAACAAAGCAAGACGCCACCTTGAGTCTGGGGACGCATTTTATAGACAAAATCAATTTTTCAAAAACATAATAATCAGATTAATTGACAATAGTATTGTGAGAAATTATCAATATACTTGAGTATCACGTTTTGTGATACTGTATCGGTTCTCTAAACACTATCGTCGTATCGTGATACATTCAGAGATTCATGTCAGTGGTTCACTTTGTCTTTAAACCCCCGACCACTAATAGCAGTGTTTTTATCTATTTTCACTTTTCTGATCGCATAAAAAGTACAGTTTAAACTCAAATTTATGAATAAGGTGGTCTGTTCTTTATATAAATTAAAACGTATATAAAATAGCAATAAAATATCACCTTACAGTATCTCAATATATCGAAACATATTGAATTGTAACCTCTGTATCGTGATACATATCATATTACCAGATTCTTGCAAATACACAGCCCTACTGAAATGATTAATTAATTACTAGATTAGCTGAATAATCAAGTTGAATAATCAACCGAGTTAAGTAGAAATGCACAAAATTAGCTGGTTCTTGCTCCTTAAATGTGAGGATTTACTGCTTTTCTCTGTTTTATATCATTGTAAACTGAATATATTTGAGTTTTATACTGTTAATCGAACAAAACAAGACACTTAAAGACATCACCTTGAGCAAGCTAGGACACTAAGACAGACAATTTATGGACAAAGTTGATTAATCAGGGAAATAATTATCAGCATAATGGATAAAGAAAATAATAAGTAGGTGCAGGTTAATCGATTAATCTATTGACCATTTTCTCAATTAATTTATTAGTTGTTATGTATATATATGGTTGATCATTGTTTCCGAGAAGATGTCCTCAAATGACTTGTTTTGTCCACAATCCAAATATATTCAGTTTACTGTCATAGAGGAGTAAAGGGACCAGAAAACATTCACATTTAAGAAGCTGGAATCAGATAATTTTGACATTTTATCTTAAAAATGACTCAAGACAATTATCAAAATAGTGTAATAGTCGATGACTAATCGATTAATCGTTGGAGCTGTAATGGTTTGATTTACTTTTCAAGCATAAATGAAAAGAATTGACTGGTTTGCTGATTTTCTCTGTTTTATATAATTGTAACCTGAATATCTTTGATGATTTATAGAAAAACTGATTAATCAAGAAAATAATCATCGGATGAATCGATAAAGAAAATAATCGTTAGTTGCGGCTGTGAGGCCTTTTTTTCAAAGGCGAAGGAGAGAAATTGGCAGACAGTCACAGCAAGTTTCATCACATTTTTATGCCCCAAATGAATTTGTCAGTCTGCCTTCTTTAATATGTTCAAGTCTCCTCTTCTCTAATAAACAAATTTGTTTGATGGAGGCAAATTTAGAGCACTGTCTCTGAGACCCATCTTTGAAATGTTAAAACAAAATGTGTAAGCTGCACCCTCACACCCAAATCAATTGGCAGTGACACACAGTAGACCCATTTTCAAAAGGAGCATTAACTGGCACAGATTTCATTTGGAATCATCTTCAAAGCAGACACAGATTTCTTTTTTCTCTCTATCCAGCCACTGGCCCGCAGAAAAGCCTCACATGGCTGCATGTTTTGCAACATGATCTGCTCTGTGACTCCTTGATTCGCTTCTCTAAATTAGCCACACGTCTGTGAAGTGGCACTTGAGATTTCAGGGGAGTAGACGCCGATGCCAGGAGGACATGTTGTGTTATAGCTGCCATATCGCAGTTTGGTAACATAATAGAAAAAGTGTCGTGCCATGCCGGGGATCAAACAGGAGAACAGAGAGCAGATGACGGTTAAAAAGCCGAGGCAGTCTCCCCCTGCACAGGACCATGTGGGATGCAATCTGTTGTTCAGAAAACAAGGGGCGTCTATGCCAAGGTTGTCACTTTTCTTTCCACTGTGACGGCTTTTCATCCAGTGCTCAGTGGAGAGCGGTAAAGCAGCTCCATCTGCAACGCGCAGATCACAAACATCTAACAGCAGACTTACACGTGCGACGCCGAGTCAAGTAGCTCCTCAGTGTCACCTGTGATGACGCTTCAAAGACTGCGATGTAGCTTTAAAAAGGACCATGGCTGTTGTTTTGCATATTTTAGTCCTTTTACTATACTTACTATACTACACTTATACTATATTTAGTCACAGATTTTGTAAACCAGGATGCTGAGATTTAAAGTTTCAGTGTATTTTTGTTTTTTTTTTACATTTATCTTGACTCTTGAAATCTGCTTCAGTTGTTTAATCCATCAGACTCAATATCAAGTCTTGATTCATTTAGTCAAAGTAATTTTATTCATTGTGGATTGATTTCACCGGACTGGACTACACAATAATGTAAATTTGACAATAATTAATGCAGCCTTGATTTTCCAGTGTGAGATTATGTTTCTGTTACTTTGCCATAACCTTGCTCTAATCAGTAGCAAATGACTTGACTTTACAGGATGGCGTATAAATAGCGTGCCACTTTTAAGGACAGTTTGCGTGTTGTGAACCTTTTCACGTGTCATTTAACGCCATTTAGTCTGCCGCATCTTATGGGTTTTGACCGTGGCAACAATAGTCAGGTGACCTTCATCGTCATTGTTATCTTCATCGTGGTTAACATTGTGAAACGGCTACAGCTTGGTTGGGTTTAGGCAACAAAACTACTACTACTACTTAAGTTTAGGAAAAGATAGTGGTTTGCATAATGCAAGTTAATGTTCGTACAGTACTC
Source organism: Lutjanus erythropterus (assembly GCF_056507025.1). Lineage (NCBI taxonomy): Eukaryota > Metazoa > Chordata > Actinopteri > Lutjaniformes > Lutjanidae > Lutjanus > Lutjanus erythropterus. The sequence goes on along the minus strand of NC_139318.1, from coordinate 32,797,679 downwards.
AAGTTAAAATTGATTTTTGGTTTTACACGGTACACAAACTGCAGTCTCCTGGATGGAAGTCCTGCGTTTGTTTGACCCATCCATCCACCCAAACCTCATCTGTATGCAGACTTTTTTGCTCTTTATACTGCGTAAATAGACATTTTTTTTTCCTCAGTGACATTTGTTGGTAAATGACATGCCATCTCTGCATAAACCACTGCAGAGTAATTGGTATAAAATGACATGCAAAAAGAAAAAAAAACATGTAGAACAGGATGTCCTCAAGCCCACCAACAAAGCGGGGAGCCATCAGTGGGCACAACACCTGACCTCTCTGAAACAGTGATTCAAAGACCTGGAACCAGGCAAAGGTTCGTGTGTCTGCTAATTGATTTTCATACTGTTTGGAAATGGAAGGACACAAATGGCTAGAAAAATACGTCCAAAGACTTTTAAGTGGCACACTTTTGAAAAAGATTAGCAATTTCATAAAGCACACATGATGTTTAAATAAAGGGCTGAAACTTGCAAAAATAAATGGTAGTAGTACTAACAGTTTTCAGTTATGTTATGTAGTTTAGTTCTCAGTGTCTGCAGCGTTACAGAAATATGAGCTGGCACTCAAGCCTGGTGTAAAAGTCACATAAATTACAACTGTGAACTCAGTGCACCACAGTGGAAACCACCCTGAAACCCAATGCACTGTCAGCTCTAAAAGAAGATGAGTGTCATACAAAAGTGTGAACAGTCTGTCAGGGGCCGGGGGGTCAGTCTGTGTGGGGTAGTGTCAGGTCACACTTGAACATTTGACCCTTGACCTCACAAGGCCTGAGGGCTGTCCGTCCTCACTGCTGACCGCATCCAATACACCAGTGACACCAAAACTCACGTCAGGCATGTTTCATCGTTTCTCAGATTGCAAATAAGCCGTTTGCCTCTATTTGTTTCTTTAAAAAGCTCTGCGAGGCTCCATTGAAATCCTGAGGATATAATGATAACAATGAAATATTTTTAAGCTCACGCGTGACTCATTATTCGTACAACAGACAAAGAGTCATAAAAAAAAAACAACATAAGCCCTTCCTGCCTGCTCAGAGCCGAAGATACAAACGCTGACATGTTTTTGAGTCATCTTGTCTGAGTGCAGGGTTCACACCTGCTCCACACCACCACTTCAGACGCTAAAACGTTAAGTCAAACCTTTTGATGCCATCACTGCTGAAACTGATTTCATATGCATCACACTCCTTTATCCCTTTCACACCTGAGGCACATTTTCAAACATAACCGTCACCTTGGAATTCAACACCAAAGCCAGCGAGCATGAGATCATGAAATCTGAGAAAAACTCACACGAGAGCCAAACTTGGAGTGTGTTCTGGAAAGATTGCGTGCCTTAAAGTCGTGTGTTCTTTGTTACCTTTAGGGTGTGGGATCAGAAAACTGTACACAACACAAAGAAGTGCAGTGGTTTGACTTTGCTCATTTTGTTTGGTGGCTCCCTCCCTCATGGCTCCTGTTCTCCAACCTGCCCTTCCTTCCCCTCGGCTATAATTGGCCCGGCTCTCGGGGGCAGCTGCGGGGTTTTGCATGGGCGATCATTGTGTTCGAGATGGAGCAGCTAACCTTTTACAAAGCCTGTTTATCATTATGGAGCAACGCACAACACATAACCTCCTTTATCATAGTTCACAGAATGGAAATAAAGACGTTTAGGATTTATTGTTTCAAGAGACAGTTGAGTGGTTAATTATGCTGCTGCTGTAACCACACACGTGACCCCGCTGGTCTATGATTGAGCTGTCTCTCCTCTCCTCCGTTTGCCTTCATCTAAAGAGAAGTATGTGGATTATTTCTCATGAGTACTGCTCTCACTAAGGTTTAGGTCAATATGGTGCTCTCTCGTGTTGTTGTGTCTACAAATTATATTTTGTCTGCGATTACTGGTTTGTCTGAGGCCAAAATAAAATTGGATTTTTGGAATTGTTCTGCTACAAAACTAAAGGTTGTGTTGTATGAAGCATTAAATCAGCAATAACAGATTTTTTTTGGCCACTTGGGGGCTGCAGAAGAAGGTGTGTGGACAGAACGCTGAAACTAGCACTGTATGAAGATGTTGTCTTGAACATGCTATCATATATTGGTGTTAAACCAAAATTTGCGCGTATGTACAATTTTTTGATCGGTGCGTGAATGTGCTTAAATAGGGAATTGACACCTTTCCCTTTTCTGGTAGATGAGTTTGCATTTCTGTTTTTTTCTTATGTGCCATGATCGGCCATGCAAATTGAACTCCAACTGATATTCAATCACTGCTGGAACAGAGGTGGATAGAATTTCTAGAGGAGATGACAGAAATTAGCTTTGCGCCAGAAAAGGGGCCAAAATTAATGTGTCTGCCCAGGTGTCATGTTTCCATCACTGCAGCTGATTAATAAGGCAGCACAATGTGGTTAAAAAAATCATCTTGATTATTTTGACAAATATTTTGTTTGCAATATGATTCACTTAACCATGACATGATAATTTTGAACATTTTCACATTACACATCTAGCAGTCAAAGAACATTTTCATTCATTTGGAGTTGTGTTTCTAGACACCTGACAAATTCAAGTCCAATATTTACTCTCCTTTGAGCTCCGTTTTTGGTCTCCACCAACTCCTGAAAAAAATAAGTAGCTCTAAATTGTCCAATACGTACACCAGGTTATTCTAACTTTGTCGATCTGCTGTGTGTGCTGCCACATTTGGAAACAATCGAGAAGAACAGTGGGAGTGAACCAGAACAGTAAATTTTGGATCATAAAACCAAAACAATGAGCTGAAGGACACTAAAACGTTCTGTATAGCTGAGGCAAGCTGCAGGATTTGGTGATAATTCTGTGGGTGCATCACTACAAGCAATCCAAAGAAGTTACTCTATGTGTTGACATTTTTACATTCAATATTCGTTGATAAACAAACCTCTAAATTGGGTACTTCCAACACATAAATTAACCATTACTTCCGCAGTAATTCCGTATCGTAGCAACCAAAGCATCTCAGCGGAAAAACCCCGCGCCTCCAAAGCGCTCTCAAGCGTTCCCAGCTGGCCATTTTCAGAGGAGAGTCTGGCATTTTAAGCTAGAGAAGAAAAAAAAAACACTTTGGTGGACACAGACCCTTGTTATAAAAATATTAAAGAGTGAAGCTTCAAAGTCTTTGGAGGCCCATTTACTCCCAGTAAATCTTTAAACTCAATGAGCCTTCAAATGCTCATAATGCTGCACCGAAATCAAGCGGCTCATGAAATCTTAGTGCAATCGCATGCATTTTCATCAGGAGATTATTCTCTAGTTTAACACTGCTTTTGAAGTTAAACTGAGACGGGGGCTTGGAGGGTCTCTGAAAAATTAACATCACACTTGATGTAACAACTGTGGGCTGCAGAGTTGGCCGTGCACTTTCACTGCCCACACAGAAGGTGCTGACGTCAACTGCTGCGTAATCAAGCATCTAACAACCGTGGCATACGTGAAGATTTTCAGAACAGCACAACAGATTGTATCCCAGACTGTCTCCAAATATCATCAGCCAAAAGATGAGGATATGGACACTAATCATCCTGCATGTCCCACAGCAGCACAGTTTTTGTGATTTGTGTGTTTTTGTGAAAGTAAATGAGCTCTCACAGGAAACAAGCTATTAAACCACCTCCCATCTCTGAAAAGGCCAACAGGGAACCTTTGCTGGAGGCAGGTCATCGAGGCAGTGATAGATTTGGCTTAAATAGAGTCTGTTTTAAAGGGAAAGTTTACCCAATTCTCCATTCACACTTACCTCTCTGTCTGAGTTTAAGTTGAGCATTTGGGATATCTGTCTCTGAGATTTTTTCTGCCACTAAAGTGCAATGGAGATGAATGCAGTGTCCTTTATGGTGCTCACAGCACTGCAGCTGAAGTTACATTTTAAAAATGCATGAGCATCTTTTTTTTCTTTTTTTTCCAGAAGTAAACATCCAACAAACCATTGCTCTGGATAACCCACAGAACTCGCTGTCGGGGGTTTTCAGAGGAACTATTTTCTTGAAAGAGTAGTTCTAATGAAAAGTGTTCACAGATACATTACAAGTCCTCAGTTGTTGCTTTTAAAAAGTAGCCATATAAGCATCCTTGGATCTTTTCAGCAGGATTGTTTGTCAGTTACAAGTTGCTGTTACTAAAATGACTTGTATGACTTTTTTTTATTTTTTTAAAGCTACCACTCAAGGTTTTATAAGCATTCATAATGAATCACCACACGCAACCTCAGTATTTTCAGGAAACATGAGTTAGATGAGGTCAGGAAAAGATGATGGTTACTGGGCTAATATAAGGCACAGAGTAGTGATCCTGGTCACGGTAAAAAGCAACTGACCTCGACTCTTGGTCTGAAACAGGATGGGAATAGTGGCCTCCTGTGTCAAAGTCTGACATTTTGTTGTGATACAGTATTGAACACAGCCACTGAAGGACTTCGCAAGGCCCTGATTAGAGAGCTTGGGTAGCAGATTGCCAAGGGGTCTGTTTTTTAGTGGAAGTGGTTATTTTAAAAAGGCAGTTTGCCCAGGGAAATACTGAAAGAGATGTTGAAAGTGCGCTAACGTTAGCTTAACACAAACCATGAACTGCGTGTTGCCAATTACAGTACAATTCAAATGACTGAAACCAATTTATCTAAAACCTCAAGTGCTGCACTAATTTGCCTCAAGGTCTCTGCTGTTTTCTTCCCAAATTATTGTAACTACAGTTGGTAAAACCATTTAGTTCTGAGTGTCCAGCAACAGCCACCACTACTCCTCCATGACTGCTTGATTTCCAAGCATCTGCGAACACTTGTCATGACAATCATACAAGGCCCATCTCTCAATTAATCCAACTAGACAATGAGGGAAAAATGCAAATGATGCTGGGTGCTTTTCTTCTCCGGGTTTAAGTTTGTTCAACTTGAGGAATTCAGACAACTCCTGCGAAAAGGTGAGGTGCTTCACGCATCTAAAACATGAAGCGCTCAGAGCACATTAGCAGCCAAGCACTCACTGCCAAAAGAAAACAGCTCTCGCACTGCAAAAGCTGTGCTCCGTCTGATTTAAGTTGAGCGTAGACATTGTATCTCAGCATTTGCACAGACACCAGGTCTTTCAGATTTTTCTTGAGATGGAGGCAGAAATTTGAAAGAATCTGGGAAAATACATCCAAGAATATCTGCCAGACTAGACATCACTGAAACTGGGCCAGAATATATACATGTATTTTAATTTAGGTGAATTAACCCTTTAAAGTCCTACTGTATGTGAGTTCTAGCAAGAGAAGCACGCTGACAAGTTTTACAAGTAGAAAAATCAGGTTTAAAAACTGGATATCTAAATTTAAAGGACCAATGTGTAAGATTTATTGCCATCTAACAGTGAGGTTGAAGAATACCTCTGACCTCATCCTCCCCTTCCAAGCGTATAGGACAATTTACGGTGGCCGTGAAACTCAAAAATATATTTACGAATGTTACATTTAATTTCTACCATAATCTGCCAATAAATTCCCATAAAATCTTTCACACTGGTCCTTTAACGGCCAGTTCGTGATGACATCATAGAAGAGTTATTCTCGGAGTCTCGGATTCTTTTGTTGAACGTTCCTCACACTTCTTCTTCTCCTCAATGTGACCCCGAGGACATTCGGACCAAACAGTCACCATAAAACCCTTTCTCGTCAAAGAGGCATTCATCGCCGTGTGCACAGTAATTTATTTCTTTCAGCGAAAGCTCCACGGCTTTATTGCCCTCTTGATCGCGACCTCGGGGCTGTACACAGCGGTCTGTGGCGTGTCCAGCGGTTCCCTCACAGAGACCCCTTCTGTGTCCCCCGGACAGAGACCCCATTCCCGTCCTTGACCCACACAGCCCACCATTCATTTTTAATTAGGGGTGGAGGTGGAGGGAGGGTGGAGTACACTAGCTGCTGCTGCTGGCCAGCTCCTTCTAAACAGGAAGACCTTTTGGGTCTGATAACCTTGGCCTCTCTGTTTCCTCCCCCCTCCAGCCAATAACAAATAAACAACAACACTGAATGGCCTGTTTTTCATAGCCAGAACACAGCGTCGGTTTGTTTTTGATTTCTCGTTTGTGTGTTTATTTCTCACCTAATAATCCGGTGAATGCAACATCCACACGTCCACGCCTTAAAAAACCGAGACACTGACTTCATTCAAGCGAGGCGTGTCTGGACACGTGTGGACGTGTGAGCTCAGAGTGTTTGCACAGCGAATTTATTTTTCCCTCCATAGCTCTAACAAACAAGGGTTCAAAAAGGGTTCCCTGTGAAGGTCTGAGATTCTACCCAGAAACATTTGCTTTTGATGAACCCTTTTCTGAAGAAAGAGCGTGTCAAGGGTAATTTGTATAACTAAAGTTCCATTAAGAACCATCTTCTTTCAAAGACCCCATTTTGGAAGAAAGAGTTCTTCAAGGATTATTGAAATCCAAGGGTTCTTTGTATCATAATACAAAAACGGTTCCCAGTAGAAGCCCCGGGGTGAGTTCTAGATAAAACCCTTGAAATATAAAAGGGTTCTGAGTAGAATCCCTTGAGTGCGTTCTAGATAAAGCCCCTGAAATATAAAAGCGTTTTTAGTAGAACCCCCTGGTTGGGCTTTAGATAAAACTCTTGGAATACAAAAGGGTTTCTGGGTAGAACCCCCTGGGTGGGTTCTTGATAAAACCTGTGGAATATAAAAGGGTTCTCAGTAGAACCACCTAAGTGGGTTTTAGATAAAAACTCTTGCAATAAACATTCTCAGTAGAACTCCTTGGGTGGGTTCTTGTTAGCACTCTTAGAGAGTGGAAAGGTTCTGGATAGAACCCCCAGACAGGGTGCTGGTTGGAACCATTACACCATAGACGGATTCTCTGTTGAACCTCTCATAGGGCTGAACCTTTCACAGATGGTTCTACCCTTTATGATGGGTTCTAGGTACAATTCTGTGAAAGGGCACCTTTATAAAAGGTTCTACCAGGAACCAAAAAGGGAACCCTTTATGGTTCTAGTTGGCATCTTTATTTCTAAGAGTGTAATATGGAGGCGGAGAGCTCGATCTGAGCAGACAGCAGTGGATCGGAGCAGTGATTTATTTATAGTTTGTGGTATTTAATTCACTTGCACACATTTTGAATGGTGTCTTGTTGCGTCTTCACAGTAGATGGGTCTTGATGTGAGAATATAAAATAGAAGATAGAATAGAATCACCGACCATCTGATTTTTTTTTTTTTTTAATTAACATGGCCAGAACTTTTTAATAAGCCTCCATTCAACATTAATTCAAGACTGCCAGCCATTGTTCTTAAACTTTGAAGCATTCAGTCCTTAATTGGCAATTATGTCTGGTTGGCTGGTATCGCTGCAGCCAAAGAAGGAGAAGAAGAAGTGGAGGGGGGGGGGATGAAGGGGGAGAATCTGGACAGCCGCTGTTTGTCCTCCTCTTTCATTCATTCAGCAGACTCACTTGGCTTGCTTTTTCATAGTGATCTTTTTATAGGAATACACGCTTGATGGATTAAATGTCTGAAATAGTTTGGAGGCTTTGGTTCAAAAAGAAGATTTAACTAAACTTCACAAGGCTGGGTTAATGATGCCTGTGTTTCTGCATGGACAGTACAGCTATTCCCCGCAGCCCCAATTTCATCCCGGTTCTTCATCTTATTAAATTAGATTAGACATTTTTCTTTCCTCATCTTCTTTTTTTTTTCTGGGTAAGACCTCAAGGTGGTCATGTAGGTTCTGTCAGATCCTCTGTGTCTTTGTCCTAACGAGGCCCCTGAGCTGATTCACACAGTGTTTAAAAAAAAAAAAAAAAAAAAAAAAACGTGAGACATCTCAGGATGAACAACATCTGTGTTTGAACTAGAAAATGCCGCGGGACATTATTGTAAAGTCAGTTTTAGCATCTGAATGAAGGTTGAAGAGGCTGACATATTTGGGCCACAAAGTTCAGCCTTGAAATGGCAGTGAGTGGTGGAGTGCCTGGAGTTAGCTGGCATGGTAAAGGTGGAATAATGGGGCTGAGTTTACTACTGTTCCTCTGTTTGTTCCCCAGGGCACTGAATGAATTATTAATGTTGCCTTAGAATAGAAATACCAGTAAACAACTCAGTGTGTTTTAAATAACCGGTGGGAATGTCTGCGTTTTGAGCATTTTAAGCTAAATGCTAACATCAGTGTGCTGATTTTTTAGCAGGTATAATGTTTATTATCTTCACCGTGAAAGTTTAGCATGTTAGCTTAGGGCTGCACCTAAAAATTATTTTTTAAGCAACTAATCTAACAACTAATTTATTGATTATTCAAAAGGGATTATTTTGCTTGATTAATATAACAATTAACATAAAATAAATATCAAAAACTTTGTCTAAAACCCTATTTAATAGACCTCATTTGTCAGATGCCTGATATGAAACATACTGGACCTTGAATTCAAAAGGACTGCTTTGACAGGTAATAATTTAATCACTGGTCAGCCTTTTCCCTGAACTGGAGAATCAGTATTTTTACTCAAGAAGTTAACTTAAAACTTAAAATGGCCATGACATGGATTCGTGCCCTCACCTGAGTAATATGCAGTTAAGATAATCACTGGCAAATTTATTTTTGCATCAGACTGTAATAAGAGTCTGTAAGGTTAGTTGTAGATATTTTCTCACTCATACATGTTAGATGACGTATGGTGAAAGGTTTGTTTGTAGTTTAGTGGTTAGTTTGACAATAGCAGTGCAGAAAATTAACTTTAACATGGTGGCGATGAAACATTTATAAAATTAATTATAAGTGACTACTAACAGGAACACTCATGTTTCTTTGTTTTTTAATATCATGGATATTTTACTGTGGTGTTATCATACCTTTAGTTTTTGGTATTGTTACACAGTAGTTGTGACGTGCCTGGAGTTAGTAGGCATAGTAAAGGTGGAATAATGGGGTTTATTTGTTCCTCTGTTTGTTCCCCAGGGCGCAGTATGAATTATTAATGCCGCCTTAGAATAGAAATACCAGTAAACAACTCAGTGTGTTTTAAATAACCAGTGGGAATGTCTGCATTTTCGGGGATAATAGAAAAGTTGCATGTGAGTCTTAAATTAGGGTGTTTTGGGCTGATGTGCCAACAGGTGTGGCCCTTTTAGACTGCATGAGAATGGACGGCTCAGGAGATAATATTTCAAAAACAGATTAAATACATTCAAGTGGTCCAGATTTCACCGGCAGCTCAGTGTGTGGTAATCCCTCAGCTGATCCCTGCATAAACTTCACTGTCTGCCTCTGAAGATGTAACAACAATATATAACTCCGCTGCACGTCATCTTGTCTTCATACTTGTTGACTTTTGATGTGGGGGGAAAGTAAACCGTAATTATGAGCTCTTTCCCAGCCTCTCCTGGGACGCAGGGAATTGCAGCTAATGAAGTCAGCCATATGTGGACGGCACAAAGACAAGAGACAACCTGATTGTGCTAATTACACGTACCTTCGCTGCCTAATTTAGCGAGCTAACGGGAAGCTCAGAGGCTTTTGTTCCCAGCATGTGCATTGATAGGCTTATTATCTGATCTCAGAGGCTATTCACGCCCCGGTGCACCTACTCAGCCATATGTTAGTGATGAAGTGTTTTTAACCCAGAGGTTTAATGTTAATGCTGCAGGGACTGGATAAGTGGCAAGGTGGAGAAAGTGTGAAGCTCCCTTTAATGGCTTTTAGTTCTGTAGTGATTAGGTGTTTAACAGAAAATGAATCAACAACAGTCCCGATGATCAATCAGGTAATTTATCTAAAAGGAATGATAAACATTTTCTGATCTTATCAAATTTAAATATGTCCGGCTTTTCTCTGTAGATTATAGAGCTTCAATAATTAATCAATTACAATGGCTGGTTACATTTTCTTAAATGTCAGGATTTCACTTTCGAACTGTTGGTTGGACAAAAGAAGCAAGACACAACTTTGCACACTGGGAAATTTTGATGAGAATTTTTCCACTTTTTTTTGGTGTACATTTTATGGACTAATTGATTAATTGTGAAAATATTCGGCAGATTAATATAATGACAATATTTATCCCTATTTATAATTGCAAAGAAAAAAATCTTTCTGGTCAAACTAAACAAGCAAATTGCACACATCACCTTGGTTTGTGAAAAACGCTGATGGACGGATGAATAATCAAGGAAATCATTGATAGAATAATCTGATGATTTCTAAAATTAATCATTAGGTGTGACATTACTATACAACAAAGTGTCACTGTTTTGCAAAGTCAAATATCATTATTTTATTTTAGAACAAGGCTAAGAAGCTAGCATCTCTATAAGGTTGTGCATTAGCATAGTGGTACTTTGAGCTAAATGCTTATGTCAATATGCTAGTTTAGCATGTTAGCATGTATCTGTCCATTTGTTTTACGATTAATTGTTTAGTCTAAAATGTCAAAGAATTATAATAAAAATGCTCATTACAATTTCCCAGAATTGCTTCTTCCAACCAACAGTTAAAAGTCCAAAGACTTTTCATTTACTATCATAAATGACAAAGAAAAACATCAAATCTTTGCAATTAAGAAGCTGCAACTAGCTAGTTAGTTAGTTATTATGAAAGTAGTTCGCAACCAGTTTTCTTTGGATCCACTGGTCGATTATTCAACTAATCGTTGCAGCTCGAAGCCTAAGAAAAAGTCTATATTTCATTTCCGAATTCAATGTAAGTTTAACAGTCGTGAGGAAGATGTGCCTGGTTTCTCATTGCTATAATTTTTCATGTATTTATTTATTTAATTTAAATGTAGTCTGAGAATTGTTATTTTATATCTACATTTGTTAGTTTTCCCATAAAACCCACGTTCTGCAACATTTTCGTCTCTCACGGAGCTTATAGGATGCTTTGTTTATGATGCTGTACTGTCACAGTTGTTCTACACGTCTACTTTTCCCACCCGGGGGGTTCAACACAATCACTGCTCCCTCCAGATTAAATATCACCGCCTGGTGTTGTTACACCTACAATCAACCCCCCTTTTCTCCCATCTATAACCCCCCTCCTGTGTTCTTATGGTGTCATCCATAATTAAATCCATCAACAGTTTTCTCTCCGACATCTAAACATATGGCGAGGGATCGCTCCCCATCACACACAACCCTCCTCCTCCTCCTCCTCCTCCTCCTTTCTCCCTCTACTCATCCGGCTGACTCTCACCATCCCTCCTCTTGCTCCCCTCATTGTCAGATCATTTCCGCCTGAGTGACCCCACCCCCCCATCCCTCCCGCCGTTTGGGGGTTATAGTCTAGACGTGCAGTGCTGATTGGCTGTCACGCCCAGCGGTGTCCCCCCATTGGAGAGAGATACATATAAGGGTTGTCATACTGATCCGTTTGAAAGGTGAGAGACAGTGACAGGCCGGCAGAGGTGCAGACGAACAACAACAGAGGGACAGACAGGGAAATCTAGACCTCCTGCTTTATGAAAGTTTATAGAAGGTAAGGTGCTGGTTTGGATTTTGTAAAGATTCGTAGTATATGAGTCCTGCAAGGTCTTGTTTTTCATTTTCAGAGTATATTTCTCATTATAGAGGCCTGTTGTATGTGCATTAAACTGCATTTATGTTAGTTGACAGTTGTTTAACTGACAGATCCTGACAGATAGCTTGGTTTATAGGGGAAATATTTGTCAGCCAGTGTTATCTGCTGTACAGGAGGTGTGCTTTAACCAACATTTTCCCACACACTCTGGCACGTTTTTCAAAATTCCTTGCATGCTTTCTTTTCCAGTCTTCCCACAGATGTTTTTTTTTTCTTTTAAAAAAAGAGGAGGGCTCTTGGCAGGTTTACTCATCAATCATTCGCTACCTTTGCCAACGTGAGCACGTTTTCAGACAAAGATAAACCTGTTGTTATATTAACAAGAGTGATTCAAAGTCTGGGTCAAGGCCTACAAGTCAGAACACAGGTCACGACAATGCTGCCTCTGGGTTTCCTGTCTGCCTTCAGGAGAAAACGGTTAGTCCAGGTCACATGACAGAGGCTTTTAAACAGATGAGAGCAGAAAGACAGAGGAGGAGGAGGATAAAAGCCGAGTTGATGGTATGATTACTGCTGCACAGAGGCAAGTAAGAGTGAAGACAAAGAGCTCAGACGAGAAGGGAAAAATGGAATAAAGTAAATGGATGGATGCAAAAAGTAAAAAACAAGCTAGAAAGAGCAGAAGAGAAAGAAATGGTAAGCTTGTCTGTTTTACAGCTGTCATGGGTTGGATCCTGTCTCATACGCAGGCCATATGGGACCCTGGCCTGTCATCCAAAACTAGGTCACATGACCCATAATTAAACAAGGTGCGGAGCCTGAAACACACAAGAGAAGAGTCTAACTGACACAGAGACAAAACACAGGACTATTTACTCAGATTTTTATTAATTAAAGGGATAGTTCAGTATTTTCACCACTTTACCTTGCCATCAGGCAAAATATTTCTCAAAACCAACCAAACTCCATAGGCGAAATCAGTCATTTTAATCCACAGAACACAGGAGATGCTGGTCTACCGCTGTCTCAATCACTGAGCTTGTTTGTGTTATTAGGTGACTCCAGTGTTAAAAAAAGGTTAGTGCAGATTCACAAAAATCACAAATGAATAAAAAAAATGAACCATATGAGGCAGCGGAAGATGAGCAACTCCTGTGTTCTGCGTGGCTGAATTACTGATTTTGTAGTTTGGCTGGCGTGGAAAGAGCTTCTGGGAAAAAGCTATCTGATGGCAAGGTAAAGTGATGAAAATATTCTAAATATAGCTCACACTTGAACCAATATTAAGTTTTTTTAGGCAGACTTTCTTTTACCCGGCAAAAAATGTTTTGCTGCTGACCCTGTCTACAGCAGTGCTTTGCTTATCTTCCTACATCGTTACTCTTGTGGTTACTTTAGACTGGTTGCATGTTGACTGCCATCTACTGCAGGTAATACACTGACTATGGATAAGTATCTCATGCAACCCCAGTTGATGATGTGTAATTGGAGTTGTGCTGGTGCTGAGATAAATGATGACCAAGAGGAGGGGGTAGTGAGGACATCAGTCTTTGATGGATGAGATGGGTCTGCATGAGCCTGAGGAGTCAAATGATTGAATTGATGACCTTTACAAGCTTTTAAGGTGTTAAGCCAAACTGAACCGTTTAGATTTTTGTCTCTCATCATCATCTCTTTGTTTTGTCTTTATTCTGTCTCCCTGCAGGTGTCAATGAAAGAAGCTGGAGATGGCCTCCACGCTCAGATGAACTCGATGATGGGAGCCCTCCAAGAACTCAAGCTCCTTCAGGTTCAGACAGCGCTACAAAACCTTGACATTTCGGGTCGGCCCATTAACCGAGGACTTCCACATCCTGCCGCGCCAACTCCTCCTGAAGCATCAGCTACAGCAGCTTCGACCTCAGGCAAGGATCACTTGCCATGCTTTAGCCAAACCATGCCTGAAGAACCCAGCCACAGTCCAATGCAGAGTCCGAGGCCATCTCTGGAAAGCAGAAACACCTTCAGCCGAGACGACGGGAGCCTGTCTCGAAACAGAAGCAGCATGGGAACCTCGTCTTCCTCTACATCCAGCCTTGAGAGTGAGAGTGAGACAAGTGAAAGAAGCGAGAGAAATGCACGAAGCACGAGAAGCGAAAATGACCTTGAGTCTATACCCAAGAGGTGGTCAGGCTACACCGCTCCGCAGGTGGATTTCTATGGACCAATGGTGGGAAACCCACCACCAGAGCCCTACCCTCATCCACAGGCTCCCCGTCGTGCTCAGGTGGTGGACCTGCCGGGGATTCTGTACAGCCTCTCGAGAGAAGGCCCTTCATTGGACAGCGACTACTCCCAGGACAGCACAGACGACGGCAGCGACTGGACTTCATCACTCATGAGCCGCAGCCGCAACCGTCAGCCCTTAGTGCTGGGTGACAACGTCTTCGCCGACCTCGTGGGCAACTGGCTGGACCTGCCCGAGGTGGAGAGGGAAGAAGGGGAAGAAGAGGAAAGGAGGAAGAGGAGAGAGGAGAGGATAACGGACGGAGGGGCAGACAGACCAGACACCCCAGCACACCCTCTTCGCCTCAGCCGCTCACAGGAGATCTGCAGGAAGTTCTCATTAACCACAAATATCTTCAAGAAGTTCCTGCGCAGTGTCCGGCCTGACAGGGACAAGCTGCTCAAGGAAAGACCCGGCTGGATGGCACCTGAGCTGCCCGAGGGCGACCTCTTCAAAAGGCCCAAGAAATTAGTTCCTAAAAGCTCAAAAGGCAGCTTCTATCTGCCATTCTGGGCAAATGGACAGCAGAGCAAAGGCAGGCCATGTCCACATCTAGCTGAAGCAGAGAGGAACCACCAACACCACCAACACCGCTTCCCCCAGGTCCACCAGCAGCCATTTGCTGGGATTTATTTAGACAGGAGACAGCCAGAGACTGGTCTGGAAAAAATGCAGCCCTTGTTTGACTACAACACAGCTGTGTGGGTCTGACAGTGAGGCCAACAGACTGCCAGTGATGCCAGACTGAGTGAGTGAGTGACAGGTGCTGGGGGATTTTGGCTGTGGTAGAGGGGCATGAATGAATGACTGAATAAGAGGCTTGGATACAGTTATCTTCCCAAAATGAACCAGTGAACTTCACACCCACAACGAGATTATCAGGGCAACATTTTGTCAGACAATCCTAAAAACCTAAACCTCGTTTGCTGTGTGTGTGTCTGGGTGTGCGAAGAATGCGTGTTGGAGAGGAAGCTCGAGAGAAATTTTATGCTGCAAGTTTTGTATTACCCAATTTTTTTTTGTACGTATGTGTGTATGTATGACTGCGTTCTCTGGATTAGAGATGTTCCGATACCATTGTTATCCCTCCTGATACCAATTCCAATTCCTTAACTTTGCATATTGGTGCAAGTGCTGATTTGATACCAGTGTTATTAAAATATGTATATTATTATTATAGTTTAACATCTGTAAAAAAAAAATGCTGCTAGAAGTAGCAGGATCCTGTATTTGAGCTAATAAATTATATGATAGCAGATCAGCAGATAGTCTCATGTACTTGACAATACCAGATCCAGCATTTTAGGCTGTGTCGAAGGCATTTCTGATAGAGGTGCATCGATTGACCAACCGGTGACCAGAATCAGCCAGTTTTCGGCTTGACCAGCGATCACTGGCCAGCCAGCATCAGATATCTAACTCTGTACTGGTCAAATTTACATGCATGCTCCACACAACGGTTCACGTCATGTGCACAGCAACACAGACTGTAACGTCACAGTCAGATTTAAAGGCGCTGGTCACAGCCACGTATGCTCACAAGCATGTCGTTGGCTTTAATAAGTGGAGCGACAGACTCTAAGACCTGCCTAAAGAAAAGAGAGCAGCTGACAGTGTTGTCAAACAACAGTAAACTTTCTAGCCCTTGAGGCTGACATTAGTTAGCAGCATACTACTGTTGACATGACAGATATAAAAACTGACAGTTGAAATCTCAATTTCAGTTCTCACCCTGTTTTGACAGCGTCTCCCCAAACATTTGCTCATCCAAGTTGCTCATCCAACTTCTGCTTTTGCACTGGTGCATCCCTACTTCCCTTTACTGGGATTGGTATCGGAACAACCCTACTCTGGATGTCTTAAAAGACGGTACTTTGAAATGGACATCTTTCTCAGAATGTCATCACCATCACAGATCTTAACAGAAAACATCCACAGACTTTTTCCACTTCTGTGCTACAGGACATGCTCTCACATATCTCTCTTCTTTGCATCTATGAATAGAAACACCAACTGTTGGATTGCATGGTTACTGTTTTTATAAATGATGCTACGAAACAGCTGTTACTGAACGCACTGCCACTGAAACACGGTCATAAGCTCCCTTTTTGTTTCCAGCAGGCCTTGTTGACGCCTTGGAAACTCAGGTTTAACTGAACCCGTCGGTCTCATTCACCTCGCTCAGGGAATGAATGTTAACACAGGAGTAAACTATGAGACACTGCCGCAATTAAATGGGTTTCAAGTACAGTTTAGGGAAATCTTGCCTCATCTCATCTTAACAGCAATACGGTGCATGACTGATTCAAAGATTGCACATTCAGCTTTGAGATTTTGTCCCTTGTAATCAGCAGTGTAGTGCTTGCTGTCATTTTTCTTCTCTGCCGTGGAGATGTGGCACATGTTGAGTCAACTGTCAGTCCTACTGGGCTGTTACGCAGGGGGAGGAGGGGGCAGAGATGGCACAGCCGGTGCTGACTGACTGACTGACTGACTAACTGCCATCTGGTACCCGGTCGTTATGTAAAGCTCTTCGAAGAAGATGCGAAACGGGCTCATTTAATCCCAAAGCTTTGTGGATGAACTGAATGATGATGATGGTGTTACATGCTGTATATACAGGTGAATACATTACAGGGCTGTAACAGTGATGAGACAGTTGAGCGTGGGAAGTAAAGACCCATATTCTCTATCAGACAGGCTCAATTCAAATGTACAGAGCATTGTACATATTTGCCATCAACCGAACAGCAGCAATAACGAGCATTTACTGTAATTTCCCATCGCATGGTTTTCATTATTCTGCACAGGTAATAATAAATGTCACAGTAATATTGCAGTTCTTATCATAACATGTAAAACAAACCACTGCACTTGTATTTAAACCACAGACTGATGAGTTAACAGTATCTATTCTCTTGTGTCATAATAAACTGTTTCAGTGTTTTCATTTCAAGCAGCATCGCAACAGATAAAACGGGAGCTTCCTTCATAAATTCACATGAATATCAGGGTTCCCTCAGGATGACAGAAGATACTGCCCGCTTTGACTTTAAACACGTTGTTTTCATAGAGGACCACTGTTATGCAAGGACAATCTGATGCTCTAACTTGTTATTGTTATGGAAAAAAAAAAACTGTTTAATTTCACTTCAGTTTTAAAAAGGGATCCCGGACCAATCAACTTAGCCAGCAGGGATTAGGCCTGAGGTCTTTTGAGTGTCTTGGCCAGTCGATCCATATGGTGTTGTCTCAGTATTCAGGTCAATACATGTACTGCACATTCAGAGGGTCCAACACACGTACACACTCACACACACAAACACACACACGCCGTTTCTGCCATGAGGCACAGTCTGAGATGTCATATCACACAGTAATGTGTATGTAAATGTAACATTTATTTCCTAATATTTACAGTTGTTAAGTGTAATTTTCAGCACTGTTGTTGATATTTTTTTCATCATCAGGGTTCTGCGAACCTTCAGTAGTGATTCTGTGTCATGTGCACTGTAAAACTGTCACTGACTCTTTGTAAATTAAATCTGTTTTCAGAAAGAAACGTCACTCTGTGTTCTGACTTCAGCTTTTGGTATCAAATTGTGAATCACTTTGTGGGTGTGTGAAACAGTTGGTGGTTGCATCAGTTATTCTTGTGTGGAGCTAAAACTTTCCAGCAAACATTAGACAAATGACATCCTGATATGGTTGAAATCAGCAAATCAGCAATTAGCCCACCCTCACCCTCGCCCTGGAGAAAATAATAGAAACACCTTAATATATCAGCACCATAAACTACATCTTCCTCCAATGAGCATACAGCAACTCTCTATAACAACCTCACAGACACTAAAATTACAACCTTCACAAAGGCAGGATGTATTGCAGGACTGTTGCATTAGATTGCATTACTTTTAGCAAGCTCAACCTAATAAACTGGCAACTGAGTGTATTTGGGCTGCAGAATTCAAGAAAATATGATATATTCATGACACTTCCACTGTTATCACTGCAGCCATATTTACAGGATAACACAATCACTCATTTTTCTAAATATTACTCTATGGTTTAAAGGCACAGTTGACATTTTGGAACATAAACTTAATCTCTGTTTTTCTAAGAGTTAGATGAGAGAGATCAATATCATTCTCATATCTGTACACTAAATGTGAAGCTACAGCTTGCAGCTAGTGGACTTAAAAACAGAGAAAGCTCACTAATAAATATCTAATTTGTTGAAGCCATTCAAAAACCAAATTGTAAAAACAACAGTTAGAGACTTTTTCAGGATTATGTACCAGACCATTTTTTGGCTGGGAGCGGTAACCATTCTACTGGGTCCACACATGGGAGAAATTAGCCTCCAGGACTTTCTGCCAGAAAGCCTTTTCTGGCAGAAATCTTTCTGTCAGAAAGCCCAGAGAGTTCTCTGGCAGAAAGGCTTTAGCAAGTCACTTGACAAAGAGCGAAAAGGTCAACACCAGGAACAGGTTTTTTGGTGAACAGGATTTACCTGCAGGAAACTGAGGTTTGGCTCCCATGTGAAGCTTATTATTGACTTATAATTATTTTTAGACTAAGATGACTTATGATCCTGAGGTTTTTTTTGTTTGTTTGTTTTTTTTAATATTTCCAGTTTTCTGTCACATGCTTGTTTAGGTTTAGGCACAAAAAAGATCACAGCTCGGGTTGAGTAAAGGCTTTCTGCCAGAAAGAGCTGAAGACTAACTTCTCTCATATTTAATATCAAAATTGTCGCATAAGGTCAGGATTATGTTCATTGCTTTCACATTTTTGATAAATATTTAAAGGCTGAAAGACCTTGGAAAGTGTTGTTGACAAAACAATCTCACCACAAAGTGCATTAAGTCGCTCTCATCACGCAATCTTCCACCGCTGTTGACATTTGCCAACACATTATCACCATCATTACCACATTTACTCTCAAATATTTAGAGTCTTGTGTACAAAACAAAGTAAAACATTTCTCATGAAGCAAAGACTAACAGTTGACTCTGGCACTCATGTTTTTTTTTCTTTCAGCTGTGGCTGAAATGTTTCTGTTTCTGCAGGCTCTGCAGCTTCACCACAGTAAAGTGCTGCTGCATGACTAACAGGTTCACTGAGGGCAACGCCAGCAAGTCACTCACTGCCTGTGCATCAACTGTGCACCAAATTGATTCTAAATCTGTACTCCATCACTGTCTTCAATAAATAAACAAAAGCAACACGAACTCTGCAGCACTGCAGTTCATTGTAGGCTCTAAATGGGCAACACATCCGACCACATCAGTCAGTTCATCTTTCTGATAGTCTGTGGATCTTTAGGAGATGAATCAATTCATCTGCTCATTGGTTACAACAAGTTCTATAATACATTAAGTCATTTTTTTAATGCAAAAATGTCAGATATTCTTTGGTTTTAGCTGCTCTGTTGTGGGGATGTTCTGCTATTATCTGTTTTTTATCATTGTAAATTGAATATGCCTGTATTTTGACAGTAAAAAAAAAAAAAAACTCATTGGATTAGCATGTCACCATACTAACCACTAACTGCTCCTAACTGTAGCTGCCATTAGCTATTTAGCTCAGTTAGCCATGCAGCTAGTGCTCCATAGCATCAGGTTAGTGTCGGTGTTTACACTGCAAGCTTGGGAGCTTTGGACCACCAGGAGTAGGAGGTTTTCAGACCCAGGGCCGTGGAGACCCTGCAAGGTATGCTAAGGGGAGCGACGCCGGGATAGGCACCAGAGCTGGAGTTAGTTTTTCTTATATGTTGCTCCTTTAATTGAAAAATCAATTTGCAGATTGTTCAATAGCGAACATAATCATTCGTTACAGCCCTAGTTTCTGTTTTTATGTTTCGTGTTGTTGCATGTGACATTACATAATTTCATCATTTTGTTTTAATCTTTGTTAAACATAAACAGGCTTCTCTTTCAGTGTGGTTTGTGGCAGAGTCAGATGATTTCCAAACAAAACCTTCCCTGTTCAAGATCGCAGAAACTGGTGGTGTTCTAACATCATGCACTGTAATAAAGTACATTTTTTACTCAGATTGACATTCATCATTAGTTGATTAATTATTCAATCAACAGAAAATGAGACAACAATACTGATAATTAATCATTTCTATCAAATTTCTATCAGAAATATTAAAATATTTGTTAGTTGCAACTTCAGGGTTTAAAAGCCATAATTTGCCTCTTATGTCAATGTGTCGTATTCTGAAACCTATAAAAGTGAAGTCTAACATTTCCCTCACAGTAAAATATAATTTATCTGCTGCCAAAAGTGCTTTGATCAATATTCTCTCAGCTTTAACACCATCTCACAGGAACACATCAGAACTTTACATAACACTCAGCGAACAGGTCAGTGAGCATTCAAGATTAAAAAAGACGCCAGGGTTCATTTAGAAATGGGCTAAGAATAATCTGTGTGCATGCGTGTGTATGTGTGTGTGTGTGTGTGTGTGTGTGTGTGTGTGTGTGTGTGTGTGTGTGTGTGTGTGTCAGTAACAACAGCTGCAACTGTAGTCCCCTCTCTTCTGGCTCAGTTTCCCCCGGGATCCCAGCAGTGGACGCTGACTGTCTGACCACCACCACCGCCACCACCACCACTCCCCCTCCCCCTCCTCCTCTTCCTCCCTCCCCTCCTCCTCCTCTCTGGTCGCAGCTAGTCAGCTGTCGCTCTCTCACAGCCTCACATCACCACTCCCACCCCAAATCTGGGGCACGCAATGCCTGAGTGCAGCACAGTTGTACAACTTTACAAGTCGGAGATTCTGCAGAGCTGCAGAGCTCAGAGTCATACGAGGACTGCAGGGCTCAATAACAAGAATTACCCACTTGCCTGGAGCAAATAAAAAGCCACGTCGGGCTAGTAAATCCAACAAATCAGTTGCCTTAGCGGGTAAGTTGTAAAAAAATAATTAAACTATTTAACTTTTTCATAACACTTTACAATAAAGATCTGTTAACATTAGTTAGGCATAAATAACAGTTAATTAATAGTTAATAATAATAATTATAATTGATAATAATAATAATAATAGTAATACATTATACTTATATAGCGCATATCAGGACACTCAAAGATGCTTTACAAAAAAAAGAGAAAGCTAAATAAAAGAACAAATAAGGGATTAGTTTACTCATTTACTTAACAAAAGTAAATGATTACTAGTGTCTAGTAATCATTTACTTTGACTATGCTATTAATTCATACAAACTTTAAAAGTTTATAAAGATGTTATCAACATTAGTTAATAGTGCAATAAGCATTAACTAACAGCTGATTAGCACAATAATAAGCATTATGTTACATTATTACATGGCTTTGTAAAATACTCAGTTCTGATTGGTCAGTTCCAATGAATGAAGAATACACGGTTGCTATGGGCGCAGGTCTGATCGTAGACTCTGGAGGTGCAATAAAATCAACTTTAGGTCCTAAACTGATTTTAAAATTAATATTTTCTGTCAAATTATCAAATTTTTCAGTAAGTAACCATGTCATAAACAGGATAATGTACAGTGAGCAGGTCATTATTGCAAAATAAACCTGGTGATATATCATCCCTTTCTTAACAAATGTCCCTTGTTAACATTTATTGAAGGTTGACGTGTTAAGGAGTCATGAAGTTCACAGCTAAGCAGTTTCATTTAGAGGCAATGTTTTCAGAAATTGTTAATTTAGGATAACTGTCCATCCTCCAACTTATGACTTATTGATAATCGGTTAATGCTCAAAGTAATTCTTCATTCAAAAATGGCTTAAAACTGTTTTCAGCCTCTCCTTTTCACCATTTCCTGACATTTTACAGACCTTGCAGCCCTAGATTAAACATGGCAATTAACTTAAACCTTTGTTGTTATTTGAAAACTGGTAATTAATAAAACAATTTTTTATAGGGGAATGTAAAAACTGACTTCGGGCAAATAGATTTCTGACCCACTTCAGTGACAAAAAAAAAACAATGTTGAACCCTTGGAGTGAACACAGACACCGGGTCATGTTACAGCCTCAACATAATGATGGGATGACCATATAGAAAGGGATCATCACCAGTGGGGGGAGGTGAAAAAGGGAATGCAGCGTCTGACCATGCATTTAAGTGTGTGTGCATGCATGCTTCTGTGACCCCTCTGGATCTGACTGTAGGCTAATTTCCTGCTAAGCGCTCATCTTTCAATAAGCCCTCAGCTGTGGAGCCACGCAGCTCCACACAGCTCTACCTTGGCCCTCAGGAATGCGCTCACGTTTCACTTTTTATAATCGTCAGCAAGTAAAAGTCCAGAATCGTCGGTCAGTGCGGCTTTCTGCAAGAAGTTCCCAGAAGAAACATGAGACGCACTCACACATGCTAAAGCTAGCAAAACCATAGGTCATTTGTAGTAGCACATAAACACCCCCACCTCTGGAAATGAGAGACTACATCTTAAAGCCACAAAGAGCAGAGCCAGATTTGGCAGAGCGATAAATGCAAG
This sequence comes from Lutjanus erythropterus, assembly GCF_056507025.1. Classification (NCBI taxonomy): domain Eukaryota; kingdom Metazoa; phylum Chordata; class Actinopteri; order Lutjaniformes; family Lutjanidae; genus Lutjanus; species Lutjanus erythropterus. The sequence goes on along the minus strand of NC_139318.1, from coordinate 32,775,367 downwards.
AGTTAAATCTAGGGCGAATTATTTGGGATTTAACATCTGGCCGCTTTGCGGAGTAACGCTTATCGTACGAGATAAGTCTCACACTCTCTTGTTCTGCTAATGCATGCAGAGTGGAACTTCACAGACATGAACCATGTTGCATTAAACATTATTAACCCGGGCTTGTAATGAGGTGGAAGGGGGCAAGGCTTTACCCAAAAAAATGCATTAACATTGCTTCAAAAGGAATGCAGGAACATATGCTCATATTTCCTTTTTGCACGTGAAATTAAACATGCAGTGTGCACAGCTGTAATATTCATACAAATTTAAGATATGTGGGGTGCATGCATGAGACAAAGGTCAAATTGCCAGAATGCATTCTGAAGACAGGTGTCAAACATCAGTTTGGCAACATTAAACAGTCAAATTGCTGCTCAACAGTGAGTTGAGTACGTTATGTCTTATTCTGCATAACATAAACAAATATATGTGAATTTGTAGACTAATACCAATATGCAACAGAAGATACAACAGGAAAAAACAGCAGCTTGATTGGGCAGATGTTGATGTTGAATGTCAGCTTGCTAAGTATCTAAACTAACTGAGGCATTAATGGCACATATTACTGTAAATAGGTCAACATAAGCTTGAAACAAGAGCTGCATACAGAATCAGCACTGATTTCCAGCTGAACAAACCACATAAGATCAGAGCATTGTGTTGTGGTAAGTCTATTTTATAAGGTAGTGGTGAAACATATCCACATCAGAGTTGGAAAATCTGACTGAAATCAATATCAATGAAATATTAAGACTATTTGTCTGAGCTCAATATATGGGAAGTCTACATTTATTATATGAGACACGATAAAAGCACATCAGATAAACATAGAACAACAATAGTTGAAGATCATCTGTGCCAGCCTTCATAAACTTTATCACAGTCTAAGCAGGCTTTTGAGGTACATGTCAAAAGTATGCAAATATGGAAATTTATGCAAATATGTAAACTTTAATTATGAATTATCATATTCTCAAGATACAGTTTGATTGAATAGACCATAGACTCTGATTACTGTGCAGCCGTTCTTGATATTCTAACAATAAAATGTGCACAGGCATCATTTTTGCCATTTAAATAAACACATTACAGAGGCAGTAATGTGAGCAGTAGCACAGTAGATCTACGGATGTTGGACCACCACTTGTGAGCAAAAAGCACGTTGACCTTCAGTGGATATGATAAAATACAGAGACTGCTCTCTTGTTGTTCACGAGTAGGAAAATATTCTGAACACAGAACTTGTGTATAAAGACGGATCCCAGCAGTGCTGAATATTTTAACCTGACAGAACACAGCAATGATGGGTTTTTTTTTTGGTCAGACTGCAACACGAAGCTCCCTGCAGACCACCCTCCTCTCTGAAGCCCTGATTGATGTCTTTAGGTGTTCCGACAGGTGAACCTAATACACAGGAATGTTTCCATGCTTTGATCTCCTTCCTGCCTGTCAGTGTTTTGTGAATCTGAGGAATTCAACGTGTATTTGTACAAATGCGCTCTGACGTAGCTCCAGCTCCACCGCAGACGAGCAGAAGTGCTGTCGGAGCTGTTGTTTCAGGGTCTGTCTGCTCTCTGCCTCCCGCTGGGTTCTGCCCAGGAAATCTTTGTGGGGGGTGAAATCAGAAACAGTGATGGTTTGATCCTGCTGAGTTTGCACTTGGGATTTATTCTAGAGCTTAAGCAGCTGTTTGATTAATTCTTTAGTCGATAAACAGTAAATTTATCAATTGACTGGTTACAGCTTGGAAAATGTGAGGATTTTCTGTTTTTCATGGTGCATTGATTATCTTTGGACTTTGGACTGTTGCTTGGACTGAAAATCCACCACAAAACATGTAAAACAAACAGCTCTATAATCAGCTGTGATGCATTACATCAGTCTATTTCTTAATGAGTTTCACACCTCGTGGCTGTTGCAAACAGCTACAGGCAATGTGTAATGTTACAGCATGTTTTCCCATCAAAACACAAAAATACAGACACTTTAAATTGTGTAGAGAAGAGCTGAAACAATTAGTCAATTTATCAATCTATTGGTCAACAGAAAATAATGAACCATTTTTGTAACTGATAAATTGGTTGATGCCAATGTTATACTCCAGTTCCAGCCTCTCAAATGAGAAAATGTGCCGCTCTCCTCTGTTTTATATCATTGTGAACTGAATAGCTTTGGAGTTTTTTTTTTCGTAATAAAACATTTGAAGGCATTAGTTTAGATTCTGGTGAGTTGCAATGGGATTTTTTACCCAAATTTCTGTGATGAATTAAAGTTTAATTTAAAAAAGCACATTTTATAGAATTGTAATGAAAACAATTGCTAGTAGCAGCCCTATTGTACAATTGAAATAAGTAATTGTCGATCATCCATTCAGTCAATTAATCATCAACTTTTGTTTAATCTTTTCAAATGGAAAGATTTCCTGCAGGAAAAGTGTTTCTTTGTCTTGTGTGATAAAACATGGATTCTTCACACACATCTTCAAGCCGGCAACACAGAAAATCTTTTCAATCACCCAAGATTAGTGTCACCAATTCAGTATTCAACTACAATCTCTCCTTCTGTTCCTGAGTTATGGCAGAAAAGTGTTAAACATCTGGGTGTCAAAGTGCGTCACAGTGAAGTTGACCTATGACCTCTGAGATATAAAATGTCATCACTTCATCATTTTATCCTATTAAAATACACTGAGGAGGTATTGTTTTCATTGCAATTAGTTTCTCTGTCAGCAGGATTATGGAAAAACTACTGGCAAGATTTTCATGAAACTTGGTGGAGGGGTGTAGTATGAGCCAGGGAAGAAGCCATTACATTTTGGAGCGGATCTGAATCATTGGCAGATACACAAACTATTTTTCCCTTTAATATAAATTGTGTGATAGGTCATTTGGCCTTTGCAGAGGTCTGTGCTCTCTGAGAGCCTTTCTAGTTAGTGCATTAATTCTTGTGTTACAGCCAAAAGCATGTTTTGTGAGCACACAGTGACCTCTGACCACCAATATCTCATCAATTCAACCTTGAGTCCAAGTGGACATTTGTGCCAAATTTGAGAAGTTCCCCCCTGGTGTTCCTGAGACAAGAATGGGATGGACAGACGGACAACCTGAAAATATAATTCCTCCAACTACATCTGTTGCCAGCATGGAGCCATAAAAATACTATGAAAACTTATTTAGAGATGAGACTTCATCCTGATAGTTGAACAGCAATTCATCATGATCAGTGATGGATCTTTGGTCAATAAAAAAGTATTAAACAAATAATTATAAACGAATTGTATTTAATTGTAAACTAACTATAAACTGTAAATTAATTGACAAAATTTTAAATAACTTCTTTTGGTTGTAGCCTGTTGGTCAAACTACAAGTGATATGAATCAGTTAACTTGGAAACTGCCAGAGTCATTGTTCACTTTTCTGCCATTTTAAAAACCAAATGATTAATACAAGGAATCCGTCTACCTTCACACGTGGGAAAAGACGGCGACTAATTTGTTTCTGTTTATTCTATTTCTGTCAACACAAGCTGCATGAAGCCTGCTGCTTCCCACACTGCCTACATCACAACATGTCATTAAGTGCGGCTCCCATTCACTGCCTCTCAGCGGTAATTTAGGAGATCAGCTTCAGATCCAAGCGCCTGCAGAGCCGCAGCACGGAGCCCTTTTTTTTCCCCCCACGTTTGAGAGCGTCAAATCGTTCGTCACCATTAAACAGGAGCTGGTCTCCTCCTGGCAGCGGTGGCAGCCGCCCCGGTCAGAGGGAACGACTCCTCCACCACCTCCACCACCATGACCAACATGCACTCAGATTAGAGGTGACCCCTGCTAATGGCTTAAACTTTGCAAACGCCATGACAACAAAAGCATCAATTTTTATGAAGTCCCTCCAACTCTCTTAAACCCTTCAAACAGTAAATAATTGAGCCTTGTACTCAGCCGGTCTTATCTCTGCAGGGTGGCGCTCTCATGAAGTGGCTGTTTGCACTCGCACCCATTTAAACACCAATTCATAGGCTGCACACACACACACACACACTCCCTCCTTGCTCTACCCCTTGCTCTATTAATTTCTCCCTCTATTTCCGTCATTCCTGCACACACACACACACACACAGACAAAAACACACACGCACACATCGCTCCAGGGGGTCTGCCTCTTCCCTCCTTTCATTAAATCATAAACTGCAGGCCAATGGGGGCTCTTCGTCATCATTAATCCAGATTAAACACAAATCTCCAGTTCTGACTCACACCCACAGACAGTTATTTAACGCAGCATCCTGTTACTCAACATAACTCAGCACTGACGTCCATTTTGTACATCTTTCATTTAAAAAAACTGTGTATTTTCCACTAGTCAAGGTTTTCAGAGTCTGTTCTTGAGTTGATCTCTGCTATCTGACATTTGAAACAGTCTCTCCAAAACCAGCTAACCACACTGTTCATGCTGTCTCCCCACATTTTCCTCCACGTCTGTCTCCACGCCAAAAGAGATTTTTTAAACAGAGGAATGTATAGTAGTGTGGGAGAGTGCTCTTCAACTTAATGCATTTGCAGGCTTAAGCGGAGAGTGAAGAGAAAGTGCCTCGATAACAACAAGCTGCTCCATGGATTCTTTATGAGTTTGCTGGGTGTTGGAGTTTTCAGTTTGAACGGGAAACTTTTGATAATGGAATATAATGATTGATAATTAAAATAATAAAGATAGCTGTCTGCTTCTGAGTTAAAACATCTTTTTTGCTTCACAAAATAAAAAGACCATGTTGAGTGTCTCATGCAGGAAAAAAACAGCAGAAAAATAATTATGCGAATGAACAGTGTGCAAGACAACTGTCACTACACAGTGTTAGCCTCTAGGGCCTCTAGTGCCTGATTCACAATGTAACAGTACAAAACCTCTCAAAACAAGTCAACAGCATGAAAGCATCATATCTCACTCTGCCATACCTGAAAACATTTTTACAAATGAGCTCAGTCCCACAAACAAGTAATCCACAATGCATACTGATGCAAACTGCACAACATACAAGCAACAGAGGAGCAGAAATTAGCAGCCAACAGGAACCAACACATCAGCTTTGGCAGCCTCATACAGAAGTTGTGATTTCATCAACTGACAGCAAACATGTTAGCACCAGCAGCCACTTCTTACCTTTAGAAACGATCCACAGCTGGTAACAGTTGAAGCACAAACAGGCAGCTCAGCAGCAGCAGCAGTTGTATCATCAAACAATTATTCCTGCACAACGTCATCAGAGGCTACATGATCAAAATGTTAGCATGTTAGCTTCTTTATAAGCTGCTACACCTGCAGCAGGTGTTTGTACAGCAGTTAGCACACAGTCAGTGCAGCATGCTAACAGAGCAACACATGACAACAGTTCAAACACCCTGCTGTGAGATCACAGGGTGCGTTGGATTTATGTCACAGCAGGTAGGAGTGGGTCAGGTGTGAGTGCAGCAGCACAGTTCAACCTGAGGTGGAAGAAATGCTGAAGTGATTTACTTAATGTAGCAATGACACAGTATGAAAATACTCATAATAGATGATAGATGGATAAATAACACTACAGGGTAGAGGAAAAATATGTAGTTATGTATTTTGGGGTGAACTCTCTCTGTGAAGTAATAAAAGTGATGAGTGTACTACTTTTCCACTGGCATGTAAGTCGTCACAGCAACACATAATACACAGCAGTACTTAAATAAATAAATATAACCATGAAAATAAGGGCAGGCAAGTTCAAAGAACCATAACGCCGGCACTCATGCATGCAACCCTTTTTATAGATTCAGATTAATAATACAGAATATGATCAATAAATAAAATATGATTTACCATTACAGGTTAAAATAAGAGGAGGCAATTCACAAAATTAAGTAGTACAAGTATAAAGTTAGCTCCACCTTTTTCAGCTGTAACATTTAAGTAAACCTGAATGCATCCAATAGTAGATCAAATATTATTTGTTCTGCATGATGAGTACTTTACTTTAGCCTGCTTACTATTTTTACTTAAAATTTGAATTCATAACTTTTACTTGTGATAAAGTGTAAACTATTGTGTTGCTGCTTTTACTTCAGTAAAAGATATGAGTACCTCCTCAACCACTGTGGACAACAGATCAGACTGGTTGGACTGGGCAGCTTGAACTGGTCGGTGCTTTCTGCTGTACTTCTGTGAAAATGAGAACCTTTCCTCCTTATTTTCTTCATTTGACTTCTCTGCCAAACACACTGCCAACGTTATCGCCCATGAATTTGTTCACATCCTGTTTCCTGTTTCTATGTGAACTATGGTCACTGACAATGTTTGGGTTTTTTTTTACAAGATCTACTTATTGCATCAGAAACACAATTAAACTAAAGTTAAGTTTTAGCAACTAAACCCATTTGACTGAAGATAAAAATCATATTGTTGTCAAGGCAACTACAGTTCAAGTTAGGCAGCTATAACCACTGGGCTAAATTAATGATAAGATTGTTGTCATGGTTACATAAAATACAATCTCAGAACCCATCGGCCATCATGCAGATGTCTGTTTATAGAGATTATGTAAAATAAGAGTCAACTCTGACATAGTGTGAGACGAGAAGGGAACATGGTTGAAAGAAAGTAGCAATGTCTTATGTTTAAATCATGTATCGATTAGTCGATGGACAGAAAATTAATTGGCAACAATTATGATAATTGATCATTTAAGTAATTTATGAACCAAAAATACAAACATTTGATGGTTCCAGCTTCTTAAGTTTGAGGTTTTGCTGCTTTCCTCTGTTTTATATCATTGTAAATTTCATAGATCTATTGTTAATCAAGAACCTGAAGACTTTGCAGGTTATATTATAGGACTACTACTTCTAAGCAGCTAGCAAGCTAAACTGATAAACTAGTGCTAATGTTAAAATATTCAATACTCAAACACATCCATGATTTTTTTTTTTTTAACCAAATAAGTGACAATATCACCACAGTCAGTCCGTTGTCCTTGTACAGATCCTGCTGGTTCGGTTGGTGTCACTTTTGAAAGAGTGCAAACTCTCCTCTGAGCATGTACACGTTTAGTTAATTTTACTTGATGTAAGTGATAGAATTTACACATGGAAATGAGGATACATAATTATAAACAAACACCAAGTAACATATTACATAAAAGATGACATTTTAAAGTAAAAGCACTTAAATAATAATTTCCTGTAGAATTTAAACAAACAATCAAGGTAATAAATACAGGGCCAAAAAATATTTTTTTTCAGTGTATGAACATATTTTGCATGCTGTGTAGAAACACATTCCCCTCACTGACTCTCCCCCTCACCCAGCATGTGGCCTCAAGGGAGGGACTCACTACTCATGGCCCCAATTCTGTCTGGTATCACAACCGCATCCTGTTCCCGGGGATGTGTGGCCCACAAAACCCAAAGTCCCTCCTCATCATACATGCTGCAGCATTGGTTCTGCTCCACTGAATCTCCTCAGAGAGGAGGATGAGGAGTGGAGAGGAAACGGGGTGTGAGAGAAGGCGCTAGATGGACTTTCTTGGAAATCCCAGGTGTCAAAAAAAAAAATGCCTGGGTGAAGAAGACATTATACAGAACAGATGATGAAGGTCACTGGATGAATGAAGATTGATGTATGGAAGCCCATTTCTGCCAATGTAATGAAAAAAGATCTTCTATTCCAAAATAATGAATTGGTATCTCAAAATAAGTTGTGGTTAATGTTGTGAAACACTCACAGATTGGGTTGATGTTTAGGCACTCGCAAGGCGGATTTAACTCAGCATTTCATTTTACAATGTTTTAGGTTCTGAGAGCACAATCAGGATCTACGAGATGACAGCACAGGTTGAAGGTGAATTCAGAACCTTGCCACGGTATAACAGGACCACACAAAGTTTCCTCTTTTGGCCAAAAAATGTTTATCGTACTGGCGAGTAAAATACAAACTTCTTTTTTTTTTTTTTTTAACTGTAAGAAAGTCCAAAAATATGGATGTTTTCCAGCATATTTACAGGCATATGGCTTCTTTATAGCTGCTCCCCTCACAGACAACATGAAGAACTTTCTATTTTAATTCCACTAATGTGAATTCAACACCATTTGTAGACAAAGGCCTCTGCTTCTGCATTAAATATGTGAAAATACTTCTTGAGAACATTATAGACATTTTTATGATCTCTGCAGTTTTCACTAAGCCGTTCTAATTTCGTACATCATCATTTGCATGAAAATACTCGGATGTAATAGACCCAGAACTTGACACTGCAAGTGCAGTGGAGGGTTGATGCTCTAAAGCGCAGTTTTATTTTCCATTCAGTGTCAAGTGTGGAGGGATAGATGTGCTGAGAGTTAGCAGCAGGCAAAGCGTGACATTTCAACTGTGACTATCAGTGAGCATCAGACTGCAGCCGCAACATTTTGTGTGTGTTGTTGTGACTCGAGGCGACTGTGTTACTAGGCACAATGGTCTGTCACTGAGATGAAGAACGGAGGAGATAGTGAGGGAAAAGAGAAACAGAACGGAGGAGCAGGGAGGAGGGGAGGGAGTAACTGTGGGAGGAAATTGAACGGGGTGGAGATAAAGGAAAAGAGGATGGAGTGAAAAGAGGGCAGCGAGAGAGAGTAAAAGATGGATGATGACAGAAAAGGCGTGTGGGTGGGTCGTGGGGGGGGGGGGGGGGGGGGGGGGGTCAGCTGCAGGGCTTAAGAGCAAAGAAAGGTGAACAAAAAAAGTGGAATATTTTGTCTCAGGGTGCTTTCAGAATTGGGCCACCCGTTTATTATTTAGCCGAGGTAAGACTTGAAACTTTAAAACTCTGATTCAGTCTTCCACCTCTATGAATAATTAATCTTACTTTTGGTCTTTGATGCAAAGCAAGACAGGATGAATAAGCCTGATTCAGAAGGTTAGGATTTGGGTCACCGGGAATCAAACTGCTGAGTCACAGCGACAGTAAGAAAGGTAGAAAATAATTTCTGAACAAATATTGAACCAGCGCATTAAGGCTCTGTTCCTGTAAGTCATTATAATAACATGCAAATATTACTATATATAAATAATAATGTAAATGTAACAGAGTTAGCTAACAGCTTGAGAAAAATAATGCCTGATTATCACAAAAAAAGGAAATTGTTTTGAAATACTAAGTCATTATTTTCTAGCAGCTGTGGCTAAAGGGTACTTTATGCATCAGTGTGAGATGTGAAAAAACGTCAGTATGTGACAAGTTGGAATGACAATGAGTTGCAACTACAGTATTATTCAAAGATCAGCAGCAGGGTTGGTCCTATATCTCAGAGCTTCCGCCCCATGTACTGGGGCTGTTGGTCCTCTGCAGCGGCCGCTGGTTCGACTCCTGCCTGCAGCCCTTTGCTGCGTGTCACCCCCCTCTCTTCACCCTGTTTCCTGTGTGCTCTTCAGCTGTCCTATCCAATAAAGGCAAAAAAGTCCAAAATCACAAAGTAGTATACAAACCTAATGTCTAGGAGACAGGGTTTATTTAACAGCAAAGCTTAGCTGAGGACCTTGGAGGTGAGTTATTTGTGTACAACTGCACCACACAACTGAATTGAATGAAACAAATCTAATTTTAAACATATTAAATATTTGCTTGAGTCTGGACATCCAAATCCACTCACTGTGGGAGGAGGAAAAAGAGGACTTTTGGAAATAGCTACAGTGAGGCTGATAGCCTGCAGGGCTGTGGGGCAGCTGCAGGGGACAGGAAAGAGGAGATGTGACAAAAAAAAAAAAAAAAAGATGTGGAGAAATCTCAGGAAAGAGATGGAAATAGTCAGCGGTAGTCAGCGATAGACAGATAACGTGTCTGTGTGCTTGACAGAAGAAGGATGTGACTACTTGGCCTAAAAAAAGGTCACATTTAAATATAATGAGTCTAAAACTAGTAGAGTTTTCCTATAAAATGCCACCATGAGTTCATTTCTGAAATTGAAGAAGACCTCATTGCACTCAGAGGAGACAGACACTAACAGTCAATGTGCGTAGGCGGTCTGAGTGTGATAGACATATTGCTAACACAGCCTTTGTGTTGCATCAGTTCAGAAGGTGAGAAATCAGTTGCAATAATGTCATGAACTTTAGACATGACTCTGCCTTAAAATAACACATGCACTGTTTTTTGGGTGTTTTTTTTTGACCATCTCTCCCAGCCTGCTGTAGTTTTTTTGGTTATGAGTGCAAGCAGAGGTAAAGGTGAAAGAGGAAGAGAGAAGAGAAGCATCTCTGCCCTTTATTTTAGTCTGAATATGAGGAGGGAGAGGGGGAGGGTGATGGGATGAGATGAGACATTCAGCACTGCCCCTGAGGAGGAACAGCAGCACCGGGGAAGCCTGATGAGAAGTGCAGGGCAGAGTATGCGAGTGTGTGTGTGTGTGTGTGTGTGTGTGTGTGTGTGTGTGTGTGTGTGTGTGTGTGTGTGTGTGTGTGTGCCATTGTGTATAAAAGCTTACCCTGTTCCACATTTCATGAACACTAATGTAATTAATATGTCTAAATAAAACATTTAAAATTTGAATACGCACACATGATTTTCCACATATGTTAGCACCAATGCATGTGTGCAAAATGTAGGATATCTGCATGCATGCCTGCACATATGTGTGTTTTTGTGTGTGTGTGTGTGATGGGTAATGAATGGCCCTCAGTTTACCTCAACTTCCCGCAGCTCTGTGATTAACTACCCCACATATAGCCCAAATTAAAGACGTTGGTTTCAACTTTAACCCCCGTTGAGCGGCTCAGCACGGCATAGCACGGCCCTGCCCAGAGCTCGTGCAGCTGTTGCGGCTTGGCAATTAGAGGGCACCTCGATTTGATCCAGAACAAACCCAGTATGGTGTGGCTGAGACTAAAAGTAAGTGATGGATACAGCTGGTGAGGACCCCCAAAATACCATGGTACACTCGTGGTGACCCTCCCTGCCCGCTGTGAGGAGCTGCTGATTTTGACCACAGGACACCCTCATGTGGTCAAAGTCCCTTTTCACTGTATTACATACTGACCATAACTTTTTCTGGAGTGAACAGAACAGGTCTGACCAAGATGAGCAATGTAAATTAAATCAGCGCTCCTTCAAATCAAACACACTGTTCAACAGTTTTAATACAATGCAAAAGCTTTTCATATATTTGTATGCCATATTTACCTCAGTGAAAGTTACAATCAACCAGTTCATCAACGTCCTGCATGAAACTGAAATGACATTGTGTTTTTCAGTGTTTCTGACGGTTTCAGAACAGCAGTTTTGAAGCTCACGGTGTGGTGGCTCTGGCCGTTGCCATCTAAAAATCCAAAAATAAGCAAATAAGTGGAGTTGAGTGGAGCTGAGGCAGCAGGATGAAGCACCTACCTAACAAGCTCCCATCTGTCACTCAAAGTGGTCGCTCTATTAATTATGCATAAATTTAAACCTTAGCATAATTTAAACGGGTGATGTGTACATAAAAATTTTCCTCTATAAAGTTGTGCGAGGAAATTAGCTAATAGAGACCAAGACTGGTTTCATACCAGACTGTAAACATGTTTATTTCTGCTGTAAAGTTTGGCATTTTAATTTGGGGGTCTGTGAGGATTGACTCACTCATGTTGGCTTCACTGTTCAGTCATTTTTTTTCCTGACTGTGTTTCTTTGTTTGCAAAACTTACAAATGGATTTGGCTGAAATCAGCTGAACGGGTAACCAAATAAATCCACGGTGACTGTTTCAGGTTTTGGTTTTGATGTGGGATTTCTGCCACTCGATGATTTTATAGGAGTGGGAGCATAATTATCAGTCTTTAAAGTGATAATTTGTGCTGTTTTGAGGATTCAGACCTGTAAAACATACACTGTTCTGTCTGAGACAAGTGTTATAAAGTCATACCGTATAGTTCTGAAAACCCAACACAGCTTTGACTTATAGTATATTGTTTTCTCATCAGTGAATGTGCCAAGGTGTCTGTGTTTATTCCTTTGTTTGCAACACAGTTCATCTTAAAAAAGAATCTGGCTGAAATTGGGTGGACAGATGACCACATGGACCAGTGAGGATGTGGTCAGGGTTTGGTTCTGATCCAGTTTCGGGATTTCCAAATTGGCTGGTAAAGAGAACTGTATTTATGGGCGACTCTGTCGGAAAAGTCAATCCCAGATTAAAAAAAAAAAAAAAAAACACATTACAGAAGATGCCGCTTTTAAAATGGAGAAACTGCTCAGTGGTTGGTGTCTTCTTGTATTCAGTATAACCTGTGTTTTATCACACTGGGGGTGTTTATTTAGAATATTAGCATCTCTATCTGCCTATATTTATATTTAATCAAGTTTTGACCATGAATGAACATTTCATTTTCGACTTTTTAATCTTCCAGAAGACTTGGCAATTTGAGACTATCCTGTTATCTGAGACTCACAGTTTCGATCTCTCACTCAAAGAGACTCGTCCTGTCACAGCAAATAACCATGCTGCTCACTGGAAACTGATAAAAGTTTCAGCTAAATGGTTGAAATATGAATGCATCATATGAGAAATGCATTTTTAATTTGTGTGCTTGGTTAGATGTGTATATAAATCGACCCAATATCATCGCACTCCAGATGAAAGGGACTTAAATAAAAGTGAAAAAGTACAGACTCTGAAATGTACTCAGAGTAGAAAAGTAAAAATCAGCCCTCTAAAGGAAAATTACATACTTTTGTGCACAACTAAGTGAACCTCACCTTTTTACAGTGCCAAAATCTTCCTCTGTTGTATGTGAAATGCACTTATGGATACACCAAGGAATTGTCTTTTCTCTGTGTTCATGTTCCGTCCATTTAAGTTGAGATTAATCTTGATGTTGGGTAGCTGGCGCTCAGTGATGCATGCATAATAAAATTAAGCAATAATTCCTTTCAAATGCATGCAAAACCAAAGTAACAAGGCTTTTTTGAAAATAAAAGGAGTTAAAGGAGTATTTGTGTTAAAATGCAGGGAGTGAAAATTAAAATACTAATATACAATAACTTCCCACCACAGTAAAACATGACATAAACACATGAACACAAGGAAACTTTGCACTTCTGCAGCTTCAAATTGTAGCGGCATGTAACTCTGACATTTTGAATGTTTGATGGACTTAATTACCCAGAAATCATGCAACATGGCATCAATAAAGAGCACAATCCTTCAGGAAACACTAAGAAGCTTCAACACACCACTGCCCGTGGACAGGGAAGATTCCCTGCTCATAACCATACCTAACTCTAAAGTGTCATTTCAAAGAAATGAGCCAGTTTGTCATGTGTCAAAATTAGATTTAGCCATGCATGCAGCCTTTTTTGTTTGTGATTGTATTTGTCTTGGTGCTGCACAGAGACCATTTGTGTCAGGTATTAAAAAAAAAGGTCCCCTTGAGAATCTTCCCCTTCCTCGTCTTCAGCTTCTTCCTGCCCTTCGTCCATCCCTTCATCTCGTCACCCTTCATCCTGAAAGTTCAGCACAGCAGCAGCCATTAAACATTTAACGGCTGACTTTTACTAGTTTCTCAGAGCAACAAAATCCTTTTCCCTCAGCACATGAATATGCAAGGAGGCTGTGTCAATGCATGAGCGATATAAAGGCAGAGCAGGGCACGGCGATTACACTGCTGGCTGAAAGCCGCTGTTGTGTAGCCTTACATCACATCATCTCCTGGTGCAGAAAGACACACCACTGAAACACTAACCCATTAGGCTACAATCTCTGCTGGCTTTTTTCTGTGTCATGGCTTCCTTTTCTGTGTCATCGCAGCTCAAATGCATGTGGTGCTCCCCAGGAGGGTGAATCTCCCCACTTGGATCCAGAAATGTTCATATTTCTGTCACTGCAGTAGTATTTCAACACTCAGCAGCAGTGGCAGGATTTTACAAACAGTCCATCTAAGTAGGTGAAGAAGCAGTGACCCACTGAACGCTGGATGTCTTCTTCTTCTCACATAAATACTGTGGCTCACAACATCTCAAGATCTCACAAGACACATTGTGGTTAAGATGAAGACATCATAACAAATATTTCACTTTTAAACTTAGATTAGCCTCATTTGAGCCTTCATGGCTAAAACCATTTAGGTCTTTTTTAAATAGTCAATCGTCAAGAGGCGCAGTAAACGTGTAACAAAGAGAATACAGCCATGATCGCAGCTCTGTTTTTAGCTAAATGCTAATGCCAATTCTCAAAATGACAATGTTAACATGCATGCATGTTTAACAGATCTAATTAAACGCACAATACATAATATATAATAAAATATCTAACTTATGTATAGTGATATGAAATGTTGTAGTTTCAAACATGTTTGCACACTAACATTAGCTGATTAGCACTACAGCCATAAATACTATGATGTAGCGGCACACAATGGTGACCAACTGGTCACAATTATTCTTGTTTTACAGCTAAGCAGCTCAGTATAATATGTTTTTGACAACGTTTGAGGTGGGAAATAGGCATGCAGTAACAGAATCCTGACTCATGTCTGATCAGCTCTGCCACGGTGGTGCATCGGACTGCTGACCGGACAACTGGATAGACCTACAACCAACCGAACCAACAAAATGAGTGATGTAGCGATGCTTAGTCCATTTTCAAGCAAGGCACAAAATGGCAGCTACATGGTCAGAATCTTTCTCATATTACAGCTTAACAGTACACTAAAATGTGTTTCTGAAAACATCTCAGGTGAGAAACTGGAAATGCAGTGACAGAATCTTGATTTGTGTTTGATCATTAGTGCCTAGTTTGACTGTTTGATCTGAGTGTCATAAGCCTGAGGTGTGGTGGACAAACCTGCTGCCCTACAACCAATCAGAACAGTTAAATGTGTGACTTTTCAAATCTGGACCAGAGACGCTTGTTCTCACATAGAACCCACCCCATATTGAACCTGTCATTACGCCCCCAAAAATTAAACGATTGCGATTGGCCCGACCAAATCCAAGCCTGGTGGAATCATAGACATATGTAGATGCCACTTGACCGCTTTGGCCCATTGCTGTGATACGTCAACGTCGCCACGATGCTGGTTGGGTCAAGACTTGCTGGTGTTATAGAGGGGGAGCTGTGGTTTTCTGGATTAAAAAAAAAAACATTTAATTTTGACATTTCTCAACCAATTTTAATGAGTCATGTTATATTCAAGAGGTTTTGATCTATGTGAAGAAGAAAAAACTTACTTCACATAGAACCCTTGAATATTAAACTGATTCACTTGAAAACAGTTGAGACATTTCAGTCTCCACAGCAATCAACCACCTGATTTTACCATCCCTCGAGCCGCACTAAACATATGGCTAAAAAAGCCAGAGATATATGGAGTTCATGCTTGAGTTCAGTCCAGTGATTTATTCTTTTGACCTCTGACATCCAGACAGCGAAAACGCTAGACGCAGTGGTGTGAAAAGTCCAATCAATATATATACAGTACCACAGAGTCTTGCAATCAATATGTGGGCTTTAGCAGCTTCACAAACAAACCAGTAAATTAGGGCTGGTTAATCTATCAGGCACAAGCTATCAGGAAAGTCAAATGAGCTTCACCGTGCCACAGCTGTTCAAACACTGCAGTGACACAGAAATCAAATGAATCCAAAGACAAATTAAGGTCAGTTACAAACATTCACCAATGGGAGCTGCCCAGCAACATCGTAATGGTTTACTGTTGTGTGGTTTGCTCAAAGGCACCGCAGTAGTATTCCCTATGGGAGAGCATTATTCATTCATACACCCCCCAGTTTTTGCCACTTGGTATATAAATCTACGTCACAAAGCCTGCTTTTCTAACCTGCAGGCTCATGTTGCCCTATTTGCACAAGAAAATGAGTCAGGAGATGTGCGTTCTTGCTTGTAGCTGAATTTAATTAAATATGTGAAATGTAAAGTGCTGTGTGAGCAACCGCCACCAGCGTAAAGCTGCATGACAGCGAGCTCAATGCTCAGTGCCACAAAAAATGAAGTCATGCAACATTTAAAATGGGACTGTAGTAACTTTAGGGAGCCCTTCAGTTTTCATCAGGTCAAAATTTTAATTTGTTCAACACCTGCTAATTAGCTGATGCTAGTATGCTAATATGCTAAAATACATTCACCTAATACTCCAGTTTTTGCTCTTTAAGAGTTTTGATGCAACAAAATTTCCTCCTAAAATGAGAAAATCATTCTAATTTGAAAATTAACCAAAATAAGTTTTTTTTTGCTGCTGACTAAGGCAACTCGACAGCCATGCTAACAGCTCTGAGAGGCTTTACCCAGACACAATGGTTTGATGCAGTGTGCGAAATACGGGGGGGTCCGGGGGGGTCCGACCCCCCCGATTAACCCATGAGACCAAGGAAAGCCTCAAAAGCAAAATTTGAAGGGGGTCTCAAATTTTGTCAAAAGAAATATTTCATTGTCACTAATGGTCACTAAAATGTTTTTTAAGCTCACCATGTCCAGTATTCAGAATTAAAAAAAAATATACTCACAAATATTTTTTGCCAAACGGAGCCATCCAGTCCTGTGTGTGTATGCAAATTAGCCATGTGCGCACCAAACAGAACAAAGATGTAACGTTGAGATGTCATACTGGTCATACTAAAAATGGCAAGCAAGTGAAAGCTAAACCAGAGTGTATCACTCGCACACTTTGGATTCACATTGAAAAAGTTGGCACTCAGAGATGAAGATGCTGGTGCAGGTAGAACAGTGTTCCACTCACTACCAGAACAGAGGATCCTCTCCCACCCAGTGACTCCACAGAAGAGCAAGGTGAAGTTGAGGCCGAGTGCTCTGAAGACGCAGCAGGTGCTGGGGTAACGTTAGCTGCTACTGCTGCTAGCACTGTCATATTTGCTGTAGATGGATGGTTAAATTATGTCATACAATCGGTCATACTGCAGGCTCTCATTTGCAAGTGCACTGATCGCGTGCCGATAGGTTATACCTGACATTTATTCAGTCAATTGCTCTTGTAAATGCGCCAGATTGGTGTCAATTGTTGTTGTGTCTGTATTGTAATGCACAACTTTGCCTCCTTGTTATAAAACAACGTGCATCCATACAACTTTAGCCAACGCAACCTCCTATGTCAGTGTTGCTTTGCGAATACTATGGGATTATCAAAAATTGTTAAGTGTGTGCCTGTGTGCTGTCACGTAAGCTATAGACTGATTGTCTTGGCTTGCATCCATGAAATATTGTAATGTCATAGACCTACTACATATTGAGAAAATTTAGATTGGTATTGCGCAACAATCGGGAGATGGGGACCCCCCCGAATATTGACGGGTATTTCGCACACTGGTTTGATGGCAACACTAACATGAAGATTTTTTTTTTACCATGTTCAAATTATATTATTATACACCAAACTATCCTATAAACAAATACATATAAATGAGGGAGCTTCAGGGTTTTTTGGGGGGAATAAAAAGCACCGACATTTCCATTTCTCAACTGATTCGGTGGCTAACGTTTACTTTTGGTGGGAAAAAGTTATGACACCACTCATGTGACATCTGGGTGTGTAGTCTGTCTAATTACGTATCTTCACAGTCTAATAGTTCAACAGTTTTAGGGCAAATGGTGACGTTCTAGTCTTGTAAAATGTTCTTTTAAATTCACAAACATCACATGTGAAGTTTGTGAATTCAAATAGGATACAAGAAATTGTCTCTTGCCATTGACTACAGTTCATATTTTGTCTGAAGTAAGGCACCATGGTGGTCCACTGAAAGGGGAGGGACGTCACCTCTCGATACCTCGTCTACATGCATATCTATGTATTTAAAATGGTAAACATCAACATGTAAGAACTGTCATTGGAAGCAGCATTTAGCTTAAAGCACCACTGTGTCTTCATAAAGCCTCACAAGGCTGCAGACTTCTCTTGTTCAACAGCAAAAAATCTTCTTTCGCTTAGTTTGAAATTAGAAGTAATTCCTCAATTTTATGGGGAAATTTTGTTGCATTAAGAGTCTCATGAAACTAAAAATAGCATCAGGCGAGTCTACCATGAAACACATCCAAAACGCCTCACAGGCATTTTTGTTTCTCAGGAGCTCGACGGAGCCTCAGAGAAGTCAAACACTTTGATTTCCACGTTAAAATCCCTCGCAGGTCCTTTTCCCTACACATCACGTTAAGCTGGGTTTTGTCGGCATCCCTTCGTAAGCTAAAATAAAAATATTCTGGCTCATGCCTGTGGCTGTGTGTCCTTATAAATGTGCAAGTACACAACCTTGTGTGTGTGTTCACTGCATGCCCGCAGTGTCATGTATGTGTACGTCTGTGGAGTCAGCGTGTCCCCAGGGGGCTCGTAGTGTTACAGACTGTCCTACTGGTTTTATTAACCAGTTGCTCCTCAGGGGCCACATGAAAACACAGTTCAGCTTGTTTCCAGCAGACAGAGCGTCACAGAGTCGCTGATGTCTCTCCTGGGTCTCATCGCGTCAAATCATCCAACACATCCATCAGTCCCCAAAGTCAGCGCTGAAATGTATTCACATTTACACTGTATTCTTTAAACATTAGACACATACAGTTGTGAGCAGATTTTTTAGGTACTTGTACTTGACTAATATTTTCATAGGACATTTTATACCTCTATTGTGCTACATTTCAGGGGGTAAACATTTTATTTTTTTAACCCGTTTGACAGCTGCCGGTTACCGATAAGAATTTAACATATGAAAAATACTTTGAGAAAAAATTATTTTCAATAAATTCTTAAAGATTGAACAACCCAATAGTACCCAACAGTAGG
This sequence comes from Lutjanus erythropterus, assembly GCF_056507025.1. Taxonomy (NCBI): domain Eukaryota; kingdom Metazoa; phylum Chordata; class Actinopteri; order Lutjaniformes; family Lutjanidae; genus Lutjanus; species Lutjanus erythropterus. The sequence goes on along the minus strand of NC_139318.1, from coordinate 32,756,564 downwards.
GCTAATAAAGGTTCGTAAAGCTTAATGAATTAGTTGAATAATCAAATAGTCTAACAACAGAAAAGGGAATTGGAAACAATTTTAATAATCAATTTGTTTGTTATTTTTAAAGCAAAGCATTTCCTGATTTTGCTGCTTTTGTCTGTTGTAAATCAGTATCTTTCTGCTGGTTACCATAGTGACGGGCATTTTTTTAAAACCACTCTCAGAAATTTTATAAACCATATGATTAGTTGAGAAAATAATCAATAGATTGTTTGATAATGATAGCATTTAGATCAAGACCTCATTGTACCCATTACTACATTCATTATCACATGCAATGTTACTTTTCATTTTTACTATCATGTCCAATATTATGTTCATTATCAGGTGCAATATTATGTTTTATTACTTTTCAATATCATTGTCAATATTGTTTTTAATTTCATTGCCTATAATATTTTTTTCATTTTTTTTTTTTTACTGAAATGCACAATACTCCCCTACATTTATTTGAAATCTACTGGTTACTTGGCAGATTAATATTTTACATACAAAAATACAATCAACTTGTGATAAATTGTTAAAGGCTCAATACTTTATACTAGTTTTTTATAGGCCAAACATGTAATTGAGAAAATATAAGTAGATTGATTATAAAAAAAATTCTGTTCATTGTCCTAAAAGAATAAAACAATAATATAATATAATATAATTATACAGTATGAAAGGGACTGTTCTGAAAAATGAGTAATTTATCTTTAAGTACACAATAACTAAATATAACTAACTAAATATTTCTACTTAAATGCAGGACTTTTACTTGCACTAGTATATTTAACATGGTATTTTGGCTTTTACTACTGTAAAGGAACTTACTGCTACTCTCCAATGTCAACCTCATATCAAACATCTGCAGAACCAGACTGCTAAAAACAAAGCCGTTCTAATCATTGTTGATGCTTTTGTTTGTTTTCCTTCTTCACGCCTTACTGTGTTGTTTTAATACCCTGTTCATCATTGATAAAGCTGTCCGATACCATTTGAGCATCATATCTGGATGTGTCGGGCCGATGTGGTGCTCTCATCATGTCTCCAGCAAAACACTGGAGGAGAGAAAGGCGATTGTAGCACAAGGTGCAGGGAGGAGGACATGTGACAGAGTGTAAAAAAAACCCTGTGGCTGCTCCCTTCCCCCCTCCGAGCTCCTCCAGCCTCCCTGTCTGAATTAAATGGGGCCTGTCTTCTTCCTCACAGCTGTAGCTGAGCTGCAACACTGTAAAATGAATGACAGACACACACATTGTTCCTCGCCCTGAGTGGTCTCCGTTGTGCAGCAAAAATGTTGTGTCATTTTGTCATTTTCGGTCCAAAAGACAATTAGCGTACATGTTAATAATAACAACACGCTGACAGATGTAATTGTTGTTTCTTGTTTTGAAAAAGAGGCGCAGAATTTGTTAAACATGAGTTCTCTCATGTTCTCTTTAAAAGTGACTGGATACATAGAATCTATTTTGGTGCCTGTCGGTGAAATGACTTCCATTATGTTGCAAGGAAAACACACACACACACACACACACACATACACACACACACTCTCACAGTGGCAGACTCAGGCTGTCTGAGGGGCAGGGGTGAGAAAAATGAAAAGGGCACCAGCTGTATGCAGTGATTAATTTATGGTGAAACAGTTTCAATCCCTAATTTAGATTCAAATTCTAATGTGACTTCAAGTCCAACAACTACTACAATTCTGTAATACAAAGGCACAGAGAATTATTAACTACCGTACCATTTACATGCATGTACAGGCCAAGTAATTTTCTTGAATGTGGGGCAACCTATGGCGCTGCATTGTATTTAATCCACCGGAAGGGTACTGTGCCAGGCATGGTCTTTTGGAAGGGCAACATATGGGGCACTTTACACATTTTGTCCACCAGAAGGACAGTCTAGAGGGCACGTTACAATGTTTTGTCCACTGGAAGGGCATTCTAGAGGGCACTTAACCAAAAGGGCACTCTAGAGGGCACTTTATAACATTATATCCAGTGGAAGAGTGCCACAAAAGGCACTTTAACATGTTCTGTCCACTGGAAGGGCAACTTAGAGGGCACTTGATCATGATTTGTCTTCCTTCAGGGCAACCAAGAGGGTACTTTTGTGGTATTTGTTTTGAACACAAGGCCACCAGATGAGGCAGTTGTCCCCCCCTTACTGCCCTCTGAGTGCACCAGTGCACACACATGCACACTCACACACACACGGACAAAACCCAAAATGCTTACATGCAGCACACAAACAGGCTAATAGACACATACATCAACTAAAACATTAATTAGACCCACAAAAAAGTCCCAAACTCCACTGGCATACAGATGTACAAGATTCACATTCATTAAACACACGCTGAAATATTCCCTTTGGTGAACAAAAAAGCAGAGCAGCGGCTGTTTGGTGTTTATTTACAAAGCAGGAACTCAATTGGGCCATAAACTCGAAGCCCAGAGGCCCAGAGAAAATGACGACGGGGTCTGTGCACCCCTTTGTTTTTCATCCAAACCTCTTTCAAGTTCACTTGCATTTGTCTTTAACGAGGCAAATACCAAACAGAGGTGGTAATTCAGGCACGGTCTCTATTTTTTTTTCCTAGGGAGGAACTGGATGGTGCGTTGCTCTCTTTCAAGCAGTGAGTTTGTAGTCAGTGACGGTCCCGGCGGCATTTTGCTGTGGTCTGATGATTTTACCAGATGACACAGTTTTAAACATCAGTGCATCTTCAGCAGAGACACACGTGCACACACTGAAAAGAAGAGAAGCATTCATATGCTTATGTGGCCCACTAAAGCCCAAAAAAGAGGAGTGAAATCAAGTTTCTTCTTTCATGGCCATCGCAGACAATTTGCATTTCATAAAACCACGAGACACTAATGAAGGATTTCCCCCAGCAGAGCCAGAACAGCTTTATGCCTTAACATCCAAATGAGAATATCTCAACCAGAGAATGTCCATTTCCCCTTAAAATCACTCTCGGCATGTCCAGTGTGCTGACAGAATCCTACTAACAAACACTGTGGAGGATGTAGGACCTCAATTTTACATTATTAAGTGAGTCTTTCTTTCAGCTTAAGGAAAAATGTGCACATGGTTGCACAAACTGAAATGCAATTTGTTTTGTCATGAAAATGTTTTTGAAAAAGTTCAACCTAAAACAAAGTTATGAATGAGCTGTTTTGGGTTTGATGTAACATTTAGTAGTTTGAAAATGGTTCTAAAAATACAAATTTAGTGTCTTTAAATGCACAGTAGTACCTTTGTTGTGATCTGTTCTCGTGGTGAAACTTGTTGCATGGTGCAACGGTAAAGTGCGTTGATCCAACACATTGATACAGACTAAAATATCCCAACAACTACTGGATGGATTGGTATGAGGATGATTTCAATTGTTGCATCATCATCTATTGCAAAAGATTAGATGGAGAAGCTAATCCATCTAAATTCAGCTGAATGAAACAAAAGAGATTCCAGGATACCAGAAACCCAAGTGTGTTCATTCTCAACAGCTGAGGCACTGTTAATAAAAAAAAAAGTCTGTAAATAATTACAGATTTTTCTGGATGAAGAGTGAAAGACAAACCTGCAACAACCCAGGCCAACAGCTCCAAGGATAGCAAATTATGTGAACCTTGTGTTTAAAAGATGTACCACAGAAATACGTCCTCGAGGTCATATTAAAGCTTCCCAATTAAAGCTTTTCAAAAATCAAATGACACAAAATCATCCCGACATGAGGCCACTGAGACAGGACAAAGAAAAATACCACAGGTGTGTGTGTGTGTGCATGTGTGTGTATGCACAAGTCAGTGTCTGGCTGCCAGATTGACTGAATGAATTAGAGAACCTTCAGCCTGTATCTCAGCCTCTATCTCATCATTATAAAGATAAAGACGTGACAGGAGCGGACAGACTGACAGGCAGCCTGCGGGCTCAAAACAGCCACCATCGACCTTCAAGCCACCCAGCAAGAGCAGCAAGCTTACCTGAAAACACACACACATCTATCTATCTATCTATCTATCTATCTATCTATCTATCTATCTATCTATCTATCTATCTATCTATCTAACTGTCTTTTATCGAGAACCCATCCGGTTCTAGATAAAATGATTAAGAATTGATTCAGAAGAGTCAGACATCACATATTCCAAGCTGTTCTAATTTATATGTTATTAGCAGGTTCAGCACACACTCACACGTCACACTCATCAGTATGCATGAGCGCACCTTGGAAGCATTTATGCCATTGTGCAGACACACATGCTCATGCAAAGCTGTACTTCTTATTGGGGCTTAACACCTCACTGCCTCCCTTTTTTCCTCTCTTTCCCGCACACACAGACGCAAACACACATACACGCTCCACAGCAGGGATCTCCAGACTTATTACACACTCTGTGAGGGGCCTGATGTTGGTAGGTTGGTTCCAGTGGAAGCAGATTTGCTGCACCTCGATGCAAAGTGTCCAAACATTCAGACAACATGCTGGGCTCTCATATCAAAGCTGAGCCTCTATTAGTCAGTGAGAGCTACAGAAGGACAGCGGGACACAACAACAGCAACAGCAGTGTTACGCAATCCAGTGCAACGACTCCGCAACAAGTACTTCAGCTGAGAGGCTTATCATGTTGAATATTTGTTGTGTCAGAAAGGACTTTAGTTGTTGCTGTGGTGGTCGCTAAGACAGCGATTGGTGGTCTTGCCATTTTGGAAAATAGGCACACTAAATGAAAGCAGTATCTCTGGTGCACCGGAGAAAAACAAGCGGTCTTATGCAAACTTTACTTTTTAAATAAAAGGTCCAGTGTTTAAGATTTACATGGATTTATTGGCAGAATATGGCAGCAATAGAATATAATATTGATAAGAATGTTTTCATTAGTGTATAACCGCCTGAAAATAAGAATTGTTGAGTTTTTGTTAGAATGAGCCGTTTATGTGTAAGCCAGGTTGTATCACCATGTTTCTCAGTAACCCAAAACCAACAAACAAAATATTGGCTCTAAATACGAATTTGCACATTAAGCACTAGAGGTCTCGCTCACATCAAAACAATCACAAAAGACGTAGTTCAATGACATCATGATGTAGAGTTTAGTGAAATCTGACATGACTCAGGTACAAATCATGTCAGTGGACATGGTAATGGTTTTATTAACGTTACAATTAGTCATGTTCGCCATCTTGCTTCCTAACTCTCTGATGTATTCGATGTATCCCGCGTTTATCTGTGTTTCTCTGAGGGTGAATATTGTTGGAAACATCTGCGATGATGTCAGTACACCACTAAACACAACTAAACAAAATATACAACATATGTCCAGCATTTTTAACAGGGAAATGTTCCATATTACGGCTTTAATGTGGCACATGCTTGAGTTGAGGTTTTGTGTTTCTTTGTCCAGTGACTCAGAGCAGTGATGACTTTTCCAGGTGTTCAGATCTCCAGCTTGCAAAAAATTCATTTCCTGTTTTAGAGATGACACTGTAAAACTGTCTGTTCCCCTCTGTATACAGTAGTGACTGTTTTATGCATTGCTGACTGCTCAAAAGTTCTACGTTATGAGCAAACGCCTGGCACCTCACATGCTTTTTACACATTGAAAGTTACTGGGTAGCATCATAGTCTCAGGCAGCTCCTGGCTAAGCTGTCTGCATTTTTACCCGATGAAAAGAGAAAATGCAGCAAAGGAAACCAAATACAACAAACAACCAGGTGAGGCTGCTGCAGGGGGGTTGTCAGAAAAGCAAAATTACCTGAATATTGGCCCGAAGACACAGATGTTTCTTTTCTGGAAATGAGGGTATTTCACATTTTAATAACTTCATTACATTTGTCAGCGCCTAATTTATCCATGTCTGCTGTACATAAATATGCTCCTAAATTGCTCGGGGGTTTAGTGAAATCACTGTTTCTGGCTCAGTTATTCAGACGCAGGTATGGAGAATTGTGAAGCGTGGGAGTCATTATTTAGATCTTCTAACCCACAAAATTCCAAATTATTACAACTGAGATCATTTTAATTCTTTTAGTTTAAATGATACTGAAGAGCTATCAGGCATGTAGCCGAGTCACAAGTGATCAGATGACTATTTGTTATATTTACTCCGTATAGATTTTTCTATTTATTGTTTATGTTCAACATAATCTACGCATTTTAATTGCAGTATTATATTTTTAAAAGGTTATTTAGAAGCAATTATTGCAAATTTATTAAGGATGTAAATGCAGTTACGTGGCAATAGCATGTTCAAAATGCTTTGATCGACAAAATAAGTCCCAAAAAACTGTCATCATAGTGTGTGTCACTGCAGTTTTTGTCCAGTTTTGTTCAGATGCCATAAAGGTTTAATGACTAAGAGCGACTAATAGAAGGGAAGCATGCAAAATAAGACATAAGTGCCAAACAAAAGTAACACAAAATTAAGGTAAAATTAAAACAAACCAAAAGATTCAAAACCATAGTATAGTGAAGTGGTCTTTAGGAGGCTACCTGTGCAGGTAGGTAGGAATCATCATGGTGGCCTTATTATGTCAGTAAAACCAGGGTAATTCACTAATGTGTAACTGTGCAGGTTCCTTGTGCAGCAACGTTGTGTGTCCTTGTGATGTGACTGTGCAGGATCATCTATCAAAATCAGACCCACTTCACGGCTCCTAAGTGACTATCCAGCAGGATTTTATCCCGTCTTTGTTGCACCGCAGGAAATCAGGGCCACTCGGGCCACTTAACGCACACAGCAGCTGTGGATACTCAGCTTCTTGAGAGTCCCTTTTGAAAGAAATATCAACCTGCAGCATTTCAATGGGCCCCAACACAGCCTTTTGAGAGGCAGGCTGCTGTGTTCAATTAGCTATTGTTGTGGGGAAATGGCTGTTCATCTGGGTGATATTTAGCTGTGGCTCCTTTGGTGTGTAATCACGCTCCAATAAGCAGCTCTGTATTCAGTTCAGTCATCTCTGGATGTGTAGTAGAGAACCACATGGGGACAAGGAGATGATGTTCTCATTACTGTGTGTGTGTGTGTGTGTGTGTAACTGTGCATATGTGTGTGGAGGGGTGGTGATGAAGACGGAGCTCTGTGATGAGAAGCCAGTTGGCCGAAACCGTCCTCTTCCTCCCACCCTCTGACACACAACGGGGACACAACAGTCCAGTGACGCTTTTCATATAAACGGATTTCCTCAGTTGGATTCCGACAAAAAAAAAAAAAAAAAAAAAAAAGACATAGAAAAGTCCTCTTTGTTTTATTGTTCTATTGTCAGTTTAATTTGTCATGAAAATCAGTTGTCCCCACTGTGTCACATTGTTTTTGTTTTTTGTTTTGACAGGATGACATGTTACTCACTTCTTACCTATTTTTCTCAACTGTCTCCTCAACTGTCTCCTCAACTGTTTCCTTACTGTCCCAAAAAAAAAAAAAGACCAGACAGGGAAAAAAATGGCATTTAATTTTTTAGAATAATGGTGACAAATATTGGTCTAATTTTATAGAAATAATGTGGGATTGTAGTGGATTATTGCTACATGTCCAACTTCAATTACCCGACTCAAAATTGTTTTGACTGTTTACAAAGATTCTCCCTCTTTAATTTCTGTTTCTACATCAAGCTTTCCTTTCTCACGCAGCACATTTTACTTTCCATTCTTGAAACAATGGGTTGTTCATTTCAGACATAAGGAGACAAAGGCACCTTCTTTATTTCCTGCCAGCAACAGTTGATTTTGCTCTTTGAAATGGTAACTGTCACTAGCTGCTACAGTAGTTTGTATGGGCTGTGTTAACTAGCTTTAAGCTAACATGAGCTCCATGGATTGATTGAAAATGCTCTCTCCGGTTTAGATATTTTTTTCATGATGCGAACCCTGAAAAGGTCTTTAATATGCTGCCTGCCAACACAGCTCAAGGGAGGGAGAGGAAGAGAGAGACCCCGTACACTGTTTTCAGAATAAGTCGCTGAATTTGTTATTGCTCGCGTTTTAGAAATTAATTCACTACGAGGGTCTGAAAAGTCGCTAAACCTGTTCGCTCACTGGTTGTACTATGTGTATAAGTGCTGCTTTCTGCCTCCTACTGGCGTGTGCATCTCTGTGATGACGTTGCACTGAAACCCATCTATAGCCAAGAGCAGGGCAGACCAGATAACTTTAGCTACCCTAATCTCTGATGTAGCTAGTAGATTCCAGTACCAGCTTTCACTCAGTGGGAAGGTACTATGCAGTGGATGTGTTACTGTGAAATTAGTTTTTTGTAACGAATAATGTGGGCTAATATTAAACAACTGGTTTACAACTGTAGGTAACATAAATAAAGCTGGCTAACCAGACATGCTCATGTTTGCAGCTGATCTTAGCACAGACAAACGTAGACATTCTTTTCAAATTTGCTGTTACGTTTTTGGTTTTGGGAAATGTTCCAAAAAGACACCACCCTCCAAATGAAATATGGGGGTTTAACAGACCGTCAATTCATCTTTTTAACTACATTAGCACATGAAACCGAATATGTGGTGGATCTTTGCTGCAAAAGGCAAAAGCAATAACTGAAAAATAATTAGAATACAATGAGTGTAATGAGTTACTTATTACAAAACAGCTTCTCATTGAGGAATGTTTTCAAAGACGCATTCAATTTTAAAAGCATATTTTACGTTCTGAAGGGCAGACACTATAAAATCAATTTTCCCATAATGTAAATAGATTTTTTTTTCATTTGCTGGTGTTATTGTTCTTATTTCACCAAAGGCACAGTGTAACTAAATGGCAAACCCCAGGTGAGGACTGGGTGCGTAAGCAATTATACCTCACAATGATTTTCTGGGGGCTGATTTATCTCCTCTCTGCACTGAGAGAAGATTATGAAACCCAGCCAGTGCACAATAAAACCCCTATTACACAAGCAATGAATTTCATCAAAACGTGGAGCAGGAGAACTAAAAAAAAATAAATAAAAAAAAAATCCAAGCATCCATCCGTCCGTAGAGCCGTGGAGTCTACCTTGTGTTGAGCTGCAGCTGAATACAGAGCAGCCCGGGGAAGCCTCCACAATCCCAACCCAAGATATTCATTACAGCCACAAACCTCCAAGTCAGCAGAACAGGAGAGCAGGATTCAATGAGAGAGCAGCCATCTCCACTGGCTCTGATTTCATGCTCCAAGCCATAGTTCCCCGGCCGCAGAAACCCATCCCCCCTAACCCCCACCCTTGTTTTTCCATTGTCCCGGCCGTTTTTCCCCTCGATAGCAGCCCACAAACGTGACTGCATGCAGAGAGTGGCCATCAAACCCAGGAGGGCGAAGCTCTCCTCCATGAGCAGCCAAGAGGAGAGGATTTCATCACCTGACAAGAGCTCTGCCTGCTCTTAATGTGTTTCATCCAGAGGAAAAATGCTCCTGTATCTCTATAATATAAATCTGTGTGATAATACGAGCTCCCCTCTGCTCCCTTGTCAGGCTTTTAAATCAATGGCAGAGTGCTCTGCAGTCCTGACTGCAGGTCAAGGTGGATAATGGCACAGAGATTCAGTCCTCTGTCCGCCAATTTCCCTTCAGCTGTCATCATAGCGTGTGTCACTGCAGTTTTTATCCAGTTTTGTTCAGATGCCGTAAAGGTTTAATGACTAAGAGCAACTAATAGGAGGGAAGCATGCAAAATTTCTCCTGACAGGACGACCCCATGTGCAGTCTGTCTGTTTGCAGACGGCCAGATGTCAGCAGCTGCTTCATGAAGACTTATTTTGAGGATCACCTCAGGATCAAAGCTCACCTGGCTGGTCGCACGTGTTCTCTGCAAAACAAAGTACACATAATGCACCAGGAACAACATGACTGCATCAATCAGTGCAGCACCAACAAATAATATAATAACATAACAGCAGCAAAAACAACATTGTATAACTCATATTGCAATATTGTTTGGGCTGTCACTTTTTCAGTCAAACACAGAGATGAAGTCCCTCCCCTGCGGTGAACCATACAGATGTTTCTGAGCCTTCTTTACCAGGGTGGAGATGTGTGACGTCCATGACACGTTCTGCTGCAATGTTGATTCCCAGGAACATAAAACTGCTCACTTGCTGCACCTCAGCTCCACTGATAAAGACGGGGATGTGCATCTTTGCTTCCTTTCTCCGAGAATCAACAATCAGCTCCATGGTTTTACTGGTGCGGGGCAATAGGTTGTTGATTCCCGGTCAATATGAAGTGTCAGTGTTGTTTGAAATCCAGCCGATTGTTTAATCCACAAACTTCGCAATAGAACTCACGTGAACATTTACTAAATACATTTGGTAAAGCTGCTACAGTTATGGTAGTAATCAGATCAAAAACTCAGTCCTGCTCCACTGTGATCTGAATATTCTTCTGTTTTCAAATATATAAGGTATAATGTCAGATGAGGTGTCCATTATCAGGAATTAATGGATGACTGGGAGGCCAGAACCCCACTGAGGCGCCGCGTCAGATGGTCCTGGCCTCTCTATCATCCATTAATTCCTGGTAATTCTTCTTCCTCTATAATGGATACCTCATTAGGTATTATCCCTTACTTAATGGACACCCTGCAGCGAGTATTTATACACATACATATATTATAATATACATATTGATTGATTTATTTTTTTATGTGTGTGTGTGTACAGCAAGTCTGATTTGGCACCTATAACATTTGCCATGCATGTATTTTATGTTTATTTTATTGCTCCCATATATAATTATTGCTTTTTCTTGGGTATATTTCCTTCTGTTTGTTGTGTTCATGTTTCATAATGTGTTGTCATTCTTGCTTCATTGATAAAATCTAATTTTGTCATTTTTTAAATTTTGATTATGTAAGCCCATTTGCTTTTTTCTAAATCTCATCTGCACAATCCATTTTTAATCTTGTAATGTGGTATAGCTTTTTGTGTTTTGTTGTCTGTGCTAGTTTACTTACTGTGTCAGATGAGAATTTCTATTCAAAACCAAGAACAGCTACTGATTAAATTCTTTTTTAATCCCTTTTTTAATCATCTTTTTTTCTTCTTTGCCTTTATTACATCTTTTAAACATTTACACAACACTGCGCAGATTGTGTGTCCACCATCACTGCTACTCCTGTCCTTTAACTTATATCTACAAGATTACAGAAAAGTGAAGAAATTCTGTAATAAATAGAGAAATATATAAAAGTACCATGAGACAGATCTGAGCCAAATCCCTCTCAGTGACTAATAAAAGCAACAATGAAGAATAAAGACAATTTAAAAAGACAAAAAAAGAAAAGAAAAGTAACTGATTAAATTCCTGAATAAATCTGGTAACACAGGATGCACATTAAATTTCCTCACCACCACCTCCTCCTTCTCCACTATAAATAAGTGTGCAGGCCAGTGACCTGCTACTATATCACGGAGGGCCGAGGACGGGTTAGATGAGCTGAGGGGGGAGCAGCAGAGAGTCGGGCCTTGGAGTGAATTGATATTGAAACATCACTAACACCACAGCAGCCATCGCCTCCTCTCTAATGGCCACACACACACACACACACACACACGCACACACACACACGGCGGTGTGTGACAGACATGTGGGAGCTGGTGACCAGGAGGGAGAATGAGGTAATGATGAAAAAAGCCTGTGAGACAACAAGAGAGGAGAGCCTCCTCTAATGAGCTATCGACATTTTCAGAGGAGGAGTCGGAGGAGACACGCTAAGCTGCTGGATTGAAAAACATCATCTCTCATTTGTCTGGGGAAAAAAGAATGATTAGCATTCAAAACTAAAAAAGAAGCTCCAAACATTGACATGCAAATACAGCAGAAAAAAAACTGATTACCTGACAAAAGAAGTCGGGACATTACAAACAATCAAGGAAGGCGAGAAATTAAAAAGATCACAGCGGAAGACAAAAGCAGGAGACCGGGTTGTGAAAAATTCACTGATGGATGGATCAATATTTAAATTATGCATCATGAAGGACAGATCACATGGTGTTAGGATATGCAGGATGTGATTTGAATCCCAAAATCTTTCAAAACACATAAGAAAACATCAGAAATAACAGTACAGTGCAGAGAATTCCCATACGGACCATTTTTATGCTTCTCTAGCAGGCTACAAGCATTGTTATGTCTTGAATAATTATACAAAACACTGCACATACTGTATAATCAATCAGGGGTGTTGTTTGAAGTGCTCTAATTTAATGATTAAGAAGGCAGAGCTTTGCACACAGAGCAAGAGCTGCTCTTAACTGGTGAACATCAATAATGTTTTCAGCAAAAACATTTTCCTGTAATTATTATGACAATTAGTGTTGTTTGTGTGAAGTTAAGCCTGATCACAAACTCTGGAGACATTATTACGTGTGAATTGATTTCCCTTCATTTTGGAGAATTTTCTTTCACCTACAGTGTTATTTTGAACTGCAGAGCGAAGCATGTTGTTTGTGTCAGTTTATCTGATTTTTTTTTTATCATGTATTTATGGTTTTGTGGTTGTTAGCGAGGCCAGCAGTGAGGCTCTAGGGATGACGATGTTGGTCTGTTGATCAGTCCTCCACTTTGGTCCAGACCAAAGTATCTAGCAACTGCTGGGTGAATTGCCATGAAATTTAGCACAGACATCCACCATCCCCAGAGGATTTGGTGACCCACTTGACCCTTTTTCATACACACAGCTGCCCTGACTTGACTCAGGTTGACTCGGCCTGTTGGCTCAGCACAGCAAGAGTTTGCATTTCCATTACAACAGGGCTACCTGCTTGAAGGGTGTCTTTTAACAGAAGACAAGCTCAAGGAGGCTCGAGTCAAGTGGCTGTAAAGCGGTGGATAAACCAGTCATACACATCTCTGGGATAAACATGCTGTTTCCTTAAATTCTTTACAGTAAAACTCCCCTTTTGTTTCACTAACAGTAAATGTTTTCATTAAACGGTACAGTAAATCGTTCCATCAGCGGTAACTTAACACAACGCCAACACAGCTGGAAGCAAATATGAAATGATAAAATAATGCAGATACCTGAAAGTACAAACAGCGACACAAGAAAGAAAACGCTAACCAGTTAGCTAGGCAATCTATACCTGTTGTTAGCTAGCTAGTTACATCTAATATTAATGTTAGCAAAACACTTGCTAACTAGCTTGCTAATCTACATCAACCATTTGCTAGCTAGTTAGCAAGTGTTTTGCCAACATTAGCTAACTAAGGTGTCATTATATGTCACTTTCATACATCCCCCAGTGACATCTTTAAACTGTCATCAGAATTCTTTTCTTTTCAACTTAAATTAGCCCATCACATAGCATCTAAGTCCAGGGAAGAGGAATAGAGAAAGCTAACTGAGGTTCTGTTGTGTACCAAGTTTTCTCAACTGCACAGAGCAAAAAGGAGGAGGACAGGGTCAGTTCTAATACACAAGCGATCCAGTAACATAAAAACTAGTGCTATCATCAGGTCAAAATTTTAATTTGTCCAGCACTTTCATTTATGACCAAATAGCTGAAAAACTAATGAAGTTCCCATCAGTCACTGCTGCTTTTTATGTAATGCTAATTGGCAAATGTTAGCATGATAAGATTAAACTTGATAGCTGCTAAACATTAGCATGTAAGTATTGAATTTAATCTTTTGGTGCATCCAAATGCTTGTATTTTTAAGTCATCCACACTTTTTGGAATATGCTGTGAAACAAGATGTCCTATTTTATGATGGATTTCACTGTTTGTTGAATATCTGTACAAAAGAGCAAATCTTGAAAGATTTAGATTAACCTTATAAGGCTACATAACCAAAAGTTTATATTTACAGTCGAGCTGCAGCTGTATCTCTGGTCTGGTGGACTCTGATGAAACCTCTTCATAAAGGTGAGGCGATGGGAGCCATTTTTCATTCACTGTCAGAAGCCGTGATGCGTCTCTGGGCAGCTGTGCACAGTGCTGACGGTATAACAAAGAGTAATTGACTGGAACTCAAGCCAGCAGACACTTTGGTTCTTAAAAACATTACCATTGATTTTTCAGTGTTCTGTTGTCATCGCAAACTGTACAGGCCTTGAATCACAAAGCTTAAAGCTTCCTGTGCCAGACAACGACAGGTAAAAATAGTGTTTCATCCATCTAATAGGCTTTTTCACGTGGGCATTATTTCAAAGAGTAGAATATTTAGAGATCAGATTAACACAGTAGAGTAAAATAATAGCATAGTAAATTTTAATATGTAGTATCATCGAGATCAAGATTATTTTTCAAGAAATACTTGAGAGAAAAAATGAAATAAAATTAATACAATGAAAGAAATCATAAAAACAGCATAGTAACACTTTAAAATCTCCAGAGCTGATCAAAGAATTCAGCTTCAAGTCAGTCTTCTTATTTCCCAGTTCTGCTGAGGTCAGTACATAAATATTTAACATCTAAGGTTTCGATCATTTGCTGTGGTTACAAGATTTAAATGAGAGATAAGATGTGAGGTGGTCAGCAGGCCTGGGTTTTGCGGATAAATCTCACAAGATGACTCTTCCATCTTGTCATTAAAGAAAGTCCATCCAACTTCGAGATACAGGGAACAATAATGACAGAAAGTAACAATGAAGTAAGGATGCGGTGACAAAAATAATAACTCCAAAATCAAGAACAGACATAAAACTCAGTGGCTTTGTGGTTTAGTAAACACAGACAGCCTTCCATTTTATAAAGAAGTTATTTTTAATTTTGGGGTCAAATGCTGCCCATGACTCATGCATGACCGTCTGCTTCAAGGGCATATTTAGTCATTTTGTGGCCTGAAGCAAAGACAGGCATGAGGCCCTCCACATCCTCTGTTCTCCCTGTTTTTCAATCCTTTTATAAATAATACGTCATAAAAAAAAAACATTTATTAAGTTTGGAGAGCTGAGGATGAATACAGAAGTCTGGCAGCCTCAGGAAAGAAGCTGTTGTCATGTCTGATGGTACAGCAGTGGATACTTCTGTATCTCTTCCCAGAAGGCAGCAGGGTGAACAGACTCTAGCTGGGTTGGGTGTTGTTTTTTTGTATCCTCCTGCTTCCTCCTTTTTTCCAGTACCACTATGCTTTATTTTTCAATAGTCTGTACACCACACCGAGCTGTGCGTTTACATGAGCTGGCTTCCTGAATGATAACTGCAGATGTGCTGTAAGATCATTGAATAGTCCAAGTTAGTGGGGAGGCCCTGAGACACTCATGAATTAATAGCTATAGTTAGTAGTTATTTTCTGATATGGAGTTTTAGAGAGACATAATAAATGTAATTAAACGTTACGTCCCCCTCTGGTCTGCTTTCAAGCCTAATTCCTGAGTACTTGTATGACTCAAACAGAGTGATATGCTTACTATTTAAAGTTTTAATGAGACACATGTAGAAGTGGAAAACACCACAGTTTTAGTTTTATTAACAAATCAAGTCTATGATTAAAAAGGAACATCTGAGAAGCATCAAAGGTGGACTGTCAATGGATTGGAGGCACGGCCGCATGAAAATCTCTGCACGAAAATGGACTTCAGAGTCGATCGGATGACAGTGTCCAAAATTAACAACCACCAAGCACCACATACAGATAGATTTTCCATTTGGGTGCTTTTTCGGTCATGTGCACCTCATAAACTCTGACATCAAAGTAATTTCTTTAAGAGAAGTGTGTGGGCATTGACAAAGACTTAATGGTGCATTCAGGTGCACCTCGTAAACTCTGAAATCTATACTCAAATGGCTACAAAAGTTGTTTAAAACAACATGTTTCTATTTTTTTGCTTATTTTCCTGTGTTGAAAAAAACTTATTATTACTTATAAATTTTTGTCTTGCACGTCATTTTCAAGTTGTTTCATACTTGATATTCAATGTTGTTAAGAACAATTAAATTAATAGATAATGCTACACAATAAATAGAAAGCTGCAAAAAAGACCCTGTAATTGGTGAACAGTACTGGCTAATACGATTGTTCCCAAATATCCTGATCGGAAAGTGGAGCGCCCTTATAAATGATAATGGACCAGGAATAGACCCCTGCAGAACCTCATTACTGATGGCAAGAGAGTTAGATTCAGCACTGTCAGCCACAACAGAGTGAGTTTTCACTGAGGTAAGAATTTAATAATCAACTGTTTCAAATGCTTTTGAGAGGTCAGTAAAGAGTTTTGTTTTTTTTTTCATCCAGAGTGGAGATTATGAGTCAATCACAAGACTGCAGCTGTTGTTAACCATCGATATATAAAAGTACAACAGATTAAACTGTTGCTGTTGACTAACAGGCTTTCAAAATTTGAAAGAATATCAATACTGAACTTCAGTGCCTCCAATTTTCTGTTCTGGACCAAACATATACCGGCTGTCAGAAATAGTCACACTGCTGTCTAAACAGTCGAGCCACAAATCCTGTGCAGCAGCTATATATGTGAGTGTAAACAAAGACACAGACTGGCTGCCTGTGTAAATACAGGTGGGATTTGCTGTGGACAAATCGCCTCTTATTTCTTATGCAAACATAAAGCAGTACCAGAGGGAACAACATCATCCATTTTCAATTAGGTGCCACTGCTAATGAGAAGTGAAGCCCTCCATTTTAATTACAAAACTGTGCGATCGCAATCACAGGAAGGCTCACTATCCATGTTAATAGAAATATTATGTATTCAACAGTGTGTGGAGGGAAAAAACAAAGATATGAAGAGCATTTTATATTAGAGTAGACAGGGTAGTCTGTGTTTACATACTGTATATTTGATCAAGAAAATGTAGTCCAGAACCATCCTGCACAGAAAACGCCTATTAAATCCTCACTATAGAATACAATGCATTTTCTTTGAAGCACAGAAAATAACATTATATCCATGTGCACAACAACAAAATGAACAAACACTGGAAATAGCTGGGGAAAAATGCATAAAATAAAGGCTAGCAAAGGGGAAACCTGCTGTTAAAATATATGGAATATGAGAGAACCTGTGAATCAATACAGCATCAGTGTACATCATAAAAATAAATAAATTACAGGCAGGAAATGGCAGACGATGAATCCTCAGAGGGCAAACGTAACCTTGCACTCCAAACTGTCAATATTCCCCTGACGGTGAAGCTCATGTTCACTCCCTCTCCAGAAAATGCATTAGACACAGATGATATCCTGAGCTGGGGCCTTCAGTCTACCCCACACAACCACTAATCTGTTAATTGATCTGGGCGAGGGGAAGGAGAGAAAGTACGTGTGTGTGTGTGTGTGTGTGTGTGTGTGTGTGTGTGTGTGTGTGTGTGTGTGTGTGTGTGTAGGGGGGGGGTTATGACATTACTGAAGAAATATATAATCTTTTATAATGGGTTCAGGGACCTTGAGCGGATGAAGGCGTGCAGTTGTTTGGAGGCCCTCTTTAAGAATTCATCGGTCCCAGTTTATTGATGCTGATCTCTGAGAGCGTTTCATACTATTATTGTACAATTGAGATCTCAAACTGTGTTGAAGATGTAATTCAGCTGGGCAATTTTTGACAGATAGTAAACTGCTACCCAGAAAATTACAAGATTTTCCACAAACTTAAATGTAGTCAGTTTCAGATGACATCAAAGTGGGACGTGACTCGTATAATTTGGAGTTACTGAATAATAATTCCATATTAAGTGTGTTAAATTGGATACAAAATCAAATTAGGCATAGGTTGTCTGCCTTATCTTTGATTTTTAGTGTGGTAACAAGGCAAGTCTTCAGCCTTCCTAGCAGCTCTGTGAGATTTTGCAGAGGCACATCAGCGGTTTGAACTAAATACTGATGTCAACATGCTGACATGCTCCACCACAGGAACTTTCCCCAGGGACGAGGGACCTTTGGAGGAACTCACAGCCTTTCCACTGCAGGGGCCAGGGTCTAAGCCCTCCCCCTCCCCCCGCAAATAAAGGAGGGCAGATAGGACGATGTGCACTGACGTTACTACGCCATGGCTGTGACTGAACATTGTCATGTAGATGCGTTAAGTTACAGCAACTTCCTGTTTCATGACGAAACATCAAAACTTAATACCACGTCATGGCCACGCCCTTCAACAAGCTTTTAATAACTTTTGATCACAAAGTAGTCTAGATGGCACACACCAATTTTTAAGTCGTTATTATGAATTCTGTTGGAAGACCTTGTTAAAATACAACACGTGGAAATTGCTAAAATTGACTGTCAGCACACATCAAACCCTCAGGTTACAACTGTATGAAATGTTTATGAGTGTTAATGTTAGAGGTGACAAATGGAGGCTAACCCCTTTTACATTTGTAGCTTTCCAAAATGCTACTGGAGCTCTGGACTGCAGCCAAGTGTGTATTTAAAGCCTTTGTCCAGTCTGCACAAGGCGGACTTTGTCGTTCCTCTGATGTCTGCTGTCATTTGGTTCACGTGTTCGCATGTATCACAGAAAATATAAAAATACATGCTCCATCATTTCCTGTAGTCCACATCTACCTGTAGCAGGTTTATACATTAATGTACAGTTAACACTGGCATGACCAAACTTCATCCTTGATATAATGTCGTCCTTTCTACTTCTGTTTTATCTTATTTCTCCTTATTTCCTTTGAATGCTGTCGCTGTATTGGCCCTCATCCTCTGTCTCATTCCTCTGTGGGATGGATGTCATGTTATTATTTCAAATGCGAAAAATAACAAGGTCGAATCTCAGTGGTTGAAGGCTTTAAATCCAATTTTTAAAAGAAGTTTTGCACAATTAAAGCCAAGTTTTGAAGACTTGTGTAATGTTTTGGTAGGTTGAAAAAAAATCTAATCTCTGAAAACATTTTTTTTTTCTCAGTTCTTCAGTGTTTTCTTGCTGCAGTCGGTGCTCTGGCCCTTATGAGGACAGGGGTGTCCACTTACTTTTGGCAATATAGTGTAACTCACTGTTAAAAAGGGTAAAATATTAATCTTATTGTACCATGTTTATACCAGCGAGGATTACATTTTTTAAGACCCAGAAAGAGAAACACTTTGATTCGACTGAAGCCCACCTGATACCAGTCTTCCTACCTCTCCGAGGGGACCTGGAGGAGCCGGAAAAACCTCGGGCCGGGGGTGTCTGGAGGATGACAGCAGGCATTATTTCACAGAGAGGATAACGAATGCAAAAGTGTTTTGGCATTACTCCGCTTCTCAACCACTAAAGGGATTAAGGGCCCGATCAAGGCTGCAGTGTAGGTGATAAGAGTCAAAAAACAAGAACAAGAAGTGAGTCACACGCTCTAATCCCTTCTCCATCGCTCTCACCAGCAGACATTTAGCATCCTCCTCTGCCTGACACGTTCCTCCTCTGAGACGTAAGGAGCTTAGATGATGCAGCACATTTTTTTCCCTCCTCTAGAAAGAAAATGTTAAGTTGAAGAAGTGCTCGGACTCATGGCCGGCCTGGTTAGTTTAACTCTTGACAAAAGACAGACGCTTGTGGCTGGCGTTGCCACATACAGATTGGAAAATACAGAGGGGTTAACATGACGATATATATACCAGTGCCTGGTCGCATAAACCACTTTCAAGTTTCAAAATTAAGATAGTCTCTGAATAAAATATTTCCCTAAACTACGACGTTCCCTTTAGGAGTGTTGCATAAAGCCTCTTGGGTCGTCTCCTTTTCACAGCAGTTACTGTCATAACACTGCAGATGGACATTCCAGTTACCATGGCTACGCTTCACTCAGCATTCTTTAATTTTTACCAGACACAACTAGCATAGCTAACACTTTTGGTTAGCCTGTGTTAGCTAGCTGCCACAAAATGGACAACAAAGACAGACAGAAAAAGATTTAAAATGCTGTTCTCCTTGACAAATATGGAGAGCGCAGACTCCAAACTAAATTTAACTGTACGGAAGATATGGTGAACAGTAGCACTGACCGACTGACAAAATCAGCGTGAGCAGTCCTGCTGTGAAACAACCCGTATGTAGTAAAGTAACTGTCACAGCCAGAAAGGAGATTGCCTAATAGAGACCAAATTGGTGAGTTTCAATAAAAGCTTAATATAGAGCTGTGTTAACATTTGGCTAGCTAGCTACAAAGTTCAAATATAAACTCTATAACAAGTTTACCTGTCCTGAAAAATGCATCTTGGTGTCTCCTCCTCTACTTCAGTCACCATAAATTCAGCCAGTGTCTGATATTACACATTTTATTTCACTTTTGATCGTTACTAAGGACCTTCTAGCAACACATAAGGTAATACTTAAGCAGCTAAGGGCAAACATTCAGATATTAAAGAGTTTTTCTTAGAGTGATTTAACGTTACTCATTTTTTTCCTAATACAGGCCAAGGCCAAACTTATTTATTGCATGTAGGAAAACCTTGTGAAACACACAAAAGTCTGTATCTGAAGCCAGTGTTTGGTGTGTCTCTTCTGGCTTACTGTAGAAACAGGCGCTGCAACATGGCGGTATCTGTATAAGAGGACCCGCGCCCTCTGTAGATATAAATGACTCACTCCAAGTTAACAATAACACAATTCTTATTTTTCAGGTGATCATTCACTAACAAATACATACTTATGAATATTGTATTATATTTGTGCAATATTCTGCCGATGCATTTGCAGTAAATCTTACATACTGGAGCTTTAAGATCTATTATAATTAGATTATTGTGGAAAAAGTTGTGAATCAAGTACTTTTTAACAATTTTGGCATTAGTCAGATGAAGAGTCTTGATTTGTCAGGTATTTCATTTGATAGATCAGCCAAAAAAGGTCTTATTTAATTTTATTTATGAAATTAATCCATAAACAGTTTCTTGTTTGACTTGTTAGAAAACATGCTATATCATAATAGATCTTTTTCACAGCAGCTATTTTGGCCTGAACCAGTAAACACACATCACCTTGGGTAATAGCAAATATGGATTTCTTACTATTTTCTTGTATCTTATAGACCAAAGCATTAATGGATGAAATATTTGGCAGATTAATCAGTGACGAAAATAAATACTAGTTGCCACTCAACACCTCTCAATACTTAATAATATATAGTGATTTCAACCAAATTGTTCAGTCCAAACAGGGAGTGGTGTTAATCAAGCAGTAATTCAGTAATCTAACATTTAAAGCAAGACTTTGTAACTTGTGATGAACAGCAGCCACTGTGGTCAGTGGTGATTTAAAACTAATGCTAAAGCAAGGTTTCCCAAAGTAGAGTGTGCTATTTTCACATTATTACTACTTGCTGGGTCTACTCACCAGTGTTGTGCTAGTTACTGAAAACCAGTAACTAGTTACCGTTACTAGTTACTTTATTTCAAAAGAAACTCAGTTACTTTACTGATTACTTACACCAAAAGGTAACGCAGTACTGTGAAAAGTAACTTTTCAGTTACTATGAAAAAAAAAGGTCTCCCATTAAGTTTTGAGTTAAGTTTTCTTTAGCTCGGTTTCCATTTTTGCGTATTTGCTCTCCAGGTACTTAGAAAAAGTGTTTGGTCCCATTTGCCATGTGATGCCTGGTATCATGCTAACTAGCTTCCTGAAAGCGGGCGACTCCACAGTACAAATTGGCTGCATGTCTACAACATACCTTGAAATGGCTTTATCAACTTTTTCCTGGTTAGCAGGAGCAGTCAGTCCCTCGGTTCAAATCCAGCCGCTGTTGCTGAGGTGGTGGAGGTGAAGTGACGTCAGACTCTGGGTCTGTACTCTTAGCTACTAGCTTCGTCGCAGCATGTTGTTTCTGTAGGTGTTTCAATAGGTTTGAATTGCTATTTTGGGCAGCAGATAAGATCTTTGATCCAAGACGCAACTTACATTTAACTAAAACGTTCTTGTCTTTGTGCTCGACAAAGGTAAAGTAGTGAGAATATCTCCATGTAAAGAAACTTGACTTGGGCTCCGCCGCCGACGCCATGATGATACCAGTCTTGTAAACAGACACGCCCACACGGCGTGTCTTCTCCCGTCTCCCCGCTGCCACACACACACACACACACACACGCACACACACACAGAGGAAGATTCAGGACTACAGGGCTCTGGCTGCAGCTCAGTCTCTAGCCGAAACTACACAAAAAATAACGTAAAATAACGGAGTAACGAATCATGTAGTAACGTTAACTGAGTTACTGAATTTAAAAAATAATGCGTTAGATTGGTAGTTACTGCAAAAAAATAACGGCGTTACAGTAACTGTACTGTACTTTGTACTTTGTAACGCGTTAGTCCCAACACATCTCTCTTTATCTTTAAAGGGAGAACCTACTGCGTCTGTTTCTGAGCCTTTGCATGTGTCGTTCACTGTTCTTTATGTGGCAGATCATGTGTACCTTAATTGCAATTCAATTCAGATTGATGCCTTATCTTTAATAGCATCAGACCGCAACAATTTCACCATGGCAATGGCTATAAATAGACAATGTTGCTTTGCTTTTTTTAAAAAAAGGTGCGGGGGATTCGGGGTGCGTCAGCCTGGTCCGGCTGGAGAAGGGGGTGCGTGGCCTCAAGGTCTGAGAACTGCTGTGCTACAGCATCATGTAAGTGAAGGGCATACGACTGTAGCAGAAAAACCTCTGATTTTGAAAACAATCAGTGAAAAAGGTTGTGTTGTTTTACTGTGTATGAACCCAAAATTTCATTTGTAAGAGGAAGAACACAGTCGTTCTTCTTTTAAAAGTTACATAATCTTGCTTCGAGACTAACAAATCACATTTGCATCTCCTATGAAAACACGAGCTTATGTAATATAACAGTGTGCGTGTATTTTAAACACGCAGTTCAAGATCAACAAATTAAGCAAGTTCAAGTTAATATTCAAGAAAATCCGTTTCTCCTATGTCACCAAACATCTCTTCAGATTTTTTTTTTTTTTTAAATCCCCTCACCTTCCCTTTCCACTTTTTCCACTAGAAGTCAGTGACAGCAGATTAAAGGAAATCCTTCAGGTGAGAAACTAGAATTAATCCAGGCTCTGGAGGCTCAGTGTATAAAGCACGAGGAACACTGTGGGGTTTGCAGCACATATACAATCCTTCCTTCTCAATACTCAGTGTTTAAGTATATAATTATCATGAACAGCATGCACTAATTTCATTGTGACTGATTGTTCCATTAAACCTCATTATGTAATTTACAGCTGGGGGGTAGGCACTGAATCAATACACTCTGACAGCTTCCCTAATCAATGTGTGAAACATTTCTACTCATGTACTGACACCTAGTGGTCAGTAAAAGTAAGGCAAAACATCATGTGTAACGTGGAGCATCATACACTTAAATAGGGTGACTGTATAGGACATACAGTGTAATACAACTGTCCTCTATACCATCCATTGATCAATGAACACACTGATTTCATCATAGACAGGATCAATAATTCACTGGAGCTAACAAGGTAGAAGTTCCCAACCCTTCAAAAACACCTTTTAATTTAACTCTTGTGAAAATAAGTCAGATCCGCTTTGGATAAAAGTTTAATTCACAAAAATACATTGACCAATATAATGAAAATGTACTAAAATGTACTTTAATAATCCATAAAAGCTGGAACATCATTGACAGAAAAACACAAGAAGCATTATTAGAGTTGGTTTAGTATAATATATTTCAGCTTCAAGAGACATAGAAATCAATCCTTATTTTTCCCCATATTTCTTCTATAAAAGACCCATTTTTTTCTGAAGCATTATTATGCAAAAAATGGCATTAGAATATATTATGGGAGCTATGAAATCCCAGTGACTGAGTATAAAATTAAGTCACATCAGAGAGAGATATTCGCAGAAGAGAAGTCCATGATGAACAACAGGGCGAACAAAGAAAAAAATATATAATAAAAATAATAATACATATTATAGACCTTGATCTATCATCACTGACATGACAGGCATGGAGAATAGGTGTATGGCTATAAAAAAATTCTCACTTTTCCACTTGATTTCACTTGAAAACATCTACACTTAATAACTGATGCATTTTTTTCATGCTCGTTTTTGAAGAATATTTATAATCATACAACTAAAAAGAGGTCGACTTCCATGTCTTTCAAATACAATATTGATATTGAAAAAGATGAAAAATACTGAATCCAAGTTCTAACTTTTTCCTTCTTTAACGCTGTTATTTTCTTTTTGTTAGACTGTCAAAAAATGAAAATAAGGGGCTGCTCTTTGGCCATGTAGGCGGCTCATGGACACTTTTTTTATAGGTTCAGAGGCTTTTATCATCATCATCATCATCATCATAAGTTTGTGGTGTTTGTTGGTGCAGAAATGGAGACTGTCCATTCAGGGTTCACACTGAAACTGAGACACAGAGGAAGGTCCTCGGAGGCGAGAGACCAGAGTCTTCTCTCTCTCTCTCTTACTGTCTTTCTTTCTCTCGTTATTCTCTCCATCTTTCTCTCTCTCTCTCGTGTAGATCATCCTCGTCTTTGATAGGAGCAGTTCAGTCAGCTGATTCACCGTTTATGGCTGATGGAGGGAGGTGGGGGTGGGGCTGTTGGAATGCTGGCACGTTCCAATCAGGGCAACAGTTCTTCATTACAGCATTTCTGCAAGAGAACGGCACAGTGGATTAAAGTCCTCGTTTCATATCCGGACTTCAGATTCCTAAACATCATCTACAAGTTGTCAGTGCCCTCTGGTGGCAGATCTGTGACATCACATGTGCAGGAGGAGAAAACAGAAATCAAGGGTTTTACAAAAACACTCATTTCTGCTCTTATTTTTTAGAATTAGGTTAAGTTCCATGTATAAATGTTCACAGACATATTTAGACATATTTTTATACCCTAACTTCTATCCATTTTTTATTTATGCTTTGTGACTTGAAATACTCGCTTATTCTTTATATTTTTCTGCTTGCAGCAAACACAAAGGTAAATTCCTTGTATGTGTAAACCTACATTGCAATAAACCTAATTCGGAAACCAAATTATGACTTGAAAGTTGACATACATGTTATTTGCGGCTCACCTATTGCTGGCGCCCTCTTTGTTCAGATTTACACAGCTGCACTGCTTTTAGCTTTGTAATTGAAATAAGTTTGTGTGGTTGGACACTGAGAGCGACTGCAGGGCTGTTCTGTGTTGTCAGGTCACGTCCCCACAGGCCTCAGTTTTTCACCAATGATGGTGGAGCACAGACAAAATAGAAATAGAAGTGAGTACACACATAGTCCTGCAAGTGCATGCCCAGCTGCCTCTGTGACTGAGGGGTTTGCCACTCATTTATAGGGCATGCTACCACCCAACTTGACATTGAGGGCAGTCTGATTGGTCTCAGGGTGGAGCCTAGTAGGGGTAAACCAACCGAACCTTTTTTTTTTGACTTGTGATGGTTACAAAGCATGAGTATCACTGTATTAACAAGATTAACTATGGCTGCATTCCATTTAGATGTTCCATGTCCAGGACCATGCTATTATTCATGGTACTGCAGCTCGCTTGTATGACTAAACTGGGGCATTTAAATGGAATGTAGCAGGGCAGCACAATTAATTGAAATTGTAATATAGCCCAGTGTAATATCCAGAAGCTGCATTTTTTTTGCTAAAGATCCCAACAAATGTCACAACATCATGATTCTAATAGTTTTTTTTTTTTTTCAGTGAAAGTGAAAAATTGTGATGCAAAAATGATCATTCTCACTTATCGAGACACATCACAAATACAGTATCTGCCAGAATAACTGCAAAATATGTTACCGTATTATGGAACCATAATTTACGTCATTGATCACACCTGTGTTTTTGCTGCTGTGATAAGTAAAAATGTGTGTTTTGAAAAAAGGTTACTGTGTAGTCTGCAAGAGAGCTACACGCAAAACTCCCAGCTGGAGCAACAACCAAGTTAACTTCTAGACTTCGAAGTTTAAAAGACACACAAAGCTCAATTACCAAGTCTATAAACTCTAATGGCAAAGTAGCGTATTGTGGTGATAAAACAACATGTGGGCACATCTGACTCAACACTGAGCAGCAGAGTTAAACACTGGGGGGAAAGGCACCTGTCGCTGTAGGAGTCTACAAAATCCAGGTTTAAAAAAAAGTAACTGCAAATCAGAAAAATGCAAATACTAATAAATCACACCTTAAGAATCGATAAACCATCCTATCAGCTATCATCTCCCTGATACTTCCTGTTCCAGTGAGTACACTGACAGCTAAAATCACAGACTGATGGATCATGAGGTCAGCAAGTTGGAACAGGGCCATGTTGTACAGAGTGAAACGTCCCATTAACTCTCTCTGTCCTGTCTGAGGCTGGCACTGTAACCCCTCTTTCTCTCTTACAGTGTATGAACTGGTGTGTTGTGAGCAGTGGAACAGTGAGGCCGTAATCCCGTTAGTGTTGGTTCATTGGGCTGGCCAGCGTGTGAACGAGGTGGGGTGGAGGTGGGAGGGGGGCAGACACCGCCCCGGGGCATGCTGACAGAGGCCCCACTCTCACACACACTGGACTCAGTAACTGACCAACACAGATGGATTCAGACGAGGAACGCAGTGGGTGGTTTAGCGGCCCTGATGTCTGGGCTGGGCACAATGGCACTGTCTGTTTCACTAATCCGCTGTTATCAGTAATATCACAGTTTTATTTCCACATCACACGCTGAAAGTTAAAAGTAACTGAAGGAGGTAGATATAAAATCTCTGCTGCTGGCTGCCCGAAATGTAGAAACAGTGACTGTAAGGCCTTGTGAGAAACTGTTGAAAAACGCTTGTAAAGTGGGTTGTTTAGCTACACCCATTTTAATTTCTCAAACAACAAAGAAGCCCTACTATTGACACCAGACCCACAGTTTTTATGATACATCTGCACAGTTTTAATGGTTACAATTACATCTGCATATTTTCACATTCCACTGGACTAACTCTCAGTGCAGAGGTCTGCAAGCTTGAGTTGATTTGGGCCTTTTTTATTTTTTGACCAGGCTGGGGTCAGACTCGGCTCATTTCTCTCCTTTTATTGTGTCCATATAGGCTATACACAGAGCACACTGTATGAAATATTGTTCTATTGATTATATTCTAAATATTATCCATACACATTTTATTCATGTACATTACAGGCACCAGATCATCATCAGATGTGACAGTTACTGTCAGAGGTAATACACATTGACCATGCAGAGCATCAGGGAGAGGTTGGAGCGTCTGGAGTTCCTATAAGTTTCTGATGCTTACAGAAAAGCTGCATCTTGGAGGAGATTGGATTAAACTTTAAAGAACACGGATGAGGTGCAGTGCAAAGAAAGATAGGTGTGAATCTTTGTTTACTTATTGCTGCAGGATCATGTAGCTTGGCTATATTCTTTACTGCATGGTTATGGTTCTTTGCAAAGGACAGCTGGTATTATTATTTGTGAGCATAAACTTCAGTGGAACTGGTGGGTAAATTTACCTCTACTGTAGGTGTGTGTGAAGGTTTTTGTGCGCATCTGAGAGTGATATTGGTGCCGGGCTTGGGCAAAAGACTTTGTCTTTGGCTTGGGCGGGAGCTTCTGGCCTGCGCAGGGCTCCATCTCAGTTCTACTACGCTGCTGTATTCTTTCATAAGATGCAATTTTGCAGTTTTCTATTGCACTAATTCCTCAATGCTAGCAGACTACAGGTAAAAGGCAGAAGTAATAGTTTCTCTCCTGCAGCAGTGACTAAGTACTAATACATACATACCAGAAATGATACAGGAGATTCAGCAGAAGCAGTTTGGAAGCTGTAAGCTTGCTATATGGAAATGTTAAATGTCGAGAACATAATTATTATGATTATGACAATGTGATACCAAAGTGGTACTGAGAAGAAACTGGATTGATTTTTGCAAATAAAATGATTTGCCCACCCAGATTAAAGGGTCAGCTACAGGAAATAGCCCCTAAACATGGTTGAAAGTCATCTGTGTCTTGCTCCAGGATGTTTCAGCACAGTTGACACCTACAGAAATGACAGCTTATACGGAAGTCCTCCAATTTAAGGACAATGTGTCTCTACTCATTTTTGCCATCCTGCTGCTGCCCATTATTCTCACTGACTAAACGCAGTGGAGGTCAAACTGAGAGCTTCTAAAAATTCAGGCAGAGGCTCCAATTTCATCAACAGACCAAACATATACAGAGTATTGAGGTATTAATATTTGTAACTTTTCAAAAACCAATCCATCAATAATGCTGGCAGGCAGGGCTTGAACTTCACTGTTGAGCTCTTCTCTTTAAATTCTTCAAACAAAGTGGAGTAGAGTGTACATCTGACTGAACACCATGAATGCCTTTGAGGAGGATCTATCCGCCCTCTGTTGCTGCCTTTGACAGTAACCATAGGTAACAGCTATAAACACCTCTGCCTTCAGATGTTGTCAGACAAACACATCCTACATCTACAAGCACAGTGAACTCCTTAGGCTTACACCATCAATGTTTGGAAACACTGACGCCTTACTTAGTAATCTCCATGTGAGGCTGGATGCACATCATGAGATCTCACAAGATTTGCTCAACTGACTGAACCTACACTCATCTATCAAAAGAAACTTTCCACTTCAGGGTGGAAACATTCTTACTGTGAGCATAAACAAACGTAAGTTGGCAAGGGAAGGGTTAACTGGGGTTAAATGTTAGCTGAAGCTCATTATGACCTCTGACTTATGGTGGGATTTTGGTAAAATGTGACCAGCAGCTAAAATTAGACGTGGGCCACATGCTGATTTATACTGCGAGATGATAAAATTTGCGTGCTTGTACCAAGGAAGCTATGTCTTGACTATTTCTGTCGTTAGGAACACAGCTGCAAATCAATAAGCATGACCGCTTTATGGTAATTTTGGCATTACAGGAATCTTGCAAGTATCAAAGTTACTAGATTAACAAAAAATAGACACAGATACTTTGGCTTTTCCTGATTTACTTTTTTTCAGCTGAATCAGATTTGGCCATGACATATGAATATTCAACAATTTTGTCTTTTTTTCAGTTCAGTGTGCCACACTAAATTCCTTCAACAACCTACATGAGTAGGCTGTACTAGTAAGACTCACACCTTTCTTGTTCATCTGTGATATGAAACATCAGATTTTCAGCAAAAGTCAAAGTGTGAGTTCTTCTGCAGTTCAGATATAAACTCCCAGTGCATGAGAGGTGGGTTTTATTTCTTCTCTGAAATTTTGACATTGTCAGCAGCTTCACTCTTTGCAAAGAGTCTGGTTAATAAGTGTCATGTACGTCGCACACTCCATGGTGCACTGTGGTGCTCCATTTCTATCATTCCTCTCCTCTTCCATCACAGTACAGCCTGCCATGCTGTTGCACTGCTCTGTATACACTGTGCAATTGTGACAGCTAATATGAAAATATATTTATGACTCCCAGTATTCATAATTCTTAATTGAAAGGTTGTCATTTATCGGTTTTATCCTGTTACTGGAGTGCACACTGACTAAAACAAAACAAGAAAACAACTGCTAGACTGGAAGAATCTCAGTCGCCTGACAGGTTTGATGATTTGAATCTTCCACTTTCAGGGGCCAGTGCTAATAAACGCTGGTAAAACATACATTTTTAATGGTGTCTCAGCTGAAGTCTACAGAAGATTTACTATATGACAATACACAATGAGATTCCAATATGAAAATAGATGATGCGTGACAGAAAATCTTGTTCATTCTAACAACCTCTAACTAAAATAACAAACAAAATCTTTATGGCAGTTGTAGAAAATGTCCTTATAATTGGAGCAGAAGGAAACCAGTGTTTCCAAAAAGGGCTGAAGGATCATTAGCTCCAATCTTCTGTCAGGCTTCAATCCAAAACCGAGTATGGATGAAGATTAATTATTGCATCACACACAGTAAATGTCAGTAAAGGCCAATCTAAAATTAATAGACTAGTTTGAAGGACTGACAGTAATAAGCAGTCTGGTTTGTTGTGCGTGCCTGTTTTCAGACTTCCTCATTACCAGTATCCGGCCAAACCGTAAAAAAAAAATGCAGTTTTAAAAAATGAAAAAAGAAGAAGCGATTCTGATTTTCCTGGGAAACAGTGTGATGACAGATCAGGATTTCCTCAGACTTAACCAGCTGCTGCAGTCTGCTGAGGTCCATTTTTAAATCCAGCCATCACACTGTGACTCATTCATTCATTCAACGGCAATGAGGATGAAAAATGAAAATGCTAATGAAAGCACTTCACACTTGTGAAGGCTGACCCGGGGGATGTTGGCCAGTCCAGAAACATTTACTGGATCTGTGACTAATCAGCATTAAAAAAAGTTTTTATTGTCACAGGACGATAACTGCAGTCAACTTGCAGAAAGTGAAGAGACATTTCCCACGCAAACAAGTTCCTCTTTCGACTAACAACTATATTTTTAATACAGAGGAATTAGACTGCTATCACTTCTGAAATAAGTATGGACAAAAAACCCCTACTGGTTCCAGTTAGATGAACAAGTGGGATGTCAAATGTTAATGAGGTCTGTTCATTTGGAATTAACTAACCCTGCTGAGGGCGGGGTCTCTGTGGACACAATTCTGGTGGGTTGTGGGTGGTGACCATTAAGATCCCCCCCCCACTCCCCCCCCAAAAAACAATGCATAGACTAACACAAAAACAATCCCTCTCAGTTTGCCTTTAAGTTTCAACAGAAACTTTATTTTTTGTAAATTTTGCAATATTTTCCCACTTTTAGTATCTGTTGCACACCCATCTGCCTGGAGAGGGGGCTCTCTATCTGAATTGCACTTGACACAACCTTCTTTGTGTGCTCAGGTTCTTCTTAAATCCTTTTTGCACTAAGATCATGCAATACTGCTACAACGAAGGCTCATCTGTATGCTAACTTTGTTGTTTTTTTTCACAAGGAACCAAACAACCCCACTGTAATGACACTCCAGTATGTGATTTGAGACATCATGCCGGTGTTGTGGAAACAAAACAGGCATGACATAAGACGACACAGTTGGCGTCTAATGTGACGCCTAAACCGACAAATAAACAAACAGAGAATCTGCAACAATGAAGTTCAACAGGACCATCACCTTGTGTGATGATCAGGGATGGGTATCATGAGGATTTTATTGATACTGATAGTTACTGATACTACTGTCCATAATTTCAAACATCAAAGACATGACATGCAAAGATGTCAAGAGTTTCAACAATCTTTTCAGTAGGGTAACTGGGGTTACGGGTTGTGGTCGTTTCCTGGGCAAAGGGACAGCAGCTTCTCACTAAAATCAGCAACATCTGATTCTGTTTGAATTTTGCCTTTCTAACGAGTTAACATTACATAAACACAGATAGCAGCACAGTTTATATAGGAGCTTATCGATACTGCAGTACTGACAAACAGGGACTGGTACCAATTTAGTAGCAGCCCTTGATACCCATGCCTAGTGATGATCTGTAGGGAGGGATTTCACTCCTGTGTGTGTCTGTTTGGACTCTATCTGCATGGTGCTGTGTCAGCGCTGGACAAAGTGTGTGCTCGTCTCTCTTGCTCTCTGTTTAGAGACACAACTATGCGGAATAAGAGAATATAACACAATCCAAACAGCAGCAAATGTGTAACACAACAGCGCCATTCTTGTTCTGCCAGCGCTCCCTTTTACACTTCGATTCGGCTCTGCTACTACTCCGTTGGCGGATCAGAGGCAGAACAACAATGCCCCCCCAAAGCGTGTTTGTAACTTTTATACATAACAGGGAGGCGGAATAACAGAGCAACATTCCCACCTTGAGCAGAGTGCAAAAAAGGAGAATAACCACTGTTCATGTGATGTAATATCAGGCTATTCAGATAAATCTGACTTGACTTCGCTGCAGGCAAACAAACTCATAACATACTGTGACGAATGATAAACTGCACCTGATGTAAGCAGCATCATCTAAGATGACATAGAGCCATATTATGTAACACTAATTAACCTTACAGCTGGCCTATGCATCATGACCTCATGAACATGTCAGCTACTGGGCCTTTATGACTCACACGTGTTATGAAATTATAGACAGACACACCTGGCTCAGAGCTGCTGCAGGGGCTGGAGGGGGTCTTTAAAGCAGGACACAGTTGGATTTCTTTTTCGCCTTCTTCTTTTCCACTGGCGTTTTCCTATTTATCTGTCTGACCAGGTCATAGAAGATCTAAGAGACACACAACAAAGAGAAAACAAAAACCGTGGTCAGTGATTCAACCGCAGTAAAACCATCTAACCTCAAACACACTGTGGCAATCACTGGAAGTCACATCACTAAATGGATTGATGTCACCGTTAACACACAGCAGGTTTAACAAGGGTATAGCAGGTTTAATCCAGTTGAGCTCATTACTACCTGCATGTTCCACGAAGAAAAAATGGTGGACAAAGGTCGGTTCGCTGGATAGGACCAATATTCCAAGAATCTTGAACAGAACTGGTTCAAGAACCAAAACTGATTTGGTGGACAAACGTAATGTGTGTACTCACATCGAGGACGTTGATCTTTGACTTAGCAGAGGACTCTAAAAAGGCACAGTGGTTCCACTGTCTGGCCAGGTTCTGGCCCTGTTCCTTCCCCACCACACGCTCATCCTCCAAGTCACACTTGTTCCCCACCAGGATCATCGGCACCTGTGGAAAAGCAAAAGAAAATAAGTATGAATGCCTTTGAGGCAAGTTCATGATTTGTAATTTGGTGTTAGGCAACCCTGTTGCTGCTGTGTAAAATGTAAATAAAAACAGAATAAAATCATTTCCATATGAACTGTGTGAAACTCAAAGGCTATTACTGCATGGGGTCAAGAAAAATTCATAAACAGAGTAATGACTCTCGCTTGTGAACAATCAAGCTTTACAAGGATGTTCCTCTCAAACCCAATCATGATACTATTGCCTGTTAATAAATCATTTGTTTACCTGTGAAATGTTCATAACAGGTGTTTTTTTTTTTTTTTTTTTTTTTTTGAAAATTTCCCTCTTTTGTTTGAATCATGTTGTATCAAATTCAGAATAAGCAGTTCAATTAGATTAATGAGGTAAAACATATGGTCTCTGTACAGTTTTTTCATAAAGTATTTGTCAAAAAGAATTTGCAACTTCATATTTATTATTTAGGTTTTACACATTGTCCCAACTTTTTTGGAATCTGGGCTGTTTATAACACTGCGGCAAAATGAATACATCAAATGCACAATTGTCAACACCTAAAAGAGAAACAAAAGATTTGACGCAATGAAATATCGAAATAATCAAGCACAGATGTGTCTGACATTCAGGAAGCCCATTAAAATAAACAGAGAAGAGGGGGTAAGTAAAGAGGAAAATTTGGTAAAAGAAAAATATTTTTAAAATGTGGGGGGTTTAGAGAGGAAAGTGAAACTGGAGATGGAACTGAAGAGATCAGAACAATGCTGGTGTGACTGTGTAAGTTATGAGAAGATATCATTTGAAATGTATTTGTTACTAGCACCAACACGATACCAAAGTTTCAGGACAAATTCCAAAATCGTACATTTTAGATATAACTTTGAACACATGAAAACCCAAATACATGAGTGCATGTTTGCATTTGTTTTAAATGTGTATTTTGAATTTATGCAGAAAATACAGTGGAAATGCCAAATGCCAAATGAAGCAATGCTTGCAATGCTTGGGTGGGATGGAAAAGGTTGTATATCAAAGAGGAGATCAGATTTGAATAAACTGACTACTGTACTTACGATATACTTATAAGCATTGAATGCCATCTTGCTGCTATTCATCTCCACTTGCCTCTACATATGCAATATAAAAAATGTTCCTATAGGTTGCAGCCTACCCTTTTAAAAGTACAACAACAAACTTTACCCTGCAGACCCAGCACTACTCAGCGCACTGGTAACATTAAAGTCTGTGAGGGTTCAAGGGTGGATATCGGGACTGAGAGGTAGTGAGAGCAACAGCTGGACAACATTTAACAATAAATCCTTTGCTAATGTGCATCCTCAAAGTACAAGAGTTGATACATGATTATTAACAGCTGAGAAGTCTATTCATTTCAGTTT
Source organism: Lutjanus erythropterus (assembly GCF_056507025.1). NCBI lineage: Eukaryota > Metazoa > Chordata > Actinopteri > Lutjaniformes > Lutjanidae > Lutjanus > Lutjanus erythropterus. Next base: position 32,722,568 of record NC_139318.1, on the reverse strand, counting down.
GACGCCTGGACTGGAAGGACACAAAGAGGATCAAGAAAATCAATTAATTCCTGTGGGAAGGCAAAAAAAAGTCATTAAGGTTACACAACAGAGCGATTAAAAAAAAATCAATATGAACTAGCCATGCATGCAGCTTCTTTTGGTTGTATTTATTTTCCTGAGACTAAGAACGCAACTATAGAGAACAGAACCTAATACAAAGTGCAGCTGGTTTTAGAACCTCCAAAATAGCCAACACTTCTTCTTTTGTGCCCACGAGTCAGATGTTTTAACAGCCAAGGTCAAAAAAACAAAAACTCTCTGAGGAAGAAGAGAGAATATTCTGGGCAAAAACTTCAGCCTCCAACTGTCACAGTGGGCAGAGCCGGAGCAGCCAGGGTGTCGGGATGCGTCTCATCCTGCCTGCTGTTTCCTGACCGGCTATCTAGGGAGCACGCTGGCCCGGAGGAAGTCATGGCAGCCCCGCCCAGCCGTGATAACATCGCTTTCCTTCCTGAATGTTTTCGAAACATTTCAGCTGGATTCCATGCTCCGTCTGCTTTCTGGAATTACATGATAGTGCGCGGCTGTTTGTTTGTGTGTGCAAGTGTGTGTGCTTGAGTTCATTTGGTATGCAGTGTAATTTCACATAAACTTACATAAACTTCTCTTTAATGGACCGCCAAGTGTAAAAACTGTATGACAACAGGAAAAGGTTCAAGATTCAAGCAGGGTGTTTATGTACTTGCAAGTTAAATATAAGACTTTTTAATGCCACTGTTTAATTAAATTTAAAGGAGAAATCTGTAACAATTGTAGTGAAGTAGTGAGCTGGAGCTATAGATGCTATATTAAATAGGTTGAAATCCTATTTAACATATGATCTATGGTTAAAGCCAAATATCCCGGATATGACTTCTTATAACTCAAACAGACACTGACGCATTCAGTGAAAATTCATCATGAATTTGAACTTCAATTAAGAGGAAACTGGCAATCAATGACAAGAGTTACGAGAAATTTGTGTTGTCAGAGAAGTGAAAATTTAAACTTAACCCATTTCCTTAATCTCTGATGACATATGGTCATTTTATGATTTATTAAAGACTGCAGATTTCTCTTTTAAGCCAGATTTTACAATAAAACTAAGCATCAAACATGAAAATACAAGAATATTTTTTAGCAAAAACCTAAAAGACTAACAGGATAAGAGAGGCATTAGAGAGGCAACTCTGGCAGTTGGGAGTGAATTTTAGACAATTTGAGTCCACGCTGGCAGCATTTTATCTAAATGTCTAAGATCTTCCAAGAGAGAATTTGTGACTATTCAATACCTTTGAAGGCCTTTTAATAGTAAATGTGAATTGTGCACTAATAATTTAATAGTACAATACACTGACAAAATTACTACATTTATTTATACTGTGCATTTCAGCCAACCTATACTCTTATTAATAATACTCTTGCATCTTATTATATCAGTCATCTTCAGCATTATTTGTTTGCACTGTTTGTGTACCACTGCTGTATATATTGTTGTATATATATTTTTTTACATTTTTTACACACATTTTTTAAATACTGTTGTATATACTTGTATAATACACATTTTTTATATACTTATCATTTCTATTTTGTTAACATTTCTATATGCTTATATGTACTTAGTATACTTAGATATATATTTCTTCACAGTGATCAATAAAGTTTTTCTTTCATAAATAGACACTTTAAGACTTTTTTTTTTTTTAAAAGGTCCTTTAGTCAACCCTGTCAAGTTTGAGGAAGTGCTCAGCATTTTGTTTTAGCTTCACAGGATATGTGTGTTTGTTGTGCAGCTTAGTGAACAAGATACATAATCAACTAGTGGAAAATTTTGCATGTAGCACAACAGGCGCCAATAATAAATCAGCTGGGGAAATCTATTTGTGGTGGGCCTGCAACAAATAAATCCATGCATGGGAAATCCTGCAGTCGCTCCCTTCTCCTGGTCTCAGAAATGGCCCCCAGACGTGTCTTTAGGATCTGGAAAAACTGGATATTTGTAAGCAATATGGTCATACCCTGACATGCACTAACTTGCTCAAAACTTCCTTTATCCCCCACCCAGAAGACTAATTTTCAGAGGTCGTTTTTGACAGCGGTATGGCCACGTTCCTGCAGAAAATGTAATACTTTTGAAGGCATAGGATGATTATTCCAGGCCCTTTTTTCTTCTTTTCTCTCTCTGGGCTGTGAGGCAGACGACAGGAAACTGTGATGTTTAGATTAACCCCATGGAGGTTGCTGCTTGATGTTTGATATCCAAACAAGCCCCCTCGCACTGGCCTGCTGAACGACATTTCTCCCAAGGGGTCCTGGGAGAACCAGCGGTATGCCCTCCTAACAAAAACTAACTGAGCTGAGCTGGGATGAAAAGGATGGAGAGAAAGAGTGGGATGGTAGGAGGGATGGAGGTATGCAGGGAAGAAAAAAAATGTTCAGTGTCAGCATTAGCCTCCTGGAAGAATCCACGCAGGCCACAGAGAATCTGTTCAGACGTTGTTAACATGCTACAGACAGGTCCTGTCCCGCCCACAAGGCATGCAAGAGATTGTATTGTGGGTAACACAGAACAGTATAGAGTAGCTTAAATGAATGGACCCAGTCGTTCCAAACTGAGAGGTGAGTCACAAGCATGGAGTCAGGCATTAGTACCATCCGAGTCACACAAGCAAGAGACGGAGATGGCCCGGAAAAGTCATAAGACCTCTCTTACATAAGAAGTGTGGAAGGAAGTAAGGGAAGTGAGCTTTTAATACACTGGTGGTGACTGCTTACTTACTTTATTCTTCACTCTTAACGACTTTTTTTTTAAGGAGATGGAATTTTTGGTCCTGCTGTGTTCAATGCACAGTCATTAAAGGGATTTTTAATTGAGCTTGGCGATATTAAAGCACGTCTGTGCATTTTGCCAGTTTTGCAGTAAATGGTGCGCGGAAGAGCTGAGAATGAGAACAGCTGTAGCAGCAACTAGAATCTCTGCTTTAGCTCTAAAGCTTTCTCCAAATAACAAATCTGTCCTCATGGATGAATAAAAAGAAAACATGTTAAGCATTTCCTTTGGTCGTGCATTCCTGCATGGGGCAAAGAAAGATAAACAGATGTCATGGTCATCAGAGGTAAAGGCTTAAATCACCGGTGGACTGATAGCTGACAGAGTGGCCATAATAGCCAGATAAGCACAAACGTTAAAGGGATAGTTTGGGCTATTTGAAGTGGGGTTGTGTGAGGTACTTATCCATTGTCAGTGTATTGCCCACAGTAGATGGCAGTTGGCAACACCCCCCAGTTTGGAAAAGCAGAGAGGAGTGCCAGCACAGTACCAGCAACAAAATGTATTTTAGCCACTTAAAAAAGAATATTTAAAAAAAAAAAAGACAAAAAAAAGAATATTATGAATAGAATATAGAATATTTTCACCACTTTTCCTTGACATCAAACAGCTTTTCCATAGGAAACTAAGCTAAAAAAAAAAAGAATAAAACTATTTGAATAATTGATTAATGGTTCAAATAATTTTTCATGGAAAAAAGCCTCTAAAACAGAGATTTCCTGCTTTTCTCAATTTATTATCCTATTAAGCTGAATATGAAACAAGACAGTGGACACTGGACTATGGGAAACTGCGATGAACCCTGACATTTTATAAACACTGCAGCTCTAAACTAAACATGCCAATTGATTTCAACCTTTGTTGGTATTTGATAATCGCTAATACATAAAACAATTTGTACAGGGGCAAGTAAAAACTGACTCTGGGCAAGGAGATTTCTGCTTGATGAGGCAAGTGAAACAAAACATTAACATAGAACCCTGTATCCCTTTAAGACCAGGGATATATTCAGAGGGAGCACAGTTTTTAAGAGAAGAAAAGGGACCTCGACTGTTTTCTTGCACGTTGAGGAGCCACTGATCCTGCAATCCATCTGTTAGCCTGAGGCTAACCTCAGCTCCCAAACCACGGCGGCTCTAATGAAGCACCACAGCCCCACGATCCAGTGTGTTTTTGATGAGCTGAGGCTTTCCTTGCACATCATCCCTGACAGTCCAATCACCCACACAGAGTGCCAGACCACAGTCAGACCACAGGGCAGGCCATAGAGAAAGAAGAGGGGGGGCACAGAGCAACAGGCGCTGAAAAGGCCAGTCAAAACAGAGAGGGGTACAACTGGCACAGATACAGAAAGGAGGAGGACTAATAGAACATGTTACAGAACATGAATAAAACTTCTGCAACAGGCTGCTGCAGAGGGGCTTTACACATGGTTGACAAGGAACATAGAGAGAGAGGGAAGAACAGAGAGAGGGTTATGGTAACATTCATTCCCTCCAGAGATCACCAAAAAAGGGCATCTTAGATCCTGCTGACGCACTATCTGCCCCACCAGAGAGGGGATAGAGGGCTTACTCACTCCACAGCCTCACAATTTACCAGAGATACAGAAAAATGGAAATGTGTTCCTCGCAAACATCAGGAAAATAATAAGATGACACATCCTCTTTTTATTTGTACTGTTACGGATCCAGACTAGGAGGGGAAAACCACATTGTGAGTAGAAAAAGCAAAACTCGGAGCTGGACATCCCCTAGTGAGACAACTTTGTATTGGACTCTTAGCGAAGTGGGGGCTGTGTGTCCATGTTAAACACAGATGTAGCAATCTAACCACAGGGACCTGCATCATGCTAGGTACAGTTTCACTTAGTGGTGTCTCATTGTTTTCAGTCTACTGACAACATAGAAATAACAGAGACACAACCTGCATTATGTCGAGGTAATACAAATGTGTAATTACTGGCATAAGATGCAGGGATTACTGTGTTGAATGGTATCCATAGCAACAGTGCAATCTGGTTCTGAACAATGTAGGCGGCTGAGAACACGGAAGTAGGGCGCTTTTAACTTATCTGCACTATTTTCTACTATCTGAGTTTTTACAGCCCATTCGAACATGATATGGAATGAAAATATGAAATAAAATAATGTAATAAAATAAGAAAAAGGTCAGTGAAGCCCAAGTGTGCATACTGTATACTCACATCCTCTGTGTCCTTTACTCGTAGAATCTGTTCTCTCAGGTCCTGGAGGTCGTTGAAGGTGGACTGTGCTGTGATGGAGTATACCAGGGCGAAGCCTTGGCCGTTCTTCATGTACAAGTCCCTCATTGCTGTGAACTGCTCCTACACAGCAGGAAAATACAAGAGAGGAAAGGCAATGAGCTCTGTCATATGTTCTCTGATATCTTAAATTCTGTTAAACACTTAAAATCAAAAGTCAGCTGCATAGAACAGGTTTAAACACACTGGTGTGACCTGTGCAGTGGAACTACAGGATCTCAGTTACGTTTTTCCACAGCACACTCACACCACTGTGCAGTGTGGGCAGACCATCAGCACCCTTACATGAACATGTATGTTGCTTGTGCACCACCAACATACATACAATTACCGTACCCACACTCTTCTAGCATACTTGTGATGGACAAAAAGACAAGAGTTGACTCCTACATGAACAAGGCTACCAGTCTACAGCCATGCCAGCAGCTCTGTGAGGCAGTGCTTAGCTTTGAGCTGAATGCTAGTGTCAGCATGCTAACATGCTCATAATGACAATGCTAACATGCTTATGTTTAATATTTACCACATTGTGTGTTAGCATGCTAACATTTACTAATAAGGACTAAACACAAAGTACAGCTGAGGCTGGTATGAATGTCAGTAGTTTTGCTGTTATTTGGTCACAATGTTTTGGACTAATTTTTTTTTTTTTATTTTCTTATGATGATGCTAGATGAACTGTTAAGGGATCGATTAATAATTTAACTGATCCCCTAACAGGAACATGAATGTTGGCACCAAATATCATAGCAATCCATCCAATAGAAGTCGAGACGTTTCACTCAAAACCACAAATGTCAACCTCATGGTGGCGCTAGAGAAAAAGTCAGGGGATCAACAAAGTCAGTAGGCTTTAGTTTCTGAGGAACATGAATGCCACAGGCTGGAGATAAGCTTGCTTTTTAACCATGTGTTTGCTTAGTGTTATTTTCTAAGAATGAACACAACAGGGCTGGGTATCGGCATTCAATACCTTTAAGGTATCAATTGAAATAATTCAGTAACTTTTCCAGTCAAACGATACCTGCATTGAATCATTTTGGTGCTCAAATCATAAAAAAAATTATATTTGTATCATTTGGCTCATAGTCAATCACTGCAACCACCAACAACCTTAAAGAAGAGTAAAGCAGAACCTCCAACAAAAGGTATTGAATGAAGTACTCCATTGGTATCTGTATCACTTTAAGGGTGCTGGTATTGTAATTTTTTAAATGATACCCAGCCCTTGTACATAATCATTGCTTTAAACATACACAAGATATGTCAGATAGCCATGATGCATATGCAAACATGTAGTTAAAAGGAAGTATGTTTCCAGGCATAAAGGGGCAGTTCACCCCACAATTGAAAGAAAAAGATATTTTTCCTCTTACATGTAGTGCCATTGAACCATCTACATTGTTTTGGTGGGAGTTGCCGAGCTTTGAAAATACTGCCCGTAGAGATGTTTGCCTTCTCTCCGAGATAACAGAACTAAATGGTGCTCGGCTCGTGGTGCTCAAAGCACAAAAAAACATTTGAAAAACTCAACAGCAATGTCTCTTTCCAGAAATCATGACCTAGTTACTAAAGGTAATCCAAAGACCTTATTGTGAGCAGTTTCCTGTGGGAAGTATTTTCTTTCTACTGACAGATATATTGCCTTTTAGTTTTCTGAATGTATTTTTTAGTTCTTTTAGCACCACAAGCCAAGTGCCTTTAGTTCCATTATATTAAAAACAAGCCAGACATCTCTATGCTGATGTCTCCAAAACTCAACAAATCACTTCGAAACTATCTAGATGGATAAATGGCACTGCAGGCCAGAGGAAAAACATTTATTTTTGATTTTGAGGTGAGCTGTCCCTTTAACAAACATCCACATCTAACTCCATCCAATAGCTGTTGAGATATTTTACTCTGGACTCAAGTGCTGGACCAACCACCCGGCCATACAAATGTTAGTGTTGAATACAGTGACCTTACACACAGCAATACAGGCATCAACAAAGATTTCAGGGGTATGGAGTTCACTTACTGTGCCTGCTGTGTCGAGAATTTCAAGCATACATTGCTGCCCGTCTACCTCCACTTGCTGCAAGAGAAAGAAAAATAGACACAGACTCAGATAATGTCAAGCTCAATTTCAGGTCCACAGGCGCATTATGATCCACATCTAAAATACTCCAAACAATAAGAAAACAAGAGGTGGAGATGAGATAGAAGTGAGAGACAATAATACATGTAAACAATGGGAGGGAAAGAAAAAGAAATATATCCAGGAGAGAGACAGAAATAGAGTTAGATGAGAAAAAAACAAGAGCAGAATATCATGACGTGAACCTGCAGAGCAGCTGCTAACAATCAGCTCATTCCAGTCCGATTCTCTGCCTCTCCCTCTCCTTCCCCCCTCAAGGGACACTCACCTTTCTGTACGAGTCTTCTATTGTAGGGTCATATTTTTCCACAAAGATTCCCTGTACAAACTGAACTGTCTGCAAGAGAAAACACAGAGCAAGCCAGCGTCAGTGATCAATGTGACCTACTGGGTATAAGAACAAAAACATCCAGAGTGGCAAATTGGGACAAAGTGCCATGTCTCCTTGACGTGTCATTATAACAGCTCTTTAGGACATTGACGAAGAGGATGTTCATGATTTTGCCAGTCAGACCAGCCTAGGATACAAAAGTTCATCCTTTGATGAAGTTTATAGACACACATGAAAGACTTATGCAAATTAAAGAGTCTAAGTTCAAACTGTGCAACATTGAGCACTGTGCTCAGAGTGCAAAATGTTTTGTCCACCAGCCAAAGGGCTAACAAATGTACAGTTTTTTACTAGCCACTCAATAGATCACCATTGTTTTTTGGTTGGGGAATGAAGCACATGACCTGGCCACTTGTGCCCTGACTGTGGTAGGTTTACATTAGAGGCAGACCGAGTTCACCTGATAACATCTTAAGGTCTAAGCAAGTCAGCCTGCCAGTTTGAGGGATTAACCCAACTTCGACACCTGGTCGAAGTTAGTTAAGGTGAGCATGCAACATTTCACAGACAGTCATGGCCTCCAGACAGCCTTGTAATGACAAGGCAATACATGAAAGTACAGAATTTGTCTGTTCTTCATCAAACAATGAAAAAAAATGTATTTAATCTGACCAGTGGGATTTGGTTATCAATTACTTTGCTGTAAACTGGTGATTTCTGAATACAGAACTGATAACAAGCATAGAATTGGTGTATGTGTCAACCCTTGACAAAAACATACCTACAGATAGAACTGCAATGATTAGACGATCAATTGATTTAAAGAAAATTAGGTGCCACCTAATTTGACACTCAATTGGTTGTTTCAGTAATTTTTCAAGCAAAATGTCAAACGTTTCCTGGTTCTGGCTTCTTAAATGTAAGGATTTGCTGTTTTTCTTTGTTATTTGTGATACTAAATGAAGAGTCTTTGGGTTTTGGACTGTTGGTTGATCAAAAGAAGCAATCTGAAGACATCACTCTGAAAAATGCTCATAACAATTTGGCCCTTGGCTCACAGTTTTTGGACTTTTTATAATCAAAAAGATTAATCGTTAAAATATTCTGCAAATTAATCCATAATAAAAATCATCTTCAGTAGCAGCCCTGCCTAAAAATGAATGGGATCTGCAGACACAGCCTAGCAAACCTGCAGCACATACAGCTATTTTTTTTAAAGAAGTATACACCAAGACTGCACTAACACACAGGACACTTGCCAAGAAATACAAGCAAGTTGTTGTCTATAAATAGTTAAAGCAAAAGCAAAAATGGTTTTGGTAATAAAAAATTTAAAAAATGAGGACAGTTCTATATGTGCTCTTGTGGCTCCCTAAAATAATAATGAAAAAGTTTTTTTTCACCAAAAATCTCTGAAGCAAAATGTGTTTTTTGCTGTTTGAATGGCAGTCCTACAAAGTCTTAAGGAAACACATGGCAGAGGCAGCTGGGGGCAAGAAGGGGTTCAGGAGAGAATACTCACCAGAGCGGACTTGCCCACACCTCCAGAGCCTAACACCACTAGCTTGTATTCACGCATGGCGGGTTTGCTTCACCGGACAGCCCAACAATCTGCACTGCACAAATGGGGAAAAAGCAAAATGGGACACGCAAAATAAGAAAAATGCAAAAATCAAGAAAAAGAAACACAGAAAAACAAAACAAGATCTAACTTTCTTTTCAAGTAAAACAAAAGACTTTTCCCAGTCTGGTCTCTGAGTTTTTCCACTCCAGAAAGCTAAGATTCTAGTCATTCCTGGAGGTTATGGACAAGAAGCAGCACAACAATGGAGGGAACACCCATAAGTGGAGCTGCTTCAGGGTGGAGGAGGTGAAGAGTATGTGACCCCTCTCTAACACAAACCAGCTGTGGTGTGTATGAGTGTAGGGGGAACTGAAGGGGAGATGATACATGGATCTGGCAGATATTCCTCCTAATGACACAATCATCTGGCCTTCACACACCAAAACACACCCTGCTGTCAGATTCTTTAGTCACTCACTCATTCTTTGTTACTGTAAAACAGCAATATGGTGTCAGTCTTTCTCGACTACTGACAGAAAACAGCTGAGGGAAGTGGAAACTGCGATGGGCAGGAAATTGTGAAATCACTGGAATATCCCTTTAAGGGAGGCAGAGGCTACGAATCATTGGCACACGCTGTGGCGTAAAGTTGGTTGGGTTAGCCAACTGGGTCACTACAAGTTGGGCTACAGAGACGGAGAGGCTGCTACACTGAGGTTTAGTTGTGGCTGGGTGATGTCGGGGATTTCTGATTCCTTGTCTACTTACTTTCTGGCTTCATATCGAATTATATTTTTGGAAAAGTTGACGTCCAACAGTCGGCAAGAGATTGATTTTAACTACAGAACAATACAGTATTGTGGAAATTGTGCATGTCCAAACATTAACTTTTAAAGAGCGAAGAAAAACAGCCCTGCAATGAAAACACATTTTGAGGTTTTACTTAGTTTAAAAGGTAAACTATGTAGGATTTTCCCAAAAAATGGATAGACTCACTTATATAAAAACAATCCCTCTTAATCATCACCCACATCCCACCAGAAGTGTGTGGCAGTGCCTGCATCCGCAGACCCCATCCCCCACCCATACCTTCTTTTTTTGCTCATTATTTTGATATGCACCGGACGCTTTATGAACCAAAAATGTTGGCATTTGATGTCCTGGCAATGAGACTCAACTATCAGGTGCATTTACAAACATCAACTGACAAATCCTACGTATTCTACCTTTAAAAGAGTCACTAAGTTTTAAATATTACAATGCCAAAAATCTCTGGTTCCAGCTTTCAAATTATCATCTGGTTTCTTTAGTCTTCTGTGAGTGTATACTGAATATCTTTGGGTTTCAGACTGTCGGATGGGCAAAACAATAAATCACATTGTTTTCTTGAAATTTGTGAAAGACATTCACAATTTTCTGACATTTTAGAGACCAAAGGTTTCATTGAGAAAATAATTGGCTTAATCTAGAACAGAAATAATTTCTTGCATGCCTCCATCACTTTAGAGCAGAAACAATTAATCGATTGGTTGTCAACTATTAAATTAAAGCTACTGCATGGAGTTTTTAAATTGGATATGAAATGGTGTCAACTTATTACTGATGCTTCTATATTAACTACATTTACAAACAAGCTCATAAGCGACAAGATTAGCCATTTCTGTAAAGTTGTTCTTAATGCCTACCATGAGGTTGGATTCTCTTTTAAATCTGATGAGACAAGTCTTCCATTTTTCGTTTCATTTACGTATACTTTTGATTATTATAGTGGAAACACTACTGCTTTTGTCCAAATGGGACTCCAAAATCAACAAAATATCAAAGTTCCTAAATTACTTAAATTACTAACCATTTTGATCATCGGTTAAGCCTGGAAATATATGGCTTTCCCTAACAAAAAATGTATTTTATTTGAAATTTGCAAACATTTCCCTCTTGTTATTATAATTAATTTAATCACCATTTCCTCCAGCTGTTTCTGCACTGAAAATCAAGATTAGCACATCAAATTCATTAAAGAGAATAATACTAAAAGACAGTGTACACTAAGGTACCGTTGTTTCTGGGGCTTCAGTATATGGCAATCACTATCCTTAAGCTTCACTGTACCAGTTACTGATAAAAGATGAAGCTGTGCCCAAACTTTCTGAGGGAAAAAAAGAGAGAAATACATCACGTTTCTTCGAGAGCACTACAATCTGGAAACCAGAGGATTCAGCATTTCGGTCATGGGTTGAAAAGTGCAGCTTGATGACATCAACGCTCCGCTGAGAGAGTGGCTTATGTTAAAATCAGGTCTCAAAGAAGACGGTATAGCCTTCACTTGATAATCAACCCTATTTGCAAACCATCAAAAGCTAATTGCAGGCCATTCTGGGGAGCAGATGATCCCCTCCTACACTGTTCTTTTTACAGCACACTCTGTCAAAATACTCAGTGGGGTGGACGAAGGACTAAGGACCTCCAACTTCAATCACAAGCAGTGACCATGTGGGATATGAAGCCCTGACTGTGAATAATTCATACTCACTAATCCGCTACACACAAAGAGAAGTTCTCCTTGCACGATTAGGGAGGAGCCACTGGGAGGAAAAGAAAAAGAACAGAGTGCTATGCAAAGAGTCTCTGCTGCACTCTCATGTAAACATTCAAGTACAGAGCCAAGTGCAGGCACAGTGTCACATATACGGTGTCACACAGACAATGTCACACTTAGATTTAGGCTAGGCCTCACTTGTCAGCTGCACACACGTCATGGTTCTTGTGGACACTGCGGACTGACCCCTGCTAAGACAGATGATGTCAGGACGGCCCGCTCTGTGACAGTGACAGTTTAATTACTATGTGACAGCTTCAGAGGTTGTTATGAAGGACATCTGCTCCTCCACAAAGTGTACAGTCAAATTCTATCTGGTCCCTTTCTTAAAAAATGCTTGAAGGATGAGCAAACTGAGGTATATATCAGATCTATCCATTAAGAGTTTGTTTTCAAATCAATTCAAGTGGATGACCAGGGGAGAAAACCAGGCGTGAACTTTTTGCAGCTTCTGAAGGGGGGCATGAAAGAAAAAGTTTGGGAACCACTGGCCTATGCTGATACTGTGACCAGGAGTTTTATTTCATATTACTGGTATTTCAACACATTTGACATGAACTGCATAAGTAAAAAGAGAAGCGACTGAGATTTTTTTCACTTCTGCAATTGTGGGTGCTTACTACAGCGAAAAATGGCAAGATGAAAAAGAATATGGTCATCCAACTAGCCTGCATATGTATAACATAGGCTCTCTTAACCAGATTCTCACTAATTCGAGGGCAATACTCTTTAAGGAAATGAATGCCTACTCAAACTGCAAATTTGAGTTTAAGTGAGGAAGTTTACACAGTTCCTGTTCCAGTGATATACAAGCTGCAGCCAAATCAGTTGCCCACATTTCAACATCCACAGGATAGATAAAGTTCAATATGATCTTATCATGAAAATGGCAAATGTTTTAGCAACGTTGGCACTTGGTAGTGTGTATTTACTTTAAAAATGTAGTAGGTAGTTATTTTCCTTTTAACTTTTACATAATTCTGACATCCCTATATATCATAAAATATAGGTCATATGAAGATTGATACATTATGTACTGTTAGATGATGCAGGTCAACTTTTGCATACAAGTACAATCAGGTTTTGAAGTTAAAATGCATCACTGAGCATCAAAACACTTAAAAAGGCAAGACTGTATGTCTGAGTCGGAGAGGACAAAATTTCTCAGCTTGAGTGTGTAAATTCATGTTCTCGAGAACGGCAGAGTGACTGTGCCAAGACACAAATACCACCCTCCCCAACTCAAATGACCTCACAGATAAAGGCTCAAACAAATTCTGCTTAATATTGAATTCGTGAGCAACACTCGTCTTCTCTGAACCACTTTCTTATTGAGATTTCCGCTCATAAGAGCAGCCTGTTCTACAAAAGCGACAACAGAATGTGGGACATGACTGAAGAGGATGCTGTTGCTCTGACATCTTATCTACAAAACTTTCATACCAGGAAAACTACACACACTGCTGCACTCTCTCAACTGCCTGCCTACACACTCACGACACACACAAACACACACATACACAAGGCCATTTAAGGACATCTCCCTTTAAACCCTCTTTCCACTGCCCTCAACTACACACTGTCATTCCCAACAAAACAAACACACGGCTGCCGTTACACTGCTCTGTGCTCTCGTAGTAACCCCAGCAAATAAGGAGCGAGGGAAAGCCACATGCCACAGAAAACATGTTCCACCATGACATCACTGCATCACTCACCCTCTACGGCCAAAGGTATGTATCCATCTACGGCTGGAAATTGGACGAGCAAGCAAGCTGCTAGCAAGAATATGCAGCGAGTGTGTCTGGATAAACTATATCCCAAAGTAGAGGAAACTGAAACAAGCGATCAAGATGGTCCACAGCTCAACTACAACATTCAGGATCCACTGTTTCCTGTCGTAGTGAGCCTAATCCGACAGCAATGATGAAGTTGTCACAGTGCCCTGACTCAGCAGGATGATATGATTGACAGCTGCCCTCTGTATCTTCTTCCACCCAGAGCGGATGGCAAAAAAAAAAAAAAAAATGCACACATCCGTTGGTTAAGCTAGCAGCATGATACAGACTCATGTGCCATCTTATTTACTTGCTTGTTGACCCACATAACAATTACAGGACCTACACCGATAAGAAAAAATATCCACTTGAGGTTAAGGGGTAGGAAAAAAAGAGGGTCAGATAATAGTTCTTCTAGTGGAGTGTTTTTTAATGTTGATAAGCTCCTGGTTACTCATTACCTTCACCAAAACCACAGCTCACATCCTTTGTTCACACTTTAGAGATTAGCATAAGAAACCCACTAACATCAGGGGAATAACCCAGAAACTACTGACAGCAGCAAACCTGTCAAGCTCAGGGCTTCAGTAAAGTACTCAGTGGCAACACTTCTTACAGCCAATGAATTTCCTACAAACATCTTAATAATGTCTCGAAAATCACCCAGAAAAAAAAACATGTAATTTGGTACTAATTATAGGGAAAAAGTTGTGAGACTGTTAGTTGTATTCAGTTTAAAAACAGCTGTTGAAAACCAGAGGAATTTCCTTCAAAGTATTGCTCCATTTAGGCCAAACCCAAATTGAAATGTGTTTTTATTATTCTTTTTTTTTCTAGGGCACACCTGTTTGCTGCATGTCATCCCCCCTCTCTTTCTCTATTCACTTTCATGTCATATGTTCAGCGGTCACCTATCAAATAAAGGCAAAAAAACGCCCCCAAAAATAACTTAAAAAAAAAAACAACTTTTTTTTTCAATCAAATTTATCACTGAGAACCGTACAGGGTTTCCCCCGAATGGTTGCTAGGCCCGGTGGTAAGTATCTTTCAACAATGGCAGTCAAGTGAATTTTTTTTTTGTCGGGGGCCTGACAAGGGCAAGGGACCGACTGAAGTAAGGTAGGAGCCTATAATTTCTGGGATAACATAATTGGGGCCAGAATCACAGAACTGACAAAAGCCGTAACACAGATCTCATAGGGCCCCACTTAAAAAAAAAAAAAAAAAATCTTAAAAATTAATTCTCCAAAAATACAATTCCCTGTTCCCCAGTGGGGGGTCAACTTGGACCTGGTGGGTCACTGGGCTTCCAATACACAGGGGGAAACCCTGCCTTAGTCTTTGTTTGTCTTAAAGAAGACCGGGGCAAAAAAGTAATGGTGATAGCCTATATAATTGACAATAGACACTTTATCAATTCAATAAAATGTTCAATAGTCAACAAAGAGTCAACAAAAAGTATCAATGCCAATGGACATTGACTGAAATTAAACATTTTATCATGATAAATTTAAATAAATTATTCAGCTCAGTCCTATGTTAAACTGCACGATTGTCTATACTCAAATTGCACATTTGTGCATGTTCGGCTGACCTGCTTGCTGTGCCAAAACTAAAAGACTATCTAGCTTAGCAGTTAATTGGAATTAATTAATTGGAAGTACACCAATTGAACCCTGCTTCTAGTTTAACCTATAATTAGTGCCAAATTACATGGATATTTCTAGGAAACTTCCTCAGAAATTAGGAATTTACAAGCCTGTAAAATTAACCATTACCACCTGAGCTTTAAAAAAATGCTTCCAGAGTGGAAACTACTGTAATGTTTTGTATTTTTTAAGTGCTGAACTTAACATGTGAGACACAACACTACACTAACTTCATTCTTATAATCAAGGCTTACTATATGAGTAATGAGGATGTTTCTGATGTCAACCCTTCAGGGAAAGATCTCTGATGCCAATGTCAAACTTCCAACAATTATCTTTTTTTTTATTATTATTATTCTCTACATAATGAGGAGAAATTGACTTAAAAGAACCAAAGTCTCTCATCATTTAGTTTCACAGTCCTTGCACCTTTTTTTTCAGGTTCACTACTACCCTGAATGCCCCTGTGAGTCAGAGCAAAACTGCAGCACAGCACACAAAACTTTGCAGTGACTTAATTATGACAAAGATCTGTAACTGACAAACACCATCAGCCGAATGCATCTGTGCCGCTGGGGCCTTGACCTGTAACCACATCCTCTTTCCAGAGCGCGAGAAGGCTTCATGCTGATAGGATGGAAAAGGAGTAGCTACCTACTAAAATAGTCTCTTCCAGTCTCTGTTCCTGTTCAGGAGTCCAGACAGCAGACTGGCTTAAAGAGATGGGGGGGTGGGAGTGGGTTTTAAGCCTGTATCTCATCGTCAAACCTGGGCTACGAAGAGATTCAGGGCACAGGATGAGGCAGATGTGTCGTTTCAGTTAGAGAGACAGTTCAAGCAAAAACAAAAAGTTACATACTTTCCTTCTGGCCTGTAGTGCCATTTAGTTGTATTGCTGAGTTTTAGAGATATTAACTGTAGAGATTTCTGCTTTCTCTCAAATTTAATGGAAGTAGATGGCACTTTGTGGTGCCCAATGTGCGAAAAAGTCATGTCTTTTTCCAGAAATCATGACCAAGTTAGTCAAGTTAATGGGGGACTACTTTTTCATGTTTATTTACACAAATACATAACCTCTCGCAGAAAGTGGCAGATACCTAAATTCCACAGTTAAGAACATCACAATAAAGTAACTCAACATAACTTAAAAGTTTCCGCAGTCCAAAAAAGGTGTAGGCTGAAACTACAGCTTAGAACGCCTACCCTTTCAACAACAATCAAAATAAAGACAAAGACAACACAATACAAAATGAGAGGCAACTTCTATCTTGTAACTTTCTGCGCCATGTTCATCTGACATTGTTTCTATTTCATCATCCATTTTCATATTTGTTCAGTGTGCCTTTTATTTAAACCTTTTGTTTAGACCTGCAATGATTAGTTGACAAATTGATTAGTTTACAACTACTAATCACCAACAATTTTGATAATCAATTAATAATTGTGAGTCTTTCTTTTAAAGAAAAAATATACAAATTCTCTGATTTCAGAAGTGTTAACATTTTGTTTTCTTTAGTCCTCTATGACAGTAACCTGAATAGGTTTGAGTTGTGGACAAAACAAGAAAGGGCTTTGGAAACAATGATCAACATTTTTCACCATTTTCTGACATTGTATGTACCAAATAACCAATCAATTAATCCAGAAAATGACTGACAGAGTAATCAATGGTGAGAATAATAATTTGTTGCAACCCTACTTCTGTTTGAGTCTACTCATTATCTTTAATGTTTTCAGCTCCGTGTTATAACTGCTTCTATGGTAGAAAAAAAGTAGTTCCTAGATGAAACCCAACAAAGTCTGTGGATTATATGTGGAAAAATATGCGTTAGAATTTTGGGGTGAACTGTGCCTTTAACACAGGGTGTAAAACGTGCCTTTGAGACAGTTAGCCTCCTTGCAGCAATGTCTACTTCCCTTGGAAACTGCAATGATCTATTATTAATAAAGCTGACCTGCTGTGTGTTTATAGTTTGGGGATGAAGCACACACCTTTCCTGTCTCACACTACTCTCCCTGCAGCAGAAATAACCTGCAACAGGCTGGCACAACAAAGACTGGACACAGTCGCGAGAAATTCATATGAGCTCTTGGGTTATCTCACTGTGAATCTACCTAATTTGCTTACGGCAGTAACATATGCTTATCACTCCAGGTCATGCATGCTAAGTCCCTGCAATCTGTGGCTGTGACTATACCACAGAGCAGTAACTGACACACACACACACACACACACACACACACACACACACACACACGTCGATGCATGATTATTATTACAACCTTAGCTTCCATAACATTAATCAAATTCTGCTCTAATCATAAACCCGCTTACGTATAAGTCCTTAAAGTACCATAATCTTTAATCCAGGCGACTGAGACCAGCATCTGTCCATAAACAATCTAGTTTCATACCAGCAACTGCACTAAGTCCCGTTATCAAGCTTGTTAGCAAAATGCCGCTAACTGGCTAGCTTTAACTGGGACATATCTAGAAGGGAACCCTTGACTTGCGAACAGATCTCGCGACAATGATCACGTTCAACCATACCATCATATTTCCCCAATCACAGCCAAATGTTTTCTGTACCTAACCCCACCTGGAATTTCGCCGCACTTCTCACAATATTACATTTAAGTCGTCTGTACAATTAAGAAACAACGCATACAAATCTCACGAGAATCCCACAAATCAAGGGTTCTCTTCTAGACACGACCAGCTAACTGACTGCGACGGGCCGCGGTCGTGTCTCGAAGGGAACCCCAGACCCAAGAAAGATACCGCGAGAGTAATCATTTTAATCTAAATTATTATCTTTCTCTACTGCTAAGCAAGTGTTTTTGTCCCTATACCGACCCATATTTTAATCACAGTTATGTCACATTATAAACATAATCAGTGTGTGCGAAGCGCAAAATAAAGAAACACCGCGTACAAATCTCTCGAGAGTCCCACAAGTCGAGGGTTCCCTTCTAGACAGGATCACGGGCCGCCGACACTTCACAACCGCTAGCTACAGCTCGTTAGCAACCGAGCTAACTAGCCGACACATTCCTTCCCTTGGCGTATAATCAGAACACAGCTAGGATGTCAGAAAAACACTGCAATCGAGTGTATTTCAAGGCTCAAATGTGAACCGGACCTGGCAGGTTTTAAACCAACCCGCATTCCGGTGTATTTGCTCGGGAAAAACACAGCGGCAGATTGCTAGCTAACGTTACCTGCCCTTCCGCCTGGCCTTGACTAAAATGGGAGTGCACACTCCGTTTTGTACTTGCGGACAATTCTTTTCATTTCTCAGACGTACATAACACACGCCGCGCACTCTGCTGTGTCCGCGTATTATCCCGCAAGTGTTGACGCGACGTGCTCCCACGCAAACGAGTTATTTGACCGCGTTTAGCATGTAGTAAAGTTTGGCATTTGCACTCACCGTTTCTCGCTCGCTGTCTCTCGCCGCTCCGCAAGTGTCAGTTTGCCTCCGGCCAGTGTGCGCAGCAGACGTCACTCCTGACTATTTCTCATTTTTCTTAAAAGGGCATGACACAGCGGCCACTCAGCCCGCTTCATTTGCATGATAACGGGATGCATAGCAGTCATCAGTGTCAGAAAAAATACACACACACGCCCTGTTTCTTATTCATTGTTAGTAATATATTTCAAACCAGCTACTCATTTCCTCCAGAACTTATACTTAAACAGCACATTCTTGAAGGATGAGCGACTTTCTGGTCGTGTCATCTGTCACGGAGTGCCAAAAAAATACGAAAGGAAAAAAAAAGTGTTTTTGTGTGTGAGGTGGTATCACTAAACATCACATTATTGTCCAAGATATTTAAGATTGAAAAACACCACGAGTAAGAGCTGTTTTAAGTATCTTTGTGTAAGTCAAAATTAAAATCCAAATGAAATCACACATCATAATAAGATTTTTTGTCAATTTACAAGTTTCATATAGACACATCCCATTTAAACATTTAAATGTTCCGTTTAGAACCTAAAGGAACAATGTTCACCAATGTAATAAGGAAAATAAGGATCCTCATTATAACCTTATGGAAATAACGAGTTAGTATCTCTAAATAGTAGGTTAGTATCTCAAAATAATGATTTAGTATCGCAAAGTAATTACTAAATATCTAAAACAATGGAAAACTAACAAATAATGACTTAGTATCTCAAAATAACTTATCTCAAAATCATGAAGAACTTTCTCAAAATAAAGATTTAGTATCTCAAAATAATGAGAAACTTTCCTAGAGTAATTACTTGGTATCTTAAAATGAGAACTGTGCTCAATATAATGACTAAGTATCTAAAAATAATTAGTTATCTCATTATTTATTTAAAAATTGTAACTTATCTCAAAATAATAAAGAATAATAAGAAAGTTTCTCAAAATAATAATACAAAAGCATTATTTTGAGATAATTTTTCATTACCACTTACAGGATCTTTTTTCCCCATCACATTTCCAAAAAATTAGCAGTTACAGAAGCTCAGGGCATAGATCAATCAATAGTCAGTTGCCAAAAAAAACTTGTCCATTTTGATTATCTGCTAATTGTTTAAGTACTTTTTTTGCCAAATGCCAAAAAATCCTGAGGTTCCAGCTTCTCAAATGTGATAACTTTGGGGTTTTTTAAACTTCCTGATTACAGCATACTTACTATTTTTGAGGTTTTTGTGGGTAGTTGTGTAAATTTAGCAATTTAAAAATAGCAGATTACGTTTTGAGAAATTGCTGGCACAGTTACTGTAAATCATTTAGGGAAGTCCACATTAAGTCTCAAGTCAATCCAGGCAAATCTCAGGAAAGCAACTTCCAAGGCAGTTTTAAGTCTTCATAACAACACTGACCATCAAAATGACAAAACTTTAGAAAATTTTCCTTTTAAAGCTGTTAAGTGTTTATTACAGGCCTATACCTGAGACCAAGTCCTTTTAATACATGGAAGCAATTGATCGATTAATCAACTAGTCCATCAATAGAGGCAACAATTTTGATCACATCTGATCATGTATCCCCAAATCCCTTTTCACTTAAATGTGAATATGAGCTTGGGAATGGTGTTTTTCTCCATTTTCTGACATATTATAGATCAAACAATTACTTGATCAATCAATAAAGTCTCATGATGGTTAGCTGCAGTCCTAGATCTAACAAATATCTACAGGACATGTCAAAAGCGTCTCACTGTATTAATTTACTGTTCTGGATTTTTTTTGTAAAACTGAGGTGAATGTTTTTACCTTCTGCAACAAGTCTTCAGGAAGTTTTTTTTTTTGTGACTTATGCTCTACTTAAATGTCAAGTGTGCAGCTCTGGCATGGAATGAACACTCCCTGACCCCAGACATCAAACCGGTGACGCAAAGCTGCATCAAGGTCCCTTCCCCATCGCCTTGCTCATCCAGCGTCCTTCACCTGTAACTGCACAGAGTGGGCTTCAAACAGATAACAGGTGTGTGACACAAACATACAAGAATGCGAGAGGAAAGTGCTCCCTTATGTGGCTTTTGTATACACATCCTTAAAACAGTCAGTTGTACAATTTTGGCCAGACATAAAAGAGCAGCACTAGTGTGGATATGTTGGCGAGGACTACCCTCTAGTGGGGGATGAGCGATCCTGCCAGGGCAGCAAAAGTACACTCAAGTTTTAACGTTGCCTCATTTGTAATCTACATTTTTCACAACCCAGATTAGAACTAATGGAATAAATGTATTCATAAGACTACAACAGACGACACAGTACAACTTATTTCTTTATTGTACCATAGTACAATCTGTCATACAGATTTAATACAGTATGCATCAATCCCTTGCTTTAGTCTCTCCATTTATTTGTACTGCCTATGCCATCCTTGGTCACTTGCCATCTTTTTCACACCTTTGTGTTGAATGTAAAAGCACTGTCACATTAAATAGAACAATCTTTACAATCTATAATAAATAAATCACTTTAAAACAAACTAATATCGCAGGAATAGCATTGTATCTGGTAAGTGTTTGCCTTCATAACTCTGAATAAAATCAAATAAAAAAGGCCAGCCAAATGTAAGCGGCCAGCCCAAGCAGGTGGTATATTTAAGGCAAATAAAGACTAACATAAATGCAAGCGGAAAGCCTTTACTGTACATACACATACTTATATATAATTCATCATGTTCCATGTGTGACGTGTTTTTTTTGCTAAATTCAGCACTATCCAAAGCTTCTCAGTCTTGACCTCCCACTTCATGGGTGACATGCAGTACATATGGACAAAACAGAAAAACACACCTTGTCCCCATAAACTCTTTAAAATCAAACGACAAATCTGACCACATGTCTGTATTTTTTTTTTTAACCAATGTTGTGTGAGACAGATGCACATGACAAGGCTGAGAATGGCAAAAAGGCAGATCTGTACATGGCTCTTGAAAAAGAAGGAAAATGAAGATGTGCTCTGTCCGTCATTTCTCTGATACAGTCCGTTAAAGTCGGGTGCAGTTGCTATTGTTTGACATGTGGTATTTTCGCATCTCCATTTCTTCTGTGTAACTTCAGCAAGGAATTCAAAAAGGCCTAGTGGATGTAAGAAGTGGGGGAGTCCTCTCACTGATATTGTCTGTAGTCTCCAAAGGAAGGGGAGGGCATGCCAGTGGGGGTGGGTTCTTCTGCAAACTGGGGTCCTAGAGGGAGAGAAAAAAATAAAGTAAACTTCAGAGTGAGATAACAGCCACTGGTGTCAAGGAGGTAGATTTATAACACATGAAATCATCAAACTGTGTTCTCTGTCTATGCAGTAATGCTTTACGCCTCCATCAGTCATTCAATGGTACAAACCTTGAGGGCTGTAATGAATAGTTCAAACCAACATTCAAATGCTGCACAGCTTTTTTTTTGAATGTCTATTCATATTTAAAAACTAATTCTGCACAGTTGCAGATTAAGATAAGGCTACACTATTATTATTATTATTATTAGTATTATGCTTTTTTTATATAATTAGATTGCAGAGGTGGCTGCACAGGATTGTTTGACTTGTGCGATCCAAACACAAGTCCAGAGTCAAAATTTATTGGAAAAAGATAAAAACATGCTTTAAAGTTTGGAAATCATAACTTCTAACAAATTATTCTGCTTCCATCCATATTTGCTGGCCTTTAGCTTCTCAAAAAAGAAAAAAAAAAAAAAAAAAAACTTTCACTGTGGTCAAAAAATCTGGACATCTGTATCAACGGGGCAGTCTAGCAGCACTCTAATAACACAACAGACTTTTGAAGCTCCATTTAAAAAAATCAATACAAGCTTTGAATGTTTAAAAAAAAAAAAAAAAAGACATTCAGTTCAGCCCCACAAACATCCAATATGAGAAGCGGTACTCACCAGTTGGGAACTGTGAAGAGGCAAACCTAGTAAGCAGGATTCCAGCGCCCTCTATCAACGCCAGCAAGATGCCTCCCATGGCTGCAGAGCCGACCATGGCTACTGGTCCATCTGCAGAGGGACAGGGAACGTTAACGAATTAGATGCACACAGTAATAAGTAGATTACATTGGAAAGTTGAGATGTTACTCTGTGGTAAAGTTTTCATCACTTTGTTTTAAATATACAAAGTTTCAGGATATAGTGAAAAATGTTCATGTTCTTTCTGACATTACAACACAACTTAAGGCCGTGTACGTCCATACAAATGTTAACATTTATTCTGCCGTATCAAACCTGTGTTCAGGTTTAAGTTAAGTGGCGTGTTGGTGGGAATTACACAAGCTCACCATCAGGTTTAAGTTTTCCTGTCCCAGTAAGTGCAACAAAATGAACAGAATAGAGAAACATGGCAATCAGGCCTGATCTGTGCATGTCCACACAATCCTGAGCATAGACATATTATATGTAGACACCACGTTGACTGCTTCAGCTTGTTGCCGTGTTACATCAATGTCGCCGCCATACTAGACAGGTTAAGACTGGCCTATAAAGAAATACGTTCTGCCCCACCAGTAGGGTTGGGCTGATGGCTGATGACATTGTCCACTGCATATGGCTGACAGCAATCTACCACTGAGCCCTCTATTTTCCTAACAGTATGTTTTAAATTCTGTGTTTTTGGAGGTAGCAGTGTGTCCCCTCAGAGGTGCCATAAGGAACACGTTGTTGGTGAAGATCCATATTGACATGAGGAAGAAAAAAAATAAAAAGAAGCTTTTGCTGCTGGTCATTGCACCAACATTGCAGCTCCATATCCTATTAGGCGAACCAAAGATGCTTAGTTACACTGGTGGCAGCTGTGATTCTTTTCTCCACGATGCTGTTAGTGTGTTTCCTTCGATTGTACTGTTGTTGTTTGCATTGTTGTTTGTTTTCTTACTTTCCTGAGTATAGCTCGTTGATAGCTTTGTTTCAAGCTTCAGAGGCTCAACACAACAATCTTATGGACATCTTATCCAGAGTCAAAGAATTTTAAACCTGGTGAGGCAGTGTTTCACTGTGGACATCATCATGTGCTGATTTAGTACACATCTTCCAAACCTAGTCACCAGCGTACAGTTAGTGATTCCTAAGTCGTTACTACGTGCAGGTAGCTTGGTGGAGACACACACACAGTGCAGATAGTCTTAAAGATCTGTTTGAGAAACAAATCTGATTCGCCTGCAGTCTAAACAAAGCCAAATTTTAAGTTCAAATGAATAAATGTGAACATACCCAGTATGAACTCGCATGCAGCAGAGTCACAAGACTTGACAAGTCCTCTAATTTAATGAAGTTCATCTTCTTATTTCCAGTATTAATACTGCAAAAAGGCTAAACTCAAACAATTTCAATAATTCTACTCTTTGTTGCAAGTCAGCACCACATAAAGCTGTGACATTGTTACTGAAGTTAGTCAAAAAGGGTCTACAGAAAAAAACGGTTGATTTTCAGGGAGAATCTAGTGTGTGGAAAAACCATCACACCAACCAGGCTTTAGCTCCAACTTCCTCTGCTGGTACTGGACAGTTTTAACAAATCACAGTGACACAGATCCTCTCTGAACAGAATAGCTGATTTGCACTCAAAGGACAGAAAAACATGTTAGCAAACACACATCCAAACTCGTATCCACTCACTGACTCGGTAATTTTGATAATGCAGTAGGTTTCATTTTAAACCCTGTGCTCAGTGTTCAACAGCAACATCACTGTTTGCCTTTTGTATGAGGCATGCTTGTGCTGTCTGCTGATGGTTAATTGCCAGCTTCTTCTGAGCTTACTCACTTCTTGCAGCAAGGATCGCTCCCGTCATGGCCCCGCTTGTAATTGAGTTCCAGGGATCCTCCTTCCCTCGTACTTTTACTAAACCACAGTCAATCATGGAGAAGAGGCCTCCCCATACTGCAAAGCTTCCTGCAACCCAAAAAAAACATTCACTTCAGTTCAACAAGACACTTTTAAAGCCATTTTGTTGAGTTATTTTGTTGTCAAAAACTGCTACTTCACCCTAAATGGACTTCTTTAGCATCCAATACTCAACAACTGTAGGTCAGAACAGCGGCTGTATTTGTTGTTGACTCCTAAATGACGACGTGTCAGCTTTGATTCAAGTCTGTTATGGCAGTTGAAATGGATTTACAGCGGCTTTCACTAAGGATGTCTTGGCCCAGATCAGAGCCCTTAATGCTGGTTATCTGCCAATATCCAAATGCTGACTAAATATGTGTCTGAAACACTGAAATACACTGCCATAGATATAATGAAATGTTCAAATTCACACACTCCAATTTTCTCCTGCATATGCAGCGAAATTCTCACACGGTGGAGCGGGCTGTGGTAAAGGAGAGCAGTGCTGCAGTATTAGCAGGCTGAGGTGGACAAAGCACAGAATACTGTAAAGAAAGGAGCGGAGTTCATTTTATTTTGCCCAATACCGGTGCATGGAAATATGCCAACACCAATCCTCACACAATGGAAAAAAAACTATCCATACAGCTTATGTAAGAGCTGAAATAAGAACAAGCCAGTAGTACAGTAGTACAATACTGCTGTTGGACAATATATTGTCCCACAAATAACTGCGATAAATGATATTACTAACGTTTTAAGACAATATTATGCCACTGATATGACAACATAATAGTATAATAATGTAAGTACAACCTTTCAAAGAGCAATGAACTTTTAATTCCGACGGCAAGAGGACAGAAGCAGTGCTTCCAGAAATGACAGCAAAACCTGTGTCATAGTTTTTAGGAAAGTTTCTGTTCATTCAGCTTCCGCACTCTAAAAAATACCCACATGCTGCACCCCAGTCTTACAATGGTAGGGAAAATCCTGCAGTTTATTGTGGCATTATTCTTGGCTATAATGTTGGTGGCATTCTTATCTAAACATGCGTGTAATCGCAACAGGCAATATGGTACTATATAAGGACATGACCTTGATCATTTTTGCTGACCTCGATAAGATGATGAAGTAATTATCATGACAGACCTATAAGGAAGTATATTTAGCCACGCAATGACATGGGAATACAGAGGGACGGTGGAGGAGTCGATTACACTGCAGCAGTAGTTTAAGTTCTATTAATGTTTAGGTACTTTTTTCCCCTGCCATGATTAACTTATCAAAATTGTAAGTAGTGTAAACAACATGACATCAAGCAGCCTACAGAGCAGAGTATTTAATAACAAAGATACTGTTTGACTTTAAAGCAGATGATATTTAAATTCAGCAGTTTCTTACCTCCAAGTTGTGGGGCTCTGGTCTTGATGGCTGTCAAGCTGCCTCTCATTCTGTGGCTCATCCCCTACAAGAGATCAACAGCAAACACAGATCAATGAAAATTCCTTGTCAACAAATGATGATGCCAAAATGCCAAAAGTGCAAATTATGGTCATTTATGGTCGTCCAGACTTATCACCTCTACATTTATTTATTGAAAAAGTGAAGACATTTTGGTCACAACAACTCTTCTCAAGACACAGCAATTATAAAGTTAAACATATTGCATGATAATCCATAGCTGTGTTGGACGTGTGTCTATAGTCACATGTAACAGCTCACTCATTTAAAAAGTATATAGCATCTAGGTGGAGACATGTAACCACGGTAACCCATGCCAAGTATAAACTCTCATTACAAGGAGCTACCCTGGTCACTTTCAAGCTTTGTCCGTTACGCTATTGTTACTACTGCATTGCATTGGGAGATATTTATGCCAGCATGGTGTCCAGTGCTTGCATGTTGAAATATTTCACCAAAAAGAGTATGTGCCTTGTGTGCTGTTGATTTCAAAGTAAGACATATTTTGGACAAACTAAAAAATTTCAGATAATGTTTTAGCATATTCAGTAGTATGTTAGTGTGGAATCACACGCAGCAACATTTAAATTTAGCATTTTTCTGTTTAGGACAAACACAGGCTACTGTAAGATAATATTAATCATGTGTGCATGCAGCTACTGATGCAGGACACCACGGCAAGCACTGAAATCATGAGTAGAAGCCATTTTTGTTTAGGCTTGTATATAATTACACTCACTCTCATAAAAACACTCACCCTTTTTATTTTACTGCTTGAATTAAATCTTACTTTACTGCTCATGTTTCTCATCTGAGTTTTTGTTTTTCAACACTGAGCTCAGTAATGTTTTTACATTGTTTCCTCTTTTTGAAGTGAAAGTACTGAGCACTGTTATCCATTACTTCTTACTGGTGCTGAAACCAATATTGTGTGTTTTATTAAATTTTCCAGTGGCCTGGTGGAAAGGCAGGAAATACTTAGGCTGACAACAGAGGTCAATAAAGGACACTGATTATTTAGAGCACTGCTAAAATCATGTAAATGTTATTATGCCATAACACTACTTTTTTCTTTTTTTTTTTTTTTTTTGGCATTTTTGCCTTTATTGACAGTGACAGCTGAAGGCATGACAGGAAAGGGGGGTGAAGAGACAGGGGATGACACGCAGCAAATGAGCCGCAGGCGGGACTCGAACCAGCGGCCGCTGCAGAGGACTAACAGCCTCAATACATGGTGCGCACGCCCTACCGACTGAGCTATAGGGGCGCCCATGCCATAACACTACTGATAATACAAAGCAGTGACATTTCTACACACAGTTGATTGTGCCTTTAATCATCTGAAAATAACAAAACATAGTATTGTGCATGTTCTAAACAGGTGTCAAACCAATCCCTTAACAGTGTTAATGTTAAACTACATGACTAAACTTACCGAGGGTGCGTTTCTGAAGCCTTTTACTGCCTGGAATATTCCTCCTCCGATAGCTCCCATGGTGAAAGCTCCCCCACAGTCGTCCACGATCCTCCAGGGACTAAAAGGATAAGACAGCCTTTAGCAAAGGTCATTGTCATATTTTTAGTTCACAGTATGAAGCTGTATTTTTTTTTTTTATAGGTGCCAATATCACATTTGCTTGCAGATTCTCTCCTGACTGAGTATGGATTGGAAACCAAGGGTCATTATAGAAGAACAGGCACTCTTACTTTCATCATTATTGTTCTGTACTATTTATTATTCTTATGTTCTTTTATTATTATATAGACCTAAAATAAATTAAACAATAAATTAAATACCAAATCATTTGACCTCACTGTTTATTCTACAATCACAAACACGCCATGGGGGACTAAAAGCTGTAACAAAAAAAGATTGGAAAAAAATAAATAAATAAATAAATACCTTGCAAAGCTTACAATAGTTTTACATTTCAACAGCATTTTTGTTTGTACATTCAGAAATGTATTTGTGATAAAGGAAAACTGCTCTGAAAAGTGTTGCTTTTGCCTTTGAATATAAATGATAAGCAAATTAAAACAGAACTACAAAGAGGTTCCCAATTTCATCAATGAATCCAAATAAAATATTTTTTCAAAGATATGATCAGCAAGCAAGTTTTTCAGTAAACTCTCCACAGAAGGTAAAACTTAATATTAATCAATTAGCTGACTGGATGACGTTATTTTCACAGTTGATTAATCTGATTTTTTTTTTCTGAACAATCGGTTATCTATGAAAAAGGTGAACAATGCAGATCAGCGTTTCCTGAAGCCCAAGGTGACTGATGAGGTTGCTGTCATAAAGGACTAAGAAACCAGAAAATGACTTTTGACTTCTTCTTCTTAAAAATTAGTCAAACCAGTTAACATAACAGTTACCGATTAATGTAATAATCAACTAATTGTTGCTGCTCTTGTCTTGTGACAACACCTGGTCTGACGATAGATACTCCTGATTCACGACAGTCGCACTGCATTATAACAAGACTACGAACACAGTAAACTGAATGTCTCTTCTTAATAAGTATCTGCACAGTCTGAGTATCTGTACATCAACACGTTTTTACCTCAGTTACAAGGTTTTCAGATAAACCAGATAAGTTTCAAGGTACCCTTCTGCTGTTGTGCAATCCTCAGGCTGCCCCCAGCAGATACAATTAGCATACAGGTGGCTAACTCAGCTAGCTTAGAAAACACAAACATCTTTAACTGAGCTAATTTCGACTGAACAACTAAAACTGTCACACCGCCGGTCGAGAATCGCTGTAGGTCATATATCACCTTGTGCACGTCAGTAACTAGAGTCAGTGAACTAAATGTGATGATATGTGCGCGAGTAAACCGACAAGGTCACTAAAAACGTGATTTAGCATTAGCGGTCTAATGCTAGTACAAATTGCCCATACTCTTCTATGTAAAGTTAGCATCGATGCTAACGCGAGGTAACCAGCCGGGTTTGACATGTTTCGGGTTCTGTCGCATTTTGTAACGCAAAAATAATTAAACAAGCTTAACGTAGTAGTTATGTCAGTTGGTGACATAGAGCTAATTGAGAGAAACACATTTAAAATGTATTTGTTATAAAATTTATTTGATTATAAGACTCACCACGGCTCTCTGGCATATTCCTCCATTTTGTTCTTTCGCTGTTCCCTCTGACGTAACGCTTATCGACAACCTGACGTAACGACACAACGTGATGTTTTAAAGGGGCAGTTCATGTGTTTTTAAAGCGACATATACAGATAAATTGAGATGTTATATTGTTGGAACAGGCTATTATCTGTCAAGAAAAATTTATAACGGTGATTCGGCCTAAATATAACTATAATAACTCTGTTTTGTAATCCTGTGAGTGATAGCATTAAAGACATGACAAAAAAAAACCAAACACATGCAGCAGGTACAGGTTTGATACATGATACTTTTACTAAAGTATTTCTGTAACACCAGTACTTTTAGTTGCGTAATATTTCTGTAATATTACAGTATTTGTACTTGAGTACAGATTTTAAGTAGTCTTTCTACCACTGCAGTTAACAAATAGTGGCATGGGGGAGAAGAAAAGTTTTGCTTTTTACAGTCAAAGTTTATTCTGTTACTATAGATTTAGCAAGCAGGCACTTTTCAAATAAGAATTTAAAAGACAAGTTTTACAGGAGAAGAAAACAGACAGGGGAATAAAGAGATAGAAAAGACATTGCATAACATTTAAAGCTATAAAAAATAACAGGCCTAAGCCAAAGAAAACACACAGCCCTTGGGATGCTATTTAAAGGTCAAGTGTGTAAGATTTACAGGGATTTATTGGCAGAATCTACTGAGGCAGCAACATCACTGTGTTCAGATAGAATCTCCTTTGGAATAGACATCAGAAAACGGGGAAAATACTAAATATTTTAAACCTCACTCCTGATATTTTTTTCTGTGTATTGATCTAATGTCTGCAAATGAAGCAACCAAAATCAAATCACCACACGAGGTGATCTTTTTAACTTATCTGTAAGGGAGGAAGCAACGGCCAGTTTATCCAGGATTACATAAAAACCTTTATGTTATAAATCCATGAGGTTATCAGCTTTGTGTGTGTGAATATAAATGAGCAGAATCACCTGGTTATGATCTGGTGCTGCTTTGATATTTCACACAACTTTTGATTCCACAATGGCGGCTCATTGTAAGGACACGCTGAGGCAGCAATAGTCCAGGATTTCTGTGTAAAAAGGGTTTCTGTGGGGCTGACCGCCCTCCTCATAAACTTCACCGTGGTTTTCATTCCTCATTTTGGTGCGGCTGCAGATTGTGTTTTCTCAACAGCATCTCCGCACTGTGTGTCCAGTGACACAGTGGTCGTTTCTTGGCAGTCGTAGTTAACATCTACTTCAAAGTTTTTATGCGCACGTGTACGACTTCAACTTTTAATCAACGAGCCAGATATTTTCTTACAGAGTTCTCAATCATTTGTACTAATGATTTAACTGGAATAGTTTCGTGTGGATCCAAACTGTAGGACTGCTCCAACTGCAAGTCACAGAACGTTGTATGGAAAAGAATTTATGGGACTTTTACTTCTGGAAACAGTGGCGCCAAAAATAGCTCCTGCAACTCTGTCTGTTAGTGGAAGTGTGATTAGTTCTAAAATTGTTTGGGAAAAGCACAGTATAAACTGCATGTGAGTCCTGTTTTATTACCTGATCTTGATCCCTATGTCCAAATTTAGTTCTACCACCTTTATTACATTAGCTGAAATAGGTCTGGTTCTACAGGTTGTTTTACTTTGGATCAGATTGCAGCAAACCTGTGTTCATATGGTATTCCAGGAAAGGGAGGTTAAGCGGGGCCCGACTGCAGATTTTTGCCCTGGGCCCCCCTAATAGGTTAATTCAGCCCTGCTACAGAGAGGAAGGAACCTACATGTACAGTTAACTTAAAGACTAAACACCACACGAGAAATGTGGATATACAGTGAGTTACTTTCTGCAGGCAAAGTTCTCCTTGTATCCCTTTTGTTGGCCCTGAACAACTCAACATTTTCATTCTTTCCCCTGTTTGTCCTCCATCTGAGATCAGGGGAACAGCTACAACTGACAGACAGACAAACCACTGGCCTGCAGCCCATTATTAGGAACAAGAAAGGAATGAATCGCTTTCATTGAGAAATGCCCAAATATAGGCATTTCATGGATGCAGGGCTGAGGCAGGGAGATGGAGACATAAACTGCTGCTGCTGCTGGTGGTGGTGCTGTTCTGCTGTTCTCCTCTGAACGCTCAGGACGATGGTGGGTCGACATTACCACTGTTTCCCTGCAGCTTTAAATATGGAAAGAGCAAATGAATTCTACCGAACTGGGGGTTTAACTTTAAAAATACCTGCCTTCAAATCAAATAATCAAGTTTCTCAAAGAAAGTTAAGGGACAAACTCAACCCAGCTGAGCTGTATGATGTGTCTCCTTTCTTTAACTCCAGCTGATCTGTTAAAACAGTCTGCCGTTTGATGACAGACAGTCTGTTTTGTGTTGTTGTTCATTATTTTTATCCTCTACTATCTGGTCATATTGCAAACAATGTCATGTTCTGTTAACTTTTTAGCTAATTCACAATGTGATGTTTTCTTAACTTTTTAGCCAGCTAGCAAGTAATTGTTGTTAACTTTTTTGCTAATTAGCAAACAATGTAACATTTTATTTAATTTTTTTTAGTTAGCGAGCAAAACAACGTTACATTTTGTGAAGAAACACAGAGCAGCCGAAAGTTGACATCCCCCCAACATTTATTTTTATTTATTTTAAATTGGGTAAGCAAGCACCTCCATATTGATTAAAATCTTTAATTTAATCAGTAAACTTGAATTTACTTAACAGAGATTCATTTGTGATTGTTCAGCAGAGCTCTGCTTAATTTTACATATGGATTCATTCATTCTTAAGATTAAATTAATTTAATCTTTGTTAGTGCAACCCAGTCTAAATGTTTTTTCTTGTTGTAGAAGCACAGGCTTGTAAATGAGTGTATATTGGAGGAGAAATTCTTCATATTAACTTAAATAACTCAGTTGTCATGATTCACATACGGTATGGAAGTATAGTTAGATATATTATTTATAGTGCAGGTTGGTTGTTGGATATTGATACATATCTATACATGACTGTGAACATGGATGTGGATTTTGGATTCCTAGCAAGCGTCAGATCTGGAGTATATTAACAGTGTACAATTTCATATAGACTGTAACCCAACTGAAATGAATGACAGTTCAACAGATATTAAGACATACAGACCTTGATTTATCATGCTGAAAAATACTGCAGAAGTCATTGGTTTGTCATTTTACATGTACTGTACATATTCTGCTTAATGATATCAGCCAGGCATAACATTACACATGTGACTTGTCATTGCAAACATACCAGAATCTTTTATTGAAGACATACAGGCTCTGTAAGAAAGGCATGTGTAATCAGACATGACAGAGGATCAGTACGCATATGAGTGCCACTCTGATTTTTTTTTTTTTTTTTTTTTGGTTATCACAAATGACATTCACTTTAAAGTACAACCTAAATCAACAGGAGGGTTGACATAAGCCAGTAGCGGTTTTCCAAATCCCCTTAAAGGTTAAGACATGTCGATGTATTACATTACAAGTTATGTTAGGTATTCAAACACCCAGGCTAGAATGATTCTGTACAAAATATAACATCAGATACTGAAGGGCAGCCATTTGCACTTCCTGATAAAAATGCATTATGTAATTATTTCCATGCTAAAACTCTTTCGTCATGCACCAGGATTCCTCTGGGCTGCTTTCCAATACATTAAACCCTGCCTGAGATGTCTTGAGATTTGGCAATGAGACACACAATCAAAGACCACCTTGACCCTTTTCTCTTTTTTTTTTTCAAACCCAGATTTTCTTAAGTCAGGCCGCCATGTTTGTTAATTCCCTGATATTTCCGCCATTTCAGAATTCCCAGTTTGAACAGATTTACAACTTACAAGTATAAGGTGGATTCCCACAAACGCCACAAATAAATAAATGGTCAAATTAATGTCCACTATATCACTGATAAACTTTTGTATATTAGAATTTTATAAAGAGTTATTTGAATCTCTTATATTAAGCTCATCGCACACTCCCACCTCACACTCACATTCAGATGCATACACAAGCCAACATGTTATATGATCGGCTTCATATTATCTAGTGCAAATAACCAGCAAAGCATCAATATGAACTGAAGACAAACAACCACAAAACTCTTGGCACTCTCTGCCCTGCATCACTCATTCTCCACAGAGTCCTTTTGGTCCAGTGTTTGAGGGGAGAACTCATAGTGAGGGCTAGTCATCCGACCGATTGGCATCTCGTGTTACGCTGTCTCCATCCGTCCCACAGCACAGTTCTCTGACTGCATCCCGGGGGAATGTGGAGTTTATCTCCTTGAAAACCTGTGGTGAGATGTCTGTTCTCCCGCTCTCTTCTTCTTCACTTTATATTCCAACAGGAGACTTTACTGCAACCACTTTGGCACCGGCACCTGCAGGAAAAATCCAATTTAAATATGTGAGAATGTGTCATTGCCAGGCTAACTTATTAATTGTCTACTTCCTGTCAATGCAATAGTAACGTTACCTTCATTTACAAACTTTGTGATTTTTTATTCTCAAGTTTGTTACTTCATGTTACACAGTGGACTTAGTACACATCGTTAAGAATATTTAGTGTTTGTTTAATATTAAGGTTTTTTTTAAACATTTTGATAATGCCCTGTGTTTTAGACTGTTAGCGATATTAGCTAGCTAGCTAGCATCACCTTCTTCATTCAGACTTGACAGAAACAAAATAAAACTCACCAAAAACTTCTTTGTCAGTCTTTCTACTGCTCCAACAATAACCAAGTACGGTTTGGCCAAAATAAACCCTTAATTCACTGAGTTAGATCTGAAAATATTCTAAAGAGGAGCAAGAGGAATGGTGTACAGCCAGAATATTTTCACATCTAATGTGATAAATTAAGAGCTTATTTCAATCAAACCAGAGTCGGTGATTGTTGGAACAGTAGACACCTGTTTTTGATTAGTTTTATTTTGTTTTGTTAAGTTTGAATGAAGAATATGAGGCTAATGAGCTTGCAAGCTAATGTTGCTTATGGTTATCTAAAACAGTGTTTCTCAACCCTGGTCCTCAAGTACCCCTGCCCTGCATGATGTTTCCCTGCTCCAACACACCTGATTCAAATGATCAGGTTGTTGTCAGGCTTCTGCAGAGGCTTGATGACGAGCTGATCATTTGAATCAGGTGTGATGGAGCAGGGAAACATCTAAAACATGCAGGGCAGGGGTCCCTGAGGACCAGAGTTGAGAAACAGTGATCTAAAACACATAGGTGATTATCAAAATCCTCAAAAAAAACTATACAAAACAAATGGTACATATACATACATATACAAATACAACATAAACTCGTAATTCACCACAGTACATGTGAAAATATCAGGAGAGGAGCGAGAAGGAGGTTGGACATCAGAGAAGCAGAGGTTAGAAACAGCCTGTACAGCCAGAATAGTTTCATATTTAACTCAGTCAATGGAGGGTTTTTATCAACCACACCATATGGTGATTGTTAGAGCAGTAGAAACACTAACAAAGATGTTAGAGTTTTGTTTTGTTTCTCTTTGTTTTGAATGAAGAAGATGATGCCAGCTATCGGTTATCTAAGACGCTGATGTGATTATCAAAATATAAACAAAACAAACGGTAAATATTATTAACAGTATGCATCAAGCTTACTGTGAAAAATGAAATGACAAACTTAAGGACAAAAAATCACTAAGTTTGTTGGTGAAGGTAAGCTTACTGTAAAGTTTACAGGAAGTAAACAGACATGTATGTAAAAACAGGTACCTGTCACACTACATTGTGCAAGTATACAATAAACCTTTGTTACGCACCTTTTTCAGTTGTTTAATGTTGCTTCCTCTGATCGAGGCGAGCAGTTGGTCCCTTGAGTTCTTACTACCGCCTGGGCCTTTTCCATCCAGCTTCCTCTGCGACACCGGTGTCAGGGAGTTCCTCAGGGAGTCTACGTCCAGCATAGGAGGCGGTGGAGGTGGAGGTCCGCCCCCAGGAGGAGGGGGAGGTGGTGGGGGAGCCGGACCTCCTGCTCCTTTTTTTGGAGTCAGCTTCGGTGACGGCATTGGTGAAGGTATGGGAGAAGGTTTGGGTGAAGCTTTGGGTGAGCTTCTCAGAGATCCTCCACCACCCGTCTTGGGCACTTGTAAAGTCCCCGTCTTCTCCCCGTTGGCCTGGGCCTGCTTCTGCTCCTGCAGGCGCTTCTGCCGCTGTCGGTCCATGTTGCGACTCAGGATGTTTGTCGTAGTCATTCTGGGTCCGGCTAACTCAAAGTGGTAGCCCAGTTTGAGCAGGGTGGTGTTTTCTTTCAGGATCTTGGTCATCTCCATCTCTGTCTTCCCACCACAGATATGACGCTGGTTTTGAAAGCGGAGCTCGGTCAGGGTGGAGTTGTATTGCAACGCCTGGATCAAAGACAGGATGCCCTTGCCAGTGAGGTGGTTGGAGTCCATGTTGATGCTGGTGATGGACTTGTTATTGCGAAGCATACCGGCCATGGCGTAAGCTACGTGGTCATCTGCACGGCAGTTTGCCAAAGCGACCTTCTTGACATGGGTATTTTTCTGCAAGGCCTCTGCAAACTCGATGAGTGTCTTCGTCTTGATGACCTCCGAGTTATTGACATTGAGCTCCTCAAGGGAGGGGTCGTTGCTTCGAACCTGCTCCATCAGCTCATCAAACATGCTGGAGTCTTCATCCTCCTCCTCCTCTTGTTTGGCCTTGCTGTTTGGGGTATTCTTGGCCACACAGTTGCCAACTTTCTCAGTCTCCTCTGCTTTATTAACTTTTCCTTTTTCCTTTTTCTCCTCAACTTTTCTGTCAGGACTAATCTTCTTGTCCTTCTCCTTCACGTGGTCACTGTGGTTAACCAGCTCCTCTCTGTCTGTTCTTTTTTCCGCCTTGTCGTGTTTCACCTGCACTTCGCCCTTCACAGATGGTTGTCGCTCAAGTTTGACATCAGGTTTGTTTTTCTCTTCAGCTTTTTTCTCCTCTGCTTTAGGCTTCTTCTCCTCAGGCTTCGTCTCTGGAGCCTGGCTCTCTTGTGCCTTGCTCTGTTTCTCCAACATTTTAGAGACAAGCCCTTGCGTCCTGATACTCTCAGATTTCCTCTCCTTTTCCTTGCCCACCTCCCGTTTTTCTTGCAGCTTTGAGATAATGTCTTTGGTTTTGCTGTCGTCTTTTCTCCGGCAGTCTTCTTTCTTCTCCTTCTCTTTGCTGTCATCCTTTTTCTCCTGTAACTTAGAGATCATATCCTTTGTTTTGCTACCTGTGCTCTCTCTGGTTTCTCTCCTGTCTCTTAGCTTATTGTCCTCAAGTTTCTGTTTTTCTTTGGTCTCTTCTTTCACATCACTCTCTCTGGCTTCCTGCTTCCTGTATCTACTCGAAAGTCGACTTCGTTCCTCTCTTGAACTTTCAGGACCTTTGCTGTTTCTGTCATCTACTTTAACATCTTTATCACTTGAGACACTAGCTTGTCTTCGTAACCCTACTTTCACATCGTCATTGCCCTCCTGGCTCAGGCCCATCTTTCTGAGATATTCCTGCTTCCGGCTCTCCTTCTTTGCTTCACCCTGCAGGAGGACAAATATGAGAAGTGTGAGCAGGTAAATATATGCTAATACAGTTGACCCTTCCTAAGTCCCGCCCCTGTGTGGCTCTGTGTTCCAATAACAGTTGAGCAAGTTTGGTACCTGGTGAAAAAGTCATGTCTAGAAGGCAACCCCAGACCTGTGAAAGCTCTTGCAACAGTGATCATTTTGACCCAAACCATGATCTTTTCCGACCCTAGGGGTCAGCGGCCTTTACTATCAAAAGACCAATTAATGGACAAATAAATAAATAAATAAATAATGTATTTGAAGTTGCAACTATTAAATTCTCTATTTTTCTGATGTAGATGAAGGTTGTGACCAACAATAGACAAAACAATTGTTGTTAAAACAATGATAAATTAAAATAAAATAAAATAAATAAATAAATGTCGTTATTCATTTCCACATATTGTTTTTGCCAAAGCCAGAGGGAGTCAATTGAAAGGGGTGAAAGAGCAGCATACCACTCCAGAGCCACAGGTTGCTGACCCTGACCCAAACCCAACCATGTGTTTTTTGTCCCTTAACCTACCTGTATCACAAACACGGTGTTGTCTTTTACTAAACATAAAACGTAACATAAAACATAATTAGTTTGTACACCGTGGGACAATGAAGAAAGAACTAGTACAAATCTTGACATGCTATTTGATAGGCTTGTTTATGTTGAAAAGAGCCAAATTTTGAAGATGGTTAAAAGATGTTGCTTGGGGACCTGTAAAAGCAACACAGTCACATCCAAAATTAGCTACTGTTAGCAGGGTGCTAACAATTTCTATACATTAGCTACCCTGTTAGCCAGTGTTTTGCTAACATGAGTGATTAGATGTAATTACTAACAATTGCTGTAGATTAGCTAGCTAGTTAACTAGAGTTTTGCCAACATTTGCTATCAGATGTCTGTAAACAGAGGGGTTAGGGTAAGAATATCAGGGTAAGCCAGTCACAGGCAGAGTAATGCGGGTCATTCTTTCGCCATCCTGGTAAAAAAAAAAAAAAAAAAAACTGCCAGATGTACGTAGTTAGTTAAAAAGTGATGTAGTTTAGACAGTTAGCCAGTGTTTTGCTAACTTTAGATTTCAGATGTAGCTAGCTCGCTAACAATTGATGTAGATTAGCTAGCTAGTGGGTCAGCCATTAGGTAGTGTTTTTCTCTGTAGCAAAACTCTTGCTAACTGGTGAGCTAACCTTTAGTTAGCTGATGTTTTTCTCTGTAGCAAAGCCTGAGCTGGCTAGCTAATCTAAAATTTGCTAACTTAAGATGTGACTACGAATGTCACTTTTAGGTCCACCACCACCATCTTTTAATCATCTTCAAAAATATATACATATATATTTTAAACATGGGCTAGCCTAGCAATCAGCAAATAAGTAAAGGAAACAGGAAAGGAGAAAGTTGATTGAGGTACCAAGTTATTTTTGCTCAGAACAAAGGGTGGTGGGAATTAGGACTTAAATCAAACTTGTGGAGGACAAAAAAACTAAAAATTCGATTTTTTTTGGTCCTTGGTGGAGAAGTGTGTCAAAGGATGGAGGTGCCCAAACCAAAATAAATCCTAGCAGATACAACAAGGCTGTAACTTTTCAGAATTGAAAGACATCTTTAAAGTCTAATTCTGATTTAATCTAATCTAATTTATTGACTATACAATACAGACATACAGTATGTAATGCACAACATGTACAGTATGATGACATCACACATAACTATACAAATGCCCATGCTGATACTGCGTCCCTTTAGTGTCAAACAGCTCCTCGTCCATCTGCTCTCTGTAAACACATGCACTCTGCCTGACATAATACGGCATGTGTGTTTACAGTCAGCAAAGGGACAAGGAACCATTTTTTATAACGCAGGGGTACATTTGCAGCGAGTAGCTTGCAAAGTGTTTGATTTGTGAGCCTCCATCTGTTTTGCTGCGCGAGGCCGTAGCCCTGGCAGATGTAGCCTTAAAAGGCAGTGAGCGTAGGAGCAATCAACCAAGGAATTCCATCAGGCCGGGATTAAGAAGCTCCGCAGGGCCGCTGCTCCATCGACTGAAGTGCCTCTCTTTTAAACACTCAAACGGCAAAGAAATCTGGCTCTCTGACACTCCAAGGAGGACTCAGAAATCTTTAATAGCATGTCACAAGAATGAAAGAAATGATTTGGTGTGTTTCTGGGACTGTTTCTCCGCCTTGTGAGAAGATGATTAAGTATGTGAAATGGATGTAAGCAAGCCTCAGAGGGGAAAACAATGTTTTTCCTGGCACAGAGGCCAACTCTACACTATTTATGAGCTGATGGGTGCATGAGGTCCAGTTGGCGGTTTGCTTCAAGCTCATGAAAGCTATCATTAGAATACCTCTGAGACAGTCAGTGTTATATAATGCGGTCATAAATGCAATCGTGGTTGTTTATTTGTAAAGTTCTTGTAAAGTCACCCATATGCAGGTCATTTTTATTTAAAACTGCTCAAATACAAACATCTTAAGAGAGTTGCAGGTCTTAAGAAACACATAGATCATATTTAAACAGTCATTTTTTTCAAGTCAGATCCAAAAAATACCAGGTATGGAGTGAAATAAAGTTTTTACAAACCTCCAGCGACGGTTCCCTCTGACTGAGCCTCCCTTTAGGATCACTTTCCCGTCTGCCGTCCAGCTTAGCGTCCCGGACGTTGTTGCTCGTAGGCTGCGCTGCTTGGCTCTCCCCGTGGACGATGATCTTCCCATCCTCTGGGTTGAGGTCGGGCACCTTCATCATGTCCTTCTCCAGCTCCTCCATCTCCTCGGGGGAGAGGGTGGACAGCAGGTTGTCCAGGTCAGGGTCCTCGCTGACCTGACGGCCCGTACGGGTCAGGCCTCTCACCTTTCTCCTGGACATGGTGGCCTAACTAAATCTGGGGTAAAGGCTACGCCGTGGAGAAGAACCAAGAATTCTGGCTGTTTTGGAGGTGCTGATGGTGTTCGTACAGTAAATCCCTTTATTCAAAATCTCTCAAATTTTCTCCTATGTTGAGAAGATGAGTATTCCCATAGGCCAAAGGTGGTGTCCTGCTGTCCCGCCGCGTCCCCGCTCACCAAAAAGCCACCAGAGGCATCAATCCTGGTGCAACAAGTCTTGCAGTGAGGGGTACCAGTGATGAACTGGAGGAGCCTCGCATCATCAAAGTGGACTGTGAGGCTGGGACATTCTTCGAAATCCTGTGAAAGTGCATGTCCATATTTAGTTCAGGGTACACACTCCTTTAAAGGTAATGGGAAGGGCTGAAGTTTACAGAGATGTCAGAGCAGAGTTACACAGACTTCCTATTACACAATTCATGTTTATATTGAAACCAGTTAGTAATGACTCTAAATTTAACAGTTGAGAATTTCACATTACTTCTTCTGCCACTACAACTTTTTTTTTAAATTCCCTAGTTTGTTGAATTAACACATTCCCCAACATTTTGGGAAAACAGTACAAGTTAAAAATATAGTTTTGTTTTTACAGGAGCTCAATATAGCACCAGCAGACCAGTGGTTTCAGGGGAAAGACATGAATTATGTGCTACATGGTCAATAAATGTGCACAATCAAATACAAATACTCCTGAGGCTGTGCTGGAAGACTGGTGCAAAATAAGAAATAATATCCAAGGACATGTACTGAAGTAAAACACTGCTGGGGCTCAGATTCTTAAAGGGACAGTTCACCCCCAAATCAAAAGTACATATTCTTTCCCTGGCCTGTAGTGCTATTTTGGGTTATACTGTACCTTTAAAGAGATTACTGGGTTTTAAATCCTCTGCTCATCTAAACTAACATTATTAGGTGACATATCTGACATCCCTGTTACCAAAAGAAACAAGGTGTGGATTATTAAATGTCCATAAATGATGGCAATATAATGTATTTATGGAAAAGTTGCACATCCGTCCCGTGTCTTCTTGGGACTTAAAGAAATTTCCTCATACATGGATAAAAAAGAAAATATGTTCAATGTCAAAAGAAAACCGCACCTCTTTGATAAATGATTTTCAGAGAGTAATTTTCTATAATGGTCCTTGTCTGAGAGTGGGAAGGACTGGTCTGATAGGATCATTACTTTAATTTATGTCTTTATGTTTTTATATTTTAATTTTGTGTGTTCTTTTATAGACTCTCTTGGGTTTGAGGAAACATCAATAAATAAATTGGGAAAAAAGATTGTTTTTTATTTCACCAAAAGTCACAAAAATCATGTATAAGTTTTAAAACAAATTGTAACCTGAAAGTATCCAAAAGTTGTTTAAAATGAGAGGAAGTCAATATGATTAGAGAAGAATATTCTGTTGAAGGGGCATATTTATAAAAAATCAGATTAGCATGTTGATATTAATATACAAAGGACAGTGAAATTTGTATGATGTTGTTTTTTATGTCAAATACAAAGTGGTCTGTAAAAAAAAAAACTATATTTTGCATTCTTCGTCTCTTTCCCACTGTTTATACTCCTTCCTAAACTTCTTCTACTCATATACTCATTCGTACTTTCAGATGCCCATGCAAACCCTAAAATATCACACATCTTTCATACATTATCACTATTATTCAACTTTTAAATCCCATTCATATATAGGTGACCTCTTACCACTTTTCCAAACAGTCGTTCTTCTTAAACTGCTTCCTCATATAAATTAAAAGCTAGCAAAGCAGTTTAGGTCCCAGTTTAAACTGTATTTGCCATCCCTCATCCCCTTCCCACTTTTAAAACTTTCCTTTTCAACTTGTATACTCATTCATAGTTACTGCCTCCATTCAAACTTTAAAATTTTGCATGTCTTCATACGTTATTGATATTATTCAACTTTTAAGGCCAGCGATGCAGTTTAGCGTCCGCTTTTCAACATCCAGTTTTCACACTGCAATCACTACAGAACTTGCCTTCTCTGATTATCTTCCTCTATATGTTTCGATGGGAGTAGCTGATATTTATTCTTTCTTTTGTTTTATCAGAAATTGTTTGCGTAATTATTTGTAGACCAGAACAAATTTAGGAAAAAGAAAATCAACAAAATACATAAATAAATTGTCATAAATAATTGAAAAGAAAGTCTTGATTTAACTTTAAATTAGAATGAGGGAAAAAATGAAGATAAGAAAATGAAATGAAACAAAATCTCAGATATAGGGAATGTACCTATTGAAATGCTAAATTATATTGGCTTGTTATATAACTGGACTGTTTAATTTTCATTATATGAAAAGTAAAATGTACCTATGTCACAGTTATAAGGCAAAGTATAGAATACAATCTTGTATATAATTGAGTGCAAATATGTAAATAACAAAATGTGTTAATAACAATTAGTGTTGGTTGTGATATCAGTGAAATGAACACGTGAACACATTTACCATTGTTTGGTGGTTAATATGGACATCTAGTGGTCAAAATGATGTAAACACTTATTTTATATACACATTTTCCACGTGATTCATAATTTGATTCCTTAGGAAAAAAGACACAGCAGACGAGTTACATTTTACATTCCAAAGTTAAATTTTATGTTAATAGAAATAAAAACTTTTCACTCACTTTATATTACAATGTCATACCGTCCATATGAGAACAGACAAAAAGCCACCTTAGACAAGTTATTTTGCCAACTGACGTCAGTTTCATTAAACACACTCATGGAGTTGGTTTAGAAGCACAAATAAACAGAAACATCACTGAGCAAAATGTTATGTCAAACTACATATGAAAGCATCTCACAAAGAAACGTCCAGTGTTCTCTTTGTGCTTTACAAAGGCTCAACAAATCTGTACATGTGGACATCGCCATCAAAAGAGGAAACGATTTATGCTGTAAACTACCAGGGCTCGTCTGGATCATTACAGAAACAAGATACAGCAGTGAGGTCTCAGTCTCAAGGAAAAGTTTGCTCAGGCTTTTCTGATCAGCATGATAACAGTGTTTTCAATATGAGTCTCGTTTGACTTTGAGATAAAATACCCCTGAAAAAATAGGCATCACCTATTATTAGTCAGACAGCTAACTGCACAACACATGCTTGAGACGTCATGTTTTACAGTTCATACATTTTACAAGGGGCACATTACAGATTCATTAAAGGTTACGGACCCTGACTACACTGGAGCCCAAATCTGCAAATGTACACTTAAAGGAGTAGTTTGACATTTTACGAAAGACTCCGGGCATGGGATATCTGCTTTCTTGTCAAGTTAGGGTTAGATGAGAAAATTGATGCACTATTCTGGAGTCTCTGCTCTTTCAATAGCAACCAGAAATATATTATATAATAAATATAATATTTCTAAAGTAATATAGTATTCTGCTACATAACCTCTTTTAAAACAGCAACCCTTCCTAAGTCCCGCCTCGTTTAGCTCTGTGCTCTAGTAACAGTTGAGCAAGCTTGGTACCTGCTAACATTATCTATCAGATGTAACAAGCTAGCTAACAACTCGATGTAGATTAGCCAGCTAGTTAGCTAGAGTTTTGCTAACATTAGCAACCTTAAGATGTGACTATATGTTGCTTTTACAGGTTCCCCAGAAACATCTGTGTCAAATTATGGTTTCCTTTACAACATGGACTAGCATAGCACATAGCATATCTAAGTACAGGAAACATGAAGGGAGAAAGTTGACCAGGGTTCCAAAAGAGGCGGGACTTAAGCTTACTCACACTTAAGTTTCCATCTGGATTAAACAAACAAGATAAAATGTTAATTAATGAGCTTTTTGTTGCCTTAAGGCTTTCAGAAGTCAGGCTAGCAGTTTCCCTGTTTTTCTTGTGGAGTGCTAAACTAAGCTACCTGGCTGCTGCCTCAAGCTAAAAGCTAGCTTAGCTAATATACATATTTACCATACAGACCTCAAATTGGTATCAATATTCTCATCTTAACTCTAGACAAGACAGCAAATCAGCACGTTTTATGGTAATTATTGGTTTACTGGTCAACAAAATCTTGTTTTTT
This sequence comes from Lutjanus erythropterus, assembly GCF_056507025.1. NCBI lineage: Eukaryota > Metazoa > Chordata > Actinopteri > Lutjaniformes > Lutjanidae > Lutjanus > Lutjanus erythropterus. The sequence goes on along the minus strand of NC_139318.1, from coordinate 32,678,927 downwards.
TTTTTTTCAAAGTAGAGATTTTTGGCTTTGTAGCTTGTCCAGAAGGTGAGAACCCTTTCACAGTAAAAGGTAACCTTAATAATGATAAATACCTAATGCAAAGATGCCCAAATGCTCAGATGTCATATCTTATGTTACAATAACAATACAGTAAGTTTTAAAATAACTTGTTACAATATCATAAAATATTCAGCTGAAGAACAGATTTACAAAATATGTATTTAAATAGTTAATCTCTTTTTTCCTTCATGGTTAATTATTGTAAGGCGGGACATTTTGTTTTAATTGAGCAGCAAGACCTGCAACTCCCCTGATCTGATATGTTACAAGAAAAATAAACAGTTAACATGAATTTCACCGTACCTGGCATCATGGGATTAATCTAAAGACTCATTTCTAATTCATTTAAAACCAGAAAAGGAGCATGAGAAGACAGGTAACTTTGACTGGGGTAGCATGCTGATGTCAAGATGTTACATTACAATGGTGCAGCTAATATACTACCATGGAGTAAATTAGTTGAGTCAGGTACAGAAAAGAAGATACAAACGGGTGACTAAAGGCTTCTTACAAAGAATTATTCATAGCATAAAATCTATTAGACCATCTGAGCAAAATTAAGACAGTATCTCACAGCCTTTGAGCCACACATCTCCCCTTTTTAATCAAACATGCGATTTGTTTTTCACTTTAGCCTCCACCATATTACGAAGAAAATTCATTAAATATAGAAATAAAGACATCATGTAATCATATTTGGAAAATGTTGATCAATGACGAAGATGACCTGGAATGTAGCCTTCGGCAGTTATCAATTTCTTCAAATTTAACAAAAGTGAGGAAGTAAAGGATTTTTTTCCCCTTAATAAATTAAGAGGGAGCACCCTGTCTTTAGGTGACACCCTGTCACTGAGGTGAAGTGGCAGCACAGAGCTGAGACGCCAGCCGGATACCTCCTCACTTTGGGGTTTGTGTGACGCCCTCTGTGTACACCGCCAGGAGCAATCAGGCGTCAGGTTGCAGAACACAGTTTGACTTACGTAAATACTCCAGAAAAGTAGGACAATGTGGTAAATAAACAAACAAAGAAACCCTTTAAGTGCCTCTTGTTCTCTTTCACAGGCGAACTGCTGCTAGTCAAGCTGTAGTGTTTATTTTGAGTGTGTGTGTGTGTGTGCGTCTGTTTGAGTGTGTGAGAGAGTGTTGCTGCCTTCTCCTTTTGAAACAGTCATTTCTCTCATTTGCTGTTGTTTTCCCACTGTGTGTGTCTGGATGAGCCCATCAATGACCAGGATACTGAGGTGGAGAGTAAGGTGGAGGGGCTGAAAAATAAGCAGATAGAAACACAAAGTAAAGTCAGATCTTCAGAGCATTGAAATTAAGTTAAGAATTTATTACAAAGGACAAAACAAACCACCAATTCAGTCAGAGTCATCCGCAAAATTGTACAAATAAATAATAAGACATGGACCAAAGTGTCAACTGACTAACACTGACATCCTTAGAGACCAATTCACACCAAATTTCTTAGTGCCTTCTAAATCACAACCTACCTCGAATCAAAGTACCTTTTCAGCTCGTGGTGATGCATGAGACCCTAACCTACCTACTTTTTTTTACATTTTTTATTATTACTTTTTGGCTTTTGCCTGCATTTTTGATAGAGACAGCTGAAGATATGACAGGAAATGGGCTAGAGGGAGGGGACGACACGCAGCAAACTGGCCACAGGCAGGAGTCGAACCGGCAAACGCTGCAGAGGACTGATAGCCTCAGTGCGTGACGCTTTACCAACTGAACTATAGTGGCACCCCGATCAGTAAATTTCACTGCAAACTGCCTTTTAGTTTTTCATATTACTAGTGAAGACTTTGACTGGATGTTGTTTCTACAGGATACAAAAGGACAGTGGTTCTCGAACTCTTTCCATTTTCTATCACAGAGTACACAGATGACCCCCGACGAAATTATATATTTAATGGCTTTGGATGAATTTTGAGCAGATTATTTCATATGAATATGGCATCAGAGAGGAGTTTTCCTAATATTTGTTAGTAACATTTTACACAAGCCTCTTTAAAAATAATTTCATTCAATTTACTTAACAGAAATTATTTATTATTTTTTTTTATTTTTTTTTAAGTTCTCTTATACCTCTTAAATCAAGAAGGCCTTGTGAAGTGAAGCTAGAGGGGTCAGAACCCCCAGTGGATGAACCAGTGGATTAAGGGATCACCCAAACATGTGCTGGACCATACATATCCTCAGGACATTTCATGGCAATCTGTTGTTGTTGTTAAATTACCACCACCCTTAATCTGAGCTGTTTGCAGGGCAAAAAAACACAAAAGCACTTTTCATCTTTCTCCCAGTGTGTGTAATATTAGCACAGGTTTTCCCTAACCTGACCAAGTTTTGTTTCACAGCCTAATCAAGTAGCTTTGGTGCCTAAATCTAACCAAACTGCAACTCAAAACTGAACAAAACTAAAGATAATAAGTCCATGAAAATGAATCATTAATAAGATTCACATCACCAGTGTCCAGGGTGGAAGTCCTATGCTTAACCCATTCATCCAAAACAACCTGCTCCTGGTGAGGACTGTTGCATTTTATACTATGTCACCTGACTTTCTTAAGTTGTTCTGGCACAAAGTCTTAAAGTCTCATTTCTTCCTTCTGCAGAAAAATTGGACATGCAGTAATATCTGATGCCATTCTTACCCTGGCTGTATGCAGGATCCATTGGGTGTGGTGGATAAGGTCCGGGCTGCATCATTGGGTACTGTGGGGGCATGCCAGGGTACTGCGGCGCCATTGGATAACCTGGATGTGGATACTCAGTGGGTCCCAGTGGTTTTCCATAAGCATCATACATGGGCTCCACTGGGTAGCTGGCCATGGGGATCTGCTGGGCTGTGGGTCAAAAAGTACAGACTGCTGTGAAGGAGAACTGGAACCTAATGGTTCTCTGCACAACAATGTACAGAAAGAGTCGAGGTCTCACCATCATAAGGTGTCCGGCCCCTCTGCTGCCGTCTCTGGTAGAGGTAACAGCAGGAGCACATGAAGCAGCAGACCATGGTCGCAATGATCGCCACAAACAGGAGGATAGAGGAGGCAATGCCAGCTAAAGTGGTAGGGCTAAGAGGAGAGAAATAAAGAAGAGGACTTTGGTTATAAAGCATTTCTTTTCTTACTTTGATCATGTAGCCTCTGCTCGTATCGTTCCTTCCTCTACATCTCGCTAATTGTGACACACTTTAGAGAGGATTAAAACAGAGATGGCTGTGAAGTTTTTATTTCAAACACACTGTTTAGCGCAGACTGACCCTGAAATCACATCCAATTTAATGACGTACACCCTGCATTTCTCTATGTCTGCCCCGCATTCCTTCACCTCGCAATCCCAGCGAAGCAACAGAGCCCTCCATTTGAGCTCCGCCTCCGCCACCCACTGATCTGATCTCCCACTGGGCTTAATAAGCTGCAGGTTGTCTGTTCACTACTGGATAGTGATGGATGGTTTCCAGTGCCGTGGAGGAAAACCGCCATGTTGCAGCGTCTCGGGTACAAGCTTGCTTAGTCCAGCATTATCATGATCCCTCACGGGGGACACAGGGGCATTAAACACCACTGAAAGCACAGATAGCTGATGTGTTGGAGCGACTAATGAGAACATATTGTTCTGTGGGGAATAAAGCTGGGTCATTAAGTCAAATGTAGCCAATGGCACATGGGAACACAGGCCAGTTTAAAGGGGACCTATTATGCACATTTTCAGCTCTATTTTTATATTCTGGGACTCCACTACAATAGATCTGAATGATTCACAGTTCAAAAAAATCCTTATATATCTTCTATTTCTCTATACTTCTATGCAGAAGTTCTTTACCTGTCTGAAACAAGCTATCTCAGCTCTTGTTTGTTTGAGGTCACCCTCTTTAAAAGTTCACTTTCTTCTGATTGGCCAACTTCTGGAAACCTGCTGAGGGGCAGCAACAAGCTGGCACAGTGCTAAAACATGGTGCGGAGATAGGTCAGCTACGTGAGAGCAGGCAGCAACTAGTGCATTCTCTTCCCAAATATGACAGCTACAACAACTTAGCGCAGAAAATGGCAATATAAGGCATTGAATTTGATGAATTTGTTGTTTATCAGACCACAAATGAGACAAAAATAGGTTGGAAAAATGATAGACGAGGCTGGAATAGAGTGTTTCTGGGAGCTGAGCCTCACCGATTACTGTACAAAAACACAACTTTATATCTTTATTCACTGATTTTAAGGAGACTGGATCATGTTTTATGGAGAACATATTTTTTGGGTTTCTCAATGATGTCCTCTGAGTGCTCTGTCTCAACTTTCAGTGATTTTCCTGGTTTCCTGGTGGACAGATAGCTTTAATTTTTGTTAGTGGTTACTTGTTAGCTTGGACTTTGCCCAGACTTGGAGCTCGGAGCACCGTGGGAGTGTTGGTGTTTAGTGTGGAGCTTTGGACTGGCTGTATAGCTAACCGAACTAGCTAGCTAAAGACAGCTACAGTTAGAAGTATTTAGCTGTTACTGCCCATCACGAAACTCCAAGGATAACAGAGAGTTGTGACAGAGCAAGTGGAGAACACAAGAGGAGGAAGCCAGAAAATATTTAATTTTCCTTCACAGCCAAAAAAAGCACTTTCTACAACACATACTGAACATGAAGAGTAGTAGTAACTTAGACAGACTGAACAGGCAAATGAACGCATTCTCGTGCTTTGTGGCCACGCAGTGTCTGGGCCAGATGACCAAATCTGCTTTGTGAAAGTAGAAAGAAAACCATTGGCAACCTAGTATTCAGAGCAGTCTGGAGCCTGAGCTTTTCGCTGACAGGGATTACTTTTGCATATGTTTAGCTCATTATTTAAAACTCTGGCCGCGTTTAACAGGAACATCCAACATTGTAACATTATATTTATGAGAAAATAAGGGAAAGCATAATAGGTCTCCTTTAAGAGTGTCTAGACATCAGAGTTTTAGAAAAAAAATGGTGACAGAATGCAGGTGATGGTCGACAACTATTTTCTTTATGTTTATACAATGCCTTGTACACATAACATTATCAACCCATAATCCAAAAACCATAAGGTGAGGCTACTGTTTAATGTTAACATAAATAATATTACTGCTGCTAACACTGTTATCCTAACACACAAGATACTTCAACCCATCACCAAATTCCCTTACTTCAAGTGCAATTTTTATATTTATTAATTTATTGCATCTTACTGATCTCTTCATAGATATCTGAGGATATATCTTGCAGGGAAATGATTTTTGCACAGACTGTGGCAACAACTTTCCTCAAGCAGGATGTTAGAGGTTTGGTTGCGCAAAAGCAAGGATTCATTTTTAACTCTGATTAAAGCATTGTATAACTTTAAAGTATGTTGCACTGACTTTTTAAATTAGCTTAAAATGAATAAAGATTAAATATAAACCTCTCTTTAAACCTTACCTTTTACTCTGCATCTAGATTAAATTTAATTCAGATGCACCAAAACATTAAACTCAAATTAAAAAATGTGATCTAGTATTAACTTAAAACTTTCACTTCAGGGCATTTAACTAATTTTATTAAGTAATTCTCTGCTGAACCATCATGAGCGGCTAACTAGGCTAACCACTCCAACCCCCTTTATTAGACAGCTTAGCTAACAGACAGTATAACTTTAAAAAGACTGTTTAGCTAGCCAGCAAACAAACAATATAGAATGTTTTTTTTTTTGTTTCTAGCCAGCTTTTTAACTTTTTTTTTTTTTTTTACTTTTCAGCTAGCTAGCTAGCAAGCACAAGCAATACAATGTTTTGTTATGGAATACAGGAGAATCCCCCCCCCCTCCCTTTTATACTTACTAGGTCCCAACAGAACTCCAAATTATTCTTTATTTATTTATCTTAATTTGGGTAACAAGCATCTCCATAATGATTTAACTATTTAATTCTGTTTCTCATCTTTAAACTTGCATTTATTAAACAGATTAGTTTTAAATTATGTAACAGAGCTCTGCTTCATTTCAAATCTGGATTTACTCATTCTCAACCTAGTTTTGCTAAACTCTGATTAAAAATAATCTCAGATTAAATGAATCTAAGGCTCAGTGTATCTGTAAAGCATCTGTCTGTCTTGACGAAATGAGGGACGTGATCCTGCAGTGACAGCCTTGAATTGTGAACACAATCACTGACTCTCGGTTTCGAGTAAATTAATAAATAAGTAATTAAATTAAAACCCTGCTGCTGCCGCCGCCCCCACCTGAACTGGAAGAGCATGCAGCGCTTCTGCTCCCTCTCTGTGATCATCTTGAAGGCGTCCAGGCAGCAGTAGCGCCGGTGGCAGTTCCCACAGCAGAACGTGATGAGAGGGCAGTCGAAGCCGTTGTGCCAGGTGCCGTTTTTATCCACGTACCACAGACAGTCCTCATTCCCACTGACTGCAAAACAAATGCAACACAGAGTGTGAGGCCAGACAACACTACGGGGAGGACGATCAAAAAAGATAAAGTAAAGGAAGCAGAGAGAGAAAGAGTGGAGGACGCAGCTGGTCAGACAAACAGTTTGTTCCCTAAAAGAATTTATTTTCCTTCATACGATCTCTGCTGTTGCCTCTGTTTTGTGACACTTTCAAGGTGAGATGCTGCTTTGTTCTGCCTGCAGGAGGAAATAAATATGTATTTTGAACATGCACTGGCTCTTCTTTCTCTACATCTTTCCAATTCTAGGCCAAACACAGTCATAATGCATTATTCAACGGTTCCCAGTGGCAGAGGTTGAAAACTGATTAGGGCTCAAGTAAGGTACCCTGGTGATCTAAAGGACTTGTGTGTCTGCAATAAAAACAAGTCTGTTTATTAATTCTAAGACATTTTCTTATTTATCATTGTTTGAAATTGCCTGTCACAATTCCCTACATCCCAGGATGATATCAACAAGTGTCTTTTTTTCTGACAGCTCAAAAACCCAAAAATTTCCAATTCACTGTAATGGCAGACTAGGGAAAGCAGCATAATTCTCACTTTTTGGAACCCAGACCCATCAATATTTGGTATTTTTGCTTTAAGACTGGCCTAAATGTTCATCTTGATTATTAACACAGCTGTAGATTCATTTAATGTCAGTCATTTTTTTGACTGATTGCTGCATTCGTTTGTTTTTCTTTGTCACTGTGAAGGACAATTTTATAAACACGTGTAAACATGATCAACTCTTTTCAAGGCCAGGAATAAAACAAAAGTGAAGAAATAACAATCAGAACTGAGATGTTATAGTTCTGTGGTCTCTTGGATAGGCAAAGGTGCACATACTGACTGAGAAATATACAGTTTAATCTGTTGTTTTTCGTAAGAATAAATACACACTGAGTTCTAAATTGAGTTGCAAGGACCTGGTGTGATTATGTTTTCCACAGCATAGAATTTAAGGCACACTAAATTACAGCCTGCTCAAAACAGGCACATGTGTGCACCAGGCTGCTAAAAGTCACACCTGTACATTAAGGTGAGTTTTCTATATGTAAACTCAACAACACATTCATCCTCAGAGACCTGCTCTTTCATTGGACTACAGGAAACTTTTCTAGTTTTCTTGCCTGTGCTGAGGATTGTTCTTAGTGTATCAAACTGATGGAAACTCCATTAGAGGATGTCTGCAGCACAGTGCTCAGCCAAGATCTATATAGACTTGGCTCCTGAAGCGGTTTAGACTAATTTTGGATGATGACCTTTGAGTGCTGGCATAGAGAATACTTAATTCTGCCAGCCTTGATGTTAGAGAAACTACTATTGTGTTGTATTAGTGCTGTCTGGTTGTTAATACCAGGGGTCCACAAATTCTTTGAAGTCAAGAGAGGGTTTTGTCGTAAAGAATCCTTTCCAAGTAGATTTAAAATCATTATTTTTATTACTATTATTAAGTCTGAAGATAATAATAGTCAATAAATAATCAAACTAGCATCACTATGAATTACAATCAATCAAAATGGCCAAACTCTATTTCTTCCCTTTACTGTTCCATCTTCCAAAAAATGTGATAAAAGTTAAAATATTCTATTCTTCCTTTTGCTGGGGAATCCTACCGCCCATTCAAGGAGCCCTGTTGGGCCCCGTACCCAAGTTTGAAAACTACTTGTTTACAGTACTGTATGCATACAATGATGTTTTTCTGGAGCCTCTCAATCTGTTGGATAACAGTTAAATGAAAGCTAAATAACAACAACTACAAAATAAATGTATTTAAACTACTTTTGTGACGATACTGTAATTGAGGGTGTTGATATACCAGTATTAACAACAACAGTGATATTTACAAAATGAATTATTAATATCATGTTAACAACACAAATATTATAATATTGTGTAAATAATCCAGCACCTCCTACGTATGGTGTATGCTCTTTTAAAAAATTAATATGGTTGCCTTTTCAGTATCCATAGACCTTTTTCACAGCGGCCAAACTGATATGAAATAGTACCATAAACACAGGGGCTGCCAATGATACAAATTTAGGTCACATTCCATTTAGTGTAGCAGAACCTTTCCAGTGAGCCAACATGAACGATAGCAGCAGCCCGACTCTGTTTGACGTGAATGGAACAGAACTTTAATTTGTATCAAGTATCAGTAATGGCAGTTACATTGAAAGTAATACTGGCACTGATACTGACCAGTAGTAAAAAGTTGTATTGCACAGCGTATTAAAACATGACATTAAACGTAATAGAAAAAGGAAAGACCTGATGAAAACTATATATATATATTTAAATTTTAAAATGATATCAGGGCAGTTAAATTAGTTACTTTTATTGGTTCTTATCAATATCAATGAATAAAAAAATACAAATAGAACAATTTGAATCAAGAAAAATTATACAACATAGCCTACATAAAAATCTAACTATAAAAAAATAAAATAAACTAAAAACGATCTGAAAAAAAATCCTGGATAACATATACGCCGATGCAGACCGATATAGCTGTGCAATATCAGGCTGATAATATCTACTGACCGATATATCAGTATTAATCTAGCCTGCATTATCTTATTAGCAGTCAGTCACGTGTAAATCACTTTAAATAGCAAAAACCTAAAATGTGCTGTACAAATAATGTGTGTGTTACTGATAGTTCATTTAAGTATTAAATATAACTATTCTGTTGAGCTAAACTAGCTAATGTGTTGGAAAATAAATAAATTTTGGTAAAGTTATTTTTAAACTCTTTAAGACAAAAAGGAAACGGTAGTTTAACCAAAAGGCTAACGTTACTGACACGCTAATGTTAACAATATTAGCTAGCTAGCTACCAATTTTATTTAAATAAAAATAAATAAATAAATAAATAAATAAGCAAACAAATACAAAAAAAAAACAGTAAGACCAGTTAAAATAAGACTGAACAAATGGAAGCTAAATGTGGTCAAACACTAAACAGGGACCGGTTTAGTGACAGTTAACCAGGCCTAAAATAAACATCGAGGTTAATGGCTCACAAGTAAACAATGTTGACTGCTGCTGCTGCTGCGAGGCTGTAGTTTGGACGATGTGCAGACAGTCATTAGAGTCCGCCGCTCCGCTCTAACTAACGGCTGGAATGAACAACTACTGCTAACGGTCCTGCGGGCAGAGGAAACGGTCCAGCCGTTGAACCGTTAGCTCGGAGCGGCGCGCCTGTGCGGCCTGGATGCAGAGCCGTGATAATCTCACCGTGAGAAGTGCAGAGGACGATGGTGAGCAGCGCCAAAGTCAGCCCGACGAGAGACATGTTGCCCGTTGGAAAGATCATCCTCATCCCGATTCAAACCAAGCGACGTCGAGCTGTTTTCATCGGTGTGAAGAAACGCGGAGAACCGGACTAACGGTCGCGCTCAGCCATTATCCAGACTCGGGGACAGCACGGGAGACGGGACGGCTTTGTCGATCGGTAATTTATCCGTCGAAATGACACATCGCGCCTGTGACGCCGTTCAACCGGGAAGAGCAGGGTGGTGCGTTCAGGCGCTGCCTGAAATTTAGGAAAAAATCTCCATCGGTTCGTGCTGCGGCCGTGAAGAACAACACGATTTGAAACTCTCTTTTCTGATGCTTGTCATTTATTTATTTAAAGATTGTTTCAATGTATTTAGAATATTTATTTCATTCATTCATTCATCAACCGTTATTTTAACTTGGAAATACATTGAGGTAGAGACCTCATTTACAATGTAGCCGAGTAAAACAATAAATTAAAAAAAAAAAAAAAAAGCCGAAGAGAAAATTACTTGCAAGTGGCGACAAGAAGTCTCTCATTGCATTCATTTATTTTATTTTGTCCCATTTTCAATATTTAGGTGCTACTTTTTGTGCCTGACATGTAATTTTTGTTTTGTTGAATTACATTGAAAAAAAAATGGCTTTGAAATAATTTCATTTGACCTGGTTATTGTTATATTTCACTGCTCTATTACATTTCAGAGATAAATATTGTATTCTTCACTGCACTGCATTTTTCTGACACCGTGAATACATACAATATTTCTTAGTCTTTTTCATATAAATAGGCAAATGAAAATCATTGTTCAGTGAAACAATCCACCTCTTATGAAGTCATGCTTATCTGCAATCAGTCTTATTTTGTATACAAAAAGAAAACGTTCTGGCAGAGATATGTCAACCTTTTTAAATGCAATTTAACTTTAATTAAAAAACAAACAAATTTTCACATTTCTAGTGCCTTGACATGCCTTGTTTTGTATCATTTAAAGATGCAGATACTCAGAATAATTTTAAGCATGTAAATTAGAAACAGGTTGAAATACTCTGGCTGCACTGAAAAATAGGGCCTTTGGGATTTAGATAAATGTTTCTACAAGTTTAAAAGTTTTTATAGATCAAACTTTATAAAGCATGCAACATTGCAGATGTAACACTGAAAGGATTCTCTTTATCCTAACTATAATAATATAATTAAAACTGAGGCGGTTATCAGCTTAGCTTCTGGTATGTACTGTAAGAAAGGTAGGAAAGTAACTTAATTGCTCCATGTTGTGTAGTAACTTCGGTTTACGAGCAGTCTTGAATGCACCTTGAGAGGTCAGAACACCCCTCTCCCTCCTTCGCTGCTCCACTCCGCCCTGGTGGAGAGAGAAAGACTTGGCACAGATTTACCATGATGCACCTGACAAGACAACAGAGAACAAAGTGTGATTTCCTGTAGTGCTGGTTAATTAAACATAAGGAAAACAACAGTCATTTATTTAAGGTGAAAACATACTGTACAGCTTGGCAACATAGGCCCAAACTTTTTTTGGTTTGAGTGTAAATACACATCCAGTTTTCTTTTAAGCTGCGTGAGGCAAATGCAAAAACAGTTAACATCTGTATTCAAGATTAATGGTGAATGTAAAGAAAATGTAGCTTCTCCACCTTGTGGACAATCTGCAGCCTGCTGTATTTTGGTATAAATAAGAGTTCCCTGAGGTGCCCCGCATCTGAAAACGGCAGACTCTGTAATCAATAACCAATATCAGGAGGTAGAACACAAATAAAAATGATTAACGCCTGTACACACACACAGGTGTTCTCACTTGTGCCTGATTAGATCCCTCCTGAGGTCTGTGTGAGCATGTGCTGACTTGAATAGTTGCACCTGTGGCAGAAGTTACACCAGGCCTCTTTTTTTTTTTCACACCACTGGGAAAAGCACAGGTGTTACTACTAACACTAACACTGGGACTCATGCAGGAAGAGATACATGAACAAATCTCTTTTTATCATCTCTTATTTTCAGGGACTCTCTGATGTTTCTTCATTCTGCTCTTATCTTGGGTAAGAGTATAATTATTGTTTATAATTTATATTATCAGAATTAAAATTATGTTAATCCAAAACTAATTTATCATGTCAAGTTTTCTCTTTGAGCTGTAAGAGCTGAAAGCTGATAGTTTCAGTTTTGACATTTTCTATCACCAACTTGCATTGTACAGTGAATTTATGAGCACAAATCGACACACCTTGAATGAAATGTGTTTCCCTTATCAGATCAAATAAACATGTGCAGCACAGACAGACGTCAGTCTGAGGCAGCATGAAGAGTGACTGTGTACCGCTGAGAGCACAGACATTATACAACATGACACCACACAAAGTGCAACAGAAACATGTCATTTATAACACATCAGGTCTTTAAAAATCCAAGTGGGACAAAGCAGTGAAAATATTTAAATTGTTGACGCCGCTATTTCCCATTGCTACCCATGTTAAAAAAACATCCATGTCTTTTTGCTTGATGTCCACAAAAGTTGGATGCAGTGCAGTGAATGAACAAAAAGGATTCTTAACACTTAAGATGTGTAAGTGGATTGAAATAAACAAGTGGGCTCGTTTTCTTGCAACATCTTTCTGATGAAAACAAGTTTACAAGTTCATCACTGCCAACATTTTTATGGATTAGTGTCAATCTATATTCTTATATACAAGTATAATAATATAGCAGTATGAATTCTTATTTTAATAAGGTACATTATGGTAAGAAATGCCTTTGAACTACCACTTGACTCTTAGTTTTCTTCATTTATATTATAGGGGAGGCTTTTATGAGCAATAAACATTTGTTAGGTTCTCAGTTAACTCCTTTTTTCTAACAAAATGCATGTATGAAAAAGGCATTTTTGATTGGATCATATTTCATTTTCCAAACTTTCTTTTCATATTATTCATGAAGAGTTTTTTTCCTCATTCAGAACACAATGAAGACACAATGTCCCTTGCATTTGGTTATGTTGCAATTTGTGAGGACGACCCACACTTTTAAGTAAAATGCCCGGACTAACGTGTGTTTATCAATTTTAAATCTCAGATTTGATTAAAAATGTGATTATACACTTGTGTGTACTATTCCCAGCTCGGGGAGACAAGAGAAGAACATGGACATTGATCTGGAAATGTTGTCCTTTCGGGACTTTTATTTAGAAATTTTTCCATCCCAACTTTTGATGGGTACAAGGAAATGACAAGGCTGTGAATCACCATGGCAACAGTGTAAATTCCCAAATACCCACCGTACCCCGAGACATGACAGCTGGTTCGAAGAGCTTTTTCATTTCCTGTCAGAAACAGTCGGCGTTTTCTGGAATATGAGGCTTCCAAATGTTTCTCTGTTTTTTTTAGACTTTCCTTCAATCAATGTTAAGTCTCCTGGAAGTGTTTTTTTTTTTTCATGATATATTTTACTGTTTACACAGAAACACAAAAATAACGGGCTAAGTTACAAAGAGCACATGGCAAAATAGTCCGCTTATATTTCATAATTCACCTGTCCCACTGTGGAGCCTTGACCTCTTTATTCAATTCTCTTGTCCAGTCTGAAATTACTCTAAAACGGCGAGTCCTCCGACTTTCTTCAGGAGCAGACCTCCTCATCTTCCTCAGTTTAACATCTGCAAAGTCCTTCATCCCATAACAGGAACAGGAGAATTATGGGTAAGTGCTCGTCCATCTCTTTTAACCCCTTCCTCTGCCATCACAAGTTTTTTTTTTCCCTCCTTTATTCTTTGTTGTAAATTCATCATGAGAGCAGAAGTGACGGGGCAGTAGAAGAAGAAGAGAGGGCGTAGTAAATGGAAGAAGACGTGTTGGAGCGGCAGGCGGCCGGCGGGGCTAGAGGCCTATAGACTGCAGGGTTTGTCGCTCGGTGTTGTTGAGGTGGCCTGAGAACATGCTGTAACACGGCTGCTGGGCGAACTGTGTCAGGAAGTCTGTCAGGTAGGCCTGAGAGAAAAGACAGAGGATACAGATGTGTGATGAAGTGATAAACTGGAAACTGGATGAGGAGCACAGGGAGGGAACAACCAGGCTGGAGTTCACACAAATCCAGGTTCTGATTTACCAAATCAAAGAAGGATCTGATACCGAAACAGGTGCTCCTGAGGAACAGGTAGGAAACCAGTGTCCACAAAAAAGGGAATGGATGAAAGAAAAATCAAAACAAACTTAAAACAAAAGTTATAAGAACTTATTGTAGCTTTGGGCTGGAAAAAAAAAGAAAATTTCAAGGCACATGCAGCTTTTTAAAGAGTAAAATTCAAGCACTTCTCAACCACTTTCAAGGTATCTAAACCAAAAATTTCCAGACTCTTGAAGCCTTATCACATCTCAATTGCAAGGATGACAAAATGGGGAAAAAATGGGAAAATGCTGGAATGTATAATGGAAAAAAACACGCCCTTCATTTCTGTGTATGAAATAAAAAAACAAACATCCAAAACCCAAAGATTCATCACTTACTATCATAAATCACATAGAAAAACATCAAATCCTCCTTTAAGAAGCTGGAACCAGAAAATATTTGACGTGTTTCCTTTTCCTAATGAATTTGAATTTAAGCATATTTGTTACCTCAAAGAAATATTTAAATTTAAGTACTTTCCAAACTTGCAAGACTTTCTATGAACTCTGATTGTTGTTTGTTTGTAACTGTTTTTTTTCTCATGAATTAGAAACACAATTTCCATTTTGTTGACCACAACATTTAAGCAAGTCCTGGAAGGCAGCGCTGCACAATCAAGTAACAGTTACTCATCAGTAGCATTAAGTGTAAATTGCGTGCTTCACTCTTAAAGACTAATCCAGCTGGACTGGCACCATTTCACCCTAAAGCCTCTTTGGAACTGGAGCATCTGATCTGATTTGACACAGAAAACGCTCTTACACCGGCGTCGATTGCTGCATCTCGTAGAGAGGGCAGCGGCCATTTTGAAGGGTCAGCTTGTGGTGGCATATCTTTCACCATGGCACTCTCCCTAAACATTTTCCTTGGAGACAATGCCTTCCTTGTGCCGCTTATCTTAAGGGCATTTTTGACTGGCTGATTTAGCCTGAAGTACATTAGATGGTGAGCGGCACACGAGAAATCAGCTGTTAGGGGATATCTGTTTGACACCTGTTTTTAAACAATAGCTGACTAAGACACACAAACCTAAGGGAAGCAGACATTCTTCATGTGAATAGATAAGAAGAAGCGCTGAGAGATAAAGAAAACAATACACGATTATGTTTGAGTGTGATCCAAAATGTTTAAGGGAGGAAGAGACTCTTTAGAGCCTCAGAGGCACTTACTTTAGAGGCATCGACCATTGTTCCTCGGTCTAATCCTGGGATTGACTCAAGCTTGTTGATTGTTGTTGAATCAGAGATCAATAAACTTTGTATGGCAGAACTTGTTTCTCCTCCAGTGATACTTTCTTAGATGTTGGTTTGGACTTGGAAATATTTTTGATGTTTGATTTTTCCAGCAGGTTTAATAAGGTGTTGTGGATTTTAGTCCAGACCGCGCTGGCCTACTTTCTGAGACTTTTTGTCACGACAAGCTCCTACTGTTCCATAATAACACATCCCATCCCATATATTTCACTTTGTTTGCAAGAAATTAGATTTACATGCATTTTTATGCACATGATGGTCTGAGAGGATCTGTATTCTTTGGTCAGCACACTTGAGTTACATTCAGTTCCCACAGTTAGTGACCAGCAGGATGTTATTTAACGCCTCACACATTCCTGCACATAAGGGACGGTTAACATGACGATATGCCGTGAGGTTTACACCGTGGAGACTAATAGAAATATTTGAAATAAGACACGTGGAACTAAAAGTTTAGAGTTAGTGTACCTGCAAATCAATCTGATATATGGGGTCTTTCAAGGCGTCTGGATCATCCTCCTCATCATCCTCATAATAATCGTCATCTGTAAGACAGAAACACAGCAGCATATGGAGACTTAGTAACCCGAAACACGGCGCTACAATAATAAGCCGGTGGAACTGAAGGCAGACTACAGGAATAGCTCAGGCACAGGGGAGACACTCGTACCATATTTGTTGGATGCGATGAGATCAGAAAGCAGCTGCCCGGCAAGACCTTCGTCCTCCTCCTCATCGTCTTCCCCCTCTTCCGCCTCATTGTCCTCCCACATACCGCTGGAATCTGAGACAAACGGCAGCTGGTGACTGAAATGCCTGCTGTCCTGTTCTTTAGCTCACAGGCAACAAGAATTAAATAAAAGACACAGAACAAATCTGCAGTCTTTCAGTCAGTGACAGCAGTTTGCCACAATAAATAAATAAATAAATAAGTAGATAAACTAATCCCTCAATTTAAATCTCTTCTGACTGACAGAGATGTATGAATGCATGTTTTCTTTGAACTGATTTTGTCCTGCTTAGATAATTTTATATGTATTACAATCAAGGCATCCTTTTAAAGGAGAGCTTGTCCTCCCTGTTAAAATAAAGGTTTTAATAAAAAATAACAATTTTGTATTCACCTTGGCTCCAGTCTGCTGCATTTGCCCTGCTTGCGTTTGCTTCCACTACTGTTGACAGCTCATTGATGATCAATTTAAAGATCTTCACTAGTAAAGGAATGTTGGTCCACCTCTCTGGATCTGTGGAGGAGAAAAATACAGAGCTGAGTGTTAACAGCACACTCAGTCCTGTGGTACATCTCCTAATATGGCTGCATGGATGTAAAGGGATCGTTGTAACTTAAACTGTCTTGTTAAAACGTATCTGTTAAGCTTTTATGGTCATATTTTTAGATTCTACTATTTCTAGGTAATTTGTTGCCTCACTCTTGGCAGATTTGGAGCGTGTGCGGATGCCGTCTTCAGGGTTGTAGATCTCCTCTCCTTTCACCACGATGTCCTGCAGACGTTTGTCATCAGTGTTGAGACCGTGCTGCAGCAGCTTACAGAGAGCCACCGTGCTGCGAGAGAAAACAAACAAAGATGACAAAAGTGTAGGGAGTGGTGAGGGTGGAGAACAGAAAGAAAAAAGTCAAAGGGCTTTTATGACAGGTCTCCAGTGAGCCATTTCAGCTCCTGTCACAAGCACAACTATACTGGAAGCAGAAACTGTCAATTAATGTGGAAGACAAGACCCAATATCACCGGCGCTTGGTGCCCCAAACAAGGCTGAGCCAGTATCATACAGCTGCAGAGCCGCAGCGCCAGCAGCTTCAGCCTGAGTTTGTACATCAGAAGCCTGTCAGATGTCCTCAATTAGATGGAGTGAAAAACCAGCTGTGATAAAGATGAGGGAGACACAATGACTGTTTAAATTTGGGGATAATGGTGCACATTTCCAGACAGGCTCTCCTGGGGGCATTTATGATGTTGCACTCACTTGTACACAACAAAAGTGACAGATATTGTGTGAAGAATGACAAAAGAGAACCAGAGAGAGAAGTTCAAACTCTGCCTACACACAGCTGGCCAAGAACTGTGTGAAGTGGGTGTGAGTAACAGACTGTCAGTTTAGAAAATTTGCAAAAAACTGCTGCGCCTGCTCTGTAATTCTGAAGTAAGAAAGCTCTTCTCATGAAGAATTCTGACACCTTAACCTGCCCCACCTTTTAGTGAGACACAGCAGCAGATGTAGACATGTTGATGCCGCCATCTACAGGCAAAGAAAGCAATCATGGCTGCAGTTTTCACTCCTGTGCCACCTGCAGACAATGAATAAGTGCTTCTTCTCTTTCACAGGTTTTGTTTTAGTGTCCATGCAGACATTTATGTGGTTGTGGAAGCCAAAAGGCAAAAATAAACAAATTAAATGATTATTTACATCATTCCTTGAACTGTAATGTCTTTGGTGAAGGTGCTCACCCTCATCTTGTTGTGATTGAGTCATTTTATAAGCATGAAAGATTATTACAAAACAGGATAAAGGACTATCTGACCACAGAATGTAGGAGCTCTGTTACTGAATACTACTAATTCATTGCTTCATCTATTTTTGTTGGTTTCTTTTATGTGAAACTTTTTTTTGTTGTTGTTTTTATGTTCTTGGCCAAGCCTCCCTTGAAAAAGAAATTCTAAAGCTCAGTGGGAATATTCTTGGAAAAATAAAGGTAATATAAAGGTAGAGAAATATTAATAAAAACTAAAATATCCAAAGTAAAAATATATACTAAGAAAAATGTGCTAAAATTGCAAAAGCTTTTACTTTCTTTGCCTGGAAGTGGCGACACTGAACATGACTCTAAACTACCGTTGCCTTCTTTTCCTGTTGGTGGTGCAGATTAACATTTGTAAATGGCTGGGACTGATATGATGCGACTGACAGAGGGAGCTGAGCTAACAGGAGCAAGCTACTGACACGCTGCTAACTTTGACTACATGTATTTCATTAGTTCACAATCTAAAGCGTTGTAAATTCTTCACCTGATTGAAAATTTAGTCTTACCTGACTTTACCCTCGTACTGTCCGTAGAAAAGGTGCTGCCGGCTCATCCACTCTGTCATGACGAACTCCAGGGCAGGTTTCCCCGTAGGGCCGGGTAGACTGCACAAGAACTCCAAGAGAGGGTCCAGCTGGGAGTGAACCAGGTGGGCGAACACCATGATGAGAGACTGCAGACGGAGGAAGAGGAGGAGGAGAAATAATGAGGTAGTGAAGGTTAACTACCGCACTACCAACAAATAAAGACCAGGTCATGAAACAGATGAGGAAAACATTTGACAGCGTCTTTCTCCTCCAACCTGCATGACGCTCAGAGTCTCGGCTTGTTGCATCTTGCTCAGAATCGCTCGCAGTATCTGGTCCAGCTGTTCCCCAAGCTCCGTTCCTGCCCGAGAGATCAGCGTAGACACCAGCCTGCCCACGAAGGCAGCCGTGAATTCGGAAGTCCGGGGGTCAAGCAGCTGGTTGACCACCTGCATGACGTACCAGAGGCCGCTGTTCCCCTGCTCGTCCCGCCACTGAGCAATCTGCTCGAGGGCGACAGAGACGTACGCCCGCAGACACTCGCCGCCGTTCTGGAAAAAGAAAGGAGGTAGTGAAAGAGAAGAAGTACAAGGAGAATGAGAGGAGAGGCAACACAGAGTAAATCACAGCCACATGCTATAGATTCAAATAAAATATTTCTTCTTCATATTTAATGTGGGTTTACCTGCATTATCGTGTTGTCGTCAGTGCGTAAGGTGCACTGAGCCACCACAGGAAACGCCTGACACACCAGCATCTCTGACAGAGGAGGTTTGGTGTTTCTTACGACTGTGGTCAGGATGTCTATAGACGTCTGTGGTTCAGACAGAGGAGAAGAAAACTGAATTCTGTCATGAATGTTATGAAAAACTGGTGATTACTTTTCAGCTTGGACCTGTAACTTTTTCGGACACGTCATGTCTCGACAAACGGAAGTTCTAGATGAAAAATGTCAACGTGTCGGGTCATTAATTCACAGGGTTAAGAAGGAAACACTGGGTGAGGAAGACATGAGGAAATGGGTCAATTCCTGTTTTTTGTGTGGCTGATTGCTCATCTGGTTGCTGGCTGACATTATTTAACCAGATCATGACTAACACGAGGATAAACAGCACAAGCAAAGGCGCATAAATAATAAAAGTAAAGTACTGTACTGTGTTCAAAACAGTTTATTACATTCTGAATTTTACTACTAGGGTAGAAAATTAACTTTTCTAAACGTAAACATCTACCAGCCACTGAAAGATAAATGTTGAGATTCAGTATACTGTTATTTTGTGTCTGGAATCTACCAGGCACTTTCATATTTTACGAGCATTTGACTGGTGGCTGGTGCCAATTTCCAACCCTGACTACTACCAAACATTGCTATCATATTCATATAAAAGTTAATTTATCTACACAGTAGTTACTTCTCTTACTGTGGGCGTGATGACTGAAGTGATCATGACTGATCATCACACACCGAGTAGCTGCACATGAAGTTCTGAATTCACACCTTGTGTTCAGTCTATTAAACTGACTACAGACTGAAAAATGCAAAACATCACAGATGAACTGAGTGTTTATGCCAGATGGACAGCGTGCCCACACTACTAACTGTCTGCCCACTGCTGCAAATTATGTTAAGGTTTTTTGAAATACACTGGCTGACTGATCAGTGACTGCATGATTCTGCAAAGTTGCAGAAAAAGATTAGGGTACACTAATGTTATTAATGAAGTCTATTTACTGTATTTATAGAATGAGCTTCCAGTGGTTGCTGTGTAGGATTGTCTCTGACCTGTGTGATCCAAACATTTCCAATAAGTCCAAAAGTCATTATTTATTGAAAAAAGACAGATGTAATAATTTCCAAACTTCACAATATCTTTATATCTGACAAAATATGCTGCTAGTTGTGTAGTTGTGGCCGTTAGGCTTTCAAAAATGTTGTCACTCCTGTAAAAACTGTTTGCTCTCCCGCTTGAAGCTCACAAAGGGAGGCATGCAACTGTAATGGGACGGTGTAGCAGCAATCTAACAGCACCACAAATTAAATTTTCATAATCATACCTAAGGCTGCAACTAATAAATATTTGCATTGATGCGTTGATTTGTTTGGTCTCTAAAATGCCAGAAATATGTGAAAAATTGTAATCATCATAAGGTGTTCAAATGTCATATTGTTACTGTCATAGAGGAGTAAAGAAACATTCACATTTAAAAAGCTGGACTGAGTATTTAGATTTGTTTTCCTCAAGTTACTCAAATGGAATAATCAATTATCAAAATAGTTTGTGACAATTAAGAGATTGATAAATAGCAGCTCGAATCATAATCAAAAAAAAAAAATTCTGCTCTAATAAACAAAGACCATCTCATTGCATCTTTTTTTTTTTAATGTTGATGTCAACAAATATGATTCAAACCTTCATTTGAAAACCTCAATAGAACCTGTTGGTACAACCCTATGATTATCTATCTGTAAATTTCATTGAAATCTGGACACAGCATCAAGGTGCTGATCTTCAGAAACCGTCGACACAAGACAGGAGGACAGAATGACTTCATCATTGTCGGGCTCCGCTGCTCGTGGGGCAACAATCATATTAAACACCTGCTGCTTTGGAAAGGTGTGATTTTCTGTACACCTCCGTGTCTCTTCGTGCTCTGTCTACTTACAGCACAGAGTCCAGAGGGAATCTTGTCGGGTGGAGCCTGCATGATGCTGACCAGCGTGGGGATGAGGCGCATCTGCATGGGGCCCTGACAGCCTTCGATCTGGGCCAGTTCCTTAAAGATGTCCTGAGCCAGGGACGCCACCACAGGGTCTGAAGAGAAGAGAGGAGATGGGGTCTGAGAAAGGATAAGAGACTTATAAAAGCTATGTCTCTTAATGTAACGTGTGTCTCTGGAAAACACTTCATAAAGAGAAACTTGTTTTTGTCCTCACTGGTTCCGTTTTAGTCAAGTGAAAGTATGTAAGACAAGTCCTGAACCTCTTGATAACCTATTTAACCTTTAAAAGACAAATGATTTTATTTTTTAAAAAAAAAGTCTGACAGAGGCTGTGGTTAGTGAGGCTGCAGCAGTACCATTATTATATTTAAGGAAAATAGCGATGGTGAGGGGGCAGATCTTGTTTTCGGCGCTGGTGGTGAAGGCCGGGTCGACGGTGCAGACGATGCACAGAGTCTCCATGACAAGGGTGAGCACCTCTGAGCTGAACTGGGCGGCCAGTTGGACCAGTCCCTCTAGGATGCTGGGGAGGAAGGGCTGAAGGACGTGGGTGCTCTCTGACAGCTTCAGCTGATCACAATACCTGAAGATGGACATGATACTCAGAATCAGTATAAACCTGACATATTTATATCTTTATTATCATTTAGTGACACTTTAAGCGACAGTTCAACATTTTGGGAAAAACACTTGATCACTTTCTTGTTTCATGTCAAAATGGCTGCTGTGAAAAGGGTCTATCAGATGAGAGGATCGACACCATTCTCATGTCTAAACAGTACATGTATGTCTACAGTCAGCAGTCGCTTAGCTTAGCTTAGCATAAAGTCTGGAAACAGCTAGCTGGCTCTGTCCAAATGTAAGCGGATCTGTCTCCCTGCAATAAACATGTTACATATTGTTTGTTTAATGCACTCTGTTAACTTTGGACAGAGCCAGGCCAGCTGTTTCTACCCATTTTTAGTCTTAGACTAGGGCTGCACAATTTACCAAATATTAATCTTGATCACAATTTTGGCTTCCCACACTTAAATGAACAAGATTGACAGCTATGTGGCATATCAAATCAATGCTTTCTGAACCAACAGCTAGTCACTCTGCAGCCACAGCCTGTACAGAGTGATATAAAACAAAGAGTAGACGGGCATAACGAAAATCAAACGTCTGGACCAGAAGGCAAAGAGCTAGTCCCTCCAAATGTATCATCATCTTTTGTTTGGAAGTATTTAAAACTTAAGGTAAATGATGTTAAGCAAGAACAAATCACATGAAAGGAGGGCTTGAGACTTGTGTCTGCAATGCAAATCAAACAGAACAATTAATTAATAACAACATAATAATGACATAACAAACGTTACCTCACTGAATCACTGTCCATGTCCAGCGTCAACTCAGACATCCATAACAATGACACTGTACAGCACATCATCGTATGACTGCAGCACAGCTTGAAAGTTAAAGCAGTGCTCTGTTGATTACATTTTGGTACTATTTTATTGATATTTTGCTCGCAAGTGACGTGCAAAAGAACCAGTCTTATTTTGTTGCACAGATTTGTACATTAGCAGGAATGTTGCACAACATGAAAGTGAACACAATGCTCTGTTTATTTAAATGAAAAAGTGCAATATGTTCCTAAAACCAGTGAATAATCGTCATGATCAGTCTGTTCAATTTCAAATATTATCCAAGATTGTAAATTGTTGGCTCATGACAGACTGTGTACAGCTGTATTGTCAGCCGACTCGGCCAGTGTGCTGATGGACTGATATAGTTCCCCAGACTACAGCCTGCACTGTGGTTTCTGGCTCTGAGATAAAGTTATTCATACTTGCTGTGTTAGATCACAAAAATAATACAAGAACTCTGTGTCTGGGTGGCAGCTCAGTTAAAAACGGTCAAAAATACAGCTCGCTCACCCCCAGATGGCCCTGACCGCGGAGATGCGGACGGAGGGCGGCTGGCTGTCGTGGAGGCCGCTGACGGTGGCCTGGAGGAACTGCTGGATGAGCTCAGGAGACATGGCTGCTGTGAAGCGACTGGCCGCCCACAGAGCTCGGCCGAGGAGGAACGGAGACGCCGCTGGACAAGACAAAACGAAAACAAGAGACAGCAGTGAAGAGAAACAACAGAGACGTGTTTATTTTGAACAGGAATTTAAATTCAGCGATTTCATTTTTCTTTTTATTAGTAATGTGTAAGAGGAACTTCAGAGTAATTAGACCTTTAGAAAACTACAGGGGGTCAATTCAGGACTCACCTGCCAGGTTGAGATCAGCGAGGATAACACTGGCCAGGAAACCATGCATATCAAACTGAATACGGCCGTTCTTCACGTTCTCTGTGATGATGGTTTTGACAGAGCCGAGGGCCAACATGCAGGCCTCATGGATCTTCCACCTGGTTCAAAAACAAACAAACAAAAAGAATTTTACTTAAGACTTAAAAGCACTGGTTTGCAGACATGAAATCAAATGCACAAAAAACAGTTGTCATGCATGACATTTAGACTTGTTTGTCCTCAACTGCAGAAATGTGGCTTGAAGACCAGACATTGAGATGTAGACAGATAGAGAAAGAGTCGGCGTTTCTCCTCACCAGTGCTCGTTGCCGCTGTTTTTGGCCTGCTCTGCCTCCTGGAGGTGTCTGGTCGCTGCCGCCGCCAGTGCTGCTGCGCTCTCATTCTGAAACTCTGCAGCTACAGCCTGCGATTACAGGTCAAAGGCCACCATCATTATACACTCTCTCAGCATGGACCAGAGGCTGCAAAATGAGCTGATGAACAGAGAGTTGCTATGAAACCGCAGAAAACTTCCACATGCTGGACATTTCTGACCTGTTTTACACGTGACTGCACTGCTCGGCATTCGTCTGATTCACAGAAAATCTCTGTTCATAAATAAACAACAGTTTCCAGTCCTTTTCAAAGACTAGGGCGACGTGGTTTAACAGATGCCTCGAGTGTTTGCGGAGGCTGTGTGTGTGGGAGAAGAGAAAAGAGAGCAAGGAGGCGTGTTTTTCAGGACTCCAGGATGCGTAGAAACATTTGCCTAGCAGGCATGAATGTCCTCCCATCCTCTGACTTAGCAAAATATAGCTGATAGTTAAATTTTTGTTCTCATTTTCCTTCTCCTTTGACTTGATTAGAGAACAGACTTAATATGTTTTTGATAACATCATAATATGCATGATATATTACTGGATTTATTCAGGTTCATACAAGTTAAATTTAAGACTTCTTCTTACTCTTATAATGCAAATTAATTTGACCTATTTCATGACTAAACTGGCAAAGAGTTCCTTAATTTCATAGTTCAATTAACTTCATTCAGTCTTTTTGTATCATTTCATGGCTTTTGTCTGATTGGTGACACATACGCTTTGTAGTAAGTTCAAAGTGATCATCTGTCATGCTGCTCATCACTGTAATCAAACAAGTATTTAAGCAGTAAGTGAAGACGGTGTGCAGGAGTTCTTCTCATTGTTTTAAAGTTGCACCTTCCTCTGTCACACATTCACGTGTGCAGAGATATTTTCCAAAACATTTCTGCCTAATTCTTACTGTGTTTTGTAGGAAACTAATGGCCGAAATTACTTTCTTATCGTTGCTGATTAGTAACTCTTTTTAATCCTTTTCAACAGTAAATATTTGTAAAACCAATAGATCTTACCGGCCTGTGGTTGGCCAGAGTCTCCTGTCAGGAACTAGATTTTCTAAAGCCAAGAGCAGCCAAGAGGAGAAGCAGAGGTCACTTTAATTTCACTACACTTAAAGGTCATTATTGAACTTTTGCTGGGTGATGCCAAAAATAAACTGCCTACCCCTGTTTTAACTTTTTCACTTTCTGATTCATCAGGGAAAATCCCTGTACTCACACAAAGACACAAACAGCCTGTGTTCTTTTTTGGCTGAAGATGATTAGTTGTGAATTTACTGAAGAAGATTTAGTTTGTTTTTTTTCTCACCAGCAGCAGGTCCTGAGCAGAGATCCTGACAGAGTAGGAGAAGGTGTCATCATCCTCGTCCTCTACAAACTGCTGAGGGTTAGCCGTCCACACTTTGATCTTAAGAAACAGGAGGGCAACCAATCAGGCCTGAAACCAGTGAATCACCCTAAATATAAATGCTGGATTTACTTATACTTTCATCTATGTGTTCAGGTCCTCACCTGGTCTTCAGTGATCTGCATGTACAGGATGATGTAGTAGATGAGCTCGGGCAGAGCTTTCTTCACTGTGCTCTTAAACTTGTTGTTCTCCAGCAGCGTGTGAACAAACTCAAAGATGCTGAACACCAGATTCTCAAAACCCAAAACTTCACCTGCGAAAAAACATAAGCAAGGGAAAAAAAAAAAATCAGCAAATAATGCCAGAAGAGTGAAAAAGGTGCTTTTACTGTAAACCAGGTGGATAAAAAAAGTGATAAGGATGATGTGAATTCTTCTCACCATCAGAGTCTATGGGGTCGTCCACTTCCTCTGTGTAATTGACTTCTGTTCTCACATAAGTGAACATTTGGTTAAGGAATAACTTGACTAAGAAGAATCATTTTCGGTCTCCTTTTCATCTCGTTAGTACTCTTCATCTCACAGGATTTTCATATTTCTGTCATGACTTGGAGTATCATTAGGCACTCACACCTCTTGCTTAAGATTTAAGTCTTATTTATTTCTTCAAAAATGTATTTCAGAAGACGAAATTTACAGTGTGTGTTAAGTTTTCTTCTTAAGGTTAACGTGTTTGATCTTGCTGAGCAAGCAGGTGAATTCCATGTAACAGCACGAGCTGTTGCAGTGAGGTGGATTAGTCATTTCGAAGAAATGACGTTCTGTAACCAAAAAGCCACAAACACCAATCTCACAACTGTTTGAGCCAAATGCCTAAAAGGAAGTAAAGCCTCTGGTTTCATCCCGTTTTTTTCTCACCTCAAAAGGAACTTTTTCACTCACTGGTCCAGAGAATGCTTTTACAAAAGAGCCGGCCCCTGAAAGTCAAAGATTTGAGTCATTAGTCGGAGACTCACTGTGTCATTTTTTTTTTTTTTTGTTTTCTCAGTCAGTGTGCACTTCAGGGGACCAAAATGTCCCCTGAAGTAGCTGAAGAGTGAGCACTCCTCGCTTTTTCTCCAGGATATAATCATTCCACTACGTCAAGTCGTCCTGTCTGCTCTGTGAAGATGTCTGTGATGGGTGCAGGCACCAGGACTCAGGGTGAGTCCAAAGGCCTAAACATACTCCCAGACAGACGCATACACAGACAGCTGAGGACAGCGTGGACGAGTAATTGTGAGTGAGATGGAGGACAGTGCCTGGTAAATCTCCGAGGTAACTTCATCTTGTGCTTTCTGCTTAAGTGATGAATTCACAGATAATAAATATAGATATAGTATCTGTGTTCTGTTTGATATATAGTTGTTGCACATTTCTGATTAGTATTTCACACACATCGACTTGAAGGGAATCCATTTAAGAGTATAAATCCAGGCTTTAACTTGGCTTGTTTACCACATTAAATATGAACCTCACTGTCAAAAATCTGGCGGTTCAATAAAGCGTTGCCTGATTGTCTATAAGAAATATTGGAAGAATAATCAAATATACATTTTGAACAGCCAAATTCAATTTGACAGACAAAACTCTGAGTCAACACAGACAGCTGTAGTTATTTCCCAGCAAGAACTGAGCTGTGAATACACAGCTGTAAAGGATATAAAGCTGCACTTTCAGTCAGTGTATTCCATACAATGGGTAATATCTGCTGCATGGAGGCCACCATGGGTTTGGGGAAGTTCTTCACCAATGCTGTTACTGCCTGATGAAGAATAAGAAAAAGAAATACAGATTTAAAGACTCAATTGAAGATACTGTGTATAAAATAATTACATATCACTCATCTTATCTTGTTTCTTGAATTAATAAATATAACTAACAACTACTACGTGCCATAATCGCACTACAGTTCCAAAAACATTACTTTTCTCCCCATTTCATGTCTTTCTCTCCTCTGACACTAAAAAACTTGGTTTCAGACATTTGGCGGTCAAGCTCAGCAACCACTCGATGGCTCTTTGGTCTGAAGAGTCGCTCACCTTGAGGACTTCCATCTTGAGACCGCTATCAGATGAGGGTCCGTCAGGCATCTGCAGAGCCTGCACAAACGCTTCTGTGAACTGCTGCACCACTGGGAAGATCAATGCTTTCGCGGCACCCTACACACACACACACACACACACACACACACAAACAGGGAGGTAAATAAATACAAATACAAATGTGATTCTGGAACAAACCAGCACAACTTAAAGACAGTTTCACAAACACTGATGTAAATAAATTGCCAATAAGTTAATCTCTTTTAAAGTACTTTTCCAGGGGAAATGACAGTTAATTAAAAGTACAAATGTTGAATTAATTTAAACTATAATTATTCATATAATATGTGAAAGAAAATCATACTTAATCTGTGACTGCCTCACCTTCTCAAGCTCTTCAATAGCACAGATGAGGTTGGCACAGGTGGTGAAGATCTCCACGGCTCTGGATCGGGTGCGAATACTGTAAACCTGCAACAGTTAAGCAACGATTAAAGGCGGTCCAAACATCATGTCAGTCGAGACAGCGCAAAACAGTATTATTATTGGTAACTTAAAGCAGTTCAGTTCACACTGGTAATTGACTAAATTTTCATATCTAGAAACAAACAAACGGCTAAAATACACTGACTGTAATCCTCGCTAGGTGGGGAATGTACAAAGTGTTGGAGCTTCACTTTAAGAGTTGTAGTAATACCTCAGCCATGGTGAAGATCTTGTACATTTCAGGCAAGATGACTGGAGCCACCAGCGGCATTTGTGTGTCTGTCACCTCCCGGGTAAACTCTGAATATATCAGACAAACAACAGGTTGTTACACAAACAAAAGACACGTAAAATTTACATGTGATGTTCTTTTTTATACTTAATGTCTTAGGTAGCACTGTACATTACAGGTCACTTAACATGTGTAAACTGCAAATACATTGAGCTAGAATGTTTTTTAAAAAATGTATTTGGGAAAGGAGGTTGTGCTTCAACAATGGGATTCTCAGTGGAGTACTAAACTCAAAATCCGGTGAGCATGTTCCAAAGAAATTGAAAAGGTAGCACCTCTCGGGTTTTCAAGTTAAGGAGGACGAAATACTCACATTTCGCTTGTTTATTTGGCTCACATCACAGGTCACACATCTCTGGGATGAGAGCCAGAAACAAGTGAAACTGTGAAGCGAGCCAAAAACACAAGTGAAATGTGAGCATTTTGTCCTCCTCGACTCGAAAACTTCAGATGTGCTACCTTTTAAATTTCTTGAAATGTGCTTAAAAATGTGTTGTTACAACAGATCAGCATCAGATTACAGGATGTTCAGCATATCGTCACCAATGAATACAGGAAAGTGCAGTTTAAACATAAATTCAAATGAGCTGGAGTCTGAAATGAAATGAATGTGTAGATACTTGCATGTAAACAAGTCATGTATTTAAGGGTGTGGCAAAATGCTTTGCAGCAGTGTTTCCTTTTTTATGGCAACCAACTTTTTAAGGGCAACAAACTAGCACTACCCAACTCACAGTATGCCTTACAAATCAATCTGTGTATAAATGCCATTATTAATTTACCTTATATTATAGTGACACCTATTATTGAACACACACACATTTTAAATGCTTAAATGCATTTAGGCTGAGTTAACATCAGGAAAACAATATAGGACATTTTAGCCTACTTCATGAGAAGAAGTAAGTGGCGCATCTCATTACATACCTGTGAGGACCCTCATGGCCCCGTGCACAGCGTTGACGTCTCCACTGACCAGCATCTCCATCAGCAGCGTGAACAGCTGTGGCCAGGCCTCAGGCCAGTCCCAGTGGGCGATGGCCGACACGGCGTACGCAACACTGGAGCGGACTTTGCTGATCGCCTCTCGCAAACCGTTTGGCAGCAGCTCTCTGATGGCAGCTTTAGCCTGGAGGGGTACAAAAGGATTTTGGCAAAATTCAGCTCAAAATGCCCCCAGAGGTTTAGTTAAAACTGTGTGCAAGAATACTTTGGAGAGATAAAACGTCCGCCAGTAGCAGACAAAACAAATGTGTTTAAGGTGAAGAGTTGTTTACCTGATCTGTTGTTTCAGGAGGCCTGAACTTCTCTGACTGGGAACACCAGTGAGTCTCCACATACTGCTTCAGGATGACTGATGCTAACTGCAAACAAAACAGCCGCAATGGATGATATTTGTTAAGTAGCACATAAGTGATGCAGGTTATCACAGTCAGGGACACAATCAGGACAAAAGATAAGCAGATTGTGATCAATAATGTCAGATTAAGCGTATGAGACCTTCATTTAACATGCATGTGTGTGGTTTGGACATCTTTCCCTCCCCTGCAAAAATCTTTTACACTCACCTGACGGATTGCGAGCGCTCCCTGTGGATCAACTGTGAGTTCTGCCAGGTGGACACCAAACTCTACGACATGAGGAAAAATAAAGGAAAAAATACATGAGTTATTAATAAAAATTAGAGAGCTCAGAACACATATCTTATACAATAAGAATGTGAGAGTAAAAGAATAATATAAAGTAAAAGAATGAGGGCAGGATTCAAAATATTAACATATGACAGGATTATTTTTTATAACGCAGAATTAAACTGGGTGCAATGAGGATTTTAAGACACTGATAATCAAGAAAACACAATTCCAGTCTGTGTCACAATGCAAAAAAAGAATGCAAGACTAACACAAATATATCCACACAACCTGAAGGCTGTAAGTACTGCAAAAGATACCTCTACTAAATACAGACTTGAATAAGGGTTATGTTGTTGTTGTTGTTGTCGTCGTGGCAGATGCTGTGGTTATTATTTAAGCTGTTTAAATAATTTGTTTTCACTATGACAATTACTAAGAGTTTCTTCTTGTTTTATGTTTAATTCCTGGGAATATTAAATAGCTGTGTGCAGCATGATGACAATATTACTCTGCGTACTGCTAAGTAAAACAATATCAATAACAACTGATCATTTTCAATGACCTATTTTTAATAGAGACCAAAAGAAAAAGGTTGAATTTAATCAATCATTCAATCAATGCATATTGTTTTATTACCCAGGCCTAATACCAAGAAAAAAGCCCAAGTATTAGGGATGCACCGATAACAGTGTAAGTCCAATACTTATAAAATACCTGTCTCAGTACTTGGTATTGGAAAGTGCCCAAACGTAAGTACTTGTAGGAGGAGGAGTATCAGTGCATATTAGCAGAAGGGATAAACATGAACCAGTATCTTGGCTGGAGCTAAATAAAACAAATGCCGTACCTCAATAAATGACGACACTGACACAGTTTGGTTTGAAGACTGAAAACGGTGCATTAACCCACTGATCTGTGAAGCTAACAGAGCACAGTGTTTGAACCTGGCTTGACAGGCATGTAGAGAGATTAACACACAGTTCAGGATCAGCATCAACCTCAACTCTGAACCCACTCTCTCTCAGTGGGTTTTACTCAGAGTGACATCAGGCGCCAGAAGACAATGTTAGTGCTGACAATCCTACAAAGTGGCTGCCTTAGAGAGGGGCCAGCGGAAAGGGCCGGCCCCGCTGCGACGCTGCGGTACAGCCGACAGACAGCGTGCACAATTAGCCTTTCACCAGGGGCACGAGGATCGCAGGACAGACAATGGAAAGTCTAGTGGAGTATAAGCTGCAGACACTAGGTATATACTGTATCCATCTGTCCCATTCGAGGTCTTTATCACAGTAAAATACAATGATTTGCTATGGATATTATCACAACACTACACCAACTGTCAACAATTGTTTACATAGGGTATATTGTTAAGTTCATGTCCAAGGTGGTTGTGAATTCCATCAACTATGTTTGAGACCTTTAATGGTCATTTTAATTCCAATTAAGACAGAAACAGACCAATTCTGTCACTACAAACTAAAAACAGTAGGGTTATAACAACACCAAAAACGTGACAATATTTTATTGCAATATTAAAAAACAAAGAAAAATGACAACTTGACAAAAAACTGGTGCAATAAAATTAGAAATCTGATGAGTACAGCATTTTCTTGTTTGTATATTTTTTGTTTTTTCTTTTAGACCTAAGCATGTGCAAAAAAAGTCATGAATTGTCAAAATTTGGCAGAAAATTCTTGAATCATGTATGTACAATTGTAAACCAAAAACAATGTAGTAATTAGCAGCAGTCCTTTGATAAATAAAGTACTTTTTTGATGGGGATAACACAATTTTGCATAGTTCAAATTCAGAGCATGTATATCTGTTGCTAATTATCAACTCATTTCCCGAGACAAAGGCTTTAACATGTAGGCCTACAGATATCACCACACTGCAGGATCAAGAGATTTCTTCATTGTGATATTCGATATAGTATATTGTTACATCCCTGAAACACAGAATTACAAAATCGGTTGTTCAACTGTTTATTTAGCTACTAGATGATAGAGTACATAACTGGTTTAATTCACGCCTCGAGATGTTTCCAGGGCACTCAGACACCTTTGTGACACTTGCTAATTTCAGACAGTTATAAAAGTGAGACACAATGGGCTGCTATTCTGCTATGACCCTTGAAAAACAGACTGTTGCTAAGGACAAAGATCTGATCATAGAATCTAGAGGAACCATAAAATCATTGTTACATCACTACAATCATTTTAAAATTAATAATTTGTATCAAATCATTGATTTTTTTTAAACATATCTCTGTAAAAAAAAAAAGTAGGATAATGTACAGTGAGCAGGTCATTATTGTAACATAAATCCTGACAGGACGGTGAAGGACTTGAACAGAAAAACTTGGACTGTTTGTCCTCTTTGTCCCTCTCACATCCTGATGCTGCTGCTGCTACTAATGATGATGATGGTGATGGTGATGCAGCCTGTAAGGCGGGATCCGCGGCAGGAGCCCTTGGGAGACAACTTCGCGGGAAAATCTGTCAAGGGGAATTCGGTGGTTGCCATAGCGACCACGGGATAATTTAATAAGACGCAGTTAGGGAGTAATATTAGCATACTTTTGAGACTACTGTAAAGCGGTTGGCATTTTACACATTACAGCTCTTAAAGTGCATAAACTGTTTTAGTTAAGGTGGCTAAAGGTTAAGAACAATGATGGGTCTGTTGCTGTCATCCCCCCCGTTTCCAAGTGACGTTTTTTGATTCGAATGCGCTCAAGACGTCGGAGGTTGTGAGTGTAACGGGTAGAATTGTGAAGTTGTTAGACACATTTCCACATGTAACGGTGAAGTAAGTGTAAATTAGCGCTAACGTAACGATTTTACTGAAGCAGGAGGGTGAAGCAGTGTCCACCTTTTTGCTGTGCCGTCGGGGCCGGGGTCCACACAGTCCCCATGTGCTTAATATAACTTTCAGACTCGCTAACGTTAATAGTTATACTTGCGATACAGTTAGCTTGTCTGACCATGTCAGTCTGAGCAAGATGAGACAACTCACCCGATGAGTTGTGGTAAGTTACGGAGAACACATTTTCATGAGCTTTCAAGCTAACTTGGTCATCTGTAACTTCTGAAAATATGGCCTAACGTTAGCTACATGAAGCCAATTTTCTTCTTTAGGATGGCGAAGCAATGACCCGCCCTGCTCCGCCTCTGATTGGCTTAGTACTCGCTGCCTTCGTTGGTTTGATTGGGTAGGTTTAGGCATGAGGAGTGAGGATTGGTAATAATATCAGGGTGAACCAATCACACGCGGACTGGGGCGGGTCATCCCATCACCATCCTAAGTAAAGAAACATCGCCCACTGGGAGCCAAGACAGTTCCCCGGCTAACATTTTGACTGTTAGCTACTTCTCAGCCTAGCAGATAGAGCCAAAGTTAGCACTGGTGAAAGCAGGAGACAGCTGTCCCCTCATAACTCGTTTTAGCAGAGGTCCTTGCCGCCAACACCGGGTACACAGCCGCCGTTAACCCCCTAAAACCAGCGTTTATAAAGTGGCCACCACTCACCTTCTGTCACTTCCAGCACTTTGATCTGCTCCTCCGCGGCGGCGCGCACCTCTTGAACTGGGGACAGGATGGCCGTCAGCGTCTCGATCAGAGCTTCCTTCAGTCCCTGCTGGACCTGGCCGGACCGTGCAGCACCCGCCGCACTCATGCCTGCTGTCTTTTCACCCGCCGCAGCCCGCTACAGAGTCACAGTCCACCACCACCACCCGGGGAGGAGCAGAGAGCCACAGTCAGCCTCAGAGGCGAAGCGCGCCAATGCATGGAAACGTGGAGGCGGGGTTTACGGGAGGAAGCACATTCTGTCCTCCGGTTCGGCCCACGTGTTTTTATATGTCTGTTTTTGTTTTTAAAACTCTGGCTCCCTCTTGTGGAGCGGGGGAAAACGATGCCTTCAACTGCCGGCTTAAATATTATGGGATGACTATACTGTAGAAGCAAATAATTGGGTTTAAAAGGCATTCTTTGTTGGACCTTCCTGCCTATTGTGCAGCGCTACTCTAAATAATCACTTTACCCTGTGCAGTATATTGTATATTTATATTTTGTATTGTTCGATCATCTTCTGTGTAAAATATATTTTTTAAACTGCAAATCATCACTAAAATTTTTGCTGCTTGTAGTCTGTGCAATGCAATCTGTTTCTGTGTGCAGTTAGCCTTCACAAAACACTATTTACATAATATTCTCAAAATTTAATGCTACGTGTGTGTATTACATGTGTGTAACTATCCTACACAATTATCTATATATTTGTCCATATATCCAAACATCTCCATATATCTTTATAAGTGAAAGGTGTATATAATTCATTTAGCCTCGAGTGTATAGTTTGTTAAATTAAATATTTCATATTTGTTAATTTTTTTTAGTTTTTATCTATGCATCTTTATCTGTATCGGTATCCTATTTATCATTCATTCCTTTTTCTACCTGTACTTTTTGAGCTGCTGTAACATGAATTTCCCAGGGTGTGGGATCAATAAAGTTTATCGTATCTTATTTTATCTGATGACCCACTAGAAGTGTGTGGTGGTTGTTGTATATGTAGAGACCCTGGTGTACCCCCCAGCCACTAACAGTGTGCAGGTTTTGAGGTCGGAATTATGTAAAAATTTAACAGTCAGTGGTCGCAGCACTGTCTCTGTCTCTTTCCTCTGCTCTCTATCTGTGAGAGCTGTAGAAAGAGTTTTACACACAGTGGTTGCTGCATTACTCTGTGGATCAACATCTGAAAGACTGCCAAGTTTAGCCTTTGACAGGCATGTAAAACACTTTGACACCTCTGATTGGCCTAAAGTGAAAATATACACTACATAGCCAAAATCACACTTTTGCGTACTTTTGGGCTGTTTTTCATGGTTTGGGCAAAGTCCCTCCAGTTCCCATTAAAGTGACAGTTCACCCAGAAATCCCAATTCATATTTTGCCCGGGCCTGTTGTACCATTTATCCATCCAGATTTCTTTGGTGATAATTACTGAGTTTTGAAGATATCGATGTTCTCTTGAATATAACAGAAGTAGTGTGGTGCTCAAAAGGTGCAAGAAAATCAGAAATTTGACTCAAAAGCAACATCTCTTCCCAGAAATCATGACCTGGTTACAGAACATAATCCACATACATTATTGTGAGTAGTTTCATGAAGGAACTACTTTATTTGGAAGAAAGTCTCATGTAGGAACTACTTTCTTTCATATATTTTTTTTCTTTTTGTCATTTTCAGAGAGAAGGCAGCCGATATCTCCAAAATTCAGCAACTCACACCAAAACAATCTAGGTGGATAAACAGCACTACAGTTAAGAGGGAAAATGTTTTCAGGAGTGAACTGTCCCCTTAAGGGAAATCTAAATTCTAAAACCAAGACTTTCAGACAGAAGTATTCCCAACTTTGTGGCAACATTTTGGGGAATACCCTGTTTGTTTCAATGTGACAATGCTCCTGTGCACAAAGTGAGGTTCATAAAGAAAGTGTTATCCCTGTTTGGTGTGGAAGCACTTGCTTAGCCAGAGCAGAGGCCTGACCTCATCTCCAACCAGCACCTTTCAGATGAATTAGGAAGATGACAGCCTAGCCAGGCTCCAAAATGTTGTGGAAAGCCTTCTCAGAGGAGTCTTACAGCAACATATTAATGACTATAATGTTCAGGTGTCCACCTTTGTCTATGTGGCATATTTTAAGGTTCAAATCAACAGAAAACAGCGCACAGACAGGTTTTTACCCTGTGTGATTTGAGTTCTGATTCCTTTAACAGCACCGAAGTGGCACTAATTTACGTTTACCCAGTTAACACCTAGACACAGTGGGTGGTGCAGTACTATGCAGATTAACTAGTTGCAACAGATTGGAAAACCTCCCTGCATCTTTTGCTAACAGGTGTAGTCTCACCTGAGCTTTCATTACAGACTTCTCACTTCTCCATTCTTTGCAAGAGTAACATGAAACCACTGTGAGGTGAAACAATAGTGTAATTCTTTGTCAGGCAGCACATGCTGTAACTCTGGAAGTGGCTACGGCTCTCTTGTTACTGGAGGAGGAATTACCAGCTTCACCTCATAATCCTGTTGCTCCAACAAGGAAACAGATGGAGTATCAGCAAGATTTCCACAAACGTGAGACAAGCATGTGACAAACTGTCTCCTCTTGAACCTCCACGATGGCCTTTTTTTTTCCCGTCTGCTGCGAATACATTCTTCTTTAATTTCTTACATTTTAATCATCTGAGGAGGAGTTTCAATCTTCTCACGTTTCTTCATTCAGGAGCTCTTCAGCCAAATTTCAGACCATGGCATAGTTGGATGGCTTTTGAAAAACATATTACATCATGTTACTCCTTTTGAAACACACTGTGTGCCATCAACAATAAGTAGGGCATGTACAGGCCTGGCTACAATCACACTTTTGTTAGCTAGATATTTTAAAAAACACCAGCCAAATGAGCAATAGGCCTTAACTAACTGTAGATTCAAATGTACCTAAAAAACTCTCCCCTGATATATCCTGGGGTTGTTTTACTCAGTGATACGTGCTGATTTTAAACCCCTAATTTTAGCCTTTGTACAAAATGAACAGGAAAAATTATACACATGGAAAACCAACAAACACTTGATGCTTAAATAGGAAAAAAAGGCAGATGGGGTTTCTTCTTTTGGAGCTAAAATTAATCTCACTTATTGCTGCAGCAGCCTGTGTGGCATTAAGGAGAACACAGGTGAGGAGGTGTCGACATAAAAATAAACAGTGAATGTAATCCCTTCTCTCACATTATCACTGTTGAAGATCAGAGGGATTTAAACCGGGGAGAGAGAAGTAAACCTGGGGACTCAAAGCGCTTTGAAAAATAAGTCAAATAATTATATACTTGAATATTACAAAGGAAACATGTTCCAGCAAAGCCAGTCAGTGGTATATAGTATGTTGTGTTTAAAACTTCATGTATCATCTGTGGCTATTTGGAAAGTCAGTGAGACACAGTAATGACTGAAACATTTGTTTTTTGTTTTTTGCTTAATTTGACTTTGGTTATGTCCCCTCAAAAACTGTTTATAAAGTCGGTGATTTAACTTTGTGTATGTAGGTTTATGTGTATGTAATATATGTGTCCAGTTTGCTTGTATGAACTGAACTGAATCTTTTTTCGCACATTGTATTTGTACAACTTCGCATGTGTGTGTTTTCCCTCTTAAAGCACTTTGTGATCTCTGGTTTTGATAACCGCTATATAAATAAACTTAATCATCATTAATTGTATTACGTTTTACCGAGAGGCGTGACTAATATTGATATGACAAAATGGAGTGTGCAAAATATGAAAAACAACTCTCACAAAATTTAAATAAGTTTCACAAAGGTTGTCTGTTGTATCAGAATGCATGTTAAAGAGATAGTCTGGAGTAACTGAAGTGTAGTTGCATGAGGTACTTATCCATAGTCAGTGTAATACCTACAATAGATGGTGGTCGACATGCCTCTGCTTTGGAGAAGCAGCAGGAGTACCACTGTAGGAAGCTAAGCAATGTAATGGTAGGGACAGGGTCAACAACAACACATATTTCAGGCACGAAAAAAGGGACATCTAAAAAAAGAATGAATATCATTTTAAGCAGGCACATGAAAAAAGGTAGACCCAAGATGGTGATCAAGTACCTGCCCTTTTAGCCTCTGATAAAATATGGCTATTTATTTTATAGACCACTAAAGCGTGCACAACGTGGCACATTTTTCTTTGTTGCCGCCCGTTCTGGTAATAAATGTAGAAATTGTGAGTGCTTAAGATCATCATCTCACCATTGTGAGACTTCATAGTTTTTAGAAATCTGCATCAGTAAACATCGGCATGAAAGAATGGGTACTGAAATAAATGCAAATAAATACCCTCTATAGTACCCTCTTTTTTCACTTGAGCACCTACCAAAATGCCTGTACGTGTCCCTGAGTTTAAGTGTACGCTATATTTAGAATTTTTTTTCACCACGTTACTTAACAGCCTTTTCTGATGGGAAACCACCCTTATGTGAGCCAAATGTCTCTCTCTCCAATTTAACCAAACTCCATAACCGAAATCAGTGGTTTTACCTCACAGAACACCAGAAGTGCTGATCTACCGCTGCTTTGATCGGTGAGTTTGTTTGTGTTATTGCGTGACTTTGGCGACAACACTTAAAACAGTTTAAAAGACTGAAGTCACACAATAACAGAAAAAAACTAATCAATCAGAGCAGTGGTAGACCAGCAACTCCAGTGTACTGTGATAAAATTTGTGTTTTTACCAAAGGTCTCTAGTTGAATGAGAGAGAGCGATACTTGGCTTATATAACAGCAGCTTCCTGTCAGAAAAGGCTGTCTGACAGCAAAGAGCTGAAAATATTCTTAATATAACATACACTTAAACTGATAGTGATTTGACTATAGATACTGTAAGTACCTCACACAACCCCGCAATCAAATAATGCAAATTATCCCTTAAGATAGGTGTACCTAATAAACTGGCAGCTGAGTGTATGTGATGTGGACCTCAGGTGAGAGGATCTAGCAGCAGACTGAACCTCAGAATGAACCAAACACTAATACAACCGTTTCTTCTTGTTTAAGCAAAAAGAATTTGGTTTATGTAGAAACAAGCAATGTTTTGCAACTGGATATTTCTTCCCTCTCCTTCAAAAGAGTTAAAGCTAAAATAAAAAAAAAAAAAAAAAGAAATGAACACCCATCCCATTGCACCCAGAATCGCCACCTTCCAGGAAAAGTATGCAGGTGTTACTGACAGAAAGCAAAGGAAACCTGGGGGGACAGCTCACAAGGGAGATAGATATAAGTGTACAGTACATATATATAAAATATAAAATCTGAAATATATTTTATATATATTAAATTGTGTTAGGGTTCAGTATCTTTCACTACACAGCATTAAGGTGGTGTGTCTGATTATCTTTTTTTTTCTTCATTTTTTTCAGATCCTATTATATAAACCAGAGGAGAGTCAAAGCAAAACAAATGAATCAACGAACAAACAAATGTGGGGGGGAAAAAAATGGAAACTAAGCAACAGACGAAAGGCCTCCGCCCCGATCCGGTGCCCTTGCCCCCCGCCCCCCACCAGCCTCCAGCTGGCGGAGCGGGGTGAGCTAGCACGGACGAGGTGGGACAGACCCGTCCAGCTGTACAGCGCAGTGAAACATAACTTACATATTAGCTCATTTTTACACGTACAGTCGTGATCAAGGCACAGGGATCTTCTACAAGTTATTTTTTTTCTTCAATAAAGTTGTACAAAATAATACATTTTACAGTCTGTACAAGAATAATAGTCCAGCAGTAAAATAAAGACAGACGTACTTAAAGCCGGGAGGGGAGGGCGGGAGGGAGTGGGAGAGGTGAGAGAGTAAGACGAAAGGTGAGGGGAGAGGACGTTGTGTGGAAAAGGGAAGGGGGACTGATGAGGGCTGCAGCGTGTGTGTGTGTGTGTGTGTGTGTGTGTGTGTGTGTGTGTGTGTGTGTGTTAGTGTATGTGTGTGTTCCCAGGTAAAAATCCAGTCTTGATAAGTCTTTTACTTCATGCTTTCCTTTTGCAATATTTTCCTTATTAAATAAAACCTCTCCTTTATTTTCCATATGTTGAATAGTTGTCAGATAGCAGCAGGGGCAGGGTGGGGGCAAGGATATGTGTGTTTGTATATCACTCGTCCTTGAGAATTGGGACAAAATCGCATTTTGATGGGGTTTGGATTTTAATTCTTCAATTATGCTGGGAAAATATATTTTAAAAGGTCAAACTCTTGACTATCAAACCTTGTAACGGTCCAACCTACTAGTGATTTAGTTTTTTATTAAATGTAGACGTCAGGTGAAAAGTCTGACAGGTTTGACATCTTAGAGCTGACAAAATATTACATTTTTTCATTTCACAGCACAGTTGTAGTAAGTATTTTATTTTTTATAGTTACTACATTTTCTTAATGCTGATCAGAACACATTTTTAAATCATAATTCTTAAACTTTGATTTAGAAGGGCTATAGAGTTGACATGTCATGGTTGAGACACATCTTAGAGCAAGACTATTTAATATTAATTAATTTGATCAAAGATAGAAAGCTTACCGGTGCTTGAGCAGCATTGCCACCCCTTTTAAAAGCAGGAAGTGAAACAGGGCAGCTTAGGGTATAGCTAACACTTTTTATGCCTGATTAAATCACGTTTAATCTGACATAGCTGACAAAAATCTAGGACGCAACTTTAACTTTTCATAAAAAATGTTGTCAAGAGGTATTGTTAGTTTTAGATTTTGAAGGATTTTAACACATTTTCAAACTGTTTGAAGTTGTGAACTTTAATAGTTTTTAAAAGTTAATTTTGGTAGGATACGATTCGTCAAAATTTTCAAGAATGGGTGATATATGTATGTGTGTGTATGTGTGTGCGTGTGTGTTCAGGTTGGGGGGGGGTTTAAATGGTGCACAAAGGCAGATCACACACACAGTGTACACCAACACACAACATGGGGTAAAAACTAACAAAAACTTAAAAGTTGAATTGTGTTATTACAGGAATATATAATATTTATATTTATATATATACATATTTATATACACACATATATAAATATCTATATATATAGCTTGGATTTTTTGCACTGCATGAAGTTCACTGGTATGCATGAATTTATGCACTGTATGGTATTTTTCTTTTTTTTTTTCTCTTTTTTTGTCATTTTCTGACGTCCCTCGTCCGATTGGTTTCTTGAAGAGCGGGTCATGTGAGCTGTGTGGTCTTATGTTTGAGTCACGCTCACGTCCACAGGCAGCCGTTAGTCAATTAGTCCGTCTGTTCGGGCACAAAAAAAGGCTCACAGCCCTCCTCTGTTATCAGTTTGCCACCCTCCATGTCCATCGTTCTCCTCTTCTTCTTCGTCCTCCTCCTTCATCGTCTTCAGCACGCGGTGAATAAATTCCTCTCTCTCAGAATGCATTATTCAATTCTGCCTCTGCCAACTGTTAAAAGCAGGAGGTTTTAAAAGGGTCTGTGTGTGTGTGTGCGTGTGTGTGTGTGCGTGTGATATGAGACATTAAAACCTATCTTAAGGGTTCTGGATGTCTTACGCTGTAGTCTGTGTGTACCTGCGAGCGTGTAAGTGTGTGTGTTCATATATCTGAGAGAGAGACAGAGAGCTAAAAGAAGGGATAGCCTGCACTGAGGGATTCCAGTCTCGACCCTCTTTCCTGGGTCAAAGTGTAGCTGAGTACAGCAGTCAGTCCTGGATAATAGTTGATGAAACTGTTGTTGGTGTATCCTTTAAAAAAAAAAAAAACAGTCTTTCCACTGTTCTGTTTTTCTGAAATCGTGTTACTGGGAGGAGTTGTATTGGGATGGAGAGGAGGGCAGGCGGTCAGCTGCTCGCTCCTTCGGTTGTTTGGTGAAGTTGGTGGAAGTGGAGGGGGTGATTGGCTAACTGGTCGTGGGGGAGGGGGGGGTAGATAGGTAGGTTGGTAGGTAGATACGTAGACCGGACGTAGACTGGACGCCGCTGCCCATCACAAGAGCTCGTACTGCCGTAGGTGCATCCTCTGTATGATGTCGCGACAGTCATTGAAGACGCGGCGGATGTTTTCTGTGTCGACCGCGCAGGTGAAGTGGGGGTAACAGTAATGTCGTCCGTCCCCGCTGGCTGTGCTGATCCTCTGAAAAAGACCCAACAGTTCAGTCAAGTTAGTGTTGTAGATCAGCGCTACACAACCTTTTTTGTCTGATCTACCACCACAGATGAACTCAACACCCTTTTATCACCTGTCATTTTATAAATGTGTTCTTTTGAACACAATTTAAGCTGTACGTTATTTTACATGTTTAATTATATAAAAAGGGCTTTGTTATAATGTTTTCTTACAACTCAAGTGTCAGTGTTAAAGTCAGTTTGGTAAAGTTTTACTTGTCAGAAGCTGGACAATTGAGCCATTTATCGATTATTTTAAGCTAACTATTTAAACCATTTATCCATTATGTTTGGTTAGCAATTTCAAGCATTATTGCATTACTTTTAGCAAAATATGTCAATATGTCCATGAAAATCAGCCATTAAACAGCCCTACAAGGATGAAACGAATAAAGCTCAACAGGAAATTGTCAGAATAGGTCTTTGTTTATCGCAGCTTATGTTACCTATACTGTTTAACCAAACCAGTAAAATCATAAAAAATATTAAATTCAAACAGGTAAAACATAAGCTTTGTACATACCAGAAACTCATCACGAATGAAGTACTTTGCCCTTGTGACACGGGGATCTTCACCTGGCTCTGGTATCGCTGTTGTAGAAGAAGAAATCCAGTCACAATAACAATAATTCAACATCACTCCTCCTGCTGAACAGGCCACATCAACTTAAGAAACAAAAATGTGTAAAACTGCCAAGGATGACAATTACTTAATAAAATATTGTAACCAAAATGATCTGCCATGACTGTGTTTGTATCAAAAAAGAAAAACATTTTCTCTTCTTGTAAATACAGCCCTTCAGTTGCATTGTGGGCAGTTAGCTCACTCCGCTCACACACTGCGGTCTTTGTCACATGGGGCACATTGTTCATTCAGAGGCTTTGATTGGTCACAAGTTAGGGAAGGGGTCAATACACCATGCCTCAACCTTCTGGTGAATTCAAAACAAAACAATAAAAACTAATTTCCATATCTCTATGTAACATAATTATTCATGGTGGAAACACATGGTGATTTATACTCATTTCTGACAACTCAATGTCATATTTTTGGGGGATTTCTGAGTGCAAGTCAAGCTGCCAAAGCCAGGTGACTTAAAAGATAAAAAAGTAAAAAATCAGACAAGCTATTTTTCAACAGCTTGGATGTTACTTTAGCTTTGACCATTGTGTCCATCAGTGATAAAGAAATTACACTCGCTAAAGTGATTACTGACATTTGGGAAAACAGCAGCATCACTATGGTGAAGTATAACAAGGCAGGAAACACAAGCTGATGTTTAGGCAGACTGTCTAAACTAAAATCAAATGCACCCAGAATGTCAGTAATAAATCCTCATTGCCAAGAGAAACTCTGGGTGCACAGCTACAGATATTACGGTAGGTCACAGCTGAACCTGAAGTTGATCTGTGAACTGTGACAAATGTTCAGAACGTACACTTTAGGTAATAAATTTACCGTTTTCTCTGCCATATAAGTTTGACTTGAAAATAAGTTTGTTTAAAGCCTGGATGACTGTGAATGTGCCCATAACAACCGTTATGTATTGGACACCCACAGATATCAGTGTCAGCCTCTTACCATCATCAGGTGTAGTGTAGCGTGCGAACTCCGGGAAGTACTCCTCGATTTTAGATTTCCCTGCCAAAACCTTCTCAGCGAGCAGGTCCTGTTTGTTCAGGAAGAGGATTACCGAAATGGTCCGTAGCCACCTGTGGAGGGAAATGAAGAACGAGTTCAGTGCCAGATTTCTTTGGACTTTTTCGTTTATGAACCGAAATACATTACAGGTCTGATGCTGGAGACTTCCCACTTTTTAATAGGCTCTGGCTGAAGAACAAGGGAATAATTTATTGTGTGGAGTTCTGGGCTGAAAAGGTATTAGAGTTCAGAGGTAAGACCTATGGAAGGACCCTGCATCCAATTAGAGATGA
Organism: Lutjanus erythropterus; assembly: GCF_056507025.1. Lineage (NCBI taxonomy): Eukaryota > Metazoa > Chordata > Actinopteri > Lutjaniformes > Lutjanidae > Lutjanus > Lutjanus erythropterus. Next base: position 32,635,756 of record NC_139318.1, on the reverse strand, counting down.
AATGGTATGAAAATGTCATATCGTGATTACAGTGGTTTTCATGATCATCGTGGTATTCATAAATGTATTGTAAATGTTCAAAAACTACTGATACGGACACTGAAATTTCAGCCAGTCTTCTATTGAAAACCTCTAAACAACTTGAAATGGCATCATGTCCTTTGAGATGTCAGTGTTTTCCCTGACTCAAAACAAACCCATGTCGCTGCTTCAACTGCGTCTGGGAGACTGTAGCTAACTTTGGATGATGCTGGGCAAAGTCCGGCAGTCAAACACGGTTATTATGATCATTCAAATTTCAAACGGAAATGCTAATCATCACAAATTTTACCATGGTTTATTACGAAATCAGTAATCGTTTCATCCCGATATGAAAACTGTTTTCTCCCACTGTGTGTGGACAGTAACTAGCACTGAGATGATACTGTGCTACTAAGGTTGCATGTAAACTGAACCAAAAAGTATCAACCTGTAAAAGAAATATATGTTTGCAGTCTATCTAAAGAGACGGAAATAAACAACCATCACAGCTCTGGGGATTTCTCAACCTCATCATATGGGGACTTCAACTGTGCTTACACATGTGTGGGTATGCCACAGACGTGTCTGTATCAGAAAATCCACTTGAGTTTGTCATAAACAGTCACACTGAATGCTGAAGTGACAATAATCAGTTTGGAAAACAAACAACATCAAACACAGCAGCAAAAAACAAACAGCAATTCTGTCTTTATAACTGCATTCGTTTCTACATTTCATCTGTTGTTCTTGTTACAGACTGTAGAAGTTTAAACCACTTCCATATAAAGACCAACTGGATGCAACGCGCACCACTTATTTTATATATGGGACACGGGTGATTCGCTTTGCAGGACACTGTGGGATAGCAGACAACATCAAGGCAAAAAAAAGCTGAAGAATTTCAACTTTTGAAAAATAAATTTTTAGTTGGTGCAGTGATGGGTCAAGAAGTTTATAATCTTCACCAGCTTTTGACACGTCTGTGAAAGAGACGATTATTATTGTAGTCAATAGGATTCTATTTTGTAAGCTCCTTGATTACTGGATAACTTAAGACTGGATGACACAAAGTCACATAAACTGGAGAAAAACGTTGTAGGTTCATTTTTTACACAATATTTAATTAGTAATTTGTTTGTTTGTTGACACAGCAATGAGAAATAAGTGACAGAGGCCAGGTCTTCACTGAGTTAAACTCAACAAAGATTTGATTTTCTTAAAAAATGACAATTAATTTAATAGTTGACAACTAATTCATTAATTGACTAAACGCCGCAGCTCTAACGTCATCACAAGCTTCATGAACAGAATAAAACCTACTTGCATATTTTATATTTTACCAGCAGGAGAACATAAGTGTATAATTTTGATAACCTGCTCAACTTGTTTGTTCTTCGTCAGCCACTAGGTTATAGGACACAGCGCAGGCGGGTGTAGACACTGGAACTCTAATGGTGTTTAAAGTGAAAGGAAATGTAGGGTTGTTTCATCCTGTTAAGTTCAGGTGCAATTAAAGATACAGGTTTGTTTGTCTGTTGATGTTTATGTACTATAGCTACTCTTTTATGCATGTTCTAAATGCCTTTTTTTTCCTTCCTTTTCTCCTTCCCACCTTGAGATAAACTGTATTTAAATTGGTCACAGAAAAGAAGAAATCAGGTGAAAAAAGTGACGCCAGTTTCATGTTTGATGAAAACTCATGGTGTCGATGCTGACCTGTTGTTCCAAATGTTCTTGAAAAGGTTGAGGGCTTCCTGTAGTCTGTTGGTCTGATTGTCTTCTCTGATCACCATGTTGTAGCTGCTACTCGCCACCACGAAGATGATAGCCGTCACATCTGTGCCAGAGAGCAAAGTCAACACACCAAAGATGAATAAAAATACCCAACACTCGTGCACCATAACTTACATCTGGATTTAAATACACACAAAGACACGCATCTGGGAAAGATAGAGAACAAATGACTGGACACAAATAAATAATAAAATACTGATTTAGTCAATGATCGCTTGTCTCTGATTATATAGGTCTGACTCACAAACATCTTACCGTTAAAACACTGGATCCATTTTCGACGTTCATCCCTCTGACCGCCAACATCAAACATACTGCGAGACAGAGGAAATTAAAAGTTTAATTTACATTGTGAAATACGGGCAAAGACTTAAATACTGAAACAGCTGACAGGATCAAATGACAGAAGGAAAACAGATATGAATTCATGAGGTTTGTTGTCTAATATTGGGCTACAACTAGCGAATATTTTCATTATTGATTTATCAATTGATTATTTTCACAAGCACAAAAACTCAAAAACTCTTCCAGGAAAGCAGCAACCTCTTACATTTACAAATCTGAAACCAGCAAATGTTTGACATTTTTGCTTGAAAAGAATTAAGCATTTATCAAAATAGTTGGCAATTTTTTTCAACTGACTAATTGACTTATCGTTGCAGCTCTAATTCAATATAAAAGAAAAATCAGACTACATTAAATGTGATTAAGGGAACTCAAAATGCTTACTGTCTTATGAAACAAATCATATTTTAATTTAATGTAATTTCTAGAAAATGTGAGTTTCCCCTTTTCTTTCAGCTACTTCTGACTTTGTGGTAACTCACTGGAAATTGACTTTGTCTATTTGAAATCTTGTCTCGAAGATCCCAGATGTCAGTACTCTGCATCTCAACAGGTCCTGGGACACAGAGAAGGAATAGGAGGGTGTCAACGAAAACATGGAGCAGAGGACAGATGCTGGCAGCGTGCTTCAAGATACATAACATTGTAAGTATTTGTGTGTTGAACGCCTCACCTGATCAGTGGGTGTGTAGTCATTCTGCCTGACCACCTCAATCCTGTCTAAGAAGCTGCAACAAGAACAGAAAAATAGAGCCAGTTAGAGCCTAATGAGATAATAATGACGATATAATAACACAATAAAATAATAATATTGTATGCACATAATATCAGAGTAAAACATGTCAACATTTCCACCAGTCACCCTCATCAAAATGCAACTTAGCAATCCGTTTACCAGTTGTAAAAGCAACCATGCATTTTTAAAATCCTGCCATACTGACTAACCTATTACACTGTGCTTATGTATGGTGAGAAAAGCACGACCACCTAAAGTTACACACATTCAAACACACACACAGGTACATCCCAGCGCATTAGCTGGAGCAGGAAAAAGATGGAGGATGTTGTTCCCTGCACATCCACCAGGGGGCATGAGCTTTAATTTACAGTGAGATCAGAGGCAGCCAGTCTGAGTCACCAGCAGCCGTTTGCTCTGTCAGACCAGAGGAGCCTCGTCAATGGAGCTGCTGTAGTAGTACTTGCACAGGAGGAGAAGGGTGTGTGTGTGTGTGTGTGTGTGTGTGCATGTGTGTGCGTGCGTGCGTGGGCGGGTATGCAGGCCTACGGTGTTCAGATTTGCAGAGCGCCTACCCAAATGCATGCTAATTGTTCCGATGAAGTGGCCTACATTACTGCTGCTGTTGAAGGTGTGTGTGAGCTGCCCTGATGTTTTCACCATGACTGTATCAGGGTCACCTGCTGGAGGTGCCTGCTCCGCTGCAACAAGTCAGGACTCAAAACAAGCCTAAAGAGCAACAACTGAGACTTCTACATGTCAAGGAAACAAGACAAAATGTCTCTCATGTGCCCCAGTCTGAAGAAGAGCCTGACTAAACGTCCCTCCTCATGTACAGCATGTGTGCTGTTGTCCCGTTATTCATGTGAAAATGGGACGAATGCAAAGACAGTTTTATACATCCTGGCAGTGTTCTCAGATATACTGAAAAAACATTAAGTAGGAAGAAGAGCAGGAGTTGCTGACAGTGGAAAGAGGAGTGGGCTGAACTCAACGCTGCTACACTGGGAGGAATTTGGTGATTATCTTTAAGCTAAAGCGGCAACTATCGCATGTGTCCCACTAGCCCGCATCCATCAGACACAAGTACTGCAGGTTTTCCCACCACAATTCCTCCTACGGGTGAAACAACACAGACTACAGAAGCAAGGCATCTACTACAGCTATAACTGACAGTGTACTGAAAAAGACTGAAGTAACATTTTGTGTACAGCTAACAGCAGGACACTGATGTCTAGAGTTAATACCATTCACTACAATCATGTTGTTAGATTCATCCTATCAATAATTGGCTCATTTTAAATACTCAAATATCTGCAGAGAAAGCTGTTACAAAAAAGTTTGAAAAATTCAGTTTGGTCAAAATTCATCACGTCCCAAAATGTTACTATAGGAAGCCCCAAAATACAATACAATACAATTTCACTAACTATAATTTTTAAAATACAAATCTGCACACCACACAAATTAAGACACAGAAACATTAACAATAACAAGGTAAAACAACAAACAACTGTTACTGGTATGTAAAATACCTGCCTGATTGTATTTTGAATTTCATCACGGTCAGAAGTGACATTTCAACAACAGTTTGGGGGTAAACAGGAACATAAAGTACGCAGTACACTGTACATTAAGGCCAAGGTGGGTTGTTGAGTTACATTTATTTACTTGCTTTATCTATTTCAAATTCATTTTTCTGATTGGTTTATTTAGGAATCGCTGACTGAGTCATACTGACTGTTATGGTATCATCCAATAAAAAAACAGTAATGAAACACAACATCCCTAAAAGTCTCTTGAGGTTACAAAACAATTAAACTGATAGGAAAGCAGAAAAAACACAACACTGTTTATTTTTTCGGAATTGTTTCTACTTTTTTCTGTGTTTTTATGGTAATTGCTAGAAAATTTAACATTTCTAAGACAAGTAAAAGACTCTTTGGTTCAACCACTCACAGCTGGCAGATATATCCAACCAGGAACCATGGGGTTTTAAGTAAAGTTCTCAAAAGTATTTCAGTATCAATACTGTTATATATCATGCAATACAATATCCTTTAATTAGAGTATTGAAAATAATAAATCTATTTTTTTAAAAATATCTAAGTGCTCACTCAAGACCTCAGTTATGCTCAGTCTTTATTGTCATGCCTGAAAGTTGTCTTTCAGCAAAACCAAACTGTTCAGTGACTTTTTCTGTACCAGCACTGTGTGCAGATTTTTAATCTAAGACAAGAAAAGAAAAACAATTATCCTACTTTGGGTGCCTGGGCCATTTTATCCCCCTTTTGCCATAGAATTGAAAGAAGCATCAACTACCAATTCTTATACTAGTATTGAATTTGAGATTAAATTTTTGGTATTGTGAAAACTGTAAGTAATTTTTACTATGAGTATTTTTTTTAAATGAAATTTGATACTAAGCTAATAAAAATAAACGGTGAATAAAACAAATTAATAGCAAGATGTATCAAGGCTACGACTGCATGATTAATTGAAATAGAATCAAAATCACAATATGGCCAAGTGCAATATGGGTACAGTTTCTTGACAAAGGAAATATGTGTGACAAACAGCATTATAATGAAGTACTGTAGCGCTGCAGAGATGCCCTGGCCTACAAATGTTGTTCTCCAGATGTAATAAAACACATTTGTTTGGTACAGAGCACAACAAATGTCCCTCATCGTGATTTTAATAGATTTTGTCAGTAAAAATGGAAATTATGATGCAAAAAAGACTATTCCCACTAAATGTGAATCAATGCAATATCATCTGTTTCGCCATATCATGCACCCCTTCCCTCTACTAATTGATTTTCTTGGTAAACCTTAAAGATTGCAAACCTCTGTTTCCATGTGGTGGCTGGTAACCTGCAAACGTGGCTGCTAACGTAGACAAACATATTAACTTCCCGCCCTGTCTGATTCCTGCGTGGATGTCTGTTTTGACTGATCGTCTGCCTGCCGTTCTTACAACTAGAAAGGCAAGACGCTTGCTAGTAGCTGCCTCTCAGGGCAGAGGTATGTAACCCCCTCTGAGATAACTAGGAATGTGGCGGGCAGGGGTGAAATGTGACAGGAGGGCTGCAGGTAACATACTGAGAGGAACTGGACAGACGGACGGACAGAGAAAAGAGACACTAAGTCGGGAAGACGAGAGAGAAACAGAAGAGGACAGACAGTTTGGGGGGAACACACAGACGCCCATGTGCTCCACACAAATGCACACTGACACAGATATTCAAATAAAACACACGGAGACAATTAAGCAGCCAACCAGTCTGGTACTGTGGGCTCTCTGCAGGGGCCGAGCGGCTCAGCTGTTCCCACACCACAGAGCCTCCGCTGTGCCAGCACAGCCAGAGCCCTCAGTGGACAACTGTTCAACCGGGCTGCCCTGTTACTGCCCCGTATCCACAGCTCAGAGACCCTACGAGCTCGCGTCTAACTTCATCCTCCCATAACATCCCCACACATAAATAACCTGGATGTGACAGAATCTGAAAGCTCTAATGATGACAGAGTTAACATGGCTGCCACCGACATCTGCCGAGGAGGCCAAACTCATGTTTATCTACAGCTCTGGTCTGAGGCGTCGACACGCCCAGGACAAACACACTGCTCAATTTTTAGCAGTTCTCCCTATTAATAGGAGAAGTGCCAATAATAACTGTGCCGACTAAGTTGAACTAAATAATAGTGGCTGCCCCAGTAACAGAGAGGTCTGCGGTGTTATGTATAACCTGTCAGGGTTATTCTGGGGTGGCAGACAGGCTGACTTAAACTCTGGGAATACACACAGCACTCTGGTCTGGTGAGCGAAAATAACCCAGTATTTACAAGAAAAGATAAAGGACATTTTTAACTTTTTGCTGTACTTTTTATAACTTTCGTGTCATCTTTGCAGGCTTTCGGCTACAAACAATTGTGGGTGGTTTAATGTAAAACATGCAAAAAAACAAACACATATATACTTAAGGCATAATGTGCAACATTTTTCCAAAAACAATGTATAGTCTGAAATAAATAAAATTCCTTTCAATTATCATGTATGACCCACTAGAAGTGTGTGGTGTTGTTTGTATCTGCCGTATTTTCTTATTTTCTCATTATTTTGCTGTGCTCAGGACACTTCACCTACGCAAAAGTTCAAGATTTTAGACTAAACAATCTGACAAAACCTACTGATTGTACCTTTACATCTTTTCTGTTAAGTATATATTTATTTAATTCTATTGCTATATAAACATAACAACAATGAATACTTTTAAATCAAATTTTAGTACAATTTAGAGAAAATACACCAGTTTAGACTTGAAGAAAAAAAATGTGGGGCCGCACCTAACAATTGATCTGATTTTTGATTAGTCTGACGATTATTTTAAGGACAAATAAATTAATCGTTTAGTCTTAAAATGTCCAAAAAAAAAAAGTGAAAAATGCTTATCACAGTTTCTCAGAATCAGCTTCAAATTGACAACCAATAGTCCAAAACCCAGTGAATCTTCAATTAGTATCATAGTTGATGAAGAATGAAGAAGAAACTGGAACCAGAAAATTTTGACATTGACATTTATCAAAATTACTTATTTTATTTTGATAGACATATCAATTGACTAATTGTTGCAGCTCTAAAAATTTGTTCAAGCCAAAAGTAACTAAAAATCTTACTTTACAATTTTCAAAAATAGAGGCTACAAAATGGACTTCTACAGTTGTCTTCTTATCTTTTTATTTATTTAAAATCTTGAAATAAAAGCTTCTTGAATAGCGTGCTCTAAAAACATTCCCACTGTCAAAAACAGCCACATGTTTAAACTATACATCTACTTTACACACACAAAATCAAAATTAAAAGAGGAATTTCTGTGCTGAAACAAGCAGTCAACATCTAAACAGCAGCAGCAGCAGCAGCAAGCAAATATGAGTTTCTTTCCCTACAATCAACAATCAAACTCAATCTTCCCATGCTGGAAGGGCACGCGAGGCTGCAGCATCAACAGCGGCGCACCGGCCCATCAAAGCTGATAATGCTCCCATAATGCATTCATCTCGTTAAAGTGGCAGTATTAGGACAAAGGATTACCCAGATTATAAGCTAGTATACTTCTTCAGCTCTACACGGGATTAGGCCACTCTGAGCTGTACAGCGATGTTGACTCGTCTGGCCTGCACATGACATACAGCTGGACTGGAAAATATCTGCTTCATTTACTCAGATTTAAAAAAAAAACTTTATAAACTATATAAATAAGATAATGTGAGGTTGAAGAGGAGTATTTTAAGTTACAGTACTAATAGCCATGATGTCATTTAATATTCACTTTGTGTACATTAAAGAAAATGTTCTCTCCTCTATTTAGAAACAGACTGCATTTACCATAAAAACTACAAATTAACTGAAAAAATGAACTGAACATTTACTTTAAGTGTGTTTCTTAACAGGATTTATATACATACAACATCTGGGGACCTTTGTCCTGCATCCTAGCAGCTGATCGGTGTTGTGACACACACACACACACACACAAACACACAGACATACACACACACACACCACACACACGAGCGGGCCGCAGGATTACGTACCTAAAAAGTGCCTCTTTCTTTCCACATCTGCCAAACTCCATTTACATCTCTCAGATTTTTGAAAAGTTCAACTAGTATTTTATTCTTCCTTCAAAAGAGCATTAAAATCATTTAATATTTCTGTCAAGCTGAGAAGAAGTAAAATGGGCTAAAAAACTGCAATTGTTCAAAATAAATTGTAATAAAGCAACAGGTAGGAGGGGAAAACAGAAACAAAATATAGAAACTCCTTATATATGTGATGAGTCATTATTAAATTTAAAAGGTTGATTATTAATGTTAGAATAGAATAGTGACAGAAAATACTTTATTGTCCACTCTTAGCATGCAAAAGGCAGAAACTTGTTTTGCTCACATGTGCAAAAAAAGCTATTTAAAAACAATGACATTAAAACACAGCATATCACTTCCAAACAGGACACATTAAAAATACATTTACACAGAAACATGATAGGAGCTACATTAAGAGGAGCAAAAAGCACTTGATGATGAAGACTGAGGTTTAACTGAGTCGAGGTTACTACATCCTACTAATAATAATTACTAATAGTTACTAATAGCTAGGGATGTTAATGATTAATCATTAAATGATTAATCACTGTTAAGAATTTAACCGATTTAAAGTGCATTAATCAATAATTAATCAATAGTATAGAAATGTCAGTAATTGTACCTCAATTGGCAATGTTTTGTCTGGCAGAGGCATTTGTTGAGCAAGGAAACTTAAGCTTCAACTTGAAATGAGAAAAATAAATCTTATCAATTATTAATGACTAATCAAGTGTTAGTGTTTTTAACTATCAGTTAAGGAAAAACGCACAAAATGTACAACCCTGCTAATAGTCTAATTGTTTGATATAGAGTTAAAAGTACATGATATTTTATAAGTACATTAATTTCATATAGCCCTAAAAAGAGCAGCTCTCACTAAAACTTTCTCAATATTCACCATTAAAGTTCACCATTATCATGAAGTATTCAAGCCAAATTGCAGAAGTGAGAAATGCAAAACAGTTTCCAGTTTTAAGTAGTGCAAAACTGACTTTCAAAACACTCGATTTTTGCCATTTCAGGACACCGAAATCAATCTGTGCACGAGAGCAAAGTGGAGCTTCACAAGCCTCCGAAACAACAAGTCGAGTCAGAAAACGGTCTTGGCGCTTTCCTCGAGGGGGGAGAAAAGATCGTGCACGGCCCGCCGAGCGGAACGATTCGAGGGGGCTTTACTGCTTCTTTGTACGTTCAACGCTTTTTCACATTGAGAGCCGACCAAACCAAAGGCTTCACCAGCCGATCCTTAATCAAACACATGCACACACACACACACACACACCACATCCAGAGAGAGGGAGAGAGAAAGAGGAGGAAAGAAAAGAGAGAGAAGGCTGTGTCTGACATTACAGCGCTGCTCCAAAAATAGCTCCCTGGCGCCCTGGCCTCCAGCTTGGTTGTCATGGCGACAGAACCACAGGCACTATAAATAGACAATCGGCTCCAAATCTTGTGCGACTGGAGTGAGGCCAGAAAGAGGGAGAGAGACAGACAAGGGAGAGAAGAAGAAGAAGAAGAAGAAGAAGAAGAAGAAGAAGAAGAAGAAGAAGAGAGAGAGAAAGAAAATAAAGAACACAAACGAAAGACAGAACAGAAAAGGAAGAAAAGAATGACAGAAAAGGGGGAGAGAAACAGAGCGATACAGAGAGAGAAATGCAGGGAATGGAGTGGGACAGAGAGAGCGCGGAGGAAGAAGTGCGAGAAAGAAGAAAAAAAAGGAACAAAGAACAAATTAAAGAAGTTAAGAATTAACAAAAGAACGGAACAAAAAACGAACAAAGCAGCAACCCAAAGACTTAAGAGAGGAAAGTGAGAAAGACAGAATTGAATTAAAGATGAAGACAGGAAGGAAGAAACAAACAAACATGAAACAAAGAAACGCTCAACCGAAAAGAACCAAAAGAAAGAGCACATTAAGAAAATCAAGAATTAATTATAAAAGAGTGAAAGACCGAATGAAAATTCAGAGACAGGACAAAAATAAGCAAAAGACATCATATGAATGGAAAGAAAAGAGACAAAAATGTAAAATTATGAACTTAAGAATTAACAAAAATAACAAGACCAAGAGAAAAGTAAAAAAAGTAAAAAAAAAAAAAAAAAAGATAATGACAAAAATAATAATAAATCAAAATAAACATCAGACTAGAGCTGCACTTCTGCACGCCATTCTTTTTGTTGTCAAATAATCTGTTGATGTTGATTAATCAACGAGTTGTTTGCTCTAGAAAATGTCAGGGAAAAAAAGCAAAAAAAAATAGCAATCACTGTTTCCCAAAACCAAAGGGACGTCCTCAAATGTCTTGTTTTGTCCACAAACCAAAGATATTCGGTTAAAAAAAATACTCTGTCTGGTTAATCAATTATCAAAAATAGTTGGCAAATAATTTAATAGTTGATAACTAATCAATTAATCGTTGCAGCTCTATACCAAAGGAAATAAAAGAAACAGAGTGACTAATTAAAAACTTAAAAAAAAAAAAAAAAAAAATACAAGACCAAGTGAAAAGTCAGAGGAAAAATAGAAAGAAAACAGAAACAGAAAGAGAAAAGGGAAGAACATAAAACCAAAGAACATAAAACCAGCAATGTTAATGATTTATCATTAATCAATCAATTGCCGTTAAAATTTAAAAATTGAAATGTATTAATTGATAATTAATCAGTAGTCTAGAAATGGCTGACATTGTTTTGTCTGGCGGAGCCAGTTTTGAATAAGAGGAAAAATTATAGATAAATAGATGGATGAAAAAATTGAGAAAACAAATGTGCGTTTTGTCTCTTATTAACTTCTAATTGATTATAATCAATTGTTTTTCTTTTTCAACTATTCATTATTGCTACATAAGAACAAAAGAAAAAAAACTAAAGATTAAGAACTTAATTTAAAAAAAACACAAAAGCACAGGAAAATTAAGGTAAGAAATAAAAAAAACATTAAAAAAAGAGAAAAACAGGGAAGAATAAAGAAAAATAGGCAAACAGTGAAAGAAACAGACAAATAAAGAAAGAACAGAAAAGCAAAGATTAAGAAAAGAGTAAACGTAGCACTGGGAACACTGGCCTGTTTAACAGCAGCTGAACATTGGGAGCGGCACAATCACTGAATACACACAGCAGCATTCAGAAAATCACAATACAGTGAGATTGCAGCTGCAGCAGCAGCAGCAGCAGCAGCAGACATCTCCCAATGAGCTGCCTTAAACACTGTCAAATGTACCTGAGTCATGCTACACATGAGCACAGAGAGCGCACGTTCAACATCTGCTGCTCACACACATCTAAACATATTCACATCCTCAACACACTAAGTACTGACACTACCCCCCCCCCCCAAAAAAAAATCTGTTTGTCTTCACCCGTCCCTCATTCTCCCCCTCACTCCCTCTCTCCTCGCGGTGAGTCAGAGACTCAATCTGAGCCATTTTCTGTCCCTGCAGAAACACCACTTCACATCACAGAGAGAGAGACAGAGGGGGGAGGAAGGAGAGAGGGGGGAGGAGAAGGAGGAGGCTCATGGGAGGATGCCTGAGAAGTAAATCAGGGGGACTCCGGCACATGACGGCACATTATCGCTGGGACAAGATTTCAGAGAATCGACAGATGATAAACACGGCGGCGGGTAACGCTCGGCTGGTATCACAGCCAGGCGACATGTAACGCAAACACACAAAGTTACTGAACGTATGGAGATGTTCGCTCGCTTTCATCCTCTCATCTTCATGCTGTCTCTGTATGAAAACTTGGTCCAAGGCCTGAAAAGCACAATCATGAACGTGCTGTGAGCTCCTACAGCTTGTTTTTTGCCATTTAATCAATTATTTTTCAATCAATTAATTATTTACTTACAATATAGCGCAAAACATACATTAAAAGTTTCTGAGCTCTTAAATTAACTTATTTTCTCCATCCAAAATCCAAATGTGTATTGGAGTAGCTGAACCCAATGACTGTTATGCTTTTCGGGGTTTTTTTTGGCTGTTATTAGGCCAACCAAAAAATACAAAAGGGACGCAGGGTGAAACTGAACCCAGACCACTGCCAAAGACTATGTTTTTCTCAGCCTATAATTTTATTCGCTAATAAAAGGTCTGACCTCCCGATTTTGGCCAATTCTGATTTTCTTTCCTTCTGAGAACTATAATTGACAACAAACGCAAACATTTTTGTTACTTTTTTGTGAAAAATTTAATTTTATGCTCATAATAAAACACTGACTATTAAATAATGTTCACATTTTTTTTTTCAAAAAGTGCTCCAAGCTACTGCGTTGTCCTCTTTTCTCTCTCCCTCTCCATCTTTTCCTCTTTCCCATCTTTCTTCTCTCCTCTTCTCTTACGTCTTTTCTCATATCTCCTTGCCCTCTATAGTCATGTCCTTTCTTCCATTTCTCCCTCTCTTTAACTCTTCTCTGTATTCTGTTCCTGATGTCTATCGCTCTTGATGCAGACGACATGCTACCGTATGTGTGTGTGACTGTGATCAGCACCACTGAATATGGCTGTGATGTTATTGTCTCTGTTGCTGTGATATGAACCATCCTGCAGAGCATGCGTGTAAATGTGACCTGCACATATCTGACGCTGACTGGCCTGTCACCAGTTATGAACCATCAAGCTGAAAACCAGCCAATTCCAATCACTGGTTTGGTGCATTTTTAGATTTTTGGTTTGTCTGGTACAGCACAGGCTGGATTAGTCAAAAACAAATACTTTTCTCTGGTTATTTTACAGTTTTACATATATGAGAATACAATACTGACATATCATTCTCTTATCAGTTCATATGGCAAACATTTAGCAAACAGTTGCTTATTTACACATGACGCAGACGTAGAGCAACATTAGCATTCATTTGGTGTCATGTTTTTGGACACCTGATAGATGTTAAGTCCAATATTTATTCTCCTTTTAGCTCTGTTTTTGGTCTCCAACTCCTGAAGTAAGTATCTGTGTCAACAAGTTGGAACCAGATTGTAACCAACTGAATACCGCTCGCCACACCAAGCGTGTTGGAGAATATACAACAGCTGTGAAACAGTCTAAGGTAACAAATACACGATGACTCTTATTTTCAGGTGATTATACACTAAATAAAACATACTTTTGAATATTAGATTCCATTTCTGCCACATTCTGCCTATACATTTCCTAAGTCCTACACACAGGACCTTTAATAAATCAAAGCATGTAAGGCTGACTGGGTAGGACATTACTAAAATTCACATCTGCTAGAAAGTGAGTAGCAGTGAGGTTTCCAGCTCACAACAAGAAGTATTTCTTTATATAATCAAGAGAAATAATAAATGGCGCTGGCACCTTAAATGTGTCACTTACTTTTAGCATACCACAGGCCAACAGTTCAAAGGGCAAAAAGGACATGTTGCATTTGTTTTTATCACAGCTCTGTGAACAGGCTCCTTTCATAAAGCTTTGTTCGCCATCTCCAAATACATAATTGTCTGTAACTAGTCAGCAGTGTCCCATGATTGCCTGCTTTCACACGTTTCTCTTGGCCATGTCATTTATTTTCTTTGTTTATGCCACATTCCACCCACAACTATATTTAGTTTTCATTTAAAGGAATAGTTTAGCATTTTATGACATGTGTTTGCTAGCTTTCTTACAGAGAGATGGATGAAAAGATTGACGCCACTCTCATGTCCGTACAGTAAACGGTGTATGAAGTTGCAGCCAAAACCTGGTTAGCTTAGCTTCCCACAAAGACTGAAAACAGGGTGAAACAGCTAGCCTAGCTCTGTCCAGAGGTAACAAAATCTGCCTACCCGCACCTCTCAAGCTCCACTTAACACATTAATTATATTTGTTAAATTTTTTACAAAATCCAAAGCGTAAAAACACTGATTGGTTGGTGCTACTGGATTAATGGGAGGTTATGTGCAGGACTGACAGGTGACAGGTTTTGGGTGGGTACTGGGGGTGTCTGTCACTTTTTTAATGAAAAAATGTATTTAAAAGAAAATTTGAATCAGTGCATCTCTAATATATCAGAATCTTTTATATCACTCCAAAGCAGTACTTGAGCCATAAATGTTTTTATAGTAATTATGCAAGAACCTATTTTGAACTGCTTTACAGAAAGTCTTTGGTTTTTAAAATAAGTGCATGTTTGTTGCTGAATGAAAAAAAAAATTGGGGATCAAATACCGAACATACAGAAATCACTAAAATAAAAGTTTCTAAGATTTTAAAGTGCATAGGTAAATATGTTTAAGCAATTTTCACAGTGATGAATTCAGTCTCAGAAGTACCTTACAACTGAAAAATGTCCAAATCTTTCAGGGTGTTCAGTTTTTAACTCTGTGATGTCTCTATGGATAAATCAACAGGAACCTGACAAACAGGCCTCATCTTCGGGAACAAAACAAACCCTATAGGTCGACGTCTCAGTCCTGTTAAGGGACACGGTCACGATGCTTGGATTTGGTATGTGAACTGCACACATCCACATGTAATCAAGGACAACAAAATCCTTGCAAACAAAGTGTGTGACCATATAAGGTAGACAGGAAGTGTTAATAAAAAAAAACGACAACAAAAACACATCACAGAGAAGCATGACGGAGCAGAAACACAGGCAGGGAAGCTTCAGTGACTTCCCTCTCGTCAAACTGAGACAACAAAGCATCACCGCTCCGTCAACTTCTGCTTCCCTTTTTTTTATCTTTATCATGACATGAATTGGATGATATAATTCAGGTCTTAAAAAAGAGAGAGGCGGGGGTGTGTGAGGTGGCCCTGACTTTCCCGCGCAGATCCAGGGTTGACATTTTCATTTAATGCTAACAACCTTCATCAATAATGCTGAAGTTGTCTCTCTGCTAACACACTCGCTCATTCTTTCTCCTTCTGCAGCCTGCCTGGGTTAAAAATAGCTCTCCCCTCTCTCTTTCTCTGCTTCTCCGTTTACATAAGCACACAGAGGGGGGAGGGGAGCACTTCCGGTCTGGCCACCCAGCCCAGCATCTGATCCATAACACTGGGGCTGCTGGGTGTGGGAGAGAGGAGAGGAGAGGAGAGGAGAGGAGAGGAGAGAAGAGGAGAGGAGAGGAGAGGAGAGGAGAGGAGAGGAGAGGAGAGGAGAGGATCCCGCAATGCAGGGAAGCCCTCCTCTCTTTCTCTATTTCAAATCTGTCTCTTCAATCCTTTCCGTTTTTCCTATCGTTCTGTCTCTGTTAGCTTGCAACTCTCTCTCCGTCCACAATCACACTGCCTACTTAAGGAAGGTTTGTCATGATCATCCGAGTCAGAGCCTCTGCTGACACCCCACCTCCCCACGACAAAACACAGGCCAGAGATATACTTGCTTTTAACTACATGTTCTCATGTGTACTTCTATGCATCATGGCTGCCTCACATGCCCTGCGTCTAAACAGCAAGTATATCTCCGGCCATGCAGTACCACACACAACAAAGCAACAACACACTTGTGGCCATGCACGTAGGTTAAGTGACAAGGACACACATACACACTCAGAGCAACATGGACACACGAGGTCAGAAGTGTAAAGAATATGTACTCAAGTACTGTAATTAAAAACACGTTGAAGTACCTGTACTTAACGTGAGTATAGTAGAATTTTCTGCGACCCTATATTACAACATTTTAGAGGTCAATATTTAGGTGAAAATTCTATACTGGTACAGATACCAATACCATGACTTAGCTATTTGTTTAACTTTTTTTTTTTTTTTTTTAACTTTTTTTGATACCAATATTCTAAAGTCCACTTTACCAAAAACAAAATGACACTACACATGACAGCAGCTGTTTAAAGACCTGGGAGCATCTGGAAAACTGTTTTTATGCTGCACATTTCACTCAATCTGGATAACTAGACTAAAATGAAGAAAGTGATGTATTATCTGCATAGTACTGGACTATATGAAAATATAAAAAACTCTCAAAAGTAACTAAGAACCAGGGACCCTTTTCCATACACAGAGGAGGCCTGGCTCGACTCGGTTTGACTCGGGACATCACCCCCACACAGTCGTGTTTGCGATTCCATTACAACAGGGCTACCCGCTTGAAGGTGTGTCTTTTACCTGAAAAACGAGCTCGAGAGGAGGCTCAAGTTGAGCAGCTGTGAAGCGGTGGATAAACCGTTTATATACGTCTCTCTTCACAATAAAAGTACCGTGTTGTTTCATTATGTAAACGCTTTCATTATAAAGCGGCACAAACAGGAAATGTTTTCGTTCGGGGGATTCATCAGCAGTAATTTAACACGTCTCCAACACAGCTGAAAGCGAATATGAAACGGTAATATAATGCAGATACCTGAAAGTACAAACCACGACAGAGGAGAGAAAATATATTTCAAAAAATAAAGATTCTGTTGGACGGTACGATATCACTGAGTGCTGAACATTAAGAGACTTTTAAAACAGTCTTTCTCTCTGCTCTCCTGCACACACATGAGCTCATATCATTACTTGTTGCTTGAGGGAGAGAGGAGGGCCATCAAGGGTTGGCCATGGCTGGCGAGATGTCACCACAGCCCACTTGGAGGCGGGTCAGACTCACTTTGGCCCTACTACAGAGTAGGTCCATCTCGGGTGCGGCACAGCTCGGTGCACTGAAGTGATTAATGGAAATGCAACTAGGTGCAATACGGTTTGGTGTGGCGTGGCCAAAAGCACCGGTGGAAAAGGCCTAAAACAGTAATCTGCTTAATCCAAAGAAGAACGGACTGGCTGTGTGGGTGACGTTTGTGGTAATGAGAAATAGTGACAGCGTGAGACCTCTTACTTTCTCTGTGCTAAAGAGCAACTAGCCAAGGTTTAACAATCATCGCCAGGTCAACTTGCAACACCACGTTTGAACCGCTCGCCACCTTGGCTCAGGTTATCCACAAGCATGGTGATGAAGAAAGAAAATGCTGGGAACCATGTCGTGAAGGGACTCATCGGCAAGCTAACAGGTTAGCTGCACTAGCTAGCTGACGATTCACTGCATAAGTATAGAACTGGTACAGAATGATGAGGCATTTTTCAGCCCTCGACAGGATCAGAACAATTTGGTTAGTGTGATAGAAGTACCAGCCCATACTCGATCCCTAGAAAGATTCTATTCATATTCTCTACATTTACATTTAGTTTAGTTCATTCTCAAATCAAGGTTTTACACTGTAGAACATATAATAAGCTAATAAAATGTCAAGTCAATTAAAATTCTATTATAGCCAGTATTACAAATCACAATTCACCTCAGGGGGTTTTATGCAATTCAATGTACTGTTAAAGATTAAACCAGTGGTCCCCGACCTTTTTGGCTTGTGACCTCTTACAAAAAAGCTGTGTGTATTTTCAGATTTCTATCAGTTGTCGGCAGGTCCATTGAAGAGTGATTTCCACACTAAAGTTCTCAGGCAGGTTCATTTAAAATATTGTTCAAGGCACAAAGAGGTAAAACGTTCTCATATTTCATTTAAAGAAAAGAGCAAATACTAGAGAAAAGTCCAAAATGCAAAATCAAATTTGTGTATTCTTTTTGTGCAACCTTCATTAATTATCTCACAACTGTCAATTTTTATTGTGTCACAATGATACGTCACTAACAGGTGCCATTTTTCTGCAGAATAACAACTTTACTTCTGATACTTTAAGTACACTTTGCTGTTAATATTTGTGTCCTTTGTGTTTATTAGGAGTTGAAATACTGTACTTTTACTCACGGTGGATCGTTTTATGGATCTGAGTACTTCTTCCAACGCTGCATGAAGTTACATAAACCAACAATCCCAACTACTTCACACATGCATGTCGATGCAGCAGTACACTGTACACAAACATGCACGCACACATACACATATAAGAGAGTCAGCAAGCCTCCACCCAACAAGAAGTCTGACTTCATGTGACCACTGCATGCCTTATAACAGAGGCAGGCCTGATCAAAAGGCGGATAAGAAAAAAAAATACCAGAAAAGAAAGAAAGACAGAAAGTCGGGACGGAGGAGGATAGAGTCGGGCCGAGCGAGGTTCAGGAAGCTCAAGATTTGGGGGGGGGGGGAAATAGCCTACTATGTCTCAGCACTTGTGACAAATGATTTCGATTCACAAAACACCAACAGAAGGGGTAGGACGCAATCTTGGTCACTGTCACCATCCATAGACACACGCAGACTCACAAACACAAAAACCAGATCAGTCTTTAAGTCGTCTGGCTGCTAACTACTACATCCTAATATAAAAATCTACAATCTGCAATCAAGCACCACAAAATTTTACAGGGTACATCTGATGATAATCTGCACTTTTCTTACTGGAAACAAATCCAAAGAAAAGACCAAACCAACACCAACTATGAACTGATCTTAATTGATCAAGTATTGCCTTTGTAGACACATCTGATACAGCTTACTCTGAATAGACCACCATCATTGTGCAACATGACTATGAGTCTACAGCCACACTAGCAGCACTGTGAGGCTGTTCTTGGGAACAGTGGTTAGCATTTAGCTAAATAATACCACCGTCAAATCACAATGTTTAATGTTCACCATCCTAGTTTAGTATGTTAGCATGTTAACATTTGCTAATGAGCAGTCAGCACAGCTGATAAACCAAAGTAAACCAAAGTATTGGACAATTAAACTATTCATCCTGAAGCTTGTGTACAAAATTTAATGACAATTTAGCCAAAGCCACTACTGCGAGTCACCAGAATTCATCCTCAGGGTGTCACAATTACAAAATAAAATCTGAGTTTTCAATATGAATTATCAACTTGCAGTGTCCAGCACATGTCCAGAGAAAAAAGCAACACTTCAAAGATGTCCCAGTGTAGCTCACTGGCCATTACATCACACCTGATACCATACAGACTGTCTATTTAAAGAAGATGAATATGAAAATGTAAATGACAGGTGTCAGGGCACAAAATCAATGATGTGTTTATCTTTACAAATCAAGACTTGACAGTCTCACAGTGGCATAGCCACCTGTGCTAAAGAAAAAGGTTTAAATCTATAAATGGAACTGAATTCAGTCTTTTAAAAACTGTAACTACATTTTCAATTAAGTGTTTTTAAAGGTCTTTGTCTTTAGAGAGAATAGGTGGTCTAGGGGCAGAAAGCCACATACGGGTTAGGGAAGTAACAACTACTCCGTTGTGGTGTGTTCATAACAACTTCCTATCTACCAACTACCAATACACACAAATAAGAACAAACTTTCAATGTAGGTAGTGCAGCATTTGTTGCCACCTCCTGAACCATGATAACACCTTGAACTTACATAAACCACAAGACAAAACACCCTACAGTGTGCGAGCTCATCATAATAATGATTTGTGAACATGTATGTGTGTGTGTGTGTGTGTGTGTGTGTGTGTGTGTGTGAACTAAAGAGTCAGAAAAAGGAAGCATGTCTTTGTGTACACCTGCACTCGCAAAAGCACTTAGATATATGTATGTTTAACTGCAAGTGTTTGGAGTGTATGTACGGAGGTGTAAAAAAAAGACTTACTACTGCGCGCAGTCGATGAGTTGATATTCGTTGGACCTTTCCCAGCAGGCCCGCACACCTTCGTCCTGCCAGAGGATCTTTGCATGGTCATAAAACTCCTGGAAAGAGAAAGAGGGGACTGGATCAGCGACATAACACAACTAGAAATAACTTCTCGACAGGCTCCCACTTTAGGATCCCTGAAATAAAGATATGATATCACAAAAAGACCTGGAGAAGAGAAGAGAAGAGAAGAGAAGAGAAGAGAAGAGAAGAGAAGAGAAGAGAAGAGAAGAGAAGAGAAGAGTCAATGTTAATAGCAAGGACTAACTAAAATAAATAAATAAAAAAAAACAGTGCCTATGGAGTGTTTTGCTTAAGAACTGATAATAAATACACAATGATGTGGTGGTCAAGTAAGTTTAGTCTTTACCCGTTATGGATACATGTCAATAGAGAAGAAGATCATTATTGTACTTCCATTGATCCTGTTTTTCTATGTCCTGGGCCTCCAAGATTACAGATTTTAATGCAAACAAAGTGCTACCTGGCACAAGATCATGTAAATTCTTTCTTGGAGAAAGTGCAGGTTGCTTACTTATACAGCCCGACCAATCTGGTATTTTTGAGACTGATGCCAATATCGATTTTAGTGGGGAAAATTCACCAATTAACAATATGCTGACTGAAAAAGTGAATTTTTAGACCTTTTCTATTGGGACTGTGCACCAGTGTGAAGGCTGTGTTCTTAAACAAATAACTATGGAAGAATACTTACATTAACTATTCTTTAGCATGTTAAGTAATTTGAGATACTAAACAATAAGCACTGCAAGGGAGCTCCTCTTGTCCTCATACAGTAAATGTTCCTCAGTGTGCTAAATCTAAATCACTGCAAGCTTTTTTTTTTTTCTTTTTTTTTTTGCATTATATGTTCTGTAAAAAAAGTTTTCATATTGGTGCATATCAGAAAACATGTACATCGATACCAATTTGTCTATGAAAGGTCGATGTCAGACCCATATCAGCCGCTGATATCAGTTGCGTCTACTTTTTTACACAATATTTGCTAATTCGTTAGCTTGCAAGTGTAGACACACCCACAGAAACAGGGGAGAAGAGGCTCACCTTTCAGTGGGTTTAATCAATTAGTCGGTCAAAAGCATATGAATCTTTGATAATTGAATAACTGTATAATACATTTTTAAAGCTAAAATGCAAAACACATTTTCTGGTTCAAGCTTTTCAAATGAGGATTACATGCTTTTGTTTGGTCAGACATAACTAGCCTAAAGCTGTAACGATTAGTCGATTAATCAATTAGTCAATCAAAAGAAAATTACTTGCGAACCATTTTATTTTAGGCAAAAAATGTCAGTTTCAGTCTTTGGGTTTTGGACTGTCAGCTGGACAAAAGAAGCAATTTGATGTCACTTTAGGCTCTGGGAAATTGTGACGAGCATTTTTTTAACAATTTTGGCCAAGAAGGTTAATCGTGAAAATAATAGGCAGGTTGATCAATAATGAAAAAAGCACTAAAACAGACATTTGAAGGCTTCACCTTTTCCACTATTTTCTGACATTTTATATGAAGTCATTTATCAAGAAAACAATTAGAAAACATAGATTAGTCAATAAAGAAATTATCATTAGTTGCAGGTCTAAAAAGAAGAGAAGAAAAGAAAAACAGTTTAAAAAAGTTGTTTATGATCTGACAAACTATACTGAATGCGGCACACAACAAATGATCGACATTAAACATTGGTTATTCAGTAACCTAGGAAAAACTTTAAAGTTCAGGCTGGCTGGTGTCTTTGGATGAGCCTATTTTTTTGTCTGAGCCTCAGTGGGTGAAAACATTTAAGGACAGATGGAGGGAGGCAGCGATACTCCCTCGCTCCGGCCCGGAGAGGAGCGGCAGATGAGCGGGCCCTGACAGAGGCAGGAAACGGAGCAGTTCACTGAGTTCATGAAGAAATGGAGAGCTTTGTACTGACACAAGGCTTGGCTGTCACTACACAGGGGCCTATCTCCTCACTACGATCTTCACTCGGTCACATACAATACGGTCAAGCACAAATAACCCATTATGAGCCATAGAGTTATACTGTATACACTCAGAAATGCTTAATTTAACTGGGAGTAAGCAGGTTGAGATGACGACCATGTTCCTGACAGATAAAGGGAAGTTTGTAAAAGTAGATGGGATGGCGGAGGTGGATACATGAGATGAGCTTAAAACTGGCAGCGTCATTTTTCTCACCACAATACAAAACTGGCAAACAGGAGTAGTTACTGATTAGTACTGACACTATGAAGTACCTTAATTTCTTCCCAGTTTCTGTAATATGTCAAAAAGTGTCGTAAGAGTGATTATGAAGTGAAATGCGAGGGGTAACGGACTTTAGTTTATAGACAGATTTCTACTTGTTAGAAGTTAGAATACTAGTTATGGAAATGCAAGTTGATCAGTGAGTTTACCAATTGGTGAAAGGTGAAGTGTTGATTTGTGGTTTTTTGTCCTTACTTCCTCTTTTACTTGTGAGTTAAGTGAGATTCTAGCTGTAACTAGGAGGACTCAAAGAGTACCAATCTTAAAAAGTTTTAAATCTGTAAGAATTGTCATAATAAGAGGCTGGGCTACAACTAACAATTATTTTCATTGTCCATTAATCAATTTTTCCTTGATTCATTGTTCAGTCTAAAAAAATGTTTTTTAATTCCCCTCACAATTTCCTAAGAACCAAAGTAATATCTTCAAATGTCTTTCTTTGTCCAAATATCAGTCTAAAACATCAAAGTATTCAGGTTAAAAATTCCACAAGACAAAAGCAGAACATCAACACAATTGAGAAGGTAGAAGTAATGAATATTTGCTACTTTTGCTTAATGATTAATCGCTTACTGAAATACTTGCTGATAATTTTCTATCAGTCAACAAATCCAGTACTTATTAATTTGATTCAGTTCTATTCAGCGCTGAAATGTTCTGTTGATCAATCAGTTAATTCACTGGCTTTTTAAAAAATCAATTAAGTGATTTATGCAACATAACGCTCCAGACTCTCAAATGTCAGAAAATGCTGCTTTTCTTCATTTTGTATTATAATAAACTGAAACATCTTCATAATCAACTTTGGCTCTGGGTGTTAGCATTTTAATTGTTAAAGCTAAACTAAACAATTAATTGATTAATCAAAAATATACCATTTCAGATTAATAGGTAATGAAAACAATTGTTACCTGCAGCTCTAGCGATATTTAATAGTATCTCTGTCAAATTGTAACAACATTGCAGTGAAGAAAGTCTAAATGAATTGTAAAATTTTGAATAGGTAAATATTTCATGTGCAGTTTTAAAAAGTGAAACTTTTGTCATGAGTTAATCAGTAAAATGTGAAATAAGAATCAAGAACATGTTCACAGAAACGCAACAAACATACTACATGAACCAGTAAGTGAAGGCCCTTAAATTTATCATTTCTAACACTAACATGTAACAATAAACTCATGTGTGGTTTTCTTTTTCATCTTACAGACATGCAGGTCAACAAAGTCAACTTCAGGCTGATCAGTCGGTTCCTCTTTGTAACCTCTTCAATTTAAGAGGAAATGTTTTCCATCATAAAGTTTATTCCTGGCTCTATGGAGCCTAAAATTCAGAGAGTTTATAGTCGTATAGTGGTTGTGCAGCTCTATGAAGAGTTTAAGAATAGGACTGGCTGTGACCTGAGTGTAGACCTACTTTGAGATCCTGTGTGAAAACAGACAGTGCTCTAAACACATGACATTTCTTCAGAGATTTCAAGCATGTTTTGGGGGCAGATCTCGCTGTTTTAAACTCTTTGAGACCCCGGAAAGGCATTTAAAACTTTCCTGCGACACTGAAGTCTTAAAAATCAATGCTACAGTATCAAGTAAGTTCAGAGTGTCTCTGCATATACAACATCTACTTTATGAGGAGGAAGGATGCCTCTAATGTTGCTCTTAATGAGGTTCATCCCTTTTTTCCTGTCGAGGGGTTTTTGTAGAGTCTGCCCTTACCCAAATTCAAGATTTTAAGAACAGAAGGGGTCATCTTTGTACAGCCCTGGGAGGCAAATTTGTGATTTTGAGCTATTTACAGTAAATAAAACTGACTTGACTAACTTGAGTAGAATGGTGGGCATGGCAGCAATCGGTCTGCAAGGAGTCAAAAGGCGCAAGTAAATAACCTCATCAACAATGTTTTGTTTTTGTTATCTTGCATAAAGGTGTGGTCCATTTTATTATTGGCTTTTTAGGAGAATGTGAATTAATATCTATGAGGATTATTGATTAGCAACAAAGCTTGGAGATTCAGTCCAGGCCTTGTGCTTATTTTCTCTCTTCCTCCTCTGCTACAGGCAGAGTCAACCAGTCTAACTGGTTTCCAGTAGGCCCTAAGGCCAGGCGAGGGGGAGCGGGCTGAGGAGGAGGCGGTGGAGGAGCTGGAGGAGAGGCTGAACCTATCAGATAGTTTTCAACTGTTTTCTCTTTCCTGAACCATTCCCATTCACTTCAATGGGCAGAATCAATTGAGACAAAAAAAAGTTTTCGCCTCTAAGAACTTAAATTAAATGTTGCTTTACGTAACCAGCTGTCATTTTGAGGAAATCACCATTTAAAAACACAATGGTACTTTGACAACTCAAAAAGCATTCGCACTTCGTTTACAGTCTAACCCCCCTCATGAAAACAACCAAACTCAGCATCAGATCAAAGTGTGAGTGCTGGTCTTTCCCTGCAGGTCTGACGTTGGAAGTCTTGTTCGGTCCGAGGGAAGGGTCAGCTCGAGACAGGCCTGCGTAATAAATTTGCCATGAAGTAACAGAGACGATATCAGGAGACTTCCTTTTGCTTACACACAAATAACACACTCTTCACTGGAAACTCAGCAGCTGTGTACAAATCTACACTGTGGAAACGACCAGTTTAAACACTATGGTGCTGGAAAAAAACAACGGAGACACAGTGTTCTTCTTCCTCTATGTGTAACCTTTCCCCTGTTAGAAAAAAAAACAGTGGAGATGCTATTTGATGAATATGATTTCTTGTTCACTTTCTAATTTTGTAGCTTCAAAGTTGATGAATAATTTTTCACAGCTTGACAACGTCACATCGTTTCTCTAAACAATTTCATTTTGCTCTTTACATTTGTAAAACATTTAAATCTGCAAACAAGCTTCTTGATATTATGTGTGATATCGTGCCCAATATAACGTTCATTATCAGGTGCAGTATTGCTTTTTATTATTTATTTTAGCTTACTTTATTTTCTTACTTCTATTGTTATTCTATTAGGCACTGTTTGTTTGTTGTTTTGTTTATACTCCTTATACACCTCATATTTCACTTCATATTTAATATTAATAATTTTATTCTGTTTTACTGTAATTTTGGAGCTCTCAAATTCTAAAACATCAGATGCATTTCGCATGATTTTATACAAATTCCCCAGTAAATCCAGCAACGCATCTTTGAAAACTAGTAGCCTATTTAAAACAAGTCAATTGAGTTTTTTGTGCTTATTCACATAATGTGCGTTTATAACAATAGGCATGACAATGCGTCTGTGGAGTTTAAAAGAGATTAAACATGTATGCGTTAAATTTTATTAAGCAGTAAATAAAATGCATTAACTTTTACTGATATACTGAACAGATATACTGATATACTTGACATGAAAAAGACAGACTTTGAAAAACAAAGATGTAACTCTTGATTTTCATCGATCAATCTGCTAAGTTTCTTCATTAATTAATTGTTTAGTTACAGTGATAAAAAGCAGAGAAATGCATCAAAACTTCACATTTAAGAAGCTGGAACCAGGGACTTTTTTTTTTCTTAGAATTTCTGCTTGAAAATGACTTAAATGATTAATCGATTATCAAAACTGCAGATATTATTGTTGTGGCCTATAAGTAATTGATCATCTTAGTATTTCACCTTAATCAAAAAATTTCATCAAAAATACAATTGTGATTCTAGAGCTGCAACAATTAATAAATTAGTTGTCAACTATTAATTTAAAAGTTAGCCAACAATTTTGATAATCAATTAACCGTTTTGAGTAATTCTTAAGAAAAAAAAAAAGTTTAAATTCTCTGATTCAAGCTTCCACAATGTGAATATCACATTGTGATATATCTGCTTTCCTTATTCCTCTATGGGTTGTGGACAAAACAAGACATTTGAGGACACTTTGGGAATCGACATCTTGCACCATTTTCTGACATTTTATAGAGCAAACAACTAACCAATTAATTAAGAAAACGATCAGCTGATTATTCAACATTGAAAATAACCATTAAAAGCAGCCCTAAGTGATTCTCTGGGGTTTCTATGACAAACATGACACAGACATATACATAGGGCA
The DNA here is from genome assembly GCF_056507025.1 of Lutjanus erythropterus. NCBI lineage: Eukaryota > Metazoa > Chordata > Actinopteri > Lutjaniformes > Lutjanidae > Lutjanus > Lutjanus erythropterus. Next base: position 32,609,344 of record NC_139318.1, on the reverse strand, counting down.
ATACTTAAACAGAACAGATTTTTCACTTTAACGTGGCTCAGTTATGGTTTTATTATCATTTCTGACAACCGACTTGTTATCATCAGTGTCGTAAAGGAGCACAGCTTCACTTTTGTTACACTTATTCTAAAAGACAATAAAATCTTTTGGCTATTCTCACTGAAGTAAACGGGACCTCCTCGAGCAGTGAGTCACATGTAAGACCATGACCTGCAGTGGCTTCCTTCCAGGTCGCCGGGAGCAGACTGCAGCTCAGGGGGGAATCCCTCTGAGTCTGTGTGTTTCTGGAGGACAGGTCCCTCCAGACACATTTAGGGTTATTACAGACAATCAGTGTTAATAGGCGGTGTGGATCTCTCAGGTGAGAGCCTCATTCAATTGACATTCTCCCAAGCGGAAGCACACCTGCTAATTACTGAATCACTGCGCAAACACACCAAGCTGCTGCCGTGTGAGCTACCTTATTCACCTGCAGCACACCTCGCCAGGGGACCTGCGGGACTCAGCAGCCCAGATCTGATACTCTATGACATTTAAAAGCAGTTATAATAAGACTTTAAGACCTATTTTACAACAAAAAAGCTAAAAATTTAAGCTGACAACAAATTCTCATATTTAAAGTTGGAACCAGAGACGTTCTTGCTTTTTTTTAATTATGAAAATTGTTGCCATATATACTTTTTGATGATAAGCTGAATTTAAAAAAAGTTACCGGGGTATGTAACATGGGCTCTACACCACAGAGATTAGCTACTGACTTGATCTTTTTGATCAGTTATGAACCATATATACTGCGATTTGTCATGACCTGCCTCTGATAATAACATGCAAAACTGAAGATACAACACGTTCATGGACCTCCAGATGACATCAGACTACGAGGTTATTAGTTCAAAACAGGACTTGAAGGAAGGAAACAAACTTGTGCAGAAGTCAGAGAGTCAATAGAGCCGACTGGAAGTGAGGTACAACTTACCGAAGGAAACTCAAAATCCTTCTGGTTTACTTGGTTCAGGACATAATCGATTCGGCATTGGTTTGCAGGACTGGCTAACTGGCATGGCGGTGTGAGTGTATTCATGGCAGCCACAATCGTCTGGATTGATAGAACAGAAGAAGAAAAAAATAGTTCATTGGAAAAAGCTATTGACAGCTATTACAGTACAACAGTGTTAAAAACCAAACTGTTTTTACTTTACATTATCTTAAAGCTCCTTTACACATACATGACAAAGGGAGCTTCATTTCAAAGTGTTGCCTGGAGTTCATGACTAAATACTTTTGAAGAATTTAGAAAAATGTTGTGAGCTGTTAGTACGGAAATATATAAGTAATAATTCACTATGACGTTTATGTTCAGATAATTTATAGATAATTAATTCTGACACTATTATACACACCCAAACTTTCAACGGCAAACAGTCTGCATTGTGTTGCTTAATACTATGTGCATTTTCTTTTTTCCTGTAAAGCCCTGAAAATTAGCAAATCTCTCACCATTTCTCCCTACAATCAGAAAAGTAATACAAACTGTTTAAGAATCTCAGTGTAGAGTTGTCAGAATATCATAATTTAAAACTCTGAACAGTTGAATCTTTAAACTTCACTTTTGTTTTTCTTTTTTTTTTAATTAACAACCTGCACAAAGTGCAAGAACAGAAAAAAAAACAGTTAACAGTGTCTGGTTCTGTTGCAAGACAATTTTCAGGCAAGAAAATAAACACTGACCTGAACTGATGACTTTTTTTTAGCTTTATTACTTTTGATACTATTCAAATATATAATTACTGGTGATGGTATATTAAACGTGGTATTTAAAAAGTACATAAGTATCATTACTTTTGACAACACTACTGTACAGTAGGAAAGTCCTACAAATTGTTCAAGAATCCAAAACTTCACACTGCATCATTCAAAATGGTTCAAAAATGTATTTCTTACCTCTATAGCTTCTTTAATGTTGTTTTTAATATCGTGAATTTTCTGCTTTTTCTCCCTGTGAAGAGCAAAAAAAGGTTCATGCTATCTTTTTGACATATAAATATAAATCACACACACAGCATTATCAACTTGATACATGAAAGATAACAGTGAATATAGTCCATAATATTGCAGAAATGCTAATAACAACCCTGATTATTCAAATAAAACCCCTGATTATTTCACAATACTGGCAAAGAAATGTTTTGTTTCTTGTGTTTTAGTGCCAGTAGGTTTTTGTAGGGATTTGCTGTGTACCATAAAGCTTCTACAGGATGTCTTTGTCAGCCTGGAGGTAAATTATATCAGACATCAGTATTATGGCTGCTCCAGATGCACAGATACCTTCATTTTGCTGACCAAGTGCAACCCCTGAATTTTGTGTACTTGCTGATACCAAATGAGAACAGCAGAACATGTCTTAATTTTGGCAATGACATTCATTAAACAGAAAACAGCAGAGTGTGGAGGATGACACAGACTGTTACTGTGCATTTTAAGGTGCTTTTAAGGCAAATTTCAACTCCAACCTACTGTACCATGAGCAGAATCTAAAGTATGTGCAAATATAATGATACACTGCATATTTTGTGCATTTATTGTTGTAAAGACAAACAGGATTTCAGCATCACCGCTCAGTTTATGAAATCTGCGGGCTTCACTGATACCAGGAGTAAAAGGTCTAACGTCACACAGGCCTTTCAGAAAGCAGGTCAGCCTGTGTTAAAATGTTAAATTCTATCAAAAGTTTGACAATCGAAAGTCAGATTTGATACTGAAATTCTCTAAATGAAACGACCTCAGAGCTGCTTACACAATCAGGTGCCTGCATGGTGTGATTTCTGCTGAATGACCCCGGGTAAAGTATCTCAGTATATCAGAGCAATACCAAGCATACAATACCTATGTGTGTTACATGAGTGAACTGTGCAGGAGGCTGTATTCTGTAGACATTATGGCAGCAGTGGCCTGTAATACTCACGCTGAGCAGAAGGACTTCAAATTAACAGCACGGATAAAAATCTTTTAGTAATGAATGTGTTCTCTGACAGGATGTTGTGGAGGACAACAGAAGTTTCAGCGTAGATTTTTTTTTTTTTAATTTCCAACAGACAATTCTTTGTGTTAGTGAACATTTTTAATTGCCGCTTTAATTGTTTTTAAATGGGTGATACTGACAAATACCTGACAATACCTCGATCATGTAAAAATGTTTTGGGGACAACTATTGGTGCTTTCAGAGGATTTTGAGTTTTTTTTTTTTTTTTTTTTTTCCATAATTCAAAAAGTCACTTACTGATGCCCATCAGCAAATACCACTTTGTGTGTGTTTTTTTTTCTTTTTGATACAAACAATACAATTTAACATGGTTCCAACACAGAGCATGAAACTGATGTGTTGCACACAGAATTTATAGCTATTGCTAATTGCAACTCTCTTATCGATATGTTTCTTCCACTGTCGTGAAAAACATTGAGTCGGTTGCTCCTAATCAACATTACTACAGCCCTCGTGTATAAATGTTGTCAGCAGGACAGATATGTCATAAGTAAGAAGAAAGATTTTAGAATACATCTGAAACAACGTGTTCAATAATCCTTTAGTAGAATGACAGGAAATTTAACAGCAACCATTTTGATAAACAACTGAATGGGGACGGGTATCGAGAACCAGTACCGAACCAGAAATATCAACAACCTTCAGGACAAACGACGCTGCTATCAGCGTTTATGTAACATTACATAAACAGCTGACAGGAGAAAATGTTCAAAAGTCTGTAATCCCTACAATTGAGTGAATTGCTTAAGTATTTTTTTTAAGCTTCTCAAATAAAATAAAATTTAAACTGAGAAAAGGAAGAGTGTTTATATCTATTCATGATTAATCGATTATAAATTCTTAACAACAAGTTAGTTAAGGAAAATGCACAAAATTTGCAACTCTATTCTGGACAGCTGGTTAAGCAAGGGAAGGTATCTGACGATGTCATCTTGGGCTCCAAAAAACTGTGATGGACATGTTGCACTATTTTCTGACAGTTCATGAACCAAAGCATTGAGAAAATAATCAGCAGATTCATCAATAATGAAAACAATTGGTAGCTGTAAGCTTATTTCATAATATAGGTTATATTTGTCTCACAGCAAATGAAGATGCTCTAAGATAGCAGACAACTTTGATTCTGTTTTTTAGCAACCAGGATGAAATTTTTGGTTATTAGCACTGATTCAACAATGAAAGGTTCTAAAACTCAGAAGAAATTGTGATCTCATTTTAAAAAAAATTGCTTTATCAAACAATAAAGCAAATAAATGCCATTAATCTGATTATTCCCTTAAATGACAGAGATGTTTGAACTTTGTAAAAGTGGCTTCGGAGAGCTTCCCTCAGCTCCTCGTTCCTTATTTCACTACGAGCGACCGCAGCACGACAAAGAGAGACGGAGTACATTCCTCACACTAGGACCTCCACAAAAAAACAAAACAAAAAAGAACACCCACTTTGAAATAAACTACCACACCAATCTCCTCTCACCTCGGCCATACTGGCCCTCCTCTTATAATACTCTGTCAATCCCCATCATCCCCTCGCTCCTGTCCTCATCGTCCCAGCAGCACCTTGCGTTGACTGGCACTGGCCTGCACCGAGAGGGGAAGCCCAGCAAGGTGAAACCCTCCAGACCAAAGAGAGCAACAAACCCCGGAACGGCTAAACGCGACCGGGGAGTGACAGACAGCCGACTGTGGATTTGTCATAACACCAGAGCGTCTGTGAGGAGCATCTGTTCGACATGGCCCAAAAATAAGCACATGATGATGCTCCTGCCCCAGAACCCCTTTCTAGGAAATGGATGATTAAGAATAGAAAAATGTGACTTTTGTTTCCATTGCATCAATTTGGGATCGAGTTTTAGGAAATTCACAAGACAGGGCAGCTTGAAAACACCCAGGGCAATGTTTCCACAAAAACCTGAGACAGATAAAGCACTCTTCTTGTGTTACATAAACTTTGAGTATTTACTCCAAAACATTACGAAAATCTGCCCAAAACATTTGACTTCATCTTCTTCATTAGACCATATTGGATAAATGTTTAAAACACAATGAGAAGCATGCCAATTGAAATGGGAAAACCAAATATTTGTATACTAGCAGCCAGGCAATCAGTTTCAAAATCCCTTTGTGTCCAGAAATTAATTTAAAGGTTTCTTTCTAATAATCAGTACAATAATATACCAATGTCTCATAACAAAATAAGAGGAAAAACAACTTTCGCCTTATTTCTGGCTGAGGACAGTTGCTAATTTATTGGACCAACTTAACTGTCCTACAACACAAGAATACACATTTTTCAGAACAAAAGGTAATTTAATTCTGCTTTTTTGTATGAACAGGACAACTGAAAGCATTATATTTGTGATCTATTAATCTACCAATTATTTTCATAATTAGTTTTAATTGGACTATAAAAATAAAAAATTGGAAGAAAAAGTGAAAAATGCTCGTCAAAATATCATGAATGACAAAGAAAAGCAGCAAATCCTCAAATATAAGAAGCTCAAACCAGCAAATGTTTGATATTTTTGCTTGAAAAATTACTAACACGATTAATCAGTTATCAAAATAAAAAAAGAAATCTTTCTATAGACTAATCAGTTGATTGACTAATCATTGCAGCTCTGTACAGAAATAGTGGAACTGGCTGCATGTGTTATTTGTTAATGATATAGACGAGGGTATATTACAGAGCTGCAACTACTAATTATTTAATCCTTTATTAGCTGATAACTTTGCTGATTATTTTCTCGATCGATCAATGAATTATTCAGTATATAAAAAGTCAGGAAATAGTGAGGGTGCGGGGGCTCATCAAAGGTTCAGAAAATGTCATTTTATTCAAACTTACTGTGATAAACTGAACAAACGATATAAATACACACAAATAAAGTCCTCCATATACCTGACTATACCTTAATTAATGGTTTATAAGCTGCATAAAAGTTTATTTTTCTTAAGCTCTTTATTTCTTTAATAACCAACTGTTTGCTGATGCTGTGTCCTGATGTCTGGGTTCATTACTTTTTCTACATAGTTGACAATATAGTGTCAAATTTACTGGAATTGGGCTGGTTGCTGGTGCTAACTTCCCACCTTCTAACCAACTAATTTTACTGTTCTAGCTGAGTGAAATGAAGAGTGGATCCCTCTACCTGCATGCCACAGAGTATTACTAAAGGTCATTCCTCTTCCTGCGTCTTGTGAATGCACCAATAGTCCTCCCCAAAACATCAACACATTATCAAGGTCTTTGGTCAACAAATATCGTGGTAGCTGATCCTGTCAGTATCACCCAAACCTGTTAAATTTCTGTCAATAAAACCATGAAAACGGTCTGTAGCAGTTTGGTGATCAAATGTGCTGTAGTTGTGTGTGTGATTAACAACCAAGATACAGAATAAAACATGAAGGAAACCAACACTTACTCTGCGTTGAAGCCATTTACGTGCAATATTCGCATCTGTTTGACTATCGTGCTTTTCCCGGATTCACCGGCCCCTGAAAGCAGAAAGAGGACAGAAAAGTAAGTCGGAAAGTGAGAGTAAGAGTTGAACAAAACTCCTTCAAAGGCACCGACTAAAATATCCACCTGAAACTGGTGGATGACGGGTTAAAGCTTGTCATTGAAAAATGGATGCAGGAAAGTTCAGGCATGGTGGTTAGAGCTACAAACTTCATTTTAGCCATGAATGATTTGAATGAGGACAACGTCCCGATTCACAAACTGTCCTTACATCTGCAACACCCATGTTACATAAAAGCAATACGACTAGGGACGAGCAAGATGCTGAGACCTCAAAACAGCCAGTCAAATGGCCAGGTACGGCCTAAATCATCAGGGTCATTTCTGTATTTTTCGACCTGGACCCTATTTTTCCATGTTTCTGTGTCTAAGTGACTAACAGGGACAACAATTTTTGAAACTTGTCCAGCACCTGGCAAAACAGAAGTTCTGCCACGAAACAGGCTGCAATGTACATATCAAAGTATATCCACTGCAGGCTCAGACTGTTATTCGAAGTGTATAACAAACATATAGGATCCTTACAAAGAGAGCCCTTCTTGTTTAAGACGATAATTTTTCCTAAACCAGAAACAGCCAATTACTGTTACAAATTAAACCTATAGTTCAAAACATTTTTAGCCTTTGAACCCTGACAAAAAACACAGTGACGAGTTTGAGGTTCACTGCCATGTTTTGGAGGTCTCGAGTTGGCAGCAGCTACGAAAAGATAAAAACTAGCTCCACATCGACCATCCACAACAGTAAAGTGCTACCATTGTTGCAGCTCATACCTTAGTAGGAAGAAGAGATGCACCAATTTTTTTTAAGTCTGACCTGCCAATTCCCATTTTCTTTCCTCACTAGTTTTAGTTGTAGCTGCTTTACTAGCTTCTTCAAATTGGGCATGTTCAACGGGATGATGATGTTTTAAGTCTCTGATTAAGTCCGGATGTTTCCTTCACAACTTATTTTGGCCTTACAGGTATTACAATTTGTGAGCTTTGTGTCCTCTGCGCTCAAGGTGAAGAACGTCCACGCCGACAGCATGCTAGCATGTGACCAGCACCGTTGAATATGACTGTGCCACTGTGCGCATGACGTGAACCATCATACAACACATGTGTGTACATTTGTCCACCAGAGAACTGGAAAACCGACACTGATTGGCCGGCCTTTTGTCATGGTCGATCAAGAAGACAGGATGATTCCAGTCACCGATTTGTGCATGCGTTTAGTAGGAGGGTGAATACATGACTTTTAATTGTAATAAAGTATTGTCATACTGTTGTTTTGATACTTTTACTTGAGTAAAGGATGGGAGTACTTCTTCAACCCCTGCTTCCAGATGTGAGGAGGGCTCTCAGCATCAGGGATGAAGACAGGCAGAATAGGTCTAAACTGGTAGACGAGATCCGCTAAGGATATTACGGACAAAACCCGTTAGGCCCTGATAAATTCTTGTAAGAATAAATAAAACGCCATTCTCCATAATTCTGGGATGATAAAATGTGTCCTACATGTGTCCTTGCAAACTAAAAACAAAAGACGCCAGGCCATAACATCTCTTAACCTGGACAGGAGGAGCTAGGCTACAGGCCTGCTATTTAGAGCCTAGACTGTAAGTGTACAAATCTAGGATCAATTTCAGATTAGAATGAACGGGACAGTCACTGAAGGGAAGCTAGTAATCCTAATAGTAATCCTAATTTGCTCTCCGTACTCCAAGAGGCTTAGCAGGATACTAGCCCTGGCCTTGAGGTTCAGACTGTATCGTGACATGGAGGCCTAGATGATAAAGCCAGAAATAGCTTCCTCAAATTAAAAATAGTAGAGTTTTTAAATCAGAGAATATCCATTTCCAGCGTAGATGGATTATGCAAAGGTGAGTCTGAAAAATAGCACCAAAGATGGAGTCTATAGGCCTAAATAAGTCAAGGTGAAGCATCCAGACTCACACATCACAAATTATACCAGTACATCGTGTGTGTGTGTGTGTGTGTGTGTGTGTGTGTGTGTGTGTGTGTGTGTGTGTGTGGAGAAAAGAAACATGCAAAATGCCTATTGGTGGCCTCCCAGCCTCTGCATGCCGTCTGTCTGTCCACCGTCTCTCACATGTTCTATAATCATGCTCCATAATAAACCATGAATGCAGGAGACAGGCCTGCTTTTCAAATGTCCTCCTGTGTCAAAAAGATACTGTAAACCCACTGGTGTGGTGTAGTGACATCATGTCATTGCATCATTTGTTGATGCTTTACTGTTAGCAGCTGTAAAACATTTTTTTCATGGATTAAATCTAAAACAAGAGCTGTTACATGTGTATAAACAGATGAAAACACACAACAGTTCAGAACAAAATGGACCTTCAGGCTTAAACACACACTTGCACACATATATTAGGGAGAAATTTGACAAAAACCTACCTAATAGTAGTAGCCGGTGAGTGGCCCGGTATATCTGTTTGTCTTTTTGGAGCTGCTTCTCTATCTTTTTGTTGGCTTCCCTCTGTGCCTTCTCCTCATTTCGTTGGTCTTCGGTCTTACTATTGCCAAGACAGCCCATCTTCCCAAAAACCCAGTGATAGGTTCAGTGGGGGAGGCAGGGTGGGTGGTTGGTTGGGTGGGTGGGTGTAGGGAGGGAGAGGAGGAAGGAGGAGGGATGGGTGTTGATCAAAAGCAAAATCAATCAATCCTAAATTCCTAGACTGGCCCAAGAGAGGAACACCTGGCTCAAAATGGGTGACATTTATGTTGCCAGATGCAGATGAAACAGATGTTGAAAAAAAAAAACTGTCAGGTAGTAGACGGTGGGCTCCACCGGGCTTCTTTGGCACGATATGTATGGATGGATGGATGTGGCTATTTACTGGCAATTTATCAACAAGAGATCACTCAAAAAAGGGGAGCAGAGCAACGATGCCGCCCTCTCAGACGCTTGATTCTTGTGTTTTTCACTGTAAATCCGCAATGAAGTCATCAACATTGATATGAGAGGACAGTGGTGGTGAAATTTCCAGCCTTGCAATGTACATGAATGAACGGTCGGTGGTCCTGCTTCCTTGATTGTGTAGAATTAAATTTATATACGTATATTTTCACGCTATTATGTTGAATTTTCTTAGCAAATGTCTCCTCCGGAGCCCATCTTCGGCAGATATCTCAACACTGCCATTCAATTCATTTCCACTCACACAACCAAAGCCCTATTTTCCTCGACTTTTTTAAAAATATATATTTATAGGTTATTATTTTAAAGGTTTGTTTGCAATCCACCTAACCAAAGCACATCAGAGGGCGGGTGAAAGAAAAAAAAAATTAAAAAATAAATATTTCCTCTTAAAATGACGGCATGTGAATCATCAGGCTACACCGGGGCTTCTTCTTTCTCTCTATCACAACCGTCTCTCAAATCCGTCACATAATTATTATATACGCCGTTTTCTGGAGCTTGTCGTCGTTTATCATCAATAATATCCTGTTTTTAGCCAAAATTATTTCCTCTCCCCGTCAACAGATGCTGGTGCTTTTGCTTTTTTTCGGAGGGTTTGACCAGACCCAAAAAAAGGCCCCTAGCTTCTCCGTCCTTTTTCTCTCTGTAACGTTACTTTGTATTTCTCCTCACATCGGAAAGCGCGAGCGCTGGCGGTTACGTTTTGGCAGTTGAGATGTCCTTGAATTTAACGCCAATATCCAGGTGATATTCGTTGGAAATCCTCCGTTATTTTCCCGTTTGGCGCAGGTACAGCCCGCTGTCAAGTAGTCTCTCAGCTTTTTGTATTCCCTTTGAATCCGTATGGTGGTAGATTATGGTTACATGTGCATGATACATGAACATACCGCGGTGTTTTCAATCACTGGTCCAACGGCGAAGACATTTCTGTTTAACCGCCGACAGGCCGCCGCCGCTGCTCCGATGAAGCGGTCGGGGGAGGTGAGAATCGTTTCTTTGCGGTGTTACTCTGAATTATTTTTGCCCCCTTTTTTCTCTGAGAATTGTACATTGAGATAGATAGCGTTGAAGAGGTGGGGTGGGGCAAACGGCTCTCACGGAACCCTGGGAACGAAGAACCGTGGTCAAGTTCCTCGTGACGAGAATTTCAACTTCCGCTTGAAACTTTCACAATAAAACCCGTACGGACGATTCATACCCAGTATGCACAATTTGTCTGTGCTGGAAGAGCTCACAAAATTGTGTTATAGTGGTTTCTTTTTTGATTTTACTGTCATTACTATTATGCAGTTAGAGGTTCAACAATTAATTGATTATTAAATTAATTTCCAACTATTTTAATATTCAATTAATCAGGTTGTATACATTTTTAAGAAAAAAAAGTCGAATTCTCTGATTTCAGCTTCTGAAATGTGCATATTTTTTGGTTCTTTAATCCTCTGTGAAGGTAAACTGAATATCTTTGGGTTGTGGGAAAAACAATTAACGACAATTAAAGACATAATCACTTTTGAAACACTGGTCAACATTTTTCACCATTTTCTGACATTTTATAGGCAAACAACTATTAATTGATTAATCAAGAAAAGAATCAACCAATTAACTGACTATGAAAATGTTGCAGTCCTACATGCAATATATTACACAGTAAGTTTTTTCTTTAACAAACACAAAATCCTTCCACTTATTAGTAATTTATATGTTCAACTCATCAGAAGTTAATTATATATGTATATATATATATATATATAGTTTCTTCATATGTCCAATACTGGTCTGACAAAATTGTGCAGTAATTCAACTGTTTAATTCTCTGTACAATAATTATAATTCAATAGCATGATTATTGCATTTATTTATTTAGACTGTGCATTTAGACACTTGCATCCTAATACACTTATCCGCTTATCTTCGGAATTAGTGTTTTCACATGTGTACCACTGTATATGTTTTCGTATGTACTGTTGTTTACATATTTTTACAGCTTTTATTTTTTCCATATTGTTGTATGTACTATTGAAATACACATTTTTGCATATTGTTTTTTTAACATATGTATATTTCTATTTATATTTTCTATATGCATACTTTGTATTCTAAATGGGAGCTACTGTAACACAAACAATTTTCCCCCAGGAACAATACAGTATTTCTGATACTGATTATGCATAATGAAACTATGAAAGGTCTGCATATTAAATACTTACAATTGAATATTAGATAACATGCAAGGTGCTTATTTAAAATAATTTCTGCTATATTTCAGAGCCTTATTTGATAGTATGTTGATTAAGTTTTTAATGTTATTGATAAAATACTTTATGACCAATTATTAAATTGTTGATTAATCATTATCATCCTGAATGAGGTCTTTTTATATCTCTAATTCCTACACTGTGGCTTGGGCCTCAATAAAATGTAGGATTTTGGACAGTATTGAGAAATACTCACATCACTACACCCTAAAGATATACATAGACAAAAGTAACATCATTGCACCAAATTTTCAAAACATGCCTCTATACCCGTCTGGGGTCTATGATTACGAAGCATCATTTTCTAATTTTTTCCACCATGGTTTCCATATTTCCACCTGAAAAACTCAGGTTTACTGCCAAGTGGGTTTTCACATAACAAGAAATCTGATCCTCATTTTGGTGGATGACAATAAGCATGAAAAGAAAAAGAGAAAAGAGCAAGTACTACAAAAGTCAAGAACCATAAACATGAAATAGACAAATTTTAAATAAAAATAAAACATAGGCCTGTTTTTAAGATTAAAAGCTGTGTAGACTTTGGAACAAAGAGGTTGTAATGTACAAAATATCCGCCAAGGAATGTACACTTGTTGACAGTTTATAAATATACAAAGAAAATAATATGTGCAATGTTCAGAGAAAATAATAAAAACGAAGTGGGCCAGTAGAATAGCAGAATATACATTATGTATATGTATGTGTGTATAGGCCAAAGACATGTTGTGCTTTTAGTTTGAAGTTAAGATTAAAGTACTTCCGGTTTCCTCCTCGCTGCCACTTGACGCATCTGGAATGAAGCAGGGTTGGATCACATGATTGCCCGGAGCGTCATGAAGCAGAGGTACAGAAGGGGAGAGGCGCCCTCTTTGAAGCAAAAATGATTATCAACCTACCCACCCAAAAGGTATCAATCAATAACACTGAAAACGAGTTATAAAAATTATCCGTACTTGGAAGTAAAAACAGTAAATACCATCACATATATTCGATAGAAATAATACAAATATTAGTAATACTAAAGATGATAAAAAGTGAAGGATACTTTGTTCACCAGACCTCGTCAGTCAAGTTGTTCCATGCAGGGCATGAGGGCCTGGCGCAGGTGGGACAAAGTCACTGTTGCAAGTCACAATAAGTCTCAAGTGTTGGCCACCTGTGTCAAGTGCCAAGTCTGGGCCAACAAGTCCCAAGTCCAAGTCCTAAACTTTGTGCTTTGAGTCCAGAGCAAGTTACTATTGTAAATCTGCAGAAAAAATTATCTCATTTATTACTTTAAAATAACTTCCAGAACATTTCTAAGCAAAGTGATCAGAGTAGGTTTTGATATATTATTTCTGTGACTAAGGCTGGGGTTTGATAGCGTTCTATCAAATCTTAATCTAGTATTGAGTCCCCTTATTGAGTCGATTTTGTCTTCAGCTTTCAACATTTGTAACAAAAGTTTAAAAATTATATATAACTGTTGGGTGAGAATGAAGCAATACTGTTTTATAACATGTTTAAATACTTAGTTAGGTCTTGGGGAGGATGTCACATTATGGCATGAACACAGAAGAGTTATTTTCACCATTAAATGTGAGTTGTGAGACCTTTTTGACTTTGTCAAGTCCAGTCTAAATTAATATGATTTATGATTAAGACTCAGTTAGTCAAGTCCACACTTCTGAGGCCTAGATAAGAAAAAACACTCTGTGGTGTCTTTAGTAATGTGAGAGGGAGGGTTGTACTCTTCTTAATCAGTCATTGGTAATATTAATGATCAATCAGCTGATAATAGTAATTGTGGAAGAACAAAAGACAAAAATTTTGCTTATACCAAACAATACCAAATGTGTTTATTTCTCCTCAATCAAAGTTTTATTTCCACAGCAACATGTTGTATATTCTCTGACAACATTGCATAATGAAATATATAAACACATAGAGGCCTACATATTAAATACATATATTTGAATATTAGATAACATGCAGAGCATGCTCGTTAAAAATAATTAGAATTATAATAACTGATTAAAAGTTATGTGATGATCAAATTCTTAATAACCAGTTAATCAACTGTCGATGACTAAGATGTTTTTGCTCTTCTTCCGACTGGCTTTGGCAAGAGTTTTATCTGATTGGTTAAAGGTAGCCCATGTTGACGTGCTTGACAGATGCTTCATCCAAATATTTGCAAAGTGTGTTTTAAAAGTTCCCGCCTTTTTCCAAACAGTTTCCAAGGACGACTTTCCAGATTGTTCCGTGTAACAAACCATTTGGCGTGTCAGGTTAGGTATTGTTGTTGGGTATTTCACCTCTTGGGTCTGTGCCTCTGTGTGTGTCATCACGGCAAAACGTGGTCATGGACACACTTACTGTAGCGGGAACTACCACAGAAGTAGTTTTGATTCTGCAAGATTTTTCAACGGAGCAAGATGCAGTCACAGAACTTTATAGGTGTTTTGTTGAGATCAAAAATGAAGGTTGAGTTTGAAGATGGGTGTGGTCTGACCCATGAGTACTGAGCACTGATAATGAAGCAATGACTCCTGAGTGATCGTGGGTCGAAACATCACCATGTGGACAGGTGGTGTGATCCCACTGCAAGATGGTCTCTCTACTTTGACCTTGTTTTTGAGATTTCATTTTTTTTGTCAAACAACATATTACATGTGGATATCATGGCACCTCCAACAATTTCTTTGATTAGATAATGATAAACCTTGATGTTTCATTAATCTTTGACATTATGTTACAATATTTATTTAGGTTTAAATGACTGGAGTTTCCATGAAACTCCCTCTCAACCCCCCAGCATGACTGTGATTCAAAACATTATTCAAACTGATCAGTACAGTTTGAGAAATATTTAGAATACAATCCAGATGTTTTGTCAGCTTAAGTCAACTAATGGTGATTTGAATTTTAAACAGCTCCCTGGATTTCCACCCTCTAGGTCTCACACGCATGCATGCAAACACTGTGCATCACAAATCATACACCCACAGACACAGTATGCAGCAGACACATAGACAGACTGGCACACACACACACACACACACACACACACACACACACACACACCTCCCTCACCAAATACGTCAAAAGGCAAGGGAAAGAAGCTCAGGGCAAAACACATAAAGGTCATCAGTGACAACTAAATGGTACTGTGGCTCTCTAATGAACCCCAACAGACAACTGAAGACGTAAAAGAAGTGATGATTTAAAGCTTGGAAGCATCTTAAAGACAATATTCAAATCTGTCAGAACAACCAACACTCTTCCTGGACTGTGACCTCATCATGTGCCTCTGTGACCTCAGCGTGTACCTCTCTGACCTTATCTTGTACCTCCGTGTTTCTGCAAACTTTGTGTAATCAGACCAGTGAGGTAGTCTACTATCTGGTAAATACTAGCAGTGCACAATAGGGGTGTAACAGATCATCGTTGGTCCTTACGGATCGGCCCACATGGTTCAGCCCACATGTGATCTGTGGACTAAATTCAACCATCATAGTGTGAAAAACAGTTTTACTGTCGCTGTTACTTTTTAAAGTAAGAATTTGCTGAATGTCAATGCAGAGTTGCAGTGAAAAGACAAGACAAATGCTGCTGTGTTTTATTCTAAAGCACACTGTGTGGCACCGTAATCTGAAAACAAAAGGACAATTTTAAAATCATCACGTTCACCTCCATCGAGTGAAATCCCGATCATGACTTCTGGCGTTTTTCACTGGTCTAACTGAGAAACTGGGCATGCTGTCATCATATAAATATGTCAGAAGAATGTGTTATTTATTATTGCTTTGGTGATATCTGCTGTCTTAACTTAAACACACAGCTCTGCTCAGCTCACTGGTGCAGCTCTGTCTGCGACACAGGCTTCAGTGTTGATTGGCTATTAGTTGGGACTTCAAACCAGTCAGATAGTGCTGTGGGAGGGACAGTGAGCGAGATTACAGACTATAGCATCATTGCATAGAAGACAGAGTTATTTATCATCATACAATAAGGTTGTATAGAGAGATTTTGATGTTCTTTGATTGATTAGATTGCAATCATTGTAATTGTATTATACAGAAGAATGTATAGTATAGTATAAGTATACTGTATGATATTATTACTATTATTATTAGTACTACATACAGAGAGAAACTACTACATCAAAGCCAAGTGATACCATGTTATGCCTGTGATCACCCTCTAGATGGTAGCATCTCTCGTATGTAATCTCCTAACTGCTGCACATTTTACTCCCTTATTATTAAACAAACTCTGAGCAGTAGCTGAAAATTAAAAACTATTTCTTTTGTAACACGTGGGCCCTTTAAGGAACAAGAAATGGGAATGCATTATCAAAATAAAGCAGTGAAAAGCCAGAAAAGTTTGATATTCCAATCTTTTAAACAAATGTTTATGCATATTTGTCATTTTGAAACAATTCATTCCTGTCAGACATAGGAACAACATGTTTGCATGTGTTTGTGTATATAGTATAATCATATAATATAGTTTAACAAATTGGTGTTTGTTATCTGCCACTGGCCAGAGAAACACGCTTCTTTCATTCATCCTCTCTACACTTCCTTCCTGTTTTTGGATGGTGGTGTAGCCCACAGATGTGTTTTAGCCAAAATAATAAATATGGTGTTTTGTTGTGCATAACTGCACCAACTGTTCCCATCTGCAACAGCTGAAAATTCATTAATTATATATGTTCTATATGTATGTTGTGAGTATAACGCAAGAGATGTTATGAAGTTCTTGTATAAGTTATTTTACCAAGTTTGCAGTTTTCCACAGTAGGAATTACCAAATGTATTTTCTATTAATTCATTTTTAATGCAAGCATTCATTTTTTTTTACATGAAATACAATATACAAACAAAATGAAACACACAGATATATAACAAAACATGAGGCAGCGTACTGGAAGTCACAGTAGGCCTGCTTAAATTACTTAAAGAGTATAAAAGTATGACAACCCCTCATATAAAATTAATTTAGACTTGTTTAATTATTATTATTGTAAGCATTTCCACTGTATATTAGGGACTCCTTACATATTATAAGCTGGGGTGAGTCCCTGACATCACTGATGACATCATTTCTGGTTCTGTATATAAGACTGATTAGAGGACTGAAACCTATCAGAGACTCCCAGCTGCTCTGTGTACTGTAGCCTGATCATCATGCGCGAAATTGTACATCTGCAAATTGGACAGTGTGGCAACCAGATCGGCTCAAAGGTAATAAAATCAAATCCCTAATTCCACTGTTAATGTTATAATGTGTATTAGGCCTAAACTTTGTTGAAAATGTTGAGACTGTGATGAAATGTTCAATCTTCAGTGCCCACATCCAAACTACTAATGTCATTTTGAAAAAAAAATCTTAATGACATCTGTTAAAATATTAACTTTAAATCACTGTTTGAAAGGAATGTTGTGTTGCTTAGACAAAATAAGTAAATTTTAACTTTAATATTATTTATAACGTTTTTTTCTTATTTTATTTAAATGATGATGCATATTTTGAATTGCACTCTTCTTTTGCATGGTGCCACCAACAGTTGTGAGTGACACAGGGTGTTCCCTGTCAAGCATTCAGGGCAAAGATAAGGGCCAAAGAGAGACTGGCATTGGGTGTGACATTTTTATCATGACTAACACGAAACAAGAGAGAGGAACTACAAGATAATACCGCTAAAGAAACGCATAATGCTTTTTAAAATGGGAGAACATGGCGGTCAAAACATCAAACATACTTATAAGCGTATTGCCCCACCAGAAAAAGAAAAATGGATCAGTATCACTTTAAATGTGAAACATTTATTGTTATAACAAGATGTTTTTCATGCCATAACCAGATATTCCACATTATTAATACATATAATTGTTGTACATTGCTAAATAAACTTTTCTTGAGAGGAAAAACATTGTTCTAACAAACGTTTCATGCTATAAGTTGATAATGATCCATTTTTCTTTTCTACTGGGCAGCAATAGCTTCTGTACAACTGAGAGATTAATAAGCAGGGATGCATTTTAACATGTACCAATGTGAGAGACAGTCAGAGTAAGCTTAGAGTTCACACGCTGACTGAAGAGATAAAACAATTATATTTCTGCTCAGCTCCATAAAAAAATCCCCACAGATGTCCCATGAGAAAGCAACCATATAAAGTCCAAAGTATAAGGTGTTAAACAGAGAAATATACTTGTTTTTTTCATCCATGTCTGTGTATAAATATTCTGGGGATCCTTTTAAAGGGTTTGGCAACGACTAACATGCATTTTTCAACACAAGATCTGTCAGTATTATAATGATGATTTCCTTCTTTGCGTTTGTCTCCAGTTTTGGGAAGTGATCAGCGATGAACATGGGCTCAATGCAACTGGCATCTATGAGGGAGACAGCGACCTCCAGCTTGAGAGGGTCAACGTCTACTTCAATGAGGCACATGGTAATAGAGAGGTTACTCTACATGAGCTGAGAACTATTCATTTAATAGCTGATGTTTTCTTTCTAATCCAGTTTATTTCATGAGCTTGTTGTGTCTAAATATGATGATCAGGGTAAAAGTGAAGTCCAGGGTGCAAATCTCTGGCTACGTTAGCAATAAATTTCTACTCTGTTTGCAGGTGGTAAATATGTCCCCAGGGCCCTGCTTGTTGACCTGGAGCCTGGTACCATGGACAGTGTAAGAGGAAGCCGCATCGGAACCCTTTTTAGGCCAGACAACTTCATCCATGGTGAGACACATAACAAAACATACTAGGGAATATCTGTTAACACCGTCATGAAATCGGTGACACTAATGATGAGTTGTATCATGTTAATGTTGGGTGAAAACTGAGTGTAAAATTATAACCTAGTAAGAAAAGCAGTCTTGTGTTCTGCTTGACACATTTTTCATTTTATCCAATGGCAGTGAAAATGTTTCATAAATCTTTGAAAGTAGAAATGAATTTTAACACGCAGAAGAATGTGTAATACATCAAATTAAAGACAAAAATGTCATCTTAATGGAAGTTGAAAGTATTTGACCAAGGAAAAGTGGAAACATGTTTATTAGCAACATAGAGTTGACCCTTCCTAAGTCTCTCTCTTTTTGCTCTCTGCTCCAATAACAGTTGAGCACAAGAGAACCTCAGTCACGTTTCTCCTTTCCTGTCTCCTATACTTAGATATGTTATGTGCTACACTTGCCTATATTAAAAATAAAAACTAATTTTCAGGATGGTTAAATGATGTTGTTGGAGGATCTGTAAATGCAACAGATATGTAGTCGCATCTTAAGTTAGCTAATTGAAGCAAAATGCTTGTTTACTTGCAAGTTACCGATTAATGCAGATCAGCCAGCTAGTTCTGGTAACATTAACTATCAAATGTAACTAGCTAGTGACCTAAATGTGATGATGTTAAATGTCTGCGACAACCTCTGTAGTCTCATTTAGACACTTAGCAAATTAGCAAACAAACTTTTTTAAGACTTGTTTCAGCTTCAAAAGTCATGAGTGGGGTATTTACTGACACAGTTTATGTCGTAGAACAAAACATAAAAATCTCTAATGCTTGTGTTAACCACGTGCCTTATTTCAGGCAAATAACAAACATCCACTTTAAAAAAGTGAGGTAGTGTTTGGCTAACATTAGCTTAGTTAAGATGTGATTCTATATGTCGCATGTAGGTCTCCCAGCAGCATCTTTTAACCAAAATTATTTCTTCTTTTCAACATAGATGAGCCTAGCATATAGCATATCTAAGTAGGAAGATGGGTCAATTGAGAATCAATGAAATATTCCATCTATAAAAAGGTGTCACAACTTTTGTGTTTTCATTATTGCAATAGATATTGCATGTTTCCCTTCACTACATCTTTTCACTAGTGATTAAATTAGATTAACCTCCTCACTTTTATTTTGGTGTTATAGGGAACTCAGGAGCTGGAAATAACTGGGCGAAGGGCCACTACACGGAGGGAGCGGAGCTGGTGGAGCAGGTGATTGACAGGGTGAGGAACGAGAGTGAAAGCTGTGATTGCCTGCAGGGCTTCCAGCTGGTTCACTCACTGGGGGGTGGCACTGGCTCCGGCATGGGAACCCTCCTCATCAACAAGATCCGAGAGGAGTACCCTGACCGCATCATGAACAGCTTCAGCATCATGCCCTCGCCGAAAGTCTCCGACACGGTGGTGGAGCCCTACAACGCCACCCTGTCAGTCCACCAGCTCCTGGAGAACACAGACGAGACCTTCTGCATTGACAACGAGGCCCTCTACGACATCTGCTTCCGCACGCTGAAACTGACAACGCCGACTTACGGGGACCTCAACCACTTGGTGTGCATGACCATGAGTGGGGTCACGACCTCTCTGAGATTCCCCGGACAGCTCAACGCCGACCTGAGGAAGCTGGCTGTCAACATGGTGCCTTTCCCTCGCCTCCACTTCTTCATGCCGGGCTTTGCCCCCCTGACGGCCCGCGGCAGCCAACAGTATCGAGCTCTCACTGTACCTGAGCTCACCCAGCAGATGTTTGATGCCCGCAACATGATGACGGCATGCGACCCAAGACGGGGGCGCTACCTCACAGTTGCTGGCATGTTCCGGGGTCGCATGTCTACCAAGCAGGTAGATGAGCAGATGCTCGCAATGCAGCAGAAAAATAGCAACTACTTTGTGGACTGGATCCCCCATAACGTCAAGGTCGCCGTGTGTGACATTCCCCCCCGAGGCCTCAAAATGGCCTCCACCTTCATCGGCAATAACACGGCCATTCAAGAGATCTTCCGCCGCGTGGGTGAGCAGTTCTCCCTGATGTTCAGACGCAAGGCTTTTCTCCACTGGTACACAGGGGAAGGTATGGATGAAATGGAGTTCACGGAGGCGGAGAGCAATCTCAACGACCTGGTGTCCGAGTACCAGCAGTACCAAGATGCCACTGCTGAGACAGGATGGGAAGCAGAAGACGAAGAAGAGGAGGAAGCCCCATCACTAGCAACAAAAGTTCAGTCCCGGGTAGAAGTTAGAATGGAAACAGTGACGGAAACAAGCAGCGAAACTGTAGATGAGTAGGAGACATAGTGCGTATAGTGTGGTGTTTAGGTTTAACACCTGATTGGAATGTCAGTCTAGAAAAGAACTATTATTTTGTATTTTTTTTTATGCCTATGATTGATTTAGATAGCCTATTTGATAAAAGGTGCTGTGACATTCAAACAATAATGCTTATCGTCTTTTATGTATTCTTCAAATGATTTGTAAGCTTGTATAGGCCAATAGAGTGCTGCAGGATTGAGTCAATGACATAAAATACATCACTAAATACTCCACTCCTGAGTATGAAGCTTTTACGTGTCTTAAAAAAGGCAGTTGTTACATTAAACATTAATGTCATCATGCCGAACACTAGTCACTTATACCATTTTTACAACAAAACTAACACATATATGCAGATTTTTAAACACAGGTAAACCCACTATAACAGATGATTGACCCTTTTCCCATTGGCAGTAGACGAGTTTGCCTTTCTGTTTTTTTATGACGTGTACTGTCGAGCCAAGACAGCTGATGTCTGTGAAGTGGTGTAGTCCGGTTATAGCCTAATGCTAGCCTTTTACTTCTGCCAATTGCACTCATGCTTAAAAAAATCATAAAAGTGACATAGTATGGAAGAAGTTAGGCTGTCTGCTAGAAAACTTTCTGACAGTTTTCTGGGCTTCCTGACAGAAAAGTCCTGAGGCCTAACTTCCATGCGCGGAGGGAACCAGAGCGATTCTTACTTACAGGTTGGCCTACACAAAACATCATCCTTGCAACACTCTATTTGTTTTTAAGGATTTTTCTCTTTTATCGTAAATATTTGAAAATCACTGGAATTTTGCATGTATATATGAAAAGTTGAAAAGTTTTGTTTTGCCAGCTTTATATGATCCACAGTCATAAAAATGAAATTGTGATGTTTACACTGTTTGTGATTTTTTTTTTTCAGACCTACAGTGAATGTTGCTTTGAGTGTTTTATATCTAAGTTATGACAGTAATTAAAAACAGTAAAACCTTAAGTCTTGGTGTCATTGCGATACAATAATTTTCCTTTTCACTTAGCTGCTTCATTTGAAGGCTAAAACTAACTTAACTCAGCTACAATGATAGACAGTACTCTGACAGTACAGTGATAGTGATACCGTTCAAGGCTGTCACACAGTTTCCTCCCGCAGTTATGAGTCTGGGACACAGAGATTACACATAACTTGGCCAGAGCGTCTGCACTCTGAGATAAGCACACATGATGTGGAGATGCCCCTGCTGCACTACTGCAATAAAGTCTCCTAGACTCATTTACAGGGATGAAGGAACTCAACATACTGCATGTAACCCACATGTGAATATAGGTTATAGTGGCAGACAGTGTTGCCTCACAGAGGCCAATCAGCTTTAAGTTACTAGTAGGCAATGAGGTCAAGAAGCCAGCGCTCACTCAACAGACAGGTTTCAGTAGACTAGTGGTTACCAACCTTAAAGGGACAGGTCACTCCAAAATCAAAAATACATATTTTCCTCTCACATACAGTGCTATTTATCCATTTAGATTGTTTTGGTGTGAGATGCATGAGTTTTGGGGATATCAGCTGTAGAGATGTCTGCCTTCACTTGAATGTAATGGAAGTTAAGTTGCACTCACCTTGTGGTGCTTAAAGTGCTAAAAAAAAAAATTAAAAAAATTCAACAGCAATGTCTTGTTCCAGAAATCATTACCTGGTTACTCAAGATAATCCACAGACATTGTGAGCAGTTTCATGTAGGAACTATTTTCTGTCTGCCAGGCTACATCCACCAACAGTATCAGCAAAAGGAAGCATGCATCTCCTCATGGATGAAAGGCTCATGCATGTAACACATGATGGAAACATTAATGACGTCCTGCTCAGCTCAGAGCTAGCAAGCACGGTTATACAGTTGGCGGGTATATGGGTTGAACTTTTCAAATGTATTTTTGTGGAGGTTTGTGCATCACAAGCTGAGTGCCATTTAGTTTAACTGTATTCTAGAGAAGGCAGACATCTCTATAAACTGATAAACTCAACTCACATCAGATATTGCTACAGTACAGAGGAAAGTATGTATGTTGGATTTTGGGGTGAATTGTCCCTTTCACCTTTAAATTAAGTTATGTCTACATACAACCCCTCATCACATGGACCTTTTGATTGTGACCAGTTCAACCATCAAGAGTGCTTTTCCCCCCCTTGTTTCATTTAAATTACTTTTAGAGTCCTGAAGAGAAAATAAACACTTTCTTTAGCAGCTACATGTTTTTTTCTGCCTTTCTGTCCTGTTAATCAGAATCAGGTTTATCACAAAGAGGAATTTGTCTTGGTGATTTGGTGCAAAACAATGAACATAGTAAGCAGGAAAATTATAAAAGCAAGTACTGCAAGTCAATAAGCATATATAGGAAAGTGAAAATTGACAGAGCTCTACAGTTTTTGTGCAGGAATTTGTAAAGTGTTCTCCATCATCTTAAGATCTTTCAGATTCACGGTAGTGGCTTGCTCTGCAGTTGGTGATGTTTAACAAATGGTTTCTGTAACTGGGGTCATGAAATTGCACTCCATCAAATTTTTGCATCTGAATCGTCCACAGACATAATTTAGAGCACCACGAATGAGACTGCATGAAGATCTGATCACTGAGTTGATCCTGCGTCAACAGTCCACCGTGTCCCATTCTTCCAAGGTTAACCCAGAGAACTTTCAACCTTCACTGAGCTGGATTGTGTAACATCAGAGGTTAACTGGCTCATATCCAACTCTGTACTGCGGGCTACGTATCCGAAAAGCATGCTATCCGCTAAGATGAACAGCTACACACGTGTTTTCCTAGCTATCTGTAGTCATTATCAAATCTCCATTTTAAATATAAATGATCTTTCATCGAGCTTTCACCAGTGTCCGTGTACTCATGCGGCATTCACTGACCGGTGGAAGTGCGTCACTAATGTTCCTCATGTGACTGCTCTAGTACAGTGGGAGGGGACTTGCGGTTGTCTTTGAACGTGGTTCGCCGATTTCAGTCAGTGTGATTGTGGCTACCTACCGGCTAATCCACTCCGTGTCTTCCCGGCGGCAACACCAGCATCGGTCAACTCGTTAAACCATGAAGATCTGGACATCAGAGCACATTTTCAAGTAAGTCATCTGTTTAGCTAACAAGCGTTAGATAACGTTTTCTTGTTTTTTCTAAACTCCGGCGTCGTGTTTAGAGATGGTCCGTCTGTCAATGGTCGTATCTAGAAGGGAATCCTCGATCTGTGAAACTCTCGCGAGATGTGGAGACTGCCGTCTTATTCAGCAAGTTGCTTAAAATAATTGAGATTAGTTTTATGTGACAGTGCTGTAATTATGATCGATGTAGGTTCAGGGTCAAAAGTTACAGTTAGGGAACGATCGTGGTCTAGGTTAAAATGACCACTCTCGCGAGATCTTTCGCAAATCAAGGGTTCCCTTCTAGACACGACCTAGGTTCAGTGTTCAATGGTTCAGACAGTTAAGTAACGCGAGCTGGGCTTCTTAATTTAATAACAATATACGCATGGTATATGATAGGAAACTTGGGTCAGAAAAAGATGCTTACTATAACTTTGGTGTTACTAATTTAGAATGCTAA
Source organism: Lutjanus erythropterus (assembly GCF_056507025.1). Taxonomy (NCBI): domain Eukaryota; kingdom Metazoa; phylum Chordata; class Actinopteri; order Lutjaniformes; family Lutjanidae; genus Lutjanus; species Lutjanus erythropterus. The sequence goes on along the minus strand of NC_139318.1, from coordinate 32,584,941 downwards.
TAGCAGAAGCTAGTGACGTTACATAGCCAGATTTCCCTCCGTGTAGTGTCAGTCCCTGCCATTTATTTCAACGACAAGGCTACCAGGTTGCAAGAGGGCACGCTCGAATTAAAAAAAACGTAAATATTTTAAAAGTTAAAATGTAAAAGCGTATACGAGGCGAATGAAACTGCCGGTGTCTGGTTGCTGAAAAAAGCTGTCAAGTTGTGTAATCAGCCGGCGAGGACCAGCCCCCCAACGCGCGACCTTTCACCTACATTTTACCGCTGAACTGCCTGGTTGCGTCACTGGACTACGCTGCGCGTTCACGTGTCTCCGTGGCAACCGTCCACCACTACGTTCGAAGCATGGCGGCGAGAAACCCATCTTTACCTTACAGTGTTAATCCAACATTAAAATCAGTCTGGTACTAATGACAATGGCTGACATTTCGTTTCAGCTGGTCCACTTTTCTTGAACCTGTGTGAACGGTCATTTAGAGGATTGGTGCCGGCCTGAATAAAATAAAACTGAGTCTTCATTTAACAAATTGTTGGTGACTTGTTGGTAATTTTTTAACAATGTCACATAAGCAGTGGTGAAGCTATTCCTTGTGAAAATAGCAAATATAGTGTAGCATTGCAGCACTGTCAAAATATTCCATAAGTGAAAGTCCTCTATTAAAATGTTAAGTAAAAAATATGTAGATATTGTTAGGAAAGTGTACTAAGTATCAAGTCTTGCTAATATTCTCTATTAATGGATGTATTGTTGAAAAGTTTATTTTAGCTATTTTATATACTGTAGGATAATTTAATCTGTAACAATGCTTAATGCTTTATAAGATGGTCGTATATGCTGTATAGTGATGCAACTAATATTTATTTTCACATCAATTAATGTGCTGATTATTTGCATGATTGATTCATTGATAGTTTAGTCTAGAAATTGTCAAGATATTGTGAGAAAATGCTTGTCAGTACTTCCACGAGCACAAAGTAATTACTTACAATCATAAATGACAAAGAAAAGCAGCAAATCCTGACATTTAGGAAGCCATAACCTGCAAATGTTTGACATTTTTGCTCGGAAATCGTTTGTCAAAGTAGTTGGCAATTATTATTATTATTATTATTATTATTATTATTATTATTATTATTATTATTATTATTATTTGTATCACCTAGTTGATTAATCGGCTGATCATTGCAGCTCTAATATTTCATGTTAAATTTTGATTTGCAAACTAACAACAGCTGTCAGATAAATGCAATGGAGTAAAAAGTACAATTATCCCATCTGAAAAGTATTGGCCAAGAAGTTCAAAGTACTATGAAATACTTGAGTAAAGGACATGTACTTGTAACTATCAGTATTTGCATTTGAATAAATTCTTTTGGCAGTGTTATAACAACATTTCTGTTTGTTGGCTTTTCTTCAACAGCCATCCTTGGGAGACAGTCACGAAGGCTGCTATGCAGAAGTACCCCAACCCCATGAACCCCAGTGTGATTGGAGTGGACGTTTTGGACAGAGATATCGACAAACAGGGACGCCTCCACAGTAAAAGACTGCTCAGCACAGAGTGGGGTCTTCCATCTATAGTCAAATCTGTGAGTTTCAAATTCCATCTTATGTCAGCAGTCAAACAGCATGCTGCAGCAACTTCTTTGGTCACATTTACACATGTGACTCTGAATGGAGAAACACATGACGACCTGAGGTTCAAGTGTGTGCTCGTGGTCTGGCTTTTTAATCAAAGCAGTGTGACACTGACTGAAAAAAATGTTGGAACATGGCTGACAAAACACACAAACTCTTCTCATATTTTGGTGACAAAATTGCTTCAATTACTCTAAAAGTCAGACAATAAAACACGATACAGTAATCCAGTTATAGCCTGAGTGAGAGATAAGTTAAATCTTTCCAGCCGTGTAGCGTGACCTTAACCCCACAAGGCTATTTCTGTCCATGGGTATAGCTGTAGCAGAGGTGGCTGCTGGCTGGAGCCCCGGCAAGTTCATGGCTGCGCGCCACGACTCGTGTTGTACGGAACACGGTAGTGCCATTTTTGTCATGGCTGAGGTGTAACCCCTGACAGCATGTGATGTAACTTTCCGCTCTGACGGCTCGGTTAGAACTGGAGGTCACCAGACTGCAGAGCGGTGACGAAGGCTGGACCTCTGCAGCATGTCATCTGAACTTTTCCCCTGTTCCTTTGACTGTCTGAGCTCAGTCATGATAAGGGTGCAGAGAGATAATATCCTGCTTCTCAGTCATGTTTCAGCCTGTATAAACATTGGCCAATCAGCTGCTGTTCTTTAGCACTGACCTTTGCTTGGATGTCTGAGGACAGGGTTGTAGTCGGTGTCGACGTCTATGAATAGACCCTTTAATTCCAAGGGCAGTCTATGACACAGACTGCGCCAGTGATTGATAGCATATAAACGTAGCACTTAATCAGATTGTCTCAAAGCAAATCACTCCTGAGCCTCAGTGTATGCGTGTAGACTGGATGTATCATGAAGACGTCTTCCTGTCGGTTTACAACCAATCCTTAACAGGTCAGGACAGTTTTGACCATTACATCTTAAGACACATGACTGTGAATCTTTACTCCTTGAAAGGGGTGCTTTCAGGGCCTTATGGAACCTATTGTTAAATGCTAAGAAAAATAATATGATTAGGGATGCACAAGATGTTTTTTTTCAGCTGATACTGATAACCGATAATTAACTGGATCTCATGGCTGATAGCAATAAGATGACCAATAGTTTCACATGGTTGAATTTTAAAAAGAATATATATAACCTATAGTTTCTCTACACTTGAGAGTAAGAAAGACTAAGATGTAGTAGTCAAAGACAGAATATTTTGACTGAAATAAATCTAGATGACATGAGTATTACAGAATAAATGCATGCATAAGTTTCAAATTAAATATTATTTTTATGCTATAATTGAATGATTAGAATAATAAATAATAATATAATTTTCCAATTATTGGAACCAATAGTTATTGTGCTTCCCTAAAACAATCACTTTTACCTTTCATAAATGATGGAAAACCCATGTATTCTGTTATAGCTCAAGCTTTAATTTTTTAGGCTGCCCAAACCACAGAGGGAGCAAAAATAAATACATTTAAAAGCAAATCAATCGATAAATAAAGGCTGCTGCACAACAAACACTGATTAAATAACATGTTTTAGTGGTTTATTTCAGTTTGTAGTAAAGCGTGTTTCTATCTTTGTTTTCAGATCATCGGTAACACGCGAACGTACACATATGTTCAAGAGCATTCGGTCGTGGATCCCAAAGAGAAAACTTTTGAACTGCAGTCTACAAATGTGAGTATTTGTTGTGACATAACACCCCTCATATCCTTTAATGTTGAGATTTGACCCTCGATGCGTGCATGGCTTTTCTGTCTACGGTTACAGCACAAGGACATTTTTATCTACTTTTTAACGTGCATATTCTTGTGAAACCCTTTCGCACGTTTACAAAACATGTTCTATTTTGGATGTGTCAACTGAAAACAAGAACGTCTTGTCTCGATGTACTTGTTGTGACTCCATGTGTCTGAACACATGAACTTGGAGTGCTAAACAGTGAAGTTCAGTCTGTGGAATGAAGTCAAGCTTGATCAACAGGTCGAAGGCTCACATTTCAGAAATGAACCTTCATAATGCTGCGTTCACATGCTCTCACACTGGCCTGTGGTATAACACATTTCATATTTTGATTTTAACCAAGTGGTCTCTTGTGATATTTCCCTGCAGATCACTTTCACAAACATGGTGTCTGTGGATGAAAAGTTAACATATAAACCACACCCCGAGGATCCAGAGAAGTAAGTTACTACATACCAGCGATCTTTTTAAAATAACTTAATAATCATTTTTCAAGCATTCAAGCCTTTTGACCATGATTTTTTTTTTTTAACCCTTTTCAACTCTAGAACGGTACTGACTCAGGAGGCGATCATCTCCGTGAAAGGAGTCAGTCTCAGCAGTTACTTGGAAGGAGTCATGGCGAGCACCATCTCTGCTAATGCTGGAAAGGTAAGAGACCCCTTACAACCATCTTTCAGGTGGAGCCCAAAACATCTGTGAGGCCCATTTCTGGTAGTTCCCAGTCTGACAAATGGGTCCTGCATTTTAAAAAATGTAATATTTTTATCTGTCAGGTCATTAATTATCGTATTCCTGCCCAATTGTCAAATGTGTGTGTGATATATTTTACTTTTTATTTCAGTGGTTCCCAACCTTTTCAGCTGGTGATCTTTTAAAATGAAGCAATGTCTTCTCTACTTTTGTGTAATACTTTTTCTTTTTTAAGGCTGAGGTATGCTCAAAACGAACCAATTCATACAATATGTTGTTATCATTCTATCTTGAAGAGGGTTAAGCACACAAGCACTTTGTTTGAAGTGTACTGAGCCCTTATCCCTTAAATCATTCTGTGACAACTCAAGCATTTGTTTGGACCCCTTGGAAGGGTCCTGACCACAAAGTTGAGAACCACTGCTCTTTTTTTTTTTTTTTTTTTTTTTTTGAACAAGAGCAGATACTTCTTGTCTTTGCTTCTTTTCAGCTTAACATGATTCTCTTTATATTTCCTCCTATTGACTAATTCTGTGTGTTTGCCTTTGATCAGGGCCGTGAAGCCATGGAGTGGGTCATCAGGCGGTTGAATGCAGAAATCGAGGAACTGGCAGCTACAGCCCGTGGGACCATACGCACCCCAATGGCTGCTGCAGTCACAGAGAAATGACACCCGCCTCTATTTTCCAACGGAGTCTGAGAGGAAAAACTACATGCCTGTACAACCAGCCTCCCTTTATGATGCTCTGGTGCTGTTCTGGTGCTCTGGACCTTTTATTATTATGTAAGGGTACAACTCATCCATCTCATACAGTGTATTTTACTATCTACATTAGATATATTTAAGCAGCATTTAAACACTAAGCAGCAACATAAAGGGACTCTGTGGAGTGTTTTCAGGGGAGTCATGCTGCCTGGCAGTACTGCAGTGATGACGAGAGACTTCGGGAAGAGAAGTTCAGGGACGACACCACTATCATCTGTGTGTTTGGAAACATGTAGGCACTGGATGAACTGAAACCACAAGAAAAGTGCCAAAGCAAACACGCTGCTTTTTGTCCAGCCCCTTAAACACACCTTTGCCAGCTGTGTTTTCATCTGGCAAATGACCTCAGAATGACAGCAAGCCTCCTCTGGCTTTAACTCTGTGTTTACAGCGACAGAGGTATACGCCAAACAGTTACGGTGAGATGTACAGACATGGTTGTGATACACTGGCAGAAAAAAAAAGTGCCCTGTTGAGGCGGGGGTCAAGTGCAATGCATGTCAAGGGTAAACAGAAGTGGTGTCGGAGAGTGAATGGTTGGGTTAATACCACCACTGGCAGTGAAACGTTATTGAAATGTTTGTGTAAGAGAGCCATCTCCTCAGTGTTTTCATGCGGGACCTCATTAATAACAAGACACTCTGTACCAGGCAACGTATGTGAGCCTGATTATAAACTGTATTTTGTTATTATGTGATAAATAATATTGTTATTAAGGTATTTAAGTGAAATGAAGGGATCAAGATAATTGCCGTATTTATATTTTTTGAATAAAAGAGCTTCTCAAATGCTACAAACAGTAAAAACACAGTTATGTACTGTACCTGAACATGTTTGCTGAACTCAAACAGTTTTATCAATACATACAAGACTACTGTTTAAACAGTCCTCTCAGCATGTCTTTTGAGACCCCTGCACTTATAGAATATATTTTTACAAAGAAAAGCTGCTTCACATGCTGACGGGGGTGATCATCTGTGATATCTTTGGTATTTCGGTTTGAGAGATTAAATGTGATTACAGTTTGTATTTGAGAAGTTCTTTCTTTGCGAAACGGACAGCAGAGTGGTGATGGTGGAAGCTTTAGTTTCTTTAAATATATATTATATTTTTTTTACCTGTAACAGGAGTATTTATTTAGAGAATCAGTTGATTTTGAAGTAGTGAGTTGTGATACATCCTTAGTTACAGAATTGTAATTTGTGCATTTTGTGCCTCTGGAAAAAATGGTCTCACTACCTGCAGAATATGGCAATAAATAAAATATTTTAAACTGTTAAACAGAAAATTTTTGCTAGTAATTTCTTCAAATTGCATACTAACCAGCTTAAAATAAAAAGGTTGCTGGTTGCTGTTAAAATAGAAATCAAATGTATTCAGAAAAATAAATGTTTTGTTTTTGAGTTAGCATTCGGGTCAAGTTATTTAACATGTAGTAAGCCAAATTGTTATTTTCAAGTTGCAACCTGGTCCATGTGAACTTTCAGCCAAAACAGTAACTTGACAGCCTTGTCACTAAATATGCATTCCAAAAGTCACAGTATTTTTGCGGTGCTCCTCTCAATTATCACAGTCCACACACTGAAACACACCTACAGTAGGTTGAGGCCAGTATGACTGCATTCTTCTACTGTTGGTCATGCGTTGATGTAGCACGTCTGGATTGTAGGAGCCACATGCTGCCACACAGTGGTCAAATGCTAGACTTGCAATTGATAAGTAGTCATGTCATCTGAGAAAAAAAGGTCACGTTTTCCTTTGACAAATATTTAAAATTTTGGGGAAATGTTAATAAAATGTTGCTGTTTTACTGGATGGAAAAAAGTGTGAGGATAAAGATTGAAAATAAAGTTATTTTAATTACCATCTGTATGGGCCATTCTTGTTTCTTTATAAGTGATATGTCCATCCATTTTGTCCATTATAAATGCTTTTTTGCTCTTGCCAATATGTTTTGCACGATTGCACTATCAAAAATAATAAATGTATGTTATAGTCTTGAATGAAAATGAATGTGTTGATGAAAAGATTATGCTTAGAATCCAATTGACTACAGCAGATGATGCAGGGCTGCCAACTTTTCAACTTAGTTTGGAGTCAGGTTCAGTTTCTGTGACGTCTGGGAAACCCCCAGGAATTTTGTTTAAAAGTGTTCAGCAGCCAAATTTACAATTTTTAAGTGTTTATAAATTGAAGACCAAGTCAATGGTGAAGGAGTATGGTTGATCAGCACCTGCCAAACTCAAGACGTCATAGCCTAAATTGGAAGACTAAACCTACTTCAGTACAGAGAATAAGAAAAAAAATGTTTTGTTTGTGTTTCTCCCTTTTCAAGAATTTTTAAACATCTCTTGGCATGGAGAAGGCAGACTTACAGATCAGGACAAATTTAAAATTTCGTCTCTGTTTGCTGCAACAGGCCTTGTTGATGAGAGAGTAAAGGTATATTAGACTTGTTTATAATAAAGAAACAAGTCTGCTGTTCAGCATTATTCAGGTTTAAATATAATACAGAAACACCAACTTTGCCCCCACTTTAATAGTATTTACTTTTGGTGATTTAAACCCAGATATATTAATGGTGCATTTCCATGTTTGTGTTTCTTTACATCCTTAAGATTACTTTAATCTGCTCAGTGACAAACCCACTGTGAAGATACTGCTGGGCTGGAACAGTGCTCAAAAATAGGTGTAGTTATATTATTGTGGAAGGACCTGTAGACAAAATTTAAAAGGGAGTTTGATCTAACAATAATAATAAAAATAAAAAAAATCTTCCTGTCTCCTATAGATATGTGTTTTTTACTTCAGTGATTGGTTTATTTGTTTATTTATGTGTTTTCTATTGCTGATAAATGCGGATGTGTAGATGGTTGTGTATTTGATCTGATTTCACCTGAGAGCTCAGATGCTGATGCTGCCCTCTGCTGCTGTGGAGGATTCCCTCTGACGTATTTCGTGTCAGCCAATGAAGAGCGAGCGTGGGCATTCTCTCAGCCAATCGGAACCTGCGGTGTATTTAAAGGTTGTGAACAGAGGGACGTTTGAAATTAAACAAGCAGTGTTGAGGGGAAGAGTTAGCTAGCTATATCTGAGGTTGAATTTCCACGGCTTTTATCCTCATTTATCTTTTCACGACACCGAAGCGGCTTTTGAAGTGAGGCTTACTGCGAGTGCGTTGTCAGAAAATCCGTCTCGCTGTAACTTTACAGCGAATATTTATTTCGAAAATATCAGCTGTCGTCAACTGGCCAACGTATGTTAGCTTTTAGCTAGCGAGGGTAAGCTATCTGCGTGAGAGCTCCTCTGGGTTTGAAATCTTGATAAGATATCGGTCAGGCTGCTCTCAGTCAACGTGCAATAACATATTTAGGTAAGTCCTCTAATACCTATTAATATTGTTGTGTTGAATCTGCTGGTTTGCTGTGGTTAACGTTACCAGAAAGCTAACGTTAGCCGTGAAGTTAACGTTCACGTCTATAAACGCTAGGTTACCACGCGACGGAGATTGCCAACGTTTAATCTTCTTTCAAGACCCTGTTAAGTTTAGTTTTAAGTTTTCTTATCCAGTTAGTTTGTAAATACCTGTTAGAAAAGTACAAGAGACCACTAATGATACTTCTGTGGTTATAACGCATCGGATCACTTAACATTATAACAGTGTAGCCAAAATTAAATAATCTAGGGTGGCTCAGGAAGTTCTGTCTTTGAATTGATGATTAACACATTTTTAGGTCCAGTAATATTTGGTATGTCGTTTAAAAATTAAACAATCTCCTCTTTTCTCCCTTCCTCCCTCAGACTATGGATTCTGCTGCCAAGCTTAAGCTGACAAAGGACGTGAAACTTCAACGGCCTGAAGTGAAGGTGATGCACAATATTAGTCCTGACCGTAATACAGATAAACATAAAATCATTGCTGTCACTATGTGTTCACTTTTTCTGACCTCATTTAGAGCTGTACCAATCAATCAATTATTAAATTAATCCCTAACTAAGCGATTAATCAGTTTAGATGATTTTTAATTAGAAGAAACCCCAAACTATAGCTCCTTAAATGTGAATGTTTTCTGGTTTGTTTGTTTGTTTGTTTTAACTTATTAACTCTTCAGCTTGAATTCACTTGTAGTGCAGAATCTCTCACACATGTTAAAGCTTAGAATAGTAACATCATTTCATTCATTTAGCTTTTTTATCCAAAATGTCTCACCATAAGTCCATTTACCCATGTAGATAAAACCCAAAAATTACAAGAATCATGCAAGTAAATAATCGTTAAATCAAAACTGTTTCGAGTGCAACATTTAGACACTTCTTTCTAAATATCACTACTGACCTTAACATTACTGACAGTGCATTAAAGGGACAGATTACCTCAAAAGCAAAAATACCAGTTTTTCCCCTAGCCTGTAGTGCTGTTTATCCATCTAGATTTTTTTTGGTATGAATTGTAGAGGTCTGGAGATATCGAATGTATTGTGACTAAATGGCAGTCTGTGGTGCTCAAAGCACCAAAAAGTGTATGTGAAAAAATAAAAATCGGCATCACCTTCCAGATATCCAAGATAATCCACACAACTTGTTGTGAGTAGTTTCATGTAGAAACTACTTTCTCTCTGCAGTAGAATTTACCAGAACTACTTTCATATCTATCAGACCTACCTTCTTCCTTCAAGAAAGAAAGTAATTCTTACATGAACTGCTCACAACAAGGTCTGTGGATTATCTTGAGAAACCAGATTTTTTAATTTTGCAAATGTATGTTTTGGTGCATTGGGCACCACAAACTGAGCCAAACTGAGCCACAATCTCCAAAACTCTGAGCTGAAGGAGGTGTGTGCGTACCGTTTAAAAGATTGTTGCCAATATCCTTAAAGTTATACCGATACAGTAGAGTACTGCATTTGATACCTTTTTTATACTTCATTAGATACCAATAGATGATTGTAAGTATTCCTGAAATAATCCCTCAAAACGTTATTTTTATCAGATGCTACACGCGTGTAGTATAGCCATACTTTCAAATGTTTTGTTGGCATCTCTGCTCCCTGAACTGCCAACTCCATCAAATATACCACTCAAGGTAAAAACCCTTTAAAAGCCAGTGTACTCAGTGGTTGTTTTGAATTTATTTATTTTTTGTATTGCAGGCAAATGGAGATGGACCAAAGCGGATTCCTGTGTCACAACACTCACAGATGGCTGTAGTTACACCTACTCAGCATCAGCGTGTCCTAGGTGTGTCAAACGGACCCCAGCGCATTCAGCGGCCTGTGAGCCATCAGAAACCGGTGTCTCATGTCTCTGTTGCTGTCAAGTCCACACACCATACTGATCAGAATGTGAACCCTGCTACTCAGAAATCAAATCCTATGACTCAGAAAGGGAATCCTGCACCACAGCCCAAACGTGCTTCCCAGCAAACCCAGCCAAAGACAAATGTGCCCAAGGTGAACCCAGAGCCTGCCAAACTGCCAACAGAACCTACACAGCCAGAGAAGCCACAGAGTAAGCAAAGTGCAAAACTGGACAAATCAATCAATAATGTTTGTGTTTTGAATACTAAATCGAGCTTCCGTATCTTTTTGCTAGACAAACCTGCCAAGAATGATTCTGCAAACTCCTCTGCATCAGAGTATGTCTGTTACATGTGATTCACTATACTTTTTTTCATATCGTCTTTGGAAAGATTACAAAGTGTAACAATTTGTCTGTAACTGCACATTTCTGCCCACACAGTAAGCGGTGGAGCCTGGAAAACTTTGACATTGGCCGTCCCTTGGGGAAGGGTAAATTTGGTAATGTCTACCTGGCCAGAGAGCGACAGAGTAAGTTCATCTTGGCCCTGAAGGTGCTCTTCAAGAAGCAGCTGGAGAAGGCCGGCGTGGAGCACCAGCTGAGGAGAGAAGTTGAGATCCAGTCTCACCTCAGGTAATGCACAGTTTAAATTGTGCCATATTTAATGCCAAATCTGAATCTTGATTGTAGTTGCGTCAACCAGATGCAGTTTTAAACAGTGATCGTCCTAATTATTACATTTCAAAGTATTCAAAGACTTGAGTTGCTGCTGACCCTCTACTGATTTCTGAATGACTGGCAAGACAAGCCTGCCTAATTTTGTTCACAGTAAACGGTCAATATTGTTGCGATTATTGCATAGTTTGAATGGAACAGAAAGACAAACTCAAATGACCAGTGGGTTTTAAGCAGAATAGGAAAACAGAACAGTCTGGAATTCAGTTTTGCATAATGCCAACCACTATTAAATATTGCGCATTTCTTCTCATGTCTTCTCTCTCTCGCTCTTGCTTTAAAATCTTAGTCTTTGTTTCAAAGTTTTGTCCAGGATGAGTGCATTTTGCATAGACATTAACATTCTCTGTGTGAATTTAGACTGGACTTCCTCATCTTCTTTCTTCTTGATACCTTGATACACAAGGTTGCAAGAGTTGTTGTTCCTTCATGCTACACACACAAACTACACGCGGAAGTTTTAGCAGCATTTTTGACTTTACAGCACACCACTTAGTTAAGCATTTATGTGACATTTGGGCTCATGGATTGTATTGAGTTTTACTTTCTCTGTTCTCCCAATATATGATTCAGTCATTTTTGGCCATCCGGATTATCCAGAATATTGGATCGTCATATTCCTACTTCAAGCTGCTGCTGAGGAGTTGATTAAGGCTGATGTTTATTTAGTTCTGTCAGTTTTTGCGTTCTTAAGATATCGGTTGGGTGTTTCAACAAGATTTCTCAGAATACTTATCTGCACCGACGTCCTGCAGGCACCCCAATATCCTGCGTCTCTACGGTTACTTCCATGACCCATCTCGTGTGTATCTCATCCTTGAGTTTGCACCCAGAGGTGAACTGTACGGTGAGCTGCAGCGTTGTGGAAGTTTTTCTGAGGACAGAAGTGCCACAGTAAGTCTGCCAATTTATGACTTTTTAATTTATTTATTTTTTATTATTTTTTAGCAGTTGACCATACCAACTTAAACCCATGTAGAATTGTATGCAGTCAAACTAATTCTTAAAGTCCATTTAAGATGTTTACTAATTCTACAAACATGTTGATGTTCAGTGTCATTCCATGAGTTTATGTAAGTTTTCCAAATTTATGGTCTCAAAGAAGATGTGATGCATGTTGTATTCACTGTGCTTTCTGTGCTGCACCAGTACATCATGGAGCTGGCAGATGCCCTCAACTATTGCCACTCCAAGAAGGTGATCCACAGGGACATCAAACCAGAGAACCTTTTACTGGGGGCCAATGGAGAACTGAAGATTGCAGATTTTGGCTGGTCTGTTCACACACCCTCCTCCAGGTATGCACATATGCTTTTGTACAAATGTCATCTGTTTTGAACCTTTTAATGGACCATAATATCTGTAGAGCCTTCAGTGAAACTATGGTATAGAGTGCTGCAGGAATAATTCCTTAAAGCTGAAGCTGGAAGCTTGGAAGCTTTTAAGTGTCTTCAAAAAGTGGGGGTTGCTAACATGTGCTGAATAGGAGGAATAATGTTTTTTTGGCTTGCATTTGCAATATACTTTTCTTCAATGTCTGTGCCTAGATCAGGAAGTGTTCTTAGTTTCTTTTTTTCCTTTCTTGAAGATTTTTTGTAGACATCAACACTGAGCTTACAAACTAACTTAAGCTGTGCCTCTTTCCTTCTTCAGGAGATCCACACTGTGTGGAACGCTGGACTACTTGCCTCCGGAGATGATTGAGGGAAAAACTCATGACGAAAAGGTGGACCTGTGGAGTCTGGGTGTCCTTTGCTACGAGTTCCTGGTTGGAAAGCCGCCCTTTGAAGCAAAAACTCATGAGGAGACCTACCGCAGGATATCAAGGGTAAGCAAAAGACAGCTAGACCTCTGAACTATCTAAATAAATGACAAAACCTGTGAATAAAATAAATTTGTGACTTATTAGTAGGTGAACAAAAGTGTTAGCTCCAGCTGGAGTGCCTGATGCAGAAAATTACTTAGACAGTTTCACAACTGTCAGCTGTTTCACCCCCACTTGAGTTTGCCGACCTGCACTGTGGTTTGGCTTATAATGGCCATTTAAAGTTGAGTCTTTTCACTGGTTTTCTGTCTTTGTCATCTAGGTGGAGTATACTTACCCTCCACAGACCAATATCAGTGCTGGAGCCAAAGACTTGGTTGCCAGGCTGCTGAAGCACAATCCTATGCACAGACTTCCCATTCAGGGAGTCCTGACCCACCCCTGGGTGGATGAGACTTCCACCAAGAAACCCACAACTATAAACAACGAACAGCCGAGACAATGAGCCTTTTGGTTCCACTCCACCCAACACCTGAGGGCTATACATGTGAGGGTGGAGTAGTGCAGAACACTGGCTATACAAATGTGTGAAAAATGAACAACATTGTGCAGCTGATTTTTCAGAATCTGCTTGTACTATGTTGACTATAAATCACTTCATGTGGATGTTTTTGTCTCCAGGCATCTTGAGCTGCTTGGTTATCTTTTTCTATCTTTTATCTCCTTACCATGTTTCTTTGTCTTACAATGGCATTCTCTTGCCTGTAAATATTTCACTGTATTTGTGTAATTATGAAAATTTTATCAAGCTTTTCCAAAATGCCATTACTTGAAATAAAAAGTAAATTATCTTTCATGGAATATGTCACTTTAGAATTAAGCTGTTTTTTACATTTGTCACTGAAAACAATTTTTTGTTGTGTACATTTCAAGTACTTGGTGAGCAGGACTGCACTGAATGTTCATATGAGTGAGAGGCCCTAGGAATATACCCAAGTACTATTATATTCTTTGGTGGGAAGGAGCCAGCAGAGGGCGCCAGCATACCACTAGAATTGAAATGGGAGCATGTTACAGATTTTATGTAGTATTAATTCCACTTACTGTTAATAAACCTGTTCAGTGCAGTGAATTTTGAAAATTGATGTTACAATAAAAGTGCTAATGTATGCAAGTTAAGTGTTTTGGTAGTTTGACGTTGTAGCTAAAAGGTTTGTATTGTGTTTTTGGCAAGTCAAAGGACTTGTATTCTTAAAATTGCCTGAAATTGATTGAAGTTGAAGCCATTGTCCTTCAAGGCAACAGAAGTACAACATCAGTGTTTAACAACTTGGGACTGAGACTTAAAGCAGTTCAACTCAAAATGTCAGTGTTAGATCATCAAAGACTGACATTTTGAGGTTGGTGGTTGTTGGCATTGCAAATGCCATGAAGAGCACTAGGAGTCAGTTGAACCTGGTTATTTCTTCACATTATGTCCCATATACTACTGTCAGGATATAGTGACATTTTCACAAAATATATAAAACTTTTTTTTTCTGTTTTTATAAAGAAGTTATCAAGTGTACCTTGTAAATGAGTGGAAATGGAAGAGTTATTAGTGACTTTGCTGGGTAACAGGATTCTCTCAGCGAGGTTATCCAGATAATTGGGTAATATTGCTTTAAAAACGGTTCTAAAACATTAAAGTGGACTAGAACATTCTTCATGGTAGCCATATTGATGTGAAATGGCAGGGCAAACACAGGTGTTAGCAATGATACTTATTAAGGTACTGCTCCAGTTAACCGAGCCTTTCAGTGAGCCAACTCACAATAGCAGCACCCTGACAGTTTGACCTGAAAGCATTGGAACCATAGTTAGTATCACTGGTTACACCTGTGCTTAGGCCCTCTATTTCATATCAAAATGGGGTTAGGGTCGGCATTTTAAATGAGTGGAAATTGATGTTTACTGAGTTATGAGTAACTTCGCTGGGTAACACAAGATTCACTGTGATATTAACCAGATAATGCCCGTATAGAGTACAGTAGTAAGTTAACACTTTTGTTGTTAAATTAGTGAAACATATCACAATTTTCTGCCAGCAGCTCAATATCAAAATCTGACAAAATATTGCATAACACTTAAACCGTTGCCTTGGAGGCCAGTATGAGGTGTAAAGCTATCTAACAAACAAAACCATTAAAAATGAATAACACTTTTCACTGCAGTCATGCTGGTATGAAATACACAGGCCTTAGTTAATGATGTTAACTACGACACTGCCCCATTTAGTGGGGCCTTTCCAGTGTGCCAATATGCACAATGACAGCAAACTGATTTTGTTTGACCTTAATGAAATTAATCCTTGATCATTAACACCTGTGTTTACCTACTATTTCATGTCAAAATGGCTGCTGGGGAAAAAAAAAAGGTTTATTGGAAAATTAAAAGGACTTGTATCCAGAACATTGCTTCATGTAAGCGTTAAATGAAATCCTTTTATGTTGTAAATTAAAACCAGAATGCTTTTAGATGAGTGGAGAAGGATTTCGCTGACTTATTTCTGTAAGTTTTCTGGGTAGAGAAGCATTTTACGATTTTCTGTCAGACAGGTAGAATTTTTATAACATAAAAATATTAGGCTATGCAATACTGAAAGTCATTGCCTCAGAGGCCTGTAAAAGTTATTAAATAATTTAACAAAATACATTCTAATATCATTAAATGTAAATAAAATTGTCAAAACCACTGGATTATATTCCTGCATCATGTTGGAGAGATGCTGGTGAAAGGCCTGATGCTGTCGTGTCTCTGCTTTTAAACAATTACTCTTCTGTCCGTTAGGTGGCTCCCCAGACCCGATCATGTTTATTGTGTGCGCTATGATTACAGGAGGACATTCGTCTTATTACCTGTGTGTTTATGATAGAATTCTCCCATTCATTTGGTTCATGATTTTACTGGTGTGTAAAGCTGTTTCCTTCATGATATTTGTTCTTATTTGGCTGCATTTATAGACTGTTGTCTTTGATCGATAATTCTGGCCGGTGGTGTCATGCGTGTCCTCAGGAAAATCTCAGTATTATTTAAGATAAGCTTAATGTTGGATGCTGAAGCTGAAGTCATCTGATCGAAGATGGTGATCTACGTACAGCGAGATTTAGACAGTATCGCCTGTTAAAGGGCCATGTGCTTCTTCTCAGTTTCTCTATTAATCCAATTATCATCAGATCAGAAACATCAAAGCATGTTTTCCTTCTCCCTGCAGTTTCGTTGCATGTGAACTAGCCCTTTAAGCTGCTAATAATTTAGCTGAACTCTATATGAGGTAAATCCGTGCATTCATATGCACCAGGTAGCTTGATGGACTCAACAGCTGGAGATTAGCCCACTCAGAGAATAAACGGTTCGTCCAGATGTTGTCAGGAAATCAACACAGTGGATGAACAGGTCGAGCATAAGGCCTGATGCCTGCAGCAGAAAATCTGTCCAAATGCTCCTCATTTGAGCATGCAAGAGTGCAGGGCCCGATGAAAAACATGCGTGCTTTGAATTTCTCTAGGAAAAAAAACCCAGAAAATCTCGGGAATGTATAATTGTAGAAAAATAATAGGATTTTGAGTTGACAGAGAAGGCCTCTATCGACTCCCACCTCTGTCACACAACAACACCGACACACATATGATTATTTTTCTCTAAGATGTTAGGCCTTTGCAGCCTCAGTCTCGTTTAAAAAATAAATATGAATGCGACTATTTTCTCCACCATTTTCTGTCTTTTATTATAGAGAAAAAAAAATACATGTTCTGACCGTTTTTCGTTTTACATAAAACCACACACATTTTTACAATATAATTTCACTTAGTTCTTTATTCTTTAATATTAATTTCACGATATATGATAACGACTTTGAGATATACATTCCATCTTTTTGAAACCACAATAACACACTACACATACGGTTTTATAACATTTCCACAGGACCCATTGGATTGCACAGAATGAAAAATGTCTGTATGCACATTTTCCTCTTAAAATGATCTCTTTATTTTTTCTTTTAGATTTTCAGACACCGAATTTTTCGAGACGGGATATTAATTTCAAGAACAGGCCATGTATTTTTCAAATGTAATGAAAAGCATTATGGTAAATTGAGTGTGCAGGATTTCAATTAGGGGTCCCCATCTAGATGAAATTTGGGCCAGGCTGTGGGGTTTTTTTTGGACGTGAATTTTGTTATTGCCGATTGAAAAGCTCAATAAAATAAATGACAAATATTGGAAAAGAATATCAAAGCATTAACTCTTTCACGCAGAAGAATCGAAATTTGCAGGATGTTTTAAATTTCCACTTCCCAGTTTCGTTATGTTTTGTGTGTCTGAAATATCATACATTCAATGCATAGTTTGTATAGTTGCAGTGTACTTTGATATTTTTGCATTTCCAGTATTTTAGACTGCTCAGGGGAAGTTCCAATTTCCGAAAAAATATTTCTATATGCATTCACGTGTTTCTACTGCTGGTTATTGCCATTGTGTTACTTTTCCGTCTTGTGTGTCCACAGGCTTTTAACACCACATTCACTGCCCATAATCATATTGCAAATTACCTATAGAAGAAAGTGGCATCTCTTAATTTTTTTCTTCTTTTAAATAAACTTATCTTCTTTAAATCACTTTATACCGTCGCGTATCTTGTCCGTCACAAACTGGAGCGTTACATGAAGTGAAGTCTCATGTGGGGAAGCACCACAAGAGCGACGAAAAATAAAGACGAACTGCCCTTTTTGCAATTTTTGTGTTAAGGTCAATATTGTAAACGTTCACTCCACTGGAAAATATGTATATGTACGTTTGTTCGCATATTTATACAACATGTATTGTCCATATAGTGTGTTTTGTGGATGCATTGGATTCCTTCACTCACTGCCGCCGGCTCTATTTCTGTGTGTGTGTGTGTGTGTGTGTGTGTGTGTGTGTGTGTGTTTGCGCGCATTTTTTCTGAATCGATGCAAGACTGTATTATGAGCGCGAACACGTCCGCGTTTGTTCTGTGGGCGCGCTTTTTAACGCATGAGTTAAGCAGAGGGGCTGGCTGCGCTTGCCGGGAAGTCGTGTGTTTTTATCTTTTTCACTAAAATGGGGGGATTTGCAGTTAACATCTAGTTCCAGCAATGCATCTACTCCTCTATGTTATATTTGAAAGCCTCTATGAGCCCCTCCATCGAGTGGATAAACCCAGATATGCTGCATATACCTCCTATTACAAAGATAGCGACGTCAAAGAAAACCTGGTGCCACAGCAACTTTCTCCATAAAAGCTTGAGGTGGAAGAGACTGGGAAGCAGAAAGCACAGACCCGCACCCGTCAGGCTGCCAGTGAGACCCATGAGGAGGGCGAAATGTGGCACATAGATCGCCATGAGCAAAGTGAACACGACAAGGGTACATCGCAGAGTAAGTCCCCAGGATTTTAGGCGTCCATCGCCACCGTAGCAATCTGGGAAGTAGGCACGTCCCCCGTCCTGGAAAAAGGTTTTCTCTAAAACCTCGACGGCGGCGAAAAACGGCAGCGGGTACGACAGCAAAGCTTTGGCCACGAGGAAGATGTTGACGACGGCTCGGATGGTCGGGGGCAGGTTGTCTGTGATGACCTCCTTGGTTTCGTCGGCCCAGGTCAGGTAGGCCACCAGAGCGAACAGGCCCTTGAGGATGCAGGCAGCGATGTGAGTCCAGTTCATCATGCAGTGGAACTCGCTCGGTTTCTGCATGTTCCCCTCCAGGGACGGCAGGAAGATCTGCGAGGTGTAGCTGAACACGATAATCCCAATGGAGATGGGGAACTTCTTGACATCGATGTAGAACTTGACCTTGTCCCAGGCCCAGTCCCTCGCCCTGGAGAGGCAGTAGGCGATCACCAGGATGTTAATGACAAAGTGAGCCAGTGTGCACAGCAAGCTGAACTTGGAGACGGCTTTCAGGTTCTTGAGGAAGGCGCAGGGCAGGAGGGCGGCGGTGGCGATGATGGCCCACGACTTCTGGGAGATTGGCATGTTGGGGAAGCTGTTGTACATGAGATTACCACTGACCACCACGTAGAGGATGCAGGTCATCACCAGCTCTATGATTTGGGCTACATTCACGATATGGCCTCCTAAAGACGGGAATCTGGGCGCGCAGCAGGCGTTGGCAATGTCCACATAGGAGTCCCTCACACGGACGAGCTGCCCGTCTTCGTCCTCCTCGTACAGGCAGGCAATGAGGATTTTGCCCGTGTAACAGCACACCACGGCGGCGAAAATAATGAGAAAGAGTCCGAGGTATCCTCCGTGCAAGATGGCGTAGGGCAACCCAAGAACGAACATCCCCTAGAAACATGAAAAGAGGGCAAAAACACATTGTGAATTGGTTAAATTAATAAAGTACTAATCATTAAAGTTTCCTGGAGATATAACTTTGTTAAAATTAACCAAATCATATTTATTGTGGGTTTTTTTTGACCCTTTCACCCCTCTCACTTGATGTCACTCCCTGTTTTTCATGTTGTGGGTTTTCCACTTTGCTTTGAGCGCAACCGCCCGCTTCTTACGTCACCACGAGCTGGAGGAGACACAATCTGACGTCACGGTGACTGCCGTGACCACAGCTGTGATAAGGCATGAAAAGGATTGCGTCTAGGGATTTTTGTCGCATAGCCGACACACACAGACTCCACCACTCTCGAGTACATACTCGCACTTTAAGTGATGCACTCTTGTTATATACAATAATTACTGTATTTTGGACAAAATACCTGCGCATGCATATATATATGTGGCTCTTTGGATGTTTAATGTATAACAAAAATATATAATTTCTGCTTCTAATTTCTATCTGTAAATGCAATTAGCAAGAACATGTTGGACTATATTTGATTTATTACATTTTTTAATGTTGTGTAAAAATACAGGCCCAGACTTCTTAGCCCATTTCAGTAGCCTAAATAACATTCATATAACAACTGTAATTTATCAAAATGTCTTTAAATAGCTCCAAAATAATCCTAAAAAATTGGTCTTCAAATTATGCTGATTTTCTGTTTAGACTAGTTTATTCGTTGCCATGCAAGGGAGCTGTTATCAGAGACGTGCATCGGTGGCACTGGACATCACTATACAGACAAAGAATGTGTGTGAGGGGAGGAGGAAGAGGAGGAAGAAGAAGAAGAGGAGGGAGCACGGGGCATCAACTACCTCCGTTTTCAGCGCATTGTAGCGCCTTAAAATCTGCATTGCTCCGATAAAAGTATATAAGAATAAAAAAAAAAAAAAGAAGAAATCTCAAGCCTGCTTGTATGTATAGTGAATACTTCTACAGTACTATTTTTTAAAAACAGTAACTTAATGAAGTTCCTTCAGAGGGACAGAAGTAAGTGATTTTTGTTTTGAGTATGAGTATTTTAATATGTGGTTTCGAATGTGCATTTATCTCGATTTTCACAGCTGCCCAGCCAATTAGAAACGAGCACCGGAGCCGCCCGTTTATAATCCGTGAAGTGCGCCTTTTACCTGGATCGCGTTCGTGACGTTCCAGCCCGCCTCCCAAGCGGTGATTTTTGGTCTCACTTCAGTTAACTCGTTCGTCAGACCTCCGTCCTTTGAGGCTGAGAGCGGCGGACCGGTGCCGTCCCTCTGGTAGTGGCTGTCCCCCTCCAGCACACCTCCGTCCCCGCTGCCCTCTCCTCCCAGCTCGTCGGATGTCAAAATGTCCATCTGCATGCCTTGCCGGTGGTCGTAGTCCAGGTCATCGCAGGCGGCGAAGCCCAGAGCCTCCTCGTCGGTGGCGGCCTGGAAGCCCATCTTGGCGAACATCCCGCTCACCTTCGCCTGGGATTTGTTGGACACAGCCGTGGCTGCATTTGACAGTTTATTAGAAAGCTTGCTTCTGATTAACGTCGCCATTTTTCGTTCCTCTCCTGGATCTCAGCTGTCTGCAGCTCAATTAGTGTTTTTCTCCTCCAGTCAGTGAAATTGTGAGGCTACTTTGGATGGCAGCTCTTGATTCTCTGCATCAGATAAAGCCACGAGGGAAAAGCGCAAGTTTGGTTTGAAGACACCGTCGGTTTTGAGTTGCTATCTCCACTTCTTGTTCAGCCTGCTGCTCTTGATTATCCCCAGGTTCATGTCACCTTCAGACGTCGCTGCTCCGTTTCTGCATCTTGGCACTGCGCTCTGATGCTCGACGAGTAGCGCACCTATTCAGTCTCCGAGGCAGTTTGGCGGTGTGCGCAAAAGCTTTACGCACGACAAAAGGGCGAGCCACAGGTTTGTGCAGGGCCAATAATATCGCTTTCTTACGGGTTACAAGGTGGCGGGCAGCGTTTCCAGGAGTCGGTTGTCGGGTTTCAGGTGCCTTTACTGATGCCAATGCGGTACCGTGGAGCCCGGGGGGGAGGCAGGGAGGAGACACGTGTCCTCATCAGCCTGCCAATGCAAAGCACGTCTCCAGCCCTCCCAGTGCCCCACCAGGAGAAAACGGGAGAGATTTGCTGCATTTCTAGGGGAGGTGCTTGTAGTACCCCCACCATCCCTTCCCCAACCCATAATCTATAATACCTCATCCAAACATCCAATGACATTCCGGGGGCCTCAAATCTTGCATAACTTTACGCGTATAAAAGGAGGCTGGAATTTGTCGAAAACCCAAACTCTTTGGACCAGATTATATAACATACAAAACTAGGATTTTTTAATTAAAAAGAAAATCTAATTTATTTTATTTTTAACGGGAGGAGGACGCGGAGCATCAAAATAGTAACCCAAGTTGTTTCTGGGATTACACGGAGAGCCACGTTGCGTTTGTTGATGAGGAAAAAAATATTTTCTTGCGTTTTGTCTTTGCTAAATGATGGTAAGATATAGAACCTGAGATCGCAAATATTCTAATATAGGCCTTTGTATTATTTTTTCATAAACTGAAACGTAAAACTTCTTCTTCTCCGTTTATTCCACCGGCTCTGTTTTCAGTGTTCATTCAAGACGTCCATTCATTCATTCATTCACTCACTCACTCATTCAGTGACTCTGATTGTGTCTGTGAAGATGATGTGACAGTCTGAGCCATGGCCGTGTGTCCGTTGAGAAAAACGAACATGCTACGAGATTTGTTGAATAAAACTCTAGACAAGCCAGGCTGGAAAGAAACGTGGACAGAGACTCATTTTAACTCAAGTGATGTTTTTATTTTTGTTCTTTGTAAATCGAGAGAACGTACTTATTTATTTTATTATTATTATTTTCTGGTCAAACAAATGATACCCTAAATTGTAAGAAGACAAAATTAGAATTTCATGTGTCATATTGAAAATAAAATTACTTTTCAAGATCGAACATGGCTGAAGAATAAATTCGTAATTTCATACTTTTTAAAATATCACTGTCACACTTATTTTTACACATTTGGAAACGCCACAAGAGGCTTTTAATTGCAGCGATTTTGTTTTCTACGAATGTAGCCTAGTAACCGCGGCCTAAACTGCTGCAAACAGTTTGTTGACATTGCCTTGTCACTTGTACTTTGTGTCCGCCATGTTCACTGTTTCCTCAGGCTGCAGAATCAGAGTTCATCATCATGTTACAAAGCCGCGGCCCTGTTTTGGTACACTGTACAGTAACATGTTCTCCTACTGTTTACAATCAGACTATTTGTTTTGCATTTGAGAAAAAAAAGCTTTAGTGAATAGGCTGTAACCTGATCAGACCGGTGATGCTGCGTAATAACAGATGAGTAAACTGACATCTCCAACTGGTGACCATAATGTGACCAGGAGCAACCACTTAAATCAGTGTGAGAGGCCTGATGTGCGTTTGTGTCAGAGATTTAAAGGATAAAACACCACAGATAACCACAAATACCTGCCTGTTTTACACCTATGGTTCGTAAAAGTATGATAACTCACCTTCAATTAGCAGTGCAAAGTTTGGGCTGTGGGAAATTGTAATGAATATTTTTCTCCTTTTTTTTCTTGACATTTTATAAACTAAATGGTTAATCGTTAGGCAATCGGAAGGAAATTAGTCACCAACTATTTTGATAGCCTAACTGATAAATCTCATCAGTCATTTTTTAAGCAAAAAGGTGTTTTGCTGCTTTTCATCAAATTTTATTTTGTTTTCTTTCTTTCTTTTTTTTTTGGACATTTAAACCATTTATCAATTAATCTTGAAAATAAGCGGTACATTAATCCATAATGAACATAATCATTTGTTGCAGCCCAACCTTCAATGCAGACAGAGAAAAAGGCAATATAAGAATATTTTTCTTTATTATTCGTTTACAGGATTTAATGATCCTCATCATCAAAGCTGCATCACGATCAGGGTGGGAAACTACCTTTTAAAAATGTCAACCTCTACCAGCCGCAGACATAATAGCTAGCCACTCAATAGTAACTTATTAATTTGTGTCTGAAATCTACCAGCCTTATTTTCTCATCATTTGGTTGGTGGCTGGTGTTAATTCCCCCCTCTGATCACGATGCAGTGATTTCACTGTCAAGTTGAGATGGGGAGCAGCCTACAGGCCGAGCTGCATCAGGCCTGCGGTGTGTAATCTCAAGCCCGATTGAAGCGACAGGGCTTGAATCATGAAATACGAAAACAAATAAATGGCTCACTCTGCCGCGTGCGTCCTGTGGATGTGTGGTTTCCTTTAAACGCTTCAGTTGTGGGAACGAAAATGGCTGCTTTCTTTGCCCGTGCAGCCCCGAATGAAAGAGTTAATGACAGAGGCTGTTATCAGCGGGCTGCAGCCCTCCTCTGATCTGTCTGATGGAGTGTGCTGCAAGATGAAAAGAGCAGCCGTGACACCAGCAGCCAGCAGGTTACAGCCACTGCACACCTTCTCACGACCCGCTGTACACACAACAACAACAATAATACTAATAATAGAACACAGTCGGTGAACGTGTGGGCATTTAAACCGAGTTCACAGTAAGATTTAAGCTCATTATGATCAAATGATTAATCGCACGTGCACGCGCACAGTGGGCTCGTGCACGATGTCTCTGTTACACCGCGTAAAATGTGAATTTCTGCCCATGTTATTGTGGAAAAAGTGTCTGATACTGATGGATTTAACAGGTTTGGATGTTTCAGACTGGGCCAGGTAAAATATTGATATTATATCAGCATCATGATCTGAGACTAGATATCCTTAGATTTTGTGTAAAGTGGGGCTGTGATTTTCTAATACAGGGCTGTGCGTTTTTGTCTGTATGTATGTGTATTTGTTTGGTTTTCATACTATTACTAAAGACAGCTATATGTGTACAAGACAATAAAGTTAATTGCATCATATTGTATTGTATATTTGATATTGTTATATCGTGATTTGGCATAAGTGTTGTCTTTTCCTGGTTTTAAAGGCTGTATCACACTAAAGTGTACTGTTTTAAAGTGAACTTACTTGACTATAGCCACATTACTGATGATTATTTATCAAAAACCTACATCTTTTCATATTTTCTGAAAGCACCAATTATCATCCCTTCAACATTATCGCAATATCCTTATCAAGTTATTTGGTCAAAACTGTGATATTCGATTTTGTCCATATCACTCAGTCAATTCAATTCTCTCAGTCAAAGGACTTACACTTTCAAATTCCTCCCAGGCCTTGTAAATACTTTTGGGCACTATGGCTTATAAATAATATCTATATCGCAATATACAACGCGTATGTCGTGTGTGTGTATATAGGCAGTATGGTAGTAGTATAGGCAATATGGACTAAAATCAAATATCACATTTTTTTTTAATCAAATACCTCAATATTGATATTTATTTATCGATACTGGGACAATATTAAGGGATGACTATTGGTGCCTTCACAAAATATGAACTGAGTGAGACTTGTGATAAATAATCATCAGTAATGCTGATAAAATGACTAACTGGATAAAGACAAATCATAGGATAGCAGTCTGATAAGTTAATAAAATTAGATCATTTTACTGTAAAACCAGGAAAAGATAACACTTATGCCATATCACAATAACGATACCCAAAATCTAAGATAATATCTGCCCTCATATAATAATGTATCGATATGATATTGATATATTGCCCAGCCTTATTTTGCACGTTTACTCGCAGTTCTTCATCCCAGCATCCATGCACGGTGTCTCTGATGGGACCTGTATGGTTATCGTTCATCTGCAAAGAGAAGGAAAGTGATTTTCTCAGTTTATCACCCATCCTCAGAGTCATCAGAGGGTCAGGGGTGCCATGTCCCAGGAGGATCCTCGTCTCTGTCCATACAGATAATATGACCAATCAAAGCTCTTTAACTGCGGCGTCCGAGTGTTTGACCCGCATGTTCGATGTCCACCGGTGAAGCTTTGTTTTTTCAATTACTCATTTTTTTCTTGTGATAGAAAATAATAGTTTTTAAAAAATGGCCATTGTGATTTCACCGTATTTCACTCAAATTCATCTCCTCCTGTGTACCCACCCCCCACGCACATTTCCCTCCTCCTCCTCCTCTCTCGCTCCTCAGTATTTCACCCCCGGCTCTCCTCCTTTTTCACATTACACACATGGGTGAGCTGGCACAAGGTTCTCCGCCTTCATGTAACCCCACCCCTCCCTCCCTCCCTGCTTCCAACAACCCAACCCCCCATTTTTCCTGGAATCACAAAAATAAAACCCCAATTTTCGCGATTATGGGAGAAATTTTTCTCTCGAAAAGAGCATCCTGATAAAGAATTACAAAAACTGAGAATACAGCCTGCCTTTTGGTGATTATCATAAAGTAAACCACATCCTGAAAAGAATAAACATAAAACAATTTCCACACCTGATTATGCTATAGACTGTTTGGTGTATTTAAGAGGCTGCAAAGTGCATGATATTCATACAGAGCTGCAACAATTAGACTATTCAATTAGTCGATCAAAACAAAACTCTGATAATCGATTAATGTTTCAGTCATTTTTCAAGCCAAAATATCAAACATTTGCAGGTTTCAGCTTCTTAAATGATTTGCTGTTTTTCTTTGTCATTTATGACAGTAAATGAAGAGTTTTGGGGTTTTGGACTTTGGCATTTTATGGCCCAAACGATTAATCGAATTGAAAATAATCTGTAGTTGCAGCCCTATATTCATATTACATTGTACCAAGCTGGGGAAACTGGTTTCCATGGCGTCGTCGGCTGCAATTATGTAGGTCCACAATGACTTTCACTGTAGACTATCATTACCTCGCCCATTAAATGTTTTCAGCAGGACGAGGCGTGTGTGTGAGGGGGGGAGTGTGTTACATGAATCGTTTGACGCACGACCCAGATTGAGTCAAGATAAGAGTATCTGAAGGAGAGAAGAGGTGTAAAAATAAACTCACAAGTGCAGAGATTTTGCGAAATGATTTTTGTTGAAGAATAGATCCATCCTGCGCTACATTACCTGTCATTTAACCTATGACTGCCCGGCTGCTGCGTCTCTCTGGCAGCCCAGCGAGGCAGAAAAATACCCCCCCAACACTCCTCAATTAATAAGGGACAGTGAAAAGGCTCTCTGGGCTCTCCGGGGACTGTAGAGGAGGGAAATTAGCCCACATCAGGCTAATCAGAGGACCTCAGAGTCCATTAACATTTGCATCACAATCACAGGTAGCAGGCTGTCTGTGTTATCCACTAGATTATGTGTCGTCTGCGCAGCGAACTGTTGTTTTTTCCAAATCGTTTTGAGAGCAAAGGCAGAGAGAAAAATATTTCAGAACCTCTTCGTGATGGTTTCCAGACATCAGCACCACGGACAGCGTCTGTTTCTATGCAGCTTCATTAAAGGGAAAATCCACCTTATAACCACAATTTATATTATTTGGTGGTTCATTCTTGGCCTCTGAAACAACAGTTCTGAAAAAAAAATCTCAACACAAAGTCTGTTTATTTTGTGGCTCTGAGGCTCTCAGTCACATCTCATGGCCTTCTTTGGTAGATAGAGTTTCTCTGTTTTATGGCAGAAACCTTTGGAACAATAAGATCAGTACCTACAGACAAAAAAAACAAATGTCTCCCATATGATAAAGAAAGTACAGAAGAGATGATGATGTTGACTGACATGGGCGTATAAATGTTGACATAATAAACTGAACTGAACTTAAGTAGGGCTTCCAGTTGTGAATCTGAAAATGATATCCCACCAACTTTGTCATGCTTTCATTGTTTTCATGTAGTGCGATACATTATTTATTGTCTTTAACGAAAAGATTTGTGTCCAGATGGTGCTACACTGCCTCAATTTGTTTATCTGCTGTTCATCTTAGGGAGATACTGCTTCAGAATCACATATTAAAACAGAATAAAAGAAACCCTGAAATCTGCCAACACAAAGGCCAGATTTGAAGGAAGAAAACATAAATAAAATGTATATATTTAACCTTTTTAATCAGATCAACACACAGAGATAAAACGCACAATAAAACAGCCAGTAACACACAGGCAACAATCAACAACAACTGCAAGCCCTGGGGCTGTTACAATACAAACTGTATTTGACACAATCACACACACACGTCTCTAAAACTAATTAAAAGTTTCAATTTATCCAGTGAGATGAGACTTTTCACCACCAACAAACTAATATGACAGCCTCGATGGATGGTTTCCAGAATGAGCCATCACAACGAGAATCTGCAGCTTTCCGTTTTCATTATTTAGGGGAGACCAGGGTTGATTGGCACACAGGTATTTTCTGGTCCTTTGATGATCACAAAAATGTAACCAGAAAATGTTTGCTTTCTTGGCCTGCACTCATCTACTATGTCAAACATCTGAAAGTCAGGGACTGTGACTAAACATTACATGAATAAAACTTTAATATTACCTCGCTATTGACATGATTTCTGCCTGAATCATGTCAGATAGATTTTCACAAGCTTTCATCAGTTGTTTAAAATTGTGGACAACTCCCATGATCCCATGCCACTTCAAATGACATCTTCGTTCCCCCTATAATGGCAGAATATACATGATGTGCATTTAATGCAGCTAATCGCCCAACATGTTGAAATAATATAAAACAATACGTAGCTAACTTACGCAGTTTTGGATTGGTGAGCTAGCTCAAATGATTGCACGGGGACAATATTGTGTAAATTTGTTTTGTTTTGTAGGCCAGTTTATGTTGGATTCATGCTAATGGGTATTTTCAGACGTATTTACACTTTTTGAGGAAAAAAAAACCTGCAGCACTGTATCTCTGAGGGCTCCCTGTTGGAATTAAAATATTCAAACTTAGTTGAGGCCCTTTCATTTGCTGCTGGTTAGGATATTCTAACATGAATAATGCCAGAAAAATATTGCCAGGAATGAAAAGAGTGCAAACCAACCCCAGTCTCCCCTACTTAGTCTGTCTGCATGTGGAAGTTGCAACATGGCTAAGACCACGAGACACAGGTAACGATTAGAGTCTAAATCATAACAAAAAAAACCCAGCTTGCTCTTCATGCAAACATCATCATATTCATCTCTCTGTTCACTGTGGAGCTGCGCCCATCAGGCAATCACAGCCACCGCCCACTTCTTCTTTTTCCACACAGAGAAAATCCAGGTGGCCCGCAGTGGTAAACCACTAAGAGCCTTTTCACTACTCCTAATGCGCCTGTTTAATGGCTTATTATGGGCTCCCGAGAGACACAGTCGGAGAGGGGCTTGTATTAGTCCTGCACGATGGCGTCTGTCTGCAGAACAACAGAGACAAATAACACGAGAAATTCTTCTACTCTGTCTATCTATCTATCTATCTATCTATCTATCTATCTATCTATCTATCTATCTATCTATCTATCTATCTAATCAAGGAAATTAGACTAATAGCAATACAAATACAGTCTAAATTGTATGCATAGGTGTATTTATTCCTCTGTAGCTCGGTGTGAGTGTGTGTGTTTGATATGAAACGCTCCCCAGACGCCGTTTTGCTGTTAACCCACAGTGACTCCTCTCTCTCCATCAACCTTTCATGGCGGTGCTCGGGTTCACTCTCCTGCTGCGACACATTAACATTGTAATTGCCTTTTTTTGAGCACAATAAACGGAGCCGGTCCGCGGGGACCTGCACGGCCCGGGGCTGGCACAAAGCTATGCCATCGATTTTTCACACACTGCCAGCAAAGTACATAAATAAATAAATAAATAAAAGAACCTCAGTGATCAACAAACATGGACCTGGACATGCATGTTTGTCGCATTTTTTCCCCCTTCCCTGTTAAAATTCTGCAGATGATGTAAAATATCTGGTGCACGTCTGACACTTGCTTCAGGGCGAATGAAATAAATTGTGGAATAACAGCTAATTATTGTTTTAAATGGCCTTCTAATGACTTACAACGCCTTTATTTCTCATGTATGAAGTGCAAGTGAGTAGTAGGGGAGACCAGGGCAATCGTTAACATTTATTTTCCCTCATGACTCACAGACTACTTAAAATACACTTGTCACCTTTTGATATGAGAACCATACATGGGCACTAATTAATAAAACAATCAATATATTTTCAATAATCAAGACAAGACTATTATGTTTAATGTAATGCAAGAAGTCAGCGTACTGTATAACACTGAAAAAACAAGTCATTAACTCATTGTATCTCAAATAAAAGCATTCTAACTATTCTAATGAACTAGACTTAATTGAGTTAGAAGTCATTTTTAAATTTCAATTTAGAGAAATATGTTCATTTTCTAACCGAAAAGTGTGTAAATACAGACAAACAAGGTGTTTACATTGGGCCATTTGGCTCAGGGCTAATTGTGTTACAACTGTCTCCCCATCTTGCAGCCATGATAAACTCTCATACGCTGGCTACCAACACCTACAGTGTATTAGCATAGCTTGTTTATGTTAGGTTTTAACCAATAACCTAGAGAAAAAAAATATGTAAGTTTAAATTCACAGTCATCTCAATTTAAGGTAGCAGAAGAAAAATACTGTACATCCAAAAAGCCACTTTCATATCTCAAGTTTTTTGTTAAAAACTTCACCTGAGGTGAAATGATCTTGCTCCTGTTTAACAGAGAGAGAGAGATCCTTATTGAGCATGTGCAGAGAAAGTGTCATCACTCTACCTCGTTTCTAATTGGGGGAATTAAGTTTGTTACATTTGCCCTCTGTTACAGTTGCCCCTGGTCTCCCTCTTAGGCAGAGGAACACGTCTGCTGTATTGATCAGAACTTAAAGTGATGGGAAATTATCAATATCTCTCACACCTAATCTACTGCACTCCTACAGTAAGAACTCCTTCCATTGGCAGTATTGATGTATGTGTGTCTGTGTGTGTGCATAAGCGCACATGCATGTTTAATAGGGTGTATGTGTGTGTTTGTGGCTATCTCACCCAAACCATGTACAAAATGTGTAACTGTTAAGTGTGTGTCTATAGTGTGTGTGTGTGTGTGTGGTCTTGTCACCCCGAGCAGAGTCAATAAGTGAGCAGACCTCAGCGGCTGGTTAACTGATGTGTAATAGTTTTGTTCTCATTAAAGTTTTATGTCATGAGAGCAGCGACATCTTGTCAGCTCTCGCAGGGATTCCCCCCCACATTTGAATCACTCTGACACTCTGACTGAGAGAGCTGTGACGTTCGCAGTGTTTCATCCTGCAGCACTTGACTCAGTCACAAGTCACAGCCCGGAGTCTGACATCAGGACATCCTGCCTGATAAAAGCTTAGTTTGTACTGGAGTAGCACTGTCATGTAGCAGCCTATCATGTTTTCAGTCCATTTATTTTTAAATTTATTCATTCATTCAATAGATTCACCTTCATGTATGAATTAAGGACTGGCACATTTACTCAGCTACACATTCAAGGTACTTGTGCTTTACTTGAGTATTTTCATTGTATGCAACTTTATATACCTTTAGTATATATTTTGACTATGAATTTTTCAGTTGAGTGATTGTGTTATTTAAATGCATTGTCACAAAGAAGAAAACAGCATGATAGTTAAGTGTGTTATGTGTTACACACCCAAAAGTCCCCAACCCACATGTGCTTCTAAAACACTATTACATTACATACAGGCATGAGAGGAAAAGCAAGCAAAACGTTTTTTTTAAATAAATATATATCAAACCACAGCATATCATGCATAAACCTAAAATCAACAAACAAAAAACTATACATTCATTGATGGTGAGTCCTTAAATGAATATTTTGACATTTTGTGAAATATGTTCATTTGCTTTCTTGCTTAGAGTTACATGTGAAGATTGAAGCCACTCTTATGTCTGGGTGGTAAATATGACACAACAGCCAGCAGCTAGCTAACTTAGCATTTAAAGACAAGAAAGCTAAGCCAAGCTAACCACTTATGGGCAGTAAAAATGGCAGATGAAATGGAATTTTGAAAGAATGATTTTTTTTAAAAACAGTTTATGTGTTCTTTTTTTTTTTTTTTTTTTAAAGATAATCACTAATGTGTGAACTGCACAACACCTAATAACAAATAGTGCTTTAATTACTAAGCAGTGTATTTAGTTAATTGTTAAAACTGTAATTCTTTGGGTGTTTGGGCCCTTAAAGACAAGATATAGCAGTATATTGATTATGGCAATATATCAGCAAAAAATATCTGAAGATATCTTGTCATGTCTTTCACAAACCCAGATGTAATCTCCTTAAGTTGCTGCATAAAAATACATTTCACTCAAGTGTCATATAGGAGCATAAATGGTTTTATTTCTTTTAACTCGACGCTGGATCAAAAGCTAAGATGAAACATATACAGCCTGGCGATACAGGGAATCCCTTTTTCAAATTAGCATTGATGCTTTGTTTATTCTAACGCATCCCTGTGTTTTTATTAGTATAACCCATCCATTTCCTCTCCCCATCCAGTCTGAATGATTCATTGAAATGCACATCTTGTTTGCAATTGACTACATTCACAACCTGCTGAAAGCTTTTTGTTCCATCCCTGTGATGTCGGCAGGCCTTCAAACAGCTTTGATTTAATTGAAACTCGCAGCGCTCATGGAGAGTGCTCGCAGCTTAATAAAGCCAACCACTGGCCATGTTGCATGCAGGTTTATGAATAAAAACCATGTATGCTTTTGAAAATGGGTTTTTCCCTCCACGTCCTCCTCCCATCCCCCACAGTCGAACCGTGCAGCCACTCTTGGCTGTCATTAACTGCTATTGTCAGTGGCACAATCAAGAGCTGGGGAAAAAAATACTCCAGCACTTATCATGAGCTCAGCCACAGGACCCACACACACACACACACACACAGGAACACTCACAGGAACACTCACAAGAATGCAAAGCTCACACCGGGAGAATGGATGTTACTATTGATTTCTGGGCTGATGTGCGAGACGTTGCACAAATACAGAAGCCTGGCTACAAAAGGTGTTTTTGTCTTTCAAGAGCGATAATCGTTCTGCCACACCAGGCCAATGACTGGCTCTGCATTTAGACAGCAGGTCAATACAGCTGTGGAACAGACAGAAATGCTGCATCGCACCAATTTTCAGTTTAATATGAGCCACTCACACCTGCAAGACTCATTAGAGAGTACACTCCCTTAGATGGCCTTCAGAATAGATGCAAGAACCCAGTAACTTAATATGTAAGCTGAAATACTTTCGGTCTCAGTCAGTGTCACATATTTTATCCCCTTTGAAATCCTG
This sequence comes from Lutjanus erythropterus, assembly GCF_056507025.1. Classification (NCBI taxonomy): domain Eukaryota; kingdom Metazoa; phylum Chordata; class Actinopteri; order Lutjaniformes; family Lutjanidae; genus Lutjanus; species Lutjanus erythropterus. The sequence goes on along the minus strand of NC_139318.1, from coordinate 32,552,631 downwards.
TTAGCTTTACAGTTGCATCTGGTGATATCTTCGTTTTTTCTTATTAACAGAAAATCCCATGAAAAGACCTAAACCATCCCAAAACTTGTTGATATCAAAGTTTTTCAGAATGTTTCACAATGTTCTTCTTCTGACTTGAAATGTGAGCTTTTCTTTTGTACATGCATCTCTACCCCAGCCTTGCAAACTGTTGCTTAGTTTGTTTGTTTAAAAAGCAAAGAGCTGACCGTAAGCAGGGAAGAGGCCATTTGTTGCAAACTACAGGGAAAAAACCCAATTTAGATGCATAATTGCTGTATAATGTGAAAAGAATGCTCCTAAAACATGAATAATATTGGCATATCCCAGATAATCATAAAATGCCACATCTGGAATGAGGCCAATTTTGTAATTTTGTCAAACAGCAGATGCTGTTTAAATGGCCTGTATAAAATTCTGAATTCGGAACAACAGTGGAAAATAAGTGTGCATGTAAACATAGTCAGTGTCCTATATCTTTGTTCTTCTGTGTCATACACCTCCATTTTTGTCAGAAAAGTATTAAAACTTTGTCAGTGAGCCAGACTGTTGCACTGGGGAACATTTCCCATCATTGCAATGAACATGGGCACTGTAGTTTATTTCCAGTCGATCCCACACACTTCCTGGAGCTTTAAATACACCAAATGTGTATTAATCTGCAGCTGAAAATAGTCCCCCATAAATACACAACTTACCCCTGTTTGAGTAACGCTTGCTAAAGTCTACAGTGTTTTAGAAAATTACCGAGCCTTTTTTAAAAAGTGAAAATACACAGAAAACTTTTGCAAGGAAGACGCTAACTGAGAAAGAAAATTTTCAGAGCCTTTGAAATATCCTAAAAACAGTACAGAGTAATGTCCCACAGACTTGTATGTCTCTTATTCTCTCAAACACATATTTCATTGACTTCCATTGATAGACCAGAAGCTAATCTATCCTGTTGTTTTCTGCCTGAGTTGTGCTACAGTGAGCTTTGTCCCCAAGGGCGACTGCAGTAACACATCTCATACAATCCTGTCAATATACTCAACTTCTCTCACTCCTCTCAACACCGGCCCTCAGGCGCTCTCCCTGTGTGGCTACAATTCACCGCTGATTGCTTTCTGATCTCCCTCTTGTACTGTTTAAGCAGAACATTGAGGAACACACGCACGGCTGCAGAGGGCACGCCAGCCAGACAGGAAACACACTGATATTCAGGGATTTTTTACCTCGTAGAGGAGGCCTTTAAAGGTCAAGTTATTATAGTCAAATATGTTTTATATGTGTTTGTTTGTAGATCAAGAGGAAACAACCATAATAGAGCCTACATGTTAAATTTAATATTTGTATTATAGTCATCATATTTCTTGATTTACTAGCTTTACTATCTTATGTTTGCCATATTATTACAGCAGCGTTTTCTATGTTTACCTTTGGACTGTCTCTCTCTGGTGATATAACAATGAAATGGTCAATATGTCAAGAAAGTGGTTGGTGTTGGTGATTATTTTGAATCATGGGCTCAAAATAACTGCAACCTGTGATATGCAAAGCAGAACGTTTCCATTTCCCCACTCATTTTTCTTCATCCACTCTATCTTTGGGGTTTTGACAGAAACACAAATCAGGTCCTGTCAGCAGCCTCTCTGTTGTCTGACCACAGCCTCATGTTTTGGTCTCCAGTGAACAAGGTGTGCAAAACACTCATGAATTGATTAAGCAAATAAATGTAACTACATTATATAAATTAATTTTCCTGTTAGATTACTGATCTCAAAAATGATATATGTCTAAAGTGTTACATGCTGAAATGAACTGAAATCAGCTGCTAACAAAGGACATTAATTTCTTTGAATCTGCATCAAGTCTCCAAATGAATGACTAAATGTGTTCACGTCCTCTAGTATGACCAGGGGACAGCCACCCCCCTCCACAACCCCTTGTAGCAGAGAGAGTGCAGGGGCAGAGGTGTTGTTTAGTTTAATATGTTAGTCCAGTCTGCCTTACTCATTGATCCTTTATCTGACTGACTCTGAAGTATCAGTAGTCAAACTGTGTTGTGTACTGATGAATTCACGGTGCTGTCTGTGGTGCTGAAGTAGCAGACGCATTTGAAATTCAACCTTTTCGTTTGCGTCTCACCTGTCTGTTGATTTCATCCTGGTTCATGAGTTGGTTTGCTAGTTGTCGGTGAATTAATCAAACAAATGAACAAATAACCTGCTGTGTGTGGCACATAGAAGTGTTTTCTGATTTGACGCCCCTGTCAGCAGGTCAGGCACAAAAGGCACAAAATGGTTTGGTTTAGGGGAGAAAATGGAGATTTGAAACAGCTGATGCTGTTTTTTTTTTCTTGGAAAGACAAAAGACTTTTCATCCAAAGTCTATCCTTGAAAAATAAACAACATACAGTGTATTTTGTCCACAGTCCTTTCTAGCTAAATGTGTTCATATCTCACTTCCACATATACTGTCATTAATATGAACCTGACACTACAGTGTTTAGTCTAAATTTTGTGTGATTTGGATTATTCTGTCAGAAAAATATCTCTATCTGGGATACAATGAACAAATACAATTATACAAAAGAAATTGAATTATAGCTATATTATGTTAAAATGCAATCCTTTGAAGAAGGAGGTATGTCAGATATATCGTAAGTCTATTGGTGTCCTTAATAAACACAGTACAGCACAAGCATCAGAATTATCATGTCAGTACCTCAGTGTGTCTGTTACTGTCTTTTGTATTTACATTTTGGCACAGAATGTCAAATTGCCGTTACTGTCGTGAAGAATAAAACAGACCTGTAAGATTGTGTCCATGTTGAGGAATTCCAATAAATCCATTTTAAAAAGAAGTAAATATTTTGTGGTTATATCTGCAGCAGCAGAAGTCAGACTATCAGATCACACCTCTCTCTAATTCAATCTTGAATGTAGCTTATCACGTCTCCACCATGATCTGAAATGTTTCTCCCTCTGAGGAGGGTGAGATAACATCTCTATTGTGCGGTTGTGTTTAGTTGAGATAAACAGCAAACAATATTAAACACCTCCATATCTGCACCTCCTCTCTCTTCGCACAATCCACTGTTCACTGCTGCCTTATTGCATTTCAGTCTCACAGCTCTCTGTACTCTCCTGTAATGTGCCCTCCCTCCACCCTGTGCGTAGTGGTATCTCCCAGCAGTTTGTACCTCCGGTTAGTGTGTGTTTCCTGCTTCTTTCAGCCCTTTTTTTTTAGTTATGCCATGGACAGTGTCTGTGGATAACTATATAGGTTAGCTGGCTGACTGGTCTACCGCTTCAGTCCATCAGTGAAGGGACTGCCATGAATGATTTTGTCCAGACATTCATGATCCCCAGAGGATGAGACCTAATGACTCTGTTGCTCCCCTGACTTTTATAAAACAACAAAACTTCTTGGTTAGGTTTAGGACAAGATCATGGCCTCCTGGGTGAAAGTCCTGTGTTTGTTTCACCCATCCATCTACCCCATCTCCTCCGTACATGGACTGTCTCGCTCTTTATGCATCACCTGACGTGGATGGGGTTACATTTACCCCTTTTCAACTGTGGTGGTTGCAGGACTGGTTTTGAGCCAGAGCCTAATTTACAACCAGTTCTTTGTGTTTCGAGAGCCAACAAACTGGCTCTCAGACCTGAAAACTGGTGCCAGAGTGGCACCAACTCTTTGTTGGACTAAGAGAGTATGAACTGCTACGTCAGGGGTGGGATTAGCATGAGCAACCAAAAGGAAATGTCCACCACTGTGGGGGAGATTTCAAGCCAGGCTAAAAGCTGTTAATACGTGAAACTGTAATGTTTTTTTTTTCAGGCAAAATAATCAAACCATGAGGTTCCCCATGTGTGGTCAGTTTATCTAAATAACGTCTGTTTGGAGAGTTTGCTGTGACGTGTTTTGGCAATGTAAGGGGCTGCAGGCCTGTGTTATATTGTATATGGTGACCCACACTTTTTGAGGAAGGACTCAGATCCTTTACACAAGTAAAGAATCTGATATATTAAATACCTTTAATAATGTACATGAGGTACATTTCTTAGTGGATGGTAGATTAATATATTATTATTTTAGTTGCACAGAGTTTTTCTTCTTAGTTTTATATATCTGAGGAAAATGTTCCTGACGGCCTCGTTTTTCATTAGTTTTGATGGCTTCTAGACACCAACGTTTTTTTGTCTCCATATTGCCCTGCAGTTTTTTGACAACTTAATCACCTGAACGCAAAGGATATTGTAATGTCCCATGTTATAACCAGAAGCTCATGATTTCCATTTGAAGGCAGCATGTGTTCTTGTTCCTATGGTGATTTTAAGATTTCGCTCAAATCTGTACATCCTCACAGAGCTGCTAGCATGGCTGGATACTCTTAGATGTGTTATATTTATTTTCTGCAGGATGAAATAGATATCATTTGCACATTCTGCTCATTTAATTAGTCACAAATTATTCTGGTAGATGCATAATGATTTTTAAGTCTGTTTTCAAGCCAGAATGCCAAACAATATCTGGTTCCAGCTTCTCAAACGTGAACCTTTGCAGCTTTTTCTTCTCTTATATTGTTGTAAATTGAGTGCCTTTGACTGTTGGCTCAAAGAGATTGTGATGGGCATTTTTCAGTTTTACTGACCAAGTGATTGATTTATTAATCGAGAAAATAAATTGGCAGATTCATCATCAATGAAAGTAAAGTTTGGCTGTAGCCCTTATTAGTTTAGTGACCTCTCCTTCCTCACGGTAGTTTTATTTTTCTCATTCAGGTGTCCTCTCTGTCATCTGCAGTCATTAACAATTGTGCCTCTTGTGTCATTGCCTTCTCACTCTCATTGTGTCTTTCATATCTCTTCTTTCCTCTCCACCATCCTTTATTCTTTTCTTTTTCTATTGTCCTTTCATCCCCTCTTTGCTCCCTTTTTCCATGCTTGCTCACTTTCCTCCTCCCCTCCTGTCCTCTTCTTCCTCCCTCCATCCTCTTCCTCTCTCTTCCCTCCTTGGCTGTGTCCTCTCTCTCTCTGTTCTGTTGTGATCATACCTCCACCCGGGCACCTGACTGCAGATAATCACCCGAGAAGAAAGAAAGAAAAAAAAAGCTCAGTTTTTATCTGCAGCCACAGCTGCAATTCATTGTAGAATAGTGAATGAGGGGGAGAGATTAATAGCACCCCCTCACTCTCCTTCTCCTCTTTTTCCCCCCTTTTCCTCCACTTTCCGTCAGTGCTGTCTCCTACAGCTGGTGCTTTCTGAAGGGTGAAAAGACTCAGCTCCATTTGAATGTCACATTTTGAATTTGCTGAGCAGCAGCTGTAAATTATAGGCTGTTTTAGAAGAAGAAGATCATGTTACAGATGAAGTTGCATGTGATTTACAGGCTCAAAAAATTTCCCCTTTGATTGTTCAGTTTTTGCACATTTATTTGGTCTTAAAATTTAGAGTTCTACTATTCTAAAACAGTTTCTTTATGGACAAAAAAAATCAACTACAGTGTATTTAAATGTGGTTTCAGGGATGAGAGAGAAGCAAGGTGCTATTACAAAGGAACGTTTTCTCTTGCAATTACAAAAAGGACAATTTTGACCCCAAGGCAGTGCAGCAGCTCACAGCGTGATTTAAATGGCACAGGGGAGCAGTAGTTTGCAGGGCTCTGTGTAAATGGCACACTGGCAGGTTGAACAAAAACACTTTGCCTTGGCCCAGACAAGAGAGGGGGACAAAACTGATCCAGGCTATAACCTGTACTGACTCCCTGTCCTTTCCTGCAAATATCAAACCGGAAGAGTTCTGTATCTTTTTGACTTCTTCTCTTTCTTACAACTACTGACGTCAAAGTGAAGAAAATTCAGATGACTTTCAAATTCATTAAAGTTTAGATTAGCATTCAGTGCTTAGAAGAAAACTCAAACCTATTTAAAACTATAAAATGTGTCCTAAATTTGCAATTATGTTGTTGTGCAGCATTTTAACTCTTTCACTTTCTCAGTTTGTGCTGGTTTCAGTTTTGTCTATTTAAGTCAATTCAGTTCAAGTGATTCATCAAATTTAGCTTTCAACAACATATCTGTCCTGTGAAAGCAATGCATCTCCAAAATGTTTCATGAACTAAGAAAAACATTGCTGTTTTGTGCTTTATTACAAAGCATTTTCCAGTCAATCCAATGTGTTTTTTAAAAGGTTTCTGTGGGTAAAGAATAAGTCTCAGTACTAAAGGCTTCAGGCTGGGTGAGATAGACAAAAATATAATCAAAATAAATATCACAATATTTTTACCATATACCTAGATTCTGATATTTATTATTTATTGATTTTTCAACAAACTGTAGGGTGATGATGATTATTGGTGCTTTTATAAATTATCATCAGTGGTAAAACGCTGCAGAGATTACATATTTTTGTAGGCCAGCCTAAAAGTTAGCATTGCTCTGGTTTCCTCCACAAAAAGACAGTCGGTTTTATTCCATTGCATTTTGGATCAGAAAATAAACTCTGTGGCAAACAAAGGTTTATGATACTGACATGTTTTGTTCAGCAAAATAATCTTCACAATTATGATTTTTGAAGTGTAAACGTAATTGTCAGAAGTAAAAAGATAATGTTATAAACTTTTATAAATAAACTGCACCACGGTTGCATGACATTAACAACACCCTCCTACTTCACTAGTGTTTGGCGTGACAACATTTAATGCCTGAATCATTGCAGTCTCATTTAGCCACTTGTTAACTGCCTTTTTTGAAGAGATGTAAAAGCCTCAAAATCCAAATGGAATCCAAGTTTGGCATTAACTGTCATATTTTATGTCATAGAGCAAAATGCGAAAATCTCTTAAGCTTGTGTTAATCACAGATCTTACACTGGCTTTGGGAACTGGGACTGCAAAAATGCTAACTCATTTGTGGGTTTTAGGACTCATGCCTGCAGCATTTTATGTGGATAAAATGATTAAGTGGGTAAAGGCAAATAATACAACAACTAGAACTGTCTGATGAATTCAGAAAATGATGTCACTTTACTGTAATGCAGCCTTTAAACCAGGAAAAGGCAACCTTTATGCCGTATAATGATATAACGATATTCAATATCTGGAACAATGTCTTGTCTTATATCACAATATCAAAGGTATTTCCCAGCCCTACTTAATCTTTTGGTTTATTTTCATATCCCTGCTTGAAGAAAGGTAGAATCAGCAGGATTTGTCTGAGTTGTTCCTAAACACATCAGGACATCAAATATGAATGTTTTGGATTGGTGAAACGTCCCGACCGCAGCAAAACACTGAGAAAAAATAAGGAACCACCACACACTCACCACATCATTTATGACCCACACTAGGGGATTAACACCTACTAAACCACTATTTCAAAAAATTGTAACTCATGTAAAGCATCTCAAAGAATCAGTTAATTGTTATATTTTGGGTGATCAGAGTGCATGTAATCCGTTACTCCCTGTCCAACAAACTACAGTACGGCTGCTCATGTCTGCTGTCAAAACTAAAACAACAGCGTCACTGATTACACAACTGTGGTGACTTTTTTTCTTCTGCTCCTGACTGAATGTGTAGGTCTGATGGCTGAATTTCTCCTGATAAGAATCAGTTTAATTTATCC